>NC_064764.1:25402176-26837176 GCF_011397635.1 Epinephelus fuscoguttatus | reverse complement strand
TCCTGTTTCCTAATAATTTCAAGTATGGAGTACCCACGTGTAGAGAGATCAGACTTCATGAACTGTACCACAGACCGCTCCGGATGGTCACATATAGTGGTGTTGAGGGTGTGAGACCCTTGCAGTTCACTGATAAACTGAGTACGGAATATTTAACATGTTCGACAAATGAACAGACCTGCTGTGCTCAGGCCGGTTTTTCCTCCACGTCCTGCTCTTCGTCTTCATCATCTCTGTCATCTTTAACAATCCCTTCATCGATACTTTCAAGCCTCAGTCTCTGACCGTCCAGGTATCTGGGTCTCGGTGCTGCCCTGGTTGTAAACAGTCCCCCTGGCAGAGCCAGACCCTCCCCAAACAGGGTTAGCTTAGCGTCGCTCTCTATAGCCTTCGCCAGACAGGAAGCGAAGGTATCGAGAGATTTGTGCACCTCTGCATGGACCTGAACTGAGGATGTGTTGGTGTTTTCAGCTGAGGATAAAAACAGTTGCTATTAGACATGTTGTTGTGAAAAAATCTTGTGTTTTGTTTTGAAGCTTGATGAAACCCTCAGTGAGTAAGACGTGAACTCCCTATAATCTGTTGTGGAGCAGTGGAACTGACACATACCTTTAGCTTGCTCCACCTGGTCTTCAAAGGTGACAGAGCTCCTCCTCTTTCCAGACAGATTCCCGTGGTTCTGTGGGTATGACGAGCCATCTGTGGAGAAGTTGTCCAGCAACATCACGTCTGTGCCTGTGTCGGAAACATTCACAGACAAAAAGGAGGTAATTGAGTGCAAAATGTCAAAGTAGAAACCATCTTAATAAAGACGCAAGAAATGAGTTAGTTGATTAGACGTTTCTTTGTATTACATGACATTACTTGCCATCCTGAACTAAAACATGAGCTGTGAAACAGGAATGTGAGTCTGACTGTGACAAAGCTGTGGGAGTATGATGCAATACAGATTGTACACCTTTTACAACATCATGTTTACACATGCCATGAATCATCTATCTCCATTTTATGTTCAAGTTATGATCAATGATTGAGTTTTAAAAAGCAAAGTTAACACATCTGTCAGTACAGATGCTAACATAACAACCGCTGGCTGGCTGTTAACCTAATATATCCCAGTAAAATGATGATTAGCAATTAGTTAGTTGATCACCCACCAGTTATGATTTTTTGTTTTAGGAAAATTGAAGAAAAATATTTAAATTTTGAGGTTCCGGCTTCTCAGAAGTGATAATTTGCTGTTTTCTCTGTGTTGCCTCATTGTAAATTAATATCATTGGGTTTTATAAATAATTTGAAGATGTCTCCTTGGGCTCTGAATAATTCGTAAATGTTTCACTATTTTCTGACATTTCATAGACAAAATAATTAATCAATTATTGTGAACGCAGCACAGGCAAAGCTCTTCATGAGTTCTTTTTTCCTCATCAGCAGTTTGTGGAGTTTGACACGTGGGGTAAATAACTGATCAGTCTATCCAATCACAGCTGATCAGAGTGATGGAGGAGAGGAGCAGGTGCTGCAGAGGCAAGTGAATGCAAACACTTAGACCCAGTGCAATGAACAGTTGAGCTTCACTTTCACTGTGCCTGGCCTTCCTCTGCGCCGCCCTGCGCTCTAAGAGTGTGGTTCACTTATTAACCGAACAGCTATAAATGTTCCAACAGCACTGCTAATGAACGGTCCAGCTCCAAAAATATAAAATCAATACATGGCGGCAGATGTTATCATGACAGGCCGCTGCAAATAAATCAATGTGTGGGAAATCTTGAGATGCCTTTCTGACATAAGGAAAACATCTGGAGATTAGCTGTGTCCCAGATCCATACTGCATACTAACTCTGATCAGGGTTGGAAATGAACTGTTTTTGTCCACCTAGCGCCGTGACTGCCAAATTCCAAAATCTACCAGCTACTCTATAGATTACTTTTGGTTTTTGGCTCTTTCCAATCCTGAGTATGTTGTGTGCTCACAGTGGAAAAGTGATGAAATAATGTACACTCAAAACACTCAGTACGCAGACTAAAAATATTTGTTTTTTTAGTGTGTTCTTGATGGACACTTTTCTGTGTTTCTTCCCATTCCTTCTGTTTCCTGTTTGCAACACTTACATGAGTCCTGAGTGAAACTGAAGCCAGTATCTCCTGTGCTGCTCCCTGGGGCCAGCAGATGCCCTCCACCAGCCAGCATGGCTGTCAGGTGTGGGGACATACCCAAATCTGAAAGAACACAAGCAACATCATCCAACACAACACATGAAATCACAACAACACAGGAATGTAAATCTAAACAGGCTGTATATACTGTTCATAGACATGTGTACATGCTGCACCAGCACCCAACCTTTCACTGTTATATATAAATGTATGTTCACTGTTTACAGAAACAGTCTAATACAGACATTGTACCTACTTGTCTGTGCATAATAGTTATGTTTTCTTTTATTTGTTCAGCTCTGTTGTCCTTGTTTTGGCTGTATGTCTATGTGTATCTTCCTGAATATTGTTCTTTTCATATACTATCGCAAGTAATAAATAAATATACAGGCTGATGTCAACCTTCCTTTGAACTGATTTGCACGACAGAGTCCCTGCTGCTCTCCCACCTGTGATTCTGTTGGAGATGCTGAAGAGGCGGGACGTCCTTTGCCGCGTGGCAAACGACTCTCTATAGTAGCGATCTCCGAAACACATCCCCAGCAGCTCCTTCCTCACCGTCTTATTCCACAGACCATAGATGAGAGGGTGACACACCGCGCTGCAGAAAGACAGCCATGCTACCAAAGTCTCCAGTCCCTGAGACACACTCCCTTGTCCCCACAAAGCCTCCGTGCACACCACCCCAACATACGGCCCCCAGGTCATGAGGAAGGTGCCGATCACCACTAAGATGGTTACAAAGGCCTTGCACTGGCTCCCTGCGTACACCAGGCTCCGCCGGCTACCATTAGAGGAAGTCGAGGTGCTTGAGTTTTTGCGTCCATTCCTCTGAGCTCCAGTGGAGTCATCCTGGGCCACGACAACTGTCCCACAGTGTACTTTCCTGGCTTTCATACGCAACGCGGAAAATTACACCGTAACAAGCCAGCATGATGAACAAGGGGGGGAGGATGCACCAGGTGACCCAGAAGGCGGTGTAGCTCGGCTCTCTGTGCCAAGATGCAACACAGGTCCACTTGAAGCAGTCAAACTCAAAGGAGGACCAGCCGAAAAGAGGAGGCAGACTGCCCACCAGGGAGTGCAGCCACACATAGGCGATGACAACCACCGCCGGTTTCCTGTGATCTTCATGGGGTAGATCATTGGGTAAAGCACTGCGTAGTACCTGTAGGAACAAGAGAGGAGGGAACACAGTGAGGGAACTTTTCTAAAGCGATCCCTCTGGTCCCAGTAACACAGAGACTGCTCAGATTTCAGTGAGTGATACAGAAGCTAAAAGCGGCACTTTCCCACCCAACAATACTGTGAAGTGTTTACTGAAAGCTGCAAACACAACAGAAAATGAGAGGCTTGGCAGGGGAACAAAAACATGCACTGTAATCACAAATTCCCAAAGGTGCTGAGGGTAATTAGGACAGCAGTGAGAACAGTGAGGATTGTGTGCTGCAGAGCAAATTTACACTAGATCTTAGTAAATACATTTGTGATTCCTGACATCAGGAAAAACACTGTAATTATAACAGAGTGATTTTCAGTGGTAATTCTATACAACCTGAAGTGCAGCTATGAAAAAATCCCTTTTACTTTGTGTGTTTATCTGAAGAGACTCTGCCCTCGGGCTACATTTTCTTCTTATTTTTATATGTTCAGGACATTAATGGGCTGCAAACTTTGAGCAGAGGCGTGTAGCCCCAGCCAATGACAGCTCACAGGTGATGTCAGGAATTTATAAAAAAGGTATCGACCCAGTAGGAGCGGCACACATACCACAGGAAGCTACAAAGGTCGCAGATACAGTGCCAGAAACACAAATATAGTGAGGTGAAACACTACGTGGACAAAACTCGTTCCAAAACAGGAGTGAGTCTGGGGTTGACTGAAACTTTAACTGGCGAGCACTGAAGGAGAGGGTTGAACAAAGACAGACATGGAGTCGGCCTGTTTTCTGTTGGACTGGTAGATACAGGCGGTTAACTTAGTTAACTTGTATCTTGCTGTGTAAGTACAGGAGGTGTTAGAAGGTGGGGCCAAGTTTAAATGTTGTGTTTACAAACAGCACAGGACAATTCCTACTAAGTATATAAACGCAGTTTAAAAATTTCCCAGAGTCCATGGGGACATCATTAGATCTCATTTTGTGGAACCGATGATCCAAAACTCATAGACATCAAATTTACAGTGATATAAAACTAAAACATGCTGGAACCAGGTTATGTTTGGGAGGCCTATTTCTGCTAATAAATGACTTAAAGCTGCAGTTGGTAACTTTGATGAAAGTAACCTTGTCATATTTGCCGAAACTGTCACTGTATTCTTAAAGACATACATGAGACAGATGATCTATTAGAAAAAAATCATAGAAAAAAGTTCACAAGCTGTGACTGACATGGCTGACAGCCATGAGACTCCTCGGCTCTGATTAGTTGTTTTCGTTCATGTGGGGCTGATGCCATTGGTGTGTTATGAGGAGGAGGAGGAGGAGGAGGAGGAGGAACATGACTTTTGAATTTCATATTACAGATACCAAGAGACAGATTTCTTTGATAGCCCACGTTAAGATATATGTACATTTCCTTTTTTTCCATCTGACAAAGTGAGCCCGTCTTCCCACATGTATCACTGTCTAATTTGATCTTAACACAAAACCACCACAAATAATATTGCATAAATAAAACAAAGTCTAACATAATCTAAAAACTGAATGTATATTCAAAGAATAAGCAAAGAAAAAGAGGTCACAGTCTGTGCCTTAAAAATGGTAGATGTGTACTTCAGTATGCTAGATTATCTATATCTGTGCAGGCTGATTTATTTATGAATCAGTTTCTTATTTTCTAAAAATAGGAATCAATGGAAATAATCTCGGCCCTGCAGATGAATGGTGCATTCATGTCGGTCCACATTTAAAGTTACTTTGAGTGAGCCTGTCTAATGCTTGTCACTTGAGCTGGGAAAATCTCCAGAAAAATACCACAAGCTAAGTGTGTGGTTAACCAATCTTATTTACAAGGCTGCATACTGACCTTAAAGGGAAACACACCAAAGTAAAAGTAAGGACATCTAATGTTTAATAAAAAATAAATACAATTGTGCTAATTCTTTTTAAAAAAGGGACAGAACTGCTGCAAGAATATAAAGAAACTCAATATTTACCAACTTCTATTAAATGCTTTATATGGTTACTGTTGTCACTCAGTAAGGTATATTATCACCGTATGAGGAGTGATGCTGAACGTAATGTATCTCATACAGAATTATGTCCCTAAACATGTCTGGGAAGGAATTTTCTAGGCATTCTCCAGTAAACTAAATGCAAACTCAAGTCAATCTTCTAACTAAAATGTTTGCTTTTACATCTTATTACAATTAAAATTGTTGGCAGGTTTTCTTGCCGATTTTGTGTTTCTCACTCTGTATGTGGGATTCTACCACCGTGCTGAGTCCTTTGACCCGTCTGATATCGCTTATCTTAAATTGCCTCTCAGGGACATTATTGTTTATCTTACTTTACCATAAGAAACATATTGCATAAAATACCCTAAGCTGCCATGTACCGGTGTCACACATGCTGAAATCTTGGCAATATAGCCAATTTTGGTTGAATGTGCACTTTCTTATAGTGTCCAGGAGAGTGACAGCTAGCTAGCGGACAGTGGCTCTGCTCTGAGCATCATGACCAGAAACAAAATATGAGTGTTGCTGTTTCATCTATCCAGAGCGGTGTGATTTTAAGGTGAGACATACAGTACATTATGTTTTTTTGTTGTTTTTTTTAAATGTTACCAATGTTATTTTGAGAGTTTAAAAAGCAATGTCAGAAAAAACATGATTAAAAAAAATCCCTCTTTCCATGTCTTAGCGTTTTTAAGACTTATTTAAGATGGATTATTCGGGACATTTAAATAACAATTAAGGTCTTATCTTTAAATTAATATATTCAATACCTTTTAAGACTTTTTATGGATCCATGGGAACCCTGAAAATACTCAAATTACTCCACTGACAGCAAATACTGCACAACATTTATGAAAGCAGTGCTGTCACTCTTTGAACTGCACTTTTTCTGGCTCATGACTTATCAAATTATAGAACAAATGTGTTCAATCTAATAACTCAAGCATTCCTTCTCAGCAATGCCCAGCCTAACAGACTTTTCAACATGTGGAGCTGCACAGTACAAGCACAACCACTGGCCAGTAAGCAGCCGCAGAGGTCATGGTGTCTAAGTGCCTTGATCAAGAGCACATGAACACATTATGGTAACAAGCCTGCATTTGTAACCATTAAGCCGCTACTTTGCATGCATAAAAACAGCCAAATATGTCAATATGTCACGTCCCTTTGTAGTGATGAACCAACAGAAAATTATTATTATCATCCATAACTAACCTGTCAATGGCAATAGCACCAAGGGTGAGCATGCTGGCAGAGCTGATGAGCAGGTAGAGCAGGGCAGTGAAGTTACACCACACCACCCCAAACACCCATTCCCTCTTTGCCGAGCTCACGGCCACAAACGGCAACACCAGCACGGACAGCAGCAGGTTGGACAGGGTCAGGCTGAACACAAACTTGTTGCTGGGCGTGAGCAGGTAAGGCCTGCGATACAGGGTCACCACTATCAGGAGGTTTCCAAGGCAGGCGAGGAGCGTGATGGTCACAATGGAGACCGACTCCAGGGCGGCCAGGCCCTCACCATTCCCCGCTGTGGTGCAGTTCCTACTGATGTTCATGGTGAGAGGCTGGGCCACCAGACAGGTGAAGGAATGGTTGGAGACTGTAAATGGAAAGACATGATTAGAAATGTTAGCATTACGAAGAAAGCTAGTAAAATCCAGAGAATGTTTGGCATTTTTGCTTGATAATTGAATCACATGATTAATCACACTGCACGTTGCATTAATGCCTTCATCTCTTTCTATGTGTTACTTTAACACAGATCTCGTGGAGAGTTATCTCTCTACATTGCACACATTCGTTTCACACTTCATGCTGCACATTCCTTGGACAATATCATGCACATTTCTGCATACGTAACTACAAGGGCTGCAACTAACACTTATATTAATTCTAATATTTCCATCCTCAACTAATCAGTCGATTATTTTCTCAATTAATTGACTAGTTGTTTGGTCTATTAATGTCAGAAAATTGTGAAAATGTTGATCAGTGTTTCTTAAAGCCCGAGATGACGTCCTCAAATGTCTTGTTTTGTCCACAACCCAAAGATATTCAGTTATAGAGGTGCAAAGAAACCTGAAAAAAATCATATTTGAGAAGTAGTTGGTGATAAATTTAATGGCTGACAACCAATCAATTAATTGTAGCTCTAATAACTACCACTTCTAAAAACTGCTCAGCACTTTCATTTTTACTCAGATATACTGTATGCTTTTATAGTATTTTCTCATATTTTTATCATAATTTTTAAACTATTTTGTATTTATGTCTCTTGATTCTTTTAAATACTTGCTTTTATTGTTAATTTCTTTTTCTCTCAGTATGTTTAAATTATGCACCAATACTCTAAAGCAAATCTCCTGTATGTGAAAATCTTCTTGGCAAAAAACTGGATTCAGATTTTGAATCAATTATCAAAACTTTTGCCAATTACTCTTCTGTCATTTCAGCTCTAATGCAGTTTAAGGGCAGATTGATATGAGACATCTGCACTGCACAACCCTATTGCTATTGTGTAACTGTGGTAAACATCAAGGCAGACTTTAAATTCATAGTGATGACTAAAGCACCCCAAACAAGTCACAAGAGCCCACTTTTTAATTTTCAACAGAATCAGAAATACTTTATTATTATGATTCAATACAGTTGCTCTGATGTAAAGAATAGAAGATTATAAGAAGTAAGAATAAGAGTATAAGAATAAAAGTCTGAAAATATACAGCAATAAAATAGAAATGAAACTAGTACTTAAGATATAAAAATTGAAATATTAAAAATAAAATGAGTCATCACTATGCTGAGGCTGTAAGTGTGAAAATGTAACTACAATAAATAAGTAAAATAAAACAACAACAGAATCATACTCCATGGAAATAAGCTGAAACCAGTGGCTGCCAGAACATTGTCTAGTTAATGTCACATTTATCTAAGAGTTGTAGTTAATTTGCAGATTGGATTTTACACACAAAACATATCATTATATAATAAAAATACTAATTATTTGCAGATTGAACTATCCAACAGCGCATAAAAGTTGCCAACAGCAGCTCCAAGGCAACCAGTTACAACATTAGAAAGTTTTTTTTTACACATTTAAGCAATGTAAAATAAAATAAAAAGCATAATATAGCAATGACAGCAGCAGATAACACTTGTGTAATGTTGCTTATGATGAATTTGAATGCAGCCTTGCATTGCTGTGTTGGTATTTTTACACAAAGCAAGGTGGGAATTCTACTGGCTTTACATTGTACCATCCTCAGGAAAGGTAAGCGCAAGATGAAGACATGTAACTGTTAACTGAGCCATTATAAACAAACTTTAGCACCAAACTTTAAAGTGTAGCGACTAAAATATGACTAATACATCGACTATATTCAAAGTTAACGTTTAAGCTAAACAAAGTAATGGAAATGAACGTTAAAATTCAAACCAACGGTCTTCTCTCAGCCGTTACCTTCGTCTGTTAACACTATTTTTCACCACAAAAAAGCAGATTTGTTACCGCATCTCACCGTAGCGTTACTCGGTAAACTTTTAGGAGTTAAAAGACAATAAATATAAACTTTAACGCAAAAACCGGCTACATTTTAGCTTTCTGTACAGCTCAATACCGACAAACTTTGTCAACGGCGCTGTTACGTTACTACTTCTAGCTCGAGAGCTGTAACGCTAGCTAACACAACTACCGTTAGTTAGCCTAGGTTAGCTTAAACTTTCTCCCATTGTCCCCCCAACATCTCCCTCTTTACCTGCTTCGGCTCGGCGCTGTGGCTCCACATTTTCCCCCCGTCAAAGGCCAACCGTCCATCCTACTCGTCCGTGTCCACACTATAACCCAGTAACAGGGGGCTGAATCTGAATTAAGTGTCTCAAAAGCCCCCCGACATTGTGAAGTTTGATAACGTTTGTCTCTCAGACGGCCAGCTGCGGCTGCAATGGCGTCCTCCTCCCACCTCAGCTTCAACTCCCTCTCCTCGCAGACTCCTGCAGTGTGTGGGTGGTCCCCGGGGTGGGAATCGCCTTGTGTTCATGTCGCAGTTAGCGTTATTTCTCCATGGTGAGTAGCTTGTTGTGACAATGTACGTACGTTTTACTCATAATTACACTGCTGAAAACATTAACAGTACATTTATTCAGCTCCAGATGCAACATGTAGTCAGTGGAGACGTTTGCATTCATGTGTACAACAATCAGTGTACGCATGTGTATCTCTTCAGCAACAGGCTGGCGGTGTTTATGAATGAAGCGCTACGTAGCATCGTATTTATCCGGCTGGACCACCCACATGGATCAAAGCTTCCCGCACAACAACAAAACGTCATCACGTTATCTTACGTTATCCAATCAGAGAGGCGGGACGTTACCGACTCTTCCACCAGAGGGCGCACTCTGCCTGAATATCACAACCGCTGGGCTGAGCTCCACAGGAGGCAGGCAATTATTATATTCTTTCCCAGGTATTTTTTATCGAGCAAAAGATGATATTACATATATCATGTTGCAATGCCAGCCCTCATTTAATTTTACAGAAAATAACATAAGAATAATAAGCTCACAGATGCAGGAAAACATGAGCATGAACATGTAAACAGGACAAAACATGTGGATTAAATGCACATAAAGTAAATACAGGAGGGAAAAATAATAAAAATTAACAACAGGGAAACTAAGTCTAAATACAGAACTTGCTTAACTCCTTCTATTCCCTTATCCATTACCCTTGTCTCACTCCATAACTCATACTATTGTAGAAGAGTGGTTACAACTCAGGAAGTGTACTTTGTGCAAGGTGTGATTTGAGAGGGTGCCAGATTGTGATATATTGTGGGATTCTGCCCTTTAAAACATATTTTATATTCTGAATGCAAGCAATACAGTTTTAGATGTATTCTGATGTAAACTGAACAATACAAAAACTCATAAGTAGTATTATAAAAGTGAAGAGCATGATGTCAAAGGCACATTTGTATACATTCAGACTTAAAAAGGATATAAAATCCTCTTAACTGGATTAATCTGACAACACAATTTTCTTTTGCTTTAAGACTATAACATGTCATCACTCTTATCACCACATAAGGCAATATAAATAAGAAAAAAATCAGACAGGTAGGTTTCACCAGTTTTTTTTTCTCTCTTTTCTTTCATTGGTTCAGGTGCCCATGCCATGCAATTGGAATCTCGTGTGATGTAAACAAGGATTTGGGCTGTAAAGCTGGATTTATACTTGTGCATTTACTGGGCTTAGGCATAGTGACCAATGGGCATTTCCTTAAAAATGTAACTTCATGTTGGAGTTACAGTGGCTGTGTTAATGCCATGTAGAGACTGCAAGGAGTCAGCTAGGACCAACCGCATTTTCTCCTTCAAATTTTCAATGCTGGTGGAGATCGTGGAGAAGTCACGACAACATTATGCAAGTAGAGGAAAAGCTCAGTAATCTTTTCCTTGTCAGTAACACATGTCAAACACATTTCCACTGTAAAACTCACACACGTTGTAATCTTGGCCCTTATCACATTAAAAGTAGAATGTAAACAGATTATTTTGACCTATAACTGAACAGCTGAACAAAGCAAACAATGATATCCATGCTCTAAAACATAAAGTGACTTAAACAATGTAAACACTATTATTTTGGGGTAACCCATGTAGCGTTGTGATGGTGCTATCAATAAGTAAAATCTGACATTAAACTTTACAGAGGCAGCTACATAAGGACTGTCATACATCATGACAGATGAGCAAAACTCCACCTTGGAGCTGAAGTTAAAACTTGAGCATAGGCATCTGTGGAGTGTAGTCAGTCAGAAGAGACACCATCAGACCCTGAGAGACAAGACAGGTGTGATTAACAGTAGATGGAGAATCAGACTGAAGAATTTTGACAGGATTGAATGAAACCCACACTAGTATAAAACCATACATCAGATAATATCAGGTTACTCACCATGATTGTCCACTTTCTGTTCTCTGCCTCGGGGAAGACGAGGGAGCGGGATGAGTAGAATACCTCGTCATCTACCTCCTCCATTTTCCGAGGGAGACAATGCAGGAAGGTCCAGTCTGGTTTGGACACACTTCCTGTCTGTAGTGGACCAGAGACAAAACATGGAGTTAAAGTAACCCTTTAACTCATTCAATACAATACTTAATTTTTAGAACCTACACAGAAAAAAACATTCAGCTTGGTCATATTTCACTTTTTACAGTAAACAATAAACTTGCCCTTAAAGTTGGGGTAAGAGTAAAGATATGGATACAAAAATAGACAAAATTAAGTGGGATATTTTTCAGGGACAGCTGGAAAGGTCATCTTCTTCACATGGTCAAAGAACTAATTTTCACACCTAACTGGGTGAATTAATGGTTCATTTTGACTAAATCAGAGTTGGTGATTGCTGGAACAGTGTAAAGATGAACCAAGATGGTTTTTGTGAGTTTTATTGTATTTCGGTTGACTCTCAATAAAGTGAGTTTTATGATGATAAAATTACTGTTTATTTAAATGGACTCTGGTAGCTTTGGTGATGCTGATTTTGGGGTAGTTTCTGGTTAAAAAAATAACAGGATCTTACACTTAAACAAAATGTTATGTCTGTGGGATCCTTTCCATAATGTGGTCAGATACTTGTAATAACAATCTGAGCCTGTCAGTGGCAGAAACAAGCACTTTTAGTGGACGTGAGTGGCTGCATTTCAGCCTGTTTCACCACTGCTGGCTGTAGCTCTTGGCCAATTTTGAAAAATGTTTTTTCGATCAGTCACTTAGACACAAAACATAGGAAAAAAAGGTCCAGGTTGAAGAATATATAAATATCCCTTTTCAACCCCCATCAACTCAGTGACATTACACTTTTGCTCCTTTGCAAAATATTTAATTGCCAGGCATAAAGGCATAATTTTATTGACTCAAATAATTACTGAAATCATTTTCAGAACATGATATCAATTATATAATCATTTTCTGTGCAAGAGTTTTATTGAATGCTTACTAGCTAATTTAAAAACCAGATGAAGGCCGTAATAAGTGTTAGATTAGTTTACCACACAAACAATTAGTAGAAGATTAAAACCGACTGCTTTGTGAGCAGGCAGTCAGGCAGAGTGTGTTTTATACTCATTTGCTGACTGTCAAAAGTGTGTAAAGCTGTAAAGAGGGATAATTTGGAAACAGGCACTGACTGAAATATCAATAAGATACCAAATCAAACATAATGCAAAAACTATAAACAGCTTAATATGACAATGTTTTTTTATGTACCTGCATTGTAATCTGGTAACCTTTAAAGTCTTTAAGTCTCTTTGTCTTCTGTTCTTCCTGTCCCATGCCGACCCAGGTGTCGGTAACCAAAACATCACTGCCGGTTGCAGCCTCCCTCGGGTCAGAGGTCAGAACAAGCTGGGTACCATGCTGAGACAAAATGTAACATTACAAATTAACATGATGACATGAGGTCTGTTTATAATAATGACACATAAAGAGGAAGACCTCACCTCTCTGGAGAGTCTTTGTGCCTCTTGAAGAACACTCCTGTCTGGCTCATACCCCTGAGAATGAAGATACAGTTTTAGCTTTGGTAGGATTATTGATGTACATTACAAAGCGAACGAAGAGGAAGTGCATTAAAAGAGAGGCCACGTGCACTGAAGAGCATAAAACCAGGCAAACCTTTGGGGTAGCAATCTTAAGATGAACTCCCAATTTAGCTGCACACATCATAAAGGAGTGCAGGACGTTGTTCCCATCTCCAATCCAGCTCACTGTTAGTCCACTGAGGGACCCATAATGCTCCTGAATGGCAGTAATTTAGAAAACACTATGTCATTATCATTTACTGGATGAAAACTGCAGTATGTTGCAGGAGTTGGGAGTACCTGTAAAGTAAGGAAGTCAGCCAGAATCTGGATTGGGTGGTAGAGGTCAGACAGACCGTTGATGATGGGGATGGAGGCCTCCTTATCCAGCTCCTCCAGCATGGAGTGGCTGTACACGCGAGCCAAGACAATATCGCAGAGACCTGAGAGAACCCTGTGGGAGGAGTTGAGAGATTACTGATTGGGACATGAACCCAGGGGGCTGAGGGTCATATGCTGGGCCACAAACACTCGTCTCTCTCTTTAGTAATCAGCAGCAGCAGTAAACAACACGAGATGATGGTTACAACCTTGAAAAACTCACCAGTATTACAATATGTGAAGTTACACTGAAAAATACCATGCTCATTAAGATTTACCTGAATATTCAAATATACAGCCTACATCTATCAACTGACTGACATTCATTTCATTTTATGTCTATGAGTGAAAACATAATTATTAGACTCACCTTGCTGTGTCTGTGCTGCTCTCATTGACGCCCAGGTGGATGTCCTGAGAGGTGAGGAAACAGGGGTGTCCGCCAAGCAAAGCAAAACCTGGATACGATAGGATATTAAAGGAACACTTTGACCCGTAAATGACCATTTGTTTAGCAGTTACTCAGCATGTGTTACTTTGAATTCATAAACAAACTTTTTGTTTTTCTCGCATGAGTCTAAAAACATCCATTTACAAACACTCACACAACTCCTGCAGTGCAGTCTAAGTCTCATTTATCCAGTTGTATCCTCAGTACTTCCCAAACAGGCAGCCCTTTCTGATAAATAATTGAGCTGAAACTCAGTGAAACTTATGTATGCTCTCTTTAAAGCCAGACTCCACTGACCAAAATGGTAATTTCACCTGATCAAACACAGGAGGTGGTGGTCTACCACTGCCTCCATCAGTTTGTTTGTTTGTCTTATTGTATGACTTTGGTGAATCTGAACTAGCCCTTTACAACAGTGGTTCTCAAATGGTGTGTGATAACCTTCAATTTCTATGATGGCCAAATGGTGTTTAAGGAGCAGTACAGGGAAAAAGAGGAGTGGAAATAGTCACGGACTGTTTTGTTCCAGGGGTGCAGTGAAAGTCACCTTTCAGCAATTCTTTTGTGTCCACATGAACAATGACTTTTACACCACTGAACACACTGATGAACACACTCACCCAGTGAACAGTGTGAGATGATACACTGATGTTAGACTGTTCTCATTAATGCAATTTAATCTTTTCTTTAATGTATAATTATTATGTATATAATTAACATTTTTATAGAGGTACATTTGTATGTATATGCACATGTATTTTTCCTTTTCCTTTCTTTTATTCTATTGTGACATGGCAATAGAAATAGAAATGTTTATGCATCTTACATATTGCAACTGCTCTGTAAATTGAGCGAACAAATCTTCACAAGAAAAAAAAGATAGTTCTGTAATTTAAAGTATACACTACACACTTAAAAACTGCCCTGTGACTTTATAATATTTACCCACCTCCTGTAATCTGCTATTCACTATATTGTTAAACTGAAGCACATGTGCAAACACCAATACAGATACTTAAATACAAAATGGACACCTGTCTCTGTGGACATTCTTGTTCTGGTGCTCCTCTTCTCAAATATCATAGCAATAGACTTTCCTTGCAGAAGAGGAAGAGACTGAGAAATCACAGATTCCTTTAAAAAATTGCCCATACTGAAGCTGCAGAGTAAAACTGAGGATATTCATGTCATGCACACTGCAGCTGACATTAGTTTGCTATTGTTACTAACCTGTTTTTCATGTTTGATCCGATGTTTCAGATCTGCAGACGCCCACAGCAGCCTCTTGATTTCATCTGAGCTGAAGTCTTTCAGAGTGAGACAGCTGCGACCCTTTAAACTCACTGAACCGAGGCACGAAGCTCCAATGCTGAGAAAGTCACAAAGTAGGGCATAACGCATGTTATAACTTGTACCAACAATACATGCATCGCTGACAAATCTTTACCATCGGTATGCTACTGCGGTCAAGCCAGCCGTGGTTCGCTTTTGCTTGGTCAAATCAGCTGGTAGTGACTGTGGGTCAGACTGCAGTCGAAGGATATTTTGCCGAACTTTGACATAGAATAAAAAACCTATTTTTCATAAGTAGTCCATGATTCATATACCGCTGAACTAAGTACTTCCTAGACTACGTGCATGCATAATATGAAGTACTTTTACTGTGTACTTTTTGAGTAATCCTTTGTCAAAGTCCTTAACAGATGACAAGATCAAGGATATTTTGCCGAACTTTGACGTAGAATAAAACACTTATTTTCCATAAGTAGTCAAAGATTCATATACCGCTGAACTAAGTACTTCCTAGACTACGTGCATGCATAATATGAAGTACTTTTACTCTGTACTTTTTGAGTAATCCTTTGTCAAAATCCTTAACAGATCACAAGATTAAGGATATTTCACCCAACTTTGATGCGGAATAAAAAACTTATTTTCCATAAGTAGTCAATCTTGTGATCTGTTAGGATTTTGTACTTCTAAGGATTACTGGAAAACTACAAAGTAAAAGTACTTGATATTATGCATGCAGTAATCTTGTGTCAAAATCCTTAACAGAGGACAAGATCATGGACTACTTATGGAAAATAAGTTTTTATTCCACATCAAAGTTGGGTGAAATATCCTTAATCTTGTGATCTGTTAAGGATTTTGACGAAGGATTACTGGAAAACTACAAAGTAAAAGTACTTGATATTATGCATGCACGTAGTCTAGGGAGTACTAAGTTCAGCGGTATATGAATCTTGGACTACTTATGGAAAATAATTTTTTTTATGCCACATCAAAGTTGGGTGAAATATCCTTAATCTTATCCTCTGTTAGGGATTTTGACACAGGATTACTCGAGAAGTACACAGTAAAAGTACTTCATATTATGCACACAGGTAGTCTAAGAAGTGCAAAGTTCAGTGGTATATGAATCATAGACTACTTGTGGAAAATAAGTTTTTTATTCCACATCAAAGTTGGGTGAAATATCCTTAATCTTGTGATCTGTTGAGGATTTTGACAAAGGATTACTCGAAAACTGCACAGTAAAAGTACTTCATATTATGCATGCACGTAGTCTAGGGAGTACTAAGTTCAGCGGTATATGAATCTTGGACTACTTATGGAAAATAATTTTTTTTATGCCACATCAAAGTTGGGTGAAATATCCTTAATCTTGTGATCTGTTAAGGATTTTGACAAAGGATTACTTGAAAACTACACAGTAAAAGTACTTCATATTATGCATGCACGTAGTCTAGGAAGTACTAAGTTCAGCGGTATATGAATCATGGACTACTTATGGAAAATAAGTGTTTAATTCTACGTCAAAGTTCGGCAAAATATCCTTGATCTTGTCCTCTGTTAAGCATTTTGACACAGGTTTACTCAAAAAGTACACAGTAAAAGTACTTCATATTATGCATGCACGTAGTCTAGGAAGTACTTAGTTCAGCGGTATATGAATCATGGACTACTTATGAAAAATAGGTTTTTTATTCTATGTCAAAGTTCGGCAAAATATCCTTCAACTTGTTCTCTGCAGTCTGACCCACGAAAAAAACGTGCGGCTGATTTGACCCGATTTGACCAAGCAAAAGCGAACCACGGCTGGCTTGACCGCAGTGGTATGCTGATCTAAATAAAGTTATGTAGAGTTTCTTACCTAAAGCCTCGAGCAGAGCGGACTTGGAGAGTTTGAAAACATTTGAAAACGTTGTTGTTTACAGATAATAGTTTAGTAAACATCGCTGCTCAGGGAAAATACAATGAAAGCGTAATGTTGTGGGAATATTTCATCAGAGTTTGACTCACTGCCCTTCCAGAAATAGCAGGCAAGCGTGGCTGCCAGTGACGTCACCGCAAAATCCAGAAGCGAGGCGTGGCCTCTCATAAGCTCAGTGCTTTTGCTTGACAGCTGAAATGAGATGACAAACGCTTTTTGGTTTTCTTATGTTGTAATATGACGACTACTAAAGCAGTTTTTTAGTGTTTTTCAGCCGCAAAACAAAAATGGTTACAGCTAGTTTACCAACAGCGAATAATGAGGTTGCTAGGCAACACATAAAGCAGGAACACCATGTGTCACTGTGTGCAAACCGCGGTCCAAAGACAAAACTTTACATTTTATCTCTTATCTGTTTCTGGAAAATTCAGTTTCCATAAAAGAGTTAATTATAGGTTGTATTTTTTTCTGATATGGTGATTATAACACATACAGTCAGATAGGTCTTTCCCACCAATTAAGAATTTGGAAATGTCTCCAATCACAGCAATGCACATTTGATGAGAAACAGTAGCTTTGGTGAAATACTTTTTAAAACTCTGTTATATTCCTTTCCAGAAATATTCATTTACTTATTCTGAACAAATCTTCATATTTGTAGAGGTTGCCTCGATCATTAAGAACATCTAATACAAAGATTAAACCCTTATTAATCCAGTCTTTCATGTATGTGGACTTGTTTCTAGACAATATATGCTGATTGTTCCAAAAATTATGTTTGTAAGCAATCCCCCAAGCTTCAAGAGCTTGTTTCTGAAAATTAAAAAGGTTAACAGGCAATTTGTTATTCTTATAATCACTACATAACAGAAATCTTAGGCCACCACACTTATGAAATAGTAGGAAAGGAATATAAACCATTGTCAATTTTGTTTTTAGAGAAACATACTTAATTCAATTGATCTTGAAAATCTAATTGATTGCTTGAAAATCTACTGCATTAAATTGTTTTTGCACATTAATTTAAATAGGGGGGAATCAATGGCAGCACATGTCTTTGGATCAACACATTAAAATCTATAGATAACTTTACTTTCACGGTAAGCTAGGTTGAATGAATGAATAAATGAATTAAATTCGAACCAAAAAATTAAAAAAACATAAATAACAGTGTCCGAAAAGGACACAGATAGACGTAAAACTTTTATGTCCCTACCTCTTTCTTACATTTCTTCTTTTAATTCATATATTATTTCAACTAATTCCCAAATTTATTTACAACTAATATACAACTATCCCCAGTCTATTTACCACCTAATTAAATAAACAAGTAATAAACCCAGTTTATTTACAGTCCAAGTACCACCCAGTGTTACAAAGTAAATACACTCTCCTTACACAACCTTTCCTCATCTATAGATCTGCCAAAAATACATTTTTGTATGTTTTTTAAAATTAATTTATATTTGTGTAAGGAGGTTAGCTGGCTCCTGCCCCTCCCTGACGTCTGGTTGATCCATCGGTCAGTAGGTGAGCACTGACACACAGTGCACGTGAGGAGGTGTGAGGGCACAGCAGTGGAGATGACGGGACAGGACGATGTGGACATACCAGGTGAGAGTACTTTCATCACATTACATTAACCAACATATATTGTGCCTATCTGTATAAGTAATATACTTACCAGTTCATTCTGCTAACATTTCCACACTCTGTATGTGAGGTTGACCTGATGCTATTTCTGTCAGGCTGCTACTTAAATGGCTTGAGATGTGACAGCAGGTTGGGATTTACCCGGTGTTAAGTTAGAGGGGAGTAAGTTAGTGTTGCCTTTAAGTACTGCACAGTGTTCATCATTTCTATTAAAGTCTGTTTTAAAAGATGAATCCCACATTTGTCTTCAGAAACAGGAGCCATCTTCACATTTGGAAAGAGCAGTTTTGCTGATAATGTGCCTAGTAAGTTCTGGTTGAAGAATGACCTGCCTGTGCACCTGTCCTGTGGGGGAGAACACGCTGCTGTCATCACAGGTGCAGATAATAATGCAGATTTTAATGATGAATAATTAATGTCTTCAGTGAGAGATATTTGTTTAACTGAATGAATATTATGTCTGCAGAAAATGGCAGGCTGCTCATGTTTGGTGGGAATATGTGGGCCAACTGGGGCTTGGATTGAAGCCTGCTGCCAGCAAACCTGTCTCTGTGAAAGGTTAGGTACTTCACACTAAAACTTCAAATAATTATCATTTTCATCATTGATTAATATGCTAATTATTTTCTTAATTAATCCTTAAAACATTTGGGTTGTAAAGTTTCAGAAACCAGTGAAAAGCCCTGAATTACATCTTCAAATCACTTGTTTTGTCCGGCTGTGGAAAGTAACTAAGAACATTTACACAAGTAATTTTGTATTTTACTTGAGTATTTCCATTTTCTGAGACTTTATTCTTTAACTCCACCACATTACAGAGACAAATATTGTAATTTTTGCTCAACTACATTTGTGTAATAAGTTTAGTTAATTTACAGATTCAGATTATTGATATAAAATATAATTTACAAATAAATTATAGGTTAGTAAGTTAAAGCAAGTTCAAGAAATACAAAGAACAAAATAACTAACTAAATGAATACACAGATAAATAAATAAAATACAATAAAATGATAAGATAAAATAAAATAAAATGAAATGAAATAAAATAAAATACCATTACTAAGGCAGATAAGCAAAGTTGGCAACTACTTGCCCTTTGTAAAACATTAACAAATACATACAGATAATGAATCTATCAACACAACTGCCAATTCTTGAAACTTAAGCCTTGCACACCTTACATGTTACCTTATTACTCGTATGACTTTCCAGTGTCAAATACTGCCAATATTGCTGTAATTTTGAAAACAGCTAATGATAAACTATTAACCAGAGATCACTTTTTTTAGGTGCTATAAAAAGCGGTCTACAGTGGCTGCACAACGAAGTTGCTGTGTAGGCTGTTTTAAAGCAGCAAAGAAAAACTGATTTCTGGGAAAACTGCTGTTTTATTCAGGTGTGAAACTACTGTCAGGTTTATTAATAACTTATGAGGTATTGGACCAGTGCTTAGGTTAGCACACTGTCCGAGACCCAATCCAGTGTTTTAGGCAGTATTCAAGGCATTTCTCAAACTGTATCAGTACTGGAACAACTAGTTCTCAGCTAGATATTGACAGATGAGTCTTTTATTTTTGGTATTTTGTTATTATTTTAGTTGCTATAAAGGTGTATTTTTCTTGCAGCCTTAAAGTCTGAGAAGGTGAAGCTTGTAGCCTGTGGGAAAGATCACACAATCGTCTGCACATGTAAGATGATAAGCAAATAATATCAGAATATGACAGATGTTTCCTTAAAACACACAAAAGTAGTCTCCAGAATTGGCCGTATTTAATTCAGGTGTTTTGTATTTTCAGGGCAGGGTAGTGTGTATGTTGCAGGCAGTAACCAGGAGGGGCAGCTCGGTTTGGGCCACTGCAACAACACTACATCCTTCCACCTGCTGCAACCTTTCTGTGACCACACACCAATCAAAATGCTCTCTGCAGGATGCAACACCACAGCTGCTTTAACAGGTTCAAACTGTGTCAAATAATAATGTGACAAGTGTCCCCTTAACAGTAGTGTGAGATGTTTGCTAACCTCTGTGTGTGTTTGTAGAGGACGGGAGGCTGTTCATGTGGGGAGACAACGCTGTGGGCCAGATCGGCTTAGGGACGAAGGGTATGCAGCAGAACCCAGAGAGGTGGATGTTGGGGAAGCAGTGATGTGGGTCTCCTGTGGTACCACCACTCAGCGTTTGTCACAGGTACAACACAGTCCAACCAAACACAGCACAAGAGACGGTTCAGTTAACCGACCTTCTGATACCAGTGTTGTGTCTGCTTTCTTTTAGTGGATGGAGATCTCTACATGTTTGGTGAGAGTGCGAATGGAAGGCTTGGTCTCCAGGTGGAGCAGCTGGCCAATCACAGAGTCCCCCAGCGGGTGCAAGGGATTCTGGGTCACCCAGGTGTGCTGTGGAGGGGAGCACACTGTGGCACTCACAGGTAGGTTAAAACAGTACCATGTCGTCACTGGAAAATACTAAGACCTTTCTACTTGTTTTACAAACTTGCCTGTTTATATTTTACATATAGAATTACAAATATTTCATCAGTGGTTATAAAGGTAACAGATATGGGTTGGAGGGGGCCTGCCACACCTGCTCTCTTCCAACACATTCATTCTCATGTTAAAATAACTCAACACTGACTTGTGGTTTCACATGTGACACGAACCCCTCGCTCACCTAACTTCCTCCTTTGCTACTGTTATAATTGTTACTCCATGAGAAGCCACCACCTAATAATTAATGGAAACAGCCATTTCATAGCCTGACAATCAGGTTCTCAACCTAATAGTAGGTGTGGCAGGCTCCTTCAAAATCATATTTAAGATCCTTACAACCACTGATAAAGGCCATTTAATGGTCTGATGCCTTCCTATAGAAAATTCAAAAAAGTAGTTCACTTATATTAAAGCAGGCTGGAATTTTCTTACTGCAATGTTATTTTGAAAAATCTGTTTTAACAAAATAATAAAAAGAAATGACTTGGTGAGATGAAAAGTTTTTTTAATGTTTATGCTATTGAAACTGTAAGGTAGCTCAATCAATTAAATAAATGTATTGGAGTAAAAAGTAGACTATTTATTTTACTAGTGTAAAAGAAAATACTTAGTAAATGTACTTAAATCTGCTGCTTATCACTGTGGTCTGCTTCGTTGTGTCTGTTTTGCTGTGCCAGAGGAGAACGTGTACACATTTGGCAGAGGTCAGTACGGACAGCTGGGCCACGGACATTTCTGTTTGAAGTTGATTTGCCAAAACCACTGGAGCACTTTTGTAACAGCAGCATCAAACATATTGCCTGTGGAGAGAACCACACCGCTGTGATCACAAGTAAGCACTCTCTGACACTTAAAAATAGTGCTGCCTGTGAAGCTCTGTGTGTGTTTTTGATCATCTAAATTAAATTTCTATCCGATTAAACACAACTTTCAAACTCGATCTAATACATTTATTGTCCTCCTCCAAAGACAGTGGGCTCCTCTACACATTTGGTGATGGTCGTCATGGGAAACTGGGGCTGGGGGAGGAGAACTTCATCAACAAGTTCAGCCCGACACTCTGCACACGTTTCCTCAAGTACAGCGTTCACTTAGTAAGTGAGTGTGATGAAAGAGCTCAGGGTGATGCAGCATGTCGTCCATCAAGTGCAGTTCACCTCTTCAGTAGTGCATCCTGTGTGTCTGAAAGTACAAAGATAAACTTCACTGATTCCATGTGTGTTTTCTTACATTTAGGTATCCTGCGGTGGAAACCACATGCTGGTCCTGGCTGCACCCAGACCACCAGAGAGCCATGGGGTGATGCCAGAGAGGGGTGTCACAATCACAGAGGACTTTTTGGAGCCAAGCTACAAGGAAATTCTCCTGCTGGACACTTTGATTGATCCGAATCCAATAGTGCCACTCTCTGCCCTCTCTGCTCGAGCCCGGCACAGAGAAAAAGTGAGAACCTCCACCTTGGTGCTTATTGTACTGACTAAGCCAGTTTTTTTCAATACCTCTAAAACTAAATAGTCCTTAATTTCAACCATTAACAGCTGTGTAAATATGTGTTACACACCTATAAACTGAAAGTGGGATTGTTTCAGTCATGGATTGTCAGGAGGCTGCAGCACTAGCTACAAAGCTCATCACCTCACAATGGGCAGTTTTAGCAAAGGCTTATATGTGCTAGGACTTTAACTAACAATTATATGTTGATTATTTTCTTGAATAATTGTTAGTTTGGTCCACAATGACACAAAAAGAAAATAGTGAAAAGGCCTTTCGAGGTGAGGTGACATCTTCAGATGTCTTGTTTTAATCAACCAACAGTCCAAACCCCTAATTATTAATCAGCTATCAAAATAGCTACCAATTATTTTTCTTTTCATCACTTAATTAATTAATTAATTAATTAATTAATTGTTGCAGCCCTAAAATATACTTTCAAGATACACTATGCAGGATTTTCCTGAAGACTCTTACAGAGGTAATCCCTCTCAGTCATCTCTGTGACCCACCTCCAGTATGTGGTTGTGTATTTATCTGAGAGACTCTGCTCTCTGCCTGGATGTTCTTATGTTGTTCCTATTTTCTGTGGGTGTGCTCCTCCACAGTGCTGGGATGAGGTCAGGGCTTTATAAAAATGGATCAACCAGGTGACCGTAAGCAATAGGCATCCAAGAGATTTTTTTTTGCATGCCTCCATGGTGAACAAAAAAACCCAAAACGGAGAAATGTTGAATCAGAACTAACCCTTGAAACATCAAAGTCATACAATAACACAAATAAACTAACTGATGAAGGCAGTGGTAGACCAGTAACTTCTGTGTTTAGCAAGGTAAAATTACTGTTTTTGTTAATGTGGTTTGGCTTTGAAGAGATTGTAAATGACTTTCACTTTCCACTCAGTTCACTGTCAGAAAGGGCTGTCTGTTTGTGAAGTACTGAGCGTACAACAAAATGAGACTTGGATTATACTGCATGAGTTGTGTGAGAATTTGTAAATGAATGCTATGATACATTGTTAAACGTGGTTGCTTATCACTTCAATTCATCAAGAATTTTATAGGTTCTTGGATTCTTTGTTCACCACAGGCAGGAGAAAGTTCTCTTCAATAATTCAATGTGATTTGAATTTTTAATTTTTAATCCATGCCTTCATTTTATGCTGCTTATGTGGGTCCAGATCGCAGTAATTTATTTCAGTCAGGAACACTGCAGTCAAAGGCAACTTTTTTTTTCATTTGCAGTATTATCTTTGGTGGTATGGCTCTGTTCTGGGGCCCCTTTGCCTTTCCTCAGGCCTACGCAGAAAGCCTCTTCCACGTACCTACGGGAGAGCAAACCTCCCTGCCCTTCCATGGGCCTACATGGAAAGCCTAAGGCAGAGAGAGCAGCAGCAAAGCCCCCCAGGAACAGAACATAGCAGCATTAGTGACAAACAGAAATGACATCGATAAGTCAGACACAGCATGAAAAGGAGGAGCTGGGGTGGAGGCGGGTTGCAAAGTGACTTGCAGAGGAAGCAGCAACACATGCTCAATTATATTATTGGGAATTACTGTTATATACTGGTGGGAATTTCTGAAAAAATAGTCCATAAAGACCATATTGTCCCAACATACTTTAACCAAACAGGTATTAATTTGGATTCTATGTGGTATTTAAAGGTCTTACAAAGTCAATCTAACCTGATAAACCCTGCAGAGTTTGTTCTCAGCTTTAGGTAATTGTAATCACAGTTAAACTCCAGTAGGGAGCAGTGTTACACCAAGTTGTAGTTCTGCTGCAGTGCCACCAGCTGACTGGTTGGGGGAGCTCCATCGATGTGATTCAAACCTCTCACTCAGTGCTGTTTTTGCTGTTTTTCCTCTTCTGTCTTTCAGGGAAGCTCTGTGGAGCTGTTTGGGGAGATGTTTCAGAACCTCCCACGTCTGAATTCTGGCTTCCTCAATGCCTCCTGGCAAACCTCCAGAAACATCCCTACCCCTAAAACTCTTTCAAAGGACTGTACCACCCTTCATCATCCCCAAAACCACAATCAGAAGTAACACTAAGCCCTCCACTCTCCCCAGATCTCCGGTGTTATCCTCTAAGCCATCAAGCCCACGTTCTCAGTCATCAAACACCTTTCAGTATAAATCCCCCACCGCTGCTGCTTCCCCTACGTCTAAATCCAAAGAGCTGCCTTCTCCTTTACTCTCACCGAAGTCTATAACTAAACATACCACACCAGTATCTCCCAAAAAGACTGCAAAGAAAAGACTGTACAAAGTGGCAACCGCTAAAAAGGCCTTAAATGAAGACTCTCCTCTTTCACCTAAAGAGCCCTGCAGCCCCACAAGACCCTCCAGTCATACTTCCAGTAAACATCTCAGTGAGGAAGAGCATCCTGCCTCACCACAAACAGGTATTTTCAACCTATAATTTCAGCCACTGCTGAGCTCAGCTTCATCTTGCGAATCCATGAAAGTATAGCCATAGATACTCTTATGTGGAGCCGTTAAATTAACCCAGTCTTTGTCTGTTTTTCAGAGGGAGAAACTGTCCAAGTTGTTTTAGAAGATGTGGAGGAGAAAGAAGTCGACTTTTTGCCAAAAATGGTGAGAGAAGTTTGACTTTAATTGAGTAGAGGAATACAAGATAATGTCCATGGGGTCATTAACACAGAGTCAGTTCAGTTTTGTTTTCCTCTTCAGGCTTCTTGGTTGTGGTCTAGATTATGTGCACTCCAGGGCAGGAAGCAGCAATGTTGCAAACTCACTGACTTTTCCAGGAAATGTGCATAGCTCAGCATACATGTGTGTGTCTGTGTGTGTCTGTGGAGACAGTTTCCATTTTGGTATGACACTGGGGTGAAATATGAAATTCAGCCAAGTGTCTTGATCTGTAATTTTTCTCTTTCATTCGCTTGTTCTCCCCAAAGAATGTGTGTCATGAATGTGTTTGGATGTGTTTGGGCTCCAGCATCAGATACACAAACACACACTCAGATACACACACGATGCTTTGGAAGAGTTGGCAGGAATCTTGCCACATCTCATCAGTGTTTCCACAGCCAATGATGAAGCAAGCTGTGAAGGAGTCTCCTACGTTGTTGTGTGTCATAGTGCAACATGTGGTGCTCGGTAACCCCTTCCTGTCCTGGTCATAAAGTTATATGGGCTTGAGTCTGTAGTGCTGGAAAAAGTATTCAGAGCCTTTATGTAAGTAAAAGTAGCAATACCACACTGTAAAAGTACTTAATCACAATTAAAGGCATTCAAACTTTAGTAAAAGTCCTGCAGTATCATCAGTAAAATGTACATATCCGACAAACATTTTTTTTTCTAAAAACAGTTTAGCAGTGTCACCTCACAGGAAGAGGGTTTGAACCCTGGGTGTGGGAGCCCTTCTGTGTGAAGTTTGCATGTTCTCCCCTTGTCAGCGTGCGTTTTCTCCAGGTACCCCGGCTTCCTCCCACAGTCCAAAAACATGCAGGTTAATTGGTGGCTCTAAATTGTCCATAGGTGTGAATGTGAGTGTGAATGGTTGTCTGTCTCTGTGTGTCAGCCCTGTGATAGTCTGGCGACCTGTCCAGGGTGTACCCCGCCTCTCGCTCAGTGTCAGCTGGGATAGGCTCCAGCTCCCTGTGACCCTCAACAGGATAATCGGTAACAGAAAATGAATGAATAAATGTTTAAAACATGCTCTTGAAAGGAATTTCTGTAGCTTGAAACAAGAATAAATAAGGCAGTTTTCTTTACTAGAATTATGATAAATTTAATTTTAGAAAATACCTGAAACAAGTTTATTGGCATTATAAACAAGTTTGAATATTCTGACAGCACTGTCCCCCAAAAAAAGAAGAAGAAAGAAATAAGACATTAAAGAGGAGCTACACTAGCCTGAGTGTCAGACTGAAGCTCCCAGAACCTTCAGTCTGACATCGCCTCCATTGAAGGCGATTTACAAGGGGGAGGGAATTTGATTTTTCACCTTTTTGATTTTTTTATCTGACGTCATTAGTATCCATGCCTCGGGGGGGCCGAAAACAAGCGAGCATTGCCCATTTAAAATGTCTCCGTTGTCGTGCACGCCCAGCTGCATCGCCGTTAACTCCAGTTTAGCAGCTTCCTTAATTTGGTCCTCCAACGCGAGTAGTGGCGAAATACCTCGATAGCATTGTTAATGGCTAATCACTAGACCCGCCCCCACCCCCGGTGTTCATTTGTCCTTCCATCGTTTGGATGAGATAAATCGCAAATTCATTGCAGTATGCCAGACCAGAGATGCAAGCCTACTCAGTTGAGTGGGCGGGGTCTGTGGTCTGAAACCAGGCTAGAGATTTTCCAAATTTAAACATGTTATTTATATGGTCTAAGATGGTCCAAAAATATTAGCATACGATATGATACGGTACGTTACGCTACGTGCACGATCGACTCAGGAGCTGAACAAGTGTAGCTGTCTAGCAATAATAGACCAGAAGAAATGAAAAGCATACACCATTAAAAAAAACAAACACATACTACATATGACAGCATTGCACATCAGCCACTCATGTATTACACATAACACCAGCACACAACAGAGCACCCTAAGCCATCACATGAACATGAACAACTCTACCAAATCCAAAAACTAGAGAGCTAAACCTCAAATCTGTGCCTTCTAGATGTTCTAGATGACACTGAGAGCACCCAGAGAAATGCTCTGAGTATGTGGCAACATTTTCTGTTTCAAAACTGAGAACACTACAATGGAATAAAGCCCCCATTCATTGTCTATGGAGCTCCAGACTTTATACTTGATGACATCACAAGTTTGAGACTTACTTCTTTGGTCTCTGGCTTTGAGGGAGTAGCTCATGTTCACAAATAGTGGCTGACATTTTCTGGGCCATGAAAATAGCATTTTGGAAATTCTTAATTGAGGTGGTGTTCCACTTTAAGCACTGGAATGACTCAATAAGCAGATTTTGTGCACTGAAAATGCATCATATCATACAAACTTCATTTTTTAAAATAAAAGGTCTGCTGTGTGAAGGTGATTAAGTGTCTGTTTTCACTTGACGCCCCACTGACCCCCAAATAACCGCCACCTGTTTATCTCCAGTGCAGATGAGAAAATAAGGATTCCTCTCATCTTCTCTCAGGCGTCACCATGGTTTCCTATACCTCCCACCCACATCTGTATTTAACCTGACAACAGATTGGTTGATGACGGATCAGTCATTCTGTGAAATGTGTGTTCACCAGTCACATGGTGCAAAGAAAACCCATATAGTAATTTTTCTATGTACGTTTCAAATCACACTGGACAAAAATGTACTAAAAAACTATTTGTTTCTGATAGGCAAAATATACTTTAAACTGGCAATATATTTTCTTCCTATGTATTGTTTTCAACATAATAATATTTATAGTTAAAGATTAACATCTACACCTACAAAAGCTACTGAAATGTCTCTAAACAAACTGTTCTGTTTTGAGTGTTATGGCAGTGTGTTACTTACCGAACAAGACACTGCTTCCTTTAACTAGAGCTGACATGTTTTTGGCAGTAAAACACAAAACATCAAATGCCGCAACTTCACATGCTGTCACGTTGATTGCAAGTCTGTTGCTGGTACAACTTCACTTTTTTTTAATAACACGTTATTATCAGGCATACGACCTTTCCTGCCAGTTTTATTTTTACATCTGACTAAATCCCTGTTTTCTCTGTGATTTATTACAGGCAAAGAAAAAAGGCAGAACTCTGAGGAGAACTACTAAAGAGGCAGAGCTGTTGCAGTTCAATGAGAGGGCAGAACATAATTCCTTCAAGGCCTCACCCACAGAGCTCCTGAAAGGCTCTTTAAAGAAAGAAGTGACTGCACTCAAGGGCTCACAGAGTCTGAAAAGCACACCCAAAAAAGTCACATCCAAAGGCAAAGAGAACATCACCAAGCAGCCCAATAAAATCAAGACTCATGAAGGCAGGCAAGTTCAAAATAAATCACCAAAACTATCAGCATCGAGCACCAAAACTCTACAGTCTGTGCAGAAGACACTGACTGAAGCACAGCAGAGGCTGACTGAAGTGAAGAGAAACGAGAAGAGAAATAGAAATGTGAGAGAAAATAGTATAAATCAAAAGGATATGAAAGCCAGCACTTTCAAGAAAAACTTGACACCAAAAAGGAGGGAAATAAATCACCCGCTTTAGAGAGGACATCTCCTGTTATTACGGTCACTACAGGAAATGAAGCAACCTGCATATCTGTCCAAAGTGGAAATTTTTCATCCGTAGAAAAAGATGCAGAAACCCAGAGTGAAACCAATGATGTCAAACCTGTTGAAGAGGAGACACAGCAAGTCAAATCAACTCCAACAAAACATTCACATAAGGTTAAATCTTCACCGGGGAAAGGTCAAAGAAAAGCATTGAATCTAAAATCACCACCAGTGAAAAAAGAAACCACACCTGTCTCCACACCTGTTCGAGAAATTGCTAAGAAATCACCAAGTGTGAAATCCACACCTGTGAAAGTTAAAGAGGTCAAATCCACACCAGTCAAAAACCAAAGTAAAAGGGCAGAAAGTACTCCAGCTAAAAGTAAAGGCAAAGGGAAAGTTGTGGAAAATGAGGTGAAAGCAGCTCCAAAAACCAAAAATAGAGCTGCAGATAAGGAGAAGATACCTGAAGGTGACGGCACTAAAGCAAAGGATAAAAAGAAGGCAAAAACAAAACCTGCCGGAGAGGGAGGAGATCATATCAGAGTTAAAGAAGAAGCTCAGGATAACACGAGCGCCAAGCCAAACAGTGAGCAGACTGAAGCTTCCAGCCCACTGTTATCACAGCAGGATACACCTATTGAAGCGCTCTACAACCCCATTTCCTCACAAAGCACTCAGAGAACAGAGACGGTTTCAGTCGCTGGTGCCAAATCCCCACAAGGCCCGGCACCTGTTGATAAGGATCTGCTTGTTCCTGGAACACCCAGAGAGGATCCTCCGAGTCTGACTGAAGAAAAGCCAAGGCTGGGGGAAATCCTTGGCACGGCAGCTGCTCTTCTTCCTGTTGCTGGGATAGCAGGTGCTGCTATGGGGGTCCTCGGTGAGGCAGTGACAAGCGTAGGTAGTTTCCAGTCTGACAGTGACACCATTTCTTCTACACTATTTAAAGCACCTGGTCGAGGAAGGCAATTCACAAAGCAGAGTGCGGTTATGCAACCTTCCTTTTCCTCGACGTTGTCACAGGAGATGTCAAATCCACCAGAAGACAGCACCAAGACAGATGTTCAGGTCAAGAAGGATGTCACTGAAGACGAGGAAAGTGACGACACCACTCAGTCACAACTGGCGGAGGTGAAAAGTGAAGAGGCGAAGAACAATGGCACAGACGTGGAAACTTCCCAGCAAGAACATGAAGAAGATGAGAAACCCAACAGGGATCATGAGGGAGAAGAAACAGATACTGAAGATGAGGAAAAGAAGGAAGATGAAGAAGGGGAGAGTGGAAGTGATGTAGAGGACAAAGAAGAAGAGGAAGAGGGAGGTGAAAGCAGCAAGGAGGAAATGAGTGTTTCTGGAGAGGGTGAGGAAGAGCAAGATAATGAAACTACAGAGGAAGATGGTGAGGAGGAAACTGGCTCAAGCAGTGAGGAAGAGGATGAAGGAAGCGAAGAGCGATGTCATAGATGCTGAAGAGGAGGAGGAAGCAAGTATAGAGGAAGAGGGTAGAGGAGGAGTGAGTCTGAGGTAAGTGAGGCAGAGGAGGAGGGAAGAGGCCAGTGAAGGAGAGAATAAAGAGGAAGAGGAAGAAAGTGAGGTGAGTGAGGATGAAGAAGATGAAAGTGGGGAAGAGTCTGGGAGCAAGATCAAAGAGTCAGAGGAGGAGGAGGATGGAGAGGGAAATGACTCTGATGAAGGCGACAATGAAGAAGAAGAAGAAAATGAGGTTGACGCAGAGGAAGAGGGTGAAACTGAAGAACAAAAAGATTCCTCCGAAAGTGAGGATGAGGAAAAACACTCGGAGGAAGATGAAGAGGAGGAAGAGGACAAACAGGATGAAGAGAGTGTTGAAAATGAGAAGGAGGAAGATGACAGTGAGGCCGAAGAAGACGAGGATGAACAGGATGAAAAGAGCGACAAAGAAAATGAGGAGGAGGAGGAGGAGGAGGAGGGGGATGAGGAGGAAGGGGGTGAGGAGGAAGCGTCCTCAGGTGAGGGGAAAGCCGAAGACGAGACTGCGGAGGAGGAAGAGGAGGATGAGGAGGCAGAAAAAGAAGAAGATGAGAGAGAGGTTACAGAGGAGGAAGAAGAGGATGAGGGGGACGAAGATGAGGATAAGAGGGAGGTTACAGAGGATGAAGAAGAGGATGAGGAGGAAGAAGAAGAGGATAAGAAAGAGGCTACAGAGGATGAAGAAGAGGATGAGGAGGTAGAAGAAGAGGACAAAAAGGAAGCTACAGAGGATGAAGATGAGGATGAGGAAGAAGAGGATAAGAAGGAGGATACAGAGGAGGAGGAAGAAGAAGAGGGTGAGGAAGAGGAGAATAAAGAAGAGGTAACAGAGGAGGAAGAAGAGGTAGCAGGGGAAGAAGAGAGTAAGGAGGTTATAAGCAGGTTACATAGGAGGAGGAGGAAGAAGAAGAGGGTGAGGAAGCAGAGGAGGAAGAAGAGAGTAAGCAGGTTACAGAGGAAGAGGAAGAAGAAGAGGGTGAGGAAGCAGAGGAGGAAGAAGAGAGTAAGCAGGTTACAGAGGAAGAGGAAGAAGAAGAGGGGGAGGAAGAGGAAGAAGAGAGTAAAGAGGTTACAGAAGAGGAAGAGGAGAATACTGAGGGGGTAACAGAGGAAGAAGAAGAAGAGGGAGAGGAAGAGAAAGCAGGGGAGGAAGGAGAAGAGGAAGAGAGTGAAGGTGAAGAGGAGGAAAAAAAGAAAAAAAAGAAAATGAAAGCTAATAAAGAGGTGACAGTAGAGAGTGATGAGGAGGAGGAGGAAGGTGAAGAAGAGGAGGAGGAAGAAGGAGATGAGGAAGAGGAGAATGAAACAAAGACAAAACCAAAAACAGATACAAGACTCTATAATCAAAGAGAAAAAACAAAACAGGGCCAAATTGAAGGAAAGAAAGGTGGTGCTTCTGAGGAAAATGAAGATGAGGGTGAGGAGGGTGACGAAGAGGAGGGAGAAAGAAGAGGAGGAGGAGGAGGAGGAGGAGGAGGAGGAAAAGGACAGACATCAAATGTTAAACAGAAGGAGAAGGAAAAAGAAGGAAAGGAAAAGTGGAAGAGGAGGAAGGAGATGAGGAGGAGGAGGAAGATGAGGAGGAGGAAGAAGAGGAGGAAAAGGTCAAATCCTCAAAAACAAAAACCATACAGAAGTTGCCTGCCGACAGAAAAGACAAGCAACAGAAAGAAATGCCCAAACCAGCGCCGAGGATGAAGCAGAGCACTGCAGAGAAGAAACCAGACGATCCTCAGCAGTTCTGGGACGATGTTCTGCCTCAGTACCTCGACCTGCAGTGATGTCATCGAATAGGATACACACTCAGCACCTCAGGAGTTAATGCAGCACAGTGGAGTCAGTCTCAACCCAAGTGTCAGCTGTCAGTGTGTGCGACATTTTGTTACTGTCAACAAAATCCCATTAAAGACCCAAACCAACAATGCATTAGTCTCTCAAGACTTTACCACTTCCTGTCTTTGTCTGTGGTGCTCAGCCCCGAGCTCATTCATTCCTACTGAAGACATTCATTTTTAAATATGGATCACAAATTGATAGTTTTATTTTCGCAAACTTGACTCAGACTATACAGAAAACCATGAGTTTGTCGGGGACTGTTTTCAGTCGTGGACTTATGAACATCTAAGGTGCTATCACACCTGTAGTTTGGTTCATGTGGTCCACACCAGATGGAAATTCATCTCAACTCAACTTAAATGTATTTATAAAGCACATTTAAAAACAACTCATGTTGACCAGTGTCCCTCCCACTGTCTCTGAAGATGCTCCAGCCAACCTCATCAGGCAGTTGGCTGAGGTGGGAGAGTCGTTGCCTCGATTGAGCTCACCTGCTCACCACATTAGCATTAATAGGTTATGGGATATACATGGCCTTTATCAGGGTCAAATAAAAGACTGCGGACAGGTTTCATGATCAGCATATTGGTGTAGCTGTTGCTAAAATCACATATCTGCTATCATAAAATCCTGTGGCTGATTTGTTTTCTTTCACATCACAAACAAACCGCACTAGAGTCTGCACCGAGACCCACCTTTTCAAGCAGTCTCGGTTCGGTTGTTTGGTCAGCGCCAGGGTTAGATTGACAGCATTCACACCAGCCCAAGCGAACCGGAACAACCATGTAAACCACCACCACTCAGTTGAGGTGGTTCAGGCATCTGATCAGGATGCCTCCTGGGCGCCTCCCGTTGGAGGTGTTCCGGGCATGTCCAACTGGTAGGAGGCCCCGGGGGAGACCCAGAACACGCTGGAGGGATTACATATCTCGTCCCCAAAGGAGATGGAAAGTGTTGCTGTGGAGGGACGTCTGGGGTGCTTTGCTTCAGATAAGCAGTTGAAAATGGATGGATGGACTCTTCTCACTGTGCGCTCTATCGTTCACTATGCTCTCTACATCTGTAGACACTGTTGCTTTTTGATGTAAAAGTCTTATCACTAAATTGTTCATTTTGGTCTCATAAATGTTTCAATATTTGAATTATTGAGGGAGCGCCTTGTTCTGCCCACATACTGGCACATTTTGTCTTTGGTTACAATGATTATAAGCCTCATAATGAACTGCAGCAGTCAAATGTTCATACCTCATTATTGTGTCTCTGTGTCTGTTCGCTCCCTTTATGCTGGCAAAATCCCTGCTGAAATTACATACTGTACAAGTGCACTGTGTTGGGTAGAAATCAATGCTTTTAAACGCTAAAACCTTAAAAAAATCAAACGTATCCTCAGAGAAAACAGCTGCTAAGTGTGAGTCGTGTAAACAATAGTTAAACACAACAAAACAAAACCCAGAGACAATCCAAAATCCAAACTCACCACATCAAAGTGTCAGTCCAATCCTCCAGAGTCAGGTGAAAAAAGCTGGAGTCAACTAACTTTTTCTTCAGAGACATTTCAGCTGAACCCACATTATAAACATAATTACAGCTCAGGGCAGGAGATCCTCCTCCGCCACACGCCTCCCCTTCCTGCTTCCCGTCAGGACAGAGAACACTTCAACACCTTCATGTGTGGACTCGCCTCCCTCACACTCTACATGACCAAACCTCTCGCAAATTAAACACTGATCAGTCTTTTAACAGCTCCCTACTTTCACACAGCCATCATGCTGTGTGTGTTTGCGTATGAACCAGAGTGATAATCAGGTATAGAATACTGCAATGCCAATGTCAAGAATACAGTATGGTTACTATGGAACATTTCATCAGAACAGTGTCGCTAGGAAACAACTTGGATCCAACTTCCTAATAAAATGTTCACATCATTAGTGAACAGTGAAACAGGCAGTAAAGTCTACCAATGTCAGAAGCTGGGAAATGTTTCCACTGTGTTACTGCTGCTTTTTTATTGATGTCGGTCTGTGTGTGTGTGTGTGTGTGTGTGTGTGTGTGTGTGTGTGTGTGTGTGAGAAGAAGGAGCACTACTGTATACCCAACACAGTACATACTAGTGATGACCTGCAGGATGAACTATATACTGTATCTTTTCATGTCTTTTGAATGTACAATAATGATGTCTTAAAGTGTTCATAATGACCCAGTTATTTTAAACAAAAATCACATCTTTGTAGGACTTATAAATTTGTTAAAGTTCCTCCTGATTTCAAGAGTTTACCCATCAAACCCCATTAGAAAATAGGCCTTTTTGTGAGTACTGTAAAACTTTAATTAAAAGCCTAGTCCCAATTTAACGGCCAATCCCTTACACTAGCCCTTGTGGCTACACATTTTGACAAATAAATGCCTGTCTCAAATTGACACCTAGTCTGGTTGCCAAGCAGTTCTTTGGATGTATAAAAACAGGTTGTTGGCTACTCACTTGAGTAACGAACAAAATGTTAGTTAACTGTTTAGATTGTGCATAAGAATATCTTCCTGAGGCATGAACTTTTGTTTGGTATATATTTTTAATTTCTCCTAGCTATTTGGGATCAGTAGGACCTGATAAGTACAAAAAAGTTAACATTGTCAATGATAATAAAGTCCCAATGTCCTCAAATGAGACGATAATAAAGTTTCAATGTCCACAAATGAGGCGATAAAGTCCCAATGTCCTCATACGAGTACTTCCTAATCAACAGTTTCAACCATAAACTGTGATCAGGTTTTGGACCTTGTCTACTTTTGTGTTGGGATCGGCTGCAGACTGACTTGGCCGAGATCGCTGCCGTCTTGTTTTTACATGGATTAGTGTATTGTGCTCTTACCGCCACTAGAAACACACTACAAAGAAGTGTCCACGAATGAGGACAACAGGTCTAAGTTAAGTAGAATGTAGTATAAAGTCAAGTAGAGTAAACCTAAAACGTGATGTCCTCGAGACATTTCTCGTAATCCATGGTTTTTGGTTGTGGGATGATTTAAATGGTGTATAGCAGTGATCCACAGCAGGAACAGGACAACACCTCACGCTTTTTTTTTTTCAACTTGAGTTCAATGCGCTCTGGCAAAAACGCCAGGCACCTAGAACGGAGACATGCCAGGTGCATCGCAACACAAAAAACACGAGCGAAAAGCTTAATTCTCATTAAAACATTTACAAAAAGGGGCCTCCAGCTGCTAAAATGCTTTCTGTGTGATCAGGGCCTAAAACCTCAATCTGCTCTTACATGGCAAAGACGGAAACACAGAAGAAAACCAAAGAAGAAAAGGTTTAACTTTCACAGAGATAGATCCATGTCTCTGATTGGTTGCATTTGTTCAGGATAGGTAGATTCTTGCAAATGCCATTAGTAGCACCAGAGGGAGACAGGGGTGATTTTTTCAGATTATCTATCTCATTAATAAAAGTTACCTACTGTGTCTTTATGTAGCCACAGTGGGATCTGAATACTTTTTCCACCACTGAGTGGGAGCGCCTCAAAACTGCACGTATGTGATTACTTGAGAAGCTGTGCCTGACCACTGTGGATTGTAAGAGGGGTTTATAAGGAGAATTAAGCCTGAGTGTCCTGTGATGATAATCTGGTCCATGTCACAGTTTACCCACAGGGGATGGCACAGCCTCGTGTATCATGCCGGTGGCCTGACTGTATTTGGAGAATCCTCCCTTGTTTCTGGAGCAAGAGGCGGGCCTTTGGAAAGCTGGAATGCGCTGGAAGTTTTCCTGTGAGCTCTCTCTTCACATGTTGGAGAGTCCCGCGTCTCGATATGGACATGTGGCCACTGGTGCTCCTGTTCGTCCAGCTCTGCTTCTGCTCCGGATACGAAGGTAAGGACTTGACAAAGACCCTCATTGACCTCCTGGACATTGTGAACTCTGCTGGGACCATGAGGATGGAATAAGCCAACAGTTTATTTTAAGATCAGTGGGGAAAGTTTGGGATGTCACTGATTTGTGGATGGATTAAGATAAAACGCTTTGTGTTTAAAGAAGATTTATTGTGTAATTTTGCGCATGCATTTGAGGCTTCTTATCCTCGCCTCTGGGTTTTGGTGAACCGCGGTGTGTTTACGTGGAGGAGGGGGTGGACAGCGGGGGGAGTGCAGTGTGCATCTGGGGGACGTTTCTCTGCACAGAGCTCAGTCTGTGGGACTTATGAAAGCACTGCAACTGTAGTGTAAGTGCAGGGCAAGTTTACTTTGTGCCCTCTCTTTATAATGCATAACTAAGAGCGACCTTTTCATAAACTCTTTAAATTAAACTGCTGCAGGAGTTTCAGATCTTGGAAGTATTTACAGAATGTTATGAGGAGTTTCTGTGCTGGTGTTGTGAAAACACAGGACTCTTTCACACAAACTGAAGTAGAGCTGCAGTGATTAGTCGAGTAATTGACTTACTGTATATTTTGATAGTTGAATTATCATCTTTTTAAAATATATCATGGTAAATTGATTATTTTTGGACTGTTGTTTGGATAAAACAAGATATTTGGAGACTTCACCTATATGTGATGGACCTTTTTCAACATTTTCTTACTTTTTATAGACAAAATGATTAATTGATTAGTTGAAAATAACACTGAGTTTAAGCATCCAACAATACCGAACAAACAGACTCCCCAAAAAGATGTAGCCAACAAGAGCTGGGCCTGTAGCCTGCAGTGAGGAGCTGAAATGACTTCAAAGCCTGGATGGAGTATTGTGTGTGTGTGTGTGTGTGTGTGTGTGTGTGTGTGTGGCTATGTGCCTGTAGATGATTCGAGAGTGGCTCACCACCGCAGTATGATCATACAGGCTGAAACATGAACACAAGCTGCAGAGCAGATCTACACTGACAGACTAAAAACTGCCTTTTTGAGCCGTCAGTGAGAGTCTGGTCTGTGCTTGTGTGTGTTTATGGGGAGTTTATTTTACAGGGGTGTGTTTGTGTTTGTTCCGGCAGCCAATTAGCCAGTTGAGTTGTTGAGCGTGCATGCCTCAAATCGTGTGCCAGTGTGCCAGAATTACTTTTTTTGGGGTTTTTTTTTTTTTGCACCCTTTGGGCTCTTTTTTAACAATGGAAATCTTTAATCTTGGCCTGAGGTCTGCATGCATTCTTACAGTTAAACCCCTCTACACTACAGCGAGTATTCCTAAAAGCTTGATCACATTTTCCATGACGATTTTTGTGCTGATGTGAGTCTGGGGGAAGATTCATCCTCCACACACAGGGAGTAACCTGGGGAAATGCCAGCAAGCAACATCACTGGAGAACAGTCACTCTGTAAGTGTGCAGTTGTGTCTCTGCTGGTGAAGGGGGCCTCACAACAAGTAGATCCTGAATAGCCTCAAAGGAAAGCCCCAGGAAACAAATCAGGACTCAAGTGATAATAGCTAAGAGGTAGTTACTGTTGTAAAGTGCAGGCAAAAACACTTGGAGCAAAGAGAAGACTGCAGCTTACACTAAAATGAACTGACCAGTTTGTCTTAATTGAATGCATCTGGTTGCAGCTCTGCCTATTACAGTGGCAAACTTCAGTCCTGGTTGATTTGGCGACACCTGCAGTTACTTGTGGTCTTCAATGCAGTTTAATATTACAGGTCACAGAGTTCTCGGGGCAGCAACACAAAACTGTTGTCGTATACATAAAGAAACCTGGCAATAATTTACCTTTTTTCCATCACTCTGTGAGGACCTGTAATCTGATTTCACTCTGCACATGGCATGAGTCTGCGGACTGCAGGGCACAGTGAAGGGAGTTGATTACATCGCTAAGTTGGAGGTGTGAGGTGTACAGCCTGCAGCATGTCATCTAACAGCTCACTGTGGCTGCTCCTGACCGTTCCACTGCTCCCTGCAATATTTCAAACTGATCCTCTGTCAGCAAATGCTGAAAATGACCGTTTCGCCAGTGAAATGTTTTTAATGTGAAGCTGCTGCAGTGGGAAGAGTTCGGTTCGCATCAGCAGTAAATTAACTTGATGTTCTTGTGTTTTAAATACATTGACCAGATGTGGCTGGCACCGTGTAGATCCTCCTCTTTTACATTCTTGATATGGGTTGGAAATAAAGTAAGTTCAGCACGTTGATCAAAGGTCCGTAGGCAAGAATTTCGACAACCAGTTTAGAATACTGCAAATATATAAATATAGCAATAATTTAATCAGTGAACCATAACCCCTTTATACACAGAGATTGTGCCATAGGGCTGCTACAACGTCCCGTCTTCATGCACAGAATCAAACAACAGCAGCATCTTGCCACTTCAGTGTGTCATTTTAGACAGCATGCCAATACTGAAGAAGCAAAAGAGGTGTGACGGGTGTAACATGCAACACAATAGCACTGGCCTCTAGTTTGACATATAACACACATGTCGGCAGCTATTTCTAAACAATAACAATGGCATAATATGACCATGACAATCATTTACCCCCTGTGATATGGTGGCTGACCTTGTCCTCCTGTTGGAAGGTGTTGGAGCCTTAATATACTCATAAGTGCTATATCTTAGGCAACTGGACTTGCTTGCGTTTCTTGAAGACGTTTCGCCTCTCATCCAAGAAGCTTCATCAGTTCTAAATGACTGGTACGGAGTTGCAGGCTTTACACCCTGTGTGGGTGTGAACCCTTGCAACCCTTGAAAGAGGAGTAAAAGAAGCCATCTACGTCAAGATGGGACGACCATCGTTAAACAGACAGGGTGGCCTACAACACCCCTTATCACCAACCTACAATGCAGTCTTGGGATCCCTTCCCAGACGACTTCACACCCATTCACCTCTGGTCCCACTGACCCTAACGACCCACATGATGGCCAGGTGGGTCAACGACTCACATTGTGACCTTAAGGACTCCCATCTCGTCATTTACTGTTGTTTGGTTCCGTGCAAAAATGCTAAAGCAGCATGAAGAAGGGACGTTGTAGCAGCCCTATAGCGCAATCTCTGTATATAAAGAGATTATGGCTCACTGATTAAATTATTGCTATATTTATATATTTGCAGTATCAATGTTCGTGGCCCACAGACCTTTGATCAACGCTGAACCAATTTTGCTTTATTTCCAACCCATATCGAGATTGCAAAAGAGGAGGTGCTTTAGTATCTACACTGTGCCAGACCCTCCCCGACAGCCACATCTGGTGAATGTATTTAAAACACATGAACATCAAGTTAATTTACTGCTGTGTAAAATATGTGTATATGTATATATATATCGTCACTGTGCCAAGGCTGTAAGGGTGAAATGTAACTACGGTATGTACATCAATAGAATAAACAAGAATAGAATAAGAAAGAACATAAGAACATAAGAAATATGTACAGTTATGTGCGTGATTAAGTTGTATACAGAAAAATATTGCACAGAATATTCATGCAGTTGATTAATGCACCCAAACTACTCTGTATAGTGTTAGAACAGGTGATAATTCACTCTTTGTTCATCGCTACAAGCAACTCCTTTCATATTAAACACAGTCACTTGATCCATTTTCAATACAAAAATATTCATCAGTGCAGCTTTAAGAACAGACAGGTAAATACTTTATTAATAAAGCAGCATGCAGTGATGAGTCTCTAACTGTGAACCTGAACACTGAACACTTTCTTATGAATTATTCCCACTGAACTCTGCTGCTAACAACTGTTATTCATTTAAGTGTCTCTCAGGTAATGTGGTGCTTCATCTTATTGAGCCTTCACTGGAAATACACCAATAATTCAAGACAAGGATCAAAGACAGTTAAGAGACTTGAGATCTTTTTAAAAATGCAAAACACATACAGAATTAAATATTGTTAATATTATACATAAATTATGATTTAAACAGCTATATTAGATGCTAGCCACGGGTACATCACTGTTACTTCAACAGTTTGTGCTGTAAAGTGTTAATGCAGATAAAAAAAGCAGCAGCAGTCTGTTCCTCAGGGTCAGAAACTGCTGATGTGATTAAGAAACCAGCAGCAGACGTGTTGGTATACAGTTTAAATGGGACAGAAATCATTAGTGCTCCAAAGGAGTTATATAACTCCGTAATCGAGGCTAGTTGAACTGAGCGATAAAGAAATGACATCCCATTTTATTTTCTGCTCTCTTATGCTCTGCTAGCCCGTAGCTATACTTCAACACTTACAGGGAATGAGCCTCCATATAATGACAGTTTGTATTACAGGCCTGCAGAGAAAAGCTAATTGGAATATCGGGCTCTGTAATTTAAAGCTCATTCACTCCCAGAGGTTTGTCAGGATGATGAGCTTCTATACTTCCTGCACTATTAACATTTGACATCTTTCTCGCTAAGAACTGGTTTGAAGCAGATGAGAATAAGATGCTGGCTGCCGATCCCATCTCAGCATGTTCTCAGGTTTGGTTTGAATACAAAGGAGTCTCAGATCACATTTTCTTCTCTTGACTTTGTTTGAATCTGGAGTGCCTTTATGAGTAAAGGATGAGTCAGGCCCAGTCAGTTTAATCCAAATGCAGAGCTGCAGTGCAGTTTGCATACCCAGCCAAACCTAGTCTCACTGCCAGGGCGTCAAAGTACAATGCTTAGGCAGCGTCCCTATAATGACCCCCTCAGTGTCACTATAATGACGCTAGAGGCACCCTTTCAAGTCTGTATGACACTCACTCGGCATTCCATAAGCTCCAGTTTAAACCCATCCACGTCATTACTACACCTCTTCTCAACTGGATGTGACACAAGCAAGCGAACATCAGACTGTTTCAGTTTTTGCCAATAAAGATGACCTAGTCAGCGAACAGGTGAAGCAATGTGTCAGCTGCTTGAAAAAAGCTCGCCCTTGTTGCTTTGGGCAGCTCAGACCTACAGTATTTTCAGAGCGACAGCAAGCTGTTATTGAAGCTCAATAGGCTCCCTGAATGTTGTTGTTGCTCGTGGTATATCTGGACAATTTCTTGTGCTCCATCCACCAGAGTTCACTTGCTCGCTGTATGTTAGGAAGAGGTGTAAGACACTCAGAGCAGCATATATAGAGTGCGAAAGTCCAACAAGCACAGGACTTTGACCCATGAGACCAGTGCTTGAGACCAACAAACAACAACATTGGTTGTGGAATTTGTGGCACTCACAGTTGAGTGTTTTTTAGCAACACGCTGCTGCCTTTTCAGCTGCATTTGTGCTAAGCATTTTCAAAAGCGGCTGCTGCTGCTGAAGTCCAGGGCTGCGATGACAGGCAGATGCTTCAGTGAACACTGGCAGAAGTGCAAGCTAGCTTGTAGCTGTATTCTGTAGCAAGACAACAGAAATCACCTTAAGTACCAAAGATTTCTACATATTTGGAGAATTTACCAAACATCTGAAGTTTGGTGGAAATATTATACCAGGCCCGTTTTTTCTAAAAGTAGTCCTCATAAGTTGCTAGCACCGTAACTCCAGGTATTCAGACACCAGCATCATCATCTTGTCCATCTTTCTGTTCATTGATGCCCATTATTTGAACGGCCAAAGCCAGCCGGCTACCACCAGAAGTTTGTGCGCAGTCATATGGGTGTCAACCACTTCATACCCCTACTGCCGTATTTGAAATCGCTTACCCTCTGCCAGCATCTTTCCATTGAAAGACTGCACATCGATGTGAAAGCCCCATAACATCAACCACAATATTTTCCAAACCATAACCAAGTAGTTTTGTTGCCTAGACCTAACCGTTGACCTTACCAATGACCTGTCCTGCTTATAGATGCAACACAAACTGCTGTCGGCATCATTATAGTGACAGCTATTGGCAAGAAAGGTAACAGCAGCAACCCAGTTGATAAGGGAACAGAGGATATAATGCCACCCACAGCAACATGCATGTCAGTGTCTCTTTCTCTCACTCCTGCAGGCTAGTATCATAGACTTTTTCACAGAGATGACTTCACACGTACAAAAGGCTTGGGTTTTGTTTAATCAAGCCCATTATTCGCTTCAGGAGGTTTACAGAGTTCACAATCCTCTGAGTGTCCTCGTATGTCCTCTGTCCCCCTGGATACTGCAGAGAGGGAAGACGTCCAAAAGCAAACAATTCAAGGCAATAAACAATAAACCATTCTTTATTAAGTTCTGTCTTGCATGGTATCATGTTACTGTTGACATATTTCTTGCTCAGTGTTTAAAACAACTGAATATTTCTACAGACAGTTAGCCAAGACAACCTAAGCAATAGATGTGTATCAGAGAAATAATGATAAGTCTATTTATGATATCATTAAAAGTTAACACATAATGTTCTGCAGCTACATATAGATGAAACTTCTCAGTCATTCAGCAGCAGAAGTCAAAGGCAGCTATGCTTCTATTTCTGTTTGATATCCACTGGAGGCTAGTGTGACACTATGATATGCATTCATTTTATTTCAAGATATTAATAGTGAAGTTTGTGGACCTTTTCTTTCACATTTAGAGAGATATTGATTAATTAATTTTTTCCCCACCATCTGCATTCAAGCACTGGATTTGAGTGAACTGATATTAAATAACAAGACAAACTCTCTCTGCAGGAAGGTGTCCACAAGTTTATTTTCATGTTGTAATGTGGGTCACTGTGTCTCTGTCTTAGTCATTATAGCAACTAGTTTCTTCACATGTTGAGTGTTTGATGTGGATTTGGATATAAGTGTGTGTCAGGTTATACAGTCTGATAAAGTTAAATTGTTATTGCAGGGCGGTTAAAAACTATACATGATATATGTGACAGTTTTGTGGTTGTTATGTTTGTCTTCCAGTAAAAATATTATTATAGCTAACAGGTGGTACAAGCATTACAAAGTAAAAGCACATCCGCACAAAAAGCAGCTTTTAAAGAGGAAGAAACTGCTGCTGTTACTCTCCATGCCTGCAGGTGGTCCTAATATTCAATACTGCAGTATCTTCTCACTTTCTTTAAGTGACAACATAAACTAATAGCATAACATATAATAGTGGATGGAGCCACTATGATGTCACCCATTGGTTTGTGGATTTGTGGGTGCTAGCTGCAAGCCTTGTTAGCATGGTGCATGGCGTGCAGTGTGCACTGCTGCCTTCCAAAAGTTGAACTCCTTTTATCTCAGAGCGTGGCTATCACGCCCTGAAAAAAGGCGCTTGGTAACACTGCGACAGCATCCCTCTGGCTGTTAAGTGCTAGAAAAGTAATAGAAAACAATGGGTTAGAGGGCGATAAAAGGCGACATGTACAGCCCCTTAGAGCAGTGGTTCCCAACTGGTGGGTCACAGGTCTATTCTTAATGCACCGCAAGTGACTCATGAACGTGTCAAAATAAAACACTTTATTTTTAAGTAAAGTGAATTCCGGTGCAGAGCTTTTATTTTGAAGTGAAGTTTCCTGCTGTAGAGTGAGTGACTAACCCACAGCTTCTTGACAGAGACAGCAAACTAGCTCAACAACATGGCCAGACTCAAGTACGATGCTGAATATATATATACACAACTCTTGGACCTTGAACTAATGATTAAGGAGAAATCTTGACTCTGTGGGTGGACCAGTTGGGAACCACTGACTTAGAGGGTCTTTTACTGCAACCAAATGCTGATCGAGACATTTCTCTTTCAACCAGTAATATTATTTAAATGGTTAATTAAAAAATCATCTCCCATACAGTTGTCATGAATGTTTAAATTAGGTATAGAGACCAAGCACAATTTTGTACCAGGCAGTAAACATGTTTATTTCTGCTGTAAGGCTGGGCTTTTTAACATGGGGGTCTTTAGGGATTGACTCACTTTTGGAGCCAGCCTCAAGTGGCCATTAGAGGATCTGTTTCTGGCACTTCACTTTTCAGCTCTGGAGGTTGCCGCTTGGGAGGCAACACCATTTGCAGGTATATAAGTGAGTAAGGGTTTGTGGTAACACATGCCAGGTAGTCACAAAGAACGAGCTTTGCGTGTGAATTCTTGTGTCTAGTTTGGTGGGAATGGCTGCAAGTTGACACAGAACTGATAATTTTTCTGGCACATGTGACTCTAACTATTGTTCACTCTGAATGACACACACACACTCACACACACACACACACACACACACACACACACACACCTGTAATTAGTTTTCAGTACCTTTCTCTTCCTCCCTTCTTCCCTTCATTAAGAAGCAGACACTGAAGTTTTCCCATTAGACAGCTAAATCTGACTCACTCAGTCTGTGGGTTTGCTCTGTACAATCCATGCTGTGTGATCTGACTGCTAAACCTCAGAGTGTGTTGTGTGTGTGTGTGTGTGTGTGTGTGTATTGGATGATTTGCAGCATTTTGGTCCAGACAGCTTTTATTAAACTGACAGAAAAGCCATGATGAGGAATTAAGGGAACGAGACGCGAGATGTGCTCACAGTATCAGGTTCAATGACCAACATATGGCTGATATATGAAGCAGGAGCAGGCTTGAACACTCCTCCCTTGTGGATCCTGAACAGAGGACACATTCACGCCAGGGTTCATAACATCCTGGAGCCAAGGTTAAATGCCCTTCCCCCTACTGTAACCCCTTCCTCACTTATTTCCTGTATCCTTGCTGTTTTTACTTCTTCCTGACCCCGTCCCTTCATCTTCTTTCCTCAAATAATCCTCCTTGCTCATCACAATTCCCCTCACATTTGTCTTTTACCAACATCACTCAACTGTGTCCTCCACCAGCTCGGCAGCCACCACTGAGAAGTATTTCTGCTCCTCTTAAATGCTGCTGTTTTATGGTTGAAATATATTTTTCTCTGTCTGAGTAAACTGCTCACTGTTTAAAGTTGACTTAAAATGGTAAGTATGATCTGTGGGAGCTGTTTTGGAACAAAAAGTTTCAAAATAGTTTCTCTCTTTTCTCATTTCTACCATACGCTACAGGGGGCCTCAGGAAAAACAAAAAGAAACACTGTATCGAGCACAATCTTTGTGTTGAACATTCACATTTCCAAACCAGCTGGAAAAAATAGGATCTTTTGTGATTTATTCCTTGTGCATGTGGTCTCTCCAAAAGATCCAGGTCCCCTGCAGAGTCTGGTTCAGATGAGAAGTTAGGCAATATTTTGTAAGCCTTTTCTTGGCGCTCAAGGTCAGCCCAGGACAATGCTTTCAAACATTGCCCAACATCTTGGATGCAGCTCTTTTTCGTCGTATTAGTCGCTTTGTCTTCTCTTCTTTCATCCCCAGGGTCAGGACAGTACGCCTACGGAGATGACGAGGACTGGTATTCACGTAGATATAAAGGTGACTATGTGCTCAGATTGGCATTGTAAATATATACAATACAAACAGTGCATTCATTCTGAAACATGATGACTCATACTTAAATTATTGAAATATGTTTTCCTGAAGTGTTATGTAGATTCAGTTAAGTCCCTCTGGTCTACAGTCATAGTGAAACAGCTTGTGAGGTCTTTCAGAGTGATTCAGACTATATGGGTGAGGTTTAGCTGCAACATGGGTTTTATTAAAATACTTGAGATTTATTTGAATTGCTCAAAAGTAGTCATCACAATACAGCGTAACACAGAGCTGTTGAGGACTGTTAGCTTGCACCCACACTCCCCTAAAGAGCCCAGGAGAGGTCATAGAGAGAAAAAATAAGTAGCTTGAGCCCATGATTTATTCATTAGTGCACACAAGATATAATTTGTTACCTTAATTTAATTACTATAAATCATTTTTGTTAACTCCCGTGCATGAGATTAGTGTGAGCCAGCAGAGCACATCCTGTACTTTCCACCACTTGGAAACTACTACTTTGGAACAGAGAAAGTGGCAGCTTCATAGACAGACAGAGACAGACAGTTTATGGCTGTAGAATCTCAAATATGGCCAGCGTAGTGTTGTCACGATACCAAAATCTTTGTTTCGGTACCCATACCAATATGAATTTCGATAGTTTTCGGTACTTTTCCTAAGGAAAAGTCCTTTTGGCTACAAACCTTTAGAACAATAAATAGTAGGGGTGTAACAGTACCAAAAAATCATGGTTCTGTAAGTACCTTGGTACAGACGTCACGGTTTGGTTGCTCAAATGTTTCACCAAGTTTGTGTTATCTCGTGTTGTCTCCCTTTGCGAGGCAGACTTTCTCTTGTCTTTTTTCACGTGCGCCAGCTGCGAATGTTGATACAGGTGTTGTCATACACACCATTTGTGCAATCTGTGCTCCAGTAGGAACGAGAAAGGCGTTTGTGTGCATAAATGAGTAAAATAAATTAACTAAAGTAATGAATTGAATCAATTTCAAAGTACCGGTATTTTCCAAATGCAGTATAGTACCGTTTGGAATACTCTAGTACCACGGTACTATTTTAGTACTGGCATACCGTGCAACACTAGGCCAGTGTGAACCCCAGTGACTCAGGTCACAGCATTGTGTTGAGTCCAACCTGTGTAACAGCAGCAACAGAAAGTTTGCATGCTCTGGGTCTGCCCCGGGGCCTCCTACCAGTTGGGCATGCCTGGAAAACGTCTAATGGGAGGCGCCCAGAAAGCGTCCTGATCAGATGCCTTAACCACCTCAACTGGCCCCTTTCCAAGGCAGCAGCAGCTCTACTCTGAGCTCCCTCCGGATGTATGAGCTCCTCACCCTATCTCTAAAGCTGAGCCCAGCCACCCTGCAGAGGAAACTCTTTTTGCTTGGGTTTTTGCTGCCTGAATTTGAGGTGCTACACCTGCTAACTTAAAAGGCCGTCCTCCCAGCGAAGTAGTCTCCGAAGATTGCAGGGTGTGTTGTGCTGGCTCTCTCTATATATGCTTATCTTGTGCGCATGAATGAACCAAAACATAGGAAGGATTTAATTAAATTCAGATCACAAAAAGCATCTGCCGTGCATGAATTAATAAATCATGCCTTCAGTTTCTCGTTATGGCCACTATGGGGACCCGTACTTCCCTCAGAAGCAACAGGAGGGCAAAGGAGAAGTGATAAATTATTTATGCATATGCGAATGACAAAAATATTTTAACATTTTTCAGTAAGAGAAAAGAACATATATTTCAAACACACACCTGTGATCTATTACACTACTGTTAGCTGCTATGTCTGCTAGCCACTCCAGCCCACAAGCTAACAGTCAAGGGTGTAGCTGGGTGACTCAAATAATTTGATTAGACTAAATTGCATGTATGATGTGTCAAAATGAATTAATTCAAGATAGCATTAACTGTTTTACAAAAGAGAGGTATTTTGATATACTTTGTCACTGACATATATTTGGAGTATGACAAAATATAACTCAACAATTAACACAGGGACACAGAAGAAGAATTAGAAAAATGTATTTTTAATCTCACTGTGTCTTTAAGGAGGCATGATTCAACCACAGTTGGTTCAGCCAGTTTTGTGAACTGACTCAGTTACGTCAAAGTAGCTTCCAGCCTTAAATTCGGGGTCAGTTAGACACGGAACATTATCGTCCCGGCCAAACCAAACTCTCCCCTTGTGTAAAAGCTCAAATATCATTTTCTCTTACTCAGTGGTTGTGGAGACTTTGCCAACACACACACACACACACACACACATACACATACAGAGAGAGAGGCAGCGAGTGCGGCTTGCTGTGTAATGAATACTCAATTTTATTCCAACTGGAAATTAGCCTAAATTGCATTCTCGCCAAGTGTGTGCATGTGTGTGCGCCGGTCCACAGAGTGTTTCTCCTGAGCCAGCAGGAAATAAACTGCAGATTTTGATTTCTCTGTATTTGAGTAAGAACCTTGTGGCCCCTCAAACTTGGCGTGATGCAAGGAATTTTTACACAAGCGTTGTAGAGATGGGCAGAGGTGTCCGCCATGGGAGGAGAAAAGTTAAAAAACAAATGCAGTTGTCTCATAGCTCTTAAAGGAAGAGAGTGCTCCTATTAGCACCCCCAGTTCCCTCGTCTCAAAGTCAATGGGTTTTTTTTGAATGGGTTTTTGGTTAGATGCCTGAAATAAAGTCTGTGGTTCACACAAGCTCCAGAGAGTTGCACGTTTTGTTCTACCACATGAAATACGACAGTAAATAGCCTGCTTATTAATCTTGAATGCATCTTAAAAAAGACAGTTGCTAACAAGTGGCAAAATGAGAACGTCATCATGCCAAACATGGCTCTACACCCTCGTTAAGGTGGCATTGTTAGGTTGTGTGACCATGGTGTAGCTAGCCTAATGTCACCCTTTACTCCTGGTGATTGCATTTACGCTTCAAAAGTCATAAAAGTGGTGTTCATTTGGGAAGATCATTGTGCCGAACTAAATGTGGAAGTCTCATAAACGTTTGTTTGCCACAGAGCTCATCGTCTGCGGTTATCAAAAATCCAATGGAAAAATCCCCTAGGCCTTTTGACGATGGAACCAGGGTGACGCTAACTTCCATATCGGCCCACAAAAAACGTCCTCCCTGCAGCACTTTGTCATCTTGACTTATTACATTTCTTAAATAGAGTCAGATGAGAAGATACAGTAAAATATGTGACGGTACATTACATTGTGTGGGACGGGGCGGGCGCCATCTTGTGAAGTACATGACCGGGTAAAGGTCTTTGCACACTTAGTTCGTTTTTTTCATCCAAAATTTACGCACGTCTCAATATGAATACGACCTCAAGTTGTGTCAATCATGTTTGCACACTGAGTCTGAAGCTTTCATTTGTCATTAAAATTTTCAGAACAGGTTTGATTTTCTGCGTTTTTTGTATCCGTCAGAAGCTTCAGAGATGTTTGACTGAGAATCAGTGAAGAAAATGTGGCTGCGGGACACAGTCGCAGCAAGACAGAGGAACAGGGCACACAGAATCATTTCATAAAACAGGCAGCTCACGTTCAACAGGTCAGACAGTAATATTCAGGTGGATGATGATTAAGAGGAGGAAGTTGTGGAGACAGAGAGGGTGGACAGCTCCGCCCCTTCATGCAGCTGGGGAGCCAAATGCAATACAGGGAGGGAGTGGAGACAGCCAGATAGCTGGAGAGAGGTCCATTGGAGAGAGGCAAAGGAGAAAATGTGTTTTTTCATTTTGTCACATACTGCAAATTTTCACAGTGAACAGAGCAATACAATACATCAGAATCAGTGTGCAAAGGCCTTAAGACACAGGTAACACAGCACGATCCTTACCAAATGGCGTACTAAAAATTTAACATGGCATGATGTCAACTTTAAGTTATCTTTACTGGTTAGCTTAGCTTAGCATAAAGACTGAAAACAGGGGAAACAGCTAGCCTGGTCCTGTCTAAAGGTAACAAAAATGTAACCCACCAGTACCTCTAAAGCTCATTACGCTTACTAAAAGGCACTGAAGGCATGAATCTAAAAATAAGGCCCTGATTGGTACTAAAATGTCTTAAAAAATGTCAAAATTCTTTAAAAAAAAAAAAAAAAAAGCTGAGACATTGTATTGTGAAATTTCCAAATAATTGGCAACTTTTTTTTTTTTTTTTTAATACAATTTACCAAATGCCTCTCACATTAATGTCACGCAGATCAGGATAGATGACCCCACAACTATCCTTTGTACACAGTATGTTCAGAGCAGAGGATCCACCATCTAGCTAGCTGTCACTTTATGGAAAATTGGCTATTCAACCAAGACGATTCATTTGAGGCTCAGTGTATTTTATGTAAAAAGGTTTTCAAACTTGTCATGATGGGAATTGAGACAGTGGAAGCTGTAAGCTTTAAGTTGTAGGAACCCCCTTAGAGCCCCACTGATCCATCTATGTTCATTCTGATCAATGTCATGTTATGGACAGACTAAATCCAGGGACAGCACAGTGAACAGCTGATGCTTAAAACCAGTAGGTGTGATAAGTATCAGTAAAGAGCCACACTCTCAACACAGATCTTTATCTGTGTGGAAATTTTCTCACTCAATCACGCACACACTCTTAAACTTAAGTGCTCTCCACACATCATTATCTGTCTTTTCCTCAAGTGTGACTATCCTCTCTGCCTCACGAGACACTGTTGGATTATGGGAAGTTGCAGATAAGGTAATAAAAAATCCTCCGTATCTGTCTGAACTGAGATGATGGGCGGGTTTTTGCATTTTCACACCTATAAAGGAAGTCTGTCTAAGCTTTAATAGTCTTCAGGTAAGTGCTTATTGAATACTGATACTTTCCCACTCCAAGGCTGGACCATAAAAACCATATAACTGCCTTGATGCAGTAAAGAAAAGGTCAATGTAACTGTCTTTCGTCAATTTTTAGGGACACCATGGTGCGCGCCCATTAAGGTGAAACATGGGGACGTGAGCTGTCGCACACCCAGAGGAGAACACTACAGGAACGTGATGGGCACTCGCTGTAAAATCCGATGCAAGCAGGGATATGAGTCCCAGAGCTCAGAGGTGGTGTGTATGGCCAGCAAACACTGGTCCTCTAACTACGCCTGCAGAGGTAAAAACTGACACATACACATGCATATGTGTGCTCATGCATGCATCTACGTACTAGGTTTGACTCATGGGGATTCCTGACGATAATTCTTACATTTTTGAGCAAGTTCATTCTTGGTCCTGGAAATAGGAGATCTACGTCTTTACTTTCTCAACAGCTTTAAACCACATCTGGCTCCATCAGGGGAGGGAGTTTGCTTTCTTTTGTTTTTGTGGATATTCTTTATCCAGATCTGACATTCAGGATTTTGAAAATTGGTTCATGTTCGTACAAATAATTTGTAAACAACTGCACGGACCAACTTCCTCTCCCTACAGTCTGTTCTCTGTGCCTCTTTGAAAACAGTATTTACACCACAGGTCACTACTTTAAATCACTCCCTTGTAACTCAGGATAATAATTACAAATGACTGCCGCTGCTACTGTCATTAAGGTGGGGTCATACTTAAAAAAAGAACTGGTTCATATGACGTCAGAAAACAAAACTGGCTGTTAAAGAGAGGACAGAGATGAGATAGCTGTTTAAATAAGGGGGATAGCAGCACAAACCTTTAGACAATCTGTCCTTGAAGGCATCTGCATGGTTTCACTCAGTTGTACCCACAAAAAAATTTAACAGAAGTTGTGGATAATTCACGCTGAATGTTAGATTGTTAGTTTCAGAGCCAGCTACTCTGGTCGGGTCCCTCAGTTTACCATTTTTATCCCCTCTGCAGATGGCCTGAAGCCACAGATGTCTTCTGTTACTGTCCTTGGCTCTCCGGGGAATTGTGGGTTGTTTTTTTTTGACATGCAGAATACATCCCAGCAGCTTTGGCATGGTGTCACTAATTTTCCAATTTGGCACTGGAACTTTTACAGAGCTTTTTTTCACCCAAAAGGGGATATGGTCTCTCTGATGACAAAGAACTGTGCGTTCTAATACCCATACTACCATACTATATAGTATGGCAGAAAAAGATTTAGTATGTCCCAATACATAGTATGTCAAATACAGTATGCCGAAAATACCAGGATGTTCTGCTAGATCTGGTCCAATTTTGAAGTATGCAAGCCAGCATGCTTTTCTGGCTATTCTGACCCACAATCCTTTGCGCATTGGGCGATACTTCACATCGACTGAGCTGCAAACTTGCAGTGACGGATGACAGCACATTCAAGTAACTGATGAGCTGTTGAATAGTAATAATAGGAATATTGATTAAGCAAACAAAATAAAGATAACTATAAAAATAACAATGTCAGAGAACTGCAGATGTAATTTCACTGTCGCAAATATACGTTAAAATCCACAATCTGTGCAGTTATAACTTTAAAGTTGAACTACATACATTGCAAAGTAACAACAGCAGAGCTCTATGTTGATCTTCGTCTCTGGTGAATAGATATAACGGATATAAAAGCAAAAGGGTCAAAGTTCAGGGCGTAACATTACAAGACAGTAGTATGTCCTGATTGTGTGCATACTGCATACAACAGTGCGTACTTTTTAAGGGCAGCTGCAGTACCTACTAAAAGTAAAAAAGAAAAACGATTAAATAATTTTTACCCCAGTCAAGTTAGCTGAGCACTAAACTGGAAGTTGGCTGCTCGGCCGCACCTGTCATAAGTCGCTCTATGGAAGTAGTGCTGATCATCCCTGCATCATCTGGGTATTATTATATGCACCAAGTGAACCATTTTGGCTTCATGCACCACTGAACAACTGTCATAGGCCTCCAACACTTTATCCAGTTTTCTTAATACATCCAGGCCTGCTCTTATGAATTACCACTGCTGATCTATAATCAGTTCAGGTTAAAGGATTCTCATTGTCAGTTTAATGTTGGAATAACTTTGAAATTAAAAACAATGAATCACGTCCAACATATCAAAGAAGAGTGGTTATGTATGACTTTAATAAAAGACAAAGACAGACCAGTGCAATGTATTATTAAAAAGAAGCATAACCTTAATTTATGGCATGTACCTGAACCAAATTAAACTGTGAGAATCATCCTGTAACTCAAAGTAAGTCTTGCATCAACACTGAGCTCCTTCTCTGGCAGAGATCCGCTGTCCCAAGCTGAGCATGCCTGCTAACGGCGGCTACAAGTGTTCAGACGGCTCCTACTTCAACTCTCGCTGTGAGTTCTTCTGCTCGCCTGGATTCAGTCTGAAGGGTCAGAAGACGGCAACCTGCCAGCACACCAAGTCATGGAGCGCCGCAGTCCCAACCTGCGTTGGTAAGACTGAGTGTGTGTTGTTATTTTGTGCATAATTTCATCTCCCACAGAGGACTGGAGCCTGCAGACTACTGAGCTGCAAAAATACATGTAGCAGGTAATTACTTGCTTAAGGCGAATGTCAGCTGCAGACTGCAGACGATTCCTCATAATACAGGGATATGTGATTGATGCTTGGAAAGAAATAAGCCTCTAGACATGTACATGTACACAGACACACAAACAAATACATGCTGTAGTTAGTCAGTCATCACCAGAAAATGTTATATATTTGTCAGTCTGAAAATGAACTATGAGGCCTGCATTTACCGTAGGTGATCATATACCAATGTCGCTGAATCATCCAGCGACATTGGTCACAAGCACAGGGTTTGTGTTGTGTGTCATTCAGATCTCACCGCATCACAGCCGTCACGACCTCACTACTTCTGTTTGTGAAGTGGCACTGAGTCTCCTGCAAGGAATGATGCTGTGTTGTTTTTTTAAACCTTGAAACCAAGTCCTTGGCCAGATCACGTCTAGCTGTCTCACAGTGTCTCGGATCATCAGACATTTTATTTCACGGTGAAAAGTCCAGGTGTTTTGTTGAAGAAAGGTGCCACAGGAATGCAGGATTGGGGCTGTAGGAAGAGATACGTGGCATCTAAAGAGTTTTGAGGGTGGTGTCTTTTAGCTTTTCCAAAACCAATTAGAAAAGTGCACTGAGTAGATTGAAGCAGCAGGTCATGGCCATTCTAGATACCACCTGTCAGCATGTTTCAGAAGCATCACACAGGTTTATAAAAACACCAGCCTTGTCTAATTTTGACAAAGCCACGTCATGTTGCAGAGCAGATACAGTTTACATGCTAACAGCCACTGTTTCTGAAATCTAGATAAAATCTTATTATAAAGATGAAAGTTATTTTTAGCAAATAAAACCTGCTGTATCGGGCTTAGTTTTAAAGCTACAGTGAAGACACGGGTATCATATTAAACTAGGAAGACCTAAGGCATCAATTGATACCAACTATAGTATTATATGTTCTTGATATGATAGCCAAATAATGCTCCAAAGTTAAGCAACATTTTGACGAGGGAAAAGGAAATATTGCCTCTTTTCAAAATGGTGTATTTGAATACATTTTTGCATGTTGTGGTCCCTTAACAGTCTTGAAATTACATAAATTTGGTATGAATGGAAAACTGAAAGACATATACTCTTTTCACTATTTCAGTTATGTACACAATTTGACCAATATTTAATTAAAGTAGCCCTCAAGATTGAATGAATAAATGAAGAAGAAAACGTTATTTGTTCACTCCTGATTTAATGTCATGATTACCTTGCAGTAATTTCCTCAATCAATATTTGATTTTACTTTTCTCTAATCATTCATTCAGAAAACGGCTGGCCTGACTGTAGGCTACAGCACAACACAGAAGGAAATCACATCAATAAACACTATTAAAACAGACAAAAACATTTAACTGGCAACACACTTACCTATAGTAGAAGCACAAATATCAAGGAAAAATGACCAAATCAACAAAATATGACAAGTCTACAAAACTGGGCAGGAAAAACACTCCCAGTGTGAAATCACACTGTGTGCTGGAACAAAACCAGGGTGTACCTGGGCCTGGTGGAATTGTCCTTCCAAATCCCAAGATTTCAAGATGGTGATGAAGATAACAAAAATGGAGTTTAATTCATCTCCTGTCGTGCCTTATTTTAGTGAATCATTACATTTCAGGTATGGAATCATTCTGCAGATGCTCTGGTTGAAAATAAGACCAAACTGTTCTAAAAATGTCACTCTTTGAGCCACGACGAAGGCCAAAATGTGGCCTGCAACGCTTGTTGAGAACTTGTGGCCCTTACCAGACGGTTTTAAGCAGCTAGGAGTCAACAGCAGCCCCCCAGGAAGAAGTGCTGGGCTTTGAAGGCAATTTTACATATTGGCCAAAAGTGGAATTACAATGATTGGGTCTGTCTCATGATGCTATGGGATCCAAAAATACTTTTTCCTTTAGACCAACATTGGGAAAGTGACGTCTGGAAATCAGTGGAAACTTTTTTTTTATCGTCACAACCCCTGTGAAATTATTCGTTTCACTATCGGGATTGATCCATTTGATCTGATGACATTTCTTTAAGATTTTTTTGGGGGGGGCTTTTTAGCCTTTAATGTATAGGACAGACAAGCGTGAAGGTGGAGAGAGAGAGGGTGAGTGACATGCAGCAAAGGGCCACAGGCCAGAGTCGAACCCAGGTCGCTGCGGCAACAGCCTTGTACATGGGGTGCCTGCTCTACCACTAAGCCACCGGCTCCCCAATCTGATGACATTTCAAATGTCTAAAAGAGCTGCAAGACTAAATAATTTGATCCCCATTCAAGTTAGCAAAGCGCTAAACTGGAAATCAGCCACGAGGCTGGTGGAAGTTGGCCGCCTTGCCATGCTCAGCGGCTTCAAGTCTTTAGTGCACTTGCTTTCCAGGTCCCACAGTGCGGCACATCCAGGTAACTTCATACCGTGGAAATTGAGTTTTTTTTGGCTTCATGCGCCAGTGAGCAACAAATCTTTTAAAACATGCATGGTCAACAGTAAGTGGAGATTAATATGAGGCTGATCGGTCCAGTAGTTTGCGGGATTAGCTGCAGACACACACTGATACATGCACACAAACGACTTAAAAGCATGATACCCTCCAGACTTACGCCTGGTGGTGATAAAAACACAAGAACAGTGTGTTTATCTGCTCTAATGTAAACAGCAATTGTCAGCTTGTCCAACTAAGTTGCTTACAGCCTACAGTAGTGTCCCAGCATTACATCATATTTAAATGTGGCCTCTTTTTCTTTAAGTTTTCTTTCTTTGTCTCTCTAGATATGGATCCTCCAAAAATCAAGTGTCCTAATGTGAAGGATAAGTGGGCAGAACCAGGAAAACTGACAGCGAGGGTGACCTGGGACACACCAGAGGGTGTAGACACTGCAGATGGCATCCTTACAGAGTCAGTCTCATCTCTGCCACCCTTTTAAGCTTTCTATCCCGTTTCGCTTCAGTGCACTCAGTCTGTTTTAGTCCTGTTGGTTATCCTCAGTCTGAACACAGAGATCACAGTGAAAGATTAAAACACAGCCTGTCTTTTTCAGTGTTGTCCTTAAAGGGAAACCTTCAAAATCAGATTTCCCAGAGGGGCTCCATAAGATGTCCTACACTGTGTATGACCGTGCAGGGAACAAAGGATCCTGTCGCTTCACTGTCAGAGTGCGAGGTGAGTTTACAAAAGCTTACTGATACTCTGTGTGTGGAGCAGGAGTGTCAGTCACACTTTGTGTTATTGCCAGGAATCAGGGGAAAGTGCTTTGTAACTTGGTACTAACAATGGGAAAAATAGAGACTGTGCTAAATTATTTGACTTCTAATTATTTTCAGTGGTAGAAGATCTTTTATTTAAGTAAAAGTAGCAATAATACATCACTGCAGAAAAACATTGTTACAAGTGAAAGTCATGCATTTAAATTTTTTCTTTGGCTTCAGTACAAAACTGTGGGAGTTTTAAACATATAAAAGAACGTCTGTTACATTTAAGCCCTCGCCAAATGAGTTCACAACATATTGCTGCCAGGGAAGCTATCTGTGTTGCTCAGATACCAAAGTTTGGGTGTCTGATGTTTGTGGCAACTTTCCCGCGCACCAGAAGTGATCATTTTGTGTCAGCCAGCCGCAGCAAAAGAGGGGAGAGATTCATTTATTTGTTTTATGTTCGATTTGTTTCATTAGTCTCATCTTTTTTGTTAACTTTAGTTTCTCAGCACAGTCTGTATGTGCATGATTCAGCAACCCTATCACTAGATAGACGACAAAGTTTCAGCAAATCACAGATACGTTCCATTTGCACGTTGTTATGGAGCAGATACACTGGAACGTTATGTTTTAACACCAAAATCACTTTTATTTCATTTTATGGCTTAAAATACCATGTTGTGGGGGCACAGTCCCAGCAGGAAAAGCAGTGATATTTTACACTATCCCTGGTGGAAACACATTGACAGATCGCCACAAAACACCCACATTTGAAACCAAAAAGCAGATGGAAACACAGCGATGACTTGCTAAAACACAACTGGATTTGTGTTTTGTCAGTCTTGAACAGCATTATGCATTTGTCTGCAGCTTGGTAGGCCTCTCGCCTAGGTGCCACACCATCCGCCATCCTCTCCGCCTCCTGACAAAGTCAGCTTAAACATTACATCACTTTAGACACATTGATATGATATATATGAAAGATGCAAATGTAATGCACTTGTGGTTTGCAGAAACTGAGCGGTAACCTCAAAGGCTGAAAAATGAAGCCAAGAACTGCAGTTCAACAAATGGCCACTTGAGGCTGGCACCAAAACAGTCAATCCCCATAGACCCCCATATTACAATGCACAACTTTACAACAGGAATAAACATGTTTACAGCCTGGTACAAAATGTTTGATTCTAAAGCTAATTTTAACATTGATGACAACTGTACAGGATGTGAATTTTTTCCACAGCTCCAGCCTCTTTTCCAAATATGGTTACTACTGGCTCAAAAAAAAAAAAAACAAAACAAAACAAGATGCTGAACTCAAGGCTTTAAAACAAGAGTCCACAACCCAACAGGGGACGCCAGGGTAGCTACCCCCATTATTTATACAGTCCATGACAGCATGTTCCTCTGGTGACTGGGGGCTGGATTCTGCTGCTTTCTTTTGATACTTTGTATGCCCACAGTTTGAAATAAAGATAAAAGAAAAGAAAAAAGAAGGGGGGAGAGACCATAGTGATGGAGCAGCAGCAAGGAGTATGGCAGATGTAAAGGTTCAAAATCCTCAGAAGCATCCAAGAAAAGTTTCAGGAGTGGATGCTCCAGATAAAAAAAAAGGGATCTCAAGGCAAAAACAGACTTCAAAAGTGCACTACTCGGGGCGGGGAAGATGCAGCAAGCTCACCTGCAGGCAAACAATAAAATAAAAGCATGAAACACCAGAGTTTGTGTAGTTACTCTCAGTGCCAGAGGGGGGCGACAAAAGTTCTGCACTTCAGCTTTAAAGTGATCAAGTAAAAGTCATTATGCAGATCTAATTATTCGTGTAACCTACATGTCTTTTAGTCAGTGCACAGCAGGTAAATTGAATATTCAAAACTGTCTTTCGATACAATATAAAGACTGCCAATGTTCCTCTGTGTTTTATGTCTGTGCAGTGCGCCGCTGCAGCCCACTGTTCCCCCCAGACAACGGTTACATGAAATGTGACAGTGACAAAGACAACTACGGTGCCAACTGTGAGTTCAAGTGCACTGGTGGCTACGAGCTTCAGGGCAGCCCTGCTAGAGTGTGTCAGTACGGACTCACCTGGTCTGGCACAGACACGACCTGCACACGTACGTACTGCACGCAGATAAACACACACACACACAATAACATGAATGTACAATACTATATTTTCTGAAACGTATTTATATCTCTCTTGAATATGAATTAAGGTTTTGTTTGTAGTTTCAGTCTACAAGTAATTTTCATACATTCATACACTCACATTAATCTGCTTATTCCATTCCCTTGTGTAAACTGCATCCTTGACATAATCAAAAGAATATCTAATAATAAGTATTAAAGTCTGCAGGATCCTGGGTTTGCCCCAAATACTGCAGCCTTGCGAATAATTAGGAGGGATAACTCCAAAACATTCGTAAAAAGAAAAACTTTGGACACGAGCAAAAACAAAAACCATGCATATATTAATGACAATAATAGTACAATATTTATATCACCCAGCCCTACTTCAGATGTGTACATCGTTTTTGGACTCGTGAACAGCCACAGGACATAAAAGAGAAGCTCTGGGTTTACAAGATACCCAGTCTGACACAGAAAATATAAAATTGGGCTACTTTTATACTGATCAGGCAGGTTTAAGGCTCAGATTGAGTGTTTTTACGTCTTATTCTCTGAGCTCAGACTCATTTTATTTTAAATGTGTGCTGTCTTGTGCTGTATAGTCAGTAAACACAACAGTCTTGTGTAAAGTTTGCCTACCTGTGCTCAGCTGGGTCCATGTGAGAAGCTCAGTGAAGGAAAAAATGGGCCCACTGTGCCATCCATCGATTTGACAAATCAATAGTGGACGCCCTTCTATTGAATGTCTGTATCTGTGAGACATGAAAAAGTAGCGGATAGGAGAGACTGCTGCAACAAACCATCAGTAATTTATACTCAATGTTTCAGGTTCAGTTCACTGGTGAATTCGATGGTGAATGATGTCTGCTCAGCACTCAGGAATCAACTAACACGGCATCTCACTATGTTGTATTAAATCTTGTCCTCCTGTCCTGTGTGTCATATCTTGTCATTTCACTTAATTGTACATTCAATGTCATCACAGCCATGAACATAAACGTGGGAGTGCGCACGGCTGCCGCTCTGCTGGACCAGTTCTATGAGAAACGACGGCTCCTCATTATCTCGGCCCCGACGGCTGCCAATCATAATTACCGCTTCCAGATGACTAACTTACAGGTGAGGCACGACTCGCAGGGAGAACATGAGCTGTATGTGGGGTGACGGAGACGAAGGGGAGAAGCGATGGAAGTCAGTGCTGCAGTGATTTGTGTCTCCGCTGCTGTTGTCATTCTCGCTCTGCTGCCTCTGTGGGACAAAGCAGTGAGACAAATAAATAAAAAGATAAAAATAGAGGTGGTGGTGGTGGTGGTGGGGAGGGGGGTCCAGAAAATGTCAAGGAGATGAATAAATGATACTGACACCAGCTTTGATAAGGTTTATTCTGGGGCTGGATGTTTCCACGGCTCGTCAGAAACCATTAAGTCGGAGCTGACTTTAAAACGCCTGACCTTTTAAAGTGACAGGTTATCAGCTGAAACATGACACCGTGTTAAAAGTTTGTGAACAACCTGAGTGATCAGTCGTGGAATCTGTCAGGTTGAGAGTTGTTTGTGCGACTCAGAGCAGAATTGATTAGCTGATTAACTGATTAGTTGATCAAGGATTGAGGATTTACTGCCTTTCTCTGTTTTAAAGGAACAGGGTGGAGGATTTATGGGGATTTAGTGGCATCTAGTGGTGAGGATTTCAGATTGTAACCAGCTAAAACTTCTCCTGGTTAGAATTCCTTCAGTGTTCATTGTTCAGGACATTTTTATTATTAGCAGAATTATCCGCAGTGGTCTCTTCCTCTCTAAAACAAAAGCACAAGGTGATTAAATACAGTAAAAACGCTGAATGAAGGAGTTTCTTGTTACAAATCAGTGTTCCTCTGACGCTGTTCAACTTATTAGAGATGGGCCGCTAAGCACCTGCTAATGTGTGCTCACCTTTATATTTTGATAACTTAAGATCCAGTGGTCGGTTGCACAAAATACCTTAAATTGACATATTCCTTTAAGTCCTGGTTAAGGTTTTCTCACAGTAAAATTGGTTGCACAAAACATCCTTAAGTCTTCTCTTTAAGGTTTCCTTAAAATGTTCACTTAACAATTTTTGTTTTTTTCCTTGTCTTTGTCTTACACTTAAGGAATCCCTAGACTGTTGCACAAAAGACCTTAGCAACCAAAGCGAGGCAAAACAAAAACAAAACAAAAAAAAGGGACCTCAGACTCTATCTTAACTGCAACATGACCGAGTTTATGGTGATAAATGAAAGAGCTTACTGCAGCCAGGAGAACCCAGTGGACACACTTTTGATTTTACATTTTAGATTTGACTGAATTCATTTTCATTGCAATTTCTTCCTATAGTAGTTTTCTGTTTTCTGGTATTTGGGGATCAAATTTACGTTGTAGCTTGTCCCTTCTATGATTTTATTCCCACAGAAGTATAATCTTTTTCTCCTCTGACCAATATGGTTTTATTGTCTTCTTTACCTCTGCCATTTTTTCACTAACTATAAGGTAACTTTGTGGGACGATAACAGGCATCACAAGCCTGAGTCCAAGCAAACAAACATGGAAACTTTTACCACTGTAAAATCTCTTTCAATGCAGTAAATGAGTTAACGCTTTTTTGTAACTAGGGAAACCTTTAAAGTGATTCTGTGCAAGTGTGTAAGTCCCTCAGCTAAGGAGAAATTAAGTCTTAAGTATCATAAATATGGAGAAAACTGAAAGATGTTATGTGCAACTGGTCCCAGATATTCCAAAAAATGGACCCTGCAATCTAAACAGGTGAAAATGGAGTAAAGCAGTTTCATGTTTAAAAATAGTTTTTTCCCGATGCTGCTCATCGCGGAGTGACTGCTTACTATGGTGGCTGACGCAAAAATGTGAAGGGCCCTTTTGAGAGACAGTGTTTGGTTTGTCTGTTACTGTAAAAACATCCTAGTGCAACATGGTGATCTCTGTGAACAAAGACTTGCTCCCTGTGTAGATATAAAAGACTGATTCTAAGGTAACTAAAACACATTCTCATTTCAATCAGGAGAGACAGAGGAATGAAATAAAGATGAAGTTTAATGCAGAATACAAGTGTACAGATTAACAGATGATTTGTGCTGATAAGATTCAACAGAAGTCTTTGGCACTTAGTCACCAGAGGGAGATTATTTGTGATTGTTGGACATCTGAGCAGCAGCAAGATAAATCCCCCCATGGAGTCCAGACACTGGTGGTGGTGGTGGTGAATGAAGACTTCGGTTGATGATGCATCCAAGATGACAAGGTGGTGATGGGAAGGTGGGGGATACGCACAGCAGCAGCATGACAGGACTGTGGGCAGAGAAAGAACCATATTTAAAATGAGGAGCGCCAAGATGACGCTGTGCAATTGGTTGATTGTAGATCAGCTGATGACTCAGTTGACAGTCCCGAACACTGACAGCCAGGAATAGAGCGTGAGCATACGTGAAAGGAGTGAATGTCAGGGTGAGGAAGAAGGTTACAGTCTAAGCATGAAAAAGTACTGTCTTCCTGGCTGAACCTTCGCCAGAGCTTCATTTCCAGGTGATTATACACTAAGGAAAACATACATGTTATATTTATATTCCATTTCTTCCAGTATGTCCCCCTAAATCCTGCACACTGGACATTTAAATGATCTTAATCTTAAAAATTACATTTACTCTTTCTCCCTCAGTGAACAATCCAGAATCTATTCATATGGAAATGTTGCGCATTTTCAGAAGCTCAACTGCTGGACACAAGATGTCTCCTATTTCACTGAGAGGTCCACTGTCATTGTTTGTGACCTGGAGGTTTAAAGTTTCCACGTCACACTTGTGAAGGTGCATATTGGGCCTATGATTGACCTTCAAATCAAACTCAAACATCCACCTCCCTTAACTCAGACTCAGAGCAGTAATTTTAGTGCATTTAGAGTCAGCATATCTAACTAACTCAAGGGTTTATTTCAACCAAACCAGAGTGGGTGATTGTTGGGACAGTGGAAAGACGAACCAAGATGTTTTTGTTGACTTTGAATTACGTGTGTTTTATGATGAGAAAATGTTTATTTAAATGGAATCTGGTGGGTTTGACGATGGCGATTTCAGAGCTGTTTCTGGTTAAACTGAAAGGATCCCACTCTGTGACAAGTTGGTCGACCTCTGAAGGGGTCCTCTTGTCCGACTGTCAATGGTGAAAACAAGCACTTTTATTGGATGTAAATGACATTGCAAACACACTCTGAGTGGCCTGTTTTACAGCCTTCAGCGGCCTCTCTCAGTACTGGACTGGCTTCAAAAGTTGTTGTTCCAGTTAGTCGCTTAGACATAAAAAAAATGGGAGAATAGAGTCCAACAAAGTTGAAGATAAGGAGAGAAACTTTCCTTCCTCCAGCAGATGAGCGTGAAAACAGCCTTATGGTGTAGAACTCAGTGAAGGTCAAACAGTGAGTAAATCTCATCTCTCAGTCGAGGGAGACTTTAATTAATCATGACGATAATCGTTAGTCGCAGCCTTGGAGTTTTACATCCACTGTGAAATAAACTGTGCTCAGCTTTCTTTCGCCTGCATAGAAATCAATAACAAAGCCATAAAACAGCAGAACTTATAGATCAGCTTCTTATTCTGTGTCTTTCTCTCAGCACGCTCAGTGTGGACTGGACCTGAGGCATGTCACAGTAATTGAGCTGGTTGGGACTTACCCTGCACAGATTGGCCGAATTCGACACAGGCTGCTCCCTCCAGCACTGTCCCTGCAGCTCAGGTACGCACACACACACACACACACACACACACATCCAACACTTGTTGGAAGAAGTGTTCATTCATTCATCTTCTAACCGCTTCATCCTCTTGAGGGTCGCGGGGGGCCTGGAGCCTATCCCAGCTGACATCGGGCGAGAGGCAGGGTACACCCTGGACAGGTCGCCAGACTATCGCAGGGCTGACACATAGAGACAAACAACCATTCACACTCACATTCACGCCTACGGACAATTTAGAGTTATCAATTAACCTAGTCCCCAATCTGCATGTGATCGAACCGGCAACCCTCTTGCTGTGAGGCGAGAGTGCTAACCACCACTCCACCATGCCGCCCAGAAGAAGTGTTTCGATCCTTTATTTTTTTAAAGATTTTTTGCCTTTAATTGATAGGATAGTGAAGTGTGAAGGGGGCAGAGAGAGAGAGGGAGAGACATGCAGCAAAGGGCCTCAGGCCACCGCGGCAACAGCCTTGTACATGGGTGCCTGCTCTACCACTAAGCCACCGACACCCCGTTACGATCATTTACTTAAGTAGAAGTACAAATACCACACTATGAAAATATTTCCCAACGAGTACAAGTCCTGCTTTCAAACCCATTCTTAACCCTTTAAAACCTGAGCAAATATCTTGATTTCTTTCAAACATTTGGGAAGAAGAAATAACCCAAAAAAATTGCAAGAAATTGGTAAAAAGAAAAAATTAAAAACAAGAAAATTAGTAAAAAAAAAAAAAAAAAAGAAGTTAAAATTAATTTTAAATTAATTTTAAATATATCAATAAATATAATTTTTCTTTTTTCCCAAGTTTTTTTTCAAATAATTTTCTAAATCTATTAATTTTTTTGATATTTGTAGGACATTTCATACCAAGTTGCTCATTGTCTTTGTCCCCATATTTTTTTTTAAATAAGTCACACAAATTTGCTCAATTTGGTACCACCACCAGTACCACCAAAATTGTAATTAAAAACTACAGATGTCAGATAAATGTAGTGGAGTAAAAAGTACAATATTTGTTTCCACCACCGCTGCTGCTCACTGTTCTGGTGTTCATTTCCCAGGTTACTGCTCCAGATCCCTCAGAGGTCCTTCCAAATGGTGCTGGTAGACAAGCAGGGCAGTGACAAGCAGCGCTACCCGTTCCCGATCACAGCGGCTGAATTATTCACCACCATCGACACCTTACCCGTCCGCAAGGACGAGATGGTGCTACAGCAGGAAGCGGGCCAGAGCTGCCAATCATAAAGCACGGACTCTCAGCCATCTTTGATCCTTCTCCTCCTCAGTCGCAGCCGACCAATCTTCTGTTTCTAACATGTCACACACTCCTACCTGAACTCATTCAGTCCTGTTTCCAGAGGTGTGAGTGCGTCTGTGTGTGTGTGTGCTGATGTGAAGCATTATTGAAAGAGGTCACTAAATGGAACGGGTCATACAGTACATTACAATCATATTGATTCCTGTGTCTTGTCTATCTGTATGTTTTATTATTATTATTATTATTATTAATATTTTCAAAGCAGAAATATGTTTTACTATTTTGTACAAAAAGTCTTTTTACTGTATGAACTGGGAGACTCTTCGCCTGTCTAATATTTATATCTCACATCTTCTAACAATGGTGTACACTCTCTGGAATACTGTGTGTGTGTTTTATGTGCAGGACAGTGATGCTGCTCTCTGTACATCTACGTCTGAATTCACAAGACACTGATTAAATATGTCTTTTCATCAAGGATGTGATCGTCAGTGTGTCAAAGTGAGTGTCTGAGGAGTCAGGAGAGAAAGTGAAGAAGGGGAAAGGATGGAGCAAAAATAATCCATCGTTATCAAGTTATTTTTTTCTACAGATGAGTCCTGAACAATTCATTTTCTTAAAACAACAAACAAATGTCTCTTCTGTGAGATTATTTTAACCATTTTTTTTTTTTGTACAAACAACCTGTTTAAAGCATTTTCCAGAATCAAGTGGCTAAGGCTTGAATCTCAGGCTATAGATAGCAGCTAGCTAAGGCTGCCCTAGGCCTGGTCAAAGGTAACAAAATCAACTTACCAGGGCCCTATTTCAGAAAGTGGGATGAGTGAGTATGTTAAGCCTGAGATGACGGAAACCAGCCAATTCATGTCATGTTGAGGCACAGATTATTCAGAGGCTGTTGCATAAGGAGATGGTGATCAGACCCCGTTTGGACGTCTGTCTGTATTAAAGATACGCTCTATCATTTACTATCTTAACAACCTGTTCCACCCAGATATGTATTACACATCGTGGATTTGCATTATCATCGTAGCAAATGTTGTGCATTGCCCTTTGATTCTTTGGCAGCTGCACTTTTCTTTATAACATCGCAGATACTGAACACATCGTGACTCTGGCTCTGAAGACATTTACCCATTTTTGTGGTTTTCCCTGGGCATAAATCAGGAAGGATCATCAAAGAGGAATTCCACAGAATTGCAGGGTTGTCACAGAGTCCTGCACTGGGTCGGGTACCCGCAAAAACAGCTGATATGCGGGTGGTTTTTAAAAAAACATTTTTTCCCGGGTTCGGATCTGGGTGGAAAAAATAACATGCGGGTCGGATCGCGGGTTTTAGATAAACACATCAGTCGTTCAGTTCGGTAAACTACAGATAACTATCTTGGTCATTATTTACTCTCTGAGGATCGCGTTCCACCATCTAATAACACAATTTGTGATTGGACGACAGAATCAACATGGCTGCCACCATCTAACAAGCGCCGCTTCCTAAACAGTAAATAATTATGTAGGTATTTGAGAAATAAGTGGATAAAACGTACAACTATCACTTTATAATGTTTCTGAAGTGTTTCCCTGATGGATTACTTCTCTCCTCGATGGATTCTAAAAACACGTGACGGCTCGCAACTGCTGAACATCGCTGTGGACAGAAAGTAGGCTAATTATGGGCCCGAGCCCGATTTAAACCCGACATTTTCAATAAGTTGGCTGTTATAATTAAGAGTATTAAACCACTAGTCTTGTTATTTGAATGACAGAAACATAGGATCTTAATGAATGGCGCAATACTGAAGCATTATTATGTAATAAAACAGGTGTTTATTTTAGGATCCAGGTGGTGAAGGGCTGTGCGCACACAGTGTTGCAACAATGTAACTGAGGGCCGAATTCACAAAAGGATTGCGTGGCTTTTGCGGCCGCTAAAAATGGAGCAAACACATACCTTCTAATTCACAAAGCACGCGCGGAGGGTGAAATGCTCCACTAACTGCGCTGCCAAGCAGATTGTGTCTCGGTGCTGCGGTGTCATTTGCACGTATTTAAATGAGGTAATATGCATATATTGCCTTTTTCTTTTACCTTTCTATGCAAATGAGCCTCACTGATAAACAATGTCTAATTCACTAACACCAGCCCTAATAGCCACACACAGTTTGAGTGAAGTAAATAACGTCTTTAGAAAACTGGGCGCTCCTCTGTGGAAGCCTCTCACCCAGACTCTCCAGTGATCGTGGCAGCAGGGATCGTCTGTTAAACCAGTCTGTAAATAATATTTTGACATTATTATTATAATCATTATTAGCCTACAGTTAATTGGACGGGCCGGTCCGGACATAACGTGCACGGGCTCGGGCCGTGTCGGGCTGGATTTTTTGGGCCCGATCTAAGCTCTAAGCTGAAGTCGGGTTTTTATTGTGAGAGCTGATTCATTTAGGTAGATGTTTACTCACTGGAACCTTAACTGTGGCGATATACTGTTCAATATTCAGCCAATATGACCCAAAATGATTACTTTAAATCCGGGTTACGGGTCGGGCTGCGGGTCGTGTTTCAGTCGGACCGGGTTGCGGTATTAATTGGCCTGATGCGCAGGTTTGCGGTTCGGGTGCGGGTTTGTACGTCGCCGGGTCGGGTCGGGGCGGATCTTGAAAACTGGACCCATGCAGGACTCTGGGTTGTCAGTTTTAATAAGAAATGAATCTACGTGGATACATTATGCGATGATTTATGAATACCTTTAATATATTTAAAGATGTAATAGGCTGCATTTATGGGACTCACATCCCATCATAGCTCCATCTGAATAAAGGAGATTACGTGAATCAGAAGTCACTTCACAGCAATTCAGCAATTCGATTAACCTCAGCCTAATATTGCAAGTATAAGCAACATTTCTTTCCAGTCCATACAGTATTTTTTGGGTTTGATTTTGAATTACTGCTAAGTGCATTTGGGCCTCATCAGATTGCATCTCCATAAGAAGATATAGCAAACTATATCAAAATATATGAGCACTGTTAAGACATAAAAATGTGTCTATATTTTTCTGTATATTAGACACGCATTAACGCATCAAATTACTTAACATCACTTCACATTACCTATTAACACGCTCTGCAGTCTTTTCCCATCACACCTCATGCTGTTTAGCTGTTTTTTTTTTGAGGAAGAAGTGTTCGAAGTCTTCATTTGTGGTCATTAAAATCTCACATTCAGTTGGTGTGGAATAAGTGGCTGAGCTTTTAACTTGGCCCCCTGCCAATGAAAATCATCTCATCTGCACTGATGATGGCCATAGACTGTATAAATATAATGGACATAGCCACTGGGACATCACCCGTTGGTTTGTGGACTCCAGTTTTAAAGCTTTGAGTTCTGCTTTTCTGCATCTTAGGTTTTTTTGGAGACAAAAGCCAGTCAGGAAGCATAAGGAGAGAGCAACTGGACAGAGAGACAAAACTTGTTTCACTGGCAGATATTTGCTCTTGGTCCAAAGTGCTGTTGAGTGTTTAACAAGTAAATCTTGGGATGCATTTGACAAACACTGGTGAAGAAAAAACAATAAAATATTTAAACATGAAAAAAGCAAATTTAAGGTACATGTGTGTAGAAAAGCAGGATGTCATGGGGACTTGTGATAAAAGGTTTGGTCACATGTTCATCAAACAAAAACCCAACATAGTTGCAACCTTGGCAGGTCTTTAGCAAGGGCACAAACCAGGAGACAAAAACTGAGCCTGACCTTTTATGCATTCAGTCACAGGTGTGAACTGTTTGGATAATTAGGACAACGGGTGGAAGATAACGAGTGTCATTCAGAAAGTACTCCCCCAAAACAAACTCTTTAATACACTTGCAGAAAATAAATTATAATAAAATAAAGGTAAAAATGGTTATTGAAATCAATATATAGCCTTTCCCTGGGTGAACGTCTTTTAGATTTTTATATCTTACATAACAAGAAGTAAGTGTATACTTTCCAGACTCTTTGGACTTGAAAAAAATTATTTTTTTGGTTGTCAGAAACACATAGACAACAATTAATCAGGCATATAAATAATATTCTCCACCAAAAAAAGACAAGCCGTCAGTCTATGGAAAGATGCGTTTATTTCAAAATATTCCTGTAACACGTTTGGGACAAAATAGGTTTGAATACAGTGAGTTTGATGCTTGGAAACCAGACACAACAGAGATAGTGCATGCTGTACATCAAAGAGTTTCTTCAGTAATCAGGTATTGCACGAGCCTCTCATCTAAAGTATGTAGTACAGTGAACACCATGTATTATTACTATAATTGTGCAGTGTGAAACTGCTGTGCCCCGGGAGTTCAGAGCGGAGGTGCTGCCAAGGACAAGCGCAACAAAATTGGCATTCCACATGAGAAATGGTCGCACAGGGTTTAGGTTGAAAATCGTTTTTGTGAATTTCTTGATTCATCACAGGAGGGTGGATGGCCGAGCCCGGGGCGACAGCGACAAGGTGACTGTGACTTACTCATTATTAGGCTCCCCCTGAGATGAAGGCAGCTCGCCTCAGTGCTGACTCACTCTGTAACACACAGCCTCTGTCTCAGGGTTCCTGCACTTAAAATCACACTTGTAAAATGTGTAAAATGATGTAAATATCAGTGCTTTATATAACCATCTTTTGTTCTTCTACCTCTGTTTTATCTAATACCATGCAGTTTCTATTATCACACTGATACAGTGTTAATTTACATCGAAGCTAATCTAAACTGTGTCATCTCTCTACATTTTTTTTTAAATCTGAAAGCCAGAGGTGGAAAGTAACTAACTACAAACAAGGGCGTAAGCTTTGTTTCAACACTGGGGGGAGGTTTAAGGGTCCTTCCCCCGATAATTTAAGTGTCAAACACTTAATTTCCTGCATTCTGGTGAATTTTTATGTACGGATTTGTGCCTTGTCTGCATCGATTTATGGTATAAATGTCTTTAACTTCATTAAGTCCTGCTATTTTTTTTATTGTGGTGGGGGGTTATGCTCTAAATATTGGAGGGAAGTACCCATATCCCCTGTGAAATCTACACTTGTCACCACAAGTAGGCTACTTTTTACTGTAAGTACATTCTTCAAGAACTTGTACTTTCTTTTAAAATGCTGAGAGTTGATCCATCAATTGAAAGAAAATAACTTGCCAACGATTTTGCTTTCAGTTAACTGGTTGTCATTTATGAAGCAAAGAGACTGAGTCTGATGATGAGTATGATGCTCACTGTGTTCACCACGTTAGTTTACCCCAGTAGTTCCCATCTGGTCCAGTCACGAGATCCAGATTTCTCCTTAGTCATTAGTTCATGGTTCACAGTTTAATTTATTCAACGCCATACCTGCGTTTGGCCATGCCATCGAGCTGGTTTACTTTCTCTGTCAAGTAGCTGTCTGTTAGTCACTCACTCATAAATAAACCTCTGTGTCAGAAATTCTCTGTACTTCAAAATAAAGTGTGTTTTATACAGACTTGACACATTCACGAGTAACTTGCGGTCCATTCAGAATGGACCATCAGTTAAGAACCACTGGTTTAGCCTGATAGCATGATTGTATTTCCCAGTTAGCATTAAACACAAACTGTCATTAGTTTTGCTGGTATTTGGTCGTAAACCAATTTCCTGAATGAAAATTTTGACCTGATGATAACGCTAAGAGACATCAGCAAATCACCAATCACTCTAGAGGAACCGTGAAAGTTTGCATCAAATTTCATGCCAATCCATCCAACAGTTGTTGAGATGTTTCGCTCAAAACCTACAGTGCTAGAGTAAAACACATATTCGCTAAAGTCATCGGGATTCATCCTCTGGGAGCCATGAATGTTTGTAAATGTCATGACAATCCCTCAAATAGTTGTTGAGATATTTCAGTCTGGACCAAAGTCTGACAGCGCCTGACCCTCTAAGCAAACGGTCTGCCATCGGTCAGTGTCGGTGTCTTAGATTTTTGGGTGTGTCCAGCACTCTTGGCCTTACTCAGCCCTTGTTGGCCCTTTTCAGCTGATTCAGCATGTTGAATCGACATCAGAGACAGCATGAATGAAAACAATCTTAATGACAGTTCAGCTCAGTGAGAAGACAAATGGAAGTGAGGAAAGTAAACAAATGGCTAAAGTCATGACATCAAAACAAACTTGTTATAATCAGTGGGATTATTCTTAAGCCATTGAGTTCTTTAGCATAAACAGTTCACTATTGATATTGCTCACTAGTGCACAATAAATATAATTTGTTCCTTTGTGCTAACTGGCTAACTAGCATCCTAAATCTGTCCTGTCTGTATTCCAGTTTTCCTTTTTGAACGACGAATACAGACTGCCACCACCTGCTGGTATGAAGAGTTATTTCCTCTCATGCAGGCGCAGAGTGTACGTGCCAGTTGGCCATTGGCTGTAGTCTTTGTTTGTGTTCAGCTCAAGTTTTTGGTGGAGACACAGGTGATGTGAGATGATGCAACACTCGGCCTTCAGTGCTACTAGTTCTTTGATGTTGGTTCGGTGATTTTGTTTCGGGGTATGTATCTTTGAGTTTTAGATTGTTATATCAAACAGTCAACACAAGCTTTCAAAATCTGAAGTTGCCTACAGCTTTGGAAATTTTTATGGCCATTTTTCTCAAATATTCTGGCATTTCATAAATTTTTAATCAAATGATCAACACAGTTGCACTCCTAGTTTTTTGGGTGAATTCTAAAATCAGTAATTATACTGTTGCCCCAGGCAGAATAACAGAGCAGCTTGCAGGAGGATACTCCATTTTGCTGCGATATTTTCCCTCATGAAGTGATCTAAAACGTATAAATAAAGATGGTTACTACTTTGAGAGCAGCGGAGGTAAACAAGTCTTCAAAAGTGCTACCGTTGCTACTAAAGCCTACTGCTTGAATGAGACAGTAGTACTAGTCACTTTCCACCTCTGTACAAAACTGTTTCCAGGGGATGAATCTCAGCATCATCGTGTGCTTTAGACCAGGATGCAGCTTGGTTACTTATAAAGGGAATGTCTAGGTCTCTATGTTATTGATCAGTGCCTCATCTAACGCCTTACAGATGGCGTCCGTCAGCTGTAACTACATGCAGATATGACTCTGGTTCATGAATCACAGAGACGAGGACGGGCACGTCAGGATTCACACTGTGTGCTTATTCGGCTAGGTACAGTAAGTTACACACAACACATGTTTTTCATATACAGCAGTAAACAGCAGTGCTTAGTCAAGACTAGATGCTTTGGACGGCACGAGGGGGGGCACATGTGGATGAGTGTGTAAGGCATGACTGGCTGAACAGGGCATCTCAGGGGGGAAAGAAGTAGGGAGAGAGGGACAGTCTCTATTCCTGTATGAGCGTTCCAGTCCAGGACCTTTTGTTTATTTCTTGACCGTTCCACTTCACCAGCTCTCTCCTCACCTCGCCTTCACATCACCTCTCCTCCTCCCTCTCTTCATTCTCTTTTGTCCTCTCTTGCCTGTGCTGTGATTTGGCTCATGTGTTGTACTTGCGCATGCTGGATCGCAGCATCAGAGTGCACTCCTGAGGGACTTCTGGGTTTTCAATCATGCGTTGCCACAGCCGCTGTTCCTCCCCGTATGAGTCCATCCAGTCTACCTCGTTCCCGTAGCTTGTGCCTTCGGGGGAAAAGAGACAAATATTTGTTTTACTTTGTTGGAACTACCAGAGCGCCCCGAGGACAGTAACAGTCTCTCAGCACTCACGCTTTGGATAGTAGATGAAATGATATCTGTAGATAACTTTATAACAATGGATGAATGAATGAAGTTTTCATGTTGTGCTGGCACAGACAAGACACAGATCCAGAATATGTCTTTAAATTTTCAATCATCTCTATGCCAGAATTCAGTGTTTCCGCAGGTTTTAATTACCTGGTTGTTTGTTTTGGAGAAGAAGAGACCGATTCAGCTCCTGGTGAAAACCTCCTGAACAATGAACACTGGAGGAATCCTAACCAGAAGTTTCACCTGGTTACAATCTGCAGTCCTCACCACTATATGCCACTAAATCCCCCTAAATCTGACACACTCTTTCTTTAAATTATCATAGTGTGTACAATACAAAAGAAAATGGGACACTTCTCCCAAATCACACAGCTCACACAATCTGTTTTCCCTTTGTTCATTTTTCAATCTGCCAACCTCAATAGCCCAAGGCTGAATACCAGCTCTCGACTGTGCAACTAAAGATCTTTGGCTTCCAGATGCGTCACTCCTGACTCTGGACTTCTCTTTGTTGTGCAGACACGTCCTTCATTGGGTTTTTACAAGATATTTTCAAGCCTTTTTTCTTTGAACTTGGATAAAAGCTTATTTTTATGAAGTAAGCATTCCATCAAAAATGACTGCTGTAGATAAACAGCATGAGCCTCCAGTAAAGCTCCAGTGAAGCTCTCCAGCCTGTGGAGAACTGTGCAGCCTTTCAGAGGTTTTAAGCATCTTATTTGAAATTCTGTGCAAGACTCTGACCTTATAATGTCTACTGACAAAGTCTAACCAGATACTTTACTTTTCTTTTCTTTTCACACACCTGTGCCAGCTCCGAGCCTGACCCCTCCCAGGAAAACGTTGCTGGCCAGGGCTTCTTTGTCCCACACGGTGAGCTCTAGGCAGACGTTGTTGAGGTCTCCTGGCTGCAGGCCGCAGTAGGTGAAGGTGTGGTTCCACTGTGGGTTCACGGTGCGTCGCTCCACCACCGTCTTGTGCTTTGTTGACTTGTTACTGTCAGGGAGGAGGTATCTGAGGGGAAGATACAACTTTATGATGGGCTGCGCTTTTCAAAATTACATCTACTGTAAAAAGGGAGAAAGCCAGAAAGGTTACTAGGGGTGGTAAAGTCTTGTTGGTTTGTTGGTATCATGGACTGATTACTGAACATGTCTACAAGGTACAGGCCCTGAAGTAGAGGTACAGAGTCTGTACAAAATGTTAATATTTCCATTTTAAAAGTCAGTCAGAAGACTACAAACAGAAATAAAACACAGACAAAACTAAGACATACAATACATCCATAAAGAGAAGCAACATGACTACAAAAAGATACAAAATTACAGACACAAAACAATCACAAAGATACACAAACAACCACAGATACACAAACAACCACAAAAAAGTAAAATACAAACACAAAGAGATACAAACAACCACTGAGACACAAAACTACCACAAAGAGACACAAACCAACTGCAAAGAGACAAGAAATGACCACAATACACAAACAAACACAAAGAGACACAAAACAAACACAAAGAGCCCCAAACAACCACAAATATAAACAAAACAACCACAAAGAGACACAAAACAACTACAAAGAGCCCTAAACAAACACAAAGAGACACCAAATGACCACAAAGAGCCCCAAACAACCACAAAGATAAACAAAACAACCACAAAGATACATAAAACTACAAAGAGCCCTAAACAAACACAAAGAGACACAAAATGACCATGAAGAGACACAAAACGACCACAAATATAAACAAAATGACCACAAAGAGATACTAAAAAAACACAGAGACACAAACCAACTACAAAGAGACAAGAAACAACCACAATGATACACAAACAACCACAAAGATACAAAAAACGACGACAAATATAAACAAAATGACCACAAAGACACACAGAATGACCACAAAGTCTGTTTAACTTTGGTCGTCTTGCCTATTTTTAGAGTTACAAGTATCAGCTATTTTTTGATGTTACTCATATTTATAGAATATTTACAGTTGTTTATTTTGCATTGGTTCATTACACTAAATAACTTTATGATGTAGAGTTTATTATTGCCAAGAATCACGGCTTTTATTTAATTCTAATTTTATAAATATGACACTGCCCCTGTTCTTTAACACTGTGCCCCCATTCATAAGTTCAATCCACTCTTGAAGGGAGCAACTCACCCTTTCACAAAAGGATCAGAGGTGCCTCCGGACTTGACAGCAGTTAGATTTTTGGCTCCTTTGACCAGCAGCTCAACCATGCCCCCCTTAGGCAGAGTGAAGTTGCTCGTCTTCTTGCCTTTTAGGAACCCTTTCTTCACTGAGGCGGGAGAGACGCGGACAGACACAAAGAGTATATCATCCTCATTTTGAAAGGTTTCAGCTTGTTTACACAACACTTGAGAGACAAAACAAGTTTGTAGTAAAGTTGCATAACGAGGAAAACGTATATGTCTGCATCACAGACGCACATGTGCACCTTGTGTGTACGCAAGCCAAGCTCATACACTCTGGACATGGACTCACGAAAATAAGTGTGCACAGCTTGTTGTTGTTGTTTTAACAAAGAAAGAATAATCTACATTCAGGTGTCACAACAACTGAATGAGTAAGAAACAAAATGAACTCATAGATACATACAGACAAAAACTATGTGCATGTTCTCCGTAAGTAAGGCTATGAAGGAGGCTCTGTCCTGAGTGGTGGAGTCAGGAGGCAGGCATCAGAGGTGCGGAGGCTGCGGGAAGGAGTGTGGCCACGGAGGTAGGAGGGGGCCTGGTATGGAGGGCTTTATAAGTGAGGAGAAGGATTTTGAATTGGATGCGCTGTGGGACAGGAGGCCATATGGCAGCAGGACACAGCTGCGACAAAACAGAGGAACCAGGTGCACAGAATCGATCAGATAATAATAATCAGGTGGATGATTATGATGAGGAGGAGGAGGAGGATGTGGACCGCACACAGAATGTGGAGGACAGCTCTGCCAGTTCATGCAGCTGCGGCGCCAAATGAAAGACAGGGAGAGAGTGATGACAGCCAGATAGGTAAATCCAGCGGAGAGAGGCAAAGGAAGAAATGTGTTTTTCATTTTGTCAGTGTGCAAGATTTCTGTGTGTGACAATTGTTTTTTGAGTGAAGGATTTAAAAAAAGGCATCCCAGAAAAACGGACTCAGCGTGCAAAGGCCTTAAGTGGTCAAATTATTTAACCAGAAAAAGGTTTTTTACCTAAGCAACTTGTTACAACTTAAAGGGCTTTTAAAACAATTAGTACATAAGAAAAATAAATCGCAGCTGTAGAGAAAAGTGGATCCATGAGGTGGTGGACTGTGGAGAGGGATCTTAAATTGAACTAGCAGTATTTCAGATTTGATAACAAGCAGGAGACGGTGCACAGAGGCAAGGATTCGGACCATATCATCTACGTCTGCATCTTGACCGCAGTCTAGCAGCAACACTAATTAGAGATGGGGAGCAAAATTCTCTGGAATTCTAACATTGAATTGTGCCAAAACATTTTTAGGTCAGATGGGGGAAGGAAGTGCTAAACTCTGAGTTGGAAAGAAATATTTAAGTCTGTTAACAAGCCACCTTCCACTGGTGGGTCACTCATTATTACAAACTCACGCTGTGCAGGCAGAGGTTGGTCTAACCCACAAACTTTATTTTAAATTGTAGCAGAGATCCGAAAGTTTCCAAGTATACCAAAATGTCATGCTTAGTTTCTGCTGATCTGTGAAGGCAAATATCCGAGCAGTTAGAGCATGATATATAATGTAATATCTAATGGTCGTGGCAGTTATGACTGTACCTTGCACTTGGTCCAGAGGCAGCGTGAGGTTCTTCTCTGCAGGTATGTACTTCAGCACCACAGTCAGCTCTCCTTTATACTGCATTGTGGTGTCTATGTTGCTCTCCACCTACACAAACATCGTTCACAATCCCCTCAAACACGTTTTGTCTTTGTGTGTGTGTGTTTGTATAAAAAAGAATGCATCATGTGTGGTGCTGATTTCAGTTCCTACCCTGGGCTGCAGCGCGTACCAGTCCTCTACCTGGGAATCAAACTCCCAGGAGTCAAAGGTCAGCTCCACCTCTCCCAGGAAGCTGTTGTGCCCGAACCGGTCGTGGTGCCACACGGACACCTGCAGGGTTCGAGTCTCCAGCTGCGAGTGGCTGATCACGTACTGTGTCACACAGGAAACAACGTGAGCGTAATGATTTTAAAGTTTTGCATTCAGGAACTTCTGCAGGGTTATTGAGTTTTTCAGCCACTGACCCTCAGATTCTCATTGAAAACAGGGTTAATGGTGTTGGCCTTGATGCTCGTCTTTCTCTTGCTCTGTCGTGACGTATCTGGCAGAAGGTACGTCTTCACATAACTGCGATGAAAAGACACAGTGACTCAGCTTGGTCGATCAATGGAAGAAGATGGACACAAAAACACGAATATCAGCTGCCTCTGATTTATTACAGTAGATACTGAACAAGTGAATGGAACAGTGAACTTTTGACAGTAACATTTACTGAAACAAATAAATATTACCTATTAAAGATAACACAGAACACTGAGAATTAAAATTGAATTAAAGGAATATTCTGATGTTTTAGAAAATATGTTTTGTGGGGCGTCGGTGGCTTGGTGGTAGAGCAGGCGCCCCATGTACAAGGCTGTTGCCGCAGCGGCCCGGGTTTGAATCCAGCCTGTGGTCCTTTGCTGCATGTCACTCCCTCTCTCTCCCCCTTTCACACTTGTCTGTCCTATCAATTAAAGGCTTAAAAATGCCCAAAAAATATCTTAAAAAAGAAAATGTGTTTTGTGTGAAATCAACTTCTTTGAATCAGGAGCACAAAAATACTAAGTCATTTCTGGGTTTCAGATTAATTAATATACAAAATATAACCAGTTCATCGTCAAGTTCAAGTGGATGTTGGTGCCAAATTTGAAGAAATTCCCTCGAAGGCCTTTGTGAGATATCTTGGGACGGTGGCTGAATAGACAGACGGATGGATGGACTAAAGCCTCTGGCCAAGGCTGTCGTTGGCACGGAGGCATAAAGATATATCGATGTGTGAATTCATCACACTGACAAAAATGCCCCGTGTGTAAAGGCCTTAATTCAAACAGCAAGTATTTCCAAACATATTGGAGTATTCCATGGTCACACACACTGAGTCAATACAGCAGATAAACTCGTATTATCTGCGTGTGTTTGCACTCTTACCTGTCCGTACGCTGCCTCCTCTCATCTCCTGTTGCCAGGTTGTGACACTCTTTCACCAGAACGTTGAGAGCACCGGTTTTGTAGCTGTAGCTGATGTTCAGCAAGATCTCGCCGCTCACCCGGGCGTTGCCATAGTCACCGGTCTCACTGTACATGCTCATCATGCTGTTTATACTACTCTGTTGGGCAAAGACCAGAGATTAGAGGGGGTGGAGATGTGCAAAGGGGAGGAAGGTCAAAGGATGAAAAGAGAGTTGAATAGGTGAGGAAAGAAAACAGAGAGGAGCACATGAAGTACAACACATAAAAGACAGATGAGGGATGACAAAGAAAACAAGATGTGAAGTGTTACAAAGCGCTGATGAAATATGGGAGAAATAAAACAGCTGCGGCCCTTTATGAACTTGAATCTGTGGCAAAATCATGGTAATGTGAGAGGTAAGGTTAAGCATGGCAACCCAGTCTCACATCAAGATGTGTAGCAGCTAGTCAGGTCCACAATAAAGGCTCTTAACTTGTGAGATGCCTACGTACTATGTCGTGTGACTGCCAAGTTTCTTCATTCAATTGATTGCCAGTAGACTATGCAATATTTAATATAGTTTTGGCATTAAGTCTCAGCTGCACTAGACATTATATAGAGTCACTATCTATGTCTTTGTGGAGGAATGTAGCCATGACATATTTTGATATGAGACCGAGCTGCAGATGGTCGTAAACCACCGTAGACTTCAGACACATCAGGAAGATGAGGGTGTGCAGGAAGAGTGATGCAGAAATTAATCCTAAAGGCAGAAATCAGTTAGCATTTTTGTACCTCCAGTTCCCTCATCTGGAAGTCAATGGGTTTTTGAAATGTTCACGTTTTTTTCTACGAAATAAAATATGTTAGCAAATACCCCACTTGTGAATTTTGAGCTTTCACTTGTCTTAATAAGACGGTTGCAACAAGTGGCTAAATGAGACTATAGAATGTCATCATGCCGAACGTGGCTTTACAGCTTTGTTGTGTTGGTGATGCTGAAGTCATGTGACCATAATGGTGTTTGTGAGGATTATCTTGCTGAAGAAAACGTAACTATCATAAACACTTGTTTGCCACAGAGCTCAATATCTGCATTAAAATGCCATTGACTTTTTGACGAGGGAACTAGAGTGACACAAACTTTCAGCCTGCAGAAAAACATCATCCCAGCAGCACTCTACCCAAAAATATAGTATTTAGACAGCACAGTTCTTAATGACACTCGCCTGGATAAATACAGGTTTTTAAAAAAGTAAAAAACTGTGACCAAAATCGAATAATTTTAGACTGTTCTGTGGTGCATGCCACTAGTTTGCAGTTTGAATTATAACCAAAAATCCTTTCCATTGTTACTGGATCTAGGACGCAATAATTACAGGATGAAATTACTCCTTTTCAGGAATGATCGACAGAGTTTGAAAAGGTGGCTGCATGTTAAAAAGGACGTGTAATAGAGCAGACAACTTGGCTACAGTATTTCTTTTATGAATTAACAAGTGAGAGGATGAGGTGGAAGCACTTTACTGACACTGATTTCACTGTGGGATTTAATGCTTTTAGAGTTTCTCTCAGAATAAGTCACTTTGACATGTTTGGTTGAACCCGCTTGTTTCTGTGAGTGGGAAGGTGGGAGGCGGACAATGGAGAGGTTGTGGATTTCAAAATAGGCTGCAGTTATTAAAGTCATTATCACCATTGTTTTGGTTAGATTGCGAAACAAAAACTGCAAGTAGGACCGCAACTAATGATCATGATCATTGTTTAATGACACAGGTGTGGATTTCAGGGGGGACGCAGGGGACAAGTCCCCTCAATATGTAGAACATGGCATTTGTCCGCATCACTAAAAAACATGAAAGTAGGAGAAGACTTTGATTTTGACAAAATTAAAGACAGTTACACAATGAAGTGATGGAGAATGGGCACAAATTGGTGTAGGAAAATTCACCAGAATGCAGGAAACCTATATATAGAGTATATATATATATATATATATATATATATATATATATATATATATATACACTCCCTGGCCTCTGTATTAGGTACACCTTGCTTGTACCAGGTGAACTTCAGCAGGTTGTCTTGACCATGTCTACATGCCTAAAAGCACTGAGGTGCTGCCACATGATTGGCTGATTAGCTGTTTGCATTAATGAGCAGTTGAACAGGTGTACCTAATAAAGTGGCTTGTGAGTATATCTGTACGTACTCTCACATAAGACAAAGAAAGGCAGCAAATCCTCACAATTGAGCAGCTGAAACTAAAAAAAATCATGTCTGAAAAATGACTTTGACTACTTAAAGTCTGATTGCAGGTAATGTAAAAATAAAAATCTCGGTCAAAGCGGGCAGGTAGATGAGATAAAAGGAACAAAAAAATGATCAAATACTCAGAGGAAAAAGTCAAAATGTCAGTGTTTGTAAGAGGAGTGAAAGCTGCCAATCATGTGGTCTTATAATTTACCATCCAGAAAGTTAACGTCACATTAACTGTCGAACTGTGTATTGACCCATGTGGCTGCGCCTCCTGAGCTTCATAGATTGCCAAATTAAAAAGCTTGAAGAGCACATTCTGCATCCTCGTATACCTCGAGTACCTGCAAAACTCATTTCATGAACAAAAGACTCCAAATCATTACAACCACAGCAGGTAATTTCGTCTGGCACACGTGACCGTTGAAGCTCTGGACAGGATTTAACTGGTCTAATCCACTGATAATAATGCTGTCTGTCTGGAAAGAAAGCCAGAGTTGAGCCACGCTGTGCTTCTTCTACTGGAAAGTCTACCTCACTTACATCCTGCTGGGAGCCGGCGTGATTAATGACTAAAAGTTTAATGTGAGGAGCTTAGACTTTAATGGAAATAGATGGAGCCACCACCACATTAACAAACACAAACACACACTGAATATACTGGTGTATTCAGTTGTATGTCATATTTGTGCTGCATTTTTGCAGTTACATACTGTATAGGTGGAGATAAACGCATGCACAAACATGGAGAGAGGAGACTTACAGTCTCAGCATCCGAGTCAGGGACATTGAGGTACCCCCACCGTCTCTCTGAGCCAGGAGTGGAGGACTAGCAGCAGATTCATTTATGAGATAGAGAGATCAACGGGAAGGCAGGAAGTAGGGAAGGAAAGAGGGGAAGGAAGGAAAAAGAGGAGAAGAAGAAGAGAGATCTGAGCGCTTTGATGTGTTAGTGATCGGCAGACCCCGAGCACAGACCCTCAGGCCCCCCGAGGACGAGCTGCAGAAACCCTGTCTACAGCAGCGCAGCCAGAAACCACATTACACACTGTTACCATGGTGATTATCAGATGAAACTGCAGAGATTACAACTCATCTGGAACCAACATACTGGACACACACACAAACAGGGCAACAGTCAGAATGAGGAAGACATGCAGTTATTCCGCAATGTTTATTATGAAAATATATCATCACATCATATTTAGAGTGTTTTCTGAATAATTTATAGAGACGTTATCGTCGTAGCTTAAGTGATGATACAGACTGAGATATCTAAACAACTACTGGATGGATTGTTGTTAATGTTTTACAGACATACATGCTGTTTTTGAAAATATACATTATATTGACTTTGGTGATCCTCCGACTTTTCATCTAGTGCCCCCTGCAGGTTTATATTTGTAGTTCTGAGGAATGACTGTATAAAAATAATTGGCGTAGCCACCGTAAAGTCACTCATTGGTTTGTCGACTCCCATTTTGAAGCCGGTCTTTGAAGCCAATTTTCGTTGTCCTTCACGTGATGCCCTCTGGTCATGAAAAACTTTCCCCATTGCCTTGCATTTTTTTTTCTTGTTAATTGTTGTCAACATTTGTACATCATTATAATATATACCTAAACTGAAGTTTATTGTATTAGACTACCACGATCCTCAACCTGTGATTTATGATTTTCTTTTCCCCCTCTCATTTTTATTTATTTCCTGTCTGATTTATTTATTTTTTATTTTATTTTATTTTACTTTGTTTTATTTATTTTATTTTATTTTATTTATCTTTAAATTCATACTTTTGGAGTTGGAGGTGGGGGTGATTACGTGTGTTAAATACTCAGAGGTTGTACCGAGATTTTATTTTGGTGTCCTTCTCTTCTTTAGTGTCCTTGTGACACGTGTTTGTGGATTTATATCCTCACATACTGGATGTGTGTATGTGCATGTCTTTGTGCATTGCTGTTTAATCAATAAAGATTCTGTATGAGAAAAAATGTCAGAAAACAGTGAAACATGGGCTGTGTAATTTTTACAGAGCCCATGGTGAAGTATTCAAATAGTAAGTTTTATTTGACCAACATTCTAAAAATCCAAAGCTATTTAGTTTTTTTTTTTCACGTTAAAGAATTACTTAAAAGATTATTTGAATAGCAAAATAGTTGTCAAATTATTTTCTGTGGTTTAGGGCCCAAATGCATCTCTGACTTTCTTCTACACTATGAACCATTCAGACCTCTCAGGTCTTCTGGGACAGGTCTGCTGTGTCCCCAGACTCAAAACTAAACATGAAGAATCAGCGTCTAGTTTTTATGCTCCATATTTCTGGAACAAAATCCCAGAAAGCAGCATGTCTGCTACAACTCTCTGTTCTTTAAATCAAAGCTGAGGACTTTTCTGTTTGCCGCTGCCTTTCAGTAAATCAAATTTCTATTCATTTCTCACACTGCATTGTAACACTTATTCTTGTAGTTTGTACCTGTCTTGGTATATTTTAACTTGTTTGAATTTTCTGTTCTATAGGTCTTTAATGGCATTTTTATTTGAAGGTCCTTTTACAATGTGTTCCTTTTGCACTTTGTCTCTTTGCTTGTGATATTTTATATAGAGCACTTTGAACTGCCTTGTTGCCAAAATGTGCTAGATAAATAAAATTGCATCTCCTAGCCCTCTGTTGATCGACTTATCAGTTTGTCCACAGCTTGTTTTATGACCAAAAATCTACAAAACTAATAACATTCTCATTATTCTGTCCGCCCCATTTATATTTGTAAGAGTAGACTATTGATTTAAATCTCTCTGAAACAGCTTCAACAAATACTGAACATTAAAACCACCATAAACACAGGATTTATTGCAGAACTGGTAGTTTAAGCTAAAGGTGTACCTAATAAACTGACAACAGCTGTGTATACGTGTTGCTCATCATGATTCATCAGTAATACTGAACAGACAGAATAAAAATAAAAGTTCTCCTGTCTAGCTGGTGATGTAAACAGCACTATTAAATAAACAACTCTAATACTGCCTCTGTTTTGGTTTCATTATCTGTCCCGAGCCCTCCATGAGGTGAATCATAGCAGCAGGCTGAGTATATTAGAGCCTGATTCAATGGCAGACTCAGCTATCTGCATAATGTCTCTCATCACCTCCTTCCACTTCCATTCACGCTGAAAACAGCGGCTCAGTGACGGCTGTTAGTCATTTATGAGACGACACGATAAATGTCAGGCAGGCAGGATGTCTGTCTCGCCTGTTTACCTATGCAGTTCTCACATTTCAAACACATACACAGCACAACGAACGTCCCATGAGTCAGGAAATAAGCCAATTATTTAGGCTATTTAAATAACTGGATTTTCTGCTAGACTAAGTACTTTATAGTCAGTCATGAGACAATAACGTGTGACGGAGTCAACTCAAAGCCCAAGTGTAAACATGGGGAATCAAGTCAAGTTAAAAGGGTACCAATTTAATATGTGTGATAATAATACACAACAACGCTGACACACAGAGACACAGAAAACTCGGGCACATAAAACTAGCTGCAAACCACGGGTCTGACATCGCCAGACCAAATCACAGAAGCAAATTAGTCTGGAACCTTCATTCTGGATTTCCAAGGGGTCCTGAGTAAGGCCATAGACCAAGATGCATCTGGACGCAATTGTATTAAACCAATCAGAGCAACTGAACATGTAACACTGCGCTGAGTGACGGTCAAATGTAAACAGATTATGGCGTGCAGAGATGAGCTTTGATGGTGTAGCATCAGTATGTCTGTGAACGGGTGTTGCTAAGAAGTGTTTTCACAAGGGTTGAGCCGAATATTCCGGTATCGATAACATACTTTGAACAAATTCAAGTGTCACCTGATTAAAATGTGTCAATATTTGTACTTATGATGAAGCAAAGTCCCCATTTGGGTAGCTGTGTTTAGTCTCTTACTCTTGTGATTAAAGAGAGATAGTTCTGTAATTAATAAATATAGCAACTTTCCAGCTGATCTGTCCCACTTCAGGCCAACCACAAATGCTTATCCAATACAGGGCATGTTTGAGACGAGCCCATAGGAACAGCATGAAGCTGATTTGACAAAGTGGCCAAATAGCGGAATTACAACAATTACAAATACACTTTTTTTTCATAGACTTACAGTGTGAAGGAGAAGTCTGTAAATCAGTGGATAATTTTTTTAGGTGCTTCAGCTTCCCAGTACGAACCCTTGAATAGCCCTTATGTTTAAATCATAATAATAGAAGTTGTACAATTCCCTAATAGCTATAGCTAGTTGAAATAGTTAACTCAAAGTGATGGCACATCTAGTTTCTGCCACTAGTAGTGCACATTTCAAACATAACCAAACTTGACTTTATCATTCATTTTCCGTAACCGCTTATCCTGTTGGGGGTCACAGGGGTGCTGGAGCCTATCCCTGCTGACATTGGGCAAAAGGCAGGGTACACCCTGGACAGGTCACCAGACTATCACAGGGCTGACACATAGAGTCTTTGGCCTGTGGGAGGAAGCTGGAGTACCCGGAGAAAACCCAAAAAACATTTTAAACAATTTTGTAAAATATTGTAAAAACCAGAACCCTGTGAATATTGTTTTGTAATATCCAGTCTATGAACACATTTGGAACCTGATGGCTGGTGTTGATGAAGGTGTATTTGAGTTCATCAGACAGGGTTGCAGGGGTTCGTCATAAGGCCCTGACACACCAAGCCAACGGTTGGCCACCTGTCAATGTTGGGCTGTCGGCGAGCGTCTGTTGCCCTAGTGTTTGAATTGGTGTCAGAGATGGGGGAGACCATCAGTGAATGAAAACACTCTGACCGGCAGTTCAACTCAGTGCACAAGAAGAAAAACGAAAGTGAGGTAAGTAAACAAACAGAGGGCGTGAGACCAAAACAAACTTGTTATATAAGGTAAGATTTTTTAGCCTTTGAGCTCTTTAGCAGAGACAGTTAGTGGTTGTATTATTTGTCACTAGCACTCTCTAAATATTATTTGTTCTTTCAAAATCAGATTGTGTTGTAATTGTGCTAACTGGCTAACTAGTGTCATGATGGTCTTCTGGTTTCCTTTTTTTGAATAACGAATACAGACCACTGTCATCTGCTGGTATGGAGAGTTATTTCCTCTCACGTAGGCGCAGAGCGTACGTGCTAGTTGGTCAGCTGTAGTCTTTATGGTGTGTTCATGTGCTTTTTGGCTGAGACACAGGCAAAGTGAGGCCATGCAACAGTTGGCTTTTGTCAATACGAGTTCTTTGATGTCAGTTTGTTGTGTCTGGGCCTTTAAACAAAAGGGCTGGGAACCACTGAGTGAATCTACCCTATAATACGATAAAAACTATGTTAACCTACCTTCAAATATGATCCTGCAACAGTTACCTCCGACACGCACAATGTCATCCTTCTCATTATCATACTACAAGGGAAGTTAATTTATGCAAATGCAGCAGGCCTCCTAAGTGTGCAGCAGCAGTGGAAGGTGTTCACCACACAAGCTGCCTGCAGAGCTCACACAGTGTTTACACAGTTAACAACAGAACACAGAAACCTGACTCACACGTCAGGTGATGGTGAGTATGTGTGTGTGTACATATGCACACGTATATGTTTGTCCTGTGTGAACATACAGGACTTCCCGGAATCTGCTTTTGATATTTTTGTGTTTGCACTGGCTTCAACATGGCTGTTACCGTTGACTGTGCGTTGCTGAGGCGTCGGCCTGCAGTCTTGCTGTGAGCCGACATCAGGGCATCGATGTCTTCCTCCGCATCCTCGTCAGAGAACTCCTGCGGAAGATGACAGCATTCAGATTTAATCAAAAGGGAGATGGCATCTGGGAAGCTGGCCAAAGCATCTTTGTATCGTTTGCACAGATTTCAACACAGCAGCCCCGTGTGGGCGGACGCCGCCAGCTTCCATAAATTCAACCAGACAAGTCAGGACAGAGCGTAGTAATTTGTTTACTCGTTTTTCACGCGCAAAAAATCACAATGTCATTGGGTTTACAGTAAACTTAAGAGCATGAATGGATGAGTATGTGTGAGTATATGTGTGTGTGTGTGTGTGTGTGTGTCTGAGTGGCTGCGTTTTGAATGCTAATGAACACTCAGTAAACACAGAGACAAAGCAGCCCTATACTGACCATCAGATCCTTCACCTGTTTTCAGCCTACAGCCGTTTAGATGCTTGTCATGCTCTTTGAAGTGAGCTCTGAAGTGAAATTAACATTCAGGCCCACATCTGACGCATCAGTTCATCAGCCCACAGATCCTGAGCTCAACATGGACACACAGTATGTGTATGTATTTGTTTATACAAGCCATGGTCACTGTTGTTCAAGAGAAGATTAAAGAGGTTCATAATTTAGTAAATCCCTGGTTATTTATAATGCACTTTCATGTTTAGATTGCCTCCCTAGATTGTTTCAAAGTAGCCTGGGAAAATTATTTAAGGGTTGCTATTTCGGAAGAGTCGTGGACAAAAGCCCAATTACTGGTACATTCTTTCTCAGTTTGGGCTAGACATGGACTTTTGCGATTCAAATTACTCCACAGACTTCACTTATCAAAACATCAGCTCTGTAAAATGTATCCTGGCACTGCCCAAGAGTTACAACATACTGGCAAAATATCTTTCAGTCGCTATAAGACATCCTAGGTCGACCTGTGGATCCTGATTCACTGACTGCACTCTTTGGTATTCAAGGTTTTGGTCTTCTTGTTAACCAGCTCCCAACATAACATGATATTATTTGTGTCCCCACTAGCATGTAAATTGCTCTTATTAAATTGGAAGCAAACACAGGCTCCTGCCCATTCTGCCCTCGCGAAGGATGTGATGCACCACCTGCATTAGGAGAAGATTAAACTCTCATTAAGAGGGTGTGAAAACAAATTCTACCAGATCTGGCAACCCGTTATAGACCACTTTAAGAAAGATGCACTCAGTCTTTCCCCTAGCAGGCCTCGTTTAAATGACCCAAAACATGGTCAATCTGACATCCTTCTGAATCCTCCTAGTCCACCCTTTTTTTAATGATTTATTTATGTTCCTTTTTAAAATTGTTTTAAATAGAAGAATACATTTTGTCTGTAAATATCATATTTAACTTTTTCTACACATGTATGACAACCACCCTTTAGAGTATTTTTGATTTTTGACTTTTGATTTTTTCTACTTTGAAACCCCCCAAAAAAAGACTTGGAAAAAAGAAAACAGTATCTCCGGACAGTTCAGAGACCATAATTAGGGCCCCTCTTGAAAATGAAGGAATTATTATTAATTATTTTCCCCAATGATCCCACATTTCCCACATTTTGAGGGGCTTCACATACTCAAAAACTCATGAAAGTTTGCACACACATCACATCTGGTTCAATTATGTGTTTGCAAACTGTGGAAAAATGGTGCAAGAAGTAATAAGAAAAAAATCAAGTTTGTTATAAATTCTCGAGGAATTGCCCAGAGAAAAATTTTGCTGCTCACAATAGTCTTATCTCTGTGTCATCAGAAATAAATCAGCTTCTTGTTTGGAGATACTAAATTCAGATGTGTTTCTCCCAAAACCCCCCTTAGGATGCAAAAGAATAAATCAGCACGAGTTATTCTGCATGCTTATTGGCTTCTCAGAGGTTTGTAGGTATAAAAACAGATAAAATTTCTGATATTATGCAGGGTCATTTATAAGCATATCACGTTTTATTTTGCATCTTACTCTTACCTCAAGAGCTGATTATTTCAGACAAATAAATATATCTACAGCAAGAGGAAAAAGAGCATTTTAAGATCATAAATTAAAATCGGGCTGAGACTGGGGCTGCAGTATTTATCAGCAGCTGAATTTAGGAAGATCTCATATTGATGTTATATTGAGCTCAGTTATTTTTGTATGTTATCTTACTATATAATGACAAAAACTCTGTCTGTGTGTCTGTTCCACATTTTTCTCCTCATTGACTTGGTCAGTCCATGTGAAATTTGACACAGTGGTAGAGGGTCATGGGAGGATGCGAATGAAGCAATTGGCCAAAGGGGGGCGCTATAGCAACCGACTGAAATTGCAAACTTTGAATGGGCATATCTCATACCCTGTATGTCGTAGAGACATGAAACTTTGCACAGAGATGCCTCTCCTCATGAGGAACAAATTTGCCTCAAGAACCCATAACTTCCGGTTATATAGATTTTCCGCCATTTTGAATTTTTTGAAAAACACTTCAAATCGATCTCTTCCTAGGAAGTTTTGAGCGATCTGCATGAAACTTGGCGAACATAATCTAGGGACCAATATCTAAAGTTCCCTCTTGGCAAAAGTTGGAAAACTTACTAAAACTGAGCTTCTATAAGGCAATGAATATTGCGGCGGGCGTGGCTCATCACATAAAGGTGTATAACATCTGAAGTGTTTCACCCATCACCACGCAACTTTGTAGGCATATGACCACACATAATCTGAGGGGACCCCTCCATTATTGACCCCATAAAACAAAATGGGGGCGCTAGAGAGCTAATTTCGCCACGTTGTCTATCGATTAATCTGCTGATTATTTTCTCGATTAACTGATACGTTCTTTTGGTCTATAAATTGTCAGAAAATTGTAAAAATATCAATCTGTGTTTCTCAAAGTCTAATATGGCATCGTCATATGTCTTGTTTTGTCCACAACAGTCTTGTTTTGTCATAGGGGAGTTAAGAAATGAGAAAATATTCACATTTAAGAAGCTGGAATCAGAGTTTTGACTTTTTTGTCTTAGAAAATTACACAGACTGATTCATTGATGATCAAATTAGCTGGTGATTAATTTAATAGTCGACAACTAACAGATTAATTAATAGAGCTTGATTATTAAATCAATGAAATGAGCTGTTTTATGTTGTGTCTATGTGTTATAGTGTGTATAAGTGTGTGTATGAATATGTGTGTGGACCCCAACAAGAACAGCCTGCACCTGCTTGTGCTGGTGCTAATTGGGATCCAACTAAAGAAAGACAGAAACAAGCTGTGTGCTTTTACTGTGATTTTGTTTCTATGGTGAATTTGTTGCAGAAATGTAATATGTGATCAGTGTGTGCAGACACAGCAGAAGGAAGGAAGAAGAAGAAGGGACGCTTACTGCTTCATTGAGCCCAGGGACTGAGCGGCTCCTGAGACTGAAGGCGTCGTCACTGGGTTCAGAACCAGGAGCTGACAGGTCCATCTCTGAGCGACTGTGATCTGGGAGGAGAAGGGGAGAGGGAGTGAGAAAAAAAATTGTTTCAGAGATGCTGTTTGAAGGGAGTGAGGGGCCGGAAGGCAAACACAGACACAACACAAGCAGACAGCGAGGGAGAAGGTAGAAACTAATGATTATCGCCACGTTGTCTGAGCACCATAAATGTTCTCCAGCGTGATTTAAATGCAGACACTTCACCCCAAAATCAAAAATACATCTGTTTCCTCTTACCTGCAGTGCTATTTATCAGTCTAGATTGTTTTGGTGTGAGCTGCCAAGTGTAGATATCAGCCGTAAAGATGTCTGCCTCTTGAATATAATGAAACTAGATGGCACTCAGTTTGTGTGCCAAAACAATACATTTGAAAAACTCAACAGTAATGTCTCTTTCAAGAAATCATGACCGGCTTACTCAAGATAATCCACAGACATTGTTGTGAGCAGTTTCTGGTTCCAACTCCCAAACTATACCCGCCAACCGTCTCACCACGCTGAAGCAAGCAGGCATCCAGCTCACCTAGCACCACTAATCCATCTTACATAACAACTGAGCCGAGGAGGAAGCCATTAATGTTTACATCTTGCTCTGTCACGAGCCTTTCGTTCATAAGTAAATGTCCCAGAGGGCCTCACGAGAAATTGAGCTCCAAAAATGTTCAAATATGTATGTCATAAATTATAATATCACATATTTGCACTGCCAATATTGGGTCGGGGAAGTCTCAGACGTTTCCTGTGCATAGTTTTAATGATTAACATACTAGAACTAGAAAACATATCTGCGTTTTGTAATTCCAAAACCCACAAATCGGGTAGCTGTATCATCGTGAGCGTGCTGAATGTTGAGGAAGAGGGAGAAAAAGTGAAGCAGGCAGTCAGAGGAGACAACAAGCTGGTCAGAGACAACTCTGCTGCTGTTTAGGAGGATATTGGACCATGTGTTGAAGTTATAGAGAAGCGCTGACAACAGGAGGAGAAGCGCAGATACAAGATTGGATGTTTGTGGGTTTTTAATTGTAAAGACTGATATTGTCGTGTTGCTGCTGTGAACTCGGGCCTACTTGGCTGATAACCTTGACCTGTTGTTGAAATATTTCTTACATTAATGAGTTTCATATTCTGTTTACTGATTAGGGGGACACTCTTTTTACTATTTGTTTCTGTCTGGGGGGTCTAAATTCATGTTGCTGTGGCACATTGTGAAGAGAGGGTCTCTAATAGCCCCAGAGCCTGTAGTATACCAAACAAAATTTAAACACTTGTTCTTGCTCCAATGTTTCATAGGTTTAATTTAAAGATCTAAGACTTCTTTTCAAGCCCTCAATAGATATATCTGTGTCAAATTTTGGTCACAGTTTTGTAAAACTTCATGTCAGTGAGCACTTCTCCTTTTCCAAGATTATCTATCCACCTGACAGACGTGGCTGATCAAGATTCTGATGAAACAGCATGATTTCTACAAAGGTGTTCCCTGTTCCTTGGGATAGTCAGAATAGAAATGGCCACTCTAAAACATGCAGCACATTGCCACAGATGCTTTGAGGGAGTATGTCATGAGCATGGCGAGTACAGGAATGTCTGCCAGAGCTGTTGCCCATGAACATAATGTTCATTTCACCACCATAACCATCCCCAATGCCATTTCCGTGAATTTGGCAGTACATCCAAGCGGCCTCACAACTGCAGATTACTTGTAACCACACCAGCTAAAGACCTGCACATCCAGAGTCTTCACCTGCAAGATCATCTGAGACTGTGTGGGGAAAAAATGTAGACCATATTCATGTTTTTTGGGGTTGTAAGAAAATGTACAAATACTGGAATGATGTATGGCCTGAACTTAAGGCAATATTGGGATATGCAATACCAAACACATGGGAGGTTTTATACCTAAGCAACCTAGCAAGAGAAGCTGTTCAACGTAAGGATCAATACTTAATCAAAATCCTTTTAGCAGCAGCGAAGAAGGCTATTACCAGGAAATAACACAAAGAGGATCCTCCTTCTTTAAGTGACTGGAAGGACATTGTTGAGGAGATATATGACATGGAAAGACTCATTTACTGAGACTCCAAAAATCAGAAGTCAAAGGAAAATGGACCAGATGGACTGAATACAAGGCATACTTCAGAGACACCACCTAAATCTCTTGATGGACATGGCAAACGTGTTTTAGGTGACCACTAGGATGAGTACTGTGATGCCGTATAATTGTAATATACCTCAGCGACACTCACAGTTTTGTTTTACTTTTGTATGTTTATTTGGGGAAAACAAATTGTTTAAAAAAAGCAATAAAATTTAAGTTAAAAAAAAAGATGTGCATGAAAAAAGTCTTAGATCTTTAACTTAAACCTGTGAAAAGAAGGAACAAAAACAAAAATGGTGCTTTTAATTTTTGTTTTGTTTTCAAATTACTAGACAAATTAAGAGATATCCGGTTATGATACACAACTAAATCTAAGATTTAAAAGGTTTGGTATGTTTTCACTGGTAATTTAAGGATTCATCTGTGGTATTTTAAGGGACTCTTAGTTTGTTGGACATGCTAACGATACTGGTTTATGTAAGTTTAATCCATTTCCTACACTTATGCTCGTGATTTTGGTTTTAAAAAGACTGTTTGTGAACAGATTTAAATAAATGAGATGTTACTTGTAAAACTTTAGAGCTGGAAGGCATACTTTTGAAATTTAGTGATAGCCAGCATAGCAGTAGGCAAATAATCACCACTTGGCTCTTGCTCATTCTTAACAGACATGAGATTGATCTTTTCATTGAGCAGGTTTATGTACAATACATTCACAGGCAAAAAGAGGAAAGTAAAGTTAGATTTTGAGATTGATTAAATGTGGAAATAAGCTGGCAAAACTGCAGGAGGCAGCTTTAACTCTTTGCCTGAGACTTTAGAACAGTGAATATCAGAGCATGAAGATCTGACGACTCCTCCAGGGACAAACTGTATCTTCAGAGCACGTATAGTCAGGCACAAGTCTATGAATAAAATTATAGAAGAGTACGAGGATGTTAAAAATCTATCTTAAAACTGGAGATACAATGTCATCTTCAGTATAAAAAAACTGCATATCGAGTGGAGCTCCTCACTCAGCAGCTCTTTTCAAGCTAACGACACTAATCGGAGCCATCTTAAAAAGCTTGACACACTTCTTAGCTGCTGTTACTAGAGGAGATAAAGGGTCTGACACCGAGGGAGACAAAGTGGAGGAGTTTATACTTAAAAAAAGGAGGAGAGCAGACAGTGACGGGGGTGTGAGTTAATAGTGTGGTTTGTGAAGACGTGACATTGGCTCCTGATCGAAGGGGAATTTTGTCCTTTACTGTACGAGGTGCTGAGCTGGAGAGTATTTTTGCACCACTCAGGTTGTCTAACATCACCTTTGATATAATGCTGCTGCTGCCAACACATCCTGAAACTGTGATTCAGGTATTGAAATGTTTGTGCGTGAGCTGTGAAGCTGCGAGACAACAGCAGGAGTCACGTCGCTCCAAGGTGAAGCAACAAAAAAATAACAAGAGGTGTGGGTTGTACCTGATGAAACCGAGGCCCTAGACACAGAAATAGTTGGGGCGCCCGAGTCCGTCCTGTGATGGCCGGGAGCTTTTTTCTCAGGCGCACTGTCACTGGAGTGTACACTGGCAACGCTCTCCGCTCCATCAGGCTGTGAGTAAACACAAATCCAACACACCCACACTGTTAAAATAACAATATAATCTGCATAGCCCAGTGTGTCTCTGTGCGTGTGTTGGTGTGTATTCATTGCTGACCCTGACCCTCCGGTTGTCGCTGGAAGTGGAGGTTCTGTCTGGAGTTTGGGTACGCAGGTTGTTGGGTACCGTGGGCATCCCAGAGGACTCCAAGGCCACCGCACCGCCCCTGAAAACCAGCGAGAAACCAGTCATCAACATGTATTTAACACCCGTGACATTCATTTAGTCTTTCAGCATCAATCAGTTAAAATCTAGTAGGTGTGTAACACTTGTGGGAAGCAGCCTCTGGCTCTTTGACTGCATGAATAACTCTAATATAAACAGGCTGAGCTTTTAATAACTGTCACTGCCACCTCACTTAATTTTTCCTTAATGTTTATTTCTTTTTTAGTCACTGAAATGTTTTACGTTGATGCCTGAAAATGTTCCCTTTATAAACATAAGTTGTAAGTAAGTTTTAACCTAGATTCCTAAACACTCAAAATGAAAGACTCCATTCACATGTCGAGGTTTTTCACTGTAGATACCAGAGGTGGGGACTTGAGTCACATGACTTGGACTTGGGTCACTGGTAGCTTTGTTTGGTTATTTTATTTGGTGTTTGCTTTATTGGCAGTGTAATGAATGTCTTGTGGTTTGGGCAGGTGGTAGGAGGCGCTGACGTCACACTGACGGTTGGTGGTATTGGCTCATTAGCCACTATTAGTTGTACCTGGAGGGAGAGCTGGGGAGGCCTTTCGGCTGAGTGGGCACGCCACGAGGGAGACGCCGGAGGCAAGATGTTCTGAAGACAAAATAGACTGAGAGAGCGTTCGCCACGCCACAATTATTCATGTAAATACACATTCACTCTGAACAACCACGGGGAAGAGCAAGCTGGCCAGCTGACCGGTCCGACGGTTCGGCAATCTAGTGGAGTCGTCTGGTCTGAGCGAGCTGGTCGCGAGGAGCAAAAGCGATGGCCTGGCGGTAAGTCACACCCCTCAGATAGGAAAGGTCACAGCCACCCAGGGAAGTCCAGGCACATTTCTCGCATCTAATGCAACACGTAGGGAGAGGCATTAAGTTACGGGATGGCTAGCCTCAGTGGATTCGGTCTCACGAGCCTCATTTAGCAGCGTAACACTCGTGAGAATCAAGAGACTTCAACGCAACTTGAAGTCTCTAACATCTAACACCAACTAACATCAGTGACTTGTGACATCAGTTGGACTTGAGCAATTTGACGTGCTGTAAATCAATTTATTTCCCCTTATTTGCTGAATCGACTCACATCAATGCTTTTCATTATCTAGCAATAAGACACTTAACTCCCTTGATCAACTTTGTTTGAACAATCCAACAGCGTCCAATCAAACTGCAGGAGAGAGACAAAAGAGCTAACTAGGGTCAAAGTCAACAAAAAAACGAACTGCAGTATGTAAAAGAGACATACCAACTTCCAACTTCGTTTGACATTTGAAGTTGCATAAAGAACTTAAGTTAAGGCTAACATTAAGACAGAGAGCTTAGCTACTAACATTTCTCTGTTGTTAATATGGTATTATATTTGGTAAAGAGCATATTATGAATTGTTAGGGACTCGAAACTAAAAGTTTAGGTCTGGGGACTTGAGCTGCAACTTGTTAAACTTGCCCATCTTGACACAGGACTTGTATTTCCGGCTCACCCTTTCTTCCCCTCTAAGGGCGGTGGCCTTGTGGGTAACCTGTGAGGGTGTGACGTGTGCTTTGTGTGTATGTGGAGGGAAGCCGCTCTCTTGGGGTGTCATGGTGAAGACGCAGGCGACAAATAGTGATGATAGTCAGCATAATTAAGTGTCTAGATGAGCTCAGGGCTGTTCGACCCCATGAGAAGGCCATGTTTGTTGTTTTGTGGTGAAGACTGCAATAAAGCCATTGTTGGTGAACGGCACCTGAATGCCTCGCCATCCTTCCCTCTGCAGAGTGGTCCGGACCGCAAGAAGCTGGCTACCAGCTAATAACGAGCCAAGCTAAAATTAATGTTAATAAGCCAGTGTGTTCCCAACTACGATTCAGAGCCGGTAAGATGTCACTGAGAAAGAGATAACACTTGTGACTTGAACAGTGACTTGATCCCACCTCTGGTAGATACTGACACAAGGCTGCACCAGTGCTCAGAGAATGATTATCTAAGACTATCTGAAACGTTTTTTTTTAGAGCTCATAACAGCTTCAAAAACTGTTAGCGTGAACTCTTATGAAGCTATTATATGATTGTACACATTGTATTCATTTATTCATACGTCACGCTGTGAACTTTTGCACCTTCTGCACTAAACTACCTACTTCTAAATCTGTTCAGTTCTTTCATTTTATTACAGATCTACTGTGAATATTTCTTTGTATCTTTTTAGATTTTTATTCTATTTTTTTCTATTCCACATTTATGTTTATTGGATTTTGTAGTACTTCTTTTTATTTCTATTTCCTCTTACTATGTTTAGTGTTATGCACCAATACACCAAAGCAACTCCTTGAATGTGAAAACCTATTCCACAATTAACTGGATTCTGATTCTGATATTAAAAAAGTTTAATTTTTGCATTTTCCGTTCTTGTTTTCATTTATTCCTCAGTGGATCTTTGTGTAACTGCCCTCCCTGAAGACACAGTCTAATTATTGTTTGATCTTTAATCGTATTTCTCACAAGCAATTCGAGGGAAGTAAAGATTCCTAGTTTCCTTAATTTTGAGACTACTTTTCCTCACTTACCTCACTTCCTCCCCTCCTTTCCTCAGCACTGATTGGTTCCTTTCACTCTTTGTTCACTCATTAACCAAACTTCATTCTTCACCATCACATGGGGTGGCAATGGTGGTTATTTATGGTGGAACGGTAGTTTAATTTAGAGCATTATTTATCCTTAGTAAGACAGACAATGTTTAATTTGACTAAGGTTTTTAATTTTGTATTTGTTTCTTTCAGATTCAAACCCATGAGTGTTTGCTCCCCCCTTTAGATTTAACTACAAGTTCTTCAGTTTGAAAATAACTGATGGCTGATGCATTCTGACCGATGCCCCGATAGCCTCCTCCTCCTTAACATGTGTTCACAGTTTACGTGGCGTGGACGGATACCTGCTTGAACGTGGACTCGGAGCAGAGTGAACGCTTCGTATGCTCTGAGCATCTCCATCCGAAGCAGATTTGGCACTGGCACTGTCGACTCCGTTGTCCTGCTTCAGGTTCGAGCGGTTGCCTCTTTTGTCCAGCTTCATCCTTCTACACACACACACACACACACACACAGTCTGTTATCTACTGAGCGCTGGAGATATTCAGTCACATCCATTATTGCAGAGTTATTATTACACTGTCTCTCTCTGCTTTATCAAGATCATCATCATCAACACCACAGTTTGCATCCTGCAGAAGGAAATCTAATTAGGGACCTGGGTACATCGCTGTATTGCCATTATTCTGATTAATTATTTCCACTAAGTAGGTTGTTTTCTGTCCCATTTGTTTCTATTTTTGTTTGTTAGCAGCAGGATATTAGTTTTGAGGATGTTAGGGAAGTCTCCACAGTGACTTTAGTGGAATATGTCAACATCTATTGAATGGATTGGCACACAACTTGGTAACAGACACTCATGTTCCCCAGAGGATGAACCCTACTGACTGTGGTGATCCTCTGACTTTTCCTCTAGAGCCACCATGAGGTTGATATATATATTTTTGGGGGCTTTTTGCCTTTATTTCATAGGACAAATGTAGTGTGAAAGGGGGAGAGTGAGTGGGGACAACATGCATTAAGGGGGCGTGAGCTGGAATCAAACCCACAGCTGCTGTGGCGAGGACATAGTCTCTTGTACATGGGGCGCCGGCTCTATAAGGTGAGCTAGCAGACATTATTTCAGTGAGATGCTTCGCCAACTTTCTGATGGATTCCCATTAAAATTTGGTTCAAGTATCTGTTTTCGCAAGAGAATGAATGAAGTCACCACGATGATAAAATCATTGCAGCTTCGTGTTATTCCAAAGTTTTCTGTCTGCATGACTCCTTTGTCTGAATCACTGTGATGCCTTCAGGAACCATTAGAGTGCAGCTAAGATGAGGGGCAATGCTATCCAGCAAAATCCAATTATCGCCGTACTGCTTTGCCAAATGTATTTGAAAATGCATTCAGATTCTCAGTGAAATCAAATGAGCATCCACCTGATATTGTCTAAAGCCTTTGCGCTGAGGCAAGTCCTCATCGCACTGCAGGTTTCTTTCAAATGTGATTTGAGATAATGTTATCTGCTCTCTGCTTACTGCATATCCAGCGTACCTCGTGTTTTCATGTTGTGTAATTCACTGAGTAAATGCTCTAATATATTCAGAACAATTATGTGTGTGCATGGACATGAATTTTGCTGCTCTGTTTATCCACTGCTTACCCTTTCCTCCGGGCACCGTCCACAATGTTGAGCACTGCACTTCTTTTGGATCTCGGTGTGTCAGGTATCTCAGACTCAGAGGCGGCTGACAAGTTCTCTGTCGACTTTGAGTGTGTGACTGGTGATCAGAAACAAGATCAAGAATAAAATCAGCAAATATCCTACGTGTCTCAACCTCATCTTTATGGTTTGGGTGACAGAAAATTAAAGGTAGAACTCACTGATCGGGCTGTTCATAATTGTCTGTTTGATCACATCACCGCTCGGCACTCCCTGCTCAAAGCGCTTGGACCGCTCCTCCAGGAACCACTCTCCTGTTACCACCTTCAGCTCCCTGCAAACACACCGGCCACCTATTAATGGCACATCAACACCTCAACATACAAGTTTAAATAAAAAAATCCTCCTGAACTCTTAGGTACCATCAGTCAGTCAGTTATTTTGTGATGACAGAATGTCTGCAGGGTTCACAAAGCTAAATTTAAGACCTCTTTAATATCACATAGAATACAATTTCACAGTCAAATGCAAGATATATGGAAAACCAGTGGGGATGATAAGCAAAGAACTATTTAACATGTGCATAAAGGTACTGAACTCACATTACTGCCAGTGTGTCACAGCTGGATCTGAATAATCAGCAGAAAATGGATGGATGGATTAAGGGACTGTTCTTTATTTATCAGAGGAGAGGGTGGCTGGGTTTTTTTTTTACCCTCCCTGAAGCTACAAATATTTTTCCTTGAGCCTCCCTGTGAGTGACTAGCAGAAAATGAAAAAGTTAAAAGACGAAATCCTGGCGTTGAAAAAAACCTTGGTTTTTCACTTTTGTCGTGGATGCTGATTAGTTACTGCAAAGACTTTACTTTTGGCCAAATGTGAAATGCGGTGAAGAATAAAGTGATCAGTATTTTAAGCTCAGATTAGTATTTGTACAAATGATGTGTCTAAAGACCGTCGGAAGTTTGAAAATCCAATGGAAATTTCAGTTAATACAGTTTCTGGCTATGATCAGTGGTGTCATTTTTTTTTTTTTTTTAAAGAAAACAGTCCCTACCCAATAAAATAAAATAAAAAATACTAATAATAATTTCCACATATTCATTTTACATACAGTACACTCTGTATGCTATGAGGTCTGAAACAATAGTACTGGGGAATTTATCTATTTTACAAAAACATTTTATAACTAATATTACTGCCCACTGCAGGCTACAAAAACATTCAAGACCTCTGTAAATAAACTTTACCTCAGGCTTTATCTTAAGTAAACTTAAAATCAATGTGTGTTACGACTTTTCAGGACCTGTAGATACCCTGGAATGAGAGTGATTGGTGAATCTACTTTTTCTACTTATCTTGAGTTTCAGTCAGTAATTTTTTATTTGTGAACTTTAGCTGTGGGCTACATGTGTAGGTGGACAGAGGATAAACATTTGCATACTATAAGCAAGAGAGCAAGAGCTGAGAAAAGTTTTACTTCTTACACTAACTCAAAACATCTTGTGGTCACAGTGTGATAAATCATGCTGGCGGCAGTGGAGAAGTTTGTATCTCTTTTTAATTGTGTGAATGTTGTTTACCTCTGGTCTTCCAGTTTCATAGATATCAGTATCACTTTAGCTTTAAAACTTAGCCAGGTACAGCCTCTTAAAGATGGGAATGTCGGCCACAAAAAAAAAAAAAAAATCTAAATTAGCATCCCTATTTGATATAGTTTTGCTGTTGTCAAACGTGGACCTGTTTTACTCAATTCATCACAAATTTTCTCAGTTTTTGGATCCTTTGTTCACCTTGGGGGTATGCAAGAAACAAAATTTTCTTCAAAATCTCAACGTAAGATGGGGTGAGTATTTGATATAAGTAGCTTATTCCTTTAAGCCCTGTAAGAGATGACAGCACTGAAACATCTGAAGCCCTCGCAGACAAATGGAGACCAATATGGTGTCATTAACAATCTCATCAAACCATCTGGAGTGCACTGTCTGCTCAACAGTACGCTGGTTTGGTCCCTGCATGGCATCTACACTTACAAGATCTTGGCACAAACATTACATCTCCACTGCCGTGTTTTGGGAGTTGTAACGCGACAGTCGTTGCAGACGCGCAGCTGACACTCCTCGCAGAGATCTCCGCGGTCAAAGATGAGGCCTAAGCTCTTCAGGCAGCGAGCGCACTGTCGCTCCCCCAGCTCCTGGGGCCGACGGGAACCCTTTCGTTTGATCTCCAGCAGCTCATTCTTCAGCTTCCTGTAGGAGAGAAAGAAGAAAACATCAAGGGACATTAAGAACACTCAGAGTGAGATGAAGGTGACTTCAAACAGTGATGCTGAAGTCCTCACCGTATCCTCTTCTCCTCTCGCTTCCTCAATTTCTCATCTTTCTGCAGCACCTTCAGAATCATGTCTCTTTCATGTTCCAGCAGATAGGAGAGGTTCAGATCCTCCCCGACCTGCTCCATTGGTCCCTCAGTCTACTATATCAGCCAAGCAGAGATGTTGCATGGAGGAAGTCAGAGATAACTACATTATGCTGCAAAAAGCTCCTCTTCTCTGTAATCTTCTGCTAACGGATGGGTTGTTGTGCTTTTGGCGCTGGCATAGTCTGAAGTTTGTCCCTCCAGTGTGTCCTCCTCTGATCCTCCTCCTTTTTAGGTGAGCTGAGAAGACGTCACCTCTCAGGAAGCCTAGATGAGGTTACACAGACACAAGTGAAAGTCAGTAAAACATGGCTGACATTAATAACTTTTTTAAAAAAAAGTGTTGTCGATAAATGTCCTGGGTAAATTGCTTGGGTTTTTTTTGGCCAGCGTAAAAAAACATTAATTAAAATAAGACAATGATTTACATTATTACAGGAGGAAGCACAAGTAATCGGTGGACATTTGACAGCTCTGGCAGCTTAACAACCTCCCAATTAGGCTCCAGGCCTGACATTCACAGCACAACACCAACATTTCCCAGCTTCTATTAGCGAAGCTCTGTCTTTCCCTGAAACTCATGACAAGCCTTGTTCTAACTATCTGCACCTGCATACCAATGCACACAGATACATCACATTAATTTGGCACTTTTGTACAAAGAGACATTTTAGCCATGCGAGTGCCGTGGCTCTAGGGACAGAAATATAAGTCTGTCAGTCCTTTAGGTAACTCAACAATTGTTGGATGGATTGCCAAGAAAGTTGCAGGGCTGGCATTGAATATTAGACTATTAGACTATTTGGATATTTGTTTCTTTGAAATTCTAAATAAATGTAAACCTTTTTGATATAATTTTCAGGTGCTGGAGCCTATCCCAGCTGACACTGGGTGAGAGGCAGGGTACACCCTGGACAGGTCGCCAGACTATCACAGGGCTGACACATAGAGACAGACAACCATTCACACTCACATTCACACCTATGGACAATTTAGAGTTACCAATTAACCTGCATGTCTTTGGACTGTGGGAGGAAGCTGGAGTACTCAGAGAAAACCCACAGTGACACAGGGAGAGATTGCAAACTCTACACAGAAGGGCGCCCCCATCCTGGGGTTTGAAGCAGGAACCCTGTTGCTGTGAGGCAACAGTTTCAACCACTGTTCCACTGTGCCACCCAACCATTTTATCATGAGACAGTAATTTATGCATAACCCACATTACTGGGAAGGTTGCAATCCCATGATGAATGCGTTGATGGGAGTAAAGAAGTAAGTAGTATAACAGGACTTTCCCCCAGGAGACCAGTGTTTGTGTCCTGTGTGAAACTAATGAACTTTTGAATCATTTTCAGGTATGTTGTCACGGTGTTTCCGATTACTATGCTTTTTATTCTGGAGAGTCCCAGAAATTTGGTGCAGATATTCATGCCCCACAAGAATAACTTGTAATAACTTTAGTGATCCGTAACTGTTTATCCCCCAGCCAGCATTTGTATGTGGGGCCGTTGTGAGTAGTAAATGGGCTGAAAAATGGGCCCTATATGGGACTGTTCCATATTGGTCCCATGACATTGGCGCACACGGGGGGGTTAGCTCAAGTGGGCCCCAGATAAGATGCCAATAAACTCATCCCAATATGGAACACATAGACAATCTAATATAGGGCCAATTTTACAGCCCATTTACTACCCACATGACCCCACATATAAATGTTGGCTGGGCCAGTGCCACAATTTCAATTTGTCTAATGCTTTAGTTTATGACTCAATACTTGCACGCTAAAGGCTGATTTATGGTAGGGCGCTTGACTCTTTTGAGGAGTGTTGCTTGATAGAAATTCATGGGCAGTGCAATGTTTTCAATTCATGCTTCGGCACAGGGTTTTAGTTGTCTCCACTCTAAAATAAGAGCATGATCATTCCCAGCTAAACATCAGCATTTTAGCATTTAGCTGACACACTACTGGACCACCGGCCTCACAGAACTGCTACCATAGTTGTAGACTCTTGTATCCCAGCTGTCAAGACAAACACATCATCAGCAGTTTGGCATTCAGTATCTAACTAAAAAACACTGTGACATATAGACAAGAGGAGCCAGAAATCAAACCACCATCCGTATGATTAATGGCTCTATAACATGAACTATGGCTGCCCTGATTTTGATAAATAGTCCATAGGGAACAGTGTGAGGCAGTAAAAATGTCACTCCTGCTGTAGCCGTGCTATGGATCTGCCAAGTGTCTCTGATTTTCTCTGATGCCACTGTTACCCAGAGAAATGATTTGATTTGAATGCTATACATGAACTCACAGACACAATTCTCAATCTAGCTGCAGTGCCTGATCAAGTGAACTGCCGCCAATAACCTGATTTGCAAAAGAATGGTTTTCAAGATCAGAAACTCATAGACCGTATCTGAGGTTATATGACACACCGAGGAGACAGCATTCTGGCAGTGCTTGTGTAAATGAAGTTGGGAAATGAAAATTGAATGGAGTGGAGGGATCTGCATAAGCCCACCCCAGCCTCCTTCACTCTTTATTCATTGCAGTCTCTTTCATCCACGGTCTTTCTTCTCTCGCCTCTTCCCTTCACTTTACATGAATTAGCACTAATGAACCGGCAGACATCATCTCAGATTCGTTTGCAACCAAAGGCACATCATGACATCAGTGATTATAGCATTTTAAGCTGAGCTGCAGCTGCATTGTTGCCAATGAATAGCTTTTTCTTTAACCTTTAAGATGTTAAGTGGGGATTCAGTGGGTAGAAATAATAACGATTTACAGACACCTTTGCATTGGAAAGACTCAAGCTGATGAATACGAATATGGATGGTCAATTATTCACTGACTGTGGCTCCTCTTGGAGTTTAAAGTGATGCTAGCAGCTCTGTCCAGCTGTATCTAGGCACACTGGTTTCCACTGTGAAAAGTTGTGGATGGTACCAATGGAATCGTTCCATACCGTCCCCATTTTTGGTCCCCCCTCTGTTGGGGTACCTAGCACACAGATCTGGTACTAAAAGGTGGAGCTGTGAACACTGCAGTCTGTTGATTGGTCAGTAGAGGACGGTCACTCTGCTCAGGGCTGAGTTGTGGCTGGTTTTGAGGCTCATGTAACCACTGTTGTTTGGAGGAAACAGGGCTTTAGTTACAGTGTGGGCTCCACGCTAATGCTGACAGCTGGACAGACCATCACAAAGGGGCGGGACTTCTATGTGGCAGTTGAATCATTCATAGTAATGAACAGGGCCGTGCTGCCAGTGCTGTATCGATTGTTGAATACATCCATAGTTGCGCCTGGCAGCTCGGTGTAATGAGCATTTTTTTACTAATTTCTTTCTCTCTGACTTGCTGAGCTCTTGCTCCAACTCACTGTTTTAAATTCGCAAACACAGTGAAGGACTGCCAGTTGTCCTCAGACAATCCATCTGTGTGTCTGTGTGAGACAGAGCTACAGTCCAAGTGGTCAACTGAGCCACTTCTGCAAACATTCAGAGAAGACAATATATCCTCTGAAATAAAACAGTGATCTGGGCTCTCAGTGGCCAGTTTATTAGGTACACCTATCTTAAACTGAAGCAGTCTAATAAAACCATCCTGTACCAGCTGGTCAGAGATCATTTTGTCAAACTTGCGCTAAGATCTGGAACGAGAACCCACTACATTAGAGCAATAACCTCTGTTACACATTTCAAAGACGTATTTAAACACTATCTGATGGACGTACCTGTAACCACTGATTTAAATCCCATATCCCATTTTACTTACTTCACTTCAGTGCACTACTCTGCATTGTCTGTGTAGCTGCCTGGGTTTTGTTGTTTTGCCTCTGTTGATTGTTTCTGTTTTTATTCTATATTGTAATGTGTTTTTGTTGCATAACAGGAACCTGCTTTAACTTCAGTTTGAACTGTAACACACCATGTTACTTTTAATTCCTTTCCTATATAAATAAATAAATTACATCTATTATGGACAAATAGAGAAACTCATCTTGGTATGACGCAACCTCAAAAATGAGCATATAGTTGAATCAACACCTCTCCAGAATAATTTCAACAAAAATTAACACTATAACCTAAAGGTAGGAGCAGCACGTTGGGATTAGACTGCATTTGTTTTAGCTAAGTTAAATAAACTGGCAGGTAGTGGTGTATGTTAACAGGAAGTCAAAATGCAGATTATAACCACACAGAATATTCTGGCAGCCGAGCAACTGTGACACATGATACTCCTGACGACCTGGGCTGACTTGTACTGGGTCAACAACATCAATAAAGCGAAACCAATATTTATTTGAGCTTCTACCATATTATAGTCGTGCTGTGAGAGCACAACAGTGTCTGAGAGTCTGAATTGTGTGCTGCAGTAGGCGTGTGTCCTGAACAGCCCTCCCTGTGTACACATTCCTGCTGCCGCTCTCTCTGCCCTGAGTAAACACGAGTCAGGAGACAGTTAAACTTTGGCTTCTGAGCAGAGGAAACGCACTCACTTCTCAGCTCCGCACTTATAACGTAGCTCTGAGGAGCGCACAGGTGACTCACTGTGCTGTAACAGTGCAGGGGAGGTTTTCATCTTTTCCACAATGTATGTCGTTCAAACACGTAATGGATGGTTTGTCACTGAGTCTGTGCTCCACCAGGCGACATCTGGCCACAAAGCCACAGTGTGGTCTACTCGGTGTTTCGTAACTCTGTGTGGCCTTTTACCACCAGTCAGTCTGGAGTTTCCTGCAGGTGGCCGGGCTTATAGACAGCAAAATCAATCTGCCAATTAAAGACCACAGGTGTGCTGGGAGCAGCTGGGCTCCAGTTGGCAGAAAAGCAAAGTAGACATGGATGAAAAACGATTGGAAAATACATTAATTACTGAATATGCAGTGGGCGGACAGAGAGTTGAGTTTGATGTCACATGATGCCCTCAGAGCATCTTTAATACTTCCATTTCCATCCTGGAGTGTGTGAAACTCAATACTAGACTGTAATGATAAGGACAACCTAAATGTAAATAGTTTTATAGGGCGTAACAGCATCAGGTGACTCATTTTATTTTATGTTCTGACGCTGCAAAAAGGTTCCAGTTTGTACACCAGGTTATGTTTGGCTTTGGATGAAGCGCTCTGCAAATAGCAGACCTGTGAGGCTTTTAAACACAAGCCTGTTGATATTTGATGTTTTCTTTATCGTCAACCAACAATGAATTGATCCCACTAGCAAATATTGCGTGTGCAGCCAAAGCCTGATTTATCTAATTCCTCTTTTATAGACCTCTAAAAACTATTAAAAACACATCAACGAGCCTCATTGTTGCACTGGGTGACATGTTCCTTCATTACAGGCAACAAGGGCACAGTAGTTTATTATGAGTCAATCCCACAAACACCATCCTGCTGCTGTGAATACTCTCCAGAGCATCACGTCTGTGGCTGAGTCCCAATTGCAATTTTTATTCCTGTTTGTGTAAGGTTCGATAAAAACTACAGGGCCAAGCTGCTTAAAGGAATATTTCAACCCCCAAAATGATCGTTTCTACATTACTCACTTACCCCATGTCACCTTCGTAAAGACAGAATGTTTCAATTCACCAAAGTCCGCAATAACATAAACAAACTACAGATTGAAGCAGTGGTAAACCAGCAGCTCCCGTGTTCAGTGAGGTAAAATTACTGTTTTTGTAAATGGAGTCTGGTTTCACTTCTTTTTGTTAGCTTTTATTGTTGGTGTTTTGCCTTTATTGACATGACAGTGGGAGAGAGAGGGGAAATAACCTCTCAGATGATGCTGGACAAACCTCGACTCTGACCACTTTTATTTTATTAGGGGAAAGTCAATTTTTTCACTCTTGCTGTCAATTACACACAGGTCCGAAAGACACACATGCACAAACAGGACCTATACATGCACAAAGTGGAGAGATGTCAGAGTAAGGGGGCTGCCTTGGTCAGGTGCCCCGAGCGGTTGGGGGGTTCAGTGCCTTGACTGCAACCTTATTTTAAAACTCAGTTTAAAATCATTTTAAAAATCGTTTTATCTTTGCATCTCTTGTCGCACTTTTGCTCTTTTAATGGTGATTTTTCTTAAAAATTGTAAATCATTTAGTAATTAATTTTACGTTTTATATCTCTTTTTCTGTATCCTTTATTATGCTTTATCTTTTATTGTTTTGTAGCACTGTGGGTTACCTTTGTGTACGAAATGTGCTATACAAATAAAGCTGCCTTGCCTTGCCTCAAGCCACTGCAACAGACTTTGTCAGGTGAGCCAGAGGTCAACACAATACGTTTCACTTTGACTTTAGTTTTAAATAATAAGGTTTTAGAGACTTGGATTATACTGCATGAGTTATGCAACAGATGTTCTGATATAGTTTTGCCGTTATTAAACATGGACCCCTATGACATCAGTTCATTTAGTTTTTGGAGTCTTCGTTTACCATGGCAACGTGATCCCATCCCTCTTATCGCTACTAATATGATGCTGAGGGCAGCCTATTGCATGTGGGGGTTGACAGTAAGAATGGGTCAGTGGTTAGGTTTCTGCAAAACCTTGGCTGAGTGCCATAAATGCCACAACCGATTATTTGATGGTCTCAAACACCACTCTCACCTCCACCCTCGCCCACCCTGAGGGGACTTTTATGCTCTTTCACCTACGTCTGTTTCCTTGAGCGTCTAATAATGATGCAGATGGGTTTACATTGGAGATGGTGGAGAGAGTCTAACACAGACACTGTACGGTGCCCCTGCCGTCATTAAAGAGACATCGGGTACACTTTTTTGATGGAGGTATGAGACAGACAAAGTTTTCGTCACAAATTTAAGGTAACTCTGGGTGAGTGATCTATATACAAATGATCATGTTGTGAGTGAAGTACTCCTTTAAGAACTTTACTGAGCCTTTTTAAAATATACAACTACACTTGTGAGCCTTTTAACATGTTTAGTGAACATGCAGATCCCTGCTGAATTTCAATATAACTAATGGGCTTGTAGTTTAAAGCTAAAGACAAGTCAGAAAGTAATGAAAGTCTGATTAACACATTGTCTCTTTATAATATAAAGAATATCAAATAAAAATGCAGCTTGTGTCACAGACGTATTAATTACCTCTGTGAACATTTCTGATGCCATTATATTGGTCTAGTGCTGCACTTTGGCGTTTCAGCATGACATGAAAATGTGTCCCCCTTGAGTAATTATCGCTGCTGTGATTTAAACAGCACATATACATAATGTCCTCTTAAGGTATTCATTATGTCGTATTGCACTGACATTGTAATATAATACAAACACAATATGAGTAAAAGCAGTGATGATCAGAGCTCTTTACTGGAACTGCTGGGTTAACTGGAAGTCTTTGTGAATGTGATTTGGTAACTTGAGCATTAAGTTAGGAGGCAAATAGAGAAGCGTGCTCTTTCCTCTGCCTGTGTGTGTTTTCTCCGGTTTCCTCCTACACTCTAAAGACAGGTCCAGTTGACTGTGGCTTTAAAATCAGCTGTGAATGTGAATAGTTGTGTGTATCTCTATGATTGACTGGCGACCTGTCCACAGTGTACCCTGCCTCTTGCCACCCACAACCTTCTTAAGGTTAAGTGGGTAGAGCCGTAACACGTATATAGCCACCAGGTTTGAAAAGTGAAGTCAGTGTGTGAAGTGCTTTAAACCTGCATTCTCCTTACTTGATTTATTATCTCTGGAAACATTTTCCGAATGTGTTTCTGATCTCAATGGCTACTTTCAAGTCTTCTTCAATACAGCACAATGTTCATCTTGTAAATTATGGTTCTATTAAGAGTAAAGTAGACAATGCTTTAGGGCATGACTACCTTTTGACTGACAGATCTCTACCACAGTCACCTGTCCGTCAGGATATAGGCGTGGAAATGTGTACGTTTAAATAGCTTTGAACTTGTCTTTGGGTGTTGTGTTATCGTGTTCGGACTTTGACCGTGTTTTCAGGTCATGGAATTTGACCGTAACATTTTGGTAGCAAAAAATCTCTTGTTCAGTTTTCTGTTGTACTGTAAGACACTCTAATGTGTTGGCTGTTCATTTTGTTTAAGGGCACAGTCCCACATTAGCAAAATTAACACTGGCGAATATTTGCCTCCCGTTCACTTCCATTCAATGCGAGCAGAGGGGTGTACAAAACATTTACTTTCGGTGGCAAAGCAAATTTACATCTTCACTTCGCTTTCCATCACATTGTGTCAGGCAAGCTGCCCCACATGGGAGATGCTGCTGGGCTGGTGGTCTGGTGGTGATTCAGGACATTCATGGAACACAAGAAATGGAAAATGTTCTAATAACATCATATTTTGCATTATTTAATTCAGTCCAATTCAATTTTATTTATAAAGCCCAATGTCACAATTTGCCTCAGAGTGCTTTACAGCATACAACATCCCTCTGTCCCTGGACCCTCATAGCAGATAAGGAAAAACTCCCCAAAAACCCATTTAACAAGAGAAAAAATGGTATAAACCTCAGGAAAAGCAACTGAGGAGGGATCCCTCTTCCAGGACGGACAAAGTGACAAAGACAAAGTTTCCACGAATCAGTGGGTTATGTCACAGTGGCTACCTCCTCTTCTTTCATACTGTCATGGGTATAAATGATGGATGGATGGAGCCCTATAAACAACTCTACATTTTTCCCTGACAACCCTGTAAATCGTCAGCTCATATTTCTCCCTCTTGTTGACTCTTAACTCCTGAACCTCAAAACGATCTCAGCTGAAGGGCAGCAACATCTGATCAGTGCAGGAGCTCTGAATCTATCACACAAACCTGTCACTGTGTGTAAATTTGGTGACTAAACCTTCCTGTGAGAGAGTAAAAGTGGGATGAACGAGGTCGAGAGAACATTTTATGGCGTATTTTTTACAGAAAAGTGGGCCACCCACATACCCCCTTTAAATTGAAAATTCATCAGCTTCGACTTTAGCTTTACTCTCGTTATTTCAGCGAGAGGCAGCGTGGAGGTTTTTTTGGCCTTAAAGATAGTGAATAAATCATACAGCAGCTCTTTCACCTTGTATCAGCAGATTCCTTGTCTCTCGGGAGGCTGAGGCTTTTCCAGATAATTTACCTTATCTAGCATGTTCGCTACCACACAGTGGTGACAGTGGTGTGAAGAGCAGCATGCCCACAACATTAATAAAGCATACAAATTGCCTGGTCCATGTAACATACAGCTAGACCAGTCTGTTAGCCTTCATTCTGTCTGATTTTCTCCGGGTTCAAAGCCCTTAACGCACCATGTCTTTCCTTTCCTTTGTTTTAATGTATAACCACTGAAATCCCCTGTGGTGAGGCACAGGATGTTGCACGTTTTCCTCCTGAATCATTAATGTGAGACGGCAGTAGACAGTGATGATGAGCGGCAGAGAGCGTCTCTGGTGACCATTAACCAGCAGGTCACTTCAGCTCAGCCAGACCTCCCTTTGCCTGCAGTCCGACTCCACGCACATTCACAGACAGAAAACATTAATTATTCATCAACAAAGGTCAATAATGACAGATCTCACAGCTGCTTACACCTGTGCCATGACACACACCAGAGAATATAACATATAGTTATATACTGCATCTCTCTGCTTTGGTATTTTCTGCTATGAGAAGTCAGGGCTGTTTTCTGGACTCTAGCTACCTTAATCACCACCCAACATCCATGCATATCATGTGGGAGTTACCATAATTACCAGTTTACCACTGACTCATATTACATGCTCACTGCATCAACATTCAAGTCGTGATTACAACTGGGAACCTCAAATATGTTTGGTGCAATTATATGTTTTTTGCTAACAAATCCCAAAGACCAAAACCAACAAGCCAAGCAGGGAGTGAACAATGAGTTTGCCTAAAACAGCTGTCTACTGCTGAAAAAGCTGCTGGAGGTGAGACTGAACCAAAACAGAAACGTTGTGGGCTGTAAAACGAAAACAATGAGCTGATAGATGCAAATCTGCAATAATTACTTGTGGGCTTGTTATTACAAGTGACACCCTTCACACTGCATATTTCATTTCATTGATTCTTTGTTATTATAAAAAAACATTGAGTTTACAGCTGGGGTAGGCAGAAATCTGGAAAGGGCAAAATAAAAAATGCAGAATTTGAAGATACACGTATGGTTTCCCATACATTGATTTATTTAATAATATTTCAGTATACAGTTGCATACAGCTCAATCTCTCAGTCCCTCCTTGCAACACTTTCTCTCTCTCTCTCTCTCTATTCATCAGGCCACAAAAGAGACAAGAATTAGATAGCTAACGTGATCTACTTCCCTGGGAGAAAAGCTGGCAGCAGCTTGGGAGACAGCCCTTGGCAGATGTAGCAGCTCAAATTTGGTCAGCGCAACCGCCCAGCAGGCTGGTGGCCAGTGGCAGTGCCAGGTATGATCGGTGTAATAGCAGCAACAGAAAGTTTGCTAATCCGACAGGGAGTCAGGGGTGTCCAGTCCCCTGGTGCTGGGGTTTGCATTGGGTGGATTCAGATTGCTGTGGCTGCCAGCTAGGGGTCTGTCTCAGGAGCTGCTGCCTGCTCTCATCCTGGCGAGGTGGTCTGTGGCGGTGCGGAGTGAGGTGGAGGACATACTGTGATTTGAGGCTCTTGCTAAACGTGGACTTCACACCACAGCTGTGAGTCTTTGGCTACTGATAGCAGAAGGCTAAATTATTTGCAACGTTTTCTCACCATCTCTGAAACGCTTCGCCAATATTGACACATTTTATTTTGTTAATTGTCAGAATCTCCTTTAGACTCTCTTTTTGAAGTCCATATTGACATGGACTTTCCATGTCCACATATGACGTGCAAGATACCCAGGTTGGTTGTTAACGTTCTGGGACACCGTGTCACGTTCTGCCTGTTACATGCATTGTCTTCTTTCAAAATACACAGGAAATTTAGGGTTTTTTTTTCCTTCAACAACAAACATATGGTTGGGTTTCGGCAACAAAAACACGTGGTAAGGTATCGGAAAAAAGAACAGGGTTTGTCTTTATACTCTTACGAAACGCGAATGCTGCTTTCCCAGGTGAGGGTCGATGTTTGTTGGACCCATCCACCACCTCGCCCACCATACTTGGACTCTCGCTGCCTTAATTTATATTCTTGTACCACTGGTTTTCCCCCTACGCAGCCAAGTGCTGTTAAACTATAACAGTGACCAGCCGTGTATCATGCCGACGTTGAAGGACAGCTTTTTTTGTCAGTGTCTGACACCACAAGTCATTCCCCAAGTGCCGTATTTCAACGAGTGAGATCGGGCTGAAATATTCCTTTTATTAATGACTTACTATCATTTATGTCCTGCAGACTTGATGGGTATGTATAAATAGACTACCAACCATTTTATACACTTGCCAAGTGAATTTTCCCAAACCTTGAAATTGTTCTTATTAATTGCTCAACTTTCACCCGAGAGAGCGGTGTTCATCGAACCCATCCACCACCCGTCCTGCCCGCCCAACTCCGACATTTGCCACCTTAACTTTCATCCTTGTGCATTAAACTATAATGGCAACTGGTCGCGTATCATGCTGACGTCACACGATGCCTTATTTCATTGGTTTCTGACACTGCAAGTCACTGCCCAAGCGCCGGATTTCGATGACGGGGTGAGACTGGGCTCTCTCTGCAGGACTCTTCACCACTGAAGCAGGCTTTCATCAAAGCCTAGTGGAGCCTTAGCATTTAATTGATTAAAGTGTTAAAATGAGTTGCTTTGGACTGCATTCATATGTCATCCTATGTCTAGGATAGGACATAGGATGACATAGGATCCTTTTTTTACGGCTAGTGTTCTGAGGATAATTTCCTTTTATTTCAAAGATAAAACAATTCACTCTAGATTACTAACCCAAAGATGAGTCATCACCACCTTGTTGCCATTGTTTTCAATATGTACCCATGAATTATTAAGGGGAAAAGCAACCACTGCTTTTGCATTGCCCTCAGTGAAAGGAGGAATAAAACAAGACAGCAGAACAAACTGGACTTTGAAGCCAGGCAGGGTGTTAAACGGCCTCCCTCCTTCATTCAAGCAGTAATTCCAGGGGGAAATATCACGACAATGACAGATGTAGCGATGATCAAAGCACAGCAGCACTCAGCAGACATAAAACTCAATTGCTTTTCTAAGTAAGAGGACGAGATGAAGCACAAAGCTCTTAAGATATATTTCTCCACATAAAACCCAAAGAGTCAGGCTCATCAGATTTACCAGCAGTGAGTCGACAACAGGCAACAGACTGAGAGCGCTCTTTATAAAGCAGCACGCACATAGCTTTGTGTATTTTACAACAAAGTGCTGTGAAAATTCTGACAAAGATCCATATGGTTGTTGGTGTGCCACAAAATGGATTCCAGCTGGCACAGCTTATCTCAACTTAAAGGAAATGAAGCAAACAAGATTCATCCCACTCTATCTCAGCTGTGCATCTCTCTGCATGTAATCCACTTCCTGAGGTCGGATGTGGGAACTGTGCTCACAGCGAGGTGAAATCAATAGGCGGTCATCCTCTACACACAGAGCTGGAGATGAGACCTGGCATGGCTGGAGGAGACTGGAGAGGTTCCTGGCAAGAGACACCGCGATGGAGGAGGCAGCACGTTGAATGATACATGACATGTTTGTCCGAGTGGAAAGTATCCCTGGCTGTGTGTACTTTTCACTGAGTGGTGACCTTTCTGTCTGTCTCTCTCTTTTTCTGTCTCTTGGTTTGTCGCTCTCTGACACACACACACACACACACACACACACACACACACACACACACACACACACACACACACACACACACACACACACACAACACCTAAGGGCAGATAACATATCCCCACCACTGCAGTGCACTAATAACCCTCTCTCTCAGCCTGGAGACCTGTCAGACACACTGTCCGTGTCACTGCCAATCAAGCCAGGTCCTGTCTGCAAACACTCCTCTTCATCCTCTGATCTCTCTGCGTGTCAATAACCCCACTGAAACTCAGCCACCATCCTGATTTGTCAATCAGAATCCAATTTGAAAGCCTTAATTACTTGGCTGACTCAAAGGTAATGAAGCGGCTTTCGGCAGCAATATGAAAAACACCTCTGTCAAGCCTGACACCTTGCATAACAGTGACTGGCATTCTGTCCTTGCCAGATCTGGCCTTTTTGTCTCTGATTATGAGTCTACAGGGAGGGTGCGATGTCAAACTGCAGCTGCAAGCAGGGCTGTACCGAATAGCTCGCAGCTTCAGTCATAATTTTGGCATTTAAATTCTAAATCAAAATCTGTTCAGTCTTTTTAAACCTGGTGTTTCTGAGCGAGATCCTCTAAGGGCTCCTCGACAGGAAGCCATGGAAATAGAAAATAGACTTGTAGCGTTACAGATAGGAGATCCCACTACGAATGAAACATATGTTGCATTCACATGGCATAGGGCAGGCGGGAGATCATTTTATTGGCAAAATGGTATAAAAAAGTAAAGTTGGCAGATTATTCCGGCGGTGCCATGCCATTGTTCCAACGGCCTAAAATTCAGCCTACCTTTTCTCCTTGTGTAAGAAAGCTTTGTAACATCAGCTTGTAAATTCCGTAGCGGAGGATGGCAAAGAGTTAAAATATTTTAACTTTGAATGGCGATGCCGGCTTCTGTTATCATTGCCATATCGTCATGCATGTTTCGTTTTACAATCCTGCCATTCTGTCAGACTGTTTGTTTGCTTTTGCCCATGCCATCCCAAAAGTGTTGTCCATCTGCCATCTGCCTAATTCCATGTGAACGCAGCATTAATGGCAAAGGTTAGGTGGGTATGGTTTCCTCACAGGTTGGTGGTCTTGGTGGTGATCTGTTAGCTCCCATGCTGAAAACAAGCTGGGTTATGTTACAGTTGCAGCAAATTCACTTGTGGCAGGATGTACTGACCGGGTTAGCCTGATGGGTCGATCACTCATTTAATCTGACGACTCTCTTTATTCATTTTATACTCAAACGAGCATTTTACTCGAGGATTTTTTTTATTTCGTGGGTGATGATGTCATGAAATATGAGGTCAGACACTTGAAACTTCATTCAAAAAAAAAACATTCAGTACTGACCTAGCTGAGAGAAAGATTGACCAGAACAGCTGCCAGTCCTTTGATCTGATCCCTAAACTCGCTGTCTACATTTTTTCAGAGGTGAAGGTCGACTTTGTAAAGGCCGTTTGAAACAAACTCTTTGAGATTCTGAAGGCAAAAGTGTTCATAGCTGCTCTGAACAGCCTCACTAGAAGCTGGAGGATGAAAAGCCGTCCGTCACAGAGAGGGCCGAGACACGATAATCGCTCAAATGGGGATAACATCACACACTTTCTGACAGTCTCTCCTGAAAGGCATTCACGGTGTTGCGCTCTATTGTAGACACGAAAAGTGACAAAAAATAGTTGTGTGGAGAATAACAACAAAAAATAGAAATAGGCTTGAGTTCAAATCTTGCATACTTTCTCACCCCCACACACCTGCACAATCACTGCACAGAGAGGGTGTCATTGTCGGATTATTGGTTGCAGAAAGTGACAAAAACTGTCAGATATAAAGTGTCACTACACTATGCCTCAACTGAAGCGCTCATCGGATGGCTGAACACTGTCTGAAATCCCACACCTTTCCAAAGTTGGATGCTGCTTATAACTTTTCAAACACAAACGAACATTCACGCCAACTCCCCACAGTAATGGGCCAGCTGTGTGGAGAAAGTGAGCAGGGTTTGAACATCTTTCTTAAGCTCACTGTTTTAATTCCTCACAGAGCTACTTAGATCAGTTGTTTGTGTTCAGCCTAGTGAATCACTTTGAGGACAGACTGTCAGAATGTGTGCACCTTCTTCTGTTTGACTGATTATCTTGTCTTCACGTTGGCTGGCTTTTTGCCTCTGTCTTTAGCTGTGATCGTTCAGAACAACAGGAATTCGGATTGATTGATTTCAGATACAAGCACACTGATACCTGCACCCCCACCCAACTTTGACTTTCGACAAGTGTGGGTGGAACAAACTAAAACTTTGAGAAAAGTGACAATAACAAACTTGTGGAAACAAAACAGCAGCAATGTTTGAAAATCTTGAAACACATTGCTGTAATGTTTCCTTTCAGCAGCAGTGGAAAGTACATTTATCTGAGTACTCTGCTTTGAGTACAGTTTCACGTATTTCCATCTCACGCCATTTTATACCTAATTTTAGAAGAAAATATTATTATTGCATGTTTACAGCCTACTCTTTATAGCTAACTTCCTCCTTCATGACAACTGCACGGGGGGTGAATTTTTATATCACTCTCCAGTTTACATTTTACTAAAGCTTATTCTAGCAATCTAGCAGCCAACTGTATATCTTAGCAGCATTTGGTTTGGGGCTATAGTTGATTTCCCACCCTCTTTGAGTGACAGGCTGTCTGTTCTCAATAAGATCCACCCCACGCTCCTCTACAGCTCCACCCTCTTGCCTAAATATGGTGACTTCTGGCTCCAAAACACGATGGCAACGACCAAAATGCCGAACTTGAGAGGGAGTCTACAAACCCATTGGTGACATCAGGGTACCTACATCCATTATTATGCAGTCTATGGATAGTATATAAAAACGGCACTCTAAAGGGACATTTTTCTGCATTTAGTTAATATTTTTATTATATTTTAAGAAGCCTGCTTTTAATTAAGTAACATTTTCAATTCAGGACTTTTCAAATGTCATAAAAAAATGTCTTTTCTAAGGAATATGTCCCTTAAAAAGTCTGACCTCGACTATACTGACCTGTATCTCTGCTAAGTTTGTCACCAGAGAGGTGTTTTCACATTTCTCTACAGAAGAAGGCGATGTCTGTGCACTAAAATCTGAGATCCAAATGTACCCAGAGCAAGCTGGATTAGATGGGTCACAAATAAGATGTCCCCCAGGAGGAGCTGAAAAACATTATTGGGGAGAGGGACGTCTGTGGTGCTTTTGCTCAGCCCGCTGCCCCCGGGACCTCGACCCGGATAAGCAAATGAAAATGGATGGACAAATATGAAGGCCCATCACTGTCTAAAATATAAAACACATATCAACAGGGGAACAGACTTCAGCACCAGCAAAGAAACCTGAAATCTCCAACACAGCGGACTTGTCAGTACAGAGAGCAGAGTTAGCATTAGTAGAGTAAAGGTTTTGGCAGCAAATATGGTAGAGCAGGGTATTTAGTGATGTGTTTTAAGTCACAGAGCAAAACGTGAAAGTCTCTTAAGCTTGTGTTAACCACAGACCTTATTTCAGGCATCTAACAAAAAACCTATTAAAAAACCCACTGACTTCCAGACGAGGAAACTGGGAGTGCTAAAATGCCAACTCATTTCCGGTTTTTAGGACTCATTCCTGCACCAACTCTATTTCCTCCTCCACTGCATTTCAGAGTTGTTCACATTTCGTTGTTTCTAGTTTAAGTTCGAACACCACTGTTATTTCAAGCAATTCCTACCCAGCCATGACTAACAGTTAAAATGCTGCCCTTACAGCCATGGGGCACACGTGTCAGTGCCACCGTAACATTACAACTCTCACAGGAGCTGTCACCAGTAATGACCTATGAAGCCTGCAGGCCACCACAGCTCCCTGCAGGGCTCAATGGAGCAGAAAATAGGAAAAACAAACCAACAGAGTTAGTGCCCCTAAAAAACCTTATCTAGAGCTTCTCTCAGCTGTGCTCTCATAAACTCCCCGTGCTCCTCCTTTCGCTTCCTGCTCCTTTCACCTCCAATGAACTCTCCTACATCAGTCTTATCTGAATGCTGCCTCATTGTCCTTGTATTGATGGGTTGTTTGTGTCATTTCACCCACTAATTAGGAGGAAAGGGCAGCGTGGGCTCAGGAAGAGGCTGCCCTCCTCCAAACAAACCAGCAAAGAGGAAGTGCTGAGCCAGAGACGGAAAATGGATGATTTGATTTGGTAAGTGCTGCTGGGCGTGACTGGAAGAATAAAAACTACCAGAAAGAGAAAGGCAGATTTACAGGGAGCAAGGGCAAGAAAGTTAAATCAGGTGTTTGGTGATGTCTTCAGTACAAGTTAAATGTTTTGACCTTGAAACCTTTTTTCATGCCTCTGGGAGACACAACACATCTTAAAACAAACCTCAACGTCTGAGAAATAAAAAAGGGAAAGACATCTCTCCTCGTACAGCAGTACTGTGACTGCTGCTGCATTCAGCTTATATTTTGGAAAATTGCTTAATTATTCAATGCTGTGTTATAAAACATGCTCATGTACCAAAAAAAAGCTATTACGTTAAAATTGCAGCACAAAAGATAAAAAAAGAACTCAGACCATTTCTTGAGCTGTGATGTCTAAATCTAGCTGAGAGCAGAGAGTTCTGACTCTAAACATAACTTCCAGATTTTGCAGCCTTTATTTCACAAAATGCAGAGAACACCAAGACTAACAAACACCACACAAACAAATGTCACACAACGATGATTCTAAAATGAGTCCACTGTGACTAATTTGGGGTTAAAACTGGGTTTAATCTGTTCAGTGACTTCCTGGAAAGAGAATGTGCAGCCATGCTAGCGGCTCTGATTTAGTCATGTTGGTGTTTTGAGCTGAATACTAACACGCTCACTATGACTTTGCTAACAAGCTGAGGTTTGGAAGGTATTATGTTTACCATGTTCACCATCTTGTTATAGTATGTTAGCATGCTTACATTGCTAATTAGCACTAAAGTATAGCTGAAGCTGATGGGAATGTTGTTATTTTTGGAGGTGTTTGGTCATAAACTGAAGCGCTGGACAGTCACTTGAAGTCGCTATGACCATGCAGTATGTGTTACTGGGACTCCCACACAAGGTTTTCTGGGTAACATAGTATGTGTGTAAACGAGCTAAGGGATACACAGCCGAGGAGCTGCATGTTGGTCTGTTTATTTTAGACTGTGCTAATGTTCGATAAACAGTCGAGTTCAAGAGCGTGAGTCAGTGAACTTCATGACAACGGGATCGTGCATTCAGTTATGTGCATGCGTGCATGTATCTGTATGTCTGCCTCTCCACAGCTAATCTCGCTAACTACTGCACCCATCAGCCTAATATTTTGTGTCCACGTTTATGACTGTTCAAGGACCTACTGTCGTGGCAGTGATTCACAAATGCCATTGACTGCTGACTCCTTACTCCTCTCAACCGGCCAGTGGGAGCCGCAAGTGATGATAGCAAAATGCATTCCTGGTGTTGTGTCAAAGTCTGTTCCCCCACTGAGCAGTGTTTTCTTCCTCTTAATGCATAGCGACCCCCTCGGTTGTTAGTGTTAGAGGCACTGGAGCGCGGTGTGGAGATCTGCACTCTATCGTGTGCACTATTACAGATGGTAATTGGTTGAATATTAACAAAAGTAAAAATGCATCCTGAAATTATGAGGATATCCTTCCTACTTTTTAACCTGTTTTTCAGGCCCTGTCTTGTATAAGTGTCCTATTCCAAAATCTCTTTTAACATCTTAAACATTTGGGTTTATATAATGCTTACAGTACATGGTGCATATTACCAATTAATTTGCTCCCAATCAAATTATATACAAAGTTTTGGTGGAGTGTCCCCTGGGGTTAATATGCCAGTGTACAAGAAGTTGGAGTCAGAGAATTGTGACTAGAATCGTCACTTGCGCAACACAGAAAATCCTGCTGCCAATTTAAATAGTGAAGCTACTGAAAAACCGTGCTGTGGTCAATTGATGGTGTGAAGATATTCCTCTGTTTGACTGCCAATGAGAGGATCCAGCAAGAGAACATGCCTGTGTGTCTGTATTGTGCTGAAGATGATGCAGTGGGAAACAAAAAGTGAGCATAGGACCTAGTGCCCAAAGAGAGTTGACCACGAAGCGGAAATTGGGCCTAAGTGCATAACTCCGGTCATGCCTGTGGAAAGCATTCAACCACTCTGCTGTAAAAGTGTGTAAATAAAGTCAATGATAGCTAAACCTGCTGCACCCTAAATAACATCACGCCCTCTTTGCATGGAGGATAAACCTGAGTACAACCAGCAAAGGAAAATCATGTAATACAGACTTTGTCTTCGCAATGTAACACAGACCTGACACACATTTTCTCTTTGTCAGCCTGTACTGCAGCAAAAATCCACATCATTCAAATCCACTATGACTCTTCTACCTCTCCATCCCCACCTGCAGTTTCCTCAATGCCTCCTCTAATAAAATCAGCTTGTATTGTAATGTGGTTAATTGCACGCAGGACAAAAGCTTTCGCTTCTCCTTCAATCTTCAGCGTAATCATCTCGTTCCACGCCTGCAGTGTGAAATTTCCTTTGCCATGAACAGCAGTGAAACAGTCCAGATTTCAAGCCACAGTCTGCCATCTACGCCACAGATCTGGCACTGTTTAGTCTTATGATACAAAACTGTGAGACGGTTCGAGTGAAGGCAGTCTGGTTGTTGGATAAACACGCACATATTCAGCATAGAGTGTCTGAAATCTCTTTCTAGGAAAAAAAAAAAAAAAGATGTAGGGAAACAGATCGTTAAAGAACTCCGTCAGAGTATCAACAGAAAAAACTAAGACGGATGACGTGTGATCTTTTATGATATGCATCTTTGAGGAAAACTCTTCCACAGTAAAGGCCTTTTGTTTTTCAGCATGTTAAAGATTTCCATGTCGTTACTACGAGCGCTTAAAGAACACGAGATGAGAGGGGTTTGGATCCAGGCTGGATCTCATTAACCCAGTTTCAGTTGTGGCCTCTGCGCTGCTTCTTCACAGAGAGGAAGAGAGAGACGTTGAGGTTATAAACAGCTCCCTCTCCTTTCACTAACGTGGCTGAATATTTCATAGCGCTCATTCCTGTTTAAATGCTGCCTGCCTGCCACATTTTACTGCACTTTGTCTTTTCGATGCACCACCGGCTAATAGAGAGAAGGGAATCCTCTGAAAGTGCCTGTGTATGTACAGAGCAGTGTTACCATTAATCAGAAGTGCATGTGTAATTTAAACCCGAGTGGACGCTAATGGATTATGATTTTCTTTTGAGATTAGCCTTGTGTCATTTCAGTTTTATTGCAGTGTATGTGGGTACATTAGTGTAACACCGAAGACGCAGACGCACAATGAAACTCAGTGTTTGGAGGACAGATGAGTGTCTGGGCTGGCTGAGCCTCCGGGGCAGATCGATGAGAAAAGATCTTGCAGCAAAGACATGTGCTGTTGTTTTAGGCAGGTGAGCATATGGTTCGCTGTTTTTTTAAAGAATGCACCAAAGATCCACTTGTCATCCCTTTAAGAAGCCGAGCCGAGCGAGTTTATTTGCTAATGATCATTTTAGTGAGTTTCAGGTGGCCATGACATTCACTCAAACACAGAAGTTATGAAACTAAAACTTTAAACAAGTTCAGTTCTACCATGCAGCAACCCACACATTTCAAGTTGAATCCTGGCTGTGAGCCACAACAACTGAATCTGTAAAATAAACAGGAGCCAATATTTGGAGTGCACAACATTTTGACAGAAAGGGCATCCTAACAATTACTGAATTCTCACGTCCTTGTACTGCTTCAACAACTTGCACTTTGCAATTAGCTGCGTCTTTGTTGTCACTTTCTGATAAGGCTTTATAAGGACATGGCAATGACTATATTAATGGTTAACTGATTGTATTGTGACTGTATAGGTATAAGCCACCGATACGAACAATTTTATGTTTACCACGTTGTGAAAATTCTCTTGGCTGGTGTATAAAAATGGTTGGTAGTCTAAATATAAATACCCATCAAGTCTGCAAGATATAAATGATAATAAGTCATTAATGACGTTGATGATCACTGAGGAACAAAGCCGTCCTTTAACGTCTGCATGATACATGGCCTTCCTCCCTTATAGTTTAACGGCACTTGGCTGCGTAGGGGGGAAACGCAGTGGTACAGGAATATAAGGCAGCGAGAGTCTGAGTAAGGTGGGCGGGGTGGTGGATGGCTCCAACAAACATGACCCTCACCTGGGAAAGTGGCGTTCACATTCCGTAAGAATATAAAGCCAAACTATGTTCTTTTTTCCTACACCCAACCACGTGTTTTTGTTGCCTAAACCCAAATATGTGCGTCAGTTGCTGGAGGAAAGAAAACATCAATACTCACTGTTGTATTGACATAGTGTGTTTATTTTGAAAGAGACTGTATGTAAACAGTAAATTTCCTGTGAAAACGAAGTTTATTTTGAAAGAAGACAATGCATGTAACAGGCAGAATGTCAACAACCAACACACCCGTGGCACCGGGCTGGTTTTAGGTGGAGCTTAAGGAGGATCAAATTGTGTGATTGAATTTAATCAATGGATAATTACGTGGCTGGATTATTTGGAAGGGAGTAGGCTGATGCCAAATTGGTGAGTAAAGATGGATAGCTTTTATACCTTTGCATTGTGTAGGCCTACAAAGAGCTTAAATGTGTCCCGTTCATAAATGACGGGACACCGAATAAAATCATTATTGTGTGGGATTTTATTCCCAGCATTAAAACTGTAAAAATCCAGCAAAGCAGATGATCACAGGACAGCTTCAAGAGACAACTATTGTGGGGAGAATCTGCCTGAAAACCTGACATGACATGAACGCCACTAAAGAGCCTTGCGGTAAAATCAGCTGTTCCCGGGACAAAGTCATTCTTTATCACCAGAAAAATGTGAGGATAATTGCTTTCTGAGAAAATTATCTCTGATGTAGGGTGAAAAATGAAAAGTTTGTTGTGCATTTATGGCTGGAGCGCACTGAGTGCTCCTCCCAGGCTCAAAGTAATTATGAGTTAATCGTCGTTTAGATTATCTGAAATGAATTTTACACATATTGCAAGTGCAAGGCAGATCAAAAGCACACATTACCTTCACTTTACCTGTGGGGTACTCCACGTAAAAGGCTCATGGCCGTACCCACATGATCAGTAAAAGGTACACTGGCCACAATTGGGGCCTCATTCTGCCATTAACTATTGTTAGCTTAGCTTAGCATAAATGAATGAATGACTATATTTTGAGCAAAACAAAGAATAAAAACAAACAAAAACATCAACAGACATGATCAAAAAGGAGTAGGAAGAAGTGTACACTTAAATAATCCTACTCCCCTCACTATTTATCTCTCATTTAAAAATTAAATTGTCAAGAATAAAAACTGAAAACAGGGGAAACGAGCCTGGCTCTGTCCAAAGGCAACAAAATGCACCCACCAGCACCTCTAAGGCTAACTACTGAACAATTCATATCTCCTTTGTTTAATCTGTACAAAAATAGAAGCGTAAAATCGACAATTCACCTCTTTAAATTGGGTTATGTGACTTCCTGAGTACAATGACTAACCCTGCAGAGTCACAACAAGCAGATTCAAACATTCATCACAGGCCAGATGCCTCTTTCAATCAGGTACAAAATGCACCTCGACCAGAGGAAATAAAGACCCAGTAAGAGGTGAACTGCTTCAGAGGTCTGGTACAGTTTGTACAGACACTGTGTCTCAGTGGTAAGAACCAACGCAGTGAATACATTTCAACATGGACTTTGCTCTGTACAACAAATATGGGTGAGGTTGACAGGAAATTCTACTGAAACTGATGATTAATGCTCAAGATTATGTGATTAAAATGTGTATGACACCGAGAGCGGCATTCCTTGAATTGATAAGAGAACAAAACGTCGTCGAATACCTAATTGGAAGATAAACTTAGCTCTGCCTTCATGAACTTAACCTCTCATTAGCCTCTCACCTACTGCAGTTTATCATCTCCCCATACAGCCTAATTGCATCATCACAGTATTTCTGATTTATGCATATCATGTTTTAAACATCTAGTGTGTAACAAATAAATTATGTTTTAAAAAGATGTGCCTGTATAGATATAAAATGTATATTCCCATCATCCCATCGGCCTCAGCTATACTTTGTGTGTGCTGCTTATTAGCACCTTAGCATGCTAAGACGCTCAACTATGATTGTGAACATGGATTGTTAACAGTATACGTGCTAAGCATCAGCATTGTCGTCATTTTTATCTTAACGTGTCACTCATAGAGCCGCTAGCATGACTCTTAGTCTTGTTTATCTTTTCTGATTCATAAAACAATATTAACTCAAGGTCCAATTACAATAGCTCCACTGCTGCATGTCATGGTTGAAAGCTGTGGAAAAATGAGTAAGTGGAGCTTGACTTAAGACTACTTTGTCAAACTACGTTTCCAAAATTCAAGAATGACCCTTCAAGCTAAAATCCAATTGATTTTCATTTATTTATGGTAAATCTGTAAAATAAGAACATTTATAAATAATATTCCTTTAAATGTTATCATTTTGTTTACTTTGAATTTAAAATTAATCAAGTTCCTAGTCCAAGCTTGGTGGTTTTAATGTTTAAACATAACCGAGGCAGCCATGTCATTACATCTGTCCTAATCTGTTCAAATATATTTATTGATTAAAAACCTTGATGTGCACGACTTGCAAACAGTGAATCTAATTAATGTCAGTGTTTGACGTACGCTCTGCTTTGTTGACTCTTCCACACCGCACACTCTGGTCAACGTGCTGGTGCTGTGGAAAAAAAGAAAACGAAATAATGATGTAATTTGAAATAATAAGGGTTTATTTTGAGCATGTGTGCATCCACACATTTTTTTGATTTGCAGGGTGAAGTGTCCCATCATCCCATCACAGCCCACCGTCCCCGTCAGAGGTTCAGATCAACATCACAGAGCGCCCACAGTGCATGACATGTGTCCATATACATTAGAGGCTGAGGGAGGGTGACACAGAGGCATCGCCCCCTGACCGGCAATCTATTACCCAACTGAGTCATTCCTCTCTGTGCTGCCTCCAAATTACATCTCTGCTTTTTGAGGTGCTTTTTTTCCTGCCCTCCCACATCTGCAGTGTCGGTGTGTGGATGGGCTTCCACTGATTGCCTCGTTGCTGCTTTGATTGAACGGGGACGCGATGCATCTCTGAGGCCGCATGGGGCTATAGGCTGCATACCAAACGGGGTATGCACTAGAGAGCCATGGATAAAGGGAAGCATCAGTGAGTGGGAGGGAGGGAAACCCCGCACAACACGACACTACAGGGATCAGACGTTATTGAATGCAGCAGCACAGACGAGATTTGTTGCAGTAGCTCAGGTCATCAGCAGTTAATCTGGATATAATTATACAGTTTGTAGTAGGTTTAGATAATATTCAATGTGGCCCACATTTATAATGCTAATATTACTTTCTACTGTATTTTATGTTACCTGTTTTTAGTTTATCTTACATTTATTGTTAACCTATGAGGCATTTGTGTTACCTTTACTCCCTATATTTGCTACTTACATTCTCATGTTGTTGGGTTTTTTTTTTTTATCTTATCTTATCTCATCTTTTCTTATCCTATCTTATCTATACACTGTAGTGCCATTCAAGTTTTGCGCATAACTCTCAAAGGCAGAAAATCTCCATCACAGTTACCCTGTCCATTATTAGTGAGAACAGGGAGTGGATAGGATTTATGTGAGAGGCAGAGGAGGTGCCAACAATACGGCCCTATAAAGGCAGAAAGCTGTAACTACTGAGGCAGTAAAGTAAAGAAAAGGTCATTTAAAGTTCTCAGAATGGTCTGAAAGTTTATATCCTACATATCACTGAAGCAACGCAATCATTTTTGGATTTTTAGGCTTCATAATGTTTCAAAATTGCAGTGCCTGCCAACAAAATGTAGTCTACTCTTATACACTTTAACAAGTTTGTTTGTAGGGATTACATGCCTTTAATATGTGTTTTTGTGTAATATGTTTTTTTTTCATACTGCTATTTATACTTAAATCAATTTAATCAATTAATCTATTATTTCATGCAATTAAATATTTTTATTAAGGTAGCTCAAACACATCAAATCACATGAACTTCACAGAGTCAAAATATTGCTGCTCTGCTAATCAAGTCACCATTAACCCTTTTTTTTCTTTACCCAACTGCTTTATTTAATTATGTAGAATAATGAACCGAAGATGTTAACTTATCAAAATTGCTAATTTTCAGTTACAGGTAACAGCTGGGGTACGATCAGTTTAGATTTAGCTTTGGCTAGGTATGGCTACATCGCTACACCAACTAGCTTCCACTTATCATGCTCTTGAATTAGCTGTGTGCTAGTTTGCTAACAAATATTTATCTGGTTAGGCTTGGTTTTTAGCTCATTTCTGTAACTTCTGCAATTTAATAAATTAATCTATTTACATTTTATTGTGTTTAGATAGCTGAACCAAACCAAATTGCATGCGCTTCACCAGGGTTAAGATCTAAGATGGCACTTACTGCTACTCTGCTAAGCTAGTTGCCGTTAGCAGAAGGTTAGCCGCTTTTATTTTTCCCTTTAGCCACTGCTTAGTAAAAGCATGTACAATGAACTGAATCAACAAGATGTTTATAAAAGTCATTATTTTCAGTTACAGGGCACAGATAAATTAGTGTAAGATCAGGATGTAAATTTAGATTTAGCTTTAACTAGCTATGACTCCACGTCCACTTAATGTAGCGCCATTGAGTTTAGCTGTGTAGTTTGATGTTCCTCTGTGAGTTAGGCTTGGTTTTTAGCTCAGTTTTGGAATTACAATTACTGTAATTACTGAAATTTAGCAAATTAATCTACTTTTATAAGACGTTTAAATATTCTATTTAGGTAGCTTAACCACAGCAAATTGCATGAAGAGTACCACCAACTGCCATCTCTGGTGGCAGTTGGTGGTACTCTGCTAAGCTAGTTACCGTTAGCAGAAGGTTAGCTTTTTTTCCTTCAACCACTGCTTAATAAAAGCATGTAGAATAAAGTGAATTTACAAGATGATTTATTAAATTCATAATTTTCAGTTACAGGGAACAGATAAATTAGGAAAAGAGTATGGAAATTGAGATTTAGCTTTAGCTAGCAATGACCCCCATCACCACGCTAGCTAACTTCCAATTAATACAGTGCTCTTAGCTGTGTAGTTTGCAGTTTCTCCGGGAGACAGGCTTTATTTTTAGCTCAGTTTATGAATTACTGCAATTTATCAAATTAATCTACTTTATGAGACATTTTAATGTTCTTTTTAGGTAGTTTAACCACACCAAATCGCATGAACCTCACCAAGGAGATGGTAGTTCCTGCTACTCTGCTAAGCTAGTTACCTTTAGCAGGAGTTTAGCTGGGGTTTTTTTCCTCGTTAGCCACTGCTTCATTCAGTTATTAAGAACTATGAACTAAATGCCCAGAACTTTGGTTTATTAACATTTATATTTTTCAGTTAAAGGCAAAAGCTAGGGTAATATCGACGTAAATCTAGATTTAGCTTTAGCTAGCTATAGCTACATCACCACATAGCTTCCTCTTGATATAGCTTAGCGCTCCTAATATAGCTATACAGTTTGCTGTTTCTCTGTGACAAAGTGCATTTTTTATTTGTAATTACTGCAAATTGGGCATGCTTTTTATTGCAAATAATACATTTATAGTATAATAATTATCTTTTGGACATCTTTGGACTATCATCTCTGCACACTGCACATTCTCTAATATTTAACACTGTGAATGTTTGTATGCTTCTGTTGGAAACTGTATTCTCAGATTCTGCTCTGAACTCAGTTTTGAAATATGTAGTCACACTGTTTGGTTTTATAGGTCAGAGTACATCAGTCTGCCACCATGAGCTGCAGCCTGTCACCATACCATGATAATACATACATGTGTGAATGCATGCAAGCATACACTCCACCATGCGCACACACACACACACACACACACACACACACACACACACACACACACACACACAGATATACACATTTCTACAGCGTCTTGCCAGATCTTGGAGAGGCAGCCCTCTAATGCTGTGTGACTGCACTCCCTGGGGCTTCTTTCTGCTCCGCTGGATGAGCTGCCTGCACAGAGAGAAATCAGGGAATCCCTTCCTTCCCTGGCTTCTCTCCTCCCTTATTCACCCATTTATTCCCCCTCCAGCAACCTTGTGTGCAAGCTGTATAAAAGCTCGGTTATCATTAGGGAGCCATTCTCCCCGTGACAATGATAAAACAGCCTCAGCAGATACTGCATCTGCAGCTCACAGGAGCCAAATGAACCAATTTAAGGAAGCGTCACTATGACAAATTACAGTAATGTGGGATGTCCTACGCAGCAAATGCTTGTTGTTCATGAAAAAGAAAAACAGCAATGTAAAATTTGTCAGGGTGGATGTTTCTTTTCGGGGGAAAGCTCGTACTGAATGAAGCTTCAGGAGACTGCTTATTTTAATATAACATCCACTTACAGGGCTTCATAATGAACCTAATGATAATGTATGAACTCGTGGGTGTTATTTTAACTCATTAGCACAGCTTTGTTTTAATTTACAGTACAGCTGTTTTCAGTTAAACACACAGATCTGATGGCTGATAGGAAACACTGGTTAAATATTGTCTGTGGCTTCTTCGACACTTTGGCCAGCAGCCACCCTGTCTGACAGGTCTAATGGCCACTCTGATGAGTTGAATTGGCCTTTGCAGACCACACTGGCTGCTTGAACTGGACAATGAAAATGCAACACTTGCTGCCAAATAACAACAGTAAACAACACAAAACCATGATGCTGAATTAGTCTATCAGACCACGTTTTAACCCGAGATTCGGTACATCTGAGTATAACCATGTGACGTGATTTAGTGCCAAAACATGTCGTTTTATTAACAGAACGATGATTTTAAAGCCAATACATAGACATTTTGGGAGCTTACTTGCTCTCCAGAGATAGAGAGGATCGATGCTGGACAGGTCTCAGAGTGGTATTGATCTTTTCATCTGTCGGAGACAAAGCAACTAAACGTATTTCCCCAAAATGTCGAACTGTTCCTTTAGGTCATCTATCAAGTTGAAAATGCGAAACCATTGGCTCTTGAATGTGAGGATTTGCCTCTTTTCTCTCACTTCTATCAACATACAGAAAATCATTGAGATTTAGTCTTGTGGTTGAGTAAACCATGCAATTTTAAGTGTCATTTTCCACAATTTTCAGACATTTAAGATTTATAATGGAGTCAGAGCTCAGAAGATGAATTAGCCTATTAATATATTTGTGCCAGAATTTACTGTTTTTGTTTGTTTTATTTGATAGTAAATTGAATATATTTCAGTATTAGACTGTTGTGATAGTCTTTTCCAACCGTTTTCTGACATTTTAAAGACCAAATGATGAACTGACTGATCAAAAAACATTTTCAGAGTCATTTATAATGTGTTAAAATCATTCAGAAATCATAAATTGACTGAACAACAAAAACTAATCAGCCCTTGAACCCAAATGCTATTCATACATACAAGGTTTGGTTACAACTTTGGGGGTGACACTTAATGTCCTGCATTCTAGTGAATTCTATGCACCGATTTATGATGTAAATGTCTTTAATTTATGTTTCTGAAAAGATGCACATGTTCTAAACGCTGACAGGACGTGTCCCCTGCGTCCCCGTGACATCTACACCTTTGTTTACATCCTGCATGCACCATGTATTCCAGGCTCAAACCATCCTGTCAGGATTTCTGATGAATAGAGGCTTCAAATCCAGCTGCTCTTAGCATCTTCAAAAGAAGCTTCGCATTTTTTAAAACTGGATCTCACATCTCTGCTGTGAGTGGCAGCATCAAACACAAGCATAACACCAACTAATCTGGGGCAAAAGAAGCACCTTTGAGTTGTAATAAGATCAGCACCTTGTGAACATTCTGCCAGATATCTATCCAAAACCAGCCCTGCAGACATGCAGCAGCATCACTGTATGTCACCCCCTGGATAAAAAGCCCTGGGGTATCCTGGTGACGCCACATGAAACTACCAGACGAGGTCATCATTTATTAACAGCTGACATATTACTAGCCTATAGGACAATTAAAATGATTCACCTCAAGTCACACCTGTGAGAACGCCTCTCAGTTTAAGGTAAAGTCAAACGAGGTGATCAAAACCACTCCTGCCCCTCCATATCATGACATGACAGGTTTCACATCTCAGTCAGCAGTTTAATGAATAAAACATATTCTCAGCAGATGGATCCAGCTGAGTTGACTGCAGGTTAATGTGCCGTCGAAACCTGCGGAGGCTCCAACAAGACACAAGAAAAGGCGCTTTTTGCTGCATTGCACCTGACGCGCTCAACTTTACCCGGGGAAGTGGGGCTGTCTGGTCCCGCTGATGTGTGACTAATCCTCCGAGGTCGTGGTCGTGATGGTGGACAGACAGACACCCCCCCTCTCACACCCCACAGGAAACACAAGGAAAGGATAGAATAACATATCATGACCAGCTGGGGGACAAGCAGGCAGCGGCTGACTGTGCCATATGCCACAGGAAACGCGGTGGCGGTGTGGTGTCCCGGTGTGTTGCCGGCTGACCTGCAGAGCGGCGGTGTCTTACCCGGTAGCTGCGGACACGGAGGCGGGGAGCCGGCGGGGGGAGCACGGCAGGCTGGAAGAGTCCGTCCCGGGATCAGAGCACCGTACGTCAAACAGTCGGTGCGTCTCCGCACCGTCTGAAGGCTGAGCTCCACAGCCAGGGTGTTCCCGACAGGAGGGGGCGTGGTGTGTGTGTGTGTGTGTGTGTGTGTGTGTGTGTGTGTGTGTGTGTGTCAGGCATGCACGCAATCCTCACAGAATAAGCTTATTTCTGACAATGCGACAGTTGTTCCAGCAAACTAAGACTCCTGTTGTTTTAATGAAAACACTTAATGACCTAATTAAAGTGGGGCATATTTTATACACTGCAGCACTGGGCTCTAGATAGGTTGAGGGAAACTCCTTATTGTCACCAGCAGGACATTTTATATTATGGATTTCCCTGCTGAGATCCAGTGGGAGTCTGTATTTCTGAGTTTATGGCCAGAGCTCTGCTGCAGAGTGACAGTTTATTTCATAGCCAGGTGTAGTAGGAAGAAATGAGCTGGTCATTTTGGACAAACAGGGCTGTGAAAAGAGCTGAAGATATGGGGGAAACACGAATAAAAGAAAATAATAATAATAATAGGATCTTATTCCGTGATCAGAACAGATTCTTTAGACGTTGATAATAATGTGTCTGTCTTTATTGTAACCTGTTTTCTTGCTTTTACTTTGGCACATTTTTGTTTTTATGTATGTTGCTCTCTGTGTTGCAGACTATCAGGCAATGTAGTTTAATGATGTCCTGCACAACACATCTTATCTTATATTCCCTTTTTTTGTAATCACTGCATGCATTATTTAAATATCTATTAGGGTGACAATGTCCAAAAACTGCTTTTGGCTAACTATGGTACATTTATTACAGTCATTATTCATTAGTCCACTGTTCATGTTAAATAAATAACAGATAAAATCAATAAATATAAATGTCCATCACATTGTGTTATATCATTACATCATGATAGGTGCTGAACCTTTACTCAAAAGAACACGTGCAACATATTATCACAAGTGGAAAACCATTTTACATGTGAAAATTTCACATTTTAACAGCAAGTAGAAACAACTATATACAGTAAAACTTCAATTAAAAGTCGAGTTCCAATTAAACACCCAGTCACAGCCACACATTTTGACAAATAAAGGCCTGTCTCAATTAGAGGCTTGGTCTGGTTGCCAAGCAGTTCATTTTTAAAGAATTTCTATGGATATATAAAACAGGCTGCTGGCTACCCACTGGATTAGATTCTCCTCAGTTCAACAGTTCCGTTCATTTAGAAGACTGCAATTAATTCTGATTTACCAGCATGACGAAAAACAAATGGTGACTCCCTCCCCTGAAGCTGTCATAAAGTCAGAATATGTGTCCATTCCAAGATTACCTGGTTAGTTATTCATATTCCTTTAGTCTGGAAGGATCAAAAGAATCAAAGATGTTTTTCATAAAAATGAATCCAAGTTGTGAGTACTGTTTTAACAGGATAAAGTGGTGTTGGGTCAGTGTGCCGGGTGCCGTTAATTTTTAAGTGCCTTAAAAAGAGTGTCATAACACTCTCTCTGATGCCTTGTCTGTGAGAGCTAGATTGAATGAATGATTTGTCACTGATATGTTCAAATCTTATTTTTTATACGAGTAATATTCATACTGGTTTGAACAAATAATTTCATTGTATTTTCAGATCTTTGCTGAGCAACCGATTCATGTGAAAGCAATTAAAGGCCTGTCCCATGGACTTCGGTGATTTATGCAAATAATAGCCTGGGCTACTAATTAAGTTTTTACAGAACACATATGACATCTTATGTAAAACACATGTCACAGGGCTATGAGATATGCATGGTATGATAACTATCTCAGAAAATAGTATCATGCTACTACAGAACTATTATTATCATCAGGTACAATGACCCTTAAAGAAATGAAAACAGGAGGGTTAATAAATGATTCGAATAAAAAATGATTTATTATTATGATTTAAGCATAAAACCATTTTTATTAATGGAAGTATGTCTAAAAAGTCTCCCTTTTGAAAATAAGTAAAGATTATGTGACCAGCTGCATTCTTTTTCCAGTACTGTAGATACATGGTATGATAACCATACATTTTAATACCATGGTTTTCCTTGAAATTGGTAAGCTGCTGCAACCTTACACAGGGCACACATTTATATAGGCACATATGGATGAGTTCACAAACACATACAGTTTGTTGAAAATTAAATGAAACCATATTCCACTTAAAGTCATGTGAAATACAGTTTTTCAACATGTGTTTATATGGGTTTCCTGAGTTATAATAACGTCCTTATGAATCAGTCTGAAGCATAGTCTGAACTGATAAATAAGGACAGTATTTTTACATGAATAAGTCGCCCTCTAATGTTGATGCTCGCCTGCAGTGTCCAGTTTCAGCCACAGTGAGGCGACATAATAAAACCAGTCACTAGTCTCAGGAGGAGCAGTGACGTCTTGTCTGTGTTCTTTGACTCTGAGCGGCCGGAAGTAAACAGGAACAATAAGTGAGCCAGTGATAATACAAATAATACACCTCTGAATCAGCGTCAGTGACGATGGAGGAATATAACTCTGGAGATGAGGTGAAGTTGTTGAATTATATTTAATTTAAATATCGACAGCTCCGCATATTACAGAAAAAAGACGCCTTGGTTCGTTAACATTAGCTATGCAAGCTAGCTTTAGTCGGTTAGCTGAAGCTAACGGTTGTTAACATCGGGGTGTGGTCATTATATTAACTATATTATATTTATATTTACAATATTAGCAGCCTGTTAAGGTCAGAACCAGCAAATTGCACTTACATCGATAAATAGTACATTTTTTAGCACATATGTAAAGAAATGGACATAATAATAGTTTTCCCAACGCTACTTAAAAGAAAATGTGCCATTAAATTAAATTATTTCTGATTCTGAATTCATGTGGTATTTTTAATACATAGATATTTTATCCCGTTTCTGTCTGTAGTCAGTTGAGCCCGAGAAGTGCCATGGAAAAAAGTGGCTAATTCTTGCGTTTGACTTATGTTCCCTCAAGATATAAGTCGTTCCCTCAAGATATAAGTTGTTCCCTCAAGATATAAGTTGTTCTCTGAGATATAAGTCGTTATCTTGACATAAGTTGTTCCCTCGAAATATAAGTTGTTTCCTCTAGGTGTAAGTCGTTCCCTCAAGATACAAGTCGTTCCCCAGAGATATGTCATTATCTTGACATATAAGTCGTTTCCCCGAGATATAAGCTGTTCTCCCAAGATTTAAGTTGTTACCTTGAGATACAAGTCGTTTCCTCGAGATATAAGTCGTTTCCCGAGATATAAGTCGTTCCCCTGAGGTAAAAGTTGTCCCCTCAAGAATATGAATTGTTCTCCCAAGATTTAAGTTGTGTCCTTGAAATAGAAGTTGTTTCCTCGTTTTGGTTCATTTGTGAGATAAGTGTAACATTACAGAGAACCAGCACAACAGACCAGCCTGTCTTCAAGGGTGAAGTTAGTGAAATATTTGATGTCTGCCTTTTTTCGCGGCTGTTATCTTCAACAGCTGTGTACCAGAGCTACATTTTCTCCCAGTTTTTCAATATGTTGGAAAGCTAATTTAGGCAGATATTTAACAATTTTAGTCAACTTGAAATAAGCAACCTATTTCATTATTTTTGCACATGTCAAGGTTGTGATGTCAGTAGTGTGCTCATTTGTGAATACACTGATGTCACTTCACATGCCATGTCTCTGAGACATGTTTTACACCTTTCACAGCTGTTAGTTTGTTGAAAAAGCCAGTAGCAAATCTCTCAACGTAGTGAGCTTTTGCTTTGATATGTATGCATAATTCAAGGTTGTAATTTCAATAGCTTGCTCATTTAAGCACATAGATTAACCAAAACGAGGGAATGAATCAAACAATCTCGAGGCCATGCGTTAGTAAAGTGAGGCCTCACAGAAGCATCTCAAGCAGTCGATTTAGTAAAACGTGGCCTTGATTTATTTATCTTTTTCTCTCCATTTTCTTGTTACCTGTTATTCATTGATTTACTGTGTTGTATTGTCATACTCTGCATTACTTTTTTATCTATTGAAAAACTATAGAATTTTTTAATACACTTATTTAAGTCTGAAATTATTTCAGTTTTTTAATGTCACCCACTGTGACATGCACACAGTTGTTACAGAAAAAAAATCAGTCTATAAGTGTGTTTCTAAAACAACAGATGTCCTCACTAACCCTGTTTTTCCTTCGTCTTTAAAAACAAAATGACTGCAGGTTGTCTTCAATGCTGATGAGGTCCATATCTCAGTCAAAGAGGTACCTTTTCACTCCTGGAAACAATAAATATTTTTATTTAAATCCACTATGATGATGCAATTACTGTATATGATGGTGTGGTTTTCTCTCAGTGTATCGAAAGTGTCATCGGTGGAACAGATTACAACCAGAGTAAAGTGAACCAGTGGACGGCCAGTATAGTGGAGCACTGTCTGACTCACCTGGTGAAACAGGGACGGCCGTTCAAATACATAGGTAAAACAACTGCCCTTCATCTTATATACCAACATGAGAGTTCAGGACGTAATGTTGATATGCAGAGGTTTTTATGTGACTGTGAGTAAAACCTCTCCCCAATATTTATTTTGCAGTAAACTGTGCGATCATGCAGAAGAGCGGTGCTGGTCTCCACACAGCCAACTCCTGCTACTGGGACACCGCCACTGATGGTGAGAGATGACTTATCATTTTTAAATTTGCCAGTATGATACCCCAGTTTCAGTACAGATACAGATATGGTGTACCATTGGTGTACCATCTTACCTGACTTTCTGGTCTTAATCTGTGACTTTTTTCTCCTAAAATTACAAGTTTAATTTAATAGATTTATGAGTTTTTTTTTACTTAAACATGGCACTAATCGTCCTCCATATACACTATATAAACTGCATTAAAACACAGGCTTATAACATTGTCAGATTTCATAAATTGCTCTCACATTGTCACAGTGTCTTCAACACTGCCAACAGTTCAGGTAGAGCTAAAAACAATGATTATTTTCATATTGAGTAATCTTTCGGTCATAATTATTGTTTTTGGGGTTTTTTTGACGAATTGATTAGTTCATTAAATTCCCAGAGCCCAAACTCATGTCCTCAACCTGCCTGTGTTGTCTGATTAAAGGCCCTGACACTCCTAATCCCACTGTCAGCTGTTAGTCAGTATTGAGCCATTGGTGAGCGTCTGTCACCATGGTTTTTGTGGTGTGTCCTACACCATTAGCGCTTGTCAGTCCTTGTCAGCTGTTTTTTGGATGATGCAGCATGTTGAATTGGCGTTGGAGCCTGCGGAACAGCTCAGAGCACAAGAAGAGAAACGGAAACAAGGATCAAACACGTGGCTAAAGTCAAAAACCGAAAGACATTTAACTCACAATGACACAAAACAGAGAAAGGCAGATCATTTTCAGGTTTCAGAGACTTCACTCAGAAAATATGAGAATTTTTTGCATTGCACATCTGTCTGTCCTGGGAGAGGGATCCCTCCTCAGTTGGTCTTTCTGAATATTTTTCTCCCTGTTAAAGTTTTTTTTTTCTTGGTTTTTCCTGATCTGTGGTGAGGGTCCAACAACAGAGGGATATTGTGTGCTGTAATGCCCACTGAGGAACATTGTGATTTGTGATATTGGGCTTTATAAATTGAACTGAATTGAATAGTATCATATATTGTGGCAGTATAATACTTATTTTTTTTAAAAAACAACTTCTGACAATTCAATTTTATTAATGGTTCCAGCTCTAATTGTTGGCTCTGATGAGCTTTACTGAATAACTTGCGGGGAAACACGCTTTATAAATAACATCATACAGAGTAATTTCTCCTGCTTGTTCGTGTCTTTCAGGGAGCTCCACAGTGAGGTGGGAGAATCGCACCATGTACTGTGTGGTCAGTGTGTTTGCTGTTGCCGTGGTGCTGTGAGCCGCTGTCTCTCTCTCCTCACATCTTTATATCTGAAGCTTGAAACGGTGCCGTGACCAAGAAGCCATGACGATCCTCTGATGATACCCCTCTGTATGTACCAGTAGCTTATTTCTCCCCTCAGGCTCGAACAACACGACGTCAGTAAGAGCTTGTGAGGCGACAGCCTGCTGTTAGTGCGAGAAAACGCTGCTTTGTAGGGACCAAGGCCAGAATTCAACCCTGAAGCAGAACATGGTAAAAGAAGTTACATCTCAAACATCACATGCTCTTTGGTCCGCAGATGTTCAGAAGTGAAAACTCATTTTTTTCTCCGTATGCCCCAGGTGTTGTAATCTGTGCATAATGTAAAACTTGATTAGTTTTTTTTGCCATGCTAACGGCAAGACTTTGGGGCTACAGTGTGTCTGTCCAGACTGAAGCTTCTCAACTATTGGATGGTTTGTCATGAAATTTGCGACACACATTGAAGCCCCTGGCAGTTTAGGTTATAGTAAATTTGGTGATCCAGCATTTTGGTTTATGATCAAATACCTGCAGATCTAACATCATTCCCAGCAGCCTCAGCTGTACTTTGTGTTAGCATGCTAACACGCTAAGCTAAGATGGTGTACATGGTAGTCATTGTACCTGCTAAACATAAGCATGTTAGCCTTGACATTAGCATTTAGCTCAAAGCACTGCAGTGTCTAAGTACAGCCTCACAGAGCTGCTAGCATGGCTGTTGTCTTTATTCGTCTCCTTCAGTACATTCCCAAATAAAACAGTTGATGTAGTTTGGTATTTAGGAAAAGTCTGACTGTTTTAGTATCTACCTGACTACTTGTATAAAATGTCTCTAATAGTCGGCATTAATGTTTTAATGACTGGTCTGTATCTGTGCAGATGTGAAAGTGTGTATTTCCAGGATACTGGAGTTTAATGTTAAGAACTGTTAAGACTAATGCACTTTTTCTACCTTCTCTTCTGTAGAAATCCTTGAATTGTTCTGTAAGACTGAGTTCATGAAGGCCGTTTAATAAATTAATTTATTGGAACATAAATATTGCAGTCTTTGAATGTGTTAATAATCCAGTTTTTGCATCTGAGTGAGATTTGATCTCTACAATCCTAGATGTTATTTGTGTGCCACATTATTGTACTTAATTAAATGTAAACTAAAAACTGAAAAAATAGGTGTAAAAAAACATTTTAATTAACTGAAATTAAAGAAAATAAACAAAAAATGGAAATTAAGTGAAACAATGTTGTGGACTTTAAAACTAAAATAAAAAAATATCCATATACAGGAAATATCTCGAGGTTTAGTCTCTGTCAATTTGGTCAAATTTGTCAACACATCAAGCACGAGGAGGCGTTGGTGCTTGTTTATTGAGACTGGGATGTCTACATGAATGTGAGTCAGCTGCCTTCAGGTGTTGCGTTGGTATTGTAACACCTTCACTGAACTTCTTAAATCTTGCCCCTGACAAATATCCATCCACTTATCCGGGACGGGTCGCAGGGGCAGACATCCCTCTCCCCAGCAACACTTTCCAGCTCCTCCCGGGGAACTTCAAGGTGTTCCCAGGCCAGATGAGATATGTAATCCCTCCAGAGTGTTCTGGGTCTGCCCCAGGGCCTCCTACCAGTGGGACATGCCTGGAAGACCTCCAATGGGAGGCGCCCGGGAGGCATACTGATCAGATATCCAAACCACCTCAACTGACCCCTTTCGGCCTGAAGGAGCAGCGATTCTACTCCAAGCTTACCCTATTTCTAAGGCTGAGCCCACCCACCCCACGGAGGAAACTCATTTTGGCTGCTTGTATGAGCCACAAATATCCCCATATTAGGAAAATAAAATACTGAAACTAATAAAAATTAAAAAAAAAAAAAAACCTAAACACTTTTTAACAATAAAAACTAAAAACAAAAAGGCAAATCCACTCTGGAAACTAAATGAAAAATAAAACGAAATAAAAATACACTAATTAAGATTACAAAACTGTAGTAACAGTGTGATGATAGCAGACTTGACACAAAGGAGACAAATGTTACTGACGTTGCAGTTTGGGTGTTTGTCCACTAGATGTCAGCACAAGACTGTATATGGCAACAGCTTCTCAGCTAAAAACAAAACAGCACTGACAATTTTCACATATAAATATAAATTTATTTTGATTTTTAATTAGGATTTTATCTTCTATTACTTTTATCTTGCTCTGTACGAGAATGTTCGATGTGTACAATAGATTTTCTATTTTTTTTTTTTTTTGGGCTTATCTCATTTGTACAAACATTAGGAGCATTCATTTGATACCCGAGGTTTTCATCCCTCTGCAGATACATTGCAAAAAGGAGCAGGTGCAAAACAGACAACACTGACATTCTCTCTCACACACACTGTTACGCATTAAAGGTTGAGAATAAGCAAAAATACTTGTTACAGTTCCAGTTTTTCAGTTAGATATAATTTAGTGTGCACACGGTGTAAATATCCTAACTAATGAGACACACAGACGCAGAGCTGACAGACGTGACAAGCATGAATTAGAAATTAGCAAATACATCATACAGTGCTCAACAGCTGAACCAAAGCCACTTAAATCCTTTTTTTTTTGTAAACGTGCAAAAACTTTGGAGATGTCCGTGCTTTACAGGTAACGTGTTTGGTGATCAAACGGGCTCTTTTTATTAAACAGTGTGTGGAGATTCACATCTCATCGTCAAGCACAAACACATCACAGAAGCAGCGCGTATTTATGATAAAGCTCTTATCAAGGAGTAAAAAAAGCTGATTGCTTGCAGCCATAAAACTAGATTGGGGGGGGGGGGTTCAGAAAAAACCCTGTACAAAACAAACCCCCCTCACCCCTGCAGGAAGTCATCTGAGGCTCCACACATGCACACTTCCATGCCAAACAGATACTAAATACAATCAATTCAAACGCATGGCGCCTTGTGATCAGTAATGCAGCATATTAGTGGACACAATCTCCAGAACTAAAGACGCAATGGTGATGTCCATGTTTTTATATTTGTATTAAAGCCTGCAGGATGATGGGCCCAGGATGTTGGCTGATGACTCAGGTGAGCACCACCTCTGCAGCCAGAATACATCTCCAGTTAAGGACACATTTGCTTCACGTAGGAGGAACATAGAGTGGTAGAAAACAGAGTTGAGATGGATATATGAAAGGATTCAAAGTGTAAACTCAAGTGGCACTTAAAAGGTCGCAGAGGGTGTGATAACAGTCGCTCCTCTGGATGGCACATGATGCTTTAAGCGTTGCAGGATACAATGTGGTTAATGTCACCATTGATTCCACCACATATATTATTGCCCATTTCATTAGGAGTTTCACAGATTGTGTCGTTGAGCATGTCGTATGTTGTTTCATTAGGCATGTCCTCTGTGGTGTCGCTGGCTGAGTCGTGGGCCCCGTCATCAGCCGGCTCTTTGCGTGTGGTCGGGCTGGGCGACTTCCCCATCGGCCTGTTCTGAGGTGAAGCAGAGTTGCACATGAGACAGAGCAGGGAGGAGCAGTTCCACAGGTTGTGGGTCATGCTGGAGGAGAAGAGCCTCCGACATGGATGACAGAACTGGTAGAAGACCAGCATAAAGAAGATGGCGATGGCGTAGGCGACCAGCAGCTGCAGCACCAGCAGTGGGGCGCAGATGAAGTTGTAGAAGTCAGTTTTGTGGATGTACCAGAGCAGGAGCAGTGAGGCGTTCTCCACAAAGCGTAACATGTAGTACACGGCCATGCGATACCAGTTCTGGGACTTGTTGATGAGGTCTGGGTCGTTTAGTTTCACCTGCACGGCCGACCAGCAGAACATGTTGATGCCGGCGTAGAGGAAGGTGAGCAGGCAGAGCACGATGGTGGTTCCCACCCTGGTCAGAGTTTTTTCTATGTTCTCGGGGAATGGTGAGTGGCTCTGCCAGAACAGGATCCACGGGTAGAGGAAGAAAACCAGGAAGTTAAGCAGGACAACAGGCAGGACCCAGAGCTGCAGCACAGAGCTGAACAGAACCAAAACCACCACACGGGTGGCAATCTCAAAGCTCCTCCACAGGAAGATGCACAGGTAAGCCATGGGCCGGACGTCCACTTCATAGTCGTCGTATTTGATCTTAATTGCCAGGATGTTGCAGCGCAGCGCTCCGTACACGATGGACAGGAGGGAGATCACCATCAGTGTGCCTGACAGTGAAGAAGAGACAGAAATATGAGGACAACATCAAGTCTATCTTCTCAAGTCCAGGTTGATTTTGGCCGACTTTCAATGCATTCATTTTCTCATTCATCATCTCATTTTGTCAGTTTAACAAGGTTTAAAGTGATAGTTTGGATTTTTTGAAGCGGGGTTGTATGAGGTACTTAATCATAGTTAGTGTATTACCTACAATAAATGGCAGTCAGCACACCCCGAGTTAAAAGAAGCTGCAGCAGTACCACCAAGGAAGCTATGTAATGTACTGCTATGGAAAGGGGGCAGCAGCAAAACAAATTTCAGCCACCTAGAAAAATCAATATCACTTTAAGTGCACGCTATATTTAAAGTATTATCACACTTTATCTTGCTGTCAGACAGCTTCAGTTCAGTGTCTATGCTCTCATCAAAGCCACCAGACTCCACTGGCAAAAACAGTAATTTTAGCTCAGTGAACACAGGAGCCTGATGTTGTTGTGTGACTTTGGTGAATCAGAACTAACCCTTTTAAACGCCAAAAGTCACACAATAACACAAACAAATTAACCAATCAAGGCAGCTGTAGACAAGAAACTCCTGTGTTTAGCAATGTTAAATTACTGTTTTCTCAATGGAGTCTGGTTTTGAAGAGAGTAGTGTAACGGTTTCTGTTCCACGCCAGAAATAGCTGTCTGACAGTAAGATAAAGCCGCGACAATGTCCTAAACATAGTGTACACTAAAACTGATGTTGAGTTTTTTTTAAGTGGGTAAAATTTGTGTTATTGCTGCCCCCGTCCACAGCAGTACATTAGCTTCCGTGTCAGTACTCCTGCCTGCTTCTCCAAACCAGGGGCCTTCTGACTGCCGGTCAGCTGACTCTTGGCATCATCCTAAATTAACCCAACCAGATTTTGCCACGACCTCCCTAAGCCAATCATATCGCCAATCATCACTGCCACCTTTACCAAAAGGTTGGCTGGCCACATTTGGCTGGAACAGCATTAGTATCTGTTCGTTTATAAAGCTTTGATGCTTCCACCCTATATTTCATCCCTTTCAACTCCGACCTCACATAATCTTGGCACTTGTTCACAGAACACATTGTTGCCTCACGTTCCCTTCATCAGAACTGAACTAGGAGGAATGTCATTCTCTTACTATGGATAAATACCTCATTCAATCCCACTTCAAAACATCTATCTATCTTTATAAAGTAGCTAGTAACCAGAAATACTTTAAACACCAAACACAGCAGAAAAACATAAGAAACAACTATCTTCATAGTTGATAAATGAACACCCGTAACTCACTTAAAATATCAATAAAAAACATCTTTATAGTCCAAAGCCATACATGAGATACTGTGTGAAAGCCCCACATTAGGCTGCAGTATCAGCTGGTTTCCTCAGCTCGTCTCTACATGATGTATAAATACAGTGACTATAAATAAAACATGCTCAGTTTATTCACTGGTGAACAGACAGACTCCAGAGGGTTATATCAACGTTCAGGTGCTCGGATGAGCATTCAGACAGGTTTAACTTGCTGTAATTTTTCCTGCTGATTCATATTAGCTGTGAAAAGACTTCTCCTAACATGCTTCTAGTGTGCGTGATGGGGGACAAAATCTAATATAAACGAATTCCAGAGATTATCTGACGCTAATATGAGGCTTCAGTCTGAGTTAATCAAATCAGTCCATCTGTCTGGTTTGAAATTACCTTCTTGTGTTTCCTTGTGTTGAGCTGCAGTGGAGGGATCGTGACAAGACGATGAAAGACTGAAACTGTGGATGAAACTTGATTCGACTGACTCAGACTGATTTATATTCGCTGCAGATAAACTTTGGCCTTTTTGTCCAGAACGAGAGTGTGGATTTTGTCCTCCATCATGCATACTGGAAACACATCATGAAGGGATCTTTTAAAGGGACAGTTCACCTCAAAGTCAAAAACACATATTTTCCTCTTACCCGTAGAGTTATTGATCACTCTACACTGTTTGGTGTGAGGTGTAGAGTGTTGGAGATGAGATCTAGAGATGTCTGCCTCCTCTCCAATATAATGGAACTAATCATTGACAACTCCAAAGTCCGTCCATCCCCTCAGGTTAAGAGTCTAGGTGTCACCCTGGACAGTACGCTGTCCTTTGAGGCCCACATCCATTATGTTACTCTGTCTACATATGTTCATCTATGAAATATTGATCGTCCTCGCCCGTCACATTCACCTCAGAGTGCTGCTATTCTCGTTCATTCTTCAGTTACATCCCGTATTGATTATTACAACTCTGTCCTTTATGGTCTCCCTCTCAAGTGTCTTCATAAACTTCAGTTGGTCCAGAATTTAACCGCCCATATCGTTACCAGAACCCCCTCCACTGATCATATCACTCCTGTTCTTCAACAACTTCACTGACTTCCTGTTAAATATTGCATCGACTTCAAGATTCTGCTTCACGCTCCTCTCACTCTCTTTAATCAAGCCCCTTCCCACCTGTCTGAACTCCTTCATATCTACACACCCTCCTGTACTCTTAGATCCTCTTCTGTAATCCAACTCACATCATCATCTGCCCACCTGACTACCATAAGAGCCTTCAGCCATTCTGCCTCCAGCCCTGGAGCTTGTTCCCCCACAACATTTGCAGTATTGACTCCCTCTCCACTTTCAAATCTCGTCTGAAAACACACCTTTTCAAGCTGGCATATTTGGTGACAGGCATATTGAGACTTGCACTGAATTTATACCTCATATTTATGACTACAGTTTTTGTCTGGTCATTTTATTAACTTTTATTGTACATTGCAGAATTGTCTGAATTTATGATCCATGGACACATTACTGCTTGTGTCTTTTTTCCACTGTGTCTTGTAATGTGTCCTTGAGTGCTTTGAAAGGCGCCTATAAATAAAATGCATTAGACAGGACTCAGTTTGTGGTGCTCAAAAAAACAAAAAAATACATGTGAAAAACTCATCAGGAATCACTCCCTCCAGGATTTCGCAGGCTGTTTTTTGGGATGTTGCTGCCTGAAATGCCTGATTTCACAGCAGCTTCTCTAAAAAACTGAAAAAAGATGTTGCAATATTTATAGTTTTTTTATGCGATGAAATTGCGGGGTGAAGTGCAAATTGCAAAAATAGCTGTAGTACTGTTTTGGATTCGGAGCGTATCATTATGAGCATTAAGTGTTTCCCACAGAATTAGAATCTATGTGTCATAGTAGGGGGATTGCCACAGATCAGCTGTTAAAGCTGTTTAACACATTGCTTAAGGACTGTCCCCATCAGAAGCTCTCCTCCTGCTTTCTCGCACAATATGATCTCATCACTACTTGTCATATTTGTAATGAATATTTGTGAATCATGACCTGGTTACTCGAGATAACCCAAAGACCATGTTGTGTGCAGTTTCATGTAGGAACTATTTCTTTCTACTGAACTACAACCAACTGTATCACCATGCAGAAGGAAGCGTGCATCAACTGCTAGCACCACTGAGCTTGCTAACGTTACAACCCAGCCAAGGAGGACGCCATTAAGTTTACATTTCATGCTATCACGAGCACAAGCCACTCGTCTATGACGAGCAGGCTTCCTTCTGTGCAGTGATGCGTTTGGTGGGTGTAGTTCGGTAGAAAGAAAATAGTTCCTACATGAAACTGCTCACAAGAAGGTCTGTGGATTATCTTGAGTAACCGGGTCATGATTTCTGAAAAGAGACATTGCTCTTGAGGTTTTCAAACATATTTTTTAGCACTTTGCACACCACAAGCTGAGTGCCGTCTAGTTCCATTATATTCAAGAGGAGGCAGACATCTCTACAGCTGATATCTCCAACACTCAGCAACTCACACCAAAACAATCTATACTGATAAATAGCACTACAGGTAAGAGGACAAATATGTATTTTTAATTAGGAGGTGAACTGTCTCTTTAATTGCCATTATGAACAGGAGGGAATGATAAAAGCAAGCAAAATCAGTTTCAGTATATTTATGGGTGTTTGTGAATCTCTCATTTAAAGGCCCTAAGCCTCCATTCACCAAATTCAGGCTGTTAAATCGTCGAGCGTGAAATAGAAGTGTCAGACCGCCAGGAGCAGAGGATGTAAGATTTATGTATTTATAACGTCTTTTATTTTGTCCTAACTCCAAGACCAGATGTCCTCGTTTGACTTGGTATGAACCTTTACTAAATCTGTCTCAGGAACAGAAATGCTGGCTCCCACAAAGAGTTGGACAGCCAGATCTCCAGATCACCATTTTCCATCCTCGATATCAGAGAGGCGGTTGCATAACACCACTTTGACTCATGAAAACACCATCCTCTTATTTCCAATACGGCACTTAGCTTGATCAGCCCACGTTACGGTGGAGCTGTGGACTGGTGACAGGGGATTGAAGGTACACGTGACCATAAAATCAGAGTACATGTACCCCCTCCTCCTCCTCCTCCTTCTGCTCCTCCTCATCCTCACCTCTTCCGATGGACACCCCTTGCTGCAGGACGCAGATATAAAGCTGCAGGGTGAGCTGGGGGGCAGATCCCAGGAAGGCCTGAATGACAGAGGTGCGGGCGAAGGCTGCTCGGTGAGTAAACAGTTTCCCCTCCGCCTGCCCCACCTGCCGCTCCACCTCCTCAGACTGACCCCCGCGAGGCATCTGCTTCTTCCTGGTGATGCTGACATACGGCTCCTCCACTCGGCCCACACTGCCATAGATACAGAACGCCTCCAGACACCTGCAGGAACACGAAACAGCAGGGGAACGTTAGAGCTGAAGAGAACTTTTCTATTATTAATTAATTATTTATTTTCCAGAGTATTCGTTTTTCAGTTCATCTGTTAGCTGATACCTCCAACTCTCGGCAACTCACACCAAAACAGGCTAGATCAGGGGTCTTCAACGTTTTGCAGGCCAAGGACCCCTTAGTTTGATGAGAGATGGAGCAGGGACCCCCTACTACACATACTGAGCTGCACTTGAGATAATTTCCAGATAAGTTTTGAGTCGTTTTAATGTGCGCTTGCCTGTAGCTGGTAAGCCTGCAGCAGTTGTAGCATTGCTAGTTGCATTAGCCTCTCTACACTTTCACCAGTTGTTTCTGAGGCGTCTCTTGCTTGTACAGTTACAAAATGATCTACTGTGGCTCACAAGAATGTCCATACACTTGGATTAATACCACAGCTAACTGACCAATATATTTCAGTAGTATGTAACGGTTAGCTAACTAGTTCACCTTGCTGTTACGGATAAGTGTCGTACAGTGATTTAGTGTTAGCTAGCTCATAATTGCACTTGGATTCATGGGTAGCAGTTAGCCTTTAATTAATGTTGTGTATTGTAAAAAAAATGTGAATAGGTATTTTTATCTTTGTTATAACATGACAGATTTGTGTTAAATTCAGCCAGGACCCTTTTTTCCATTTGCAGTATTACATTTGGCTGTATGGCTCTGTTCTGGGGCCTCTGCCTTTCCTAGTCCTATGCAGAAAGCCTCTTCCATGTGCCTACGTGTAAAGCCTGAGGTGGAGAGAGCAAACCTCTCAGCCCATACATGCACCTACGTAGAGCAGCAGCAAACAGAACAGAGCCAACATCAATGACAAACATTGATAAGTCAGACACAACAAGAAAAGGAGGAGCTGGGGTGGAAGAATGCCAAGGGGTCACGAACCCCCTGTTGAAGACAAATATGTATTTTTGATTTTGGGGTGAACTGTCCCTTTAACAGTATGATTTGAACGAAATGGATGATATACTATATAACAGACATAACCCACTGTGTGGGTGGTTAAACAACTCTGCTCTGTACCACCGTGTGACTCAAACCAACCCTTGTTCTTTTGTTTTGTGACCTTTAAACACCAATAAAAAGAAAGTTAAAATTAAACTTCTACATCACCTATTTAGGAAGTAAACTGCATTTTTCTCAGTGTTTCAACACAGTGTGATGCATGTTATGTTGCTGAACGTACTCTGATAAGCAGATACATTTTTTAAGTTTATCACCAACTGATCCCACTCTGATAATTTTCAGCATGTCTCAGACACCGACCACACTGAGCGTGTCTCAAGGACAGATGAGTGATTACAGCCCGATAACTGCAATGAAAACTCTTTGACTTTAGCTCTCAAAAACATCTGAAATACCTACAGCGCAGCTTCAGTCAAATGATTCAGTCAGTCAGGTTTGCTCTGAAAGATAAATATATGCTTATGAAAATTTAGTTCCCTTTAAGGGCTTCTCCTAAAGACGTCCATACAAACTGTACAAATGACAGTCCTGTAGGGAACAGACTGTGGTGGTTTACTGAGCTCAATCAGTTCATTGTTCTTTGTTTTATGTATTTTTACTGTATTTATTGCATTTTTCAGGGAATCTGTACAAAAGGAACACAGCACATGGGTAAACTAATAAAAAGAACAAGTAGGTGAGGGAAAGTAAGGCGTAAATAACTAAAAACCAATCAATGGTAAGATCAATAATAATTGTAAAATAGATAAATAAGAGAAAATAAATTAAATAAATAACTAGATAAGTGCACATAAACTAAATCAAGAGGGTGAGGGTGGGGTCAACTTCAGGATACAGTCTGGCAGGTCTGCTTCTGCAGAGATGTGAACAGTGGAACACTTTGAATCGGAGTATACCATGCCTCACACAAACTGATGACTTATGTATTCTCTTGCCAGGTTTTATCAGGTAACCTTGTTCCCAATTCTTCTTCCCAAGCACCCTTCAGATGGTTAAGAGAGGGGCTAGAGATATTTTGAATTATATTATACACTCTTGAAATAGTGCCCCCCCCGGTAGGTCTTATCTTTGTTTTAATTGTTTTGGTGTTTGTTTTCCATTCTTGCATATGAATCGTGTGTTGTTGAGTTCTTTTGTATTCTCTCTACTGTCTTTACAGAAAATTGAAGCTATATATGGCTGTAACTTATGGCTGTTTTCATTTTAATTGAAAAATGTTTTAGTCTGTAAAATGTCAGAAAATAGTAAAAAAAATACCATCACAATTTAATGGAGTCCATAATAAGTAAATTAAGTTTACAATGACATTAAAAAACAGCAAATACTGTTATTTGAGAGGCTGTAACCAGAGGGGAAAAGCATTTTTGCTTGATAAACAAATTAAACTGTATCAAATGAGAAGCAAAACTGTTGCAGACTAATTTAATGTCAATCTACCAATTGTTTCAGCTTCCAGCCCCTTTCAGCTGTACACATTTTAAACACTAACTACCAGGGCTTGAGTAAAAGGTTAAAGCCTGATTGATTGTTTCGGCACTAACTCAGTTAGGCCAGAGGGGACATTTAACATTTAATATTCATCATCAATACCTATTGTACACCAGCATTTAGCGCTCTGTTATATTGAGTGTTTAAAGAGATGTCAGTCACAGTCAGATGAGCGTGGGTCGAGGTGAGGTCGAGGCAGCGCTGTGCCAATAAAACAGCAAGGCAGGAGGATTTAAGCCACAGGGGTGCTGAGGGACAGACTGTTTATCAGCTGGAGTGGCACGCACAGTGAACACATCACTGACTTGATTAAAAGATATAAATAAATAAAAGTGTAAAAGATTGAGTCTGTCAGCAGCTTTTCGGATGTTAACCTATTTGTGGCTGCAGCTGAAATTTTGATTTTCCTCTGGTGGAAATGTTTGGTGCAAACTTGAAGAAATTTTCAAAAGCATTTAGCTAAAGATTGATTTTTCCCTACTATATTTTGTCTCTTTGCACACAGGGCTGCTGCTTTTTCACACATATTTCATTATATTTTAGGAAGAAACTGTAGTCCCATGTACCCAAAGACTAAATATACAATCATAAGAAAACGACTGTATCTCAGAAACTACAAGGAGCACAATCAAGTATTTGGTAACAAGTTAAATATCAGAAACATGCACACATGTGCGATGTTAACAAAAAAATGTGAAAAAAAATGTCATAAAATGGTAGCATTTTTCAAAAATTGTAACTGTGACTGTTGACAAAATGGTGATTTTTCATGTGATTTCAAGTTGTACTGTTAAACACTTTTTTACCAGACCTCAGGACTTTAGACCATCAGATCAAATGGTGTGCCATTTTTCCTTATCAAACTAAATATGGTCTTTGAGCACAATTAAACAAAATACCAAAATCTCATTAAAGGATGAAGAGCTTAAGATCAGTCACACACTCCGTCTCTGCTGACTTCAGCTTGTTGTTAAATTCATGTGTTTGTGCATCTTTAAATGGCGAAGTAAGCAGAAGTTACAGACAACAAACCAATAATCGTAACTTACGGCCGCTATCATCAATATTGATTCTCGTGTGAAGGTGACCCTTGTAGTGGATTATCACCTGATTCTGCAGTTCCACTCATCTTCACTATAGGCCCGTTTCCACTGAAGAAGTTCCTGGTACTATTTGGGGGGCAGGAACCACTACAGGAACGTCCTCTCGCTTGGCCCTCTCAACCACCGTGTCTCCACTGAGAGCGGAGTAGGAGGAAGGTTCCTGTAAAGTTACCGGGCTCTGTATGTGACGTAACGGTTGTGCGACCATTTTGACGTAGGGATGCCGTTAGCCCTTAGTGGTGTTTGTAATAACTCCGGTCACGGTCCGTGAAAAAAAATATTTTTTTTCCAGCGGATGTCTTAGTTACAACATGATTGAGCTAACTGGAGTAATTTCATGTCATATCCGACAACGGGAGGCTTTTAACAGATGACGTCCTGATGGGGAACAGCCCATTGGTTCGACATCCCATTGTTCCGAAGTCCGTTCCGAAATCATCATGATGCCCTATGGTTAGGGTCTGGTTAGGTTTAGGCACAAAAATCACTTGGTTAGGGTCAGGAAAAGATCATGGTGTGGGTTAAAATGAAAAAGAAAGTGACAAAAACATAAGCTGTGAGCCTGCTTCGCCTCAAGCCTTTCCCAGCTGACCCAGAACCGGTCGCGGCGCACCATCAAGGTAGAAAGGGGGAGCTATTCAGCACCACAGACCGTCGGATTAATGGGATGTCAGACCAATGGGCTGTCGGACCAATGACATGGACCCTCCTGATGTTAGCTTTGCTGCTGGTGTTAGCTGTCCCGGTCAGCTGATGCTTTCTAGACATCGTGATTTCCCAAAACTGAATAATTACCACACACAGAAACACAAAACTGCTTTGCTAGCTCAGTCATGTTGTAAGTAAGATATCCGCTGGAAAAAATATTTTTTTCACGGACCGTTTATTGAGTTATTACAGACACCGCTAACAGCTAACGGTTAGCCTAGCTAAACTACGATAACCATGTTGGTATTTACAAAACATCACATCCCGCCTTGAGTATATCCAATCAGCACCAAATAATCCCAAAGCCCCAGCCAGGAGTTTTTCGGGGCCGTTCTGAGTACCTACTCCGAGGCAGGGACTTGTTGAGCCCCTGTAAAAGTTCCGGAACTCTGTCCTTCGGGGGTGGTTCCTGCGGTGGAGACACACACCAATGGCCCCAGCCCCGTAAAATTACCCCGAAGTTCCTGCGGTGGAAACGGGCCTAGAGCTTTACAGCAGGGGTGTCAAACTCTTTTTAGTTCATGGGCCACATACAGCCCAATTTGACTGGTCCAAAACCATCGCATTGCATGTAAAGAAGTACATTCTGAAAACATTCATCCATTTACAAAACAAATGATGAACAGCCTATGATATTCCAAGAAAAACTGTGTGCAAATTCAACAGTGTGTCTCACTCTCATAACATGTGACTTTTTTTTTCATAATTTTCCACTTAAGTGGTAGCTATTAAGGAAGCTACTGCTTTGAATCAATGCTGTAGCTACAGCATAGACTCTGGGTCGAAATGGCGCCTGCTAGGCTAATTTATACAATGTAAAATGCCATAGGCTTGTGCTAATAACATTAGCATGTTGTACTTGTGGGGAAAATGTGTCCGGGCAGTTTTGTCCACCCATACTGTTTGACATTGTTTCACAATGTTCAGTATCTTTAAGTATGACCACATTAAGTATTTTTTGTTATTTCAGAGAGCTGTATTCTGGTCAGGGTGGAAAAGCCTCTGAGGCTGCATTTTACATGAAGTATCTGCTCACTGTTTAAATTGCTCTTGACACCTCTGAGCTTTCACATGTGCATCATTTGGTGTGCAAAATCATCTAGAGGGCCGGATTGGACCCTCTGACACCCCTGCCTTTACAGTGTCTTTCAGCCTCTGTTTGGTTTCTGGCCCAAAACTTTACTGTTTCAGTCCACTCTCACCGCTCTCTCAGTGTTGTTTTCAGCTGCAGCAGACAGATCTATAAACCTTGTGTACATGACCTGCTCAACACCAAAGAGCAGACACACACAGTTAGCAACCAGCTGGTGAGCATGAAATTTCTCTCAGGAGTTAGTAGAGGCCAAAAACAGAGCTAAATTCATCAGGCGAACAGAGACATGCCTCTAAACAAATGCTTAACTGCTTGATGTGTAAATAGTCTAGCCTCACACTTCACTATTTACTCAGAGTGTTATTCACTGTACACTTGTTTTGCTTAATATTTATTTGTTGTTATATTATTTTTTTTAATTTTACTTTTATTCCTTATTTCATTGACTTTTTAAATCTGCTGTTATTTTCTCTATGTTTGTCTGTAAGGTGACCTTAAGTTTCTTGAAAGGCGCCTAAAAATAAAATGTATTATTATCTATTATTAACTCAAAAGGTGATGATATGCCACTGTTGTTGCTTATGCAAAAATAAAATCCAAATCCATCGAAAAATCCAAACTATCCCTTTAACTGCTGGAGACAAGATGTCTCCAATGTCACTGAAAAGTCGATTATTAATGTCTGTGACCTGAAGGTTTAAGTTTTCACTCGAGCTGCATTCTGAACCATGATTGGCTTTCAGTTGTGATGTCACAAAATCAGCACATGGACATCGTTTTTAGCTCAGATTTAAGGTGAGCTCTGAGAAACTTCCACTTCCAGCAAATGTCAAACTCTGCACACACATCATTTTTATTACCTTCAATGAGGAGGAAAAACAAGCAAATGACATTGAGAGGAGGGTGACTTTAAGCGTTTAAAAACTGCGGGAAAAGCTGTGGACCTTGAGTGAGGATTACTTTGTCAAAGGCCAACAAGTTATTTACACACTTAACAGACAGCTCTCCACCTCTTGAGAGAAGCAATGATCACACACTTCCAACATACACTGAGGAGGAATTAGAATAAAGCTCCTAATTACATAAGAGGCTGGAATTAAGAAAATAAAACAAGCAGACGAGTGTTTTGAACCATAAGTGTCACTGCTGCTATAACACAATATGATAAGGACTATGTTTATAATAAGTGGCGTTTCAGAGAACAGGAAGCGGTGCCGTGATGTCGGTGGCAGAGACAGATATTTCCCTCTCTGGTTGTGTTCTCAGAGATAAGGAGCCGGCAGCGACCTGTGCTATTCTTAGATCTGCTCTTCACTGAGGAAAGATGTAGAAGTCTGAACAGTAATCATCCAAACACACTCGAGGGGAAACAGCCGGGCAGGGTCACTTCCACAGAGGCCACTGCAGGGGAGTCAACAGGCGGAGAGACGTTGGCTTAACTGGTCCACCATAGAAAAAAACACTAAAGTATAGACGTCACTGGGTCACCATAAATATAACTGTCTCCATCAGTTGCTAAGCTTATATTCAGTAGCTGAAGGCTTACTGAACACTGACAAGCCGATGTACAACTAACCGTTTTCTTGATTAATCCATTTTTTAATCTATAAAATATCTCCAAACGTCTCTCTCTACGCCCAGGTCCCTCAGGTCAGCTGACCTGGGGTTTCTGGCTGTCCCACGCTCCAGACTTAAGCTCAGGGGTGATCGTGCCTTTGCTGTGTCTGCCCCCAAAGTGTGGAACGGCATCCACCTCCCAGTGATCAGTAGCATATGAGAATAAATAGCATATACAAACTTGTCCTCCCTCTTATTGTGTACCACTGTAAAAACATTTACTCATCTTTATTTCACAACTTGTTTGTGTTGTTTTCTTTCATCACTCCCCCACCCTTTTTGGTTACTATTTACGTTCTGTTTGCACTGCGACTATTTCCTCATGCCTCCCTCTTTTTATTAGACACAAGTTTACTTCATTTAATGTGTATCATTTTAAAGGGGTTGCTCTGTATAGTTTATGTATGTTTTGTTCTGTGTTTTATAACGTATTGAAACATTACAATAAAACTATAAATCTTTAAAAATAGACTGATAAGTAGCACTACAGGTAAGAAGAAAAATATGTATTTTTGATTATGGGGTGAACTTCCTCTTTAAAAAGCAACTAGAAATCAAGATTTAACAGATGTATTAGTAGCACCAGTATCCCACAAGTCTCTGCTCAGTAGATTAGAAGGGCAAACTGGAAATGGGATTTCTTTTTGAGACCTTTTTGGACCTGCTGTTTAAAAAAAGTGCCTGTTGATTTTTATAATCAATTTAATTTAATTTAATTTAATTTAATTTAATTTAATTTAATTTTATTTTATTTTATTAATTTAATTTTATCAATTTAATTTAATTTAAATGTATTAATTTCATTTCATTTTATTTTATTCTTATGAAGGACAAAATGTGTCCACACACTGAACTAAGATATTTTTGGAAAAATTCTGTGGGATCACTGTGACAGTTTAATGGGATATTTTTAGGATATGATAATGTATTTTGTCTTGCCTTATTTTCTGCTGAACAGATGAATCAGTCATCAAATATAAAGTCTTATCAGGAAATGTACCTGTAATGACATCAGCATGATGTAACCACTTTATATATACACCTCGCTCTTTGTCACGTTGTCCACTGATGCTGTCATCAGTCAAATAAAGTTCTTGGGAGCTAAAATGTACTTTTTATTTTCTACTCTGTGTTTAATAATGTTTACTCATAAAGTTACAGGCCACAATGCAGATGTGGGAGTAAGTCACACATGTGCAAGTCACAAGCAGTTCTCAAGTCTTTACCTTCAAGTCTCAAGCAAGTCCCAAGTAACTGTGGTGAGAATCAAACAAATCACAAGTCGGGTCTTATGAATTTCTGATTATCTACAGTTTCCACATTTAAATCAGTTTAACAGACAGTGGTCATAAAAGTTGAGTGTTATTTTCAACAGTAACAAAAACTGTTGCAGCCTGCTTACACCTTATAAATCGTACTTATATTAGACATTTTGTGGCACTCAATAAAAAGCCTCCTAGATGAACAGCAGACGAGAGAGGGGCTCTGAAATGATAGTACAGCCGTATAGCTCTAAAGTACAACACAAACAAAATGGATGCCGTGGAGGTTGTGTCACTGAGTTTTGAGCAGACCAGAAATTTTATTATATTTGCATTAACTGCCTGAATGATAACTGCCTTATGCGTTGGCTTCTGCTGGTCTGCAGTGTTTGAGTAGGTTGCCAGGTTTGGGTGAACTGTACTAGCAATCACCCGATCGTGTTTCACAAACAAATCAACCACTCAATATGTAGACATGTCAAGGCATGAACACCAGGTCAAAGTCAAGTTGAGTCTTTTATCATTGTCATGCAAGTCTCAGGTCATGTGACTTGATGTACTGGCCTTTTCATTAAAGATTATTTTTCAGGGTTTTTAGCCTTTATTTGCTAAGACAGTGTTAGTGTGAAAGGGAGAGACAGAGGGGATGAACTGTAGCAAAGGGCCACAGGTCGAAATTGAGCCTGCGGCTGCTGCGGAAAGGACATGGCTTTTGTACATGGAGTGCCTGCTCTATCATGTGAGCTACTTGGCACCCTACCAACCTTTTCTTTAAAAAACAATAAAACAAAAATTGTTGCATATTGAATTTCTGTCAAACAGATCTCCATTAGAGCTGCAACTAACAATTATTTTACTTTATTAGTCCAAGATGATGTCTTCAAATCTCTCTTTTCCTTTTGTCTAATGCTGATGGATGGATTACTGAACAAGCCGACCAGGCACAGGCCCAGGGGCCAACAGTTTCAGGGCCCCCCCTGAACTTCACCTGCAAAACGTCAGTCAAATGAACACATACTGACCAGGAAGAGACTCAAAATGACCACAAAGAGACACAAAGGAACTACAACACCGGCTAAACTAACACAAAGAGACACTACAGCCCTGTTTCCATCGAGTAGTACGGCACAGTTTAGTTCGGTACACTTTTTTTTTCTGTTTCCACTGTGAAAAGTTGTTGGGGTACCTGGCACACAGATCTGGTACTAAAAGGTGGAGCTGTGAACACTGCAGTCTGTTGATTGGTCAATAGAGGACGGTCACTCTGCTCAGGGCTGAGTTGTGGCTGGTTTTGAGGCTCATGTAACCACTGTTCATACTGTGGAGAGTTTTATAGTAGACTGTAACTATAAAATGAAAGGATGTTTTGCTGCCTCTCACAGCAGCTGGAGTCTGAGAAAGAATAACTTAATTCACTGGGACGACTGTCTGCGACTTTTAAGGTGGAACATTAACTTGTAATGTTACTCAATGCATGAGCTGACGACGTGAATCCATCAGCACACCTTAAATATCACTGTGACAACTTTGACCATTACTTTAGTTTTTATATGACATACACTTTTAGTAACGAGTGGATCTTTGAGCGTTTAAAAATATATATCAATTTCGACTGGATTATGTGAACTGCATATATTCAAATCCTCACTCCAAGAACAACAACCCCACCCACATTTAAAAGTACAGTTTGCAGTGGAAACACTAGGGTCTAGGTACCATGTCTGAAGGGTTACTTTTAGTTTCAAAGGTACCATACTGAAAGTGTTTGGTGGAAATGGGGCTTGAAATACCACAAAGCCTGTGTGTCTCGCTCCTATGTAGAAGAGGTGGTGGGGCCTTTTGTATATCTCATGCCTACAGCTTAAAAACTCAAAGAGATTCACTTTACTGTAACATCATTTCAGCTCCAGCTTCTCTATGACAGGAGATAAATGGGTTTTGATACCACAGTCATTCCTCCTGCTGTGTGTCTGTTTGATAACATGATCATGCTGCATGTCTGACAGCAGGGAGGTTTTCTACATGCAGGATTAGGCTCCTATAGCTGAGGCAGATGGTCCCTGCAGGTCAGGCCGGGCTGAGGCTTACACAGAGAAACACCAGGCCTATTATACTTTAAAGTCTCCTCCGTCAGTGTGTAACAGCTACGTGATGTCAGGTTTCCCCTTCAGAAGGTGCAGTCATGCATTAATAAATCAGACACAGCTGAATTTGATCGACCTGTGAGGAGGAGGGGGGTCTTATAAAGTACACAGACAGCGATGGCGTCCAGCTGTGTGCCTATATGGAACATATCGATGAGCATATTGATTGGGTTTTAATTTCCGAACTCATAGCACACATAGATTCATTGCAGCGGCATGTATGCAGTCAGCCGGAGACAAAAGGCCGGAGGAAATGAAAACAACAGCATGTGCGCAATGCATTCACCAAACCATAAGCAGCTTATGTGAAAACAGGCCGGACATATTTTTAACAAAAAAAAAAAAATCACGCGTGGACACAACACCTGTGGGTAATAATAGCTTGCGTGACACGGTGATTAGGAGGACAATGGCATCCAGGGCTGCTTTAGGATTCAATGAGAGATAAACAAGCCAGCACTGACCTGACGATGGGTCCGAGCTGCAGGATGTGCAGCAGCAGGATGAGCGGTCTGTCTCTGCTCAGGTCCCGGTGGATGAAGGTGAGGGTCAGCTGCACGAGCACGGACGGTACGAGCGTGAAGAGGAGCGTGAGCCCTTGCCAGATTTGGTCTCCAGCTGAGCGGTACGTGGAGCTGAGGTAGAGCGCTGCCGTGGTCTCGGCCGTGAACAGAGACACCGACACAAATATGGAACTGGGGAGTCGCATCCTCACTCACTCCGCCATTTGGGGAATGCGGCTTCGCTCGGGGTCCGCGCATCCATACCACCGGTTAACACCGGGCAGTCGGTCGGTCGGTCAACCGCCGGAGGGGACGGCGTCGTCTCTGGCTCCCGCCGCCGCCGCCGCAGCTCATCTGCGATTTTGAGGCAGGCAGGATGTTTTCACAGCCCGGTGTTGTCCCGGGGAGAGACTGCGGGGGGCGCACGAGGCGTTGCGCTGTCGAGAGAGCACGGTGCGCTCGCGAGAGGCGGCTGTCAGAGAGGAAAAGAGACGACCTGCAGTCATGGAGTTCTTTCTGTTCAGACACTGGAGCATTATTTCACTCATCAAACAAACCATATAATGAAGTTAGTCATTAGTCAAATGTTTTATTGAGGTATTAGGGAATAAATGAGAGCAGCCGCTGTAACTTCAATTCTTGTATTTTAGCTTGTTTTTTATTTTCTGTTCTTCAGCTCTTTCATGGCGTTTTGTATTTCTGTCATTTTATAATGTTTATTTTGCACTTCGTCTCGATGCAGAGCACTGTGAATTGCTTTGCTATTGGAATGTCCAGTATAGATAAACTTGCTTTACATCCATAAGACAGATAACAACACATGACTGGGGGAAATACAATAGAAGGCAAAAAGAAATAAGGGGGAGGGAGAGCACGTAACACTGAAAATAAGGACCCGAAATTTCAGGGTTTTGCTGATTTACTGATTCTGTGTGCTGAATGCTTTGGCGAATTTTATCTTAAGTAATTTTATTATTATTATTATTATTATTTAAATTATTTTAATAATTTATAGTTATTTTTTATTTAATTATTCACAATTGAATCCCCAAATAATTTGTCTCAGGGATTATTTAAAGATATTCAATTAAGATAATATGCCCTTTGACCTTTTTTCTACGTTTATAATTTCTCTTATATTATTTCACAAGGTTAGGTTTTTTGTTTTATTTTTTGTTTTTAAATATATCTGCTTTGTTATATTCTTGGACTGCTTTGTTATTTGCTCTGTATGTTGCATGATCTTGTGCAACTTTTAAGGGACAGTTCAGTTTAAAATCAAAAAAACATATTTTTCCTCTCACCTGTAGTGCTATTTATCAATCTAGATTGTTTTGGTGTGAGTTGCTGAGTGTTGGAGATATCAGCCATAGAGATGTCTGCCTTCTCTTAAATATAATAGAACTAGACTGCCAGTGCCAAAAAATACATTTGAAAAACTCAACAGCAATGTCTCTTTCCAGAAATCATGAGCAGGCTCCTCAAGATAATCCACAGGCCTTGTTGTGAGCAGTTTTATGTAGGAACTATTTTATTCTTCTGAACTACACCCACCAGCTGTCACTGAACAGAACGCAGTGTGCATTACTCATGGACAAGAGGCTCTTGACAGTGCAAAAGGTATACCTTAATGAAAGCCTCCCTAGATGAGCTGTAACACTGGCTAACTGGTGCTAAGTGAATTAGCAGTAGATGGACACTTCCTTGTGCACAGTGATATGGTTGACAAGTGTAGTTCAGTAGAAAGAACATAATTCCTACATGAAACTGCTCACAACAAGGTCTGTGGATTATCTTGAGTAACTGGGTCATGATTTCTGGAAGGAAGGCAGACATCTCTAACACTCAGCAACTCACACCAAAACAATCTCGACTGATAAAAAGGACGACAGGTAAGAGGAAAAATATGTATTTCTGATTTTGGGGTGAACTGTCCCTTTAATGTTTTGGCATGCTGTAGATTTCATGTTTCTGTTAGCCTTGTTCTACAAGGCTGTAATCTGTTCAATAAAGGGAACCTTTCCTTTCATTATTTACTTAGTTTCTCTCCTTTCCATGAATTCTGATGGATACACTGTACATCTGTTCTTTCTCCACCCAGGGCAGCATGTGTTTTGTGTTACTGATTGCACAATTGAGATGTTTTCCTCTTTCTCTGCTGCGTCAACTTGGAAAGGAAATACTGCAGCAGGAATGCAGTAAAACATTTTAACTACAACAAAGAAGAGTGATGTAAGTGCTTTGTTGGAGATGCACTGATTTATGTTTTAATTTTTTTTCATGTAAATGACATTGTCATTATGTGGAGCTGTGGAGGCAGTTCAAGATGATGTTACATTTTCAGAAAAGAAAACCCCTTAATTTGTTTTCATCCAGACACTTTATTAATGACAATAAGCTTTTAGACTTGGTTGTGGACAGCTTGGATTGCAAATGCAAAAAACAGCACACACACACATACACGGCTTATAAATGTTCCACAACATGCTCAGTTAGCATCAGGAGACTTTGGTTTGCGATTATTCACAGCCACTTTTACCAACTTAAGCCATGATGATGTCCAAAACGCTGCCCAAAGCATTTTTCAGTTTCCAATATCGTCAATCCTTTTTCACTCTGAGAGATGGGATCATATCCAAATGCTAGAAATTTGTTTTAAGGCCTCATTATCACATTTACATAAAGAAATCCTCCGTCCACTGTAATTTACACAACTGAGGAGCGTCTTGAACAGATTGCATCGGAAAAGAAATGAAATTCTCACACTGACGACATTTTTACAGGCTCACAAACCTGCACTCTAACATACTAAAAGTCATAACAGATCACATACAGTAACTAACACAGTTTATTGCAAATCATACTGCGCAGCTCAAAGAAAGTGACACTATGAAAAGGACAATAATCTACAGTTGTTGTCAACAGCATCTGTTGGTTGTACCTCACTACCCAAGTTCAGTATCAAAATCCTTCCGTTATATTCAACGTTAAACGTTGTGAAAACAATAATTTGAGAGATTGCGTAGGCCTACCCTAAAGACATAAATTCAAAGTTCTGTGATATGTGATGCCAAGCTGGTGACGTGATAGAAAAATATTTAAAGGCATTATGTGACACCAGATTTTGTTTTCTGTTTTTTCTTTTGGTTGTGATCGCCGTTTATTTAAGCTGTCAATGGCTGCAACAAGTCCTCCAACCAATAAAGCCACATAGATTGTTTGTTCCTATCCTTTGATACGACACACAGGAGCGTTTCGTAAATCAGTGCCTCTATCAGTGGCAGGGGATCAACACAAACACAACATAAATGACGATTAATGGCTTCAGTTTGCAGGTGGTAGATGTTGTGGAACGGTAACGATAAAGTTCAGGGTACAGTCACATATAAGCAAAATTAACTGGGGTAAATATTCACCTTCCGTTGCATTCAATGCAAGCAGAGGGGCAAATAAAACATCTGCTTCCGGTGGCAAAGCAAATTTGCATATTCAACTTTGGTAACCAACGAAATCAAAGCCTTCCTGTGGAGGAGACAGTGATTGTTGCCAAGTCTAACATATAAACTGCCCAATACGAAAGATGCTGCCTAGCTGGCAGTGAGTCAGGACACAGGCACGAAACATAAGAAATTGGTCAATGTACCACTAACATCATATTTCATAGTATCTATTCGCAAGCTAGCTAGTATTAGCTTGCAAGTCACATCTGGCACTGTCCACATTCAGCACACATATCGCCTCAGCAAGTGATGGTAACTTGCCTGCATTTGCTCGTTTGTGACCGTACCTTTAGGAAACAAAACTACATGGTTAGGTTTAAGAAAAGGTCATGGTTTGGATTAGCCTATCTTTGTTGCGTATGACATGTGCCAAACATAACTTAAAATAGTTCAGAATTAACTTTTGGTGTCACATGGGACACAGACAGTGAACTCCTGGGTCAAAGTCCTGTGTTGGATTGACTCATCCATCATCCGCGACCTCCTCATTGTCTTAACGTATTTTGCTGCTCTTAATACTACGTCACCTGAATTCCTCCTTGGCTCCCATCCTAATTACTATTAGAGGTCACTGCCTAACCATAAACCTAAATACAGACTGTAATCAAGCCACGGATTTGCCACTCAGCCTTGCTTCCAATTTTTCCAGTGGCCAGTTCACAGTATTGCAGCGGAAAAAATTCCCCTGTAGCCCAAAAAGCATTTTCCCCATAGACCACCATTATAAAAGAGACATCTGTAAAGTCGCCGTTGGAGCCAGCAGGAGAAACACTACTGCAAATATTCAGTGGAGTGCATACTGTAAACCCAAGCTAAAAACCTTATGCGCCAGGCAAGCAGTTCTCTTTAGACTGAATAGACGCCATCTTAGGGTCCAGTATCCAGATCTAACAATACATCCATTGCTGTAACAAGCTGCTTGTACAAACAACCTATGGGGTCCTTTTGTTGGAGGAGGACAATTGTATGTGTGTGTTTCTGTCCTGAGGGCAGCATCTTCTACATCTTCATATGCTGCAATTTCAATCAACATCAGCAGCATTACCTCTTTTCAAAACCGTCAGTACGTAATCACAAGGGTTTTCAAAGTCTGCAAGGCAAAATCATGACAACTACTTTGTCTCTGCCAAATCAGCAACATTACAAATATGCTGAATAACCTATTAGCAGTTCCTGTTACCAGTGCAGACATGGATTTAGCCTATCTATAAGTTATAAGGTGCGCTAAGATTTATGGATATTCATTTGGGATGGACATCACAGTGATAATGGACAATATTTTGTTTTCCATCCACCAGAGTTTGCTCGTGCGCTGTACGTTAGGAAGAAGTGTCAGACAGTATCTTCGCCCCGCAGTTTTAAAACCCTTGCTTTAGTAGTAGCCTTCATTGTAAATTGAAAAAGGTAGCGTTACAGTGAGTGGTGTGAATCTGGTAAAGCCTGGAAGCTGATCATCCACTTTTAGTATAGACACAAAACAAGACCATTTTCAGCTGTACTCAAATGTGATTTTCTAAATCCCCAAACAAATACCATCCATCCCTCCACTCCCACTCCAATCTCAGTCTAAATCCAGGCTCTTAGGCGCTTCTACCAATACCAGCTCTTAAGGGATCAGAGGGAAGGAAAGGTGTCTGTTCAGGTCAGTGAGCAGCGGTAAGCCAGGGTCCATTCACACAAAGATGCTGAACAGCGGGAACTCCGACTGGTCTGGCTGCAGGAGGTCGACCAGGAAACAAACAGTCCCCGACAGGCCTTCAAACAGACTGTAGACACTCGTCACTGAGTGGGAGCCTGTCTTAAACTCCTCAGTGAAGATGAACTCTGCAAACCTTTGGAGAGGGAAGAAGAGTAAATAGACATGAATGAACAGTGGGACTTTGAGTGAATAGGTAGGTAGCTACCGCATCACTGAGGTCATGTCCTCTGTATTTTCTGGGACTTTGGGCGTCTGAGGAGAGGATTAACTTCTACAGATAAACACAAACATGATGGAGTAACTAATATTCTTTTAGACTTAAAAAAGTTCTGTTTCCAGTTGCTATCCTAGCTGCTCTGTCAGGCTGTTCTTCCAGATGAACTATGGTACTTTAAGCTAAGTTTGCTGTCCCTGTTAAGTAGCTGTCTGCTCACTCTACAGCAGAAAACAGCACTTCAAAATAAAAGTTCCATGCAGAAAGTTCACTGTACGTAAAAATAAAGTGTGTTTTTTTTGTGTGTTTTTTTTTCCTCCAGATTGGACCCGTGACCCACTTTCGGACCACAACCCACCAGTTGGGAACCACTGATTTATAACATCTTTCACCATTAACTGTCATTGACTGTCGTTTGAGCCACCTGACTAAAAACTAAATGTGGTTACTGCCACACATTTTTAATTTGGGGTGAGTTTTCACTGGCTGGTTTGTACTAATGACCTCGGTATTTCTAAAATCCAGACTGCAGCTCTGTGGGAAACAGAAGGAGGGATTTCTTGCCTCTGAGCACGGTACATGTACTTGGAGTTGCCTGTGAGCCGATAAAGCAGGAGGAAGACGTAAGCGCTGCCTGCAACTCCGTGACAAATCCCAGGTCCCTTCTTCAGCAGACCCTTCTGCCACACGAGCTCCCCACTACGGATACAAGTGTCTAGATACTGGGGCTTCTTATGGATCAGGTAGGCTTTGGCAAAAAGATACGCCACACCTGTGTGATAGGATGGAGATGTTAATGTAACACAGCAACAGAAACAGCAACTGAGAAGCCATATATGAACGCCTGCGCAGAGTTATGTGTACAACACTGAGTGTACCTGGGGCTCCGTGGCACCAGTGCACCAGCTCGTTCTCCCTCTGGATGATGGCGCCCAGCTCAGCGGGCCAGTTACAGTTCTGCTCCTGGTTCATGAGGAAATCAACGCTCTGCCACACCAGGTCCTTCTCTGCTGCACTGAGCACGTCCTGGTAGCTCAGCAGCATCTGCAGCACGGATGAGAGGCCGTGGGCTGCACCTGACAGGATGGACGGGGGGGCGCGGGGATAACACATGCAGCCAGGCATGCAGGGAAGCACCATGCCAGGCACACAGACAGACACAAAGGACTACTGGAGAACATGTCTTTGTTGCTTTTTGCTTTTCATTTTCTTATCTATAGCCCACTGTACATACTTGACAGTTGTGTTTGACAGTAAAGGTTTTGTTTTTCAGTGCTGAGGAGGTCATCTACATGTAAACTTGTGATTATTCCCAGAACAGTTGAGCTCCTGTCAAGTACATAAGCAGCTGCACAATGGCTGTCCCACCAAAGAACCCTTCAAGACCAGAGACCACTCTCCATTTGACCGGAAGATATATACTGAACCAGGATTATAAACTGTATATTCAGTGATTAGTAGGGTAATTAAGCATCACAGAATCTAAAACAATTTAATTAAACAAACATGCTTTAGTGCAGAAATCTGGAGGTTTCAAAGACAAAATATTGGTCTAATCCCAGAGAGTGATTGAGTCACATATCATGCTTTGATCTGAGAATGCAGAGTAAAGTTGATAAAACAGAGTAGCTCTTCGTAGTCTTGCAATCCTCTTAACGAGAAAGTCGATATTTGACGATTCTGCAAATCCACAGATATGAATAAGCTGAATCTTTATTACGTCCAATGCCAACGTTTTAAAGTTCTTGTTTTCTGCAATATTAGCACATAGGATGCTAAGCTAAGTTAGCTAGCTGCTGGCAGTACCTTTATATTTAATGTACAGAGACCGTCTCATCCAAGCGGCAACTACTGTGGCTAAAAAATGAATGAAATTAACCTCGGGCATAAGCCCTGGGCATTGCTAAAATGACGCTGAGCAGCCTTATGTATTGTACCTTGATGCAAAAGGGGTCTGCAGTAAGAGTAGCTCGGAGGTTATTTTTAGGCAACAAATTACTTGGTTGTACCTGAGAGGTACCCATCTTTGAGGCTATAAAAGGTTCAATGTCATGTGTGCGACCCACCGTGGGAGATTTAAAAAGTAGGTGATAGCAGTTAGCAGCTAACTCAAAGAAGAACAGCGGCCAAAAATGCCCAAAAAATGAGAAAACAGTGAGGTCTAGGAGCTCCTTACCCTCTGAGCAAAGGATGAGATCAGCTGCCATATAACAGGGACAGAAAATGATCTTATTTTCATGTAATGCCATTGTCATTTTTTCTAAAAAGCTGCCAATGCATATCCTATATGTCACACTAGAGGCTGATGCTGTTGTGTTACATGCCACTGCCATCATGGCTCTTTTGCTTCTGGGATGCCAGCATGCTGTCTAAAATCACACACTGGGGCAGCATAATGCTGCAGTTGTTTGGTTCATTGTAAAAATACAAAGGCTGCATAAACAAGGGACTTTGCTGTGGCTCTATAGACGACTACTGTCTGGTGTTTGTTGGAGTCATCCATGTCCCTCTTGCCCTCCCTATAAGTACTTTGAGCCTCTTTAAACAACTTCCGTTGCTTTAAGTGTCTAATAATGAGGTGGGTGTGTCTATATTGGAGTTGGTGGAAAGCCCAGGTGATAAAAAAGTGTCCCTTTGTGCAAAAGCAGCACTATTTTAATGTCTTGGGAGTGAGACCAGGCTGGCTACATCCTATCCACCACCCTGACCTCCACACCCTCACTATAGCTACAGCATGACTTCCTGCACTGAACGCTGGGATTGGATGTAAATCTTGAGGTGCAGAATCGTCAAATATGGACAAAAATCACTGATTCACGGATGTTGGTCCGAGTCTTTCTACATAATGCTGGACACATGCAGGAAAAACACGGCTCTCTGAGTGTCTGTGAATTTTCTTTTTTATCTGCAGCAAATCGAAAGAGAAACCCCTCTGTGAGCAAATCTGTCAGATCAAGCAAACTGTAACACATGCAGCACCTTTAACCAGGTGTGTTCAACAGACATCCAGATACTTCTAGTTCAGAAATGTTTTTTTTAATCCTCCTCATCATCCTTTAAAGTTCTCGTTGTATCCATGCAGAAGTAGCCAGCGAGGCTATGCTTACTATGAACTCTGTGTTGGTGTGAAAGTTACTGAGGATCTCCAACCCTGACGGCTGTCTTCATCCGATGCAGTCAAGGAAAGGAAAGTTAGCTTTACACATGTTAACACATCTAAAGCATGTCTGCATATCTGCATAGGACTGCAGCAAGGTTTAGAGTAAAATCTTAATTTCCAAAAGGTAATTCACACTTGAACTGACAAAGTCTACCTGGATAAAAAGGACACATATTAAGGACTTAAATCAGTGTATCAGCGAATTAGGATCAAAGCTGCTTTTCTTACCAAGATACTCAGTTCCATAGTACGAGTACATGAGGGGGAAAGGCTTCCTCTTCCTCCTGGCATATTGTTTTCCAGACTCAATTATGGCCTGACAGATTGATTTGATTTGATCCTTGCTCAGAATCTGCAAATAAAAGACAACATTGTTTGCAAAGTTAATCAGCACTGGAAATACAGATATAAGACATAAACAAAATAATTTAAGAGTTCCAACTAAACCTGTTACATCATGGTTTTTGTGTTTCACAACTCCAAATGTAAAAATACAGAGCTGATTTTAAAGATGAATAGTTCATCAGCAGAAATTATTTGTCAACAGTTTTGAGAACTAATAAATCATTTAAGTCAATTATCAAAAAGACACATTAAAAATTTGCTGGTTTGAATGTGTGGATGCTGTTTTCTGTTTTATATAATTGTAAGTTGAATATCTTTGAGTTTTGGACTATAGCCAGACTTTTGATATCGATATTTGACCATTTAAAATATCAGATATTTTTTTTCCTACCATACTGATTTTTGTCATAAACATATTGTTGGAAATCTGATTTTCTGGCCTATTGGTTAATGCTAGTTTTAGCTGTCTGAATTTTTGTTAGTAGCTTGCACAGAAGTCTAAAGTGTGTCTGTTCTCCCTGGTACGGTTAGAACAGTATTGTTTACAGTTCCTGCCTTGTAGCGAAACAACAAAAAGTAGACAAAAACAAGACAAGGGCATTTACGAATTGAATATGACCAATGGTGAAGTCACTGAATGAATGTCCCACTTATTAAGAGATTTAAGCTGCTACGCTGAATTAATAGGCCACGTAAAAAAAAAAAAAAAAGTTAACCCTATATAAGCCTAAATGTTTAACTAAGGTTTTAAGAGAACCTTCAGGTAACATTACCTTAGTCTCCTTAGTCATTAGTTCAAGGTCCTCACAGTTCAATATATTCAGCATCATACTTGTGTTTGGCCATGTTGTTGAGTTAGTTTGCTGAGTTTAGAAAACGCACTCTGTATATATTCAATTAAACGGTGCCTTTCACATTTGGGTTGGGCTCCAAAAAACTTAACTAAAATGTCATTAGACATCTGTATCTGTTCAGGTATCAGTTTATTTTCATTATTGTTGAAGTAGTCCGTGAGTAATGGAAGGTTATTTTGTGTTGACACAGAAGTGTCCCAATTGACCCTGTTCTCCCCTATCGGCCTATAGGCCTACACTGACTCAACTGAGTTATCGGTCAAGCTGAAACTGTGTTGACCTTTTCTGACATTTTCTGGCATAAACAATAAATTAATACACCTATAGGCTACACATAATCATGATTTTCTGTAATACATTCTGTGACTCACTGTTGGTAGGTGATAACAGAGGTTATGATGATCTGGGACTCAGATCACCATTTTCTGACCTTTTGAATAAATCATTTAGCCCATAAAATAATCAAAGCATTATCAGGAGCTGCAGCCCTTTTTCATCCGGTGTTTACAATCAGGCCTTGTAACAACACATTAACAAAAGCTGGTCGTTGTCTTGTGTGTGCATGAAGTGTTAACAGGTCCTGAAGGTGAATCAGGGATCTGAAGTAGTCCCCCCCCTGTTGTTTAGCTCACCTCTATCCCCAGCTTCTGTTTGAGGACCAGGGCGGCACACAGGTACCCAGCCCTCCCCACGAACAGCTCATCCGAGCCGCACTCCAGAAAATTGATGGGCGCACACACCTCCCACAGGTTACGAAATTTGGTGAGCGGCTTAACGAAATCAGCCAGACCCAGAGACTTATAGATCATAGCGGCCACCGCGTAGATGCCCGCCCCGCCGAGCAGGAAGGCGGCGCGCATGTTTGTGTCCGGCTCCGCGTCCACATATCTGACCGACACGTCGATGATCTGCTTGGCCGCCTTCAGGTACACGTCCCGCTGCTCGGAGAACAGCGGACACTCGCTGACATGATACAGCATGTAAGCCACTCCGGCCGGTCCGTCGTACAGCCCTCCGTCGCAGTCGCTGATGTCGATGGGGACCTTCTTCAGGATCTTGTCCACGGTGGCGATGACGGCTGGCACCACGGCCTGCGCGCCCTGGCCCGGCAGCAGCGCACCGCTGTAGTCAGAGAAGCGGTTTGCAAAGCAGCGGAGGTTTTCCATCATAAACAGCTGGAGGCCCCAACGTTACAACGCAGATCTGTGCTCGGCTGCTCCAGGTATCCAGGGGTGCGAGAGGAAAAACACTTTGATTGCTCGTCCAGTCCCATCAGCCCGCAGCTGATTGGATGTCAACAGTGATGGCTCATCCTCATGTTGGCTGATGACTCCTGCAGCCTGTCACCATAATGATACCTGCACTCTCATGTCTGGTGATGAGACGAGCTGGAACAAGCGATCACATGATTTGAAAGTACAAGCCCTACCACAATATGAAACAAGTCAAAGTCCTTCATTCAAAAATAAAAAAACACACAAAGATAATATTTAATGAAAAGTACAATTTTTTTTCCTCTTTTATGATGTTATATTATCAGATATACTCCATTATGGTATTAGTGGTAAGGTGGGGGCATGGATGACCAGGGGAAATATGGAGTGAAACAAAGATGAATATGATTAATGTAAGGAACATAAACAAGAGTTTACTGATGCTATTGTGCTGACCTTTATTCACCAAAAGTCAACTTTTTTTAATTAGTTTTTTCAAAAATTGTTGTTACTGAAAGAAAAAAAGTGTGGGATGGGGGTTTATGAATTATGAAAAAACTTTGACCTCTGACATGGAGATTGTCTGAAGGTTATTTTTGGTTCTTAAAAGTAATTTTTCACATAATCTTTAGGGAATGTTCCCTGAAGGTCCTCTATTTTTTGTTGTTGTTTTCTTAATTAAATAACCTTCAGAAAAGGTTATCTTCAGTTTTGCTCACCTTTAAATCTTTGAATGACCTTTAGAGAACCTTTAGGGGACGTTCCCTGAATACTATCTTAGTTGGGTTTTTTTTAACATTTAAATAACCTTCATAAAACGTTTAGAGAAAGTTGCCTGAAGATTCTGTAGTTTTATTTATTTATTTATTTATTTTTACTTTAAATAGCCTTCAAAGTACCTTATAGGAATGTTTCTTTATGGTTCTCTCAAGGTGTTTTTTTTTTACGTGAAACATTTCCTGGATATTTAAAAACCCTTTAAATAATCTCCAGACAACATAGGGAACATTCGCCAGATGCTTTTTAATAAAACTTTGAATAAACCTTAAGAGAACCTTTAGGTACCCTTTAGGGAACGTTTCCTGGTGGTTATCTTTTTGCTGGGAATGTTGTCTTAATATTACTGCTTTTGTTGGTGCTGTTTGCCGGTTTATCTCTGGCTGACATCTCACTGTGTCACTATAAGAACGATTCATTTCTCCAGGAAATGAAGAAGTGTCCATTCGTTCTTATAGCTTTAAATTCAGCATCTTCTCCACCAGGTGGCGACAGAAACCTGCAGGCTGAGCTGGCTGCTGTCCATGGTGCTGAATGATGGTTTTTAATGCTCATATTTGTTAAACAAATACACACAAAAATATTTTAACTATAGGGAACTGATTGAATAAGTAAGAAGAAAAAGATATAATTTGTAAATCTCCAAGGGGAGATTAAATTTCACTCTGTTGTCATACACACAGGCCCGAAATACACATACATGCACAAACAGGACCTATACATGGAGAGAAGTCAGAGGGGGCTGCTTTGGACAGGTGCCCCGAGCAGTTGAAGGTTCCCTGCCTTGCTCAAGGGCACCTCAGCAGTGCCCAGGAGGCTGACTGGCACCTCTCCAGCTACCAGTCCACACTCATACTTGGTCTGTATGGAGACTTGAACTGGTGATTCTCCAACTCCCAAGCCAAGTCCTTATGAAGCCAGGTACTGCTGCCCTAAATTTTAAGTATAAATTTGAGGTAGTTGTACTTGAGATTCCTTCTGTTCCACTTTACACCTCATTTAAACCACTGATTCCACAGCAATTAAATTAAATTAAATTAAGTAAAATAAAATAACTTTTCAACAACTTTTTCACAAAACTGTTCAAGACTCAAATTATCCCTAGATAGGGAAATAAAATTTCTGAGTGTACACACACGCACACGCACACACAAAAACACACACACACAAAAAAAGTTAATAATGGGAACATCTCAGCAGCTACAATATCTGTTTATACACTCATGTATAACTCCGAACAGTCCACTATTGATGTAATATATTTCAGGCACAGGGGACATTTTTCTGCAGAACGAGTACTTTTACTGTGACACTTTAAGTGCACTTATACAATAAATACTATCCACTGAACATAAGTGTTTTTTTATTTGGCACCAAGACTATGAAACTGTCTCCCTCTGGGTCATTACATAGGATTTAAAAAACAGAACAAACAATAATCTTGTAGAATAAAACCCAAAGCACTCTTTAAAACCACCAAACACATTAAATATTCAGTAGATCATAGCCAACAATCAGCCATGTTAATCACAGCTTTAATCGAATGGTGTGCCATTTTAAAGTGGTTATCTGAATGTGTGGGAGATGCTTTTATTTAAATTTTGTTTTGGTCTTTGCCCAGTTTATAAAGAAAGAAAGAAAACAACAGGCAATGAATGCTGTTGACAAATATGGAAGCAATGGTCAATTTTTAACCACTAAAACTGGCAAAATGAATCCAAATGTCTTAGAGATGAAGAGACGCAAGGGTGAGGATAATGGAGAGAGAGATGAGGAGGAGGTTGCTTTGACATCAAATGAGAACAGAAGTGGATGCAGTTCCACTCAGAGCTCTGAAAACATCATTTGGATCAACATGGTCCATCTACATAACACTTGAAATAGCAGGCGGTGGAGTCAGTGTGTGTTGTTGTTTGTGAGTTCAGATAAAAGTGTCCAAGAAGACATTTTACTTTGAAGGCTGTTTTTCCTCTCAAATGATACACATTTTGGGGGGAAAAATACTTCTGAGAATTACCAACTCTGCAGCCATTTTGCTCTTTGAAATCATATTTGGCAACAGAAGAGTATTAGAAATTTAAAATGGTTAAAGTCATGCTCACCAAAGCGTACTTTTATCTCTGTTTTCCACCCCGTCAATACGGGAAAATTCAATTTGCATTTATATTGGAAAATGATTTCAAGCCAAGTTGGCACCATCTGACGCACCAGAGAATAATGCTGCTATATGTCTCGAGTATGATGCTGCAGCAGGGGGTTTTTATCTCTGGGTCTATAAAGTTAAACCAATGTGGAAGAGCCTTAAACTGTCACTCTTTCTAATGGCCAACAGGGGGCGACTCCACTTGTTACAAATAAAGGTCTATGAGAAAATAATATTACTTCTCACTTGGTTTATTACCTCAGTAAACATTTTCCTTGTGAGTTCATGGTCTCAGTCACAAGTTTCAGGTCTTCTGCAATACACCATGATGCTTATTTTGTAAATTATGGTCCCATTTAGATTAAAATAAATTATAAAGCAGGGTTTGCTTCAGAGTGTGGCTACCTCGTGTTTGACAAGTTGCTACCAGGTGGTCGCCTTTGGTTCTCAGTCAGATCCACCCATTGTTCCTTCACAGCTCCACCCTCTAATCAAAGTATAAGTCCAACTGTCTTTAAACAAGTACTTCCTTATTAGCAGTGTCGTAGCTTATAGTGTTGTTAGAATTGGTCAAATCTGTTGCCATATCAAACTACAAATATTATTAATTACAAATAAACAAATTCCAGACATTAAATGTGATCAGGTTTTGTTCCTTGCCCACTTTTTTGTCAGGACTGACTTGGCAGGGATGGCTGCCATCTTGTTTTTACATGGATTAGTGTATTGTGCTCTCACTACCACTAGACGGTATAAAAAGTGTCCACAAACGAGGACAACAGGTCTAAGTTATGTAGAATGAAATATAAGGTCAAGTAACCCCACAATGTGATGTCCTCATATGAGGACACAGGGTCTCAGGAGGATATGGCATCAGTGAAAACGGCAAACACCAAAAGCTCCAATACAGTAACCCACAAACCAATGGGTGACATCAAAATGGCTATGTCCACTTCTTCACGCACCTTCAGGAGAGCCAATCCAGGCAGTTATTTTGGGCCCCCCAAAATAATATGAGAAAAGGGGCCACTCACATTGGCACATTTTGCAATGACAAGTATAACCTCCCTTAAAATGACAATAAAGGCACTATACAGAGCACCAGCCGCTGCCTCTTAAGTGAGGCCTCTTCTTGCTACCATAGGATTTTTTCCATTGTACGTTCCTGCAAGTCATGACTATGTTACATTTGTACATTATTTTGTGGCAGATATGTTTCTCAGCAACGCTGTGGTGAAGGTGTGGTTAGATTTAGGCACAAAAAAACACTAGAAAAATGTAATGCTTTGGCTTTAAACACCCACGTTTGGTGGCACAAAAGCTGCTGAAGGAGCAGAGATGGCTCGGTGAAAAACACCTCGGGTCAGTTCCTCAAATGCTGCTGGGATATGGCATGATGTGTCAGTGGGAAAAACAACCAAATCTGTGGCTCAGACCTTACAGTGCAACCATCAGGGCGTTGATGTACTCCTTTACCTGGGGGCCCCAGCGTCTGGGATCACCACTGCTCATCTTTCAGGGACCTTCAACAATGTGTCAGAAAGAGATTCAGTGAAGGCATGTTGTACAAGAAAACATAAAGGTTTGAAAGGTTTGACCTTTACTTCCACACCTTACTTAGTTTTTAAGTGAGGTTCACAACATAGTTTTGATAATTTGGCTGTAATTTATTTAAAAATGACCATACACCGCTTACCAACACTGAAACGATACAGGCAATAACAAAAACATGCTATGTAAATCACAGAAATACTTTTTTCTTGGGTTTGGGATACTTATTAAATAACTACAATCTCATACAAAAGATTTCCCAAAGCGTTCTTCCTAAAGAGCTGAGGTTCTACCCCAAACTATTTGCTTCTGAAGAACCCTTTTTTTGAAGAAAGGGTGACAAGCCGAAAAACCCTATATGGCTCTAGTTAGTACTTTTGGTTGGAAGAGTGTAGGCTACATTTGTGTTTTTACTTTGAACAGAACAGAGTCATCTTATTGCCCACTGGTTCTTGGGTTCTGGGGGTCCTGATCCCCACTAAGGGTCATCAAAGCTTCACAAGCGGGGCCTTAGGAAACTCTGGTTGTTTGTTTTTAGATATTTTTTTTTAGGGCTTTTGCCTCTATTATAGAACAGCTGCAGAGTGACAGGAATAGAGGGAGAAAGACTGGGGATGACATGCAGCAAAGAGGTCACCCTCCCCCCCAATTTGTCAAATTTAGATCATTCATCAAGATATAAATATCAGTAAAACTCACAGGGTAAGGGCAGAGTGAAGAGCTGAATACAAGCTATGTTCACAGGACCTTCATGCTCTGCTAAACAGCCTCACACTACATTAGAAAAGTACACAGTTTAAACAACCAGAGAGCTAACAGAGTGGGGCGTCAGACAGGCGTCAGAGAGAAGAAAACACTGACATTGTTTAAAAAGAAGCCTATTAAATATCTGTGATTGCTGAAAAACAAAACACTGACATAATCCTAAAAGATGTCCCTTAGTCAGGGGTCCTCAGTTTACTCATTGGTAAAAGAGGGGTAGGTAAAGGAAAAGGGTTGGGAGCCACTGTTATAGCTTGTATCTTACAGTATGAGGTATAATATTGTACAAAGAGGGGACTTGTGTGGGGGACCTGGGCCTATGTGAGGTCCAGGGTACTAAATGGGTTAACAATTGATTTTAAAATCAGTTTTCTCAAAACTCCCCAAAGAATATTTTGATTACAATCAGGAGACAGATAGACAATTCAAGTCTGCAGCATTAAATAGAGGTGCCATTTCAGGTTTGTATAAGATGCTGATCTACTCCTCCCTGAATCCCAGCGCCCAGTGGGAACGAGATTTGGGGGTCGTATTGACTCCTGAAGAGTGGCAAAAAATATGGAGCCACCCAGTGGTGATTTCTAAGTCCATTAGAGCCACAGACATACAATCAAAGATCCTCCATATAGCTTACATCACACCCTCCAGTATTAAAAAATAGATCCAAGCTCCTCTGATCTCTGCTGGCATGGTCATGGGCATCTGGGAGCTTTGATTCATATGTTATGGCACTGCCTGGCAGTCAAGTCCTTCTGGGGGGAAGTATGTCATTCAGTCTCAGCAGTAATGAATATAAATCTTTCCACATGTCCTCTGGTTTGCTTGTTTGGCTGTAGGGCTACACAAGTTATGTCAAAAGAAGACTGGAAAACAGTAGCTGCCAAAAAAACCCCCAATATTACTGAACTGGAGAATTCATAAGCTAGCATGTTTCTCAATATAAGCTTGGTTGCCTGAGTTCTCCAGTCATCTTGGTGTGGAATGAAAAGATGATATGATCTGTGACACAACTTTTTCAAGGGGAACCAAATTTGGAACTGCATTTCAACATGACCGACATTGAGTAGTAGTAGTAAATGGGATGGCAAATGGACCCTATATAGGATTGCCCATGGGTTCCATGATGGCCCCATGCCAACATAGGCGGGTTTACCAAAGTGGGCTCCGCAAAGTTATGTTAGGACTACCTGGGTACCAAATGGGTATTGGCCCAAAATGGGCATCTTATCTGGGGTCCACTTGGGTAAACCCACCCATGTGGACAACTGGCATGGGGCCAATATGTAACCCATGAATAAGCCCATATATGGCCCAGTTTTCAGCCCATTCACTACCCACATGGGCCCCACATACAAATGTTGGTGGGGAAGTTATTGGTCATTTCATCATGTCTCTTCAAACTGTCCCCTCCTCTGAACTCCAAATCATATGCATCATATCAAGGCGACTACTTTGTGTGGACATCTCCAGATCATCTGTGCATATGTACCAATATTTTCTCAATTACATTTAGTAGAGTTTAAGCCCAGCTCACCTCTACACAAAGAATTAAGTTGAAACAGATCAGCCTATATGTTCCCTGTAGATATTTTTCCACCCTCATATCCACAGCTTTCAGCCTGTAGCGCGTAAAATGACGCACGCAACAGCAGGAGCTCATATAGTTTATAAAGTCAGTCACCAAACGCACCAGGAGAAACCGGGCCACCCTGCTGAAAACCTCCGTCCTCTCCCTGCATAGGCTGCCATGTCTCTGGAGGACTCCCTGGTTATTACCCCAGATGACAGCGGGTCTCTGGTCCTGAATGTGTCCATGAGGGAGCAGCTCCTGTACAACATCTGGCTCCCCGGGATCGGCATCGCTGCTGTGTACGGGCTCATCATTATCGTGGGTCTGGTCGGAAATGTCACCTTAATGAAAACCTGTCTGATGGTGAAGTCCATGCGGACAGTGCCCAACTTGTTCCTGTCCAGTCTGGCTCTGGGGGACGTGCTGCTGCTGGTGACCTGCGCCCCGGTGGACGCCAGCCGGTACCTGGTGGACGAGTGGCTGTTCGGCCGCGTTGGATGCAAACTGATCCCGTTCATCCAGCTCACCTCGGTGGGAGTCTCCGTGTTCACCCTCACTGCTCTCTCCGCTGACCGGTACTTCTCACGCAGTTAGTCCGAGCATGCTTTTACACTTGTTGACTGATTAATAACTAGGTTTCCTTACTGACACACTTTATCTGTTGTTTCAGAGCTACACTGATGCAACATGACGCGTGGATAGAAATGGGTGAAGAGTCATGCTTTTACGCATGGCTGCAGTATTACTTCACATTAACACATTCTAAAAGTCTTTATGTTTAGAGTACTTTTTTCTGCACATTTTATCTGACATGACTGTGGAAACTGTTGTATAAACTTAACTGGCTAAACTCTGACCAGAGTGACCTCCTTTTTTCCCTATTATTAGAACCACATTGTTACAACACTATAGGACATTACAGGCCTGTAAAATTACGTTTTGCTGTTTTATTCCCGAGCATAAGGTCTGAATGCTGCATCAACAGCCTCTCCATGCTGCCAGGATCTAAAATACTGAATAATGTCTTTGTTTATTAGTCCAAGTCGTCAGTTGCTCCCTTAATATTTAACACTTTTGGGTCTACAAATGTGGGAATCATCCTAAAAAATATCCAACATGTGTGGGGGGAAAATGATTTTGGAAACTCTGAAGTGCAAATTAAGCCAGAGCAAACATCTTTAGCATCTTAATACAACCAGGCACTGAAAATAATAATAATAATAATAATAATAATAATAATAATAATAATAATAATAATTACTTTTTTAAGGACACAGAGAAAGGTCCACAGCATACCACAAAACAACAGACAATCATCTATGTACAAAAAATATAATAGACTAAATACAATATATATATATGTATATATATATATATATATATATATATACATACATATATATTTAAAAAAAAAGACAAGAAATACCCGACACTATATTATACAAGTTCATAAAAATGGACAAAATTCAATAAACTGCACCCACAAACAAGCTGGAGTGTGATAGAGTGACACAATCTTTTCAGCTTTAACAGCTTTATTAATTTCAGTTTCCTGAAATTATTTTTTTCAAATGTATCAACAGTCCAGCTCCAGAGCCTCTTTCCAGATTTATTCAAAGACAAGAGAGTAACAGAGGGACAAGGAGCAGCATGAATTGTAAAATACTGAATTTGAACAATCAGCTTCTTCCATAATGGGCGGTCAACTCTGGGACACATTACCAACTAAAATCAAACTGATTACAGATTTAAAATCCTTCACAACAAAGGACAAATACTGGGTAAAAGCAAACCAGAGCTGTACACACTCCTAGCTAAATGCACTCAAACCTTTAAGCGGTATTAGTGTCAGTGTTTTGGTACTGTATATGTGGTATATGTATTGTAGTGTGTGGATTGTGGTCTATGTATTTTATTGTGCCTTCCGTGGTTGTATGATGTTTTAAACTGTATATTTTAATAACATTTTAGGTCTATATGTAAAAGCCCAACTAGAGATAAGAGCTGAAAATTAGCAATAGTTATAAACTCTCTGTGCAACGCATCAGTCCCATACTCTGTATTGGAACTATGTTAAATTGCATTGTCCCTATGACATAAAATAAAATAAAATAAGAAATAAATTAATAAATAAATTATAAGGTTTTAACAAGTGTAAGTATGTAAAATAAATATATGTTTTTTTCTCATTATATATATAACAATTCATTCTCTGTACATTTATTTCCTGACTGTTAAGTGTTGGGATTGGGATACTCATTATACAGAATGGCCCATCTTAAAATTACATATTTTATGTCACTGGATCCAATTATTGAGACATTAATGTGTTATTGCTTAAGTGTTGCAGCTGATAACAGTGGGGCTAATTTTAATTACTTTATATTCTGCTGGGTAGCTTGTGAATTTCCCTCCAGGAGTCATTAAAGTTTTTTCTTGATCTATAATAAATGATCATATTTTATTTACTGATTCTCTTTCATATTAATAATCTGAATCGAGAGAAATCTGAAGGGTCATAACATGATTAACAGATTAGGAGAACAGAAAGTACATGAAATTAAGTTTATTTTGCTGGACTTTCCTCCTGATATCTGCTTATTTTCTTGAGAAATCAGGAGGACTTTACCTCTAATATTCATATGATGAAGTTACACTGAACCCAGTCACCAGAATAAAATGCAAATACATTTCATACACATCACATCAAGTAGCTCGGATTAGATGTATATGAGTTTTTCATCAGAAGGAGAAGTGGATGGTGGAAGGTGTGAAATCTGGGCAAGACTACTACGGTGTCCATTTAAGGACATCCTCAGGTGTCAGACCTTAGATGAAAAAGCATCAGGTCTCAGGAAATCCTCTGTCAGATGTCAGATGAAACAGCCTCAAACAGAATGGTCTCAGAAAAAAACAGCTTATTAATTTATCAATCTATTAGCAGGGAATACATGAAACATCATCAAGACACGACTGCGTCACAAGGGAAAACAGTTATGTCATCAAGTGCAACTTCAACAATCCTGGCAGGTGCCTGGTGAGCAAGATTAACTGGTACAAGATGGCTGCCGAGAAGCAGACCAGTGTTTGAGACCAACAAACAACAATTTTTTTTTTTTTTTTTGTTACCAAAATGCAACAAAACTGAGTATTTTAAGTGAAAACATGAAGTTTTCCTAACACTAACCAAGTGGGTTTTGTGCTTAAACCTAACCACACGAAAACTGAAACATAACATTTGAGGATATCCACCACAGTGCATATGAAAGGCACAAATTCAACATATGAAACACACAAATGTTACATATCCATGGTCCACAGAAATGTACATTTCCAACATTTCTGGTGACTCTGGTGATTGCGTCGTCACACCAGTCCAGCTGCACATATGCAACCAGTAATGAAAGGTTATATATTCTCTCACTTTCAGGAGTCACAAGCCAAAAAGGTTGGAAATCCCTGACATAAGATAGGAAGAGATAAAGAGATTGAAGTGCAGAGCTAAAATGATTATATGGGCCCAGCATGGTGCTGATCGAACAACCTAACACAGATTAAATATTAAATCTGTGACAGAAGGGTCCAGATTTAGGTTTTCGTTGTCTGAAAATGTGTTGGGAACTGCCAGCCGCTCTCTCTATTTTCAGCAGCTTTGACCTTTCTTAGGAAGCAAACAAACAAAAAAAAATTACCAGTTATGATAAATAAACCTTCCACCTCTGTCTGTAACTCTGCCTATCCAGGAGCTAATAATATCTGCTGTTGTTGCTGTTTTCTTTCATCCAAAACCTAATTTAATTTTGTCTGCTGTATAATCTACAGCCAGAAAAGGTATCAAAGCTGATTTTTATTTGATTAAAAGGAGAAATTGAGTCTCCCTCAGTTGGAGGTGGTGGGTGGAGTGCTTCATTGAAATCAGTGACGAGACAATAACTCATTTCTCTGCAGCTGTTCTTGATTGCATACATAATGAAGAATGAGGTAATCAGCATGATACAAACAGCCTCTCCACATGATGACAAAACAAGTTTCAGTGATGCTCCACATATTTCTCTCTTCTCTGTTCAGGTACAAAGCCATAGTCAGACCTCTGGACAGCCACAGATCCAGCGCTACTCTCAGTATCTGTTTACGAGTGGGGGTCATCTGGCTCCTCTCTGTGACTCTGGCTGTCCCCGAGGCCGTCTTCTCCGACCTGCACACCTTCACCACGAGCCACACCAACGAGACATTTGTGACCTGCGCGCCCTACCCCCACGCTGGGGAGCTGCACCCAAAAATCCACTCCACAGCCTTCTTCCTCATCTTCTACATCGTGCCACTCTTCATCATATCCGTTTACTACTGCTTCATCGCTCGCTGTCTGATCAGGAGCTCTGTGGACATCCCTGCTGAAGGACACCTGCACCTCCAGAAACAGGTGTGTACGTTGGGTCCTGTAATTTTCTCTCTTATTTACAAAGTGGTCTTTAAAAACGTATTTCTAAACTATACATTTCCCGGTTTAGTGCTTAGTACTCAAACTGTGTATTGAGAAAGCCATCCATCCATCCATCCATCCATCCAGCCAGCCAGGCGCCCAGGAAGCATCCTGATCAGATGCCCAAACTACCTTAACGGACCTCTTTCAATGCGGAGGAGCAGCGACTCTACTCTGAGCTCCCTCCGGATGTCCGAGCTCCTTACCCTATCTCTAAGGCTGGGCATTTCAGCCACTTGTATCCGCAACCTCATTCTTTTGGTCACTACCCATAACTCATGTAATATACTTAAGTCAAATTAATAGGTTCTCGTATTTTATTTTCCATTGTCTGCCACTTTCCACTTCCACTACATTTATCTAATAACATCAGTTACTTTGCAGATTCAGATTGATTGCTGATAGTAGTGTTTATGGAGGCAGCACCGTTAGCTGTTGGCCGCTGTCCCAGCCACCTCCATTTTGAGAATGGACAATTCATATGCTCTGATTTTTTTTTTCCAAACTGGAACCTATTGTCCCACGTTTTCTGGAACAACACTTTCGAAACTGGTCCAACACTGACTGAGAGCACTGCAGCTGTGAAACAAGCTGTAATGTAACCAATCGTGCATGTTCGCACTGTTAATTACTTTGACTGGATAATTAGAGTGGACACCCATAGTCAACTGATTAGAGGAAGCAGTGGGAGTGGGAGGGAGAGAACTGTGATTGGATGAGCACTAAGAAGGTCTTCCTGATTGGACTAGATTGATTGAGAGTATCCTTACAGAGGAAGGAAGAGGAAATCGCTATCTCCAAACCCACAAGACTTCATTTAAATAAACATTTTAGCGTTTGGACATACAGGGTGCTGAACAAGCCACGAAAGGTTACACTGCAGCCTGTTTTGCCTCTGCCAGTTGCAGCAGTCACTCTCAATGTTTAAAAAATATTGTTCCCATTAGTCATTCAGACACTCACACATGGGAAAGCAGGGTTGTTAGTTTTGCAAGTTTTTGGTGACCAAAGTTCCTTGGTACACCAAAGTGTAAATTTCAACCCTGCACAGCCTCAAAGCAAGAACAACGAAGCTAAAGTTCAGCTTCTTCCAAAAGGCTGTGAGGCTTATGAATGCTCTGGCTTAAAATCTATCCTCTGCACTTAATACTGCTGTGACTATGTGCAGCTATTGATGCACTGTTACGCACTTTAACATGCTGCTTGGTTTTTGACTATGTGTTGTATTTATTATAGGCTCTTAAGTTATTTAATTATTTATTTTGTATGCTGCTGGACCAGGGTAACGGATTTTGTTCCCACACGTTTTTAACATGTACGAATAAACAACAATGAACTGAACCTTGAACCTTGAAATTTAGATGCTGACATGATAATGGAGCTAGACGGAAAGAGAATCAGGATTTTTTTGCAGTGTGTATCAAATTTTATAGTAATCCATCCAATAGTTTTTAAGCTATTTCATTAAAGACAAAAGTTCTGGTTGCAGGAGAGGAAATTTAGAGGACCACCAAAGTTCATCCTCTGGGAACCATGAATGTTTTTACAAAATCCACCAGATAGTTGTCAGGATATTTCAGATTGGACCAAAGTGGTGGACCAATTGTAGAAGCTGATTCCTTCTCTCTCTGCTCTCCCATCAGATCAAGTCCAGAAAGCGTCTGGCCAAAACTGTGCTGGTGTTCGTCGGCTTGTTTGCCATCTGCTGGCTGCCCAGTCATGTGATCTACCTGTACCGCTCCTACCACTACGACCAGGTGGACACCTCGCTGGGCCACTTCATCGCCAGCGTGTGCGCTCGCATTCTGGCCTTCACCAACTCCTGCGTGAACCCGTTTGCCCTCTTCCTGATGAGCAAAAGCTTCAGGAAACACTTCAACCAGCAGCTCCTGTGCTGCACTTCTCCCAGACGCCTGTACAGTGTTAACAGTCAGAGCACAAATATAACCTCCGTCTGAGAGCATGTGCGACTTCATAGACTTGACAAAGACCTGTGCTTCTGTCGGACTGGAGGCTTGTTGATTGTCTTTGCTCCCATGTTTACCTCTGATTTACAGCTATCCAGTCAAAGCCACAGGAAAAAGAGGAGGTGCCTCAAAGGTTTTGTCAGAAACAATTCAGCGACTGTTCACTGAAAGATGGAGTCACTGCCGACACAACTTTTTTCTCGTTGCTTCAGACTAATATTTGATGTGCCCTCATGAATAAATGTAATAAAAGAAAAAATGCTTTGTTAGTTTGTACATTTTCTCAGTTTGTATCTGTAAAATGAAACTGAATGTGAAACATAGATTCGATCAGCTGTCATTTGCAGTGCAAACCGTGCGTGAAAGGTCAGATAGCAGCTTTATTGTGCATGTTTCTATCTGCACTATGCCATTATTACAGAAAGATGACGCAGAAAGATGGAGCAGAAGGTCCCTCTGATACTGACTGAGGTATTCATGGTTATACTCTTGACATGCGCTGCTCTGTGTAGTAGAGGCATTTTACTGGCTACATAAGAATGTGTGTCAAATGCTAAGTTATTAGAATTGTCAAATGTCACATTGTAGATGTTTCTGTTAAACTGTGGGTGTTAGTTAATGTTGGTTGGCTGTACGCCTGTATACTGTATGTATATATTTCACTAGCCATTCGTTAATTATAACGTTAATGTTAATGTGTAATATATGGAGCTGTACTTGAAAATCATTTTGCATTTTCAATTCAAATATTGGTGCTTTTTGTGAATAATCAATTATTGTTTAATGTTGCAATCTCACAGAGCCAAGCTGACATCTTTAAATGCCTTGTGTGGGGGGCATTGCCACTCTGATACAATTGCTGTGAAGGTAGTGGTATCTTAGGCTCCACTGGTACCAACCATGGCATTCTATGTTTCTGCTTTACAGACATGCATCCATTACAATCCATTACAGTTAGCAAAAACTGTATTTGTGTATTTGAATGCTTCTGCGTGCAAGTGGGACGTGCTCCTGAACCAGCACCACACATTACATACCTGAACCAACACTGCCATTAACCTAATTACAGCCCTCTGACGTCATCAGTGTGCTGCTCCTGTATGCTTCTTCAGAGCTAAGCTAGTTTTCCAAATTGAAGTTAGTACAATTGAACAAAATCCTCAGTAACAATGAACAAAAACCTAGGAAACTACTTCAAGATTAGCGAGTTAACGTGCTAACGAAGTTGGCTATGCTAACAAATAAGCCTATTTATAGGCTAAAATTCTAAGATTAACAGTAAGGATAATGTCAAGCACAGCCTACCTACTTAGCAATCTAACTTGCTAACGTTTTAGCCAATTGGCAAGCTTACTTGTTAGCTTAGCCAACCTACCTAGCAAGCTAAATTGCTAACTTTTTAGCCTATTGGTACGTTGGTTAGCATACCCAACCTACTTAGCAAACTAACTCGCTAATGTTTTGGCTTATTGGCAAGCTTAACATACTTGTTAGCATACCCCACCTACTTAGCAAGCTAAATTGCTAACTTTTTAGCCTATTGTTAAGTTTACTTGTTAGCATACCCTACCTACTTAGCAAGCTAATTTGCCAACGTTTAAGCCTAATGGCAAGCTTACTTGTTAGCATACCCCGCCTACTACTTGCAAGCTAACTTGCTAACGTTTTGGCCTATTGGCAAGCTTACTTGTTAGCATACCCTACCTATTTAGCAAGCTAAATTGCTTACTTTTTAGCCTGTAGGTAAGCTTACTTGTTAGCATACCTTACTTAGCAATCTAACTCGCTAACGTTTTAGCCTATAATTGGCAGGCTTACTTGTTAGCATACCCTACCTACATAGCATGTTAACTTGTTGAGCCTGCAGTAGCTTATATGGTTTTTGTTCAGTATTACTGAGGATTTTGTTTAATTGTATTAATTTGGAAAACTAGCTTAGCTCTGAAGAAGCACAAAAGAATTTTTGAAAAAAGCTCAGGAACAGCACGCTGATGATGAGGAATTTTATTAATTGGGTAGGACTGGAAAGCTGTGACTGTGCAGATTCAGTGACCCCATTTGTTCCCATGTGCAATGATGTTAGTTCCCAATGTTGCTATTTCGTGTTTTTGAAGCTTGACCTGCACTTTCAAAATTTAAATACGCACCTGACCAAAACACAATGTTTATCACAGATTTATGACTGGAAAAACTTGACACACACTGCCGAGCTGCATCTCAAATTAATCTAAGGTTCCCTGCTTTCAGAAGCCACTTCTAAAGGTCATAGGCACTGTAGACCTGCTATCAACCCCATAAAGATTTAGCGCCATTATCAGATTAAAATTTGTCCAATAATTTGGTTTATGACCAAATACTTGCAGAAATAATGTCTCTCTCTTCAGCCACAACCCTTGTTTGTGTCAGTGCTGATCAGCATATGTAAGCATGCTAATGAGCTGAATTAATATGGTAAACATGTTTGCATTGTCATTGTGAGCATGAAACTATTGATGATTCATGATCTGTTGGTTGGCATTATTCAAGCTCTACAATATATTGGTGATGGCAGTTTAACAGCTCAGTCAAAATGTATGACGATATTAATTGTGCAGTTTACAGAACTGTGGTGTAAATTTGTTGTCCTGTATGGTCTTCACCATAAATATCTTTATGTATGTGTCCAGTATGACCCCCTCTGGTCGTCGGTTTTATGAGAGGGTTTTTGTGATTGTGAACTTCTTGCTGTTAAAACTCACTGAATAAAAATCTAAAACTTTTAGTCGAATTGATTTGTATCACAGAGGAGCGTCTGTCGCTCTGTAGCATATCTGACCTTTTCAAATAGAGCAACACAAGTGAATGGAGCTCCAGCTGAGGTATTGATTAAATAAGGTTCTTTGGATTATTCATTTCACTACTTCTCTTTGTATGGAAGTACAAAGAGAACCCACTGCGAACTGCTGCTTCACAAGAAATGTCGACATCCAGGTTGTTTAATCTATTATGCTCTGTGTTCAGCACCTTCAGAAGTTATTTTGTCATAAGTGGTAATGTTCTCTCACAGTTGTAGCATGTTAGCACTAAATCTTGGCATGAGCAGCAGGAAATCCATCAAACACAAACACCTACAAATAAACACATAAAGTCACAACATGCATCCCCCTTTTCAAATCTTTTGCTGATGGCCGAGGCTTTTCTTTGTCGTTCAGAGAAAGACATGTCAACCTAAATCAGCTCAAATAAGACTTCTCAGGTCTCTGCAGAGGTGACCTTTCAGCGTGGCATTTGAATGCGGGAAATGAATTCCCCTTCAGTGACAACGTCTACGAAAACTCCATACTCAGTTCTTCAGATCCTATTCGCTTACTGCTGTTTTCGACATTTCTCATGTACTTTACTTTGCCTTCCTCTTTTCAGATTTGGCAGTGCTTCACAAGCTCGGCATATTCCTTTACCAGTTTTGGTTTATAAACCTACTTTGAAAGTCCATCAAATACAAAACAATTAAGATTGAAAATCTCTTTTACAAGAGAAACCTGGCTGAGGTAGCAGCCAATCAAAACACATTTAAAATGCAACAAATACAACATATAATACAAAAATCCACAATAAAACAACAACTATTCAAACATAGTGGCCTCTCAAGAAAAATAAGCTCATGTCTCTATCACCACATTCTTTATGATGCCCTTAAATTCATCAATTAATATAAGTGTTTCTAATTTTAAATCTTTTTGAGATTGTTCCATGTCCAAGGTGCAGAGCAGGAGAATGCAGTTTTCCCCAGATCTGTTAAAACCCAGAGTACGTTAAAAAGGAACCACCTGGAGGAGCGTAGCTGGAAACTACCAGAGCTGAACAGAGTCCCAGCACTGAAATTTCTAACTTCTCTACAATGCCCCACAAAGTATTGATATTCAATACCATTTTCTGTACCACAGGGAAAAGTGACACTGGGTGCAGAGACTTAAAATGTGTATTAAAAGATGAATATGACGACGCAATGACGTGACAGTGGGTATTTTTCCTTTCTTGATGAGAGCAGCAGAATGGCTGTAGTTAACATTAACAGTAAGAGAGAGTGAGAAAGCTAGGCTGTATTAGTGCTGCAAAATAAAAGCTCTGTGCCAGAAATTTACTGTACTTCAAAAAAAAGTGATGTGTTCTCAAGTCACTTGCAGTCCACTCAAAGTGAACCCGCAACCCCTTTTGCTGCCTCCAACACCAAATGTGGAAACGGGAGCCAACTAACAGGCTAACAGTAAAAATACCAACTAATGAATTATAACACTATGGAAACATGAAGACAACCTGCATTATATTTATTTACACACAAATGGTGGGAGGGAGGTGTTCTCACACGAGGATCACCAAAGAATACAAAACATTACAATCATCTTGTTAAAATACTTTTTTTTACAAAATACAGTATTTAGTTTTTGTGGATACACGGATTTACACCTTATACTATTTTGTGAATCCTGTATGACAATATTTTACACAAGTTTTGGCTTTGTACGTAAAAAATGATCAAAACCGATGCAGCAGAAACAGATATTGTCTATTTTATCCCACACATCCTTCTTATCACCTACGTTACCCACAATGCAACTCAACCAACCAGTTCTGTTGGAGAGTCAGGTGTTACGTTTGGTATGCTAATAGCAGCTAATGTAGCCTCACTAGCTTCAAGCAGAGATGAGGAGGAGCTACTGAGGTCTGGTGAGACCACCTCTTTCTGACTCCTCACACACAAAGATTATTTTTTATTGTGATACTTGTCGTCTTTATTGACTCTAGTGACATCACTTGAGGCAACATGTGAAACTATGAGCCACTCTCTCTGGAGCCACAAAAAGCTTTATACAGCTATTTCTGCATATGCACTTGCACTATCCAACACATGTAAACTGACTTTGGTGTGTAAAGTCAGTGAAGTTTCCCTTTAAATACATTTTGTAAAAAAAGTAAAAATGGTAATAACTTCATTAAAGGTTTAAAAATACAAAACTTGACACAATAAAGGTACAGCAATATGAATGCTACTTCCAATGCTTGTATCAAAAGCATTTAATTTGAGTTTTTTCCTGTTAAAGGGTTTTTTAGGGGGAGTTTCCTTCTCTGCTGTGAGGGTCCACAGACAGAAAACATATTGTACATTGTAAAGCCCTGTGATGCAAATTGTGATTTGTGATATTGGGCTCTATAAATGAAACTGAACTGAATTGAATTTGAGTAATATGTTAATAACAATTATAATTCTAAGAGCAACCGATTAATAAAATACAGATCACTATGTCCCATTCTCTGAATGCGGAAATCTTTTTTTCCCTGCATCATGTTAGTCAGGGACAGAAGGTACAAACATGAAGGACAGCTCAGTCGATGCAGCAAACAAAGAGCCACGGTGGCAGGGCAGAGACGTCTCATTGGTAGAGGAGGAAGTCCTTGATGCTGTGTGGGAGAAAGAGGCCCGAGGCTCTGTGAAGACGACTCCTCCCCAGACTTCGACGTATACAGAACCGACAGAGCTGAGACAGAGAGCAGGGACCTGGAGAGACAGAGGGCAGAGCTGTTATTATCACAGACTGTATAAAAGGAGTGGAAGTAGCTTCTGTGATGTCACCCACTGGTTTGTGGACTACAGTTTTAAAGGCTTTGAGCTCAGACACAACATTAAACATAATTCAGTATTAACTATAGCTCCATCTAATGTGAATAAGTGTGATGTTTCCCAGCTAATCCTCCACTCGTCTGTGTTAAGGACACAGTTTACACATTATTTTTTTACTTCTGATTTATTAAAGACTGAGCAAAACATGATGCTGAATTTAGCAGCAGACTTCAATAATAGTCATATAAAGTGGCAGTAAAAGAAATAACTTTTGGCATTCATTTTTTCATATGATATAAAGGGAATACTGTAAATCAGTAACACACTCTCAGCCCTAATGACTAAATACATATTTCAAGGCATGTGGCTAGATTTATTATATAATGAGCAATTTTGTAGGTAAAGAATGAAGTCAGACGGGGAAGCACAGGGATATCATGTACTGACGTTGAGTGACAGACCCATCAGTCTAGGTGTCATTATATCTGCAAATTCTGATTTAATACTTTGTCTCTATGTCTGGTGGTTTTAGTTCTCATATTTATGGTACCTTTGGCAACAGAACAATCCCTTTTTGTCCTGGTTACATGTTCAACACAGACAAAAAATTAGCTTAGACTGGTTGTTAGTCGTTACAGACTCAGACAGTGCAACAGGTATTAGAGCTCCGCAAAGACATTTCAGAAAATGCTAAGCTAACATTATTTAAATATTTGTTAAAATATCAGTATTTGCTAAACTGAAGGCAAATTACTCCTGAAAAGAACCACCGTTGACGGTTTGCTACCAAGAATCTCCGGGACTAACTATCTTACTGCTACTTCCGCTATCTCACTGGAAGTTGCGTACATTATCCTACAGTAGTGCCCTCAGGTAAAAGGCGAATATGCCAAGTGAGCAATTCTAGAATAAAACCAACGGATCCGGTACAGGGTCCGCCAGACTAGCGCTATGTTTCACTGCCACTGAAACTGCCTCTAACACTGCAGCATTTTTTTTAATATACAATCTATGACCATAGGCGACTGTTTGCGAGGATGCTAGAGTTTACACATTACGCACGGCTTTTTTGCACGCTTCGCATGGCCCAAACCACCGCTGGTGACTTCTTTTCAGTTGTTTTTTTTTAAAAATACTTTTATAATGTCTGTGGAGCAGCAGCGGCGTAAATCTACCTCATTAGAAGCTCTGGGGGAGACTTTGAGCGGGAGTGATGTTGAGATAGAAGACTCATCAGACAGCAACAATGAGGAGTTTGATGAGGAAGAGGAGGATTTTTTGTCACTTGTACTTGGATCCAGATTATGAGCAAGTTATTGTGTTTCTTTTGCTTTTTTTTCAACTAGATAGATAGATAGATAGATAGATAGATAGCTTTATCATTACATTGGTGAGATCTTTTGTAGTCATTTGATGTGACTTCATTTTTCAGTGTTATTTTGAGAAACCAATGCAATGCAATTCAACATATCTCTCTGTTTCAATAGTGAGGATGATGAGGAGAAGACGAGGAGTTTGTGCCACCTGCGCATGAGAAAACCGCAAATTCTGCTACCTCAAGGCCTATGACACGCAGATCATGGGGAGCCTCTGCCTCTAGTCCATATCTCAATTTACCTTCGATGGCTAGCTCATCCCTCTCTCCTCCTCAGTTACAAATCTGGGGGTTCAGTTTGACCCCCACTTAAATGACCATATAAAACACCTGCGCAAGACCTCATTCTACCATCTTCGCAACATCTCCAGACTCCGCCCCACTTTAACCCTCCCAGATGCAGAGAAGCTAGTCCATGCCTTTATCTCCTTGAGACTGAACTACTGCAATGGACTCTTCATCAGGATTCCTGACAAGAACATCCAGAAGCTGCAGTACACCCAAAACAGCGCTGCCAGGGTCCTGATGGGAGTCTGTAAACATGAGCACATAACCCCCATTCTACACTCGCTGCACTGGCTCCCTGTCTCATCCCGGATCAATTACAAAATCCTGCTGCTCACCCACAAATGCATCAATGGACACGCAACCCCCTACCTGCAAGAACTAATCACTCCACAGTCCTCCACCCATACCCACAGATCTGCAGGCAGCCTACTCCTCCGAGTCCCCAGCACCAAGCTCTACAGTTGTGGTCAAGGAGTTGATGAATGAATTCAGTGGCACCTCTTTGCATGGGAATATTGTTATCACGGTGTTATACACTGTCTAATTCAGAATATGTGTAAGGCGAGGATTGGTTTATCACAATTTACTCACGCATAGTAAGAGTCACAATGTTACTGACACTGGGAGGTCTTACCTTTACATAGAGACCAAGCTTATGCATACGGACCTGATAATTGTGGAGCTATTCTTGATTAATTTTGGGTATGTCTATTAAGGCGAAAATCACCTTTTAACACCTAAATCTAAATTAATTGCATACATTAACTTTTGCTGTTGAAGTATTTTAAAAAAGTCAATTCAAATGAATTTTGGCAGATGTGTCGAAGTAAAGCTGCTGGATTTTGGACACAAGTGTCCCCCTGTCCTCTACCACCAAATCTGGTCTGCAGTCCATTGTAATCCATTTTGCAAGGGACTTAGTCGGTCACAGGTAGACTTGCTCAGTTTGCGTCTAAGTGCCTGGTTAATTTGAATTTTTCTTTAATTTTGTTAACACGTTTTTGAAATAATTAATTTATCAAAATTAACCTGTTATTTTGACAGCCCTACTGATAATACATTCATGTTAGAGTTTGGGATTTTGGCCGTCACTATCTTGGTTTTTTGGAAGCAGAAGTGACAATATTTGGACAAGAGGGTGGAGCTGTGGAGGGGCGAGGCCGGGGTGGATCTGACTGAAGGACACCGCTGTGGTAGCACCTTGTCAATCACAAGGTAGCCACACCCTAAAGCACACCCTGCTTTATTGTCTATTTTACTCTGAATGGGACCATAATTGATAAAATGAATACCATGTTGTGTTGAAGACGACTTGAAACTTGTTATTGAGACCATGAACTCATTTAGAAAATGCATACTGAAGGAATTATTCAACTGAGAAGTAGGGTTTATTTCTTGTAAGCTTCTTTAATATTGCAGCCAGTGAAGTCACCCCCTGTTGGCCATTAGAGGAATTGCAGGTTTAAGGCATGTACACATATGCTTCACCTCTCAGACACAGAGGTTGCCCTCTAGTTATACACTACAATAAATAAATTGGGTTTATGTTGCATGTATAAGTTTCCACGACATACCTTTGTTCTGCAGTGCAACTCTCACTGCGCTGTTGGGTGATGACAAATCCAGAGGGGTCTTACCCTCAGGGTTCCGACGACACCCATCGGCCCCAAAATCCAGCAGAAGATCCACAACTTCTGCTTCTCCACCTCGAATCGCAGCATGTAAAGGACTGTCCTGCCCACACCCCATCTGAACATCTGCTCCTGCATGTGCACAGAAACAGAAACGGTCAACAGCGGACTCGAGTGAACAAGTCAGAAAAATGATGTGATTTAAACTTAAAACACCAAAACCATCATTGTGTGCTCACAGAATGTTTGTTTCAGCACTCACTGGCTTCAATTATTAGGAAGCCTTGCAGAGAGGAAATTGGTGACTGTTTAAAAAACATGAAAAGAGGGGAACTTGGAGCAGAACCATGAATAATAATTAATTGCAAATCAAATCTATACTCGCCATAAAAAGCATGTGCTGCTCAGATCTGCAAAAGTGGTTTCTTGTTTCCATGGAAAATTAAAGTGAAGACAGATACTGAACAGCTAACAATCACCCTGACTACGAGAGAAACAAAAGCAGTAACATCAGCTGTATTTATCTTCATTATCGATCAATCTGCTGTTTTTTTAATTAATCGATACATTGTTTTGTGTATATGATGCCAGAAAATAGTGATCAATGTCTGTTACAATTACACAGCTCAGGGTCGCATTTTAAAATATCTTGTTGTGTCTCAGCTGACTCAAATGCTTCGAAGCTTTGATCACTGCCGTTGACAATATTTTCTACATTTCTGCACATCAGTACCACTTCTAAAAACTGCACAGCTCTGTCCTTTATATTCATATATATATACATGCTCTTCAAAAAAATCGAGATATACAGTTGGATAGTTTATTTAAACCAGTATGTACATTACTTGCTGAAAAATTAGGCTTCAGATAATATATCAATTATTAATCATACATTTGATCTAGCTCTGACAGTCAGCACATCAGAGAAAGAGTTACAGCATAACTTTAGCTTGGGCTCTACAAATATAAGTAACATTTGTATTATTGTAAGAAATCTGAAGTGAAACCAAAAACATCAACACTTGAGATGTTGTTTCACTCTATACATTACCCTGTTTGGGGGTCGAAAGCTCTGTGACTTATGATTGCTCCTGACTTTTTGTGACACTGTGGAGTTTGCAGATTACCTGAGTGTAGCAGCATCCTGACACAGGCTGCAGACCCGGCCATGCAGGCAGAGTACAGCGGCGTCCCCACCACTTGCAGCTCCACGTCAATATGAGCTCCATACGACAGCAGCAGCTCCAGACACTCCCTGTGACCTGATGGAGAAACAGCATCAGAATCTGATCTCCCCTTTAAATGTTTACATGTGTTTGCACACACAGACACACACACAGACAGACACACACACACCTTTCTTAGCAGCCTCATGGATGGGTGATGCCAGCTGGTAGGGGGTGTGTACGGAGGCACTGTGCTGCAACAAGAGCCTCACACAAGCAGCACTCCCGCTGCTGCAAGAGTTGAAGAGAGGTGTGGCGCCATCTGTTGATACTGCCTCCACCTGTGGAGGGGGATATAAAAGGAAAGATGATGATAGTACAGCCAAAAGAGCTGCACAGGCACATATGCACACACAAACCAACATCAGACATCAAATACACCTTGTAAACAAATACACATTATTAATGGATAAAGGATGAATAAAATGAATCAAATTTATCTTGGTGGTGTTGTTTCTGAACTGGCACCTCTCCAGCCACAAGTCCACACTCCATATTTTGGTCCGGACAAGGACTCGAACAGGCGACCCTCCGGTTCCCAACCCAAGTCCCTATGGACTGAGCTACTGCCGCACCAAATTACCAGACATTGTTAAAAGAGCAGTCCATTAATTAAGCACTGGAGTCCTTTAACGCTGTCAGCCTCACAGTTTGAATAAAAAAGGGATCCACATGATGCAGAGAAATGCATTCTTCTAGCCTGAGTGTCAGACTGAAGCTCCCAGAACCTTCAGTTGAGTGGGTGGGGTCTATGGTCTGGAACCAGGCTAGCATTCTTCCTTCTTCTCAAAACCTAATCTACAGGACCCACAATGCAACTCTACCATGGACCCTTTTTTTCTGAGATTTTGGTATGTTATGTGATCAAGCCTCAAGCTGCTATCCACAAGCAGAGATGAGGAGCGGACCACAGAGGCCTGGTAGGCTCTCTTCTCTCAAACTCATTACCCCCATTTTCTTTTTTCATTTTTTTTCAACTTGTAGTCTTCAAACCAGTTGTTCCAGCCGTGTGATAGGAAAATACTTTTAAAAACTAGTATGTCATCTGCATATTTCTCTTCAATATAAAGGCTTCTTTTTGATATTTTTTCAGCTTTCTTTACTTGTTTTCAAAAATAACGCTGTGAATTCCTCTATCTATGATTCCTAAATATTTAACCTCATACATTTGTCTATGAAGTTTCTCTTCATAGACAAATCCATCAGGTGTGATACCCAAATCTGTCCATTCAGATCGCAAATAACCAGAAAACAAAGCCTGCCTTAAAACTCAAAATAACAATTTTTCTTACATTTGCACCGTTTTCCACCAAGAACTTAGCACAAGCATAATGTCCACCGAGGCAAGCTTCATGGAGAGGGGAGACTCTGTCCATGGAGAGTGTGTCTACATGGAAGCCCTGCAGGGGAGATCAGAGAGGATGATACTGTCAAATACAACCGTGGATATGCTGTGCATCCTGTGCCACATCAACAAGGACTCACCTGAGCGATGAGGCTTCTCAGGTGTAGCAGTCTGCCTTGGTAGGCGGCTTCATGGAGAGGAGTTCTGTCGGACCAGAAGTCTGGGACACAGAGAGTAAGATTCACTTTCAGAGAACACACAGATTCGCTCATGGCAGACTGATCCTGCTCTCTGTCTATTGTAATGTTAAGATGGCCTCGTTTGAATCCATGTTAATCTGGTTTTTCAGGGTCACTCAAACCCAAAACACCAAACTTGCTCAATACACACCCAGTTTACATGCAGAGTGGTCAGGCTCAGTGCTCAAATAATCTGTAACTCTGACAACAAAAACCTAACTTTCAAGAACCTAATAGCTAGTAGGACACTGGAATCTGTTGCTTAAAGTTTATCTCTGATTGCTTGGTGAAAATCTTTACAGAACTTTACACACTAACCTCAAAACCTCACACCAAACCAGCAAAACAATACACATCTATTGCTAAAGCAAACAATTCATGCAAACTCTTCTTTAGAAAATGTGATTCAGTGATAATACAGTACAAACAAACAAAATCAGCACCAACTATGCACTGATTGTATAAACAACAAACACTTGTGGCTTTTGCTTTTTCTGTGTGCAGGGCAGATTACAGTGGTTTCAGAGACCATGCTTCAAGAATCCCTGTTAGTGTTCAAGTATTCACTTGCAAAGTTAAATCAAACTTACTACGAAATTTGTACATTTGTTCAAGAAATAACAAAAATAAACCAGTTGCGCAACTTAATTTCTCTCAAGACACAAAAATTATCTAAAAAGGTCAAAAAGACAAAGACAAAAACTTACCAGCCATCAGTGAGTTGCATGCCAACCCCCCGTAGATGTACAGGGGCCTCTGCCAGGGTTGTGAGGACAGGGAAACCTCAGTCTGAACAGCAGCCATGATGACAATGAAACAACAAAAGACTTCTCCACAACTGTCCGGGGGCTCAAGCTTGGCCAGGCGGATACATAAACCTGAGGTTGGCCTTCCTCCCTCTCTTATCTTGGTCCTTGGCCACCTCCCCCACATTGCCGCCTCACGCCCACCCTCATCCCAGTCCATGCACATAGTCTCCAGTATGTGCTTAACAATGGTCCTTTGGAGGGGCCTGTACTCATGATACACCTTGAATAAAGTGATTAGAAATGTGCATGCAAACAGGTACAAGCATCAAGCACACAGGCCTGGACAAGTTTCTGGCTACTTTGGTGATACTAGAAGAGTGAGACATTATGTGTCTGACATATTCTGCCACTACACTAATCTTCTTTCAAAATATATTCTGAGGAGGTGTGGACACAAGTGACGCTACTGGGACTTGAGTCCAGTTACAAATTTGATGACTTTATACTTGACTTGACAATATCAAAAAAGACTTGCATACCAACCTGAACTTTATCACCAGTGACTCGTGACTTCACCTGGACTTGAGCCCTTTGACTTGAAAATACTTGATACCTTACCCCCAAACAAGATTTGAAAGCATGTTATTATCATAGTGTGCCACAAATCAATTAATTTCTCTAATCAACTCACATTAAGGATATTTATTCCCAGTGAGTTGACACCTAATTCTTCAGCTCCACTTCGTTTGAACCTATCTGACAGCGTCCAGTCAAGTTGCAGGAGAGGATCATAAAGAACTTAAATTACATTACTGAGCACCAGCTGAACAAAATATGATACCAAAGATCATTTCATTCACATAAAAAAATTACAAAGTAAGCTCAATATTTAGGCACACATCTACTGATCTGTTGCCCATTTAATACATTACAAAAGCTTGCAATTCTAGTTTTAGCTCTCTCTACATGAGCTCAAGTTTTTTTGCAGGCATGGTAACACAACAACCTCCCATCACGACGCTATGCAAATCCCCATTGTTGGCCTTGAAAAGTGACACCACCCCTTCTCTATCACCTCCTGTTTCACAGCTCATCTGTGTTTTGTCTGGTGCTCTTCATCCCACAGAGCCGTTTCTTTGTAAAACTAATTCCAAGAGAGAAGTCATCAAATGTGTTTTTAGGCGTACTGTCTCATGTCAGCTGACTTTGGGCTCCTGGCTGAAGACTGAAGCTCAAGGGTGATCATATCATTGTTGTGTCTGCCCCCAAAACGTGGAACAGCACCCCCTTCCCAATCAGATCCACCCCCCACATTGACGCCTTTAAGTTCAGGCTCAAAACCTACTTTTATTCACAGGCGTTTAAGTCGCCCCTGATGTGGCGTTCCCTGATGTGTGCCTGTGTTGTGTCTCTAAATGTGTGAGCTGTATTCCTGACAGTTATGTTGTCTCTCATGTGTGAGTTTGTAGCATCTTATTCCTTTTGTGCAGCACTGTGGTCAACGTGAGAGTTTTTAAAATGCGCTTTATAAATACATTTTTAAAGGAGAATAACAAACAATGACAAGAAGAAAAAAAGAAGAAAAACCATTTTGCTTTTAAATTCTCCTTGTCCCCTTATTTATTTTGAATTTATTCATTTTTCCAAATTCTTTTTTTCTATTGACATGCTGTCCTTTTATTTATCAGTAACATCTTTACATCTTTTGTTGCCTCTTCTGTATTTGATAGTATGTCCGCATTGTCTACATGTATATGCAGTAATTGGTGGATAAAGGGATTTTAACAATAAGTAGATAATCTAAGTAAAAAGATATCTGAAAACATGTGAATTATTAGAAAGTACGCTTTATTTTATGGTGTGGACAGTTTGGGAGTTACATGATCATCTGAAAAAAAAAACAAAAAAAAACCTCCCAGGTGTTATATAAATATGTAACATTTCAAATTATTAAACAAAGGAGTGATTCATGATATCAGAATCAGACAAATAATGGAATTTGCACTGATATACACACAGCTTTGCACAAACAGTGAAATTAACCGACAAAACCACTGCTATAAATGAAGTATGCATCTAACTGGAAACTGATTACTGCTGCTTTATTTTCTGAGAAGTTTAAACCTAATTAGCCCTTTTACCTCCTCTGTTCAGTGCAATCTATGCTACGTAAAAAAAAAGTGCTTGTTAAAGCTCCGAGGAGTGCCACAGGTTTCCATTTTTATCATTAAATATATTAAAAAAAATCTGTTTCCAAGTCTTCAATAAAATGCTTTCACACAAGGTCCCTTTTGATAGGTTGATGTAAACAATGGTTAGTATGAGCACATTCAGTGGTAGAGTTGCAACAATTCACTGATTAGTTTTCAACTATTAAAAATAATCGCCAACTAATTTGATAATTGATTAATCAAGTAATTAAAAAAAAGGTCAAACCTCTGATTCCAGCATCTTAAATATGAATATTTTCTTGTGTCTTCTCTCCAGAGACATTTTAGGGTGTCATCTTTGGCTTTGTGAAACACTGATTGGCCTTTGTTGCCATTTTCTGACATTTTACAGACCAAACAAAAAAATAATTAATAGAATAATCAACAGTGAAAATCATAATTAGCTGCAGTCCTACTCAGTAGCCATGTTTCAAATGTCAGTTGGCAAGAATACAAAGGCGATATCCCTTCCCTACTGGTGTTAAGTATTGAACAGCGAGAGACAAATAGTTTCTTGATCCTGTTTAAGTTGTGCCATGAATTACACATATGATGTTTGTCTTTTTTTTTTTTTTTAACTTGTGTAGTTGTTTTAATTACATATTTATACTTCAGCAATTGTACTACAAACTGGGTCTTTCTTGACTTACAAAATTATCTTTTAAATTGACAAACAAATGTGTACTCATGGCACATTTTTCTCTCCCCACTGACATCCATACATATTTTTTTCCAAAATAAGGTTTCATGGCAGTTCACTGGGAAAACAGTGACTCTGGGCTCTCTATAGCCCCTGGGAATATCGTGCTGTTATGCCACCTTGCTGTGCAGGAGAGTCTGGGGGACAGGATCATGGGCGGCACACATTTTTACGATGTGTTATGAGTGTTTACCACAGGAGATTTAAAACGTAGTTGTTAGCAATCAGCGGCTAAGTCCAAGAAGAACAGTGACCATAAATGTCTGCGAACTGGGAAAACAATGAGGTCCAGGAGCTCCTTTCCCTCCGAGCGGAGGACCAGATCAGCTGCTATATAACAGAGATGGTAAATAATTATTATTGACATGTTAATGCTATTGTTATTGTTCATAAAGGCTGCTGACATGTATTTTATATGTCACACTGGAAGCCAACACTGATGTGTTACATGTCAAGCCCATCATGCTTCTTTTGATTCCACAAAGCCATGATGCAGTGTATAATCACACACTGGAGTGGCCTGATGCTGCCGTCGTTTGGTTCTGTGTGAAAATGCAAAGCGGGAATAACGAAGGGACTTCAGAGCAGCTCTATAGTGTGATCTCTGTGTGAATGGAGCTATAGGCTGCGTATAAAGATGGATGATGGATCTCTCACTGTACAAAAATTGAGCCAAAATATCCCAGGCACAACTGCCACCATCTCACACGGGTGACATCATTAAAAGAGGGAGTCTGCGCAGTAATGATAAAAAGTTTACAATAAGCTCTTTGATGGTGATCACTGTGGTATCAAGTTCCCACACATACACCCTTACCATCAATTGCAAGCAGCGCCATTATTCATGAGCACACGGATTGGCACACACAGCTGTCAATCAAGCTTTAAATAACTGATTAAAAACAAAGTTATCAAAAAAACAAACATTTGAACAAACAGCAGCGTGACAAGAACGACCTCCAATGACAGAAACCATCTTTGGCAAAAATGTGTTTAACGTGTGCTTTGAGTTTTTAGTTTGGCCATTGAGATGTTTTGATTTTTAGGGAGCTCTCATGTCATAGATTTTGTTATACGATCTATGGTCGGCGCCACAAGTGGACATAAAACATAACGTAAGCACCTGGAGGTGATGGAGAAGTATGGAGTGATCGCTACGTTGACATGTCTGGTTCTGTGGGTCGCTTCACGCCACCTTTAGAATGAGCTCCGACATCACTGCTTGGTCCCTGCCTCCACAGTCCCTGAGGGCCGGTGGCGTCCACGGCGATGTCCATGACCCGATCTGGCACCAACCACTGCAGGAGCAGCAGGAAGAGGTAGTCTAAAACAGCCACAAATGCAAAGATGGAGCCAGCCACAGGGCCGCAGTGAGCCCTGAGCCTCCGCAACCGTCTGTCCAGGGGAAGCACCTCCTCTCGGGCCACTTGGTCGTACACCTGAGAGAAAAAACACAATGATCAGAGTCGACAGGAGAAAATCAGGTTACACAGGAAATCAGTAAAAATGTTTACGTGCACTGTAGTAACCTGGTTACTGTGTCTATGTGTACATTTAGCAGGTCGGTAATCAGATTCCTCTCTCCCGGATCTTATTTTGAAAACACGTTTTAGTTTTTAATTGTAACTGTATTAGTGATCATACAAGCTACCTTTTCAGTCCTCTCTGCAACATTTTTCCAGGTGTAGAGGTTTTGCACACGCGTGTGGATAGAGGCAGGTGAGGGGACGGATCCTGAACGCTGCCGGGCGATGACCGTCTCCAGACCAGCACACAATGCCCGCACAGTTGGCTCACACAAGGTAATCAAGTCCTCAGGTAACACCTCAGGAATGCCCCCCACACGAGTGCTAACCACCTGAAAAATAAACATGGATGTACACATTGTACACCAACACACGTGAAAATAAATTACACTCAGCGTGAGAGTACAACATCTGTTATAGCGTCACTTTCAAGATGAAGTGCTTTTCCTACCATGTAAAAAATCAAACGCTTCACTGTGACCAAAGAGTAAATTAACAGCTGAAAAGCAAAACTTCACTGATCTCTTATGGCCAAAAGAGTCAAGTCTGTCTCACCTCTCACCACACCCTGCATCATTCACACCCAACAGTGACGTTGTCCTGACCACACCCTACATTACTACACTGCACAAGAAAAACAAGACTTTCATCTTGTTGTTAGTGATTCCTTAATCAGCAATTAGCCTCTACATGTTGTTTCAAATGCATTAAAGAAAATTTCAGACAATTTCTCAACCTGGGACACTCAAAGACCAATTTCAGACATGGAATACGTAACATTTGTGGCTTCCTCAGTCTGTGGTGGCTTTTTATTCATTCAGACACGGGTGACTTTCATACAGAAGAGTATTAGGCTGCATTCACACATAATCCAGTGTGTGTCTTATAAATGGCCCATCTGTGGGGGTCTAGAGGTTGAAAAGAATGGCAATCTCTGGAATACAGCTATAAGGCTGGGCATAAGCAAAAAAAAAATTGCATTTTGAGAATAAAGTCGAAATATCAAGAAGTTGAAAAACCATTTCAAAAATAAGGTACCTAAAGTTTCAAGATGAAAGCTGGTCTTTTGAGAATAAATCAAACTACTAACGCTGGCACACATGGCTGCTATGAATTCTAAATTGTACTTCATAATTGTTTTTTGTAACATGGAAATTATTTCTCTCTTCGCACATAAACACAGTGGGGTAAAAAGTATTAGGACCTTTAAGACTTTATCTTGAAAGTTGTGTCAGTTCAGGAGAAACCACACAAACTTGAAAAAGGTAGCCTTATGTTGTGTCATAAGACAAATTTGATTGACTAGAGTAGGCGACTTTATTCCTGACATTTTGACTTTACTCTCAAAATGCAAAATATATATATGCCGGGCACTATTACTGAAAGTTTATTCTCATAATGCAAGATAAAAAAATATCTTCATCCTCTCATTTTCCCTTTATGTCTGGCCCATAACACTCTTCTAATCTTTTACATTAATGTTCTTTATGGCTTTATACAAACATGACAGGATCAGTATGGGTCCTTCTACCATCACATTAAAATTATTCTGCATTCTTTGCATGTTTCCTGATGCCACTTCTTTCTCTTCCTCCTGAGAAACCACTAGACCCAGCTTCCCCTGTCACATTTGACTGTCTATCTGGTCTGCTGCTGCCATTTGCAACTATAATTTCAAAAACATTTTTTCTATCCATGGGTTTTTTTGCACCACAATGGCCCCCTTTTCTCTCTTGTGAGTTTTTGTGAGATGTAGTTGAGCAGCCACCTACGAGCACACACCCACTGGAAATCTATGACAAGAACACTTCACTATCTTCAGCTGTGTAAAGTCAATCCTAAATTCAGTTGTATGGACTGTTTTTTTCATAGCGCTGTTGGTTTGAGATTAGTAAATGATTATTTTATTACTGTTTTATAGCTCATAACATTATTCAAGCAGTCTTTAAACATTGAAAAATTATCGAAATCAGTGGTTTACTTTGCTTCATATTGCGACATGAATTAAGCGGAATGTGTGGACTGAAAGCTGACAGACTCTTTCCTAAGATGTTTCTATACTTGAATTATTGCATAACTGGCAACACACCTGCAGCCCACAGCTGGCTCCTTCTACAATGGCCATGCAGAATGCTTCGGTCAGAGACGTGTTGAGGAAGATATGACCCTGCACCAGAACTCCACGAACATCTTTATGCTCCAAAGCCCCCAGCAGACGCACCCTGCAGTGACCCAATTCAAAGAAGTAATAAAGTTTATTTACAGAACACTTTTCAAACAAGAGATGTAGAGCAAACAGACAATAAAGTTAGGCAATACAAAGACAGTAGATGATATATAAACGTGAAAGTAAAAAACAGAGACCAGTAAAAATAATAAAAATTAGCGTTAGATAGCGATTTTCTCAAAACTAAAAAAGATTTTACCCATAACATGACTTTCTGAGGCCTGGAAAATGAGATTTAGAAATTCAATGACTTTTCTAGGTTTGCCATGACCGAGGAAACATTGAATATCCAGTAATACCTGTCATGTAGTTGGTATTTCTCTCTCACTTCCTCCAGCACAAGCCTCTTTGGTCCCTCTCCACCGATTAGGAAGTGCAGATCTGGATGTTTGAGGCAGAGCTCTGGGATTATTCCACCGAGAAGATCGATTCCTTAACAGAGGAAGAGATTGTGAACACTTGATTTGACAGTGAAGATGATGCAATACTAGGCTATATTAATGCTTATTATAACCTAACCAATGCTGAATATTTGTAGTTGGTATCATTTTTGATATTTGAGTGTTCAAAAGTCAGAAAACCAGATGAAACTAAAAGACATATTTAGGTGGGAATGACTCAATACGTGAACTCAAACAAAAAAAAGGGCAGTGTCCTATTCACCATAACATTCTGATGTCCACACTGACCAGCAAAATATAACCAAAAAGGTGAAAATGTCTGACACAAGAGCCTCTCCGTACCCTTGCGATAGACGAGACGGCTGACCACAACTATAGTGATCCTGCCATCTTGGCGTTGGGAGGGATCAGGGGTGAAGTCTGTAGGGTCGACAGCGTTGGGAATAACAGACACTATCTCTGGGTTGAGTGCTGCACGGAGCACTGTGTTCTCCTTACTGGTGTACGACACGCACACAGTGTGGTTGGTGTCACACAGCGACACAGTCAGAAGTTTGTTGGTCAGCACAGAGCTCACATCAGCGAAGCCGAAGAGTGAGTGGTCAGTGAACACCTGTTAGGGATAAACACACTTAGGTTTATGTCGGCAGATTATTTGCAGCATCCTAACTTAAAGACTTGACTCATAATAAGTACTATACCGTATTAAGACCCATGGTCTTGGCGTGAAACAGTGCATCATGGGCCATGGCGGAAAACGAGCTGTGTGCGTGCACCACAGTGATGCGTTCCCTTACAAACACACAGCGCATCAGTGGGAGACTGTGGAAACAGGTGGTGGCTGTGGACTGGTTGTACATCACCTGCAGGGGGAGGTAGTAGACCTTCAGTCCGTTGGTCAGGTACCTGACACCTTTCCTCCTGCCATAGGCATGGGTGACAATTACCACCTTGTGTCCCTTTTCAATCAAACACTGGGATAGCTGGTAAATGTGACTTTCTACTCCTCCCATGTTCGGATAGAAGAAGTCAGACACCATGCAGATATTGTGCTTCCTGCTGGGGATCCCAGTGACCTCTGCAGGAGCTCCAGAGGCTCTCTGAGATGAAGCTGCCGCTCTCCTTCGTTGGCCCATTGTAGATGCCTTGTGTGGCTGTGCACCTCACGAGTGCTGAAACAATTAGTTCATTGATCTATTAGTTGATCAACAGCAAGATTAATTGATGACAAAAGTATTTTGATAATTTGAAAAATAAGTTTAACAATATCTCAAGTAAAATTTAGTGCTGAAGAATTAAATTAATCTGCAACAATTATGACTTAATTAACTGTTTAAAGGTATACTACGCAGGATTGTTAGTTACTATATGAACACACACATGCCAGCAAAAGCATAAGCCAACCCCAGATTCACTCTCTTTTGGTGCTGCCTCAGAAAATAAGATGATATTAAGAATGTACAGGCAGATAGAAGAGTCTCTGCAGAAATATACACTGTCATATGCATTGAGTGGTTCAAAAGTGATGACTGAGAGGGATTACTTCTGTTTGAATCTATACATTGTGTTTTTAGGAAAATCCTGATGACAAAAACATGCCAAACATTCACTGTTTTCAAATTCTTGAGTGTGGAAATCTGCCTTTTTCTTAGTTTAATGTCACTGTAGGTTATATATCTTTGGGTTTCACTTTCAACTTGTTGTGTTGATCCCCTTTTATTAATCACTTACTTGTTTAGTTTATTAAATGTCTGAAAGTAGTAAAAAATACTGATGTGGTTTTCTCAGAGCCCAATGTGACATCTTCAGTTTCTTGCTTTCGTCTAACCAATGGTCCAAACTCCAAAGATACTTAGATTACAATGATATAAAACATTTTTGAAGCACATTTTTGTACTTTTTGTTTAATAGATTTCAATTAACAGAATAACTGTCACTGAACTTTCTCTCAATTCATAAATCATTTACGCACTAATTACATCCAATTATTCAAATGAGTCCAAAGTTCTAATGATGACAGACAAAATTTGGGCTGTTATCATATGTAAGCAGTGAGATGATGCTCATTCTCATCATTGCAGATAAATGTAAACAGGCAACTAAACAAACTGCCACGATAACTGTTTCTAAATTACCTCAGGCACTTTTTAGTGACCCATTAACACGCACTGTCTTACCTATGTTGACGAGCAACCCTTGGTGCTGCAGTGAAGCACCTGTCTCATTTCACTCCTGGATGTAGCAGCTTCTCTTTTAGCATTTTGACCCTTTAATTCGCATTTGCTTTCCGTTAAACGACAGAATAGTCAAGCTCACTTCTCAGCACAAACCAAGCATGTACAAACGCCTCAAAGACTAACTGGTACAATGTAAGGATACTACAAGCCCACTCTTCTAAGCTACCTTAACGTTGTTTGTAGCTAATCAAGTTCATCGTAAATTAGCATCAAGCTAACAAAGTTTGATCATATTTAAGCACATGACGGACATTAAAGCAAACCGTTTTCCTATCTGTGCGAACTGCCTTACCGTGGACAAAATGTCAATCCTGTTCCAGACTGTGAAAACACACAAAACTCTTTTTCAGATGTAGATTCATCTCTACTCGCTAGCCCGGAGCTAGCCAATTAGCCGCCCGTTTCACTTCCTGGTGCGTCACTGCGTCATACGCAATGACGTACAAGGCAGCCGTTGCTGCCATCTGCTGTTGGGATGTTTGTGACATTATTGTGTAAAATTTAGCCTAATTTGTGTGTTATTGAAGTCTTACACGGTCTTATACTCGGACATGGTAAGTTTTACATATACAAAGCACTGTTTTATACGTCTCTTTCCAAAATAAATGACTTTTAGATGTAATTTATTCTCTAGGATACATTATGGCAAGGCTATCTAAGGTTAGCTTAAAGCTAGCCATAAACAAAAATGTACAATACTGTATGGTGAAAACGCATGTGAAGAATCCCCTGAACAACCACAAAATGTTTATTCATTATATTTTCAGGTTGTTATTTATTAGATGCATATTTTTACAGCTCTTATTGTTAGATATAATTATATTATTGGTTGCTTATAATGGTGATTATGAGCAAAGTCGTGCATCATGTGTCTGGCTGCTAAGAGATGTGTGTATTTTTGCTGATACTGTTCAAGACAGAAATAATAATGAAATGTTGTAAAGGAATACTTCAGCCACAAAATGGCCATTTGTAAATCAGTTAGTCACACTGTGTTACTTTGAATTGGTGACGAAAAATGTGTTTTTCATGCATGCCTTCAGAGGAAAGGGCAAACTTATTGTGTTGTATGTTATGCAGTTACAATCACTGGCCATTTTTTGAGGTACACCATGCTAGTACAGGGTTTGACCCCTTTTGCCTTCAAAGCAGTCTTTCTTGGTGCCATGGATTCAACAAGGTGCTGGAAACATTCCTCAGAGATTTTGGTCCATATTGACATGATAGCATCACACAGTTGCTGCAGATTTGTCGGCTGCACATGATGTGAATCTCCCGTTCCACCACATCCCAAAGGTGCACTATTGGATTGAGATCTGGTGACTGTGGAGGCCATTGGAGTACAGTGAACTCATTGTCATGTTCAAGAAACCAGTTTGAGATGATTTGAGCTTTGTGACATGGTGCGTTATCCTGCTGGAAGTAGCCATGGGTGGACTGTGGTCATAAAGGGATGGACACGGTCAGCAACAATACTCAGGTAGGCTGTGGTGTTTAAACCATGCTCAGTTGGTACTAAGGGGCCCAGAGTGTGCCAAGAAAATATCCCCCACACCATTACACCACCAGCACCAGCCTGAACCCTTGATACAAGGCAGGATGGATCCATGCTTTCATGTTGTTTACACCAAATTCTGACCCTACCGTCATTTGAATGTCGCAGCAGAAATCAGGACTCATCAGCACAGACCAAGTGAGTTACTGTTGCCTTTCCATCATCTTGAACCAGTCTGGCCATTCTCCTCTGACCTCTCACCCAGAGAACTGCTGCTCACTGGATATTTTCTCTTTTTGGGACCATCCTCTGTAAACCCTAGAGATGGTTGTGTGTGAAAATCCCAGTAGATCAGCAGTTTCTGACAGACCAGCCTGTCTGGCACCAACAACCATGCCACGTTCAAAGTCACTTAAATCACCTTTCTTCTCCATTCTGATGCTCAGTTTGAACTTCAGCAGGTCGTCCTCACAATGTCTACATGCGTAAATGCATTGGGTTGCTGCCACATGATTGGCTGATTAGCTATTTGCATTAACAAGCAGTTGAACAGGTGTACCTAATTAAGAGGCCTAATTGAGTGTATATGTTTCAGTCCAGTTTTAAATTGTAAGGTTTTAGTGAAAATGCATGTGTTAGTGAAGTACTGAGCTAAGGACTGGATAAATGAGACTTGGATTATACTGCAAGAGTTGTGTGAGTTTGTTGACAGATGTTTGCTGTTGGTAAACATGGTGCCCAATAAATCAATATGTTTGCCATTTTTTTGTGGAGGCATGAAAGAAAAAGAAGTTTTCTTCTCAATGCAAGGTAACACAGTATTGATTTACAGACGGTAATTTTGTCGGTAAACTAATTCCTTTAAAGAGAAGTGAGTTTGCCATTCAGGTTTTGTCTATCAAACTTTGTTGCTTTGCCAAATTTGGGTTCATAAACTTCTCTTGAAAATGTTTACAAGGCAACTATGCAGATGATGAAGAAGAAGACAGATTAAAACAAACAAATTTCTTTGATGTACTTTATTGTATTTAATGGCATTTGTAATCTCTCTTGCACGCACATACTGTATACACAGTGCCAAATGTTGCCACATTTCCTCCAGCTAGACAAAAAAAGGCTGAATTTAATCTCTGCCCGAGCTCCACTAACCAGTCTCAGCATGCTGGAAAGCTTTAAATGACACTGGTACTATGCTTTTACAGTGTTTTGCTTTTAAGCACAAAGCAAACAACTTACACAAAGAAAGTGAGAATGATGACAAGATATAAAACAACATAAGGAATAAGCAACTCAAAAAAACAAACAAACCGTAGTATGCGGGTGAAAAGGGTTATTCAGTTTTTTTTCCAGAGCAAAACACACCCAGTGTAGGTTTCATGTCACCCTTTGCTGATCATAAAAAAGTCTACACATTCACATGTTCACATATTATTGCAATTCCCTCTCATCCAGCTCGCTTCAGATTTGGCGTGGTCTCCTGTTTGCAGCCGCAGAAGCAAGGCTGCTGTCCGAACCCAGAATATGAGACTCATGGTTGACTGGCCATCTGGACCACCAATATGTGTCCCAGTTCCAGGAGTTCAACAACATCTTTCCAGACTGAGAAAGATAAAAATGTCTTTGGCTGTCCAGGTAGGGCTCATTCACAGGCTTAAATGGCACAAAATTGTCACAGGGGTTTCCTCCAAAACATGATGTATTATTCATATAATATAAAATGACCTTAATGTGTTTGTTTACAAATGTAAAACAAATCTGATAAAGCAACAACATTCAGTGTAACCAGTATATAACAGGCAGTTACAGAAAAACAGGCTGTATTTTAACACACAATGTTAGAAGAGCCTCGATCAAGGACCTTTACAAGGTAATCACAGTAGATAGTCACACTAATGCAAACACATTTCATACAACTTCCACTCATTACAATTGTTGCAATATAGATGAAGTTACCTAAAATATCTACAGTAAATATAAATGTATTTATAACCTTTTTGGAAGTACGGCACTTACAGTATATATAGATAAACTAAATCATTAAATGGCTCAGTTTTCTGCTGTATGTCTGAACTTAAGTATATGGGAGTATATGTGAAACAGTTTAACTTTTTTTGTACATTCAGAAAATGGTCTTATTTACATTTAACCATGTCAACAAGACACATTCAAAGCTGTTCTGGCTCAATTTGAATATAAATAGTGTCAAATTTTACCTGCTACAGAATCAACTTTTTGTTGTTGTTGTGCGATGATTCCTGTATTTTTTGTGTTTTCTTCATGTAACCCAGGTGTCTGCAGGTTCTTAAAAAGTCTTTAATTGTCTCAAATTTAATTTCAAATATAAAACCTTCAAAAGCATTAAATAGTCTTAAATTTGGATTTGGATTTCTAAGGTCATTTTATCTATTTTTCTTTATCCATCTTTTAATTTCTTTTCATCACTTTTGGTCCACATTTCTGATGTTACAAACCTTAAACCCCCAGTGTTAACCTAAACCGTCTTTTTACTTTACACTTGCACTTAAGTGTTGACAAAATTTATATTAACCTAACTCACTCTCATAACCATACGTTAGACCTACTCCTGCACAGGAACATATATATATATATATATATATATATATATATATATACCTTTACTTGCAATATTTGAATAATAAAATGATTATTTGTCTAAAAATCAGTCTTAAATTTGGTTAAAAATATCTTTAAAGTATGTAAGTGTGTGATACCTGTAGAAACCAACCTCCGAGGCTGAGAAATGAACCCAATGTGGAGGTGCAAAAAAACTGCAGTTCCTCTAATGACCACTTGAGGCTGGCTCCAAAACAGTGTCCATCCCCATAGACTCCCATGTTAAAATGCCCAGCCTTACAACTTTACAGCCTGGTACAAAAAAAGTTTTGGCTTCTACAGCTAATGTCAGCAGTCATGACAACTGCACGGGGGGTGAATTTTTAAAAAACTCACCCATTTACATTTTAAAGTCCAAGAGTTACCCATATTTAAGTGTGTGGCCACTTGAGTGATAGGCTGTCTGTAAGGCCTCACCACAGTCTAGAGTCAGATCCATCCCTCGCTCCTCCACAGCTCCAAGCTCTCGTCCAAATATGGTCACTTCTTGCTCCAAAAAACCAAGATGGCAACAGCCAAAATGCCGAACTTGAGGCTTCAAAACAGCATTCCACAAACCAATGGGTGAAGTCATGATAGCTACGTCCATTTTTTATGGAGTCTATGGTCGACACCATGTGTATCTAATTATATTTAAATGTCTTACTTTGTCCTCAGATCGCAGGGGTTAATCTCTCCTTACAGTGAGTTATAAGGAAGTATAACAATAAAAATACCTCCCTGCAAATGTCCATAAAAGTTCACAAGGCTGGTACCTTCTTCCAAAATAAACACCACATTCCTTGAGCGGCATGAACACAGGATGTAACCTGCCTGTTGAGAGACTCTGTTTGGGCATGGCGCCACATTTGTGACTAACAGTTCAGCGGAACACACTCTCACATTGTCACACTGGAGTTCATCGTGGGTTCTTAGCAGTATGGGTCATCTCTTATCCTTGGCGTACTCCTTTTTCAAAGACAAAGACATGGAAAGATTAATTCCACTGGGAGACCCAGTAACAAGGACACACTGACACAGACGAGCAAAAGCATTGGTGGCTTGGTTAACAACTGCAGAAAGTGTTGCGCAAATCTGGTTTAACCGGTGAAACTGAAATAAAAAATCTTGACTAAAAATCTCAAACACTTGCAAAACTTACCGTGAGGTGTTGGAACGATACCGCCACACGAGCAGGGAAAGTCCAAGCACCAATGTAATGGGAATGATTGTTAAATGCCGGTATCTACCTGAACCTTGCTGCTGCGGGGAGGGTCCTGTGCAAGAAACACAAAAATATGATGACCTAACTCAATGATTTGATGTCAGATCCTAAACTTAACTTTTGTAATGCTTTACAATATGTTGTTTTTATGACTTTTGCTACAGCTAAAACAAATAGTTACCAGTGCTGCAGTCATTGATGATGTTAGTTGACACGCCTTCTGCCTTCACATCACATGTAGGCTTTGATGTCCAGTTGAGTTTAGTGCTGAGTGTGCTGTTGAAATAGTAGTAACCTGTAGCATCCAGGTAGTCTGTGTGGGTTATGTAAGTGGTGGTTGAATTAGTAAGAAGCTGTCCATCCAACCTCCACTGAATCTCAGTCATCCCGTAGCGTCCTTTCACGCAACAATGGAAAACCTTTCCACTTCCACTCGGGTTGTCGTCATTCTGACAGACATGGTAGTCCGCTGGTGAAAGAAGACTCAAGTTAAAATTATACAAAATTTCATTGCTTCTCTATTGGAAATTGTCGCATGAAGGAATGAGTGATCAAACACTGTCGGTATGCGTGATGAATGACTGACTCACCAGACACGCTTAGATTCACAAATGATCTCTGGTATGTTTCTTGAATGTAAAAACTGCACTTGTAAATCCCCTGGTCATCTGCTGTGATGTTGTTCAGCAGAATGGAGCAGTTGTTGCTGTTGTCGGACAGAAATGTCTTGGCCCTGCCCTTGTATCTTTCGTTAAACACTGAATTCGTCTGATTGTGTCTGAACACCATCAACATGAATGGTTTTTCCTTCTGCCACTGGAGCTTCTCATTCACATTTCTCTCTGAGCAGTTGCATTGCAGAAGGACACTGCCGTCTAAGCTGCCTTTGATAGTCTCGTTGTCACCTGGAGAAAAGGTAAACTGGGATAAGTGCAGTTCTTGACCTCCCATAAAAATATTTTAAACACATATACAATGAAACATTTAACTCAAAAATGTCTGCCTTAAAAATGTGAGTACATGAATAATAAGTTCAAAAGTAGGCTTATGTGTTGTGAAAATATAAAATCAACTGAGTTAGGTTCACTAAAGAAGAGCCATTTTTGAGCTTGACATGAAGATGTTACAGCTGTCTCTGCTCCTGCTGGGGCCACTTACACATCATGGTATGTAATTTTTCAGCTATCTCAGATGCAGGTGCATAGGAAATATCACTTGAGCCTTAAGAAAGAAGATCCCACACTGCTCTCTCCTCTCTCAGCATCACGATTTATGTATCATACTCGCGTTTTGGTCCATTTAGACCTTTGTGTGATGCTGAGCAGTGTGAACAGGGGACTGAAATATTTTAAATACTACCCGTCATCATGTTAGAATAGTTTCAATAGTTATCAGTTGAAACACAGACGCACATTTTCACATTTTCTTTAGAAGTGCATCTCTCAGACATCTGGAGGACATCTGCTAATATGTGATCCCAGTGGTCGTACGTAACTGAGTACACTTATTCATGTAGGCTACTGCACTTAGGTACAGTTTCAAGGTACTTGTACTTTACTTGAGTATTTCTATTTTATGCTACTTTATACTTCTGCTCTACTACCATGTAGAGGAAACTGTTGTACTTTTTACCCCACAACTTATATTTACACCAGTATTCACTAATTACTTTTCAAATCAAGATTTGACATTAAAAAATCTGATAGGATAATAGAATACAAAACACCACGAAAGATTAATTAATCCAGTTGTTCCCAAACTTTTTGTCTTGTGACTTCATTAAAATCACACTGAACTTAAGTCACTTTGCCTTGCTTCAGATGTTTATAAGCTGTGAACATCTCCTCCCCAGGAATTTTTTTTCTCTGAAGTTCTCACATGGTTGCATTTAAATAACTGTTTGAGGTCCAAAGAGCTAAAATTATCACGTATTTCACAAGCAAAAGCCAAGATTTAAGCAAAATCCAAACAATGAAAACAGACCGCTGTATCTGAGCTTCATTTCCACTTGTTCCCCCCCTCATTAATCATCTTACAATCCTGACAGATTTATCTCGTGACCCTTCAAAGGTTGGAACAAAACTGGAGAGAAGTTAAAACTAGCTCCACCTCGAGCAGCTAAAATACTAATTACACACTGATGCATCAGTATTATCACTCTATTGATGTCATATGCAATAACATGTGAGTCAAGAATTAGTACTTTTACTTTTGATACTTTAAGTAGCTTGTATTTAGCTGATGATAGATCTGTACTTGTACTTAAAAGGGATAGTTCACCCCAAAATCAAAAATACACATTTTTTCTCTTACCTGTACAACTATGATTGATTTTCACTTGAAACTAATAAAGCTTAGGTATTTTTAATCTAGGTTGTTTTAGTGTGAGTTGCAGAGTGTTGAAGTATTAGCTGTAGAGATGTCCGCCTTCTCAAAACTCAACAGCAATGTCTCTTCCGAAATCATGACCTGGATTCTCAAGATAATCCACAGACCTTGTTGTGAGCAGTTTCACATAGGAACTATTTTCTTCTTTCTTCCAAACTACACCTGCCGACTGTATCACGCTATAGAAGGAAGTGTCATGATTTCAGGAAACAGCTGTTGAGATCTTCAAATCTATTTTTTGGCACTTAGACCACCACAAGTCGAGTGCCATTTAGATCCATTATATTCAAGAGAAGGCAGACATCTCTACCGCCGATATCTCCAACACTCGGCAACTCACACCAAAACAATCTAGCTTGATAAATAGCACTAAAGGTTGTAGGAAAAATATGTACCATTTGCATTTTCAAGTTGGCGATCACAGGTAGCAGCCCTGTCTTGGCAAGAGTGCTGTAAAAATGATTTGTAACATGAAACTGCCTTATTCAGTGTTTTTGCTCTGAAGATAATTTGGCTCCTGGTAAAAACCTCCTGAACAATGAACACTGAGAGAATTCTAACCTCGGTAATCAGCAGACTTGGCGTGCTCACTCAGAAAGTCTCAAAAGTAATAGGGTGCCGGTCCCAAATAATCCACAGAAAAGTACAAAACCTGACAGCACTCACTTATAAGTGTGACACTTTTAATTTAATAAACTGCACAGCAGCAGATAAATGGACGCGTTTCAGCTCATAGCCGTACGCTGAGGACGCAGAAAATGTGATGCAGAAAATTTACAATGTAAAACTGTAAAACTTACTGTGCAGCCCTTATTAGAGGTCTGCAGGAGCAAAGCAAGGTCCAGATCACATTTGTACATTAAGACTTAAGTGTTTTAGACAATGGCTCACTTATAAGTGAGTGCTGTAACTACTCTGCTCTAACTTTGACAAGTTTTAACTGGTTGCAATCTGCAGTCCTCACCACATCATGCTACTAAATCCTCCTGAATCTTACATCTTCTTTCTTTTGGCTTTTTGTGCCTTTATTACATAGGACAGACAGAGTGAAAGGGGAAGAGAGAGTTGATGACATACAGCAAAGGGCTTGAGGCGGAAATCAAACCTGTGGCCGCTGTGGCTAGGACAGTACCTTTGTAGATGGGGTGCCTGCTCTGCCCACTGAGCTACTGAGCGCCCCTGCACACTGTTTCTTTAAATTAATGATAAAAGACTAGTTCAACTTCATTCCACTTAATTCTTAAAGCCTACTTCACTTTCTCTGTGTAACAAAAACAATCGTCATCTTTTACCACAATGACATTTGAATTAAGTATCCAGTCGTGTCCAGTAACCAATGTCCTGCTTTCATTTCCCCCTTATATAATTTTAATGCATTTGCTAGCATTTTTTATGTTTGTGTTGTTATTACTAATCCAATTACTTCCTTCCGCAGTAACACCTTCATTAGCAAAGTCCCTTGTCCCCCCCATTGACCTCCCATAGCCTCTGTCTCCCCTTGCTGTGCCTGTGATAACTAAAGTGCCTCATAGTTACATATTAAAATCAATTTATAAACTGTACAAACTCCATCTGGCAGACAACTGTGCAGATTTTACTGATGGTGCTTAATTTGTGAACCCTGACCTTTTGGTTCTTTGTTGTTCAAACATGACTGCAAAGCCACTCCTAGTTAAAAATCAGAGACTCACTTTGTTTGTATTCCACCTCAAGTGTATGAAGAACAAAACCAGATGAAGCGAGCTGGTGATGTCTGAGATCATTTAGCCTAAACAATGTAAAAACGTTGACCTACATAGTGCTCCACTCCTGCTGATATCCGACAAATAAAATAGTTTGTTCTAGGAGACATGCTTTGGTGACCTTAAACAAAATTATGGACTTTTTCACTGAAGCCCAAGCCACAAAACTCTGACAAGTAAAGGGCGTTTAAGTGAATTTAAATAAACAATATAAATGTATTTGCTACTGTATGTATTAAAGAAATGCCTTCAGTTATTATGGAGCTCTTAAAGAGGGAAGAGGGATCCCTCCTCAGCTGCTCTTCCTGAGGTTTCTACCGTTTTTTTCCCCCGTTGAAGTTTTTTTGGGGGGGGGGTGGTTTCCTTATCTGCTGTGAGGGTCCTAAGGACAGAGGGATGTCGTATGCTGTAAAGCCCTGTGAGGCAAATTGTGATTTGTGATATTGGGCTTTATAAATAAAATTGATTGATTGATTGATTAAACAATGCATTGTTTCAGTTTGTAAATGAGTCATAACAAAGAATTCAAAGAATTTACCTCATGACACATTTATACGTGTACAACAAAAACCAATCATTTGGATTTGATTTACAGCTCTGTAAAACTACTCAAGGGGTGTTGGTGAAGTGAGAAAACTTTTACTACCAGCTCAGTCCAAAGATGTTAAAGACAGACACAAAACATGTAACATGAAGTTAAACATAAGAATCAAACAAACCAAAATCCAAGTAAAGTTTCATTATTAACCTTACTTCACCTTACTCCATGAATATGTCCTGACCTCTAACAGTCCCTCTTGTTGTTTTAACCCTGTTTTTATACTGAATGCCTAAAGGACTTCCATTCATACAGTGTTGAAGGAAGTATTCAGATTGTTTATTTAAGTAAAAGCACTAATATAACACTGTGAAAATACTCCACTATAAGTAAAGGTCCTGCATTCAACACCTTACTGAAGTAAAAGTAATTTTGTGTTAGTATTTTACTGTTATATATGATGTTTGTGGATTAATGTTACTGCTGCATTACTGTGAATGTCCCACTTTACTGCTGTAGATATTTAAGGTTGTACTAATTTTAACTCCTTTACATACTGTTGCATCTTATTCTATAAGACCACCATATGTTTTTAGCGTGGCTAGCGTGTTTTCAGCTTTGTCATGATGCATTTTCCATCTGATCCAAGAGGGATTTTAAAGAGTTTATTTAGCTCCAGATGTAGGAGGATTTTCTCAACACATTAAGGAACACTTCATCCTTCAGTTTATCATAGACTCTTAAAATCAGAGTAAGTAAGAGAGAAAAAGTGCCATATTTACCTCTGTAATGTAGTGGAGTGGAAGTATGAAGTAGCATAAAGTGCTCTAAAGTACACTTACCTTGAGTTTGTACTTTGCACTTTTCCAACACTACATTTATGTGGCACTAGTGGCAAAACTCTATTGATCTTAGGTATTACCAGAGCAGATGCTGGTTCTGTAACCATTATTACTACCAGAAATATTGAGTGTTAAATCAGTGTTACATTATTAGACCTACTTATATTTCTGAACCCCTGCAGCCACACAGTACTTTTTAACTCTTAGGTGCAGGATTTCATAAATGCTGAAATCTTACAAGGGGAACTGGGTCACAAATTTGTGATGTGTTTGTTAGGCAATCCATAAATGGGAATTGAAACACAAAGTACATGTCAATCATGCGTCAGTAATAACCAGTATTGCAGTACAGTCTACAGTAGGCTACTTGGGCAATATACCCTGCTGTTAATAATGACACACTAATAGACTCATTTGATTATTCTGCACCATAGCATTTAAAATACATTGCCAGAGGCATTACTGTCGAGTTTGAGTGATATGAAGGCATACCTGAGACAATGATCACCATTAACACTCCCAAGAAGGTCCTCATGTTGGACCCCGCGTGTGAAAAAAGACTCGTGTGTCGAGGAATGTGCTGCTAACTTGGTCCAACAATGTCTAGAAGTATGGTTACTCTAATCCGCCCCGCGTTGTGTTAATGTCTTGGTCACATTTCCAAGATCCGTCAAGTACAGGTGGTTGAAATCCCGACCCGTGATCATGTCAGCGATCCACACACGTCCGTCTTCAGACTGAGTGAAACCAAGTGAAAGTTCAGGAGCCTCTGGTATGAGTTTCCGGATTATCGTCATAAACATATAATAGGAAATTAGTGTCTGCAGAGTGATTGAGTAATCCGCCTCCCACTCTGGACGATGAAAACCATATTGATCCAAGTCAGGAATCGGAAGGCCCTGTGTGAATGTTATCATAGCACAACATGGCTGGCTTATAATAAAACACTATTTGATTCATAGTGGCTTCATTTATTAGGATTTTCTACTATTATGAAATTAATGGAAAGCCTACAGTTGCACGCGCGCGCACGCACGCATACCCACTCCCTCGCCCCCACCCACCCCCCACACATTCAGCCTCGCGCCGTCACCGTCGGGAGCTAAACAGGGAGGGATCACCGGGATTGGGATCGGAACACTTCAGCCGCCGCTGCTGCTGTCGACACAAACAACCACCGGCTTTATTTTATTTCTAACGGAATAATCGTGACCATAACAGGGGTGCTGGATACTGGGAGGACGGCATGGGAGAGCTCACGGCGTTTCTGCTGTTACTGGTGGCGACCTTGACGCTTTCATCCGAGGTGAGCACAACGGAGAAATCCCAGGCTGTGGGAGTCGGTTGAACCGTTCCCTTGGCTCCGTTCATCCGCGGGCCTGTAGCCACAGCGGCCACTAAACCCACCACGGTGCCAACCACCGTGTCTAATCCGAATAACGACATTTTATACTAACAGTTAAACTGAAATGTAATGTAACGTCTGTAACTGCGTATTTTTTAACGTTCCGTTGATGACATGGAGGCTGTGTAACCGTTAACAACCGTGCTGCTACCAAAGATAACATTATTACAGCGCTTTACCGAGGCCCACCCTTCATTTTATCCAGTATATTAGTTTTCCCTGACAGTCAGAAACCTTTTATTATACGTGTCTATTGATGTGACAGGTTTTTACTGTGACACAGATTTACTGCGTAGAATTAGCAAGCCAAATTATGTCAGCAATGCTACCAAGGCCTACCGTTAGATGTCAGTGATTGACAGGTCGGCCCTGCCATGTTGGACATGTTTTGGTTAGTCTTGGGTTGTTTTTTTTAACGTTATTCTTTTACTGTATAATAAAAATACCTTTAGTTTACGGCTGTTATCTGTTGTATTGTTAGCTAGCTTCGTTAGGTCACCAAACTAGCGCAGTGGATAAGGTGTAGGCAGCTAACGCTAGCTTACTTTTCCATTATATTACACGCTAACGGCTAACATAACGTCGTATGCAATCAGTTAACCCTGTATAAAGTCTTAATTGTTTCAAATAAACCCGTCAGTACCTCAGATATACCTAACAAACACAACACATTCAACCGTGATGTGACTATTATATGTTACACCCTGTGGTACCGACGTTGTTTCTTTATTTAGCAATGCAAATGTCCAGTGTTATTTGTTGCTGCTGCGCCGACCTGGCCCACTTGGTCCAGTTCAGCAGCGTTGCAGCTGCAGGGTGGTGATATTGCTGAGGAGAATGGAAAAGGATGCAGCCTTTTTTAGTTTGACACAAGCAAGATGGCGCCTGCAGCTTGCTGCTGTTGCTGTGCAGGACCACAGAGAAATACCCAGCTCAGGACCAGCTGGAAATATGATGAACATGGCCTACATTGCATAATGCAGATCATTATATGCATGCAGCTGTTTTCTCATTACCATGCTGCATCTGGGGCTGCATGTTACTCAGGGAAATTTTTGTACTATAATGCAGGCACAAGATAATAACACACTCTCTGTAGGTTTCCCACCTGAACCAACCCCCTGTGCTGCAGTGAAAAATGTCTCTACAGCAGAATTATGCAGGGCACACTATTTGATGTAGCATTCAACGAATATCACTGTATTGACAAAGCCGTGACTGCCTTAAGATAGTAAAGCTATACTATTTGGGTGGGACATCATGTAGGCCTATGCAAATGAATCTTATCATGCTCACTTGTATTTTTGTTTGCTATGGTGTCACAATCCTGTTCCCAGTTTCTTGTCTTTTTGTTGTACTGTTTTACAATTGCCATTTTCCTTGGGTCTTATGACCTGTCTGGTGAGATTCACTCAAGCCAGCCTGGTTAATCTAGTCAAATCCACCCATTGTGTTGCTATGTATTGCATTTTTTGTGCTGCATGTTCTTAAGGCTGCAGGCTGAGTCATGATTAAAAGAGTCACACATGCCCCGCAGCAGCAATACCTAGATGTGATAACCTTTTGTCATAGCTTGCTGCCACACTCCCTAACCGTCATGTGTTTTTCAGCTTTTTCTTTGACGTAAGACCGGGTTGGACTGGTTGTCTCAGTAGCTAGTAAGCACAAGTGCAATTTACTGGTAGCATAAGACCGGGTTGGACTGGTTGTCTCAGTAGCTAGTAAGCACAAGTGCAATTTACTGGTAGCATAAGACCGGGTTGGACTGGTTGTCTCAGTAGCTAGTAAGCACAAGTGCAATTTACTGGTAGCACATGACTTGATATCACTGTGCCTTGTGGCTTAAATGTGTTTACAAGGGACTTGATTTGAAGGGCATTAGCCAGGGGCATGTGGTGAACAACTGCACATGGACTGGTATGTTCAGACTTTTGTTATTTGAAGCACAGGTTTGCAGGTCTTAGGACTCTCATCCCACCAATCACACATTCTACATATTGACACTGTTTTGTTTTATATATTGTAGACTGTAACATAGATTCATATAGCACTCCCTGTGTTCAAGTGGGTGCTGGTTCCTACACTTTGTAGTTTCTATTTTAACTACTTTGGTACAAACAGAATGAGCAAGACTGGGTTGGGTGCGATATGATGCAAGGCGCTCAAAAAACAAACAAACAAAAAAAAAAACGGGATTTCCATGACTAAATAAATGATGGAAAGAATTATGCAGTGGGCTGATAAGGTGAGAAGAGAGTCATTTCTGTAGAAAGGAACAATGGGCTTTCTCATTCTAAATCACAGGAGGATAATATTATGCACATCTTGACAGGCAAACATAGCATCAAGCCAGAGTTAGTCATTTAAAGATTGGCAGCAGATGGCCTGTTGGCTCACATATTATCAGCATGCAGCATCAGTCTTCTCTGATGTCTGCCAGAAAAATACAAGGCACAGAAGGGGAAACACACGGAGACTTCCTCCAATTGTTTCCCCAAACACAAAGGAAGAAAAACAGCGCAGAGAGCTATGTCCTATTGGACAGCGCAAGACCAAAAACTGGCTCAGCTGAAAGACGAGGTTGACAGCTGGATATTCATAGCCTGTAAGTTAATAAGTTTATCTACTTTATCTTTGATGTGATAGCATATGGTCTTCTTCACACTCGTATTGCACTTTCTTTAGATATAAGAAATTAATAAAACCTCATAAGACAGGCTAACAAAGGACACGTGCTGCCCCGTGGCCGTAATGCTTAGCTCTCCGGCTTATGGGCTCAAAGGGATGAAACAGAGTATCATGCCTTGCTTAGGCTTAAACCAGTAGTAAATTCCTTTATTTATTTATATAATACCTTAAATGTGCAGCGATGTTATTGAGTAATTTATCTTTATGATTCAGTAATCCCAGAACTGTATACAGAGACGGATGAGCAGGATTGAAGTAGAATAAACTGAGAGTGGCTAAATACGCATAAGATACATCAGTATATTTACGGGTAAGCTCTACTTAAGCCAGTGTCATACTGTCAATCTTAATCGTTGTTGTCTCTTTCCCCTGGTCTGTCCAGGTGCCTGCTGATGACTCTGTGGGTTTGCTAACTGAGCCCCAGGTGGCCATGTTCTGTGGGAAGCTCAACATGCACATCAATGTGCAGAGTGGCAAATGGGAGTCGGATCCCTCCGGGACCAAGAGCTGCATCGTCACCAAAGAGGGCATCCTGCAGTACTGCCAAGAGGTATTTAAACAGAGTGAGACTGCCATGCAGTGAAAGAGAAACTAACTACAGCAAGTAGACTCGAAGACACAACTAATGTAGTAAGAAAGAAAATCTTTCACTTTTCTCCAGGTGTACCCAGAGTTGCAGATCACAAATGTTGTGGAGGCCAACCAGCCCGTCAGCATCCAGAACTGGTGCAAGAAAGGCCGCAAGCAATGCCGCAGTCACACTCACATTGTGGTGCCATACCGCTGCCTGGGTAACCAGTTTTTAATGATACAGTTGTATGTTACTGAGTGTGTCTGTGTGTGTATGTTTTTGAATTGAAATACTAACTGCATGAAATAAGCAAAGGCATGTTTATGTTGCAGTTGGGGAGTTTGTGAGCGACGCCCTGCTTGTTCCCGACAAGTGTAAGTTCCTGCATCAGGAGCGTATGGATCAGTGTGAGAGTCACCTGCACTGGCACACTGTAGCCAAAGAGGTGAGACAATAACACAGCATTCAGTGTCACTGTCTGTATGTCATGTTCAGTGTTGGGCTCATAACTCAATAAAATAAATAAAATAACACTCATTATTACTTTTACTTCTTACTCCCTACCAACATTAATTCATAACTTTTCTGTCACTTCCACAAAACTAAAAATTCGCCTGTGACCAGTATCTTTCCAAGGATCTGTCTAAAAGATGGAGAGGTAATTGTGGAGGCAGGCAATATTTCATCACTACATATCCAGCCACAAGCTTCATTAGTTCTTTGGAACTTAGAGCCTGCAGCTGTTTACAATTAAAATCCAGTTTTGGTTGATTCGCCAGAGTTGGGCGACAGCCATCCTCCACTGCGGAGGAGGGCTCACTTTTGGTGGGGTGTACTTCCACAAGCTTCATGTTGTTGTGCTATCGTAGCAATGTTAAATGTTTCAAGAGGTGTGACGTCATGTTTTTCGCAATGGAAAGAGTGATGTTCTAGCCATCTTTCCTCTCAACAAAATCATGTAATAGGAGTATTTCCAGCTGCTGAATGTAAGCGTTTCGTTTTTCTGAGCTAGCTTGCTGCTTTGTGAAGTGCACGTGCAGCGCAGCAATTGTGAAAATAAATCTAGGGATGAGGTTGATTGTCAGATTTCAAATCAGTAGGGGAGACAATACGAGTAAAATGAGTTTTTGTTGCACCACTCGTTACTGGAAAATGTACTGTAACACGTTCCTGCCCAACACTGCTCATACTGTATGTAATGCTCCCGCTGTATCTGCTAGTGGTCTTTTCTTTCTTTTCTATCTGGTCTTCTGTTGGCTCCTTCTGAATGACTCAGCACTCCTTAATTTTGTCCTCCCTCGATTCTGTCATCAGCCATCTCCGCCACTTTGTTCTGATTATTATTCCATTTATCGTCACTCCTTTTTGAGTGTTCATTCATGTTCAGTCACCCACGAAGATAATCGACTGTCAAACATTGATTCTTCTTCAGTAATCTGTGCATCAGAGCTGAATAATGAGTGTGTGGCTCTGCTCCTTATCTCTACTCACCAAGGTTTACCACAATAAGCTCTCAAATTTTCATGAAATGATTGAATATTGTGTGGTTCCATTTTGGTTATGTGAGTTTTTGGAAGTGATGATTAATGCCTGTTATTACATTTAGTCTTGTGGAGACCGCTCCATGAATCTCCATGACTACGGGATGCTGTTGCCATGTGGTATTGACCGTTTCCGTGGTGTGGAGTTTGTGTGCTGTCCGGCAGAGGCGGAGCGAGAGTCAGACAGTGCTGAACTAGAAGGGGAGGAGTCAGACGTCTGGTGGGGCGGAGCCGAGACTGAATACTCTGATAACAGGTATTATCACACATTCATAGAGTCTCATGGACACACACACACACACACTTGTTGAAACATAAACTGAACCAGCCGCTCTCCCTGCAGTATGTCACGCCCAGCAGAGACAGTGCCAGCCACTGCAGAGGACGATGAAGATGAGAATGAAGAGGCGGAGACTTTTGAAAGGGATGAGAACGGAGACGTCGACGAAGATGAGGAGGAGGATGAGGAAGATGACGACGTGACCGATGAGCGGGATAGCGATGAGCGCAATGCTAACATTGCCATGACAACCACAACCACCACCACCACTGAGTCAGTCGAGGAAGTGGTTCGAGGTGAGAAATCAAGCGGATACACACCGTTTGTTCACGTGTATTCATTTAGCAGTTGTTTTTCATCGTGTGTTGTTTTGTTGATTACATAACAAGCTCACATTTTGCATTCATTTTATTTTGATTCTTAATTTGCGTTTGCCTGTGTGTACATTATCTCAGCCGTTTGTTGGGCTCGTGCCGAGTCAGGCCCGTGTCACGCCATGCTGGAGCGTTGGTACTTCGTGCCTGAGAAGGGCCGCTGTGCTCCCTTCTTGTTTGGGGGCTGTGGGGGCAACAGGAATAACTTTGACTCGGAGGAGTACTGCCTAGCTGTCTGCGGCAGCTCGCGTAAGTCCCAGGACTGGAGCCGTCGAAACCCAGAGGGGGCCGCATCATGAGCCTGATTCCTGTCCTCAGGCTGCTGCAGATTGTCTGTGTGTCATCCATTTTCTCTTTCTCTCCCTGTCCTGAATGTCTGTTGGCTCTTAACCACTTGGACCGCTGACAAGTGGATTCGCTTGCTTGTTTTCTAGTTTTGTGTTGAGTATTAAAGGATTATTTTCTCAAGATAGAAGATATAAACTTTTGATTGGAAAAGAAAAGGCCATGAAATCACCCACGTCCCTGGTATAACAGATTTTTGTTTGCGTACCTTTCAAACAAAACTAAGACAGTGTTTTTCAATTTGTGGTAAAGATGAAGCAAACTGATAAATGATAAGGCTGATGATTTTCTATATTTGTCTTACCGTCAGGAAGTCCAATGGAGAGACCAAAACCAACAATGCATCAGTCTGTCTACTTTCAAACTCTGTTATCCTGTTGGTGGCTCTTAGCCCTGAGCCCATTCCTTACCTACAGAGTATGTTGATCTTAAAAAGTGCATCACAAATACATATTTATGTGGTTTGAAAATGTAATTCCCTAAAACGTCAAGTTACTGGAGTAAATATAGCATCCGCTGGGGACAATTTTTGAGCCACAGATTAAAGCACATCTGGTTCTCTGGTTCTCTAGTTAGTGTTTACAGCTACCAGTACAATGAATATGGGATTTACTTAGAAACTAAGCCACAGTGCCTGTGAAACATCAGTTGGTGCAACAGTGTGGCTCACTGATGTGTTTTTAATGGTTTTTGGACAACAATGGAGGCCCATGCCACAGAGGAATTCACTATACCAGGCTTCAACTACACAGGCACTATTTGTTAGTCGAATCAGTTTATTGATGGTTTCTGATCTCTTTATTGGACTAATTGAAAGTAAGATAAATATAGAATATCACCAGCTGTTTTCCTAAAGCTGTAGTTTGTAACTTTTATAAAAAATAATGTTTCATATTTGCTGAACTGTCACTTTATTCACACAGCAATAGCGGAGACAGATAATTACCTTGTAGTGCTTCTCATGACAATACCGCATGTGAATGAAAACAACCAATCAGAGTTGAGAAGACAGCACTGATTAAGATTCTGTTACTTCATTGCCAATTTCTCCCCTCAGATGTTTTCAGAAGTATAATTTAGTGTGTGGTTCAGCTGTAAAATGGGAATGTTTGCTTCAGCTGGTGGGAGGTGCTTCGTACTTTGGTCGAATGTCTCCAACATGGCAGCCAAGTCACAAACTTCTTTATTTTACAGCTGTGCACAGTGCACTAAAATATGTTTCTGAAAACATTTAGGCTATGCAGTAACAAAATCTTGATTCATGTTTGATCAGTGCTGTCTAGTTTGACAGTTTGGCCAAAGTTTACCAGCAGTGACTGACAATAATTGGCACTGCGTCAGAGATTCTTTGGCTCTGATTGGCTGTATTCGGTATGCCGCGGTAGATTCTAGCAAATGCCATCAAAAGCAGGAGGAAGAGGAGGGATGTAATTTTTTTTCACAGACTTTCTGTCTCGTCCGTCTTTCAGAATATAGTGACAGTTTCAGCATGTGACACATAGTTATTTTCCCTAAAAGTTACCAACTGTAGCTTTGAAGAAGCTTTGAGAGCAGCCATTTTACATCAGTAAAGTCAGTTCTTTGACTGATGCTTGAACACTGTAGTGAAAGGAAAATGAAAAGAAAGGCAAGCTGATGTGTCCCTACTGGAAAGCAGCCATGACACTCTAGTACTCATTCACTTCGACATCATTTCATTACTCATTTCATCATTTTCTAACCAATAACACTAACTGATACTTCTTTCAGCATGTGGACGAGGCAGCGTGAATACTGAACCTTGAATGTCTGCGTGTGCCTGCATGCATTACTCTACACATGTGTGTTTGCATGCCTTGCAGATGCAAGGTTTTGTGTCTGCTGCTGCAGCTCCGTAGTAGCCTGACCTGACAGCTGTGGGTCTCTTAACGGTGTCATAAACATGTCTGTTGTGTTGATATCCATAGTGTGTGTCTATGTGTGTGAATGGGGGAGGGTGTTGCTTAAGGTTAATGGGTTCATTTGTGGTTTCCACCCATACTCCTCAGTGGTGCAGCGTCTGCCCTGATCCTGACTTGGCACTTTTCATCTTATCTCCAGGCTCCCACATTAAATAGAGATGTAGACACAACACTTGTACTGGGAAACTACTCATCCTTTGTCCCTCGATAACCTGTGTGTCTTTTACACTGTTATTTGTATGTGTGTTAAAACATTCTGTATGTACCTAACATAGTGAATATTTTTAACATACTTAAATTTCAGTTATAATTGTTGAAACCTTTTGTTATGTTGCCTTTATGGAATGCATTGTGTTTCAGATGCACTGGGATCTGTGTTTCTTCTGCATCTTCTTTACTTGTTGTCTTAATATCATCTAAATGTTCCCCCCTGCCCTGTATTTGATTCCTGCCTCCTTGTTCTTCAGTGCCCACCATGGCCCCCAGCCCTCCAGACGCCGTGGATCGGTACCTTGAATCTCCCGGGGACGACAACGAACACTCTGACTTCCAGAAGGCCAAGGAAAGCCTGGAGGCCAAACACCGTGAGAAGATGTCCCAGGTGTGCTTGTGTGTCACATTTCTGTCTGGAGTATTTCCCTGTCAAGGCGTCTAAATGTCTGATCTGTCGAGACAAAGCCTGAGTTTGTCAGTCTGTGATGCTTATGTCCGTGATGTGACACTTTCTTTGTGTCCAGGTGATGAGAGAGTGGGAAGAGGCTGAGAGGCAGGCCAAGAACCTTCCTCGCGCTGACAAGAAGGCTGTCATCCAGGTAGGACGCACGTCATAGTTTCTTTTGTGTTTCTGTGTTTTTAAACCATCAGTTATAAATTTCAGAGGTGTTTGTTATGAAAATATTTTTGTTCCCTTATCTTTGCCAAAATGAATGAAAAGTCAGCTAGGTTGATGAGTCAGGTGGCAGAGGATAAAGATTCTGACACGTTTATTTATTACTTTATTTCAATGTGAATTAGGACCATTGTAAGGAAAAAAGAAGTAAATACAGAGCTGGGGAAGAGGGGTAGTATTCTGAGAAAACACTGAACGAAAAAAAAAAAGCCTGAAATATCCCTTTGTCTCCTGGGCTTTTTGGCAGAAGGTCAGGTGACATAGTATAAAGAGCGACAAAGAAGGAAGTCATGGTGGGTGATTGGGTCAAACACAGGACTTTCACCCATGAGAGCGAGATTGTGTTCTGTGCGCATCAACGTTTGCTATTTTTAGAGTTAGCTGACTTATTATCTTCAGTTTTTAGGATGCATAAAGCTGCTGAATGCACACTGTGTACATACACTATAGCAGCATAGTTTAATCGGCCTTTTCCTGTTAACCTCATAATGTCAACTTTCATTTTGGAAGTATTTTTGAATGATAAATCTTGATTGGACATTTGAACAACGGTTATTTAAAGCCTCTACGTTTGCTGGGATTTCCCATTTACTGGGGCTGTTGGTGGTGTGATGAGGTTGATTCAGCCTTGCAAAGTAAAGTGATGTGGTTCCTTGACTTACAAAATAACTTTTTTTTTTCATAAATGTGTGACTTTAATCTCCTTGCAAATTTACCACTTTGTAATTTCATAATACTCATTTTTTTCCATGTAAATTCTGAGTTTTTTCTAGCAATTTCATCCCACTCTCCCAGCTCTGTATTTTATTTAATTTTTTTCTTACAATGGCTCTAATACGTCATCGTACATAAATAACAAGTGGCATGTTGAGCTACAGAGTCTTTTGCCAATTTATTGCTCTGCTGGCTGCCATGACTCACTCATTGTGAATTTTATCAATTTATTACATTTTTGATTGATTGGATAATGTAAGAAATAATATATATTATATAATAATATGTAAGAAAAGAGTGATTTCCAAATTAAAAAACTTAAAAGTGTGCATTTTTGCCATATATTTGACTTAAATTGAATGATGAACACAGGGACATGGGTTACAACATGAAAAAGTGTTTGTTTTTTTTTTTCACAGTGTTTTTAAATCTATTTTTAACTTGATGATTTCTAAAACAAGGTTATAATCTAAAAAAGAAACTGCCATTTAATTCCTGAACATGTTTGTAAAGTGAAACATTTCAAGAAGCTCAATTTATGTCAGAACAACACATGAAGCAGTGGGCTGAAGCAGAGCAGCGCGGTGCGTCGGCCGGCACCAGTGTGGGTTTGTTCATAGAATATAATGGAGACGGGCGTTTTGATGCGTGGCGTATGGTGGCGGTGTATGTTGCACTTCAGAAAGGAATAATTAAACTTGTTCAAAAGCAAGACAAAAAAAGGTGACATTTTTATATCAAGTACCAAAATTATTTTAGTATTGTGATCCTTTCCTCCACCATCCCTCATGGTAAATGTGTATTTCCTAACACTTTGTGTCCAAGGTAGAGGACCTTTTATAAACACAAAAACTGAACTGTTAGTGTGTATAATCACATATGTAGTATTAATAGGTTGTTGTAAAATGTACTGTATTTGCAGCACTTCCAGGAGAAAGTTGAGGCTCTGGAGCGGGAGGCAGCAGGAGAGAGGCAGCAGCTAGTGGAGACCCACATGGCCCGGGTGGAAGCTCTGCTCAACAGCCGCCGTCGCCTGGCTCTGGAAAATTACCTCAGCGCCCTACAGGCCAACCCTCCACGGGTACACATATATACACACACACACACACCCCTCTGGACTTTTCAACAAAAGCAGAGCTGTTACATGAAGTCATAGGTGTGTTCATAGTCAAAGGACCCATTTAATAGGAGAGTTAAGAGACAAGTAACAATAGCTGCCTCAGTACATTTAACGTATGTGTCAAATTATTCTGCAGTCGTACCTGGCAGGAAATATAATTAAGTGTAACTGTATTAAAAACAGCAGATATGTTTTGACAAGGCATGCATAAGTGTAATAATATCAGTAACACCTTGCATTACTGCCTCCACCAGGCCCGTCAGGTGCTGAGCCTGCTGAAGAAGTATGTCCGTGCTGAGCAGAAGGACAGGCAGCACACGCTGAAACATTACGAGCATGTCCGCACGGTCGATCCCAAGAAGGCTGCACAGATCCGACCTCAGGTACTCACACACATCAAGTCAAAAATCCCTTTATCCTAAACTTGTAATGTGATTTCCAAATTAATCTGGAACTTCTTCACTTTCTTCTGACCTTTTAGGTTTTGACCCACCTACGTGTGATTGATGAGAGGATGAATCAGTCTGTTGGTCTGCTCTACAAAGTGCCCAGTGTGGCGAATGAGATCCAAAACCAAGTCTGTAAGTGTCAGCTTTTATTTTTCTTACTGACTTTGAATGACTTCTCTTTACAGTCAGGGTCTGAGGATTAATTATTTTGTATCTAAATGCTATGAAATATTTCACTATCATAAAAAAACTTTTTGTTAAATCATGTCTGCCCACAAGAGAACCGTCTCCCAAAGACAAAATGCACTTTGTTGCCTTTCTTGCCTTTTCTGACCTTTTATTGACCAAATGACAATTAAGTGAATAGTTGGGAGAATAATCAGCAGATTAAGCGATGATGAAAATAATGGTTGGTAGCAGGTTGGTACACTAAGAGAATTGACTTGCAGAGAAATTAAATCTGTAGTTAGCAACTTTAAGAATAATCCTTTTTTTGTTTTACTTAATTGTCAATATATCCTGACTGTAGTGCACAAGACTGATAATTTGTGAAAAAAAAAATCATATCCCTCTGCCTCCTTATAATACACTGCTGTCAGTCATATCAGTGAGCTTGTGAATTGTGGTTGAACTGTCAAACTATGCATCGCTGATCAAATATGAATCAAGATTGTTACTGTATTGCTTTTATATGCTGTTTAGCTGTAAAATGAGAAAGTTTGTGGTTGCCATGTTGAAAACTGTCAAGCCAAAATGAAGCACCCTCCACCAGCCAGAGCAATGATCATTGGTTGTTTTTGGAAAGACACAGCAGATCCTTGCAAATGCAAGAAAATGAGCACTAGAAGGAGGAGGGACACAGATTATCTGTCACTTATCTACTATTGTCTGAATATAGGAACACTTTCAGCAAATTCGACAAAAAGATTTTTATAAAAGTCACCAACTGCAGCTTTGAACATGTCTTTTGTATCTGTTATGTTATGTGTTTACTTTAAAGAGATGAGCTCACACTGGAACAGTGGCACCAGCAGGATTATATTTTATCTGCTTGCCCACTTGTAGGGCACCTTTAACACGCACTTCCCACGCCTGGACATGTACAGTTTACTCAGTGAGTGAGCAAGACAGTGGTTTTATAGTGGTGTTACTGACACAACACCACTATAAAACTCTGATTGGCCTATCACGTGCATTTCAAAGACGAGCCAATAGACCTGATAACAACAGCCAGCAAGAAAACAGAATAGAACCACCTATTTGAAGTTCATTCTGCGTCTCCCTGTTGCATCAAACTCCTGCAGAACAGCCTTTGCATCAATTCCAATATCATGATGATCCCGTGATATTCAGCTATTCATGGCTCTGCATACTTGTCGCTGCTGAGGCTTTTTTGCTTTCTTATTTCAAAAGCCTATAAAATGCTCAGTTTTTTTGTCTGCTCATTTCTAACTACTTGTGTTTGTTAACAAACAAGATAAGTAACACAATATTGCTAGCATCACAACTGAGCGGCAGAAATGTTTATCTGACCTCTGGCCGTGACATATGCACCAATCATCGGCATCCAAATGTATTTACATCATAGTGAGTGGACACAGCTAAAAAATGCATCTACTGCTGCCAGCACCACTGTACTGGAATAACATTTAATTAAACAACCTTAAATATTACCACCAGACTTAATTTAAGTAGCCCCACAGCCTCTCTTAGTGCTGAGTGAGGATTAAAACCGGTTAAACAGCATGTCTGAGGTCCAGTGATGGATAATATGCTGATAAGCAGCAGCTCTCCTGTTAGTCTCTGTTTAGTAATCAGGACACTGGAGGCACTGTTTCTCCCTCCCATCTATCACCATGCTGTGTCTCCCTCTCTCACACTTTATGTCTTCATTTTCTTCCACAGCTGTTATAATGCAGAGAGTTCAGTCGGAGCTGTCTCAGCAAGTCTCTTCCCTGCAGAGCGATGGGCGGGTGAGTCGAGTTGCACCCACTCACCTATGTAGGGAGTCTGTTCTGTGAAATCTGCACTGTCTCACTTATATGAATAGAACCACCCTGCAGACACACACTAAGTGGCCAAAGGAAAGGCAGAGAATACAATTATTGTTCAGTGTTTTTTAAAATGTCTCCGCTGATCACAGGAAGTGATGACTGTAATCAAGTACAGTGAATGAACAGAAGTGGAGAAATCAATCATCCATCTGAAAATACATGATCTCCCAGGACGATACTGTGCCTGAAGGGCAAAAAGATTTAGACTGTCAGATCACAGGCGTAGTTTCAGCTTTGTGTATTGGGAAAATAATGACTTCAGCGAGTTGAAGTCCTGTGGGTGATGTCAGGCGTTTCTGCCTTTTAGCAGGTAATCATCAGGATGAAATGACACTTTCAAAGGAAGCCTCCCTTAGGGGTCCCACATCGATCCGTCCCGACTAATGTTCCTTTGTGTTGCAGGTGGATGGCAGAGTGAGTTACGGTAATGATGCGCTGATGCCTGACCAGGCCTACAGCTCTGCTCCTATGGACCCCGGCCTGGACGGACTGGGCTTCATCCACCCTGAGAGCTTCAACCAGCCCAACACAGAGAACCATGGTAAAGATACTTGTTTAAATACCATAAAGTGTGAAACTCAGCAGGAGCTCACTGAAATTAGTCACTGATCAGATAATCCATGCAAATTTGATTTTGCAATTTTGCATTTGATCCCTTTTCAAAAATGGTCTTAATTATTTCCTGCAGTGGAACCTGTTGATGCTCGTCCAATTCCAGATAGAGGACTCCCAACACGACCTGGTGAGTGTATTTGTGTGTATTACTGAGTCACGCATGGCTAAGAGGAAGTACTGAACACATGGCAATTAATCAATATTACATTTGATCATATCTACATATAACTGTCTAATGACATAGTCTATATATACAATATAACAAGTTAACATTTACCATAGTGATAGCATGAGATCTTGAAGGTATACTGTGCAGGATTTTCTTAACATATTGACTCTTTGAAAAGTAATCCCTCCCAATCACTGCCCTACCTGTATTTTCTTATTATTTTGCTGTATTCGAGATGTTTCTGGACTCAGTGAGGAAGTGAGGTTGGGGCTTTATAAAAAGGTAGTGACTAGGTGCCAGACCGAAAGCAGCACGCAACCAAGAGGAAGCTCCAGTACAGAAAAATCGTGCCAGCAAGGTGAAACGCAAAACTGACAAAGCTGGGGAAGACTTTCACTTTCACGAGAGATTCTGTTTAACAAACATCCGTCCATCCGTCCATTTTCATCCGCTTATCTGGGGCCGGGTCGCGGGGGCAGCAGACCAAGCAAAGCACCCCAGACGTCCCTCTACCCAGCTCCTCCTGGGGGACCCCAAGGCATTCTCAGGCCAGACAAGATATGTAATCCCTCCAGTGTTTTCTGGGTTTGTCCCGGGGCCTCCTACCAGTGGGACGTGCCTGGAACACCTCTAATGGGAGGCGCCCAGGTGGCATCCTGATCAGATGCCCGAACCACCTAAGCTGACCCCTTTTGACGCAAAGGAGCAGCGTCTCTACTGCAAGCTCCCTTTGGATGCCCAAGCTTCTTACCCTGTCTCTAAGGCTGAGCCCAGCCACCCCACAGAGGAAACTTATTTTGGCCGCTTGGATCCGCGATCTCATTCTTTCGGCCACTACCCAGAGCTCATGACCGTAGGCGAAGGTTGGGACCATGACAGTCTGGCACAGCACCTACATTACTGCAGCGGCTGTACCAAACTGTTTACAAACAGTAGCCACCAATTCCTGCATAGTATACCTTTTAAGATGTTCTGTAAACAAACAAAAGTTGTTTGAATTCACTAAAACGCGTAGCATTTTTCTTTGTGCTCTAATTGGCTAAATACAGTTCCTTCCTCATAAAAATCTATGTATGTAGGTATGTTTTTTATTGTTAAAAAAAAACAACAACCCTCAAATCATGCATTGTTTTCATCAAGTTTGTTTGCAAGCAGTCTTCCTCACAGACTTTGCTGCGCCTCTTTGCACTTTACCACCAGCAACAGCTCATCAGCACAACAGCTTGAATCAATGAAGAGAGTGTATCACTTCACTGCTGATGCAAATAAAACTGGGACACGATTGTGTAATATCACATTGTACAAATACTTTCCTACTTTATGTAGGATAAACAACTGCGATGACACAACTAAATGTGTTTTTATTACACACTTTGTCTGTATTTAATTTCAGTGTCTGCCCTGAAACCAGAGGAGATACCAGAAGTGCGGATGGAGACTGAAGAGAGGCAAAGTGCTGGTTATGAAGTTTACCATCAAAAACTGGTATGAAAACACATCATGCCCCTTATCTTTGGTCCTGCAGTGGAGTCTGTGCTCTGTACACATCAACAGTTTTTTTTTTTTAATCGGCAGGTGTTTTTCGCTGAGGATGTGGGGTCGAATAAAGGTGCTATCATTGGACTCATGGTTGGAGGGGTTGTCATAGCAACTGTCATTGTCATTACTTTGGTGATGCTGAGGAAGAAACAGTACACTTCCATTCACCACGGTGTAATTGAGGTAAGTAAAGTCCTATGTTGAGGGGTCATGTTTCCCAGTGTTATCATGTGTTTTTTTAAGTTACATAAAAGACTTGTTTCACTAACCTGCTTTATCTGCGGTCTGTAGGTGGATGCAGCAGTCACACCAGAGGAGCGTCATCTGGCCAAGATGCAGCAGAACGGTTATGAAAATCCCACCTACAAATTCTTCGAGCAGATGCAGAACTAAAAGAACTGCTCATCAGCATTTCCTCCCCTCACACTTTCACTCGTCAGGTCTGTTCCATTCTGGTCCCTTGCCCTCAGCCCCTACACCTTCAGATTCTCACCTTGTTAAGGCAAAGCAAAGGTGTGAAGAGTGCTACAGAGGTTCGTTTTTATGTTGTTGAAAAGTTAGGAGCAGATAAGTGAAGCCTTTGTACCAGTTCATGTCTCGGTCAGGGGTTTGGGCCAAAGGAAAACAACATGGAACAAAGCCTACCTAATCCCTGATCCCTTGATTGTAAAGAGCTTACATCCACCTGCAATTTATCGGACAAGGGTATCCTTTTTCACCTGCACTTTGGCCAGTCACAACAAAAACTCTATTCAGCCTGTTTATACCTGGTGTTATTGTGCCTCTTGGGTGATCTGATCACAAGTGGACGGCTTTGAGTCTGTCTGTAAACACAAGGCATTAGAGTGCATCTTCACATGGGTCTCTAGTGACCACTGCAAAATAAACTGGTGAATCATTTCCGTTTGCAAAGACCAGCTGCTTAGTTGTTTTTAACCGTGAGGAGGTTTGTCTTGCTGTAAACTCTGCTGTATTAGCTCGTGCTAACCGGGCAGATGTTGAACTGACTGTTCTTTGGGAGCAGAGTTGCTTCAGAGACGGCAGTTCGGATCTGTGCCTGCGCAACTACACAGAAGGTTTTTATTATCCGGTCGGGTAGCAGATAAGCAAGGACGTTAGTGTGGCCCAGGACACAATAGCATTCACACTGCTGAAACAATGTGGCCACATTTGGCCCAGACCAGCTCCAAATGTGGTCTGAGCGTTTGGATCTCCAGACGCATTGAGGACACATTTGGTTCACTCACACATGTACTTAGAGTCGTCCACTTGTGATCTGATCACCCAGGACACCTTAATACCAGGTGTAAACAGGGTCATAGAGTTCTTACTGAAAAACCCTGCTGATGATTTATGTGACGTCTCACAGCTGAGACGATGTAAGTCTAAGCAGTTTAATTCCCAATCACTCGCTCATTGCTCCAACTGTTCCGTTTTCCTCAAACTGCTCCACCCTCCCCACCCCCACCCCCACTCTCCGATGACAGCTGTGCTGTGTTTGATGACATAACTGCTCTTAGAGCTGGCATTGGGAGGAGGGGCTTTCAAAGCGCCTCTCCGCACGATTAAAGCCCAACTGTTTCAGGTTTGTTTTTCAAAAAAGGAAAAAAAAAATGCAGAAAAATTCTACATAATCAAAATATGTAAAAGTTGAAAAATATTGAATGTTTTGTTTTCTGATTTTTTTTTTATGTGTAATATATTAAGACAGAGATTAGCTGTAAGTAAATGTAGTGCATGGCAATATTGATGACAGATACAGTATACTGTATGTTGAGGTCCTCAGGAGCGGTCCTCTCTTACTAGATATTTTAGCAGGATTGTACATTTCTAGTGTCTTCTTTGTGACCTTGTGATATGAAGAAGAAAAAGAGTATTCAGAACCCGGTCTGCTTTGTCGTCACACAGACTTGCTTTAACTGAATCTTGGCTCGTTAACGCTCATCTCCATGCTTCACTGTTGTGTTAGCTGCATGGGCAAAATGCTCTATATGTAATATATGAAGTGTAATAGTATCCGAAAGGAAGACGATTTTGTTACTGTTTGCGTTCTATGCACTCTGTCATTTTTGAAGTCTGATTATTATCACCAAATATTATTATTGCTGTTAAGTCCCTGATGCCAATTCACGCTGTTGCTGCACATCTGGGTTTTTGTTAGAACGAGGAGATCAAAGGTTTTCTGAAAGTGTATCATTCCAGATTTATCATTCCACTCTTTCTCTTGATTGTAAATATTTGGAAGATGGAGATCTGGCTCTCAATGGCCTGGTTTCATTATCAAGCTCCACCTCTCCGTCTCTTGGTCGTGTGTTCTTCAGTCTTTCTTTCTAACCCTGTTTGTCCTGTTTATCCTCTCTTTCCGGCTGCGTCAGCAATATTGTACAGCGCAGCACTTTTGAGTATTTGCTAAAGAGATGGGACTCGTTAGGCCTACAAATGTTTTCTCCTCTTCACACACATTCCTTCACCAAATCTCACATTCTATTTTTCTACATTTCCTGTGTATACATGTACAGTGCTTCTGTTCGTCTTGTGGTGGATATTTCTTTGTCTGCGTTATCTGTTGTCAAGTCCTCACGAAGAGGTGAAGAGTTAACAACACTAGGAGGATGACTACGACTCACATCAGCATGGAGACACCTTGCCCTCTCCCATTACTATTAAGTTATTAACGCCACCTTCAGTCAACATGAATGTGACATGCATAGTGTGCTTTTATACCATAGAAATACAACACATATCACCTCTCTACATATGATATCCACACATGTACAGACACACTAACTGAAGCTCTTAATCAGGTGAATGTTTAAAATTTGTATCGATGCTCACCCTGGGTGTCTTTGGAGGCTCGTGTTTTAAAAAAAGAAAAAAAAAAGTATGCTTTTTGTTTCTCTCATTGATTCAGTGACCTTCCTCTGTGTGTAGTTAAATGAACCATTTGCTTAGAGTAAGAAAAGGCTTTCTACACTCACTATACCATGAATAAAATTTTGAATGTACATACATTTCTGGCTGTTTGTCATTTTGGATCTTTTATGATGATTCATGCAGGATTTTAAACTATGCAGGGTTGTTGGTTTCTGTTTATAAACACGCTCACCAGCAAAACTGAAAGCAGTGGGGGAAACATGGCGACAAATTTCCCAAGTACAGAAAATTACAAGCAGAGGGCAGAGTCTCTGCAGAAAAATACTCTTCCACATATTTCTAGTTGGTCATAGTGGTAACAGAGGGATTACAGGGTTCCACACATTGTCACCACTGAATTTTCAAAACTTTTCCATTATACTTTACTCGATTTCTGTGACGTAATCTAATTTATTGATTAGGCCTAAATAGTCACACAGCCACACATTACTAAACACACTTCCTGGGTATTTGCAAGCTGCAAATATGGCTGCCAACTTGCAACATGCCAACAGACCAGGGGTCTCATTTATAGAACGATGTGTAGGATCCATACTAAAAATATACACATGGACAAGAGCCAAAAAAAACCTACAATCAGACTTCCACCTCACCATCTGCATTGCCAGTTTCCTATCTCCAAAATGTTGTTAAGTATGGGTCAACGTTTCACCCATCAAGTCTGTTCTTATAGACCCCAACTTTTGCGTAGGAAGTAGTGCATGCCTCTTTCAGGACTCGTTTTGTGCGTATGCAAAGTCTATTAAAATAGACCTCAGACCAGAAAATACGAGTACCCTGCAAAATGTTTTTTTGGGGGGTGAGAAAACCAATAATCCCTAATGCAGTTTCACCTGTATTTGAATTATAATTTTGTTTTATGAGTTCCTCTGCGTTTATTTATTAAGTGTGTTTTATGGACATGTCTAATAATTGTTTCGCGACTGTTATGGAAGGAAGTTGTGCTTCAACAATTCCAAAAAGTATGAAAAGGTAAAGTGTCCCAAATTTCCAAGAAAAGAACAACAAAATACCCACATTTCATCTGTTAAACTGGCTCACATCACAGTAAATCTACACTTACATGTTTAATCACAGAGCCTTCATCAGAGCTTTCTGGCATTTTCCTGTTTCTCTCCTTAAGTGACGGTCACATAAGGAGCGCACGTGATGCTGGTCCCGTCTTTGTGTATCTGATACTAGTGATTCAATATTTTAAATTAGTAATACAAGCAACGTATTTTACGTATATTAGGACATGTTTGGGGATTTTTCTTAGTGTATCTGAAACAGTAGCCAAAACCATGTAAACTCAAAACTTAACCAAAACACACTCTTAATTCCAAATCAACTCCAGACCTGGAAAACTGCTTTCTTAATTTCATAACTTTTCCAGGAATTTCATGACTGTGGGAACCCTGGTATTATTTCTAATTCTGTACATTGTTTTAAAGAAAATCCTGCATCTTTTAAAGGTCTTGAGGTGTGTCAAATACACATTTACTAATTAAAAAGCCTTATCAGATTGTCTTAAATTCAGAATGAATGGGTCCTACTTGTTTTGGGAAACACTATTCAACGGTAAAACAGACTTGACACCGCACCTGTATGCTTGCAATGCCCCTATTATTGCACACTATGCATTCAGATCATTCTGTATAGAGTGCTAAGCACATAGAGTATCAGCGTCATTTTACCTCACTTCATTTTTAACTCACATCAATGTGAAAGAGTCACTTTCCATTGAAAGGTTGGTCTTCAATTTTAATTTAAAGTGTGCCTTTAAAAGTCTTAAATTGAATTTTTTCATGCCTGTAGACACCCTGATAAATATTTACTTTCCAAGTCTGAGAGATGAAGAGACTGAATCACAGATGTTAAGAAAAATGCTTGCCACTTTATTCCCTCTAGTGGACAAAAAAGGGTCCAACAATTCAGGGAACAAACACTAAATAAAATACAAAACAGATCCTCTATAAATGGAAAATATGAAAATACACTTGTCCTTGTGGCTATCAAAAACATGAAGTACCGGTATATACAGTGGAAATGATCCTAAACTACAGACGAGGAACACATTACACAAAGCTCACAGCTCAGTCAGACATTCAAGCATTCAGTCACATGCACACAACAACAGCACATCTCAGTAATCACACAGACATTTGTCTCCTCATCCTGAACACACGTCTCTTGGTTAGAGTTAAAGAAAAGATAAAATTTTTAACCTGCCTCAGTCTAACTTGTAAAGACAATAACAAAGTTGTTAATCCGTACTGATTGGGGATCAGTCTTGCATTCCTGTGCCTGATAAACACAGCTGTGTCAAAAGAAGAGAACAGAGTTGATTTCCAATCAGCGGTGGAGAGCAAACTTTGGCAGCTGGACGGCGCTTTGCCACAGCCTCCTTCAACTGTCTTTGTCTAGTGTTGTGGTGGCCAGCGTCACTGTAGTGATGGGCTGACCGATGCCGTGCATCTGCATGCGGGCCAGTTTCTTCTGTTCGCACTCGGTCACCAGGTTGTTGAGCTCAGCAGCGCTGTAGCCGATCAGAGTTCTCAGGTCACACACAAACTTGTAGACAAAGCGCTTGCCCTGCACCTTGCTGATCATGTCCCCATCGTAGTAATACCTAAATGAGAACATGAATGTCAGAATCTCACGAATAAAACCACACAGGTTAAGAGTGAAGCAAACCATGCCATGTTTTCAATGCCTCTGTCAGAACAGATCTGCACTGGGTCAAGTACTTGCAAAAAAGGTGAAAACTCATCATGTTAACAGCTTTATAGTGTCTTCTGTGGCCCTGGAGGAGCTTTGTCATCATTATCATCATCTCAGTCTTTTTTTTAACAGAAAGACCCCCCTTGTTTATCAAGTAGTTGCATTAAGGGAAATGTAGGATCTAGTGTGTCAGGATCATATTCCCCCCTAGGGACTACAAGTCAGGATGTGGCTGCGACCATTTCTTCATCCGTCACCAACTCTATGGAAGTGTAATGCTGAGCCACTGGAGTACCCTTCAAAAACAGAAACAAACCTCAGGGCTCTGCTGAGTTTCTCGTAGTTCATCGTAGGCTTGTTCTTGCGCTGGCCCCATTTCTGGGCCACAAGCTCCGGCTGGTTGAGTTTGAACTCGCCATCCTCGCCCACCCAGGAGATGCAGTCCCGTGCGTCCTTGTCTGTCAGCAGCTCCAGCAGGAACTGCCACAACTGGATCTGACCATTGTTTCCTGGCACCACAGAAACACAGCATTCAATTTAGTTTCATTTTTGGAGCAATTTCATATTCAATTATTTTCATTATTCTTGCACAAAGGCTGTGTCGTAGTGGCCGAGGGTCTGATTCCAACCCATCACCCTTTGCCTTTTTCAGCACTTTCAGGCTATCTGAACAGAGGCCTGGAAGCTGTCTACATACGAGCTACATACAGAGCCCATGTGTGTAGTGTGTATAGTACCTGTGCGGTTGCCAGGCGAGCTGCGCTCCTCTCCTCCTGAAATTCGGGGAGCTCTAGGGCCACGGTTCTGCTTCAACACTTTAATGGCAGTGGGTGTGCTCACTTGGGCCGGGATTATCTGCACAGCTGCAGACACAGACAGGAAGGTTAGAGATAAACAGAATATTGTTCATCAGAACAACTGCTGGTGTTTAAATGATCCGACATCGATTCATAAAATCCTGAGATTAGTCTTTTAATGTATGCCTTTGACCGAAGACGTGTGAAGCTTTAACCCGGTTAGTCTTGTGTGGCCGCACTTTGGTTCTTCGCACGAGATGTGGCCAGATGAGAGGCTAGTGAACCTCGGTTTATTCAAACATACCGGGAGCTGCTCCACTGAAGGCACGGCCAAGCCTAAGGCAGATACCTAGTGCATTTCAGTTAAAAACTATGAATACAGAGAAGAGCAGGACAAAAGCAAAGCCATATGCACATACTTGGCTTATCACCTGCTACTGTATGGATACTAATACAGATAGCCTATAGTTAGCCTGGTTAGGTACCAGAACTGTGTTGTAGAGGCCTGTCCAAGGGTGTCGAACACACTGGACCAAAAGTCAGTTAGCCTGAGGCATGTCTAAAACATGTGTAAATGGTCAGCTGGGGATTTCATACATCTATTATACGCATCACTTTGATCAGGGTATTTTCTAGCCAATTTGGTGTTGGTAAGTGTGCCATCTGGAGGACCCTGCAATGCAATAGTCCCGTGTCTGGCACATAGTGATAAGGAGTGCATAAAGGCAAGAATATCGCTCCAGTGGCTGTCAGAAATGTGAACACCCAAGTCTTGTTCTCAGGAGTCTTCGAGAAGTGCAGTGGGACCGGGGGTTTTTCCATAAATAATTGATATTAACCGTTTTTGATCAAAGTCTAAGGTGAGAAATTGGTCAATTTGTGATTGAGAAAATGGGGAGACTGTTTTGGGGTGTCAATTCTAAGTGAAAACTTTGGTATCTTTAAATATACACCAGGTTGGAGGGTTTCTTGTACAATTTACAGCATGAATCCTCTGAGAAATCCTTTCATATCTGAGAAAAACTGGTATTATAACTGATATATTCCTAATAAAATTGATACTGGAACAAATCGAAATGGAAATCAATTAGAACTGGGAGCTTTGAGAAATTCTGGGAAGCCCTGGTTCTTAATAAAGCTATTCCATCTGCAAGAAAAGGACATGAAAAGGACATTTTTCTCCCTTTGAATGAACTGTCTGCTGCCCTGCAGGCTAGTAAAGGGGTTCTCTGTGTTGTGTCCCATCAGATCAGATAACTTGAGTGACTCATGACTGGCCAATTCCAGTCTTCAGCTGACTGCATGTAAGGGTATGGTCATGTTTCGGGGAAACCTTTAATTACCCCTCTGGCAGATTTTTCAGTAAAACACTTACGTTGATCGATGGTGACAGTGGCGTCCCCTCCGGACTGGTCCTGGCTTGCCAACACATCTGAATGAAGCACAAAGGATTAAGACAAAATCTGCATCAAATTCACCAGACCCGCGTACAAATCAGATGTAACTTTGGCCTTCATTTGACTCCTTAAAACACCGTCACAGCGACTCTCTCTGACTTACATTTACGCAGGAGCTCCAGGTGACTCCAGAGTATCTCTCCATTGGGCACTTTCTGTAGGAACTCCTCCTGGCTGAATGAGCAGAGATCTCGACCTGGAATGTGAATGCTGCCTATTTCCATCTCATCGATGTTAAACTCCTTCATCACCCACACAGCCCAGTGGATCACCTGATCAGCTGTCCAGAGCACAGGATCTGAAGAGAGCGAGAGAAACTGTGTTTATTCTCACCACATTAAGGATTGTCTTCCGCACAGAAATGTATCTCATCAAAGTGTTTCTCACCGTATGGTATGCCCAGCCGGACTTGCTCTTTGCGGTAGCCTTCAAGTGCTGCAGCCCAGCGTGTAACCTGCTCGGAGGTCTCATCAGAAAGGCCAGATCGCTCCACAGCGATGAGCTGACCCTCCTCCACCAGTGCTCCCTCCTCTCCTGCTGCATCTGGATCAATCACCACCTCCACTGTTTCTACTGGCTTCACAATTTCCAAAATGTTTAGCTTCTCCTCACCTGGACGAGAGGAAAGAACACAAATTAGTGAGGCTGATGTAGGAATGTGCAAATGTCAACACCGACACAGACATGTTCTGATCTTTGAGGCATTTTATTAGTACCTGGTTTGGTTATAATTTGCAGGCTGAGCTGCACGGTGCCATCTGTCTTTACGCCTTGATCGAAGAGGCTGTGGTCAGGGTGAAGCTGAGAACAAAACAACACGTAAGCTGAATCAGAAGTGAAGAAGGACATACTTTGTTGTTCAAGGGATAGCTCTCAGACTGTTTTAATGGCAACAGCAACAAGAAATGCACATTGTTACCTGGATGTCCTGCAAGCAGATGTCATATGCGTCCAGTGATATTTGAATACGAGGCTCCAAGAGCTTCTTCAAATTGCCAATGGGCTCATTGATGTCGATGTCTTGTTGAATCAGATCTGATGCAGTGATGGTCTGCTCCTCGACCCTACGTGTAAAAGGAAAGTGAGGTCAAATAACTGTAAATGTGTGTATGCTGCATGCAGAGGGTATGCAATTCAAATCACCATCATCTTGCTTACCCTTCCTCCAGGCACGCCTGTTTCTCCCGTTCATCGATCTCGATCTCTATCATCTCTTCTGTTTCACTTTTAGACATTCTGTTCGACGCAGAGAGCCAAACTGTGGGAAAGTAATGAAAGAGTGTTGGAAGAGAAACACTTAACAATATATTCATAAAGGCAGTAATGCTGAAACAATCATTAAAATAATCAACAATCTTGTCAATCAGCTGATCATTTAAGTTATTTATCAAGCAACAATGCCCAAGTCTCTGGTTCCTGCCTCTCAAATGTGAAAACGTTGTGCTCTTTTCTGTTTTATATCATTGTACACTGACTATTTTTAGGTTTCAGACTGTATGTTAGAGAAGAACAACTTATTTGATGGCATCGCTTTGGGTTCTGGAAATTAGTGATGCACAATTCTCACAATTTCAGACATTTCAGAGCCCAAGTGATTAATAAAAGAAAAAAAAATTGAACATGTGATTAACTGACATTAATTCTCACTAATAAGTGCTGTAGTTGAATGAATACAGTCCAGTATCAACCAAAGTTAGCAACAGTCTCCCAGGTGCAGCACGCAACGTTTTGTTTTACTATTGTTTACAGAGTGGGTGTGCAGCGGGCAAACCCAGTGATGCTGGCGGTCCCTTATCTTCATCTACAATGGCACAGACACTTAAGCAAGAATTTCAGAGATGGGTTATCCTAAATGTTAAAGCACATTTTATATGTTTTTATATGTTTACATATGGTATTGGCCATGATATTATTTCATGTTTAAAAGTGCATAGTGCTGCTAATATTTTGTGTGGTTTTCAATATAAAACTTGGTGAAATGACTTCAGTGTGTGTATTGGTATTTTTTGGACATTTTCAGTACATTTAACAACACCACAATATAACACATAACTGTGATAATTTTGGTCACTATAATCGTGATATGAAACTTTCATACAGTTTCCTCTCTATTGTGGGTTATAATGCAACTGGATGGAGAATCTCCCCTTTATTTGACTTATTTTCAAAGGAGAGACTTTTTCACACATACGTTTATTGACAAAATCCCTTCAATTTTAGTATTAAAACATTTGTTCAACCAAAAATAATGTTCCCATTTTCATTCCTTTAAAGGTCATTCTGACTGATAATAAAAAAATATCATATAATACCATGGAACCGCAATATTTTCTGGGATGGTTATCGTACTGTAAGATCTCATACCACTGCAAACTTTAATATAAACCCCAAAATATTCAATAAAGTAAGAAAAGTGTAAACATAGGGGACCCATTATCTGTTTTGCTAGATGTTAAGTATTTCACCTTTACCTGTGATGTCCCTGCTTGTGTTAATGGTTGTCTGCTTTTTCTTATCATAAAAAATAATAAAGTATAAACATAATAAGAGTCAAAATTGTCACATTTGAAATGGCAATAAATTTCATAAATGATTTAATGATGTTGTCATTTTAACGCTGCCATGAAGATATAAAAACATACATTAAAACCATTGATTTTAACACAGTAATGTCACTAAATTGCACAAATACACTATGGCTCACTGCATTTTTTCATATATTATTCTGTAATTGAAAGGTTTAGTGGCACAAACATTTAGAAAAGCACTTTAAAAGTTGACATAATTGATGCCCAGCTGACATAGAATATTTCGGCTGCAGTGTATAAATGTGTGGCAGTGGGTTAAGGGTCCATGATGTGAATATGAAGCAGCAGTTGGGGGGTTTTCTCCTGTAAAGGCCTCTGAGCCTCGACTCCTCGTTGGCCGCCTGGAACAGTTCACTGTCTGCTCCAACTGCTAACGTTAGCCAACTCGAGGGCGAGGCTTTGGCGTCTAAAGGCCAACTGCTAGGCCATTAGTTGCCAAAAATAGTCACCAAACACATCCACACATCGTGAACACATGTTGTAAAAACGCCTAAATGTTGGATTTAAACACCTGGCCACACGTGTGGATCCACTGAAGCTGGTCCACAGTGAACCAAGTTAGCTACTGTTTTGGAAGCGAATGCTCCGCGGGGCGAGGCAGCCCATTACACAACCGTCGGTCCCGGCGTGCTAAACAACGGTTAAAATATCCTAGAAACGCATTGCGCTCCATAGCGAAAACAAATCTTTGTTAAATCACACTTTAACTCTGCGCGTAGAAAACTTTTAAAACGGAAATAGAATAAACGGAAACAAAACAGCATAGGGCAAATGGAAAGGAGCCGGAAATCCTGGCTAAGGTTTACAGCGTTACAAGACTTCCGAGAGCAGCCGCGATAAATACGACACAAGCTACACAGGGAACTAACACCACAGAGCCACTGCGATGTCGCTAATATACTCTAAAAACGCTCGGTTACACACAAACTGCTGCTATACAAAGAAGCACGGACTGAAAATGAGTTTTTAATCGTCTCTGGATGTATACGCACTGTGTGTTTGAGGTTGGACGGTGATCAGCGCCGCGGCAGCAGACAGTCTCCTCTTCACGGCTGTTAGCAACCTAGCTAACACACAACTGCTAAAACTGGGTTTGTCCAAAATAAACTAACGCTGTTTCAGTTTTTCCAGATAACCAGAAATCGCCAGGAGCAGCTGTGCTATCTTGCTAGCTGCAGTGGAAGTTGGCCAATACTCTGAGTGTGTTTTTATGACTAGCTTGAGAAGGTAGGCGTCCTCTTCCCACTAAGCTAAGTAGTCAACAACAGCTAGCTAGCTAGTGAGCCACAAAATAGCGGGAAGACCAAGCACGACAAACAGTCCCCTTACATGACCGCAGTTAAGTACACTTTCTGTAAAACAAGCACGTTTTGTGAGACATACCCATACCTTTTAAAATTCAGGCCTTGGTAGATGTTGGATTGTGTTCAACTGTGGTAGATAAAGCAGCCAAAATTCTCACAGTCGAGTCGTATCATGCAAGTTTTTGGTCAACTACACACACACTCATAGGAGGGGCGGAGACTAACTGGCAAGACAGTTACCCTGAAACAAGTATGGAAAACACTAAATGTCACTTCTCTTTATTTTAGCGTGGACTTTATTCGCTTTATCATAATTTTGGATCGTATTATTAGAGCTAATATGTGTCCAGCACATGAAGTTTAGCTTTTTAATAAACATGTTTCCCCATCAGCTTTAAATATCATGGTTAATCATCCATTTAAAATACACTCTGATTGCTTAAACAAACATATTCCCCTCAGCTTCCACTAACTCAATAACATGCTGTGTGTCCTCATGTGACCGCATTTTTATTTTGAAGTTCCCCCTGTTTCCTGTAAGATGTTTAAGTACGGAAATAAAGCCTAGGAATTAAATCAAAATATGCAGAGGCCACTATTTTGATAGCAGCTATTTTAGATACTTGCAACAGGGTGGGTTACACTGCTAGGGTGCCCAGGGGTAAAGATGAGCCGTGTGCCTCTATTCAGCCTCCCCCTACACAAACATCCCCCTAAACAGTCATATTTCCTGTGTTTAAGAATATGGACAATTTAAGCATAACATATCAAAGGTGACACAGGCTGCATGTTCAAAATCTCATTACTAGATAAACATGCAATGGCCAGTTCAGGGCTCCTATCAAGTCAGTACCTGATCCAGTGGTGTAGTGGATGAGGTGGGCGTACTACTATGTAGATGGGTGAGTTCCTGAGGAAGAAGTAGGTATACCCTCCCATATATTCCAGTGTTTTATGGCTGATAAGCAGGTGTACTGTAAAAGGCCAGAAGAAGAGGTGGGTGTACTCTCCACTATGCTACAGCACTGGTCCATCTAGGGCTGAGGGCCTAGATATGAGCTCAAAGCATTTAGCCTTTCTCCAGTTCTTTATCCAGCCTTGGTTTTTGTGTCTTTATGTATCAGGTAAAAGCTGTGTGATGGTTACATTAATGCACACTAGTATGTTTGGTCGTTTTATTTTTGCAGACTTGTAAAGAATAGTTTAGACAAACTGTGATATTCAGTGTGGCATGTTCTGTGCAATGGCAAAACCAATTGCCTGTCCAACATCAGCCTCTAAAAATTTCTTACATTATCATGAATCCTGAATGTGTTGAATCACAGATTTGCACTATTGCTGTTCTGCTGTTTAATATCTGAAGGACAAACCGATATCTGTAGATGTGATTCTGATGTTTTCCAGTCATGTTTCTAACTCTTGCTTGATTTTTTTTTTAATTAAATGCATAAAAATGTTGAGTTTACTAATAAACTTGATGAAAACAAATTGGTCTTGTTTGTGGCCTTAATGATTCCTTTTGTTTAATGTATCATTTTCATGTCTGCCATAATGTTGCTCCCAGGGGATCACTAAGATTTGTCATTTAAGACAAATTTAATGAAATGAAACGACATGTAAAAAGCCAGACTATTGTAAGCATTTAGGCTACAGAAAGACCATTTGGATCCGATGGCATCAAGTGTATATGTCATGCTTTCAAGGTCCACTGTCATCCCCCCCAGTTCTCAGGTTAAAGTTAGCTTTACATTTGCATTTATATACAATCACATTTGCTAATCCTTGAACAAAATTCACATTATTATTCACATTATATTTATTCATCCAGCAAAACATGATCACTTCAGTTTAAATCCTGATCGTAGCGAATAATTTACTGCAGGGTTAAACCAGTAGATTCAGAGGTATTGAAGGATGCTACATGTGCAGCACATAAAGAGTGTATTGTGTACGTACAGTATGAAGGCAGCTCTTGTTTCGAAAGGCACGGTCGAGACGGAAATGACCGACATTAACGAATATCCTGTTTGGGTGTCGTAACTTCAGAATAAAAGCGGTCAATTCCAAGTAGTGTTTTGAAGTGCATGTACTGGTAAAGGCACATATGAATAAGACGTGAAAAAGTTTTACACTTCACCCTTAGAGTCTGCACATAAAGACTGATAGTCAGCAGTTTTCTTTTATAACCTATGTGGTTTTAAAATTAGCTTTACAGACACAAGATGAGCTCCATGAATAGTACCATGAAACAAAAATAATTACAGTTCATTGAAAATGTGAGGGCAGAACAGGCTAGTGAGTATATATTTACCTATTTGTGTATTATTAAACTTAAAAAATATAGACTCAAAATCCAAGCACATTATAGGATTGGCTGAGTCACAGGGTCTCTATTTTTATTATTATTATTTCGGTGATAATATTAGGGTACATAATTCTAACAGGAGTAGTTTGGCATACACAATGCAAACCAGGACATTACCTAACTATGAGCTCTAAAACCAACACAGTTAAATCCTCAACTTTTGGACACAGTATCAATAAAATTTAGTTTCATTTTCTAGCACTGTTTGCTATATAAGTTTCACAAAGATAGCACCTATTTCATGCATATTGTATGTAATTACCTGATATTGTCCTAGTGTGGCTATTTCACTGTTAAAATTAATTTATGTGTGCAGGTTTTGTCAATAGCTACATGTTGGAGATTATAGATTATACATTTATGTTGAAGGACGTGGACCGGAAGTATCGCCGTTGCTGCGGGTGCTTGAACACAGGCGAGCCAAGATGGCAGAGTACCTGGCATCCATTTTTGGGACAGAGAAAGATAAGTAAGTAGTTATCGTTGTTTTATTTGATTGCTGGGCGGTTTTTGTTTGCTATATTCGCTAAAGTTCCCGTTGACTAGCAGCACGTTATAAAGCGGTGTTCGTAGACTTCAGCTTGTAGCCGGCTTTAGCAACTAGAAGCTAAGCTAGTGTTAGCATGCTAGCTAACGTTTGTAAAATACCGCGCCGTGATTGCATCTGTGTGCTGTGTTGTGTGGTGCTGGGACGGACAGAAAACAATTAAAACGAGTTACTTTTTCAGAAATAAAACAGAATAATTTCGGTTATCAAACTTTATTAAATTTAACTCCAAATCCCACCTACCCTCGTGCCAGCCAACCATAGTTAGCTACTTTGTAAAACCCATAATGGTCTTTGTTACGGTGGGAAACTCACGGATAGTCCCACCGTGCGAGCCCCTCACTTTGTTATTAACGTTAATTAACGGTTCCCTAACCGTTTAATCGCACAGTGTTAACATTATTTATCATTTTGAGCAGTAAATTCACAGTAAAGTAAATGAATGGAAGCAGGTGTGTCTCTTTTCTCTACTCTATACTGAGTGTATCACGTTACTTTAACGTTACTTTGTTCCAACTGCACTGCCTCCTAACACTCCTGCCATGCCCCTACAGACCTCAATTAAGAGAAACACAAACACGGATCTTTTACAACTAATGGAAAAGCCTTTTTTAACCTGAGATGATAGAGGATTTTCCATATTAAAGTCGTTTATATTGGTATTGCTTACCCCCTGGAGACATGATGATGTCTTTAAACATATTATAAAAACAAACACTTATTTGTTTCACTATCTATTTCTCTTAAACTCTCTGTAACACAGATAAAAATGGCCTTGTTCAACCCGGCTCAAAAGAAATAATGTGATGTACACAGAAGGGCCTGGAGCCATAAGTTGATTAATTGAATAGTGGCATTTTTTCTATAATCCATTTATCATTTTAGTCCCTTTTCAAGTATAAATTAGACTACACCCTGCTAAATTACATTTATTGAGCCAGATTGAATTTTCAGACATAGTAACAAAGTGTAAAGAGTGTTTTTATATTGACCCAAACTCAGCGGTCAGCAACCTTTATTATCAAATGAGCCAGATTAGGCAAAACCAATAATTAAAACATATTATTGGAGCCGTACATCATATTTGAGACAGCTTGTCAATAGGGATGCACTATATTGGATTTTGTTGCCGATATCCAATAGGCCGATATATAACAACTTATTTAACTGATAATTGATACTGCTATCAATATATACACTTTTTTCCCCACCCAATTTTAGAGAAAAATTAGTGGAAATTCTTCCGTCTTCTGTAGTGGAATTAACATCATATTATTCATGCATACTCTTATCGTGACGGCCCACCAGAAGATGGAGACGTGAAATAGAAAGCTTCTCAATGTAATATTCATTCATTGTGGAAAATAAGAAAAAGCATTTTTGGCTGATTCGGATAATTCATTTGAAAGCTGATATCGGCTGATACTGATGGCGTGCTGATATTATCGTGCATCCCCTATTAAATCTAATTCAGCCTTCCAACATTACCAATAGATATAAACTTTCAAACATTCGTTAATATGTTTTAAGTCAAGGTGGCTACTCTGCAGTGGGCGAGTTATGATTATTTGGTACTTGAATTTTGCAGTGTTGGTGGTGAAAGCAAACAATTCTGTCCAGGCACTATTAAATTCTCTATCATCCTTTGAGACTTCCTTTTTTGGGATTTGGGATCTATAGTTAGCTTACTAAGGATAACCCAATACCACCATTAAGGTTCCACAAAATTCATAGTAAAAGGCACAAAGCAGAAGTTGTAGACACACCATTTGGGTAGTTGACGAAATGTTTACACACTTTTTTTTTAGTCAGTGTATAGGCTACACATTTTTACAACTGGAAAAAAGGGAATCACTTTAGGCCTACAACAATAATAAATGAAACTGAAACTTATTTATTCATATAGTTTTTAGTCAAAGCTGCAGGGAGTCACAGGTGGGGGGCTAAAGAGCCACATGCAGCTCCAGGGTTGCTTAACCCTGCCCTAACTCATTTTCATTATTGTATTTTCTCCCCAGGGTCAACTGCTCTTTTTATTTCAAAATTGGTGCCTGCCGACATGGCGACCGCTGCTCCAGATTACACAATAAACCGACATTCAGCCAGGTAAGATCATACTGTTTTTTTTTCCTTGTTCTAAAATATCCTAATATAGATAAACTGATAAGGGAAGCTAATATTTTCAGTCAAATGGAAATTATGGGGAGACTTAGTTCTGTAATAGACAGGGCACATCTACCATGTAATGTTTAGCATTAGGGGAAAAAATGACTTGACTTGCTACAAGTTCGAGTCACATGTAGTGTGCATCTTTGACTCAAAGATGATTACGTTGTCTGGCTGATATTAGTAGAACTTAAAGACTTTGAGTCCTACTAATATCAGGCAGGCAACAGGACAGGGAAATATTTGAATAGGGTTTATCTGAATATCTGAATATATTTGCAGAAAGCACTGAAAACATTACTTTTTTCTGGTTATCCGTATACTCAGTCAGCATAGAATTGCTCAGGATATTTACAGTGTTTCTTTGATAGTTTTCTGTGCTCTTGACACAAACAATCCATTTCTTAATTAACATTTTTGTGTTTCAGACAATTGCCCTCCTGAACATTTACCGGAACCCTCAGAACAGTGCCCAGTCTGCTGATGGGCTGACCTGTAAGTGCTTCTATACGTTCTGACAGTTTTTAATTTGCATTGGAAGAGATGTGCAGAGTATTTTCTTTAGTGTAACTGGGAGACCACATTTATTAATTATTTATTTATATGTTAGTAAAAGCCCTAATTGTTGAGAGTTTGACTCATCAATAGGAATTTGTTTTCAAACCAAATTCTAAAAGAGGGAGGGCTTGCTTTTATGTAGAATGTAACGATTGCTCAGAAGATTATTTGGGGGAGGGGGGCGTCATGTTTATAAATTAGCTCAGGATAAAATAATTTGTTCAGGCAAAGCAGAAACTAATACTGGAATCTTATCAATATTGTAATTACAGATTAAAATAAATTTAAGGCCACCAGCCTCTAGGAGCTCTTCAGGTAGTACCTAAGTGGTAGTCCTATGATGTGATGTCAGCGTTTTAACCTGCAAGAAGTCGCACCTAAAGTCCCCTCTGTATTTGTTGTACAGTTATAAATGTAATTGTTCTCTACTGAAAGCAGGCGTTAAATTGTATTGACGAGTGATCTAACCTTAAGAAGCCTGTTTGGAGGCATCAGCGTTATGTTAGTCCACCCAAGTGACCTCATGCCACTCAATCCAGTCATTCACCCTCCTGAAAAAAGCACATTGTGTCCAGAATTTGTGTTTAACACAGAATTTACTGCAGAAATTATAATATAATATCCATGTCGTTTTGTATTCCCGTTATAATTCTCTCTTATAACCACTAGGTGCCATCAGTGACATGGAGATGCAGGAGCACTATGATGAGTTTTTTGAGGTAAGTAATGCCACTCTGAAGATATAATGCAGGTCTGCCTCAAACCATGACTACACCACTTTGCCCCAGATACATTTTCTTTGACTTCTTTGGAGGAAATAATTTAAGATTTCTCCTCATAATTAACTAAAACCTACGCAGTATGTAGCTGTTGATGACATAATAATTGGGCCACTTAAAACATGACTATAAATACTTCCTGTTGTAAAACCTCAGGCAGTCACATTAGGGCAGTGGGTCTGTTTTGCATGTAAAAGCACCAAATTATATCTTAATGTCAAACTCTTCCTTTAATGGACTGAAACTCAACATTTCAGCTAAGGGTGCTTTCACACCTGCTCTGTTTGGCTTTAAGTGTGGTTCGTTTGGGCAGGTGTGAACATGTTCCGACCTCGATCCAAACCAGCTGCAGTCACATGACACATTGTTTGGGTTAAACATGAGCATGTTACCGTCCTGGAGGATTATTAATGTGCACCTCCTCCTGTACTGCCTTAATATGCACATTCAGCACATCCAATGCATCAAAACATTGTTTTCTAGTTGGAGCCGCGCCTCGTTTTCAAACTGTATGGTTTGACTAAAATGAACAAATCAAGCGAACTCTAGGTCTGAAAGCACCCTAACACTCAACTACATGACATCACCCTTAATTTTTCTCTCGCAGGAGGTCTTCACAGAGATGGAAGAAAAGTATGGCGAGGTGGAGGAGATGAACGTATGTGACAACCTTGGGGACCATCTAGTGGGAAATGTGTATGTGAAGGTGGGTGTCAGGTCTAAAATCTGTCAGTGTTACCACTGCTGTAATGCCATGTGTTTTTAGCTTGGATCCAGAGCTGGAGATTTTTCTCTTCAAATAAACTCTGTGTGTCTCTTGATGGTCCTTTGTAGTTCCGTTATGAAGAGGACGCTGAGAAGGCTGTGATAGACCTGAATAACAGGTGGTTTAATGGACAGCCAATCCATGCTGAGCTCTCCCCCGTCACAGACTTCAGAGAAGCCTGCTGTCGCCAATATGAAATGGGGTGAGTGCTACGTGATAGGACACAGCTTGTTACACAATAAACCAATAAGAAATTGTGGGCGGGCAGACTCAGACTAGAACCTGGAAGAACAGTTGCTCATTGAAACACTTCCCCATTAATGCTTTCGATGATGGTGTACTCTTGATAAAACAAAGAGGAAGTTCAACACTGTGTTTACTTAAATCTGTAGGACATCTCTGTTCAGGGTTTCAGCCATTGCAACAATGACCCCTTTTAAAAGATATAATGTCTGGTTACTACGACCTCGCTGCACCCAGTTGTCTCCCATAAAGATAAGGGACAGGATCATTTTTATATTTTTTACTTTATACTTTCTACTACTTTTCTACATTCTTTATGCTCCCAGTTTACTCCCTGAGATAATCCAGTTATTTCTGATTCCTAAAGTATGTCGCACATCTTTGTTTTTAAGATGATGTCTCTCTCCATCAGCAAACTGTAGCTTGTATGTTGCAGCTGCTGTTTTAAACTTGTTCTCCACTGACATTCCTCCATGTCTTTTACCTCAGATGTTATTTGGCTTATTATTCTTTTCTGCTCTAACTGCGCCACGCTGTCCTCTCTCCGCAGGGAATGCACTCGTGGTGGCTTCTGTAACTTCATGCATCTGAAGCCCATCTCACGTGAACTGAGGAGAGAGCTCTATGGGCGTCGGAGGAAGAGGTATGAATATCAGTTACCTTATACACTCAGGCACTACAGTTCAGTTCAGTTAGGGACTAGATGTTGCAATCCCTGATGCACAAACTTGAGACTCTTGAGTGGGAGTAATAGTGCCGTCTGGGGGTTCAAGTGGGAGCCAAAGGATTAGATGGATAGAAAAGAGCATAGGGAAGGCAGAGCCAAGGAGAGACATCTGTGCGGACTGAGCTCTCCCTGCTGGACCGGGCCGTACAGTCTACCTCCTCCTACTCCCTCATTTTGATGAGGGAAGAAACGAACAGGAGAAAAACATACCAAACTTTAATTGAAGTGGAGTTTAACTGGTTTATTGTTGTTGCATCTACTTGCGATTGTGGGTTAAAGTTAGAGCCATGCTACGGGAGGAGGGGTAGCGGTGTAGGGAGGGTGTTTCGATGATAGGGGATGATAGAGGGCTAATTGGCAACACCTGGCGCCCCCCTCTGCTTTTAATCCCTAGTACCCTGCTGTTGTGAGTGGTGAACATGAACGTCTGGGTGTTCTCACAGTAATTCATAATCACTCCTCCTGCACTCCCACAGCCGCCACAGGTCCCGGTCTCGATCGAGAGAGAGGCGATCTCGCTCGAGGGACAGAGGGCGAGGAGGTGGAGGTGGCCGTGACCACGAGAGACGTCGCTCCCGAGACAGAGAGCGTTCAGGACGGTTCTGAACCACAAGCCATGACTACTTGTCCTTCCCTCCCTTCTGGTATCCATCCCCAGTTTTTTTTTTTTTTTTTTTTTTTAAAGTTTGTACCCTTCCAGGTCTATTCAAGGACTGACTGAGAGGTACCTGATTTTGAAGCTGTGACAGCATTGATGAACTTGTCTGTTCTTGATTTCTGAAAATGACTTTCACCTCATTAAATTTAACATTTTTACTTAACATGACTGATGAATCATACTTACTACATAGCATTAATAATGTTTTTATGTGCTGCCTTCCTGTTGGAAATACAGTAAGAACTAAATGTTATTAAACCAAACGTGTAGTTAGTTATTCAGCTCATTTCATTGCTCTGAGGTCGCAGTTTCAGATGAAAGCCCTGCATCAGAGTTCCTTTGACAGTCCTTTAAAACAGAAGGCAGCAAAAAGATCTTTTTCTGTTGGTCTTCGCTCTTTTGAAAAACACCTGATAATTTGTTTTGAGAACAGCCAGAGTAGATTCAAACAAAGTCCTTAAATCAGAACATGTTCACTTAACACTGAGTGAGCTCATATCATTTCTGCAGCGAGTTTTTTTTTTTTTTTTACTGTACAGATTTCCAGATGGGTCAGTGTATGTGTAACTTTTGGGTTTTGTACGTCAGAAATCATTCTGCCCTGGCTACGGTTGTGTTTTATAGTATTGTGCACAGGGCAATATAATCTGCTGAAGCTTAACTTTGTGCTGTGGTCCTGGATGTTTTGTGCCATTTAAGATGGTGCTCAAGTAATGAAATACATTAACTTAAGTACAGTTTTTGAGTTTCTTGTAATTTGTTGTTGTTATTTGTTGGACAGTGGCCCAGGTGATGACCTTCAGTTTAATCAGTGAGAAACCAGGAACCCTGGAAGTACACACAAAACACACACAAACCCTGACAGAGGCCCACAGGCTGTCACTAAAGAGATGTTAAAGGGGAACAATGCTTGTTTTCAAAATTCACGCGTTATTCCTGTGGTTTGAGACAGTCCAAAAATATTTGTTAACATAAACGTTAACGTAAAGTCAGGAGCTGCTCCATTAATAATGAACTATGAAAGATGTTCTAGATGGCACAGAGCACCCAGGGGAATGTTCTGAGTATATGGGAACATTTTCTATTCAGAACATAGAACACTACAACAGAATAAAGCTAATTTGGGTATAAAAATACAAACATTTTATGAGTCCACAAATCAGGCTCCAAATGACTGTCTATGGAGCAGCTTCAGGCGTAATAAATGGTAAATGGACTGCAGTCTTCTGACCACTCAAAGCGCATTTACACAACATGTCACGTTCACGTGCAGGTGGCCGAGGCTGCTGCCTGCTGCTCAGCGACCATTCACACGCTCTCACACACCAATGGGGCAGCTATCAGGAGCAATTCAAGGTTTCATATCTTACGCAAGGCTGCTTCGACATGTGGAGTGGAGGAGCCGGGGATTGAGCTGCCAATATTGCGATTGGAGGACGACTCACTACCTCTGAGCCCCAGCTGCCCTAGATATACCCTATGACATCACAAGTTTGAGACTTCTTTGGTTTCTGGCGTTGAGAGCTCATACTCCCAAATATTGACTGAACTTTAATAGACCACGGAAATACACACTGGGATTCTTAATTAAAGTGATGTTACCCTTTAAAATATAGTAATATAAATTGGTGGAAGACAGTGCTGACGGTACTATCTACCTGCGTACCTACCTACCTATCTAGAAGCACAATGGTTGACATGTCTGCTGAGTGTGGCAGCCTTGCAAGAACGTGGACGTTTTCAGCAAGGCAGACAAATGGCATGACATTGGGTCTCAGGATCTCGTCGCAATATCTCTGTGCATTCAAACAGCCATCAATAAAATGCACCTGTGTTCCTTGTCTGTAGCTCATGCCAGCCCAGAGTCGTAAAATAAAGACAGTGCAGGCAGTGCAGTTGCTCTCTGGCCTGGGAGGTGGGGGGCCCATAGAGAAAGCGGGCCCTCCAACAATGAGTTGGGTAGAGAATGGGCCCTTATGTGTGATTGCTGTCTTGAAAATATTCCTATGTTCAAAGAAGAACTCACATAACATTCAAAAAGGTGCCATTTGCCATATATGCTCTTGAAAAAGGCAAATAAATAAACTATAAAATGAGTAAATTAAATGAATAATTTCTTATTTTCTTTGGATTTTTTGTTACATACAGATACAATGATGATTGCTGGGTAACATATACTGTATGTTGCTGTTTTGAGACTGAACATGTGACCAGACAATAGCGTGCAATGGGGCCCGTTGTAACTACCTTACGCCACTGTGCCAACCCATACCATAACCCCACTGCCACCATGGGACACTGTGTCCACAACATTGGTTTTAGCAAGCTGCCTGCACACACACACCATATATAAACTGTCTGCCATCTGCTTGGTACAGAGTAAACTGGGACTAATCTGTGGAGAAATCTAGAAGTAGTGTGTCTTAAAACACACATAATACAAACAGAAGACTGTTTTTCCAAATTATTCTGCTGATGGAGGAAAGTTTTTTTTTCTCTGTGCTCACCTTAAATCTGAGTTCAAGTGTTTGTATGAGAGTGGTTTTCTGACAAAACTAGTTTTGACGTCAATCACGGTTCGAGTTTCAAATTACGCAAGTGTGATGTGGAAACTTTAAAGAGTAGCAAGAGACACACATATTTCTATTCTAGATAGATGAATTGTACATGTCTTATCAGAAGTAAATGGTGTATCACAGAAGAGAAATCTTTCATATTAAAAAGACAAATCACTTGTTTGTTCTGTTATGTCCTCACGTGGCTTGTTGTTACCACATGTAGTGTCTCAATAGATCAGAAGGAGGCAGTACTGACACACAGGCTGTGCACTGGATGTGATGCATCAACAGCTCTACAGAAACACACTGTCCTGTATATTCACTTCCTCATGAGAACATTGAGTTCAGTTGAGCTTAAAGGGCCACGCTGTCTTCAGTCAGTGATACCATTAATTCTGCATTCAAGTGCAGCTCGATGCTTCGGGTAGGGTAAAATAAATTTTCTTTTATCCTTGATATTTTCCAAATTGAACACATAAACGACACAATAATATTTGGTTGGTACAATAATATAGAATATACAAAACCAAGACAAGACAAATACCAAAAACAACCACGCCACTAAGAATATAAAATAAATTCATATTAAAAATATCAAAATATGTGCATTATGATACAAATAACATGGTTGTTAGTTGGACAACTGTCTGTAACAATATTAAAAGGCTTAATGTGAAACCAGTTAAAGAGGCAAAACACTATATGCCAACATCAAAAGCAAATTTTAATTCGTGAAAATGTGATTTAATCTTTAACCTAATTTAGCTTAATCATCTGAGGATATTTGTTAGAAGGAAACACATATACAGCATGTCCTCATAACATGATTGGATTAATATTAATTTATTTTTTTCTGACTAATATTAGAGGATAAGTTGAGCCACATGTAGTTGATGTCATCCCGTTTATTTTTCTGCAACTGTTTTGGCACATGTTTCTGATTTTACACCAAGTGATAGTTTTGTTCTGTATTTAACTTTTTAGGCACCTGGCTGTCCAAAATCTAAGTAATTCAGTGTCCTTTACATAATAAAGAGCCTGTCTTTTGGCAATATTTAACATTTTTTACAGTAAAGCTTTCTTTTTTCTTAAATATGCTGTTTTCACATTAAACCCTGTAGTATATCAATCTTTTAAAAGTTATTATGACATTCATAAATTGTTTGTTAAAGACTTTAAAGTTAGACTTTTGAAAACAGAAAAAACAAAAATATTCCCTTTTATGATGAAAATGAAATCCATAAACCGTAATGTTGTGTTCACACCAGGTGCAAATAAAACAATATGCACAATTGAATTACATGTAAAGTCAATGTAAAGGTCCAGTGTGTAGGATTTAGGGTCATCTATTGGCACTAACTATGTTTTCATTAGTTTATTATCACCTGAAAATAAGAATAATTTTGTTTTTGTCACCTTAGAATGACCCGTTTATCTACATACAGATATTGGCCAGGGAAGTTGTCCCACACACTTTGCACACAGGAGGAGTTTCAATTCTGCAGCATCACCATTAGATGACACTAAATCCTACACACTGGACCTTTACAAATATATCACTGCATATGTGTTTTGCTTAGGTTTTATATGACAAAAACTCCAGCAAATAATACCATCACTGAGTGTTATGTTATTTCCCTTTTTTCTTTGAGAGTGCATTGGTTTACCCTTACTGCCCTTACTGCATTATATACTTTCAAATCCCAGGTTGCTGTTTCAAGACGACTTTTTTCCCCTCTCACAAAAAAATGGGTGACTCCTAATTTTTTTTTTTTTTTGTCGCACCATCATTTGCGACCACATCACAAGAATGAATGTTGGCATTGTTATTATGTAGCAGACATATGTATTTACATTTCTGTACGTTTCAACAAAGCTGTAGTTAACATGTGGTAATGTTTAGACACAAAAAACCACTTGGTCATGATCCGGAAAAGATGATTTTGGTGCTCCAATTGCAGCTGGAAACACAGCGATGGCTCACTAAAACACAGCCAGTGGTGTTGTTTGTTGGTCTGGAACAGTTGCCTGATAATTTTTCAACCTGTTACACTCCATTTCCATTTTTAGTCAGACATTGCAACCACTGTAACTGATTTCCTCAGGAGGAGGGTTCAGTTTCTTCCTAACCAATCACTAGAGACAACGTGTCTGCCTGAATCTAATGCCATTTTAAGTCCACACTGATGCGTAGCCAACAAACCTGTTTTGGGTTTACACAGTGAAGCAAAAGTAAAACAAACTATGAGGTTTGGGCAATATTAAGAAGACATGCTGATTTACAACAGCTTTGATAGCATCATCTATCTTGTCTACAGTGCTCGCCATTGTTGTTATTAGTCCCCACTGGTTCCAGAACAAGGGCTTGACAATAGTGTATGTCTCCCTGCGGCACTTGTTGGTCATTCTTTATTATAACTGAGAAGCCGTTGTTTCATATCATGATGCCAGACAAAGCAGTCACCTCAAACTCAGTGATGTGGGTGGATTCAAAGGTCTCGTCCAGCTGTGACGCCCAGGTCTCACATCATCCGCCATCACCTTCACCACACAATGACAAGGTCACCTTATATAACCTACACGTAATCTGAACTACAGAAACATTGATATGATACGTATGAATTATACAAATGCAATGTATCTCTGGTTTGCAGAAACGTACAACGCCAACATTTTCTTGTGGCGACTGGGCTGTCATTCCTGACGAGGAAAAAAATGGAAAGCGTTTCAAGTGACTCAACAGCTCCAGTGTCACTGAATATTGACTTCACGTGGAGGTGACACTCAGTGTGCTGAACCAGAAACTGTAACCATCAGCTTCATTATTAAACAGGGCCGCTCCACAGGGGCAAACTAGTCATACAGCACAACCAATATAACATGACGGAAAGCCACAGACAGCGCATCATACTGTCCTTGACTGTCCTCTGCATGTGGTCACCTGATCTGTCAACATCAGCTGGCCAAGACGTCACTGCAGGATGATGCTGGTCTCCATCAGTCATCGACACAAAACTGCATTTATAAAGTACCTCAGTCTAGATTTTCAGAAACAGTGTCATCAGGTGTCTTTGCATAGCGTTATAATTTCATTTGTATTAGATATTTTATTCTCCTTTTTCTTCACTAATGCTGTAACTCTGTCATTCATGTATTAACCTTTTTCACTCCTGTATTTATACGTTATTTATGATGTGTGGTTTTTTATTTAGCCCTGTCCTGTTTATTTTTATTTATTGCTTCTGCAGCAAAACCCACTGCCCCTCAGGGACAAATAAAGGTCTTGACTCTTGAATCTATTAACTTGCCTCCTGTGTGCAACATTCAGTCATGGGAAACGACCTTCAGCTGTAATCAATATTTTTAGGTGAACAATAGATCACATGACCACTTGTATGGGAACAGGGTTGCCCAGAAAGCTATTTTGTACTCCCTCAATATTCAGCATTAATCTGACTCCTTAACACAGTGGATGCTGACTGAACTGCTGCTCCATGTTGGCGTTCATGTCAACCAGTGACGGACAGTGAACACAACAGCTGTGTGCTCGGCTCAGGAGCCATAAAGAAGGTGTGGTTGTTCTGTATCCTGTTAACATCATGCACAGATTTCATTTACACGTAAATAATGATTTTTTTTTTTTTTTTGGCCACTTAGAGGCAGCAGGAGCAAGTTCTGAACTTTGGTGCTGAGCAGGTGGTGTGTAGTGGGGTCAACTGCTATGAGAGCAGTGAGACTCAACCAAAGTACCACAACTGTCCCATAATTAAAGCTGCAGGACAGAAAACCAAAACAAAGAGCTGTAAAACACTTTAAAGCGTAATGAAGCTCAGGCGGCTGCAAAGTTTTGTCACTGCTAGCTCCCTTCACATCACACATCGTCATTTGATCCATTGTTGATGCGGGAATATTGATTATAGCCCTTTTGTGCAACATTTAGAGCTAGCTATGATTTCAAGTTTCGGTCGTCAACATGAAGTTGGCTGAGCCTGCTAGCAGCTGACAGTGCTAACATTAGTTAACATTAGCCCCTTTTACACAGAGATGAGGCTATAAAGCCGCTGCAAAGTCCCTTCTTTATGCCTCCTTTGCATTTTTACACACAACCAAACAGCAGCTGCAACATGCTGCTCTAGTGTGTGATTATAGACTGCATCCCCACAGTACGCAATCAAAATAGAACAAATGTGATATGTAAAACAACAGTGTCTCCCTGTAGTGTGACATAATACGTGTCTGCAGTGCTTTATAAACAATAACAATGGCATAACATAGTGTAAGATGAGCTTTATTTCGTGTGGACGCATCTAGTAGATTGTCTCGTTTTTCTCTGCTCATTATTTTACATCAACATAATTTAATGTTAACTACATTCCAGTTTGTTTAAATATATTATTTTGCTCTTTGCGTTAAATTTGGTACTATCTAATATTGTGTGCCTTAGGTGTAGGTAAAGAGAGTTATGATTAAGTTTGGCAGAGTGATGTATACATAAGATGTGAGATATTGTGGCTGATGTTCAGTTGTCATTCTGCGTTCTTTTTCGGACATCTAGGTGGATCAAGTTGCCCAGAGAAACCTGCCTTATAATAGCAACAACAATCATCTACCTTCGCTGTTACATGGCGGCTGATCTCGTCCTTTGCTCGGAGGATAAGGAGCTCCAAGGCCTCATTGTTGTCCCACTTTGTGGACATTTTCAGCTGCTATTCTTTTTCTTTGAGTTAGCTGCTAACTGCTGTCAGCTACTTTGAAAATCTCCAAAATGTGACACCCGTGATCCTATTCTAATGACTATAGAAACATCATTTTGGTGCTGGTACGACCTCTGATCCCAGCTCAGAGGCGAGACAATTGTGTCCCTCCGTTCCACAATAGTACCTAATACACATCACTGCGAAGCACGTCAAAGACACAGTGTAAGACTGGCTATTGTTTGCTGGGAGGGAAACCACACGGTGGGTGCTACGCTTCCGCGACGGCACAATCCCAATATCAGTGGTAATAACCATATAAGCGCAGTTCAAACCCGCGGTAATGAACTAACCAGTGGAATACACTCACAGGGACTCGCATGACCTGACATTCACATGTGGCCGGCACAAGTACCACAACATCGAACAGAGAAGCTTGATTACAACACACACAGAGGTATTGTGACTTCATTATGTGCTCAGGATGCCATGACTCCACTATATCTTTACATAGGACATAATGGTTTGCTGCTATATTAATTCTCTGAATGTCGCATACAGAATCTTTAAGTGCAAAAGTGCAAGTAGCAATATGGCGTTGGCCAAAATGTCAAACTCAAGACCTGTCCCTCATATATGTAAGATTTTGACGTAATGTAATGTTGCATTTTAAAAACATTAACAACACAACAATGGACATTTGCCTGTGTCAATATAAACACACACAACTGTCATATTTATCTGCAGGAAATAGGTCAAAACTGCTGCCTCATGCTCTCCTCTCATTGACCGGGTCTCCTTTCTGCTTTGTCTCGATGCAGCTTGTTTGTTTATCTGTGTCACCTTTCTGTCAATCAATCCGTCCGTCTGTCACCTCCACAGCCTGTAGGGGACGCATGAAGTCATCAGCCTGCACTGACGTCAGCTACTCCAGCTCCACAATACAGCCAACAGTCTGCAAGATGTTTACAAGTCTGTCTTTCATTCCTCAGAACTGTTGGTTATACAAGATTGCAGAGAGCCTGTGTGTTCGGTGTGTGCGTGTGTCTGTGTGTCTGAGCTTCCCTAAGTGGGTCATGTGTGTTTGCACAACCGCACGGAGGGCAAAGAAATGGGTTGAGTATGAGGGCAGGGGTTGGCATTAGTAGAGCAGATTGTTTGAGACAAGAAGCAATATTTTGTTCCAGCCCAGCAGTCATGAGGCTCTGTTGAATTTGTCGAGGTAATTAACAGTCTCGTCCAAGAGATTTGTGCCTCTTGCCCCTCTTTTGCTCTTTTTTTTTCTTTCCCCATTTGTCCACAGCTGTTATTTTCTGAATCACATGCTCAGATCCTCTGTCACTTTGTGAATCCTCTGCTTGGCTGTGTCTCCATTCATTTACAAGAACCATACTTCAAAGCTGCTTGTTCGATTTTATCAGTTATTATTTCCTGTCTGTGTAACACAAAGTTATTGCATGACCTCAAGTCAAATGACAGGAACAAGCACTTTGCTCTGAGGAAGTGAGCGCACATCCTGTTGACGTCATGATCTTATGTTCACTTTTGCAGTTTCACTCAAAGGAAAACATAAAAAAATAGTTTACTATATTGCTGGACAAATACCTGTTTGGAAGACGAGGGTCCTAACAAAGGAGACATGGAAGTCTGGGGGCTACTCAGGAAGGTGATTCAGTATTTCCTCTGAAGTTTTCTCTCCAACTCAGTCTGTTAAAGTGCCTACAGTAATAAAGCAGCGCTGGCAGCAGCTCTCGGGGGACATTGAGCGGGAAAACCCTTTCACTCAGTGACAGTAGGGGAGGCATTGACGTAAGAGATGATAAAAACAGATGGGAGGACAGGGGCTCAGAAAATGGAGCTCCTGAGTCAGAACAACAATATGTACCTCTCCCGTCATGTGGCACAAACAAACAACACCTTCGCGCATTCAGTAAAATATAAACAAGCGTACTGGTGTCAGTAAAATACCAAATATGAAAACAGTACAAGGAAAAGTCCTGCATTTCAACCCTTACTTTTGAAAAGTATGTAAGTATTATCTACATGATTTACTTAAAATATCAAACGTAAAAGTCCCCTGTCAACACTTTTTTGGGATTAAAGGTGCATTATGTAACTTTCTGCATGTTTTATACTTTTTATTGCCAATAGATGAACAGATTGTTGCGTAACTTAAAAACAGAGACCTTTGCATACTTTCTCAGTTTCCTGTAACAGCCTGAGGGCTGACTTTTATGTAAAGGACTTGGGCCAAACTTTCCAGGAAATTCCGTAGAAATCCCTTTCTGACAGAAAGCCCACAGGGCAAATTTCTCCCAACAGCATGCTGCATCTCTCTACAGCTCCACTACAGTGCTACAGTGTGCAACAAGGGTTAATGTTAGCTAAGAAATGGAGTCTGCTTATGTCAACAAATGACCAGCACCCGCCACAACACAGAGTCCACACATGCTGTGTTTCCATATGCAGTTTGCAGCAGCAGCCTAGAGACTGACCTTCACTTGCCGCTGTGGTTTGCACTGGCTGAATGTCCATCTCAAGAGCTGCCATCTCTGTTCCTCAGTGGGGTAAAGTGGAAGAACATCAGAGTACGCTGGCTATTTCTTGTCTCATTTGTTGCCTGATAAACAATAAATTAATCTTATTCAGTGCCCCCTAGTGCTAAAAAAATTCCTAGTTGGAACAGTCACATGAAATATATTGTAATAATGTGATTTTAGCTGGCTATTGTTTGCTAACTGGCTTGCTTTATAACAAAGATAAATTACTAGCAAGCTATATTGAGTGAATAGTGTCAGCTGATTGATTCAGACTCCTGGACCTCTTTTGCAAATAACTTTATTAGCTACAAATCAGCCAACCCCTCACCCATGGCAATTATTTGCCATGTATTTCTGTTTATCTGTATCTTCATCATCATATGTAAAATTAAGCTATCATTGATGCTTCATGCATTGTAACAACTGGTGAACCAGGTGAGAGTGGACTGAAACGCTTGACTCTGGAGACAGTTTGGGTAAGATAACAGTCTTTACTGGTCAAAAGGTGGGTTCAATACACAAAAGGACAATCAGTGAAGGCAAACAAATCCAGTAGGGATGCAGCAGAGTCAAACAACAGGCTAACTCCGGTTGCGCGTTTGCATGTAAACTGAGATAAACTGAGTTATAGACAGTCGACGTCACAGTATGCGCCAGAACTTGCGCCTGTGTCAAAAGTGCGACCTATGTTGCTATGGTGACAGTGGATACATGGAAGACTTGAGCTTCTCGTTACACTGCCACCTACAGGTTTGGCATGCTCTTGTGTATATATACACGGGTAAGTGTAAACGAAGATCTTTTTGAAAACGGAGACAGTGAAATGTCCGTTTATGAAAATAGCCGGCAACGTGTAAACGGCCTCCAAAAGGCAGAGAAAACACACAGGGGCGGGAAGTGAAGTGATCTGAAAGAGAGGAGATGTGAGTTTCAAAGTAAAACAGGAAACAATGAATGGAATAAAAACATAACCTAAGAACCTTGAGCTGTGACATGTATGAGGGTGACATCACTAATTCGCTTTAATAGAGTTACCAGCATGCATCCTTGCCATTACCATGGAGCGTGGTGGCAATACATGGTTTTCACTGGACAGGAAGGGAATACCTGAGAGTAGCCTAACTAAAGCTATCAGATGAAATCAGGCAAAAAGTAGAATATCTTTAATAAAGTAGCTGAGTAAAAGTATGAAGCAGCAGAAAATGGAAATACTCAAGTACCTAAAATTTGCACTGTAAATGTACTCTCTTCATAGAGCTGACTGTCTTAAACTTCTCTCACTGATATTTCAAGATTTTCTGCATTAAATCAACACCACACAATCTGCCACCTGCGTGCTGAAAGCTGATGGAAACGTGTGTTTAATAGCAGCTGTGTGAGAGGCGACACATGCTGCAGACTGATCTCACTCACACACACCACACGGTGCTTATAGACGTCTGTGGCGGAGCTCGTGTTACACGTCTATGAAAACAGAGACCAGAGTTACAGTTACATAAGCCTGTGGTATGCAAGGTCACTGATAGCAGAGATGCCGCTCATATTGAGCTCATGATGTGGAGCAGAGTAAAGTTAGTGACAAACACCAAGAGCCACTGGAGCCACTGACAACACTGCTGTCATTAATAAAGAACACACAAAGCTGCTGGCTTTAAAACTCAATGGGTTTTCTCATAGAGGGTTACAGGATGATACATTAAAAACTCTTGTCATTTTGACTAAGAAAAACAATGAATATTAAACATAGGCCTACTGTATTATATATCTTTCCTACCAGCAACTGATGCTAACTACCAATATATGAAGGAGCTGTATATTCAGAACATATCTATGATTCAGAGCAGGGATTCTCTGCACATGGTTCTCAAAATGGAGGTATTGCTCACTCAAACTCATGACGGTGTTGTCAGCGATTACTGGGATATAAGCCTAGTGCCGTGCGCTGGATTCGCTACCAGTAACATCAAGCCCGCAGGAACAGAGCTTGGCTTTGAAGCCAATTTTATATAGTGGCCAAAAGTGGAACTACAACGTTCAGGTCTGTTACAGGTTGCCCCGCGGCTCAAAAAAGACTTTTTCCCATAGACTTGCATTGTGAAAATGACGTTTGTAAATCAGTGGATACGTTTTTTTGAGCGTCACACAACTGCAAAATGACTTGTTTCACTATCAGGATTTGATCCATTTGGTCTGATAACATTTGGAAAGCCTAGATGAGCTGCACAATTGACCTTTCGCTAAGCCCCGCCCCTTTGTAATGGTCCGACAAGCTGATTATTGGGAAAATGAAACAGTGATTCCAGAGAGAAGCAGACAGATGTGTACAAAATGTGCTTGATTTCCAAAAATATGATAACATTTCTTCAGGGAGTGCAGTTAGTTACAGTGTGCGCTGCATGCTTACTTTGACAGCTTGTTGGACCATCACAAAGGGGCGGGGCTTAGCAAAAGGTCAATTATGCATTACTTTAAGCCTCAATAAAATGTGAACAGGTGAATAATATAAAAATTATCCCCCTGTACAGTTGTCATGAATGCTGACATTAGCTAAAGAGGCCAAAACTAAAAATACCAGGCAGTAAACATATTTATTTTTGCTTTAAAGTTGGGCATTTCAACATGGGCGTCAATGGGGCTTGACTCGATTCTGGAGCCAACCTCAAGTGGCCATTTGAGGAAGTGCAGTTTTTGGCACTTCAGTGCCCTAACCACTTGCCCTAACCAAGAAATCCCTTTATTTTTTTTAGTACGTTTATGTTTATTGAGTTTTAGTTTGTGTATACAGTGTACAACATTATTTCCACAATCAGAAAAGTAAAAGTAAAAATTCATCAAAAAGGGTGAATATATTTATATCCAGTATCTTGAAGTTCATATATCACTTGGTCCAGATGTTTTTTCCACTGTTTCCACATAAATCATCCATTTCTTCCATTTACTAACAAAAACATTTTCTGTCTAAGTTGATAGGTCATTTTTTCCAGAGCACAAATTTCTCTTATAATTTCCAACCATTGTTCTACAGTGGGGGATTCAGTCTTGTACCAGTTCCTTGTTACTCAGTATTATCTTGGCCAGATAGCTGTCACAATCCATGACACAATCATTTGTATTTCCAAGGTACATAACTTCGCAGTTATTATGTATTGCATATCCCAGAATCAACTGTAAGATCTACATTTTCCCAGAATCGGTGTAGCTTGTGACATCCCCAAAAAATATGTGTGGTTTGCCTCTCTGTTCCCACATATTCACCAACCTGGTTGTTGTGACCCAGTTGTTTTACTCTATTTTAGGTGTAAAGGAAATCCCTTTCTGTTTGAGAGCCCTCTAGGAAAACTTCTTCCAGTTGTGATCACACCACATGGTTTTACATCAAGTCACATATACCTGTACAAAATTCTACAACTGATATTTTAGAGAGCAAACATCATTAAGTTGTCTGACATGGTGACTAAGGAAAGACCTTGATAAATGTAATTAAAACACAGACTGAAACACTTACTGTGAGTTTGTCATGTAACAAGCTTTACAAAAAAAGTGAGGTCCAGAGATAATCTGTTAATGGATGTCTGATTTAAAAACATTTTATTCCGTAGTCACTGTGACCCTCAGATGAAGTGCTCCGCTGTGTTACCAGGCAGGCGGCCCCCTTGCATGTCATGAAGTATTGAAAAGCTGCTGCTCGGCCTGGACTCCGGGTTTCATAACAGAAAAGCCCGACTGTCCCCTGAGAGACACCTACACACAGCCTGGAGAGCAGCGTCTGTCTGGACGAGCTGACACGGCAGCACAGCCTGACTCACAGCAGCTCTACACTCCATCTAATGCACCACCTCTGCCTTTCTCTGTGCATCAGCGTCAAACTCTTCTCAGAGGCACGACTGGGTTTGTGTGTTTGTGTATGTGTGGGTCTGTGTGCCAGTGATCAAGTGCACTCCTCACACTGTTACATTATTAGTACGGGGAAACTGCCTGTAAATGTCTGATAGCGGCCTCTATGTCAGTGCTCTGAATGGTGCACAAAATAGTCGTTCATTTCAACAGCAGCAAAAGCAGTAAACTAGCCCAGGGACAAGATGTTGCTTGGATATCCCTTCTTCCCATCTGTGCCAGTCGTGCTCTGTGTCGTGATTCAAATCATGGACTAACGTATGGACAGTGTTGGGCGAGCTATTAGGAATATGTAATCTGTTACTCATTGAAAAAGTATACATTTCTTTGCTAATTACTCACAAAAGTTGCATTACTTATTAAATTTCTTTTGTTAGTCTTTTACTGTTTCTTTTACTTAATCTAACCACAGTAACTTTACTTGCTTAAAGTTAACCTCTGTAACTTTACCTTAATTACATAGCTGTATGTTAAGGATGTAACACCATTCGTGAGGCCCTAATTCGTCAATAATATGAACTGTTGTGTCTGCATTCTCGTAGGATATCATTCAGACAGTTCTATGTCAATACGTTGAACAAAGGTATATCACGACTGGTGGCGGTGTCAACAGGTGGTCTTGCTGATGCCAACGTTACATCAACAGGCTCTTCACTGCCAACAGTGGCACTAATCTCAGCTGGCTGCTCCCGACCTGCATTTAGTAGCATAGGATTTGACATGTAAAGCTCTGCTGTGTCATCTTCTGACTCTATTTGTGTTCTCTTTGTGTTGCCCATTTGGAGCCAAGCCAACGTTATTGTAATGTCGACTTATTTAGACTAGCCGCTGACAAAGAAAAGCAAGCAGGTGAGAACGGGAACAGTTGAGCTCCACGTAGTGCCCCTTGGGTATATAGTACCCCCAGTGCCCCCTGGGAAATGCAGTTTATTTAGGGCTGTTGTGAATCACCCAGAAAACCTGATAAGGAGAGGACAGAAAAGAGTATTGGCAGCTTGGGAGAAGTGCCGGTGTGCAAGAAAAAGTCTCCCTAGAGTAAAATGTAAAATGTCTCTCCCAACTCATCAAAAACCACCACTTGGTAAGTGGCCCTACGTGTCAAGCCACGCTCTAGGCACCTCTTGTTTCAGTTTAGGACACAAAGGGACGGTGTGTCAGTTTCTGATCGTTACATACATTTTGTCTTTTCAAAATTAACCTCCGCTTTTACAGGAAATGTACAGTGTCCACTCATTACATGCATACAAACCCATGGTTTTGGTTAAAATAAGTATGTTTGTTCCAAATATAACGTAACGTGACATATCACATGACGTATTATGTTTTGTTATTAAATAACTCAGTGTTGACTTTCATTTGTCGTTGGAAATGAACAGTGGTCTCCTGGGAAAAGGCCTGTGTTTGTTTGACCCATCCTCCACCCCTCCCTTCCACCCTATACAGACTTTCTTGCTACGTCAGTTAATTGGAATGTCTGATAATGACGTGGCTCGGTGCGTCTGTTATAGACACTTAAGGGTGCCTTAGTGCTTTGGTATCAGATGCCGAAGGCTGATACCGAAGCACAACTCCAGATGTGTAGGAGCCACTAATGACTCAACAGGTGTTGAAATAACATGAATAAAAAGCGACACCATTAGCAAGCTTGGCTAAGCTTCCACTTTAGTAGCCTAGCTTGCTAGTTTGCACTTTCTGAGTGGAATACAAACATAACAGTTGATGGATTCTCCCAAATGATGAATGTTGTAAGGGCGCAGTTAGCTAAAATCGTTCACAACACATTGCCAATGCTATGCAGGGAAAAACAACATCTTGTATCAATGTTTGTTGGACATACTCGAGTGTAAAAAATAATTCAAATTCCAGTTTGACTTAAAAAAAAAACATTAACAATGAAGGTCTTATTGAAAGCTCCTCAATAGGCAGAAACAACCCAGTGTGTCCTTTGGAATACTTTAACACTTGGCTGACATCTGGAGCTCGGAGAGAGATCAGAGCAGAAACAGAAACAGACGTGAGTCCTCGACATCAAGTCTCCCCAAAGGGTCACAGTAAGAAAATAAGGGGAACAACAAACACATTTTGGCAACCAACACAACTTCAAACTGTATCCTCCTGCCCCTCCCAATAAAGTGCAGAGGTTAGTTTCAAACTGCTGTGTTCCCCCTGAGGGGCCTGAGTGTGACGCAAGAGAGGAATCAGAGCAAACAGCTGCTTAACCCTCCATTCATCTGACTTCTCTCATTTCCAATGCATACTCTCTTTGTGCGTCTGTCTGTCAATCTGCATTCAGCCCAGCTCTCTCTGTCTGCTGATATTACTTTTCTTTTATCTGTCTGCTTGTGTAACTGCAGGCGAACAGTATGATAAAAACTGGAGAGGACATGGAGCAGAGAGGAGATGAGAGCCGGCAGGGGTCTCTATCGTTTCACGAGATGACACGCTTTGTGATTTATACATTTTGACGGAGCAATGACGCAAAATGAGAAAATTAAAACCAGGACATGTTCTTCCTCTCTCCTGCCTCCCGCTCCCACTTCACAGACTCATAATAACCCTGTGATTCCTCACAATGCTCTCCATTGTGCTCTGTTCCTGTTGGCTAAAGAGGCATTTCCTATCAGGAGTCAACCCCAGGATCCCCTGGACTCCTTTTCTGAGAGCAAGCTGTATGTTCTTAAGAGCAAAGTCATCTGAGCGGGAATCACAGTTGCTCTGGGATTGTTTTGACCTTCACCAGGTGCAGTTACACAGAAAAAATACTCACTCACTCCATTTCAAAGGAAAACACTCAAGTGCAAACGTAATGAAAAGGTCAAGATTATAACAGTGGCGTTGTTTTCACTTTCACTCTCACCACCAAAAGATTACTTACATATGTAACTCTGTGAGGAGCAATGCAGCTCTGCATGTGTAAGCTGTGGTCATAGAGGAGCCCAGCAAGAAGACAAGATGACAAGTAGGTCAAAATAAGAGGATGCTGCAGGATCTCCATTGTACATTGCATATATATGAAAGCAAAGAAAGGACATAAGGGTGTGAATCTTATGAGCAACATGAGGCCTAACTGTGAAATTTAATCATTACTGAATACTTAATTGGGGCAGCGCAGTGGTGCAGTGGTTAGCATTGTCACCTCACAGCATGAGGGTTCCTAGTTTGCATGTTCTCCCTGTGTCATCGTGGGTTTTCTCCAGGTACTCCAGCTTCCTCCCACAGTCCAAAGACATGCAAGTTAATTTGTGACTCTAAATTGTCCGTAGATGTGAATGTGAGTGTGAATGGTTGTCTGTCTCTATGTGTCAGTCCTGTGATAGTCTGGTGATCTGTCCAGGGTGTACCCTGCCTCTCACCCAATGATAGCTGGGATAGGCCCCAGCCCCCACGAATTATGTGTTTTGCCCCCTACTGTCTATTCCAATAGACAAATACTCTTAAAACATAAACTACCTGAAAGGAAAAATCACAATTAATGGTATTAATAGACTTTGTTTCAACCAAAAACCTGACTTTTATTATTTTTCATAACTAGCTAACTCATACCAGTGAATTAAGTGATGCTTTCAAACACATTGCATTTATATTTTGCATTGTATTAAATGCAAAATATAACAACTTGAATATACACTGATTTTTTTTTAACACTCTTGTTTAACATAAAGATCTAAGACTTTTCTCACTAGATATCTCTCTCTCAAATTTTGGTCACAAATTTGGTAAAATCTGTGGTAGTGAGTACTGCTCCTTTTCCAAGATAATCCATCCACCTGGCAGGTGTGGCTGATTAAACAGCATCATTCCTACACAAGTGTTCCTTAGGATCGTTGCAATAAAAGGCCACTCTAGAATGTGCAGTTGATTCACAACGACGTAATACCACAGGTGTCTCAAATTTTGAGGGAGCGTGTCATTGGCATACTGACTGCAGGAATGTCCACTAGAGCTGCTCCCTGTGAACTAAATGCTCATTTCACTACTATAAGCCGTGTTAGCATTGTCACCTCACAGCAAGAGGGTTTCTGGTTTGAACTCCAGGGTGGGGGAGCCCTTCTGTGCAGAGTTTGCATGTTCTCCCTGTGTCATCGTGGGTTTTCCTCCAGGTACTCCAGCTTCCTCCCATAGTCCAAAGACATGCAGGCTAATTGGTGACTCTAAATTGCCCCTCAATGTGCATGTGAGTCACCCTGCCTCTCGTCCAGTGTCAGCTGGGATAGGCTCCAGCCTCCCTGTGACCCCCAACAGGATAAGGAGTTGCAGAAAATGAGTGAATGAAAACAAAAATGAAGCTGTCTCTGATGTAATTTCCCTGAGTTTGGCAGTATAACAAATTTGCGACCAAAATTTGACAGTAATATATCTAATGAGTGCATGAAAATAAAAAACAGTCTGCTCTTTGACTTAAACCTGTGAAAAACGGGAGCAAAAACAGAAGTGTTGCATTTAAATTTTTGCTCAATATATTCAATTTGCTCAAGTTTAATTAAATATTTCAGATCGAAAACATATAAAGAAATAAAATCAAGTAAAACTCAACACCAAAAGTCCATGGAGAAAGTTTGAGTAGTTGAATTCAAGCCACATAAAATCAGGATTTTCCAAGTAAAATATTTGAATACAAAAATTCAGTTGTTTAAAATAATATTTATATTTTATTTAAATTATTAAGCCCTGCCATTGCTTAAATACTTACAGTAGATTATTATTTATGGTGTTTATTGGCAGCAGTTTGTGTGTGTGGGTGGATATGAATGTGAGTTTTGAATCATCTCTCAGTAATAGATCATATAAAACGAGGAAAGGTTTCCTGTTGTGAGCTTCGAATTGGATCATTACTCAGGATTAAAAGGTGAAAACTCAATAGTTCCTCAGAGAACCTTCAATAAAAAGCTCCTCTCAACTAATAAAGACCTCTTTCCTCGTTATACCCTTTAATGATTCCTCAGGGCTGAACCTTACTGCTCTACCAGGAACCAATACATTTTCATTTGATTTATATTCAGCAGAGGAAAAACATCTTCACAAGGAAAACATTTTCATTTATCCAAATGTGTTTACACCTTGGCAGCTTTGAACTTGTTGAATTTAGCTCGCAGGTTTTAAATCTTTTTTTATACACAGCACGAACAATCTGTTGGGACTTCAGAGCAGAACACACAGTTTATTGTTCAGTAGTGGCTCACTGGACATTCTTCATCATTAAACACTGAACTGTGCTATTTTCAACCCTATTGATTTCCCGGAGAGGAATGGCAACGATAATAGTTCAGAGCCTGAACCATTTGGAGTGCTGACGCAAGTGCAACTTTCTAGGCGAGGGGTCGTGATGGCAGGTGCCATGACCCAGTGACTCCACTCCAGCGAGTTAGATAATGGTGGCCTGAGAGGTGTGATGGGCTGTACCAGCAGGGCTGTTACTGACACTGACAGTGGCAGCTAGGGACAAAAGGCCTGAGTCTTACTGGGTGACATAACTGCAGGCAACAGCCCAGTGACGAGGGTCCTCCGTCACTGCCAGTAGCTGTGCACTGGCTCAGAAACTGATGGGGTTCAATTTGTGCCACTTAGACAGGGACATGTCATTCACACCACACTGTGTGTGTGTGTGTGTGTCACTGTCAAGCTAGTGCTGACAGGCACATCCATTACGTCTTTCCTGTGGCTCTCATCAGATTTCATGCACACTACATAGAAACAAGATTCTAACTGTATTCTAATAACTTCACAATCTTTTAACAAGTGAAGACTTTTTGTGGTGAAGTATTGATGTGTTTTCTCATAACTGGGGGAACAAACTCTGCAGCATTATTTATGTGTAACCACATACAAGTATGCAGCTGTAACAAGACTAAAGACTGTTAGTGTCTACAGTGATGCTAGCAGCTCTGTGAGGCCTTGAGCAAAATGCTAAAACATCTTAGTTTAGCGTTTCAGCATGCTAACGTTACCTGGCATTAACAGGAAACCACAGCTGAGGATGATGGAGATGTCATTAGTTGTAGAGGTATTTGGTCATAAAAGCATTTAACACATTAGAAGATGGTGCTGGATGAGAAAGAGGAAGTAATTAAAAGGCATCCTGAGTGGAACATGAATGTCTGTGGCAAATTGTGTGGTGAAAAATTCAGTAGTTGTTGAGACATTTTATTAAAGGGCACAAAGTCAACTTGTTGATGACGCTACAGGAAAAGTCACAGGATCACAAAAATCTCTAGAATTCATCATGTGGGAACTATGAACTTCAGTAAAACATTTCGGAACAACCCATCAAAGAGATTTCACAGAATGAGTAAATCTATTTAGACCTGCTAGTGGTGCAAGAGGAACATTCAGGCTTAGTCCACAGGCACATTAAAATGTTGCCTTTTCTATGCATTTTGACCTTAGTCCACATGCAAACTGTGTTATAAACTCACTGGCCACTTTATTAGGTACACTCCCCTTTGCGTTCAGAACTGCCTTAATTCTTTGTGTCATAGATTTAACAAGGTGCTTGAAACACTCCTCAGAGATTTTGGCATCCCCTGTTCCACCACATCCCAAAGGTGCTCTATTGGATTGAGATCTGGTGACTGTGGAGGCCATTGGAGCACAGTGAACTCATTGATGTTCAAGAAACCAGTTTGAGATGATTTGAGCTTTGTGACATGGTGCGTTATCCTGCTGGAAGTAGCCATCAGAAGATGGGTACACTGTGGTCATAAAGGGATGGACACGGTCAGCAACAATACTCAGGTAGGCTGTGGTGTTTAAACCATGCTCAGTTGGTACTAAGGGGCCCAAAGTGTGCCAAGAAAATATCCCCCACACCATTACACCACCACCACCAGCCTGAACCCTTGATACAAGGCAGGATGGGTCCATGCTTTCATGTTGTTTACACCAAATTCTGACCCCACCATCTGAATGTGGCAGCAGAAATCCAGACTCATCAGACCAGGCAACGTGTTTCCAATCTTCTATTGTCCAGTTTTGGTGAGCCTGTGTGAACTGTAGCCTCAGTTTCCTGTTGTTAGCTGACAGGAGTGGCACCTGGTGTGGTCTTCTGCTGCTGTAGCCCATCTGCTTCAAGGTTGGACGTGTTGTTGGTTCAGAGATGGTCTTCTGCAGACCTTGGTTGTAACCAGTGGTTATTTGAGTTACTGTTGCCTTTCTGCCATCTTGAACCAGTCTGGCCATTCTCCTCTGACCTCTGCCATCAACAAGGCATTGTCTCACTGGATATTTTCTCTTTTTGGGACCATCCTCTGTAAACCCTAGAGATGGTTGTGTGTGAAAATCCCAGTAGATCAGCAGTTTCTGACAGACCAGCCCATCTGGTACCAACAACCGTGCCATGTTCAAAGTCATTTAAATCACCTTTCTTCCCCATACTGATGCTCAGTTTGAACTTCAGCAGGTCGTCTTGACCATGTTTACATGACTAAATGCATTGAGCTGCTGCCATGTGATTTGCTGATTAACTATTTGCGTTAACAAGCAGTTGAACAGGTGGACTTAATAAAGTGGCTGTTGAGTGTCGGTCACTGAAAACAGACCTTTTCTAAAACTCCTTGAGCAAGGATCCATTTTAAGTGTTGACGTGGAAAAAAAACAAAACAGAGTTTTTATTTTTATATGTAAGTGTGCGCTGTCATCTGCTTTGTTAGGTGTTCAAAGCTGGAAGTGGCCAAAAATAGAGCTGGTTCTAAGCTTTCTGACAGGACTCCTTATATGTTTACACATAAATACAGTTATTCTTCTGCTATATCAAGGAACAGAGGTGTCAGATTGTGCTACAGAGTCAGTAGGGTGCATCCTTTGTGGACCATTAATGTCTGTACAAACTATTGTTCATCTCATCGTTGTTGAGATATTCAAGTCTGGATCAAAGTAAAAACAACCAACCTTCCATAGAGTCTCATCCTAAACATTAAAATGTTTGTATACTTGTACTACCTTCTCTTTACTGCATATGTTTGCAAGTTATTGTGAACTAATGAGATATTACAATATCTGATTACATTGTGGTATATGTCATACCGTCAATGGCTTTCTTGCTTTCTTGTATGTATAATTAAACACTGTCTGAAGAGTGCATGTGCTTGTGAAGTGGTCAGCCAGCGTTAAGGATCAGGCTCCGGAGTTAAGTGAACTGAGGCAAGGGAAGAGTAATGAGATCAGGATGGAAAATTCAGAAGAAGAGATAAAAATGCTGCAGACATGTTACAGCTATGGGAAAGCTGAGTGGAGAGAGGCCCGTGTAAAGGTCATGAGCTGAGCTCATCATTTTAAAAAACATTGTGAGTAAAAGTTAAACAGCTGAGCACAGATTCCAGAGAAGGCATATTTCCATTGTACTGTTGATCTTTTGGCCTTTCCACTGAAGTGTTAAAACTACAATTCATTGTTTTACAGGAGGTTATGTCATTTCCTGGAGTACCCCGCCAAAAAATAGCTCAGCATCACAAACCAAACAAAAGTAATTTTGTAAGTAATCCACCTGACTTAATTAGTATATCCAAAGCCTAAAGCCTGAGGCAAATAATTAACCTCCAATTTTGCCGTTATTCAGAGCAGGCAAAGAAAGCACTGAAAGGCTGAGAAGGAACTGGACGTGCGTCACTGGACTTATTTTCCAAATGCAACGCCCACTGTTTTCAGTCACCAGTCACACAGTGGCAGCGATTGTGGCGGTTCGAATGACCTGTTGATTCTTAAAGTGGTTCAATTTTCTTATTACGTCAAGGAGCAGCCACATTTCAGCAGCTGTCCGTTCAAACTAAATGGAGCAAATGGGATTTTATTTATCCTTTTTGTAACTGATAACATTACAGAAGGTTGAACTCACTGTGGCACAGCAGATTATAGTGATACAACACAAGGAAAAACATCAGATTCATTCACTGTAGAGAAACACAGACACTGTGTGCTGAATATTTTTAAGAGGGCAGAGCAAGAGTGGTTTACCATCAGCTCAAGAGGTGAAACTTGGCTCAGTTTAAGCCCTGAATATGCGATGTTCTGCACACAAGCAGAGTAATAAGACATAAAATTGACATACAAGAAATAATGTGGTGTTTTACTTGTACAGCATATATAGTCTGACTCTGTGAGCCTTTTTCAATGCGATATGCTTAATAGAGTATGAATAATGGATGGATGGAAGCTTGAGGTACAAACAGAGATCAAGTGATTTTACAGTAAATAGGACACAGGTGTGCTTGGCCTTGGGGTGTGCTTGTGTAACACGGTTTATGTAACATGAGGTTATGCACTGGATATATGACTGAGATGCTAGAATATTAACATCTTTGTTTGATTTGAGAGTTACGGTTCATGTTTCTCATTTTATTTAAAGTTAAATCAGCTGTTTTTGACGGTATCAGTACATACACTGTTAGGCTGTAGGCAGTGTATATGTTTTACCTTCCACGTCCAGATACGACTTGGGAGGTAACCTGAGTATGTTGGTTGTTGACATTCTGGGACACCGTGTCAAGTTGTGCCTGTTACATACTTTGTCTTCTTTCAAAATACACTTCCATTTTCACAGGAAATTTCATGTTTACATACAGTCTCTTTCAAAATAAATGCACTACTTCGGTACAAATACATGAATTTATGTTTTTTTCCACACATGGTTGGGTTTTGGCAAAAAGAACAGGGTTTAGCTTTATAATCTTACAGGATGCGTAGACCACTCTCCTGGGTGAAAGTCTGTATTTGTTGGACCCATGAACCACCCCTCCCACCCACCATAATTGGACTTTCACCGCCTTACATTTCGTCCTTGTCCCACCGCTTTTCCCCATGATGCCACCAGTGCCATTATACTATAACAGTAACAGGCTGTTAAAGGACATGCCAATGTTAAAGGACGGCTGTTTTCGTTGGTGTCTGATGCTCCAAGTCACTGCCCAAGCGCTGGATTTCAATGACTTTGGAGTTGTTGATTCAGCTTGATTTTACTTTCCTCTAATTTGTTTTTATTGTTAAATTCTGGATAGTTTCACCTCTTAAGGCATCTAAAACTATTTGAATGAAACAATCCAAAAAAACCAACATCGCTAGATAGCGTGATTCAACCTGTGACGCGGGGTCAGGAGTAAATATTATGACACTTTAACTGGTTGTATGACAAAAATGCAGCACAGCCAAACTTTTGGCCTGTACTGTACATATATATATATATATATATATATAACATATTACTTACATATTACTGCACATCAAATAGAAACATTGGCATATAGGAGACCTTGCTGATTTGCCAATTACATCAATATCAAACCACAAGTAATACTTTATTTCATGACTTCAATACCACAAGTTTCAGAAGCACCACTCATGTGACTCACAGACGTCACAATTAATGTGATGGTTTCCACAACAGAGGAAGCAGCAGCGCTCTGGTTTAGAAACAGCTGCCCGCTGAGTTTGATGAGCTGTTTGCCTCCAGCCCTCACACTGAGAGACACCATTATTACTGTGAGTTAATAAGTACAAGAGTGTAATCAGGTGAAGCTGTATCCGGGCGTGTCTCTGCTCTCATGTGGTCTGCAGGGTCTTACAGGGGTCAACAGATGCAGGGAGGGCAAGGCTGTAAGACAAAGAGGATAATTAGCATTTTAAACTTTATCTGAAGACGTTTTTTCCCTCATAATTTTCTCAACTGTCACTGTGGCGCGTCTGGTAGTAGATGTTTAGAGCAGGACTTTGGGGTAGAGCAGGTTAACATGAGTCAGTTGGATCAATGACTACTGGCAGACAATCAATCTGTGAGGGCAAACTGATCCAAAAGGGAGCTGGAGGACAGAACAGAGATCAATAAGTAAACAAGAGTCAAGGCTGGACCACTGTGGGAACAAGGGCAAAGGATATGACCACTGTTCATGAGCAGGTACATTATACAATTCAGCATCAGTCAGGCTGCAATCATGCAGGCAAAAAGTGGGATGCAGTGGGTAAATGTGTTAAATGCAGATGTATAGATGTATCTATGTGTGTGTGTGTGTGTGTGTGTGTGTGTGTGTGTTCAAGAAATCTTTATGGATCTGTATTTATAATTATAATGAAATAATTCCCCCAAAAAGTGGCATCAAAAAGTTATATACTATGATAACAATTCTTAATTCTCAATTTTGAATTTAAATTTTCCATTTTAAAAAAAAAATAATATTTTTTTTTTTATTGTATTTTAATGGAATTTTTTGTTGTTGTTGTTGTTGTTCCAGAATTCTGTGCTGAGGAAAGACAAATAATGTCCCGACATCCACTATAGCTGACAAAACATAAAAACAATTTTCTTTGGAAAAAAAAAAATCACTGTGACATGTTTTTATTTCATCCAATAGTCTAACCTCCAGTAAATAAAACTGAATTGAATTGATTTGAATTAGCTGTTGGAATACGCAGAACAATCTACACCCATGCTGGTGTCTCTGTGAGGTTGTATTTGTTTTTTAAGCTTAATGCTAAATTTAGTATGATAACATGCTAGTGTTTGGCAGGTTCAGTGTTTACCATCTTATTTCACTGTGTTTGCATGCTAACAATTGCTAATAATGGTGCATTTCATTTCAGAATCCAAGATGGATGGATGGACAACAGGGACGTGTTGCAAAATATTGCATAATATATTGTTATCATCTGGTATTGCTAACAGTGGCTAACTTGGCTAGAACTGGTAGCCTGTGCTTTGGTTTTCTGACTTGTTGGATTGGAATGCAATAAACTCCCGTGTGATGTCATTCCCAGCTCCAAATTATGTTCTCTGTCTCTACGGGAGCCTGACGAGTCCTGAAAAGCCTCAGGCAAGGTTTGCCCTGAAAATGTGCACTGTGAAGAGGACCAGGTTGGGTAGGGCTCGTTTTGTGAAGAAAACGTAAGAGGAAGGAGGTGGTGATAATTAAGTCAAAGTTAGCCAAAGGTAAATATCAAGTCACCCTGCGGGCAGGGAGAGAAGGAGAACTCTCTGTCCTTCCTCCCAGCTGGAGCAGGGAGCTTCTTTGGCAGGGAAACAGCAGTGTGGAGAGGCAGTGATCCACCAAGCTAGTCCATTTTCTGCTGAAGATGGCCACACAGCCAGTGTGTCCTGGGCAGTAGAAGCCGACTAGTGCTTTTTGGGGGGGTTGGGCTTGGTCAGGCTCGGGCTCAGCATTTCATGTGATGATCTGTGTCAGGCAGAGTTTAGGCCTCAGCTCACATGGGTCAGTTCAATCAGGCTGTAATTTTTTCAGCCCACTGAGAACCCTTACGCAGTATTAGTGCTAATGTGATTAGTTTTACAAATATTTAGTCATAAACCAAAGTATCAGCCAAATTAGAATTTTAATAAGGATGATGGTGCTGCATAAATGATTTCAAGGCAATCCATCAGATTGTGGCTGAGATATTTCCGTTGGGATCAAAGTGGTGGAACAACCAACATACAGGCTAATAAAATAAATATTCTTAAGAAATGAGAAAGAAAGATTTGTAGAGGTTATGAAGAGATTCATTTATAAATCAGTGATACCAGCGGGCTCCCTCTTAGAAAAATCCTAATAAATAATCTTCAGTGTCCTTGTGGTGGAAAAGGGGGCTGGGGGCAGATACTTAGCACTGATGACACCCACCTGCAACATATTGTCACGCAGCAACAAAGTAGTAGCACTATCTCTGGTGTCACAAGTCAAGTGTAAGAGGAGCTGCAGGCCGAGGAGTCAGGCTCAGTGACGCACCCACCATCTGACTTCAAGTCCTCCAAGTTTCCACAGAGACACAACTTCTGACACTCCTGTGTCATGATACGACCACGTGGTGCAGGGAGGCAGGGTGGCTCCTCTCTGATGATTGTTCCTCTTATGATGCATCATTTCTCTTCCACAAATTGTTCAAGTTCCCTGCGGGGAGAGATGAAACAGTAACATAAGAGATTACATGAGAAGGGGTTCACTGAGCTGCAGGGAAAGTTAGGAAAATGCCATTTCTGTTTTCTGTGCAGGGAGCAGGAGGACATAGAGAGTCGAAGGAGAGTTTAAGAATAAGGCTGGCAATGTTCTATATTTTTGTCCACAAATTCCATGATCCCCTGTCATTTTCAGTCGGCACAGAAGCTGTCGTAGTGGTTGCTAGGTACAACATAATTTGCATTTTTATGTAACGCATTATATACCTGCAATTGACCCTTCGCTAAGTCCAGCTCTCTTAAGTGTTGTCAAGCCTGTCAAGCTTTCACAGTCGGCATGTTATGGTGCTTTCAGCTATATCAGTGAGATATTCCAAAGGAAATAACAGCAAATTTGTGGAATAGTAATTCTGAAATACCAGAGAGAAGTAGACAGAGCGGACTACAATATGCTTTTGAGAGCTATATTCACAACACAACTACTACTGAGAATGAAGAGGATAAAATCAGGCACCTGTCCATCCCAATGAAAGCATCCTCCACTTCTTGACCAGTCATGTGAAGGACAAAAATTTAGGAAGTTATTATATACTGTTTTATTTTAAGCCAATGGATGGAGTGGAGGGGGGTGCAATGACTCAGCTTTAAATGGCAGCTGACAGGGGCAAAGAGGAGAACATATTTAAAGTTTGGCAGTAGCAATGTGAATATCTGAAAGAGATCGTAGAAAAGTTTGAGTGTCTAACTACAGATACTACAGATAAACGCCATCCCTGGAGCACTCTCTTGAGCCACGCTGGCAGCTCTTTGAGGCTGTACTATGCATACATTCAGAATACCTTGTGCAAAATAGCTAGCACAGCTTAGAAGCGCTAAGTAACAGGATTTGTTTACAGAAAGGAATATTGCTAGCCTTATCCTTCAGCTCTCCATGTTGTCCATCCATGCATCCATTTTCATCCGCTTATCTGGGGCTGGGTCATATGGGCAGCAGGCCAAGCAAAGCACACCAGACGTCCCTCTCCCCAGCAACACTTTCCAGCTCCTCCTGGGGGACCCTGAGGTGTTCCCAGGCCAGATGAGATATGTAATCCCTCCAGTGTGTTCTGGGTCTGCCCCGGGGCCTCCTACCAGTGGGACGTGCCTGGAACACCTCTAACAGGAGGCGCCCAGGAGGCATCCTGATCAGATGCCCGAACCACCTCAACTGACCTCTTTCAACGTGAAGGAGCAGCGGCTCTACTCCGAGCTCCCTCCAGATGTCTGAGCTCCTTACCCTATCTCTAAGGCTGAGCCCAGCCACCCCACGGAGGAAACTCATTTTGGCCGCTTGTATCCATGATCTCATTCTTTCGGTCACTACCCAGAGCTCATGACCATAGATGAGGGTTGAGACGTAGATGGACCAGTAAATCAAAAGCTTCGCCTTCTGGTTCAGCGCCCTCTTCACGATGGTCCTGCGCAGTGCTCGCATCACTGCAGATGCTGCACCCATGTTGTCCCTCGCAGACAATAATTGTTTAAATGCATTTTTGGTTTGGGGCCTTTCATTTTTAACCATATAATAAGAATGATGCTATGGGAGCTATCTGAATCTGCCAACATGCTTTATCTTACCTTGCATAATGAATGAATGTTACGTACGTTGAAGAGTATTGTATTTCCTGTCTCCATCTGCTGGTGGGCCATCAGGATAAGAGTATGCATGCATAATATGATGTTAAATCCACTATAGAAGAGACTTCATCATCACTAAAATTAGGTGGGGAATAAGAGGATATATTTGGTTATCGGCCAAATAAATTATTATACATTGGCATATCGGATATTGGCAAAAAAAAACTACTCTGCCAAGAACTTGGGAGGTGACAGGGACAGTAAACAAAGAAGAGTTGAGTGATAGATAATTGGGGTTTGTATGGGTGTTTATGGCTGAGGGTGAGAGTCTAATTAAGGACACACACACACACACACACACACACACACACACACCCACACACACACACACAGCTGCTTAGTGAACTGAGCATGAGAGAGTAATGGAATGTAATGCCTGTAATGGAATGCTCACACAGACGCCAAAGCCTGCTGTACAATATTAACAGAGCCCAAAGTGCGTCATAGCTCTCACAGCTGACACTGTGCGTGCGTGCGTGCGTGCGTGCGTGCGTGTGTGTGTGTGTGTGTGTACGTGAGTTATGTGCTTCCCTTTAATCTCTCTCTACTGTAGTGCCACACCAGTCTTGTGCTGATGTATGAGCCTCCACATCAAAAGTCCTGGGTGGTGTCAGCACAGTGAAGGAACAATGGCAGCACATTTTAACCTAATGAGCAGTGTGAGTGCTGTGAAGAAGATTAGTGCTATGAATGGACTGTGAGAGTGAAGCCAATTAATTATATGCTGTTTTGGTTCCTTGGGCCTCATTTCAGACATAATAGCTTCTAGTTAATTTTAAACTTGATGATGAGAACATTAGCAGTCACTTGAAACAACACTGTATTTATTTTAGAGAATAAGGAGGAGGAAGTCTGTTTTAGACGTTTTGAAAACAGAGACAAAATGGAACACAATTGTACTTAAGTACAGTTTTGAGGTATTTCTACTCCAGTACTTCTACTCCTTGCATGTCTTCGGTTTCTGGAGTTCACGCCTCATGACGTCCCGACAGAAAGTCTAACATGTTTGATTTTCTTTTTGTCGTTCACGACTTCTCCCGTCACAGCCGTCACTTTGACCAATAGAAACACAGAACGATCTGCTGTCGACAAATCCCAGCCTTTTAGATATTTCCTTTAGGGACGTTACCACACAGAGTAAAATAAGAAAAAAAAGATGGTGTGAAACAGCAGAGGCAATTTATCAATCAGGTGAGTACTGCCATTAGCATCAAGCTAGCAGAGAATGTTATTTCTTCATTCATGGAGACAGAAAGTAATAAAATTTTAAAAAAGTAGTGGAGCTTTTACTTACCACAACTGCAGAGGGTACCAGCTTCATTTGAAACACACCACATTATAAACAGGTCTGTATTTATTATTCCCGAAGTATTTTTTTATTTTTAATTTTTACCTGCTCCCATTTGTCTTGTTAAAGTTAATGCATTGCACCGTCATTTCAAACTCAACACTTCCTGTATCTGTTTCAAATTAAAAGCCCATTATAACTTTGGATGAGAGAATCCTTTCATTTTCTAAAAAGGCTTTTATTGTGAAATTTGCAGGAACTTGTTGTGGCGGAGTCAGTGACTTGCCTAGTTTTCATGCGGCCAAGTCACAGCACGATTTGTCAGCTAACATTTGTATGTGGGGTCCATGTGGGTAGTAAATGAGCTGAAAAATACACCCCATATGGATTATGATAGTACTACCTGGGTACCAAGAGGGTATGGGTTCAAAATGAGCAGCTTATCTGGGGCCCACTTGGGTAACCCACCCATGTGAGCAGTTGGCATCGACCCCGTGGACAATCTACCCACATGGGCTCCACATAAAAATATTGGCTGGGTCTCATGCACTGTTTGTACGCGCCACAGCTCAAGTTTCATTCAGTTTTCTGTTTTACTTTCAAACTCACATCTCCTCTCGTTTCAGATTACTTCACTTCCTCCCTTTTGATGACTTCACCTGTGTCTGATTGTCTGTCCCTCCCTGATTAGTCTCACCTGCATCTCATTATCCTTCCCCTCACCAAAGTATTTAGTGTGTGTCTTGTTTTCTGTCAGTGCCAGTTCGTCTTTAGCTTCTTGTGTGTCTAGTGTTCCAGCCTTTACTTTTCCTGTGTCCTTTTCTCGTGTTTTTTTCTGGATTGAGCTTGTTGTTTGACTCTGCCTCATCCCTATTGTTGGCCTCCATTTATTGTCCTTCTGCATACTGAACCACCTTTTGACCAGTAAAGACTGAGTTGTTGTACCCGAACTGTCTCCAGAGTTGTGCGTTTGAGTCCACTCTCACCTGGTTCGCCAGTTGTTAATACATATTTTCTGTGTAGCATTGCAGATTTACAACTATATTGTTCATTAAGTCTAAAGCTAAGCTAACGGGGCTAATATCAGTCATCAGTAGTTGTGCAAAACAGTTGTGTGGTCTCGCTGCACACCCCCCTTCTTCATTTCTCGCCTCTGCCTCACTGACTTTGGTTCCTGGGTCCTCATTTGACTTCCCAAAATCTAAACAAGGTTGGAGTTGAGACATCAAAGCAGTCGGACGCACGTCATAACGTGTCTGGTGTGTGCTCTGCCATTACTGCCAGTACTTATTCCCAATAGTAGAGACACATTCAAAGTATCCCCCACTTATTCGTTTGCCACCACCAGGGCCATATCTACCACTGAGCACACTGAGGTCATGTTCTTGGTTAATGTTTAATATTCCTGGAAATTTATGGGGGAAGGAGGTTATTGACACGACCAGATATTACATAACAAGCCAATGGGAGTCTTCCACTGGATTTTGGGTTATTGCAGAAAGTAAGCCCTGTGGCAAACAGACCTTTGTATTTTCACAATTTGTTTGGCAAGATTATCTTCACAAATGAACACCACTTATAATATAAGTGGTATAATAATTTCATTGGGTCTCATTCATGAAAAGTGAGCAGAAGGAATTTGGGTGTAAACTGTTCACAGATGGAAATTTACGTGCATGTCCGCATTCATCAATATTTTAGTAGCTCTGATCTTTTCCTAGCTAAAAATTCTTTTTTCTTTCTCTCTCTTCCTTTCTTTGCACCATGACTGACAGGTCAACTGGATGCACCTCCTTATATGGTGGTCATTGGATATTCATGGGCGGGGATTTATGCTAGTTGCTGATTACCAGGAGCGCGCTGTCACTTTACAATGAATTGGTATTCATAATCATACACGCGTGTTTATGATCAAATCTGAGTTTCCCGCAGCGTTCCTGAATCCGGAGTAGGTTTTTAGTAGTAGCCAGAAGTAAAAAGCTAATGTTAGGCTATAAAAGAACTCACCACAGTCACATGAGTTAACGTCGCCACCACAATGAGGCTGCAAAGCCGTGTTCAGTGTGATGACGCTCTGTCTCATTTAGCCACTCATTAGCACCATCTATTTTAAGACATATAAAAGCTTCATAATTCACAAGTGGGGTATTAACTGACGCATTTTGTAGACAAAAATGTGAAAGTCTCTTAAGCATGCGTAACCACGACTTTATATCAGGCATCTATCCAAAAACCCATTCAAAAAACCCATTGATTCAGGACCAGGAGTGTAAAAATGCTGCTAGTTTCTAAGTTTTGGGACTCATTCCTGCACCACTTTGTATTTTCTAGATTATTTGATGGTGTTTTGTCCCAAAAAAGAAAAAAAAATTAATTAATATGCAAGGATTTCAGAATTAAGTGCAGTAATCCTGCTAAAGGGAACTGTCAGTATTTCCGAAATCTGTGGTCCTGGTCATCTGTCTTAGTAAAACATGGCACTCTCTTGCAAAACTTCTGCAATACCCAGTAGTAATTACTAATGCTTAGTTCCAACTCCAACGCCATGAGGGTGCAGCTACAGTCATTAGATGTGTCCTAATTCTTGGTGTGGGTGTGGGTGTGTGCATGTAAAGGTCAGGCTGAACCTGCGCCTCCTCCCCATATGAGACACTCAATCCTCACAAGAACCAAAACCAAACTTGCGTGTTCATCATCATCAAATGAGCTCAAAAATTCCCAAGTGTATAATATCACCAGAAACACCTAATGAAGTGATACAGTGAAAAACAAGTTCTCTCAAGACGCCTGATTTTGCAGTGTAAGTCGTGACGTTTTTCAGCACATGACAAATGATGTGAAAGGTTAATTTATAAAACTTCCATTTCTCTGTAATGCCATGTGATTAACAGCATGTCCAGGCTGTTAACAAAAACAAACAGGAGAGCTCTTTCCTCGCCTTTGTTACTCACTTCCTCCAGCGGTCCCAAGAGCTCAAGGCAAGTCACTTTTATGTATACAGACCAGAATCACAGATTTGTCTCAGGGGGACTTTACAGTATCAACAACATTTAACACTATCATACTCTTAATGTGGCAAAAAGAAATCGGTTAAAATTAGATATTTACCAGTGAACTGGGTAAAAGGGCAGGCAAATATGTCACATGATGTCTTTTACTGGATAAAAACCAAATCTGCAATAACTTGGGGGCAGTGAAAACAAGTTTATGAACACAACATTAACATGTCATCACAACATGGTCTCACAAAAATACATGAACTGACCCTGAGCTCTGAACACCACATTGTGTGGTGGTCACATGTATCATGTTGAAATTACGAGCTTGCATCATGGAAACAATGACAAAGGAAAGTCAATTAGGATCCTTTTTTATGGTGGACACACAAATTCTTTGGTTCCCCTTTAGTGAACCAACTTAAAAACATGAGCGTCAGACGCTTTCAGTGCAACTTTTGTGAAATCTTGATGTAAGACTTGTACTACTTCTACTTAAAGCCTCAGTGTGTAAAAATGGTGAGTAACAGTGACATCAGCGGTCAAATTCTAGATTGCAGGGCTCACTCGCTCACCCCTCCCGTCGGGTAAGTGACGGTGCCCTCGTAGGACAGAAAGCCTTTTGCAGACAGAGACGGCATCATCCACGAGTTTTTCAAGTTTTTCAGGAGTAGGCCTATCTAGCGATGAAGTGAATATTTATTTAGGAATCTAAACCATGTTACGATATTGTAGCGACCCTGCAGTAAATGTTCTGTTATAATGTCAATGTTCTGTGAGTTAATAGCATGTTTGGGATTGAATGAGTATAGGTAGGGGGGCGGGGTACGAGTGTGACGGGGATGAGAGCTGTGTGAGTGCGCGTGCTGGTGTGTGTATGAGTGAGCTGGAGGAGAGCAGGAGTGCACAGTTAGAGTTACAGCTAAGTTCTTGTTTGTTGGTTGTTTTGGCGTAGTTACGGCCAACAGTAACCTGTACTGTTCAGTAATAAACGGTGGTTTGCCGAATAACTGCGTCATCCTTTCCACACGTCCTGGCGGACGCTACAATGTGTTATAGCTTACCAGTGACATATAGGTTATCTGTGAGATATAACGTTATGTTAGGAGTGTTGTATTTCTAATTGTTTTTGTAACACGAGCAAACATTAGCACAGTAATGCTAAAATAACACGTTTTATGTGATAGTCACGGCACAGTGCGGCACACGGCAAAGTGTGGCAAATATAGGTTGGTACGATTATAATACATGCGTTTCCAGAGTGTTCTTCCACAGGAGTTCTTTCCACCTGGAATAAGCAACGCCGATATTCACTCGCGTTTTGTCTCGTCCTCGCTTATCTGATCCTTTTCTTTTATTTGGTGGCGTGGTCTCCCTCTTACGGGGCAAAACATATGTGTGGTCCTCCATTTAAAGTGCGACAGAATCATAAAAGTACAAAGCAGGGTCACACAGAAGCGCCCCAGATTGAGCTTCACCTTTTCTGTCTCCAGTGACGGCAAGTTCTAGGTAAACGCGAAAGGCGTAGTGCATATATGCCTTTCGGCCACTGTATTCAAATATGGCGATGCAAGAAGGCAGCCTCCAGCAGACCACGCCCTGCCTGTGTATATATAGTAGAGAAATCATTCTTAGCCTATGAGAAAGCTTCTATTTGTATGTGAATTGCATTACACTTTAAATACATATTTATGAAAGCAATAGTTGATATTTGCTAATAAACCACCACGTAATTACACATTGTAACTTTAAGTAAATTATACCGTAAAACTTTTATCAAAAGCCTAGTCCCAATTAAATGCCCAGTCCCTTTTACTAGCCCAGTGTAGCAACCCATTTTGACAAATAAAGGCCTGTCTCAATTAGAGGCCTGGTCTGGTTGCCAAGCAGTTCATTTCTTTATAGAAGCTCTTTGGGTATATAAAAATGGGTTGTTGGCGACCTCAAATTATGTGTCCATTCCTCGATTACCCAGGAAGTTATTCATATTCCTTTAGCCCATAAGGGTCCTCAGATCAAAAGAATCAAACAGGTTTTTCAGAAAAATGTATCCAAGTCGTGAGAACTGTTTTAACAGGATACAGTGGGGTTGTGTCGGTATGCCAGGTACCGTAATCCTTGAGTGCTGTGACACTCTCTGGTGTGCTGTCTGTCAGAGCTAGATCAAATGAATGATTCATAAGTGATAAGTGATAAGTTCATACTGGTTTAAATAAACAATTTGATTATACTTCCCAATTTTTCCCAAGGAGTTAAAGGCCTGTCCCATATAGACACCTGTCTCTAATATAAGCCTGTTGATTTCAGTGATTTAAGCAAATAATAGCCTGGGCTACTAATTGAAGCTTTACGGTATGAGTACGTCTTCTCAATAATAGAGACACATTCAGATTTCACGCAATGGTCAATGTTAATTTTACAACACCATAGGTAGTATAAAGAACGTGAAAGTCAGCACACAACAGAGGTCTGGGTCGTGGAAGGGTCCAACACCAAATATTAAGCCAGGAGTCAGCATTGACTACTAATTTTTAACTTAATTTACTTACGTCACTTTACACACTTACATCACTTTACAGTGTACTTACATCCTGTACTTAACAACTGTAGATATTTTAACTCAAAACGCAATCTCTTCCTAAACCCAGCTAAGAAGTTTTAATCCCTAAACCCAGCTGTGCCCTCCCCATGTCATTTCAACACAATATGTGCCAACACCATATGATGTGATGTTCAAATATCGTGATCATGTCAGGTACTTCTGTGAACTTACATTGTATCATCACCTTCTAAGTTGATACAGGGGTTAACAAGCAGTCAATACAAGTCAATTTCATTTATAGAGCCCAGTATCACAAATTACAATTTGCCTTAGAGGTTCTTTACAGCATACGATATCCTTTGGACCCGTCTTTGGACCTTCACAGCAGATAAGGAAAAACTCCCCCCAAAAACGAATTTAATAGGGAAAAAATGGTAGGAATCCCTCTTCCACGATGGACAGATGTGCAACAGATGTCATGTGTAAATAACTGACATTGACTGACATTATAAATTTAAAAAAATCCATATGACAAAATGAAACATAAAGAGGGACAGAGACAGAGAGAAGCAGGACAAGCAGTAGTGACAATATAGCTACAATAACATTAATTTTAGTGATAATATTAGAATAATACAGCTCCTTGTTTACTCAGCCAGCAGTCACGAAGCAACATTGTCGTGTTTGTGTCCACATGATCAATTTAAGTCCAATATTCACTCTCTTTTGGCTCTGTTTTTGGTCTCCACCAGCTCCCGAGGGCTATGTCTGGCTCCTTAGCTGCTAAATGATCCATTATGTTCACCAGCTAGTCAGTAACTATGTCTGCTGTTTGTGACCCCTTTCACATCATCAGATTGTTTTCACATTGATTATAGCTGCTTTAAAATAATTCTTAAATAGAGCGGTCTCAGTACTATGTCTTTTTCTCGCAGGTTTTCTATAGGTCTCTTTGTCTTCTATGTCTACTGCTGGCGCACTAACTTCTCAGTCTTTACGTTATAAAATTCCATAGCGACTGGAATGTTTTTTTTAAATTAAAAGACTAAAAGGTTCCTGTAGCTGCTGGCGTTCCCAGAGGGATCAGTGAACTGACTGATGTAGCAGCAAACTCTGTTATGCAGAGTCGTGTCGAGCACTTCCGAAAGTTGTTTATTTACTTTGCTCTGAACCTTCATGAGTTTCCACAAATCCTCTGGTATTCATACTCGTCCTGCCAGAGAGCTCAGTTGTTGGCAGTGACGCATGTGTACTGTTTCTCACTCACGTACACACAATTAGGAGGGTGCTAATCTCACAGCGAGGGGAGAGATCCAAAAGCCCACTACAGAGGCTTCCTGAGAATATTTCTGAGAATAGTTTTATGTGCTGTACATGACATCCAGGCCAGTGGGTTTATGTGTACAGTGTCTTTACTGCAGCATAGCTTCTTATGCAACTGTTCTTGAGGCTGATACAATAGAATTAACCACATGAGTCTGAATTTCCCCATTTGTCATCTGACGTTTACGCCCTCTGTCATCCATGGCTGATCACTGGGGTGGGATGTTATTTTTCACATTTCCACAGTCACACTTTTCTCCCCAGCATCTGCTTTTTTCATCCTTCCTAATCTTCCCTTTCTTCTACTTTTGTCCACACAAAAAGATTCTGGGAAACCTCTTTGCTCGATGCACTTTCACTTCTGATAACTGAGTTACTTATTCAAAACACTCTAAATGTTTTATGGCAGCTGTCTCTGTGTGGAGCCTTGGATTCCTTTAACTTCCTGTGTGTGTGTGTGTCCTGTGTGTGTGTGTGGGAGACAGCAGAGCGTGAGACAGAGTAGGCCCATCCAAGTCACACTTGTGTGCGTGATAGTACTGTCCAAATTCTCAAATGCTTTGCACGTTCCTTTTTACTCTGAATTCTGGATGGGAACTTTTCTCTTACCAAGTGGCAGAGGTTCAATTACTAAAGCACCGTAATTAAGGCTGGTATTATTCTATTACATATCATCAACCAGTCCCATTAAAAGCATCCAGTAACAACCCACTCTCCAGCAAAAAATATGTTCACACTGTAGGTTTTTGCAAACCATTGATACATTACATTTGTGTAACAGGGTCCATTATACAGCAGTAATATGTGTCACAAAGTCAAATGTACATTTGTAATATTAAGTATTATAATTACACAAAATCAGTTTCAGTTGCTATTACCTGACACACTTAGGCCTCCATAGTCAATATGCGGAACGTTTGATACTCAGTTTGACAGTCAGCTGTCAGGAATAAACAGAGATCACCTCCAAAGACATCCACAGTGTGGGCCTCTTTGAACATTATTTTGTAGCAGATACATTAAAATGCACGTTTCTAAACAATGCTGTGGGGACGGTGTAGTTAGCTTTGAAATAAAAAATCACTAGGTTAGAAAAAGAAAAGGAAAATTGTGTTTAGGCTTAAAATAGCCACATTCGGCGGCACAAAAGCCGCTGGAAAAGCAGGGATAGGTTGGTGAAAAACATCCAGGTTCGGTGGCTCAAACACTGGTGGAAATGTCACATAGGGTCGCCAAAACACAATGGTGCTGTTGGTTTCGAGCAGTCGTCTGCAGCTTGGTAGGCTTCTCGACCCCTCCTCCTCCTGAAGACAAAAGTCAGCTTTAATATTACATAACTTATATAAAAAATATATGTGATTTGCAGAAATGTGTAATGTAAACTTTTTTCCCAACTGGACTGACACCAAATGTGTATTCATCCACAGGTGAAAATAGTTCCCACCAAATGCACTGTTAACTCCTGTTTGAGTAGCGTTTTCTAAAAAACTACAATGACCAGTTGTTTAAGGAAATTACAGAGTATTTCTAAAACTACAATGGAATAATTGTGAACAGTTTTTAAAGATTTATGTCTTTAGTAGGAATTGATGGACTTGACGGACAGGTAGGGAAAGTCTTAAAGTACGGAACAACAAGACTATCCTTTAAATCAAATTTTTCTCACATTCATAGAATACAGTGAAAACATAGAATATAATCAGCCTACTTTTGACATCACACTTATCCCCTCCGTGTTTCTCTGCACTGGGTGACCCGCTGAGAACTATCCCAACCCTCAAGCTCAGTTTACATGTACAGACACGCAACAAACAAGTTATAAACAGAATCAGCTCTATATGTCTGGTGCTGACTTGGATACTGGACACAGACAGACAAACACTAATTCTTCCAGGGACGGTCCAGGAAGGCCAAGTGGCAGTGCAATGGGAAGGATAATGTGTGATAATGTCAGCTCACAGGTGTCAGTAACTTCAGCCTCTGACAGCCACAACACAGTAACTGATATGCATTATAAAGACTCTCAGTCACAGTCCACAGTCCAGAATTCCTCCTGAGAATAAATGTTCTTTGTGGAGTGCCGCAAGGCTCTAGCCTGGGACCAGCACTCTTTAGTTTTGCTGCAGTTATTATCATGCACAAGCTCACTGTTCATTTTTATTGTTTCATGGAACGACACCAAACCATATTTAGTGACTGCTTCTAAAGCCCTTTGATTATCTAAAACCAGCTAGAGTCCAAGTCAAGTCTCAAATCTTTGAGCAAGAATTCAAGTCAAGTCTCAAGTGTTTGAGCTAGAGTCCAAGTCAAGTCTTCAGTCCTTAAGCTAGAGTCCAAGACAAGTCTCAAGTTTTCGGGCTTGAGACCAAGACAATTCTTCAGTCCTTAAGCTAGAGTCCAAGTCAAGTCTCAAGTCTCTGAGCTAGAGTCCAAATCAAGTTTCGTCTTTGAACTAGTGTCCAAATCAAGTCTTCAGTCCTTAAGCTAGAGTCCAAGACAAGTCTCCAAGTCTCTGAACAAGAGTCCAAATCAAGTCTCAAATCCGCTTGAGTCCAAGACAACTCTCAAGACTCTGAACTAGAGTCCAAGTCAAGTGTCAGGTCTCATAGTTGTAATGAGCGTTCATGTGCTGCATGCCATCCAGTCTGCTTAGATCACTGCATAGTCATATCTAAGGAATCCAAATCATGTACTGTATCATCATCACTCCTTCAACTGTCATCAAACAGTATCAGCATTGATTAGTTGTTTGGTATCTGATAACCATTATTATTGATTTGATTGTTCTACTTCTTTGCTGTGTTCTGTTTTGTGTTGTATGCATTGAGTTGTCTGTTTTCTGTTAAACATCAACACTGAATGTCATCCATGAAAAATGCTACAACAACAACACACACATACACACACATGCATATGGACATACATCTATAAATCAGACGTCACACAGTGTTGTTGAAAGCGTGTTAAGAACAGCTAATACAAGGTCACGTCCCTAGCGGGCAGCAGCTGATGACTGATATGTTTACGGCGTCTGTCAAATGCATGGTGTTCCTTTTCACGCTGAATCCTCACGAGCAACTGCCTGAGGGTCATATGCCAAATGTCAAGCCATATGTTACATGTGTAAATGTGCACGAGTGTGTATGTGTCAGTGAGGCGGCTCCTCACAGTGTAAATCTGTACATGTAGTAAACAGCAGATCAACACGTTTCTAAGTTCGGAACATGCAATACTCCTGCAGGAATCCAAAAATTGAGTTCCTTCTCTGTCTCTGAGTGGAGATAACGAGTGAGCAGCAAAGAGGAGAGCAGCAGAGTTCGCTTGGCTCACGGAGGGTTTGGCTCCGCATCTTGCTGTTGCGTCACTTGACTCCCACATAGCCTTTTCCTGTCAGACGTCAGAAACCTGTCCGTTGTCAGTTTTATGAATAACTGGCCAGCAGGAGGGTCATCGGGGTCCAGTGCATCATCACTCTGCATCACAGTGCTATCACAGGGTGCCAGTGCATCATCAGTTTTCTCGTCATCAGTTGGAAGAGAATGAGGTGAATTTACAAGTGTTTTTTTTTTTTTTTTGAGCTAAATGCCAGTTTTTTTCCCTGCTCCTATACTGATGTTTCACTACATTCATTATAAAATCTGGATCAATTAATACGACTCTGAAACTTAAATGAGTGGCTATAAAATGATTACAAATACAACAGTATTGAGGAGTACATGATGATGTGTAGTTTTTGGTTACTGATGTTCTAATGTTGACGAGTTTTTTATTTAAAGGGTAGATTCAGTATTTTTCCACCTGGACTCTACTTTTTTAGGTTTTTCTGTTTAAGTGACTGAAGGGAACTACAGCTTTTGAAAATGGTAGAGTAATGTTCGTTTCAGATTTCCGTCATTTTCAGGCTGGTTTTGTGGATTTGGAGCTAAATGTTGTGCCTGGGGCATGTTGTGTATTAATGATACTCGTTACCTGGAGAGGTTGGACTTCAGCAGAGGTCCAGGTGCTGGCAGCAGCATGGGGGCGAAGCCAAACATCGTTCATCTGCACACACTGCGATGCCACACAGCTGGTTCAATATCAGCAAAGTTTCCCTTTATATTCATTGTCTTGTGTGGCGATCAGCAGTGATGTGGTGGTTCACTTTTACACTGTGATCTGTAGCCTATAGTTCGGCTTTAGCTTCTAACTATCTTTGTCTTTTAACCTGTTGTTGCTGCTGAGTCAGTTTGACATCCTGGATATATCCTTCAAACACAGACTGTAGACCCCTCTGTCAATATGATGATATTAAGTGTTGTTAAAGTTGAGTAAAGTCATCTCCAGATGACAAGTCAGTAAATATCCAACCTATGATTGACAACAAACAACAGACAGTTTAGGAAGTGAACTTTATTTAAATAAATAGCCACATAAATAAACAATCTTTCTTGAACTAACATTCTCTCTCCTTTAACATCTCTTCCTCTTCCTCCCTCCACACACACTCACACACGCACTCTCACACACACACACAGACATGCACATGCTGACACAGTCAAGTAACAAATCAGAAGAAAAGAAAATGAAATACTTCTTATTATCCAAAGTTTATCAAAAAGGGTAATCTTAGAGATTTGCATCGAGAGTCTTAGTGTTTCAATAATAGTTTTGTGAAGTTTTTTTCATCATGAGAAACAAACAAATAAAATAATAAAGTGCAATTCTTTCTTCTGTTTTCGCAGTAAGTTCAAAGGTCAGATTTAGAGATGAGAGAGAGGTCAGAGAAGATATCAAAAGGGCCAGTAACGGAGCAGTTCATCTTTCTTTCTTCAGTGTAGCGATCGGAGACGGAGACCTCTGATCGTGGATTTGTTCAAAGGCACAAGTGTTGGTAGTGAGTGCAATCAACCAAAAACTGTTTGGATAGAAATATCAACACTGCGAGTTTCCAACGCAGAACTGGGTTTGGAAAAACACTGCTCTTCTACGAGTTGTTTCACAGATATGAGAGGACTAACTACAATAGTACACATCTCTTGCAGCTTCCTAATACGTTGTCTGACTGCACGAATAAATCAGCTTGTTGCAGATCATTTCTATTTCTAGCCACTTATGGACAACTGAAGAGAGTTCAACTTCCAGCACAAAATGGTATTGCTATGTTCTGAAATTTTTTTTTAAATTTGTTTTCTTTTTTCTTCTTTTCTAGAAAAGTACAAAAATGAATACCACCATGGTCCTGATAGTAAAAGCTAGAGATATTAACAACACGTGTAGCATCGGGATTTGGTGGCAGCGGGAGTTTTGTCTCACGGCAGAAGCTCATGAGATCATGTGAAATATGCTTGCTGACCACCGTGCTACATTTTGAGACAGCATTCAAAGTGAAAAGTCAGTAGTGTGTATCTGTGATAGATCACCCATCTCTTGTGCTGTTTCGCTCTTTGGTAAAACCCAAATTCTTCCTTTCATTTAAAGAACTACAAGCATGCTGTGTGGAGAAACAGCACTTTGAAATGCCTTTCTGCTCGTTTTCTACAGTTTCATGTTATTATGTTACAGAACTAGTACCTGTTCTAGTCAGCTAGCTAGCACAGCAAACAGACATAATAAAAGTAATATCACAAAAAAACCTCAGGCAAATGTACATTTTGACCATCCTATGTAAAGCCCCGTTCTTCCTTTGTATTTCAATGTGAAATATTGCACTGTTCCCACAGTCTTTGTTCTATCCGTGTGAAAATCCTCTGATAATCTGTGACTGACGACTTTTTGTTAGGGGATTTTTTTGTTACAGGTTTCCAAATTCTTGCCTGTGGAGGTAGTAAAAGCATCTATAACAAGAAGGTGCTTATCAAACGGAGGGATCCACGTATGTAAGGTGCTACCGAGCTGACTGATGTACCTGTTGTGCTTGACTCAATCAGCGAGACACCATGTTCCTTCAGTTTTGGCTGATGAGGACGTAGCAGTCTATTTGCGGCTTGAGGTAAAAGCAGCATTTGCGTAGCTATAATAATAATCTTGCACAGAAAAAAAAATAAAAATAAAAATCACAGTTTCAATACAAATCAACTCCTTCAGTGAAGCTTAGGGCACTATACTGTATGTTCATTGCACTGCTACAGAGAAATGTCTCTTCAGAAAGGCGAACAAAGTGGGAAAAAAAGAAAGAATTTTGGTCTTCTGTCCAGTCAAGTGGAAAACAGCGAGAACAGGAAATGACACAAAAAGTGTCTAAAAAAAGAATGAGGAAGCCAGAGCCTTCCTCTGTTCAGTATAATCAAAAAGTTAACTGAGACAGCATTGAAACACGTGAGAGATAATTGTATCGGCTAGTGTCAGCTCTCATTTCATTCAAGTGAATCCATCAGGGAGCTGAATGAGTCTTTCAGTCTATTATTGCTTCTCTGGCTGTCTGATAAGAGTTTAACGCCTTGTCCAGAGTTTGGTTATTGCTTAGTCTTTAGCTTATATGATATCAAACACAACATACACGTGTGGACACATTCTCACATGTGTACCGCATGTTGTTAAATAAAGTGTCTGTTTGTCGCTTGCATCTGCTTTTTGTTCGTTCTCCTCATTCCAGCTCTGTTTTCTTCTCAGCTCAACATCAAGAGAGGATTTTTTTTTCTTCCACAGAGAGAATAATCGCTGGCCTTGATGTTTTATTTCACCATCACACAGCTACTGAGCTGCTGCTGCTGTGCGGCCAGACCCAACTCCTGCATGTCAGGGCCTGTGCTGGAGGCCGAGCCCACGTTCCACATCGCTGGCTTTGACATGACAGGGAAGGTGCCATGTGTTGCAGACTGGGGTTGCTGCTGGAGGCCAATGTGAGGGTGAGGGTGGGTTTGCTGGCTGATGTGCAGACGAGCCTCGAGAAGGTAAGCAGCGGAGGCCACGGGGGACATAGAGGAAGAGTAGCAGGATGAGGAGGATGAGGAGCAGCCAGAGGAGGAAGTCTCCAGGGTTTGTTTCCAGGGGCCGTGCTGTAGACCCACTGAAACTTGCTGAGAAGAAAGGGCAGAGGGGGCCGGGGTGTCAAACATGGAGGAGGAAGCAAACACAGTAGTAGGTGGAGGAGAGGGTGACTGCTGCTGGGCCAGAAAGAGCAGGGGATTCTGGGGAGGTCCAGTTTGAGAGGCTTGGACCTGAGGCTGGGGTTGGTGCTGGATCTGAAGCATCCTGGAAAACAGAGACAGAAGATCAGACTGTTAACATCAAAGTCCGACACTGCGAGCCCCTACTCAGACTGAAACAGCGTGCTTTTGTTTAATAATTTACATGTGTCTTACCTTTGCTGGTGCAGCACCTCCTCCAGCATACTGCGGTGCTCAGAGAGAGTTGGACCCAGTGACCCCCGGCTGCCGCGGTTACAGGAGGGTGGAGGAACAACCTGCCTCGTCAGACCCTTGATCTTATTTAATCCCAGAAGCCCTTTAGTGCGTGTGTTTTTCCTCAGCTGCTGACGGAAAGCTTTGAGGCCTGTGGAAAGGCATGGGAAAGTGTTACACAATATGCCTTTGATCCGATAATGTGCACATTATAAAAAAAATTAGCGTGGATATATGACACTTTCGTGCTCCTGTACCTTGTGTGAGGGAGGTGTCAGACGCTCTGCGACCCTCTTGGAAGCTGGCAGCAGGCAGGCTGCCCTGGGCCTGAGGCAGGAGGTGGGAGGAGAGGGTCAGGGGAACTCCAGCCGGCAGCAGAGCTCCGCTTTCAGCCCCAGAGGCCAGGAGTGTTGACATGTCACCCATAGCAGCCTGCAGAGCTGGGGCTGGACTGGATGAGGATTTCAGACAGCTGTCAGACGAGGCACCGTCTGAGGGACTGACCACAATACCTACAGAAACAGAACAGGGAGGAAATTAGACTCTGTGTACATGTGGATTAGCATGTGCTATTTTACACATGTACAGCATACTAACATGGAGGGTTGCACTGGTGGAAACGGGCCGACACCTCAGCCAGAGTGTGTCTGCGGGACGTGGTGGTGGGGGGGAGCAGAGGCCCAAGAGACTGTGTTGCCTCCTCCTCCTCCAGGTCTCTGGGTCGCACCTCTTCGCTTATGCTCGTCTCCAGCAGGCTGTTGGGTGAAATGGAGCGGTTCCAGAGCAGTCTGTTCAGGCTGGCCTCAACTGGAAACACCACACGCTGGAACAGATGGAGTTGGACTGTCAGAAGGCACAATAATTGGCTCTGGTCTATCTGTAGATTCTGGGGGGAGGGTAAAATCTTCTAACCTCTGAGCTTCTCAGGTTTTATCATTATTTACCTGAAACAATCCACCTTGGTCAAACTCCATTTCCGGGTACACTGGAGGAGTGCTTTTGGCTGGAAGTGAAAATGCTGTGCTTCTGAAGCTGTCAGTTGACTCCATGATCACCTGGAAGCAAGCACACACGCTTTAGACTTCAAGTACAAAGCTGCAGGTTAGATTAGGGCATTAAGCTCAACACACCGAGCTGGAGTGCTCACCTCTGGGCCGGTGGAGTCGGAGGTGCTCCTGGGTCTCTGGCTCCAGGTCCCACACTGGCGGCTCAGCTGCTGAGTGCGATGCTCTCTGACTCTCTCCAGCAGCAGGTAGTAGATAGCAGAGAAGTGATTGTAGCTGCTGCTCTGTAGAGACTGAAGTAGACGACAGATATTAGATTAGTGGTGTTGCCGCTTTGTTTACCATCTGTGGCTCTTAAATGCCAGCTCAAATCCATCTCTTTACAGCTTCCTTTACTGTAGCTCTTCCTCTCTGTCTTCTCTGAATGAAAGCCAGGTGTAGCTTTAGCCCCTTTCCCACTGGACGAATACCCACTAACACCCACTAAGATCTGGCTTTTGTATTAAATTGGAAAGGCTACACTTGGCTTTCGGTATTTGTTTGCTCAGAACTGATTGCCTTCAACTGGCAGCGATGGAAATACAACGCATGGGTGGGCATGTTCATTTTAGCCTTTTTGCTGGTGGGATGCAATGACGGGCTGCCACAAAATACTGTCTGTCTCCTTCCAAACAGTCTCGAATATTGTTTAAAATTTAGTCTGCACTGAGTTTGACACAGAGGATGAAAAAGTAACCATGAAGAAACCACAGCTAGCCCTGTTTTCCGACCTGTCTGTGACGTTGAATGTGACACACCAGGAAAAAACTAAATAAAAATAAAAACAGAAAGGCGTACTCGTCTGCTGCAGTGCGGTGTACACAGCTCTAGTCTACTGGCAATGGAATAGCAGTCTGTCTCCTATTTTTAACAGGTTTTCCCATTTTTAAAAAACCTGCATGCAAGTTTTTTTAAAACAAGAAACTGTTTTCCTGTTCAGTCACCTCGATAGTCTTCTGGCGGTCGATGCCCAGTGTGTTCATGATGCCCAGCACTGGTTCACTGTAGTCCCCCAGGTTGGAGTTGTACTCTGTCAGGGAGTGGCTGAGGGTCTGGTGGGCGGCTGTCGGGTCCGCCAGCATCCAGCGGTGCTGCTTGATCTGGGCCACACTGATCCTCCTGGCTGGGTCCACCACCAGCATCTTACGGATCAGGTTTTCACAGTCTGGAGGGCGCAAACAGAGAATGAGTCTTGGATTCTGAGCCTTTTGGATTTAGACAGAATTAATTGGCTGTGATGTTCATGATGTGTTGTAATTATACCTTGAGACATGAAGAAAGGGATTCTAAATCGTCCCTCTGTGACTCTCTGTCTGAGTGCAGGAAGACTGGGTCCATCAAATGGAAGAGAGCCGCAGACGAGGACATAAAGCACCACACCAAGGCTCTGTGAATAAAATGGCAAAAAGGAGAACATTAGCATGAGAAGATGAACGCTTGGTTGAATAATTCTGTCTATAATTTCCTCCTATAAGCTCACCCAAATGTCCAGCTGAGGCCCCTCATACTCTTTCCCTTCAAACACTTCAGGGGCAGCGTAAGGCGGGCTGCCACACCATGTAGACAGAGGCTCCCCTGCATTGTAGAAGTTTCCGAATCCAAAGTCTGTAAGAAATGTACAGAGAATGGTTTCGTTATACAAACTTGTTTGTTTTGTCTGTGCGGAACTCACTGGAGGGCAGATGTGTTGACTTTAAGTGTCCTATATTATCATGATTTTCAGAGTCCAGATCATACCCAGCATTACTTAATGATCTCTCACATAAAAGAGCAGTCTTTTAAACAATCATTTGATTCAGAATAGTTCAAGAATCCCAAAACTGTGAACACTGTCTTCAGGCAAAAATGGACAGAATACAGAAACAGCGGAAAGTTATAAGAGATAGTGTCAGATCTTAACACTGATTTCTAATAAAAACACTGCTAGAGAAAGCTGTGTGTAGTACCCACATACGTACACACACTAACAGTACAAATTCCACAAGTCGATATGGCAGACCTACCAGCCAGTTTGATGTTCATATTGGCATCCAGCAACAGGTTCTCGGTTTTTAAGTCACGATGAACGATGTGGTGTCTGTGGCAGTAGTCCACGGCTGTCAGAATCTGCCAAAACTTCTTCCGTGCCTCATCTTCACTCATGCGGCCATTTGAGGTCAGGTGGTCTGCAGGGAGGAAAGATATTTTAGTTCAAGATCATAACTGAGACATAAATCAGAAAATCATGATCAACAGGTTTGCAAGGAAAAAAAACAAATCTGAGAGCTGAACTCACCAAACATTTCTCCGTTCTTTGCATACTCTGTCACAATATACAGCATGTCTTTGGTCTCCATGACCTAAAAGGGAAAAAGACACGAGTTTAAACCAACTGGGTCACTGGCAGCTGGTGATGACGAAGAGTAAAACCTGTTCCAAGTTCTTCAGCTCAAGCATCTCTTGCCACAAGAGGTTTTCTAACCACAAAAATCCCCGTCTCATTCTTCTCCATGTATTTGTTCCACACACACAGAACAACAACACCCTGCCTTTCCATGAAATACCCTGTTGCATAAGCCAGCCGTCAATGACTTCCTGTATGCGTTTATGTCATGTTTTAAAACAAATTTCTACCACAAACCCAGAGGGGAAATGCGTAAATGCATATCATGCACACACAGACATACTACTATCAAATGGTTGGAAATGTTCTCCCTGCGGCTGACACTAGTTGACAACACACACTAAAGAGTTGAATTTCAACCTCCCCCTATGTCTTTAATTCTAGGAAACAGAGGAACATATTCACACCGTCTGCTCACACATGTCATGTCTAGTGTATCAAAAATACCATGAGTGTAATCACTCAGTGCCTAGTGCACTGTGCAGGCCGGAAAGACGCAATTCCAGATCCTTTCCTGCAGCTCACAGAGAGCCTCAGTTCCACAGAAGAGCCCTTTGGGACTGGGCAGCTGAGGAGAAAGGTTGCACAACAAAGCAATTTTCATCAGATGACAAAGCCCTGTCTGGACAACTTTGAATTAAATGTCACTAAATTCCACTGAATGGTGAAGCTTAATTCTTTTCAGCCACCGGCCGCTTTAGAAAGCCAAGAGAAGAATGATTCAATACACAGACGCCTCCGAGCGGGGAGTAGTCTTTATCTGTGAGACAGGGCAGCTCTCTGGGGCTCTGTCACCTTGAGGTGAAGCTGACGTCACGGCTCTGAAGAACAGGCACAGCACGTCAAGGACCCTCAAACTAATCCGGGAGGAACATTAACCCCTTAACATCCATATTTTTAGGTTTTATTGGCTATAAAGTAGCTTTAATGGCATTTACACTGAGTGAAATATTCAACCCAAGGCTGCAGGTTTCCATCACAAGCAAATCATTCTCATAATTCAGCCTGACATAATTGAGATTTTTTAAAAACTTTGGGATCGCCACTTAAGATTTAATATACATTTCTGTATGTTTGAGTCAGTTTGTACAGGCTGAAGGAACTGAAGGCTGGAGAGAGGCTGAGACAAAGACAGACGTAAAGGCTTCAATGATCTTTGACTATGAACGAAAAATAACATTTTACTCTCATGAGACGACTGAGAAAATGGAAGCAGCAGCTGAATTATCAGGCCAAAGGGTCTCAGACCGCCGCCTACCATCATCAAGTACCAACCATCTGACTAGCATCACCTCAGGCAACCCAAGGGCACGGAAAAATAGGCTGCATCACATGCAGACTGAGCTCATCCATGTTAGACTTCAGAGCTGGAACAGCACCTTTAGATCCGCAACAATTAATCAGTTAGTTGTCTAACCGAGAAAAGTCAAAACTCTCTGATTCCAGCTTATCAGATGTGATTTCTTTCTGATTTCTTTCCTCCTCTGTGACAGTAAACTGAATATCTGTGGGTTGTGGACAAAACAAGACATTTGAGGACGTCATTTTGGGCTTTGGGAAACACTGATCAACATTTTACACCATGTTCGGGCATTTTATGGACCAAACAACTAGTTGATTAATTAATTTTCTGCAGTATGGATACACCAGCAGCTGCCGTTTCTTATTGTAAATTCTTACTACAGTCATTTTGCTGTTTTCTGCCACTAACCAAGCAAAGAAAAGTCTTTGCTGTCATGTTATAGCCTTGTTGTATTTATCTTTTAAAATAGATTTTAAATTTCATACCCTCAAGGTCATGTGATATTGAAAATGTTATCAAAAATCAATATTTTTCAAGGTACTGTATTGCAGTTAAAAATTCAAGTATTGTGACAAACCTATGCTACAATATTGGAATTTCTACTCACAGACTGAATCACCCATCCCAAGTTGCATTAAAGCACCACTACACACACCAATATTATTGTTGTGTTATCAATATCCATTATTTTTCATTACCCATGCAGTCTATAAAATGTCAAATTAGTGAGAAGTGTTCATCTTAATTACCTAAAGCCCAAAGTAACACATTAAACTTCTTATTTTTAACTGAGAAACTGGAACAAGGAAATGTTTTGGCATCTTAACTTGAAATCTTAGATACATTTATTTCCTTTCCCTGGATTAATAGATCAATGGACAATTTTGTTCAGCTCTGCATGATAGGAAACACTTGAGGGGTTTCTAAGAAAATTTGTCTTATTTTGATTGAGCCCTGATTTCACAGTAAATACTGCTCAGCTGACAGGAATAATCCTCAGTGCAGAGCTGAACAAAGGGCAGAAAAATCCAGACTCAAAAAAAAAAGGAAAGAAAAAAGAAAGGGCATTGTGTGCGTGTGCGTGTGTGTGTGTTTGTTTGCGTGGGTGTGTGTTTGTTTGATTCTTGCCAGACTCGTGCCACAGCGCTCGCAAGGCCAGACGAGGACAAAAAAGCGGATTCTTTCTACTAAGTCTTCAATTTGATTAGCAGTAAAGCAGCGCTTTGTAAGGAGGCCTTCACGTGACGCGCAGACACATTGCACTTGTCTTCAACAGATGCTAATTGGGCTTAACGTTCAGACCTGAGGACGCACCTTTAACCAGCAGTCTCCTGACTGTCCTCTGCTTCCCATATCTCTGCCATTATATAACTAAGAAAACATCTTGCATTGTTCCCAGCACTGACTGGTACCCATGATTATTCTCACTCTCTCTAACACACACACTCACACACACACAGGCAGAGGTCAAAAGGGATTGCACTAATGCTGTTGTGCTGTACTTATGATTCAATGTGCTCTGAGAGTCAGCAGCTCACCACAAGCCGATACAAACCACTTAGATAACAAATGCTCCTTATTTCTGCCACACATAATGGCACTGCTGCAACAATAACGAGGCACAATGCTCTGCACCACAATGCTGTAACTGAGGGAAATACAGTTGGCCCCATTTTGCAAAGTGTTCCACACCATTGCATTTTTGCTTCACCCAGATTCATGCGTGCGTTCAGACCGGCTCCCTGCACTGTTAGCCGTCACAGAACCAGGCTTCAGTGTTGTGGATGTAATACAGGTTGGACAACACACTGCTGCACACACACAAACAGATGCATGAAACAAAACACTGCAGAGATGAAATATAACACACACCTGGTAGAGTTTGATGATATGGGGATGGTTTAGCAGCTTCATAATCTGCACCTCTCTGTAAATTTTCTCCAGGTTGGAGGGGTTCAGTCTGGTCTTGTCGATAATCTTAATAGCCACCTAAAAAAAAATAAAATAAATTATAAACACAAAATAAAACATCATGCATTTTAAAAAATCTGCAACACAGTTAGGAGGAGAGGTGCTAACCTGTGTTTTGGTGACTTTATGTTTGGCCAGCTTCACCACCGCAAAGTTTCCCTTCCCCAGGGTGCGGATGATCTCGTAGAAGCCGACCTGCAGGGGTCTTCCCTGGGCAGGGCTGGACTGAGCCCCCCGGCTGCTCTCTGTCATGATCACCATGGTGCACCGGCAGTTTGGAGTTACAGCGATGGGGGTATTTTAAGGCTTGTACCTGCACGGACAAACACAATACCTATAACTTTACTGCATATTAACACAGATATATATATATATTTTTTTACATTAAATTACATTTGGCAGGTGCTTTCATTTAAATCAACTTTAAATAACAGCAGTTGATGTTTGTGGTCCGATATACATGTACTTTATCTAAAGGGAAGCAGCGTGAAAACTTTCCTGTGGGAGAAAGTCTGAGCTTACTAGTTTAGAGTCAGCGGGGTGCCCATGAGAAAATAGTTGTAAGAGTACAAATACGTATCCCTGTTCTCAAAAAGGCATTTTATTGTGTTACAGCTATAGCCATAATTCAATCACACAATGTAGGTGATTTTGTCACAGTTAAATAGAAAGTAAAAGAGACTACAAATCGGCTCGACTAAAAACGAAAGTAGTTTTGGGTTTTGTAATAAAATTAGAGGATTATATAAAATAAATGTGAGGTATTAGCCTGTAGAAGTGAGTCTAAAGGAGAAAGGAGTGTCGTCTTACCTTAATAAGAGGACATAAACAACCTTTTCTCACAGTTTACACAGCTCTCCGAAGAAATGTAAACCATTCCACAACCGTAAAAGAAGAAACAACGCCAACAGGAAGTCGGGAATAACTATAGAAAACGCTCGCGGAGCAACTTTTTTCCTCCCGTTTGTCACTTTGAGTTTTTACAACAAGTCTTTCGGCCCGGGACTCGGTGCGGCCGGTGTGTGCCTGTGCGCTCCGCCGGAATGCAGAGTAGAGGGCTTCGGCACTCACAGGGGGAACTCCTCCTCCTCCTCCTTCTTCTCCTCCCTTCTCCTCCCTCCCTCAGCCACCATAACAAATTGATACCCACCTTATTAACGTCACACCCGCGTCAGAGCTCCGAGCTGGGTGCAAGGCAAGGCCGGGCTCGAGCGCAGGGCACGGGTTGCCGGGCAACCGCGCGGCTCGGGCGCACGGTGACGTGAGTGCTGATGGAGAGGTTGCTTGGAGATGGGGACGGTGACGTCAGTCGTAGAGATGTGTCACCACGTGATGTTTCCCTCTGCCGGGCTGTTGCTCGTGGGCTGCCTCGCTCTCACTCTGCAGCCGGGCTGCGCGCGCGCCTCCGACAGAAACAGGAAGCAACTGGTGATCGTCGTCAGTCGAGTTAAATTTTTTTTTTAATTTGTTTTTCAGTTTAATTTTTTTATGAGTACACCATTTATTTTTTATTGTTGTTTTATTTTTTCTATTTTATTTCATTTTATTATTTTTATTTTATGTGAAATATAATCTAAACTAAAAGGAACTCAAAATATTCGTCTCATATGCCATATGCTTTATTTAATCTGTGTTTCATTCCTTTCCATTGGTGTAATTCTATGCTATGCTATGCTATGCTATGTATTTTTACATGATGTATATTATATGTATACATAATATATGTATAAGTCCTATATTTTATTTTTTTTATCATAAAAAATAATATTAACTAAAAGGTACTCAAATATATAGTCATGTCCAATGACACATTTGTATTTCATGTAATTTATTTTTTTAATCTTTTTTTTTAAATTTATACCATTTTGCTCCGTTTTATTCTATTCTATTCTATGTTTAATTTAACCTGTTTCATTCCACCCCATTTCTGTTTGCTTTCCATTATTCTAAATGTATTATTTATTAAGCATCTATCTGTGCCATCTAAAACTCAAACTATTAAATAATGAATGTGAAATGAATGAAACCAAACGGACCTTATTTGCAGGCTTACTATGTCTAGACTACCTTTATTTTGTCAAAACTAACAAAAAAACAACAACCCTCATTTATTTCTTTTTTATTTTTATTTTTATTAAAACATGTAAAGGTTACTGTCTGCTTCTGTCTGGCTCATGCCATATAAGAACACAGAATTATCATTATATCACAGAATGTGCAGGAAAATCTCTCCACTCTACACGAAGTAGGTGGGACTGAAAAGAGGGAGGCAGCACCTAAACACACAGAGGGGGAGCAGCAGATTGAGGCAGAAAAGAACAGACAAGAAGGGAGGAAAAACAAGGGAGGGGCGAGTGCTATCAAAGAATGAGAAAACAAGTTGCACGGGATCCAGGAGGCAGTTTCGATACAGACAACGTGCTCTGCACACAAACATCCATATGTGTCCTCACATTACTGCTCTCCAACTTAAGTACACGTGATTGTTTGAGATATTTTTTGGAGCTCGCAGCTAGCAGGGTGTGGGTGTAAGAGGTGAGGCGAACCTGACTTTCTCTGTCAATAGACTGATGCTGTAATTACCTAGATCTGCATCTGGATTGTTTGCAAACCACCAATTTAAGCTGTCAGTCATCTGAACACCTGTTCTTGGTATGCATCCATCAACTGGAGGCTTCATGCTGCTGATTTGTGGCTTCCTTCACCTTTTCTTCTCCCAGACTGAGCAGCGCTTAAAGCTTATTAGAGATTTTACTTTGAAGCTGCCATTTTGCCAATAAAGATGAGGAGAAAAACACAGTTCAGTTCATTAATACATTACCAAAGAACACAGGTGATGTCCACATGTGTTAAAATGGAGGTTAAAAGAGTCTGCATTTTTGTTTTTACTGTGTTTTGGGGGGAATCCACCTAAACAACAAGATTCATTAACTGAAAATGATAAAAGAGCAAAGCAAGCTGCTCCTAATTATTAAGCACTCAAGATGAGAACATATGTGGAACATCATGTGACAAAGTTACACACAGATGTTGGGGCTACTGGCTTAAAACAACCCAATCACTTGAATAACTGTAGGCTTTGTACAGTTTCTGGTTCGAACTTCTGTGCAGAGTTTGAATGTTCTCTCCGTGTCCGTGTGGGTTTTCTTCGGGTACTCTGACTTCAGACATGCAGGTTAACTGGTGACTCTAAATTGGCCGTAGGTGTGAGTGTGAGTGTGAATGGCTGTCTGTCTCTATGTGTCAGCCCTGTGATAGTCTGGTGACCTGTCCAGGGTGTACCCTGCCTCTTGCCCAGTGTCAGCTGCTGGGGTAGGCTCCAGCCCCCCATGACCCCTAACAGGATAAGCAGTTACAGAAAATCAAAGAATGAATATGATGAAATTTTACATTTCTTCAAGTTTAAACAACTGTGGTTCAGGTGTGGTTATGTTACGGCACAAAAACACTTGGTTATGGTGAGAAAAAGATCACGTTTTGGCCTAAGATGCACATTTATGCATGACACAATCACATTAAAAAAAACTGAATCAGGTTTTGTTTGTTGGGCTTGAACAGGGCTCTGCAGCTTGGCAGCCATCTTGCCATCCACCATCCCCTCCCAAAGACAAAGTCAACTCATATATGTACCATGAACTATGCACTTTAGAAATATTGATATAATACATGTAGTTTGCAGCAATGCACTATGGCAACACTTTCTTTTGGTGGGTGGGCTGCCTAAAATTGGTGTGGCAGAGACCATTTGAAGACCAAATAAACTATTAAAAAAGTGTTTCAGATGGTGAACAAACTGCAACATTTAATAGCGTGCATAGAATAAAAGTGTCTGCGTGTGAGTGTAAATACCAAACATCAACCTCAGTACAGGGAGAGCTCGTACCCTCCCACAGTTTGAAATGTTAAAGGAATGCAAACCGCATGCAAAATGTCTCAACTGAAAGGTCACGCAATATTTTGATGCACACTTACAACAAAACCACACAGCCCACTCTGCTCCTTGCCTCACTAATTTCATAACCAAATGTCTCTACCTGGTGCCATTTGAATATCTGTCTCTCATGCCTGTTCACGGTTGTGCAAAAGCAGACACAACTATATACACAGTACCCAAATCAGAGCATGACAGGAGACTTGTTTTAAAAAGACATTGGTGACATAACATGAGCTGACTGATCTGAGAGCATCTTGAGTCTGCATTTATAAAACTGCTCAAAGAAAGTTTTTGGACTTTTTCACTTTTGCTGAACACCAGCTGCTGTGGCCTCAAGCCGTAGTTACACTTAGCGAGTGTGTTATTCCTACTGAATCTAACTTTTCATTTGCAAGAAGAAGAATGTGGGGTTTTTGGCATTCAGAAGTGACATAATCTCACTTTAAAGGGAAACTTTGCAGATTTTCAACCAGCTTTTTATCGAAACAGTGTGAGTAGTATGTGTAAAGCCCAGTTCAGACCAAAGATTCGCGATGAGACGAGTTGAAACAGGCAACTACTTGCAATGTGCTGTTCTGCAATGTTCTAAAAACCTGCTGGTTCACACCAATGTGAGACAATATAAGCACATACAGTGAGCAGTGACCCACCGTCCAATACCAGCACACCAGCAAACAGAGGGCTTGGCAGGAATGGAGGCACCTGCCACAGCAAATGAACATGCCGTCTGTGGTCAATTTGACCTTACCAGCGGACTTCATTACAAGCCGACTAGCTAATGAAAACAGGTAACGTGCTTCACGTTCTAAAATCAGCTGCCAGTGATTTGACCAGCTAGAGTAGCAGGTGACACCATCAGCTGCGGTCTGAGTCAAGCTCTGACCAGACAGTTCACACGGCTGCAATTTTTTCTGCAACATTCTGAAACAGTTTTGTCTCATCAGAAATCTTTGGTCTGGACTGGGCTCAAATGAACTGTGGTGAACTTCCTATTTAAACACGTCAATAGACTCTTTTAGGACCGACGTCACAATGACGTCAGTTTGTTAACTGGAGGCAAAACATGACTCTCCACCAGAGGGCTGCAGGTTACATAAGATTTATAGAGCGATATATTTCTATACGAATTAATGAACGGTTAAGTTAATCACACATTCACTCCCCTCGGTGCTCTGCTGCTCCGTCTCCCCAGACAGAGTGCCCAGAGCGAGGTGCTCTGGATAACCAAATGGTAAATTCCGACAACACTCCGCATTTTTGAACGAGCTAATTTGTGCCAGAGTGCACTCCGGCACTTGGAATAAATGTTTCTGAACATACTACTTGTATCATCTTCCTCCATTGTCTAAAACAAGCCAACAGAACTTGGTAGCTAGCACTAGCTAATGTCTGTGGAGAATTGTTTTGCCACCCACCAAATAATGTCATACTGTTAACTTACAGTGAAAAGGTCTATACAAACAAGCTCATTCATTGAAGAGTCCACGGCCGAGTCTGTGCATAAGACCTTGCATGAAGCTTGCCAAATGCATGTGCTGAGCAACTGCATGCTTTTGAACGTACACTGGTGCGCAGGCAAGCACAGGGGGCGCCACTCGAGGGCAGAAGTGTTTTAAATCATTACATTTTAGCTGAAATGCATGTGTTTGGGAAGTACTGAGCACTTTACTGAACAAAGAAGTCTTGGGTTATACTGCACGAGTAGTGTGAGAGTTTGTGAACTGGCAGCTGAAGGTCGACTCGGGGAGACGGCTCAAATTTCCAGACACCATAACTGTGCCCATGTGCAGGTCTGATGTGGTTCTCGTGTCAGAATCATCCAGGCAGGTGTTCCTGCTGGAGTTGATTGCGCCCTGTGAAGACCAGACAGGAGAGGTGTTTGAGAGTAAGTAGGAGTAGCTCGCAGGCGTATGCAGAAACAGGGGATGGAAGACCTGATGCTACCCCATTGAGGTTGGCTGCCTAGGATTTGCCAGCCAGGATCCTCAAGTTTCTGGGGATCAAAGGACTGCACAGCAAGAGAGCCATCAGGAACATCACTGATACTGCTGAGAGGGCATCAAGATGGCTGTGGATCAAAAGGGGTGATCTTTGGACCACACAAGCTACTGAGACACAGGCCAGGGTCTGATCAACCCTGCTGGGTCACCAGGGTGTATGATGTTGAAAGACTCGAAACACCCAATGACCCCATGTGACACTACTGATGATGTGTCTGGGTTCCACCTTAGGGTGTGTATAAAATCATGCAGACAACATGATGGTTTTAACTTTCCAAAGAATGCATGACTTGAGGAAATAACAGTATGCCCAGAAGAGCTGAGAAATGTGTTGAATATCTTGAACGTGAGCCAAACCACATTCAGCACAAACCAGTCTCACAGGCACGACTCCTCATTTGCTGGTAATGACATGAGTACTGGCCTCCCACACTGCCTCTCAGTTTCTGTCCTACACACACATACACACCTCTGCATGGTCTCTCCTGATACCATTTGTTTGTTGGAGTCGACCCACGACTTTTACAGTCAGAGTACATGTCTTTGTAACCAGTGTAATTGTGTGCATTTTCGTATATATTATAAGCTGCGAAGGTTCAAGTATTTTCTCAGTGTGTGCAGAAAAGAAAAGATTGTAGTTCCTGCTATCAGTCGAGCATAAATCGACAAAGAAATACAAACGTGTGACCGAGCAATCACTGTTTTGTCCTCAAGAGTTAGCAGTGTTTACTAAAAACAGTTCACTTATCAGGCAAGTTTTATGGCACGCTCATTTACAAGGGGAGAGCCACAGGCATCTTTGGTCTGTTGCTCGTGTGCTTCTGGTGACCTTTTATCAAATGTGTGGGCACAAAGGTCAACTCAAGGGGTATTTCAGACGCGCTTATTTAAGTCTTGAGGAATCCCACTTTCCTGTGCTGACTGACAGGAAACAGCAGGTGTATGACAGGATGTAATGAGTCACACGTTTCACCAATCGACTTGCTATTTGCATTAGTAAGCATGCTGAGGTATTTGCGTCTTTTCACAAATACTCAAACTGGTTGGTGCCTACGTTTTTGAACAGGGCAGTAATGACAGGAATGCAACACTTCAAAGAGAACCAAAGATGTGATTCCTTCAAAGTGGAGATCAAAACGTTCACTTCTGTTAATCGGGTGTCATGTAATTACGTCTAACTGCCCGGTCTAATTAAATTCACGTCCCCTGGCTGCTCCGTTCACACAATAGGCTACATAACAAGGTCCATCTGGACTTCAAGGTCAGAATCGCAAGACGGCTGAAAATCCTTTGATGGTAAGACGTGCTGCTCCAAAACAAGATTAAAACACTGTGGGAGAAAACAAATCCCAAACTTTTAGATACAGAAACTCTCCACGGCTACCACTGAAACCCCTTTTAAAGCATTACAAATGCTGTTTTTGAAATGTCACATTCAGAGGTCTGTTCAGCAGAAGAATCACTGCTTTCATTATCTCTTGTATGACTTCACTTTTCATGTGAACTGTACTCTCAAAGACCTCTCACACCACTGACTTCAGCAACCTCTGCGTTGCACATCACCACTCCACGTGTGATACCGCACGCTCTTAAGAACATCTGTGAACCTGACCTTGACCTATCAAAGAGTCAGCGCAGCTCTTTGCTGAGTTACCAGACACTTCTAGGACAGCTGCACATGTCTCAGCCACATATTTTTTAATTACATATGATAAATTATCCATGTGCAAGGTCAATATTTACAACGACTGTACAGAAATATTACAATTATATACACAGGCATAATTTTATGTACAGATCATTATGTAGGGTAGAAATTGGTAATGCAATAACTGTGCAAACATAATAACTGCAGATAATGACAGCACTAACATGCTAATGTTTTTCAGGTGTAATATTTACCATGCTGCTTTGATGTCTTAGCGTGATACCATTTGCTAACTAGCCCTAAATATAAAGTAAAGCATAAGTGCCGCCCCTCAAACACAGCCTGACCAATCGATCAATCAATTTCGAGTTAAATGTTGTGCCTGGGGCATGTGTATTGTACTAATGACCAGAGTAACCAAAGTCAGACCATTAAAAGTGTAGGGTTATTTCGCTATCCAGCTGCTGAGGGTAGGCCTATATCCTTCAGAACACATACACTGCTTTTGATTTTAACAGTAAATCAATAATTACCCTGCTTTACAGGAACACTGGAGAGAATCAGGAAAACGTTGCCGATATGTATCGTCACAATGTGTGAAGATGAACAGTGTTGTGCCTGTCCACTGGCTGAGGTCTGGGCATTGGCAAAATAGGGGAAGACAAACACCATTCATCTGCACACACTGTGATGACACATGGGTGGTTGAAAATCAGCAAAATTTTCCTGTATTTTCATTGTATTCTGTCCTGAAAGCCAGGTGATGTGCTGGTTCACTTTTACACTGTGATCAGTGTTTTAGGCTTTAGCTTCTGACTTATTCTTTTTAACCTGTTTTAACTGCTGAGAGTCTGACATCCTGGATACTTGAAATGCATAGCTATTGGGAGTGCATTAACGACAGTGTAGACTTCGTGCTAGCTCTGACAGCTTGAAGGGCCATCAGGACTAATATTTAATGGTAGTATGCTACCATACTAAATAAAAATGGTGGACATGATAAAAATTACACCTGCTGAATGTAGCACTGTCAAGCACTGTCAAGTTTACATGCTAGCATCGAGCTCAAAGCACCACTTTGCATAAGCCCAGCCTCACAGGGCAACTAGCATGACTGTAGACTAGACTGTAGACTGTTTTTTTTTAATCCCACTTCTGCTGCATTTCTGACCATTACTGCCCACTCCTGCAGAGTGTATTATCTATTCCCGCCCATTCCAGCAGGGTGTGTGTCAGCTCCGGCCCACACCCACAAAGATTCTGACCATACATGCCCACACAATAGATTGATTATCGATAGACTGAGTCTCCTCCTGTCCTACAAGTAAAACAACTTATTTTAGTGTAGCATTGAGACAAACATGCACACCTGTCATTAATAAGTAGGGAAATTATGTTCTACTACATAATTACCTTCGTAATTACAGTTATTTTGATGTCTCTGTGATTCAGTGTTATTATTGTTATCTGTAACATTCCTGAGAAATTCATCTAAATGTCTGACTTGATTTGCTTTTCTGTCTTATTGTCCTGCTTTTATCTGCTTTACCACTTCACTTGTTGACATCTCAATCCTTCATGTTGATTAATCTCCAGGACATGCACATTTTTTTTTGTTTGTTTGGTTTTTTTTTTTGCTCTCATCTGTGGCAAAGATAAAATCGCCTGTTCTCGTGAGATTTGTGTTTTGTCCCATAGGACCTGTGGGATCCCAATCCCAGTTCAGTTCTCTACTGTAGACTCTTTGGGCCCTAACTTTCACCCAGCACAAAACGATGTACAGTTCAGCACAACTGGCATTGCCACTTCCAGACCAACACAGTTGTTATATTCACACCCAGCGCCCTTCTGTGTAAGGGTGCTTTTACACCTAGAGTTGTCTTGCTTTGGTCCAAATCGGGGACTAACATTGTTACAAAGGTGCATACTTGCCTAGAGTTGGTTCGTGTTCTCACGGCAGCATTTACAAGCGGACCAGATCAAATGCCTTGTGTGAGAAAGCTGCTCTTGATTGGTCAGAATTTCCATGTGGGAAAAATCCAGGAAGTAAAGCAAACGTTGAAGAAGACTACACTTGCAAGATAAATGTGACACTTTCTAATGTCACAATGGAGGGACAACTACGCAGGTTGATTTTAGCGCTGCTCATCGTGGACTATATTGCTGTCATTGTTCATTTTAGTCAAACCATACAGTTTGAAAACGAGGTGCGGCTCCAACTAGAAAACAATGTTTTGATGCATTGGATGTGCTGAATGTGCATATTAAGGCAGTACAGGAGGAGGTGCACATTAATAATCCTCCAAGACTGTAACATGCTCATGTTTAACTCAAACAATGTGTCATGTGACTGCAGTTGGTTCAGATCCAGGTCGGAACATGTTCTCACCACAAATGAACCGCACCAGAGTTTGTTTGTAACCGGACTGAGACACCTCTTCAAGAAGGTCTCGGTTCCGGTTGTTTTGGTGCACACCCGATTGCGTTTGCTGTGTTCACACCTGCCCAAATTAACCGCACTTAGGGGGCAAACGGACTTGAGTTCTATTGAACTGAACCAAACTGTGCAGGTGTGAAAGCACCCTAAGTAATGAAGTATAGCTGCACCCATCTGTGCTCCCCTGGAAACACACCTATGACTGATAAAGGGACTAAATACAACCCCTTTGCCCCTTGTGCGTTACTTTGTTGTGGAGTGGACACACCCTAAATGCACTTGCACCATTCACTTCAGACAGATCGTATAAATAGGGCCCTTTGTCTTGTCACACCATGTATACCTGTATACATATTCAAATGTGCAGGCAAGTTCATCACTCGCTGCAATGACTGACGTAGATACCTGAACAAAGATAAACATCCCGTAAACCACTAGTTTTCTATTATGCGCCACATAACTAATACATGACACACATGCAAATATAGTGATGCTGAGTCAACATTGCTCTGAATCTTGTTGTCTCTGATTGTTTGCAATTTCTCTCAGGTCACTCCCCTTCTGCTCCCTCCACTGCTTTTCAATAGCTGCCCCCTGCATCCAGTGCGTCGAATCTGTGACACAGCTTGTGCTGCAACCAGCTTTCATAATCACCACAGAAGCACTCGACACTCATACTCCTCTACACATTAGCAAACAGCGGCAAAACCAGTTTATTTCAGGTCTGCTGTGAGGTAATGATGCAGAACTTCCTGTTTTGGGAGTGTAATGTGTGAGAGACTTTATTAAGCAGGATAGCTCTGTCTTTGATATTCAAGATGGAAAACTCTTATTTTTATACTTATTTTCTGATTAAATATGAGAAAATCAATGTTTAAATTGGGAGGATTCTTCCTGTATTTGTGTAAAACATTTTGCATATGTATATACATACACAGCACTAACAGACTACCTGGAGCTGATGTTCCACACATTAACCTCATTTATGTGTTTATTTTGCTACTTGCTTTCGCAGCCTCCGACAGTCTGTGAAAAGCTCCTTTGTCTGATCATTTGCTCTCATTGTGTCTTGTGGAGCACAGGGGTACCATTCTTCTTTGGTAATTAACGCCGGTCTGTCTACGCTTGTTGACTTTGGCAGGCGGGGGCTGTCCTCGTGAGCTTGTGCGTCAAGCTATCATCCAGGAGGTCCAGCACCAGCCCTTCTCAAATAAACAATTTCAGTGATGAGTGCCTTACAGATCTCTCAGTCATACATACTCACACGTGTTTTTCCTCACTGATGAAACAAGTTTGTGGTTTGAATTCCCACATAAATATTCAATTATCCATTTTTGACAGAGGATAATCTCAGTATTGTATGGTTGTGGAGAGGAAATAAATTATGGTAGTAAACTGATCATTTGGATGCTTTTCCACAGCAGTAGTTTAATGGTTCAGGCACCAAGGGTGATCGGAAGCTGGAAAATACTTGATTGTGGGGATGATTTTCACAGCCTGTCCAGTCACAGAAGGAAGCACAACATGCAAATGGATAAGCCTGATACTCTTTAAAGTTCCATATACATTTTAAAGTGTATGAAAACATACATACACGTTTTTCCCACATAAACAGAAAAAAACAAGAAAAACAGGAAGCGGATACACTCTTTCTCCCCCACTGAGAAATTCTGGATCTGGCCCCCACCCAGCTGACCACCGCTACTTGTGCTAAGCTGACGGGTGAAAGAGTAGTGTGCATCAAGGTGGCTAGTGTTAGCCTTACAGGAAACAGACGACATTTAGCCATACATGTTTAGGCCCCAGTCAGACCTAGAATCAGACGAGTCTGTTGTGCACCAAAATGAATATAAAATAAAAAACCTTCTCTTTAATCTTTTTGGTTGTATCACTGTTTCGAGGGAATGTCTCTGTCCCTTTAAGAGAGTATTCTCCAGTGTTTGTTGCTTGAAGCCTTTGCATGAGGTACCTGAATGAACTGTGCTCCACTGAGTGTTGATTTTCATCATCTGTACATTGTTTGCGCAGAATAAGCTACATGAATGAATTATTCTTATTCGCTTTTTGCTCTAGGGGCTTTTGTTGCACTTTGCAGTGGTGTGGCAAATGTGGTTGTCGTCGATTATGCACCGCAGTCCTCCACCCGCAATGAAACACCATGTGCAATAAACACATGATAGTCTCACAATGAGCTGAAATCAAATGAGTGCTCATAATCTTGGTAAAAAAACATAAATAAACAGTCTCATACTGCATTTACTTTCATTTATGGTGTGTGGTGTTTTGCTGTGGCCGTAGTGCTTAGCCCCTGCTTTTATACACGCACTGTGCAGACTCTGCTCTCTGTACTGACAGGTCCGCCCTGCACTGGAGGTTTTGGGTCCCCTAACAAGCAATACATATTGGACAGATTGATTAGCTTCCATTTTGTGATGCACCTAATTTAGTTTTGCCAGGGTACATTTGAATCTCAGATATCAGGGAAATGGCGGCACAGTGGCGCAGTGGCTAGCATTGTTGCCTCACAGCAAGAGGGTTCCTAGTCCGAACCCAGGGGTGGAAGGCTCGAACCCACAGATGGGGGAGCCTTTCTGTGTGGAGTTTGCATGTTCTCCCCGTGTCAGCGTAGGTTTTCTCCAGGTACTCCAGCTTCCTCCCACAGTCTAAAGATATGCAGGTTAAGTGGTGACTCTAAACTGCCCTTAGATGTGAATGTGAGCATGAATGGTTGCGACCTGTCCAGGGTGCACCCTGCCTCTTGCCCAATGTCAGCTAGGATAGGCTTCAGCACCCCTGCGACCCCCAACAGGATAAGTGGTTACAGAAGATAAATGAATGATATCGCCCCCTTCAGTAAAGGAATGTGGAAAAAACCTCTCCAGTGAAAAATTCAAACAAGTCAGTCCAGTCACGATCAGACATTTTGGAGACATTTTAGATATGTAAGCATAAGAAAACATTTTGTACTGTTGGGGATCTTTTAGTTTTGCTAAAAACAACAAAGGAAACTGCCTTGTGATTGCAGATATGCCATTTTTAATGACGCAAATGTTATATTCTTACATTCCAGGTTGTGTGCAAACAAAGCATTATGTTACAGAAACACTGCTCAGTAAATGGCAGGTGGTTCTTCTGGTTTTATGTTTTAGCCAACACTTGTTATTCCCCTAACAACTGAAGCCACACAAGCACAAAGTAAATCTCCTTTTTATATCAGTTGAATTGATCCTATTAGTGCTTATATTGGATTTCATCTTGATGCCGGTCGTTCGGTGATTGTTCTTTTCAACAAGTGGGAGTTATGTTCTGAACAATATGTTATAAAAGCGGCGTTAAATGTGTTATTTGTGTGTTTGAACAGTAAACAGGTCATGCAAACTTGAGACACAGGGTTAAAGTAAAATGATCTTCATATGCAAGATCATGCAATACCCCCCTGGGGGGTATACAATCTGTTTTTATGATCGTCATTCACGACAGTAACAAAAGCCCTTTCTGTGAAAGAATGCACAGTGTATTCTATCAGCACAGCCACTGATACAGTAATCCTGTGGTGTCAGTTATCTCAAGATGTAAATACCTGGCCACCGCCTGTATCTGCACACCAGGCTACACAGAGCCTTTATGAATGCTTGTGTGCGCAAAAGCCCCTCAGGAGACGGAGCCATGTGCGTCATACCACGGATCAGCCTATTATCCAGGGCTGAGGGTGGCAGGGGAAGGGGATGTGGGGTACCCAGAAAGGTGATAGTAAGCCTGACAAAGAGAACGAAATGAAAATTAGATAAAGCACAATGATGGATAGAGTCAATGAGTGGATGAAATTTAAAAAGATAAAAGACAGGGAGTAAAAGAGAGGCTTAAACAAAGGTTGCAGAGAAACAGAGAGCTGCGAGGAAGACATTAGAAAGAGGTGTCAGCTTTGAGTGAGGCAGGATGATGCACCTCTCATAGTGATTTAGTGATGTAATGCTCTTATTCAACCGTTCTAAAAACATGAAGGATGAATGAATTATTTTTGTTTTTTTAAACTCTGGGTCACTTTTATTTGTCTTTCTCTCTGCACTGCGTCCACACACACAGACAGACACAATCTGAACTAACAGGGGATTTACAGAATTGAGCTGCTCATGATGAAATGGATTTGATATATGGGACAGTAGAAAATCAGCAGGAAGGCAGGACCCTGATTAAAATCATGTATGAAACAAATAAAACCATTAAAGCTACACCAGACCGGGGGGTGGGGGTGAAACTGTAGCCCTTTTAAACAGAGAAACAAACCTTGTACTGTGTACTGGCTTGAACCCTTTTGCCTTCAGAATTGCCCTAATTCTTGATGTCATAGATTCAACAAGATGCTGGAAACATTCCTCAGAGATTCTGGTCCATATTGGCATGATGACATCACGCAGATTTGATCCATGATGTGAATCTCCTGTTCCACCACATCAAAAAGGTGCTCTATTGGGTTGAGATCTGGTGACTGTGGAGGCCATTGGAGTACAGTGAACTCACTGTCATGTTCAAGAAACCAGTTTGAGATGATTTGAGCTTTGTGACATGGTGCGTTATCCTGCTGGAAGTAGCCATCAGAAGATGGGTACACTGTGGTCATAAAGGGATGGACACGGTCAGCAACAATACTCAGGTAGGCTGTGGTGTTTAAACCATGCTCAGTTGGTACTAAGGGGCCCAAAGTGTGCCAAGAAAATATCCCCCACACCATTACACCACCAGCACCAGTCTGAACCCTTGATACAAGGCAGGATGGATCCATGCTTTCATGTTGTTTACACCAAATTCTGACCCTACCATCTGAATGTGGCAGCAGAAATCCAGACTCATCAGACCAGGCAACGTGTTTCCAATCTTCTATTGTCCAGTTTTGGTGAGCCTGTGTGAACTGTAGCCTCAGTTTCCTGTTGTTAGATGACAGGAGTGGCACCTGGTGTGGTCTTCTGCTGCTGTAGCCCATCTGCTTCAAGGTTGGACGTGTTGTTGGTTCAGAGATGGTCTTCTGCAGACCTTGGTTGTAACCAGTGGTTATTTGAGTTATTGTTGACTTTCTATCATCTTGAACCAGTCTGGCCATTCTCCTCTGACCTCTGGCATCAACAAAGCATTTTCACCCAGAGAACTGCTGCTCACTGGATATTTTCTCTTTTTCAGACCATCCTCTGTAAACCCTAGAGATGGTTGTGTGTGAAAATCCCAGTAGATCAGCAGTGTCTGACAGACCAGCCCGTCTGGCACCAACAACCATGCCATGCTCAAAGTCACTTAAATCAACTTTCTTCCCCATTCTGATGCTCGGTTTGAACTTCAGCAGGTCTTGACCATGTCCACATGCCTAAATGCATTACTGCGATGTTGCTGCCATGTGACTGGTTGATTAGCGATATGCATTAACAAGCTGTTGGACAAGTGTACCTAATAAAGTGGCCAGTGAGTGTATGTACTAGATATATTTTGGATTTGCACTTTATTGTGAGTTTTTACAGCATTTTCCCTCAGGATGAATAAAGTTTTATCTTATTCTATCTTAGTTGTTCAGAGAGTTCACCTGTAATCACAAATTCCAACCTTATGCTGGTGCTGGAGGGAAAGTTGGGGGATCACCAAAGACAGTAGGATTCTGGGGACCATGACTGTCTGCTCAAAAATTCATCTTCATGCATCCAATAGTTGGTAAGAGATTTCAGTCTGGACCAAAGTGCCATCCCCAGAGCCCTGCTGCTATGACTAAAATATATATATACCACTTACTGTCCCCAACATAATTTATTTACTGAGGAGATGAAGAACAAGTGTGACCTGCAAGTGACACTGAGTCCAGATGGAAAGAAAGTTATCCCTCCAGGTGTTGCTGCATCTTGTGCTCCTGATCTTGCCACTCAATGTCCATATGGTCTCTCAGCTGGGCCTCTAAAGCCGGATAACAGTCCTTAACTCACCAGAGGAAGGAGAGGAAGGAAGTGTAGAGCGAACTGGAGACACGTACACGATGTGTACAGAGGGCTTCAGGGCAAAGTTGGTGGATGATGGTTGTTAAAAGAAGCAACCACCCAGTGCTGATTAGCTGGAGAACGAGTGTACAGCGTGCATGTCAGCACAGATGCTTGTGCATAATTTGGTGATAAGATTTGGGGTGGGAACATTATCAATTACATGTCCTCGCACATATTATTCCACCAAATTGACTGTCATGCCTTTGTTTACTGCAGACTCATTGTGTTGTGTGTCTTAACTCACTTTGCTCATTTCCTCATTTTCTTTGCCTAATTTCTTCCATCTGACCTCTGTCGTCTCCCTGTGCAGCTGCCGGTTCAGAGCACAACAGGTTGAGTGAGACGTAATGTGTTTCTGATTCGGTGCTGGAGAGTTTGAGAGAAGTCTGCCAGAGAAAAGAGCAGCTAAGCGTGGATTAAGAGACCTAAGCTGGGTGACGGAGGGTGTCTGAGAGGCAGAAATTACATTCAGGACATCTGTGTGTTCGCCTGCTCTTGCCATGTGAGCACTGGACCTTCCAGACTAAAGGGAAGGCGGGGAGGAGATCCTCTTCTGCACCAAAGCCAAAAAAGGAAAGCTAGAGCTGGGGTTGAGAGGTCAGCCCTCATGATTTGTTGTAATGGTCATGCAACAAAACAAGTTCCTCTGAACTTTGCCTTCTATCCAGTTAACAGCTGAGATGTAAACAAAATGTTATGTCAACATGCACAACAGGATAATATTCACAAACAATTAAACAGACTAATTAGTCTGTAGATTATATGATTCATATATTTTTGTTTATCTGACTTTCTAACATTTTAGATAATACGTCATTTTTTCTTTAATTATTTTGTATAAATGAGACAGCGCCACAGAAGGTGATTTTCTCATTATTGAAAACTTGTCATCTGTAGCGTTCCCCTTATCTGCTGCACAAAAGCACTTACTCACTTACTCACACACACACACACACAGCAAGTGCAGAACATGTTTGTTCTCTCGTCTGCCCGTGATTCTGATGTGCCAGAGCAATAAATCCAGAAAATGTGTTCCAGCTTCCCACAGAGCTGCAGGACTTTGAGATCTTTCAGTCTCTGATAGTTTTTTTTATTATTATTTCAGTTCGCTGTGCGTAGTGAGATTCCTCTGATTTAGAGTCTGACGCTGCACACGTTACAGAGAACAAATAGGGAAGAACACAATGTACTAAAAACACCAGCCTGCACGTTAGGTTGCTTTTGTGTGTGGTTTTTGTGGAAGTGTATGTTGCTGCTACCTCCTATTTGAAGACAAAATGCACCAAAGTCCCCACAATGTAAATGATCACATTCAAGGGTTTAAGGCTTGGTTTGGAGTTAAGGTGAGAGCTGGGGATAGACTTGTAGTGGTTATGTGTAAGTATGTTTCCAGGACTGACTGTGTTCAGACTAAGCCCCCAGGAACAGCACTGGGCTTTGAAGCCAATTTGACATAGTGGCCAAACTGTGGAGTTACACCTCTCGAGTCAATCACCTGATGCCATTAGGCCCAAGAAGACTTTTTCCCATAGACTTTCAGTGGGAAAGAGACATTTGTAAATGAATGGATACATTTTTTTGAGCATTACGCTGCAAAACGACTCATTTCACTATCAAAATCTGATCGTTCCGCGATGTGTTTTATCGTCGTTTTTAGGAAATGAAACTAGCTGGATGTCTTACTGAGGTAAGGGTTAGGGAAAGAAACAAGGCGAGGATGTAAGTGACTCATAGTTCACTCAAAGTATACACGGTTATGAACATGCGACTACGGGGGAAAGTCCCCGCGGGGAAATCCAGGTTCTTGTGACCCATCCATCACCTTAACCTGCCTCTTTACAAGACCGCTCGGGACTGCTTTCTTGTTTATTCCCGTCAGTGCATTGTCATGATCGCAGCCTTTTAAAACGTGTGGGATTAGTTGCATTCGAAAAGTTTGTGAGAACAGCCTGAATGCTTCACCATATCTGCTTCAAGATAATGCCCAAATATTAACATATCTGTTGTTTACAGAAATATAGGTTCCAATGCGAACGTTTTTTCTGGCTTTTGGATTGTCTGATTGCAGGGAGTGTCTGTGTTCAAAGAAACAGGACTTCAGAGCATTGGGCGTTTGTTTTTGGGATAATGGCTGTTAGAAATGGGCTTTTGGTCCAATGGGACATTTTACAGGATAACAGCGTTTTGGAATTCTGGGCCGTTGGAAAAATGGGCAGTCCCCTGTGTGCAAAGACCTCGTTGTCAGGCACTTCAAATGACAGGAAGCGTCAGAGCGCACCCCTATTTGAGCAGCACAGTGTTTTGCATTGTGTTTAAGTTTGTTGCTAGGGCTGTTGTTAGATAAAAGCAGACAGCAGATAGGTTGACACAGCTCCTCCTCTGTTCTTTGTCCAACTCGACCTGCTCTCTTCATGTAACACCAGACCACACAGCTCACTTTAATGATTAACCTCAGATTAACTAGAGCACAAAGACCCCTCTTGTTTCCATCTCCCTTAACCCTCCCACCTCCTCTTCTCCTTCCACTACCTTTTCTGCAGCTAGTAAATGTCAGGCACTTAGGGCAGGAAAATAAATATCAGAGAGAGCAAAGTCACCTGCCACACGGCACAGCAGCATCTGCTCATCCTGCTTAAAGCACACGATCCACAGTCAGACTAATGCCATTTTTAGTAGCAGAGATAAGAGAGCTGCCAGACACACATTCGCAACAATTTTATATCGTCTTTTTCTGCCCCTTTTATCTCAAAACTATAATTCAAAAAGTCAGATGTCTCTCAAAACTTGTTCTCGTCCTCTCTATGGTCACCTCCATCTGTAGCATGTGTGACGTCAGCCTCATAATATGTATATGCAGCTCTCTAGGAAAGTTTCCATCTCTTTTTCATGTTCTCCATGCCTCCCACACTGTGAGTCAAATATCATTATCTCAGTGTGATGCTCTCTCTGTATAATTAACGTCAGGTGCATGGTGATATTTCTGCAGACTTAATGATGTTCTGAAGGCATGAAGAAGGTGTTGGCGACAGTATAAATATCCTGGTTGTAGGGGTCAGGTGGGCGGCTGAATGCCACACACCATCAGTTATTTCTTAAATTAGCCCCATACGAATTTCCTCCTCCATATAATATGCACCTGTGTCATTTTCGTAAGGCCACGTGTGTTCCTTTATATTCTCCTTCCTCTATATAGATCATTTAATCTCCCTTCCTTCACGTCAAGCCTCCTCTTTCACAGATATGAGACTCAGGGTCGCTATTTTCTCTCCCTCCCCTCCACTGTCCTCCTCCTCCTCTATGGCAGTGAGCAGACTGCTTGGTCAAAAGGAGGTATGGGCAATGATGTCAGCAGCCTGCGTCAAAGTCCCAGGGGCACGTTTACAATCCCCTTAGCCTTACTGAGCCCTCCATCGAGATCACTGCGCACTAATCAAATCTGCACTGCTAGCGGTGCGTCTTTGTGTGTGCACGTCAATTTCCTCCTCCTGTTCAATCCCTCAAATTCATTGACATGCAGAGATGTGTGGCTTCTCTGAAAACGTGCTGCATCCTGAGGTAAACAGAGTCAGGCGCACATATGCTCTGGACATGTGTGTAAACAGAAGGACAGACTCAGACATACAGTCCTTGGGGGAAAGCAATGTGTAACCTTGGAATTGTTCATTACATTTTTTTTTCTGGCTGATCAATGGAGGTGACTGAATCCTTTCTGTGGTGCACCAATCCATCATAGTTCTCCCTGTGGGCTGTGGCTTTTGCTGAGAAAGAAAAAACTCAACTCATTACAATTTTTCTGCAGGACAGTGCAGTTCTAATGTTTCCTCTGGTCATGGACACAGATAATGTTGGATTGTTGTCCTGCTGCTGGATGTGTTGGGCTTCCAGTGAAATGAGTCAGCTGGACTGTGGTTTGCATTTATGCTTAACTGCATCATAAGGTGGCATAAACACTGACCTCAGTGCAAGGGTGCAGGTTTGGTTTCAACGTTGGTAGAGACAAAGGGCGGGGTGGAATACGTCAGCAACTGTGTTAAATCAGAGGTTATATGATGGTTGATTTTGTTATCAAGGCAGATTTGCGTCATTGAGGATGTTTAAAAGACAGGTTTTATTAACATTTCACCCAAATTACTTAACTCTCAGTGTAGGACAGGATATAAGATAGAAACTGAGTTGTTTGATTTTGTTTTTGCATGCTTCTGTCACTGACTTAGAGGGGAATTCAAGCAATTTTAGTATTGAGCTTCCATAAACTTGTGACTTGTGAGCATAGGTGTAGATTTCAGGGTGGTGGCGGGAGGTGCAGGGGTCATATCCCCATCAATATTTTGAACATGTACAAAGTAGCAGAGGACTTTTATTTTGACTATTATGAATTTTCCACCATAAATTTAATGGAGAAAAGGGACATATTAGTGCATAAAAAAAATCAGCAATATGCAGGAAACTAAGTGTTTTTAATGCTCAACATTTTCTGGCAGAGGACCCCCAAAACCCCCATTTTATGTGTGCAACCCTGCCCCCAAAGTTGAAACCAAACTCATGGCTATTCTTGTGAGATGTTTAAAAAACAAACAAACAAAAAAAAACCATCAAAATGAATATCCTGACTTTAAGTTCTTAGTATGGGTCAAGCTCTAATAGTGCTGGATCTTCACAATGCCTCCAGTAATGCAACTCAGTAGCATCTATCGTTAGATCCTCGATGCATCCGTGCTGCCAGTTTGTCGCTGCCTTGTCTAACGTGATCATGAGAGTCCACATCAAGACTGTTTTTCATGACCTTGTAAAAGAAAATTTTCCGAAAGCCCAGAATTCACAAATTATGACGTATTTGCTGTTTTCAGAAATGGCAGAAGTTAACTTTTCAGTGGATAGCCTAACAAGTTAATATATTGTAATTGTAGTTGTATAGAGTTTTCTTCGGATGTAGATGACTGAGCAAAATGTTACTATCACCAACAGTTTCATCATTTTCATCTTTCTTTATGCCTTTGCATTTCCACACCCCATGCTGTAACCACAAGCTCATAAGTTGCATTTGAAGGGGGCAAGTACTGCAGGCTTTCCTTTAACAAGAGTCTACATACATGCTAACAGCTCTGTAAGGCTATACCCCAGCCAACAGTTGTATGTGTGGCCCATGTGGGTAGTAAATGGGTTGACAAATGGGCCCTATATTGGATTGTCCTCATGTTTCATATTGGCCCCATGCCAACTGTGTGGGACCCACATGGGTCATGCTGGGGCTAACTGAGTATGAAGTGGGTATTGGTCTGAAATGGGCATCTTATCTGGGGCCCACTTGGATAAACCCATCCATGTGGGCATTTGTCATGGGGCCAATATGGAACTTGTGAACAGTCCCCTATAAGGCCCATTTTTCAGTCCATTTACTAAGCCACATGGGCCCCACATACAAATGTTGGCTGGGCTGAGTGCTAACACTAGCATACTAGCATGTCTGTTAACATGCTGATGTTTAGAAATTAACGTTTGCAATGACTAACCATAACGTAGGTTAGCATGTTAGCATGCCAACACTTTCAAATTAGGACAAACCACAAAGGGTGCCATGCCATTGCCCTGTCGGCCCAAAATTCCAAAGATCCATTTGCCAAAAAAAAAGACCACAAGCTCATTTATCTGACAGCCTGTTGCCCCAAAAACAGTCTTGTTTCTCCGAAAGTTCAGATTCCCTGCAGTTATTCTAAGTTTCTCAGCAGTGTTTGAGCCACCAAACCTGGTGGTTTTCCACCAAATTGTCCCTGCTTTTCCAGCGACTCTTGTGCCACTAGACGTTGGTGGGTATAAGCCAAAACATGATCTTTTTCTGACCATAACCAAGTGGTTGTTGTGCTTAAACCTAACCACACATTCAGCACAATGTTACTGACAATTGCAAGGTGTCCGTAGTTTACAGAAACGTACAATGCAAACATTTTGTAAGACGATTAGGTTGTCAAACTGCAGGGAGTGTGTATTTTCAGGGAAATGGGACGTCAGAGCAATGGCTGTTTGTTTAAGGGATAACAGGCTGTCCAGGAAATGCCCTGGGCCGCTGGATCAATGGGCATTCCCTACACACAGTACAGCTGAGGCTGATGGAAATGTCATTAGCTTTGCAGATACTGGACAAGTTAAAATTTTGACCCAGTAAATGGCACTGGATGAAAAGTTAAGCACATCATCTGGCAACCAATAATGTTCCAAAATTTTGAGGCAATTCATCTAGTACATGTTGAAATATGTCATGGGATGAAAAAAGGACTTGCTGTTGGTGCTATCCAAACACTATCTATCACCAAAAGTTAGAGGTTCATTTTTTGAGACATTACAAAGCTCCTCTGAAGCAATCAAAGTTATTCCACAGCTGTTCCCACAGGCTGCATTTACTACCATTAAGTAATAGACTGAACTTAATTTGTAAGGTCGGTGCAGGACCCCTAATTGAGCCCCTGCTGTGTCTTGGCCCAGCATTGTGCATAATGACGTAAATCTTCAGCTTATATGCGCACCGCCGCCTTAACTGGCATCATTACAGACAGATGACAGTCTGTTGCTGTGTTCCAGTCTGATTGTCAATGGCTCCTCCGCATCTGCTCAGACTTGACTGTAACATCCATCACAAGGCTTAGCGACACTGCAGAAGTGAGAGGAAGGGAGTGTGAGGTAAGCCATTAACTGGTTAGAGCTGTCAGAGGGGCTGCGACCGCACAAACAGAGCGTTTGTGCTGCATTTACGTCAGACAGCAGCTGTGGTTCATCCCTCCCCCCCTGCAATACTATGAGAGTCAGCCAGACAGGCTTCAGGACTGGGAAAGAAAAACACTGCGAGGAGCCGCATGTTTGCTTTTGCGGACATGCTGATACGTTCTACAATGAGAACACACAACACACAGACACACAGATGAGATTAAAGTGGTTGCCCATGGCATTTCCACAGAGGTGACAGGGGAAAGATTCATCCATGTACATACATAAAGCTTCCATAATCCATGACATGACATCTGCTATAATCCTCCTTGGCATTTAGCGCACACGGCCAAGTGATTATAACAGGTGTCATGTCATGTTTAAGACAGGCTTATGCTGGCTTTACCCTGCATGTGTCTACCAGTAAATGTAAGTGTGCATTAGGGTGTGAAATCACCAGGCTGCAGACTCATAAATGGCGTTTATTGTTTTAATTAGGGAGGGCGTACAGTGGCGTCTGCTGTTTGGGGTTTTAACTTCACACTCTTAATTCTCTGGGAACTTGAGAAGAGAAATACAAATAAAGGAATAAAACAGAATGTGCAGGAGCCACTCTGGGTTAAAGTTTTTAGAGGAAAAAAAACGCAAGTTCTTAAAATGCATCAACTGTACCTCATATTTCTTTCGTTACTGTTGTCGTATTTCTTCTCCCCAATGTTAAACTAGAATCATGTAAAAGAGAGAATACAGTACACTGAGTTTGTTGTCAGAGTCACTGACGTGTGTGCAGGCATCTGTGTGTGTGTGTGTGTGTGTGTGTGTGTGTGTGTGTGTGTGTGTGTGTGTGTGTCAGCAGGCAAAGCAAAAGCTGTTTACAAACTAGGTCAAACTCCCTGAATGCAATGTGTAGCTCTGCATGGTCACAGCATTAACAGTTAGGCACAGATGTAGGTCTGTAAGTGTGTGCTTCTGACGTTACATGAGGTTTATAGGACACAATTTTAATCACACAAAGGTTAAAAGCAAATGGGCTGCAAAATGACGTGGGGACTTTTAAGACTGGTAGTGTGTCTTGTTATAAAAAGCTAAACACTATCAAAGCCCAAAACCCAGTTTGGAAGAACTTCCTTCTTAAGATGTAAATCCTCTCGTATACTGTATTACGTATATCACATATCTTCATTCATTCATTCATTCATTCAGATTGAGGATTAATACATTTGGTGTAGCCCGCTAGTAAATTGGGATTTATACTCCTCTGCATCGACGTAGAGCATACGCCGTAGTCTGATGTGCACCTCCCCAGAAATGTAGCTACACGTTGCGGCGACGCAGACCTCCTTTCTATGTCTGTTAGCTGAAACCATTTCCCTCAGTGGAAACAAAGCCTTTATTTACTTTATTTCACAGATATGAAACAATAAATTGTGAAGACAGTTAAGCCTCCACAAAATAACATTTTAAGTCTTGTGTGTGATTTATCCTGGCTTCATTTGAGAAGTGGAGATCACCGTTAGTCGCTAGGCTAATTTATACAATGTAAAACGCTATAGGCTTGTGCTAATAATGTTAGCATGTTATCTTTGTTTGGAAAACTGTGTTTAGTATAAGACAGTTGTTTTGTCAGTGAACCTTGTGAGTTGTAATGGGGCCGAAATTTACTTAAATACTTAAACTTAAATATTAAAGACACAAGGACAGTCAGTGCCGGACCTAACATATATAACATATATACAGTATGTATACTGTAACTGATGAACACACTGAGGGCAACTGTAGTTCACAAGGTGGTGCCCCTACAACAGACCGTCTGTTAGAATTAAGCCCACCTCAGACCAAACATTCACGATGAAACAAAACCATTTTAGAACGCTGCAGAGAAAGGTTGCAACGGTGTGAACTGGCCAGTCTAAGCTCGAGTCAAGCTGCCTCATAGTGTCACCTGCAACTCATCTGGTCAAATTGCTGGCAGCTGGTTTTTGAACGTAAAGCACACCACCTGTTTCTACAGCCAGTGAAGGAGTGATGCTCATTTTGTTTCTGCTTTTCACTGTTTCATCACTACTACATATGCAATCTCACTATCACTATCCTCATTCATATTTTAAGAAGCTACAAATTATATTCAGCCACAAAATAAACCTGAAAAGCTGCAATCAGAACAGAAGTACAGAGAGTTGTTGCATAGAGATGATACACCGTCTCATCTAGTTGCATTGGTCTGAACCGCCAGGTTTTCAGAACGTTGCAGAACGGCGCATTGCAAATAGCTGCATGTTTCAAGTTGTCTCATCATGAATCTTGGTCTGAATGGGGCTTTAGGTCTTTGGATCAATTTTCCCTTATGTGAAAATTTCTGTGAACTTTTATTTGATTTATTTAGTAAATTATTTCTGGCTCCCTAAGCAGCCACCTGTTGCCACATGTTGAAAGAACATATAACGTGCAGCAGTGTGACTTATTTATGCATTTTTAACAGTTTTGGGGCACAGAGGAATAAAATGTCAGTTACTTTGTTGTTGGTTTTGGCCTTTTCATGTGGTTTGTTTGTCAGCGGTGGACTCTAGTGTTGTCTGTGTTGTGCTGATATGAAGAGGCCCAAACTGAGGATATCTTTGGAGGCGATCTCTGTTTATTCCTGACATCAAGAGGTAAAAACAAAATCCGCCGTCAATTAGGACCATATAACTCCAGCCGCTACACAAATCAAGTGACACAGGAATATGTTAGCATATTATACAATATGTTTTGGCTGAAAAATGGACTCATAAACACACCTCTCCCATGGAGTACAACAGCAAAGGGTCAAAATGCAACAAAGTCTGGGTTGTTTAACAAGAGTGTCGTAAAACTTAAGCTGATAAGTAACTTGTGGACAGTTCATGCCAATTTATGTGACATCTCCATTGTTCCTGCTCCACCTTGTAATGTAAGGTGTAAAAAAGAGAGTGTGTGATGGTGTAAAAAGAGTGGTTTTGCATTGAAAACAGCTCCTTCAAAACCAGAAACAACATCAGAAGTTATGCTTTTACAGTCAAGACAGGAAATGATAGTCATCAAAATATCTCTGTAATATTATCATTTTCTATTTGTGCCAATCATGTGTTTATCTAAACCTTTTTTTTATCCATTTGTAAGAGGCTTTTGCATCAGCCTGACATAGTCACCATCTGTTTAATGTGAAGTGATGTTTCAAATGACAAACTCAAGTGACACAAGTGATGTATGAATTCAGTTGACACAAGTGATGAATGGCCAGAAATGTCAATGAGCGTCAGCAAACAGATATGACTGCTTACTGCAGAATGCTTTCTTAAACAAAACACAACAAAGACAGCAGACAGGTGCAGTGACTGTGAAGACAGTTATTAACAACAAGGGCAAATGTCAAACAACAGGACACTACACAGCTGTGCAAAAGATTTCCTCAGACCCCTCAACATAAATCTTCCAAATGCAGCAGTGTAAGCTATAATTATCTGATATAAATATAATGTCAGTGTTTTCACAATTCTCACACAATTTTATTCTGATTGTAGCACATTTTGCACAAGCTTGTCATGACAGTTTTTATCACTGTAAAAAAAAGCTTTTTCACACAGCCACCCACTGTGTAATTGCAGATATTATTACGGTTTATGTCTGAAAATACAACATGCCTACGTATGTTTTTTTAAAATGTGCTGCAATAAGTGAACCGAGCATCTGTTAGAGATGAAATAATGTTTTGAAACAAAACTAAAGCCCCGTTTCCACCAAACACTTTCGACATGGTACCTTTGGAACCAAAAGTAACCCTTCAGAAATGGTCCCTAGACCCTAGTGTTTCCACTGCGAACAGTGCCCTTAAATGTTGGTGGAGTTGTCACTCACTGCTCCGTCAAACACTTGCTGTGTTTCCTTATCACCGGTGCCACAGAGGGAAGTCTGCACCTCGTTTATCGTCCACAGATCGAGGCTGCACGCCAGCATTTTCAGAACAAAACAGAACAGGCTGCAGTGAGAGTCTCTCTACATTGTATATTTAAAAATAGCAGGTTTGTGCATTTAGTCGTCCTCAGGCAAGTTTGGAGGTTTAGTGTTGCCGGAGCCCACAGGAACGACTCTGTGCTGTAAGAGGTACAGGTTTGAGCTAAATGTTAACATTAGCATGATAACAATACTAACATACTGATGTTCCAAATGTTAAGATGATAAGATAAAGGAACACCAAAGATATTATATTCTTCCTTATGACGTTACACAGGGAGCATGACGTCTGTGCTGAATTTAATGGCAAAAAAACCGTAAATGTGAACCTGCTGTTGGCGCAAGAGGAAAATCAGGGGATCATTAAAGTTTGTGTTGTCTTGAAAATATGAATGTCCGTACACAGTTTTGTGTTATTCCATTTAATAAATGTTTAGATATATGTTAAAGTTGCAGCCTAAGTTAACACTTGTGTGGCTACAAACTTAAATTAAACGAGACGAAAGAAATACACCCATGTGTATAGAACTTGCTTCTTACCACTCCTTTGCAAAAATGCAGCGCGGGAATATAAAAATCCGCATGCAACTTTCCCGCATGACATTTTCCATGTTGTCATGTTACATTTTGGTAGAGAAGAGAAGGTTAGTTCCATCTTAATTAGCACTCATATCCACCCCACAAAAACCTACAGAAAATAGCCACTCTTACACAGCCTATTCAAGATGGGAATATCGCGCCATTATGCCAACTCGGCATTTTGTGAATGAGGTACGATAGGGGAAAGTGGGGACAGAGTTGTCTTGACAGGCCAGGAACAGAGGTAGTAACAGCCCCAAAACAAGGTCTGCATAAAATGCAAAGTTGGTAAAATGTGGTCATGGGTGGCTTGGGTGTGATGTTTTGATTATGTATTATGCTAGTGACCCATCAATTTGAAAGGCAGCTGTTAGCAGTTAGTGGCTAACTCAAAGAAGAACAGCGGCTGTAAACGTCTTCAAATCAGGAAAATAATGAGATTCGGAAGCTTACCTTCTGAACACGGATAGTATGTGATTGTTATTGACTTATCATGCCATTGTTTTTGTTTAGCCAGCGCTGCCGACACATATGTTATATGTCACACTAGAGGCCGACGCTTTTGTGTTACACATCACACCCGTCACGACTCTTGATTGCGGGATGCCAGAATGCTTTCTATAATCACACACTGGAGCGGAATGATGCCGTTGTCGTACAGTTCTGTGTAAAAATGCAATGGAGGCATAAAGAGGTGACGTTGTGGCAGCCCCAAAGTGCGATCCCTGTAGGGCTAATGTCTAAGGCGTTAACTTTACATAAACTAATCAAACCCCAGATTTGATGCTAACGCTAGCTGTTGTAGCTAGCCCCATTCCATGACCAACATATAATAAAAGCAAGTGCATATCAGCTGCATCACCATCTTCACTGTATCTCAGATGCTGGGCGGTCTCAAGCCATATATTGTCCTTTATTTGGTTGTTGACTTTATCGTTGCAATGTTTGTTGTGCAGTATTATGTGCTGAGAAACAAAACTGATAAGATGTTCAACATTGTGGCAGCAAGCTACCTATCACCTGGAGGTATGACATCAGCTGGAACAAAGGATGGTCAACTATATACATCTACAAGTGGACATCCTCTGAAATCGAGGTCCATCCTATATTTTTCCTCCCACACAAATGTTCCTAAAGGCTGTGCAAACATTCATAAGATCCCACAATATGAGTTTTTATAAATTTCTTGGCAAATTTTTTAGGACAACAATTTGTGCTTGGTGTGAAATGGCTTGAAACTTGAATATACAAATGCCTTAATTTAGATTTTAAAAGGGGTTTACACAAATTCACATAAAGAAAGAGAGTAATATGCATGCATGTAACTGCTTTGGGAATATTGTCTCTGACCTTTTATGGCATTCAAGCTGATTAAATTACCATTAAAGGAGAAAACCACCCGTGAACAGACTTCAGATAGACAAAGACAGAAGGAAACAAAGCTGTTAATCATAATCCCTCTGTGTAAGAGCTAGTGCTGTGCTGGCGTCAGAAGCAACTGATGTCACCTCTAAAATGCACCCAGCCTCCCTCCTCCCTCTCCAGCATGCCTAGAAAGACTGCATCACTGCTGGGCGATGATCACTGAGCTTCTCCCCGGAGGGCGCCTCACTGAGTTACTAATGACCTCCTCTTCCAGGTATATCGCCATAGTGTTGTATTTTTGTGATAGATGGAGACAGGTGCGGTGTTTGATGTGTTGTAATCTAATGAACAAATGCTGCAGGTGCTTTACAGCACAGTCTACTGTGGATAAAAGACTCATGACATGCAGAGAAATTAACAATGTGATGAAAGAGCAAAGGAAACAGACGACAACATAGGAGACAAAGTGATAATCAACAGCATGACAGATACTTTGAACAACAGATGGTTTAACAGTGTGTGTATGTGTGTGTGTGTGTGTGTGTGTGTGTGTGTGATACATGGCGTACTTCCTCTCTGCAGTGACACAATGAATCACACAAAACCACAAATGTACAGAACATATTCCTTAGCCTCATGCAGTCCAGTGCATATATGTATGAGGTACCAGTGTGTGGGGAGGTAAAACACGTCAGAGAGAAGAAGACACAGCATGTGCAGCCCTGAGATAAGACAGCGAGGAAGAGAAAAGGAAGAGAGAAATTATACTGATGAATGACCACAGAGTGACGGAGGAGATTCTCACATTATCATATTGATATATGTGTTAAACACGTGCTGCTGCTGATGGCACTGAATCAACAATCAGTATCAACTCTCCTGTGAAAAATAAAGACAACTCACAGTCACAGTGACGTCAAATTCTCATAGTAGTTAAATCTAATTAATTGCAGCAAAAGAGGGTTGTATGAGCAAAAGATGTATCAAAACTGACAAAGACAATAAAACATTAGCAGACTGCAGTTTAACTTTAAGACTCGTAATGAGCAAAACAGAGCAGATGAACAAACACGCCATTTTCAGACATTTAAAAGAAACACTACAAGCACTTTACAGTGCTCTAAAAAGCGGCTGTTAAATTTTATGAGCAACACCAGCAAGTTTCAATTTACAGCTCTGTGGTTGTGTGAAGTTTTTCCGGAGCATCAATTTTTAGGTGTTGTGAACAGAGCAAACTCCATCTGCTGAGGAAGATTGTTAGATGCAACTGGAACCTCCAGGAAATGCAAGTAAGTGGACCTTAAGCTAGGTTAGACTCAACGTGTGTTAGTTTATTATATGACATATTAAGTTATTTGAGAATCACCACTAAATGCATCCTGAGTTTTCTATTTTTGCTCACACAGATTTCAAGTTTTAACAACTGTATTTGATAATGAACTTCTTTCATTGAGACAACTTCTGCTTGACAGTGGATAAATAGAGGTTCTGACTATGGTCAATCTATCTTGGCATGTAGAAGGTGTGCACCAACCCTCAAGAAATCACTGGGAAGATTCAGCTGGTGTCATGAAGTGGGATAGCCAACTCACCAATGGTGCAAACTATAAATTAACACACAAATAATAATAACGAAATTTTTGAACGTTTGAGCACTGATTAGATGGAGATGGACGTTTATATAGTGGTGGCACATCATGTAACAGACTGAATGCTGATTGTAACTTTTACCATTAAATACAAAAGCCAGAGGGGGTGTTCAGCCTCTTTTCCACTGCACAAAAAACCAAACACGAACACCTGCTAACATCTGACTTTTTAGGAAAAGTTACAATCCACATTTACTCACAGGACAGCTCTGACCACAGGGATACAACCCCCGTGTGGTCATACTAATTTTACCCCTTAGCTGGTGCAATGCAATGATGGGCCGCCCCAAAATACTGTCGATCTCCATCCAAGCAGTGCTTAAACATTGTTCATAATTTGGACTGCACCGAGCTTGACAGAGAAGGATTAAGAGATCTGAAAAAGAAATGATATTTTCACTTACCTCGATGCTGCTTTCTACAGTCTACCAACCTGTTTTCTGGCCCATCTGTGAAGTGGAACATGACAAACCAGACCAAAAAAACACAGGGCATACTAGTCTGGAGAGCTGTGTGCACTTTGTCACTTTTATTTAACGGGTTTTCTTGTGTTTAAAAACATGCATGTGGTGATTTTGGTGAAATAAAGGTATTAGTAGGTCTTTCGTCCAGTGGGAAAGAGGCTTTGGTATGTGTGAACACTCACCCCATGGGGAAACATTCCACCAAAGCTGTGCAAGTATAAATAACACAAATATTATTTGCGGATACCTTTGACCCTCACTTAGAGAGCACTGATGTAAATAATGTGCAGATAAGATGCAGTGCAAATATTGTTTAAACTTCACCTCTCACTGTTTGTTATGCTGACACCAACAACACTGGTCGATCTGAGGCTGGGAAAAGATTTACAGCAGGAGGAAGCTGTAGTCTGAGGGGAAGGATTTTTACCTTTGACCTAGATAAAGAAAGGCAGGAAGAGGAAATACTTGGGAAATGCAAGGGCTTGTTGCAGCACATAGTCTGCATATTATCCTGTGACACTGTGTGCTTTGTGAACGTTAGAATAAACAAGATAAGGGTTCTCTTACAGCATATGTCAGAAATATAAACATACAAGATATAATTGGCATTCGCAGAGGAATATGAGAAAAACAAACACAACACAAATGAACTTATTGTTTATGTAATCTTAACTTTCCATAGAGATTTGCACATATTCATTTCAAGATGGGATAAATTAAAGCCTTAAAAAACACAATGACAACAACAAATACAACAAATAAAATGAGAAGAGAAAAAAGAGAAGGTTAATGAATACAAACAAGATGTGACTGGCTCACAGTAGTTTCAGATTACATTATGACTTGACACAAAATACCTTTTAATTGATTCATAAGTATAGTAAATATTTGAAATAAATGTCTGTCTGTGTCTGTAATATCAGTCTTTTTTTCATACACTTCCCACATAAAATTTTCTTGCTGTGACTGAAAGGATATTTAACAAAATGTGTCTATAGTCCTTATATCACTATTTATGAATTTATATTATTACTGTTATTTATTTGTAACCCAATTACTAGATTAGATGTTGACATGGTGTAATTTTCAGCACCCCCATGCTATCAAATCCTGGAGCTCCATGCCCTTCCGCCAACCAAAATCTCCAGGATGATGTAAAATGTTCAAAATGACAAGACTCATGTCATTAAATCAGGTTTTCAGAGTCTGTTCCTCATTTTAAGACACACTTTCACAGGAAGGCTTTTATGAGGTAATGTTTAAGTTAATGTAATGTTTAATTTGTATGTATTTTGTGTTGATATTGAGTGTGTGCTGATATTTTATGCTGTAAAGCACTTTGTTATTTATATTGAAAAGTGCTATACAAATAAAGTTATTATTATTATTATTATTATTATTATTAATAAAAGCAAATAAGTCAACTCTGACTTTTAGTTTCACATGGGACATAAAACAGGTCTCCTGGGTCAAAGTCCTGTGCTTGATGGACCAACCCAGGCTCACTCCAAAGTCACTGAAACTTGGCACTTGGGCAGTGAGTTGCGGCATCTGACACTGACGAAAAAAGCCGTCCTTTAACGTTGGCATGATACGCTCCGGTTGCCCTTATAGTTTACAGGCATCCAATGGCGTCAGGAGAGGAAATTCGACGGGGCAAGAATGAAAGTTAAAGTGGTGAAAGTCCAAGTGGGACAGGTGGGTTGGGGTGGTGGCTGGGTCCAGCAAACCCCAGCCTTCACCCTGGAGAATGGTGCTCGCATCCTGTGAGATTATGAAGCCAAACCCTGTTCTTTTTTCCTAAATCAAACCACATGCTTTTGTTGCCTAACCCTAACCATGTGTATTTAGTGTGTTTATTTTGAAAGAGACTACATAAATGTTGAATTTCCTGTAAAAACAGAAGTGTATTTTGAAAGAAGACCAGGCATGTAACAGGCAGAACTTGACACGGTGTCCCAGAACATCAACAACCAATGCACCCAGGGTACTTTGCACGTCGCATCTAGATGTGGAAAGTCCGTGAACAAATGTCGATATGTGATGAGGTTGGAGTGAGACTGCGTTGGTTGGACCCATCTATCTCCTATCCTCCCTCAGCAGACTTTCGCCCCAGGATGTTGCGATCGCAATAATTAATGCAAAGTCGTGAATTCTGCACAACCTTGCAATTTTGTCCAATCACCGCAACTGCAAATTTGACTGTTTAAAAAGGGTAAAATCTCATTTCATTGTAGAGCTACATTCACTCAGCCCCCCTCTTTCTTTCTTTCCATCATGAGACCACTTCTGCTCAGCTCCACAGCTCAGTGCCTGGGACAGAGCCACACACAGTGACAAAGCTAACTGTTAGCATCACAAAGCTAATGTTACCCAACTTAACTTAACAGGCCATTGTGGTGTTGGTTTGAGATCATGGCTCTGTGTTGGATCTTAACTGCTGCTGCGGGACTTCTGCCCAAGTGACAAAATATGATGAGTAGCGATGAGATTATGTTGTGCTGTGTTAGTTCTTGCGGTAAGATAGCAGCTCACCAAGACCGTCTTTTAGTGCTGCATCAAATGACAATCTGCTGATGCTGCCCCTCTCAGCACTGCAAATAGATAATTTTGTTTAATTTCGTCGGGCCCCTGGTGGTGACTTGCCCCCTCTATTACATTGCAAAAAATGCCTTTTAACATTGCAACATGCATGATAACGGTTTAGAAAATCTGCTGTGAAATCAGACATTTCTGGCTGCAACAATCACACGAACAGCCTGCTAATCTCTGGAGGGACTGCTTTAAATGACACTACTTTAAATGACACTACATCAGTTGCTCTGACCGTCTAATAATGATGTGGATTGGCTAACACTGGAGATGGTTTACAGCCTGGTACAGTACACTCATACAGACTCTAAAGGGTGCCCCTGCCCAAGCTGCATATTTTGGCACCTTGAGAGTGAGACCAGGCTGTATTCCTAAAGCAGGATCAAAGATCTCAATCAGAGTTTGTGTCAGGGTCCCACAGAGACACATGTTTCAACATATGAAAGTTAAGACACAAACTTTGTTGATCCGATGACAGCGTTATGATGAATCTGTAAAAACACATGAGATCATGAGCTGCGAACGTACATTTTGGTGGCAGGTACAGCTCGTTACTTAAGATTGAGAAAGAGGTTGAACCCTGTGTGTGCTTTTCTGATTAACTCACTCATTTTCTTGTAAGTCCAACGTCTATAACCCTCCAATTCCCCTGCTGTTTACCAGAGTGATACCTAACACCCTTGCGTCATTGCTCTTTCATCTGTGCAGAGCTGACTCAGTGGTGTATTATCAGACGTCAGCAAACAATCCTTTGTACTCCTGTAACACCATGTGAAGGGAAGACTGGGAAGACCATGTCTGTGTGCATGACAAATAGGATGTGCTGTGCCTCTTGAATGGCGCACTCACTCTTTGAATTCGACACATACAGTAGTCTAATCTGGTGTCGTCAGAGCTGAGGCACAGCTCTGCTCACTTCAGCAGGGTGATTAGTTTCGATGTAAAGGCAGGACTAAGTGGGCTGAAGTGAGCTCGTTTCGGGTCAGTCCCTCTGATCTGAGCAAACAGACAGCAGTCAGGTGGGATATTAACCCAGGCTGATAAGCTATCAGCGGACATTCCTGAGTAGGTGTGTAATCAAGGTCAGCAACAGAGATCAAGACACAGGAACTGGCAGCGGGTCCATAAATTCACAATGGAGTGACGCATGAAAAGACAGAAAGATAACTCATGAGACTGACTTGACACTCAACAGAACTTAAAGTGAATCACCCACAAAAAGACTTTCATGATTCAGTTTTAACTTCTACTCACAGAAATCTATTACCAGCTCTTATTTCTACTACTGTTACCTAACACACCACGTCACCCATTCCTAAAGAGCATACAGCGGTTCTGTTTACACCTGGTATTAACATGCGTCTTTGGTGACCCGATCACAAGTGGACAGCTTTAAGTACGCGTGTTCACACCTTGCATTAGCATGTATCTCTAATGCCTCGTTTCCATTTATGTATGTGAGTGGTGTCTGTAGATCCGTAAATATACGGATGATGCCTCTAGTGTCCAACGCAAGGAAGTGCATTTCTTTATGGATAGCTAGAAACCTGATAGAAACTACCTCTAGCCATGGGGGAGAGGCTAAAGTTGTCAGTTTTTCGCCATCCAGTAGTTTGGAATATGTGCTTGGAACATCACCAGGATAAAAACAGGACCTGCCTGTGGCATGTTTTGTGAAATACTTCATTAAAAATACGTATGAATAGCTGAACAAGTAATAATGACAATCTGACTGTATATAATGTATAACCATATTTTAACAGAATAACATTACTCAGATTCACAATGTGTTAAAACCAGATAAACAAGTTCTTTTCAATCATACAAACTCATTTGAGAATCAACACAGGCAACTGAATTGAAGAAAATAGCCCATTAGCTAGTTAGCAGCCTGTTAGCTATAAGCTAGCACGCTGTCATACAGTCTCCGAAATCCACCGCAAAAATTCAATTGTTTTAACGTACTCGCAGCAAATTCCAGACCGAAATATTACGTATGGGAGAAGTTTTGCAGGCACATCAAATACCACGGAAATTCTCATGGGAATGATTGGACTTCCAGTTGCCCTGTCTCTGTACACACGTGTGTCGAAACTAGGTGTAAATGCATCATGAGTGACCACTTGTGATTGGATCTCACTTCCCCATTCAATATGCAAATACACACATATATCATGTGAGGTTTGTTGTGATGTACTTGTGCTTCCAACCTTTATTATTTAAAATGGGTACAATCTTCCCAGCTGGCCACCACCGTAGTGAGATGCTGGTATGTGGTTGAATTTAGGTTGTGATGTGGGGTGACCAAAATTCAATGTGAGGACAATATCTAATGCCAACGTGAATTTGACATAGAATACTGGTGACAGCTGATGTTGATATTTTGATGGTTTTTAGTTGTGTTTCCAAAGGTCTCATGCCAGCATCTTCTTGGTGTGAAATAGTCACATTTAGTCAGAAAATACAGAGCACGAAACCCAACATCTGCAAAATGCCACAATCTTGACACCCACATAACATGAAATTTTAACAATGTTAGACATTTTCATTTCAACCAAAATTTAAGTCCAACATCTCTCTGATGTCGTCGTAATGTCCAGTGACATTACTTTTATCTAACTGTGCATTGCAACTCATCCCAGACCTGACAAGCGTACCCCAGCCTGCAGTAACTCTGCCTTGCCACCGCAAGGACTACTGCTGCAGGAGTGTGAGCTTCATATGGGGGACAGTTGGTAAGAATCCACCCGCACATGCACAGAGACATGGCTAAGTGTTGGCACCACACGGCTAACATAACCTTACAGTTATTAAAGGGTTTAACAACAGATTCAAGCCATTTCAGGGTAAGTTTTTTTGGTCGGACGGTTTAATAGCTGCCTCTGTGCTAGCTAGTGCTAACTTGGCAGACATTGAACTGACTGTTTGCTGGAAGGGAAGTGGCTCGTCTAACCTGTGTAATGGCAGCAACAGAATTTTTTCTTATCTGATGGGGAGTCATATAAGCAAGGACGTTGACTTCATTGTCCTTCATTGTGACCTAAGACACATTAGCACACACACAGGATTTATTGGGTCCATTCACACATGTACTTAGAGCTGTCCACGTGAGATCTGATCACTCAAGACGTACATTAATATCAGGTGTAAACAGGGCTAGTGTCACATAACACTCAAGCAGACATGATGATATAAAAGTAAAAATACAGCTTACAGACAGCTGTGTTTGTGAAATTTTACCAAATCTTTTGCCCTCAGATATTTAACTCTGTCCTCGTATTTGGCTCAGGCCACCAAAAATCTAAACCAAATAATATATTTGCTTATTTGGCTCAGTTTGTATCACACTGTTTGAACTATTAATGAAATTGTGAGTATACAATCAGGTAATTTTACTGTAAATGTGTTGTTGTAGTTGCTCACTAACATTGTGATACTGTTACACACTACAAATCTGTTGCCCTTTTGGATAACAAATAACTTACTGACTGCGTTCTTCCAAAGCTTTTTAGAAGAGAGCAACAATTCTCTGTGTGACATTAATCACATTGTATGATGAGGGTGTAGGCGATGAACAAAAGACACTGTGCTCTCCTTATTGTACTGCCTGACAGCCTCAAGGGATATTTTTTTGTCAATGCAACAATGCAACCATGCTCTTTATGTTACACTACAGCCTTACGTGACCCACTTCAGGAGTACATTCACCACAAGGATATGTATTCAGTGGTTTAAATGCTTGGCGCCATGGATGGATTATGAAACAATGGGGTCCCAGGACACGGATGTAAAAGGTTCCACCACCTGTCCTACATAGGAGCACAACACAGGTTTGCCTCTTTGTTGTTGTTTTGTGTCTCATTGTAGTGCTTTTGTGTCTCTTTAGGGTCATTTAGTGTCTCTTTGTAGTGCTTTAGTGTCTCCTTTGAGCCATTTTGTGTCTCTGTCTAGTCATTTTCTAGTCCTGAGCTGCTGGGGCAAGCATCAAGGAAATAAAACAAAGCTGTTTAAGACATAAATACTTCCAACAACTTTATACTGATGGCAAACTGCCCGTCTTGGCTCGGAGAGTATTGGCTTCTTTTCATTGTTTAATGCATTTTAGAACAATGTAAATACGGCTGCCACTAGATGTGAGTAAATACAGGCCTAAAAATTATGTCTGTGAATTGCACATGAGAATATTAAGTTGATTTTTTTTGTTTAAATCAAATTATAGCAACCACAAAAGTCTTCGTTTGGCTTCATGTGGTGTCCACAGTGATGGTTTTCAAGAAAAATGGAGGTTTTCTTCTTTGTATTCCTGCTCTGGCATCCAACTGCACAACAAAATATTTTTATTCTGGGTATCTCAAATGTTTTTCTGGTGCCCGCTGTTTGGACCTAACTGTGACATCCACTCCAAATTGATCTATAAAGAGCATAATAAAACACAGCTAGATCTCTTGCATTGTGAGGGTTGCATTGTGGGTAATGTAGGAGACATATTTTGACAGGAAAGACATATCCATGAAACAAAAAAAACAATATATCTGGATTTTGACGCTTAAATAAGCTGCTAGTGAGTCTGACAACGTTATGGGAGTGCAATGCTAAACAGGTGGCGTAGCCTTCTCATTTAAAGAGACACTAAGGGTCAGCTTATGCATGAACAGAACTAGTTGTACGTTGTGTTGTATGACCATGTTAGAAGGAGATATAGTAATGTTTAAATGTCGGGATAAATAGTGTTGCACTTTGAAGTTACAGAAATTGTTGTGCAGAGGATGAAAAAAAAAACACTGAGAAGTGCAAACAGAAACGGTTGAACAACTTTCAGTGGTCTATTTTTTTTAAATTGTGACCAGGTCTCACCAGGTCTTGTTATGAAATGAGAGGTGACTTGTTGCAGAACAAACGACGGTGGGAGTGAGAGCTGGAGAGACGAGCGCTGGGAAGAGTTTGTTGTAATTGGAGTACAGAAAGTGTAGCTTACTCTTATCTAAAATATTTTCAGTGTCATGGCTGAATATTTAAGTGATTTCGACAATGTGGAAAAGTGCAAGATTTCTCCTTGAGCGCAACTTGGTTACAGACACTACCAAACAGAGCAGATCAGCAAAAGGTAGGTATAGAAAAACTTCTCATTTCTCTCTAAGATGCAGTGGTTAGCATTGTCAACTCACAGCAAGAGGGTTCCTGGTTCAAACCCCGGGTGGGGGAGACCTTCCGTACGGAGTTTGCATGTTCTCCCTGTGTCACTGTGGCTTTTCTTTGGGTCCTCCAGCTTCCTCCCACAGTCCTATAACATGCAGGTTAATTGGTGACTCTAAATTGCCTGTAGGTGTGAATGTGAGTGTGAATGGTTGTGTGTCTCTATGTGTCAGCCCTGTGATAGTCTGATGACCTGTCCAGGGTGTACCCCGTCTCTCACCCAGTGTCAGCTGGGATAGGCTCCAGCCCTGACGATCCCCAACAGAATAACAAGTTACGGAAAATGAATGATTGAAAGGATCCTTTCCATAATGTTTCCAGACAATTCAAGACTTTAGTAGCAAGCACTTTTAGTAGACGTAAATGGACAGTGCACAATTACCCATGAGGATTACATTGCAGCCTGTTTCACTGCTGCTGCAGCTGAAGTGGTCTCTCTCAATAACGGACCAATTTCAAAAGTTTTTGTCTCCATTAGACACAGAAACACAGAAAATTGGGTGCAGGATCAAAAACCCAAAGTTTACCTTTCAGTTAATCATTGGCTATCTAATTTTTTGGTGCCAAAGGAAGACCTGAAGCAGGACTCAAGAGGGGTATGGCCTTCTTTACTAATCCTTAAAAGGAATTTAAGCTGTTATTTTTACATGTTACATACACAAAGGCCCCAGATACACACATGCACAAATAGGGCCTATGCATATGTGATCCATAGAAGGACCTGAACTGGTTCCCAGGGCAAGTCCCTCTGGGTGGACTGAGCTACTGCTGACCCTTAACCATAGGGTTAACTATAGCCAGTCTTGACTTAGCCCCTATTTCCTGATATACATGTATCCCTAAATATTCATCATCCATGGGTATTTGTGTCTCTGTTTTTACAGACTGTAATATTAATATTCAGTCTAACAAAGCCTGTTATGCATTTTCAACACAATATGAGTGCAAACTTCCTCTGTGTGGCGATAAATGACATGCTCTGTTCTATATTTGGATCGTCTGATGATTTATTTCATGCATATTCATTAAAGTGTGTGTGTGTGTTACGCACATGAATTCATATGATTAGGAGTGAGTGTCCAAAACCGTAAATGCTGACCCAGATATCACTTGTTGAGAGAGGTGAAGGAGGTGACTTGGGAAAACTGGGTAATGAAGTACCTCCACAGACCATATTAAATGGCTGGCCGGTGAAGTGGTGCATGACATCAGCACAGTAATATCAGTGTGACGCACTTCACCGAGGTTCATTAACATTCTTTGTTCCAAAGCCGTTCTCATAACAGAAAACAGCTCCAGAGCTCGCCTGGTGCATACCGTGTTAGACTCCAGCACACTGAGACCCCCCAGCAGCATGAGCTGGTTTAGGAAACAGAAAAATAGAAAATGTTTGGTGCTTTGGAGTAAAATAAAAAGAGGATAACCAGGGGCACTGTATCTGCTTTCCTCATACATGTTGCTGACAAATTCAACCCATTAATGATGACGCTGAAACCAGGAAAACACAAACGTCATGACTTCATATATTACGTCAGAACTAAACCTAAGATTGCTGATATTGATTGGTATTAAATTATAATTGGCTTCTTGTGGCTCTGGAGGGAAACTACAACATGCGGTTAAGGTGACTACGGTCAATATCTCCCTCTAGTGTACAGAAATAATACTTCACCTTGAGCTGCCAGAACAGTTTCACTGCTGGATATTGACCATTTCTTGTTGTATGCTGCCATCTTGTTGTGAAGAAGAAACACAACACTTGAGTATTAGATTTCCTTAGTGAGACTTTAGGCAGCTGTAAATATTCTTTCTCTACTCTTTTCTCTGAGTCTTGCTGTAAGAGGGAATTGATTTGTCAAACTTATTGAAGCCTCATATTAGCTTTGGTTTAACTCAATAAATAAATTGTAAACAGAAATCTGATTTTGTCTCACATCAATTTTACTGAAACTGCTTTGACAGAGGCTTTGGGGCTATGAACCGGAAGAACAATTAAAGTGGCCAGCAGTGCTTTCCTTGTGGATTTGGGCATGTGGTTATTGTTTTAAGGCACTTGAAAAATACCGTAAAACTTCAAATAAAAGCCATAACATTGATTATCAGGAGCAGTCTGTTTTTTTTCTCCACCATTTTAGTTTTTTCCACCATTTTAGTTCACTTTTAGTAACTCTGGTACTTATCGTTTTGCTATTGTCACTTTATTAGGCAGTGATTTTTCCTTCTGCTCCTTGAAAACACTTCTATCTTGTATATTTGAATATTTTTTTAGATATTTAATACTCTATTGTTCTAAAAGTTGGCCCAGTGAGTGACCCTGAAATGGGGAATCTACTGGTTGGTACTAGTTGTTCCTGGCTGTGAATGTTAAATTGTTGTTACTGTACTTAGTGTTAATGTTGAATCTCTCTCCGGTGCAGGACTTTCCTTCAGGATAAATAAAGTTCTGTTGAATTAAACTGAGTTGAACTGAATTGAATTGAATAAACACCTGTCTCAATTAGACGCCTGGTCTGGTTGCCAAGAAGTTAATTCTTATAGAAGTTCTTTGGATGAATAAAGCAGGTTGTTGACTAACCACTTGAGCTAAGCTTAGTTAGCTGCTTTGATCGCACATACAAATATGTTCAAACGTTTGTCATTATGGAGATGCTACACATCGTTAGCTCGGTTAGATTCTCCACAATTCAATCATTCAGTTCATTTCACTGAAACCATGAGGACCAAAGAAGACAGTAAATCATTCAGATTCACCAGAAGTCAGAATATAGGCCTATATCCATTCCCCAGCTACCCTGTAAGTTATTCATATCCCTCGAGTCCGTAAGGGTCCTCAGATCAAAAGAACCAAAAGGGTTTTTCATAAAAATGTATTCAAGTTGTGAGTATTGTTTTAACAGGATAAAGTGTTGTGTCAGTGTGCTGTGTGCCGAAAAACAAGCGTCATAACTCTTTCTCTCTGATGCCCTGTCTCTTGAAGTTAGGTCAAATGAATGATTCATAACTGATAGGTCATTTGAAGCCTCGTTTTTATACAAATAATATTCATACTGATTCAAAATAACAATTTGATTGTATATCCTGTGTTTACTGAGCAACAGTGTTGTGTGAAAGGATTTAAGGGCCTGTCCCATCAAGACGATTTAACCAAATAATAGCCCAGGCTACTAATTGCAGTTGTAGGGTATGAACATATCATTTAAGGCTGTGTTTCAGTCGTGCATAGTATCAAACTTTTTTTTTTTTTTACATTTTGGCTTTTTGTTCATTTTGAATAAACACTTATATAAACAAGTGTACATTTTTTTCTCCTTTAAAACTGAGGGGAATTTTGTCATTAAAATTAATGTCTATGCATTTGTAATAAAACATTGTTGTTAACTGTTTTCACTGTCATAAATTGTGCAGAGACAGGACGTGGGGCTTCACACTACTACTCTATGCTTATAAACATGTCTGGTTACACGTTCACCTGAGCTCTGAAAATACAGTGAGAAAGGGACTTGGGCACCACCTTTGAAGAAGATGAGTGGGATAAAATCATTGGGGTTACCAAGAAGCTTTCCAGAGATATCAGAAAAAGGTTATTAATACAGTTCAAAATTTTCCACCAATTCTACTGGTATCCTTGCAGATTATTCAGACTGGGTTTAAAAGACACACCAGAGGTTTAACTTTTGGATCAGAGTCCATGAGTACATCACAGAGGTCGCAGGGGTAGATTTTGAGTTTTGTCCAGGTGTGTACATCCTTGGAAATCCAAAACCCACTGACCACATTGTAAAACCCCAAGCAAACTGGATTCAGACAAGTGTTATGGTTGATAAACAGATGATTATGAGAAAGTGGAAAGATGTTGAAGGCCCGTTATTTCAAGAATGGATCTCAGAAATGGGCAACGTGGCAGCTTTTGAGAGAATATCTTATAGCCTAATAAATGAGGTAGGAAAATATAATAATAAATGGAGAGTGTTTCTAGGAGGGTGGATGTGGCTGGGCTTTGACAAGATGACTTACATGTCATGTTAATACTGGTATTTTGATTTACCTTTGTATATTATTTCATTACTATGGTTATTAGTTTTTATTTTATCTATTAGTATAAGTCAATCCTTACCTATTTTTTGCCTGGTGTTGTTCCTTTTGTTTTCTCTGTTGAGGCAGTTCATGTTGTAGAAAAGTTAAAACTAATATAATAATAAACAGGTTATAAAAATTGTAATTGTGCTTTGGCAGCATAAAAAAATGGAGTTTTTCTGCCCCCTAGTGGCCATCAAAAAAAACATGCCTGCTCTCATGACTGCTGCACTCTGACTGTCCGAAAGGTGGCGCCATTGCTCTTGAAACCAGTTCGCCAACAGTGAACCAGCAGAGGGAGAAGAACAAAAGTCAGGAATGTGAAATCCAGTCCGCAGTTTGCAGCCGCCTCGACGTTACTCAAGTTTCACTCCGACGCGTGCTCTCCTCTTCTCTGCCTGCTTTGTGTTGTCAGGCAGAAAGACACAGCAGCCAGGGTGGCGCGTGTCCTGATACACAGGCACCCCGTCATCGACCAGAGCTAAACAATAGATAGTCTTTTTTTGTTGTCCGTTTCAAAGTAGTTAGGTGTTATTTATAATTTCTGCTACAATGTCGGTGGGTGTGGAGTCTGGATTCTCGAGCGAGGAAGTCTTGAACAGCCGCTTCCCTCTCCACCGGGCGTGCAGGGATGGAGATGTCGGTGCCTTGTGCTCCCTCCTTCAGTGCACCTCAAACCCGGCTGACCTCGCTGTGGAGGACACCTTCTACGGCTGGACGCCCATACACTGGGCCGCTCACTTCGGAAAGGTAGCTCACTAAATGTGTCTTTAACGAATAACGGAATAAATGTTCCTAAACGAGCGTTTTCGCGTCCTGAATGAGCGCCAACGGTCGACATTCGGCCATTTCCTGATGTTTGCCGTAATGTTAACGTTAGCCTTTGGGACCAAAAAGCAGCCATCGTTAACTGGAGGCAGACAATGGACCATTAACGTTTAATTGATAGTGTTCGCTAGCTAACGGATTTTCTTTGTCGACGTTAACGTTACCCATATCTAATAACGTTAAACATTTTAAGCAAAGTTAGGCTTTGTCTTAAGGAAGGTTTTGCGAGTAAGAATTTGACGTCGAGCGGGAACAATTTTAACATTAACTTAATGGCCGTTACATGAGACGCTGACGAGAAATTAACGTTAACAGTAGTTAGCTTTAGCTAGCTTAACGTAGTTAGCGTAACGGTAATGTTAAACGTTATTAGCAAACATTGATGTAGAGTACAGAACTGTACCAATTGTCAGTAATGTATCTTTTTTCTTCTTGATTTTTTTTCTAAAGCTTCACATTGAAAAGTTGTACCTAACAAGTCAGCTATTAACTTTAATGACTCATTTCCAAAACAATCACACATGCTTGTGATAAGTTTTCCATTAACTACACATAAGGAAGGGCAGGCCCACAGTTTGCACATATATTGGATGCATGCCCACAGTATGAGCAGTAAGGACTCAAAGACTGAGCCAGGTCACATAATAGCGATGCATTTTTTCCTTTTCACCAGCTACTGTAGATGTTACACTTGTCTATACATGCCCTGTGTCTTCCTGGGAAGTAATGAATGAATAAGTCACTGCACATGCCTTCAGAAATATGTCTGACTTTCCATGCGTTGCCTTTGTGTCTTCGCAGTTGGAGTGTGTGATGCGTCTGGTTCAGGTGGGCTGTGGTGTTAATGCCATGACCTCCAGGTTTGCACAGACGCCCACCCACATTGCTGCATTTGGGGGCCACCCTGAGTGCTTGTTATGGCTACTCCAAGCTGGTGCAGATATTAACAGACAGGTATGACATCAGATGCACACACTCAGCACATGCAGGGGAATTAAATAGTTTGGCTCAACCTAGTCAAGTCAGTTTACATGAATTTTCCTTGTTGACTTTTTTGGAGGAATGCATGTCTTTCACAAAGTGTACTGACTACACACATCACAAAGCGACTGTGGACTTCATATGACTCCACACTCAATAACTCACTTTGAGAGCTACATATGGGTAAGAGAAAGCAGTAGAGCAGTGTGGGAGGTTGAGCTCAGACTGATCCTATCAAGGAGGATCACTCTAAAGCTGGGTCACGACCCTCGCAGTCTACTTTTGCCACTTACCCCTCAACCCGATTTATGTTCAGATTACATTCATCACATTTTCTGATAATGCATTTCCTCTCAGACTGTTACGTGTTTTACTTTTCCACTTCATGTATTTTCATGCAGACTCATGCACTGGGACTATATTTTATGCTTGGCTGCACTGCTGAGAGAAATCAGATTAGTAGGTCACGATTACATAATGGCTGTCGTCATCATGAAACACATTTCTATCAGTTGGCTTTGAATTTGCTTAGCATATGCTGAAATAAATACTTTGGGAAGCTAAGATTGTGACCTTCCCACTCTTGGATTCTTGATATTTCGACATTGCCGGTGTTGGACAGCGCGATAGCTCAGTATTTGAGCTCGGCCCACATTGCATTGTGGTTAGATAGAGCCTTCTGGTGTTTTTTTACTCTCTCTCTTCCATCTGCACTCCTACTAATGTGTAACTGTAAATGTGTGTGGGCGGCGGTGAAGTCTGGTTGAAAAGTTCAGGCTCTGCCCTGCAGAGTTACGCCCTGTTGTCATTTGTTTTTTAACCTTGGTAATGGAGAAAGGCGGCAGTTAGGGAAGGGTTGTTGATGTTTGATAAAAAAATACTCATAGATATATTTAGCATCTAAAAGTATTTTGGCTCCTGCTGCTCTTGTTCACAGTACAGTCATGTTTTTCTGTGTGTAAATGCAGTCTTTTGTCGTCACTCAGGACTATGTGGGTGAGTCGCCCATCCACAAGGCTGCTCGTGCGGGCAGTCTGGAGTGTATCAACGCTCTCTTGATTCAGGGAGCGAAAGCTGAGTAAGTCCTGTGATCAGATCTGTGTCTTCATTTCTTTTCCTCTGTACTATCCAACATCTCAGTTACACCTTTGCAAGGGATCGCCACCAAACTCAAGTCGGAGCATGGAATTTAAGTGACGCTGTTTCTAGTGTTGCAAATAAGAGAGTCGGAGGATGTGCAAATTAATTTAACAGATCTAAACACGAGATCAAACAACTTGGAACGCTACATTTTTCTTACACATACCCAGCCAGAGGGAAGCTGCTGTATTAAACGCTAACTTTACACTAAATCGCTTTAGGCTGTATAGTGTGTATAACTGTAAGCAGTGCCGCTGGACACATTTTTAAGATTTTAGCATAACTTTCAAGAGAAGCGCAGAAGTAGTTTTGTAAAGATCCTACAAGAAACCACCATGATTCCTTGAAAACTTGGTATTAATCCGGATGGGCGTGGTTTAGCAGGATCTAGCAGTGCATGCTCCGATGAACTCTGTGACCGTCTCAGCCCGCGCTCTGAGTGCATGTTCATGCATACAATATGAGATTAAGTTATCTGATGCATGTCAAATATGAAGGCATGCAGAATATACTATCCATGTTTTCCCTATGATTAGTATATTTGGTCCCACACAAGGAATAGTCTGCCCTGTAAGCCTGTTTGGGCCAGATCTCTAAATCTAAATGTTATGTTTTAGCACTATCTAGCTGTACATGTTTTCCAGAATAACATGGTGATTGAGCAGTCAGGTAAAAGTCATATGGAAACGTGCAGGGAAGTCTAGTCGCCGTTACAGCTGTACAGTTTATTCAATTCCAAGAAATTTTAACTTAAGAGTACCCTTTCAGTCAGCTTGAGACTTTCTTGTTACAGAATGCTTAAGTTAAAAAACAAAATGATTCTGTAACCACTTCAGCTTAAAACAGTTTAATCGTGTCCTGCGTTATATAACAGAATATTAATAGAATTGGTGGTGCTCCCTTGAAAATGTGACACATTTTGTTAATCCTTGAAATTGTTGTTTATCATTGCAACAATTCACAGTAAGTTGCCCTCTGTGTAATAATATTGGCAGAGACTTATTGGGGGGTCAAGGGGAATGATTTATAAGTACCTTTTACATTCAGCAGACACATTCAAATTAAATGTATGATTTAAGGACAAGCTGCATTTAAACAAAAGCAAACATTTAACAGAGTATGGTGTCTTCAGTATTAACTAACAGCTTTGTAAATGGAGCACAATTATTACACTTGAAAGAGGACAACTTAATGTAAAGGTTGATAAACTGTTTTTAGTCTAGTAGGCCATATTGCATGATCTTTGTTAAATCTAGAGTGTGGTTTTCTTTGTTAACATTTGTTTTGGTTAGTGTCTTACATATACAGCTTTGGATGACCAAATGCACATTGCCACTTTTTCCACTGCCCTTTTATTGTGTTAAAAGGCTATAATTTTGTTGCATAAAATGAAAACGCATCACTTATATAAAATTGGTTTGCATACTTAACATTTTTAAGGAGAAAGCACAAGAACTAAAGGATCAGATTTCCTAATTTTGATTAAACTATTTTGCCTGCTGCCATTATACTTTAGATATCAGAACCTTATTTGATTAAAATTATACAAAAAATGCTCTTAGTATTGACAAGAAAATAAAGAATGAAATGGATTACAAGATAATGATTTTACATAATGAATGCACCCAGCCAAGACCACCCTGTTTCCTAGTAGTATTTTAGGAAGTGGATAATCCACCTCAGTTGTAGTGTTTAGCCACACCTTTTCAGCTGGCAGCTCCTTTTATGCTTTCCATTTATAGAATACATTCTGTTACTGTTGCTGCACCTGAAGCGTGAACAAAGGCAGAAGAGACATAACTCATCTTTCTTGTTTCTTTAGTTTAGATCGTGTAAGACCTGTAGGGAGACAAAACGGTTACCAATGACAGTGTTACTCTTTGTGTTGCCTTTCATGTCTTGGCAGATCATAGTTATTATTTCCCCAAGGTCACACACGTCAGTCAACTCAATAAACCAAGCGTATGATTCACCTACTGCCATATTTTACACAAGTATGCAAACTTAGCTTTTTGAACTGCTTGTTACTCACACTCTTATCACGGTTTCATAAATCAGTCATGTTTTGTTTGGCTAGAGTAAGAGTATACTATTCGAGAAAGCTGACATTTAGCATTGCAGCATATTTTGATTAAAAAAAAAATAATATTGAGATAAGTAATTTGCAGATTTTGCTTCCTCAACTAAACTATTGTTTTACTTTCATTTTTTGCAACAAGCTGTATGCCTTTTTCTGATACGATTGACGTCCAAAGGCCCAAAACAACCAGGGGGTTTATAAATGCAGTTTGTGTGTAGCTTTTGTATGTTTTTATCCTGAGAGAAAAATTTGATTATTTGGTCTCATAAATTAGAGCTCAGCAAATGGTGTCCGTGGAAGAAGTTATTAGAAGTACCATAGTGAAATGCTTGCTCTATTTGTTAGGTATGTGTTGGAATGAGAAGAGAAGTCTGATACAAGCTGAGCAGACGCATGGCCTCCAGTTACCTCTGGGCCTGATAAGGAATGCAAACAATGCAAACACACTTTTTGCTAACAAACTTTTTTAAGGGTTATTGAAACACACATTTCTAATCCCTTACTTGTAGTTTTTATTGGACTACATGGCCCTAGTTACAGAAAACACAAACAAGGAATTTAAGAACTGGAATAAATATAATTTTATGAAGGTAACAGTAGTTGATCCTGACAGCTGAGACACATTGACTTTGGTTAGTCAGACTAAACCACAGTGACATACTCTATATTCTTAGTAAAACCTACATTTCTCATGAAACCCCTGGTTGTTCTGGCCACAAATTAAAACCAGAGCATCCATTCAGACATGTTTAATAAATGCTTTATTTCTTGTTGATGTCCTGTGATGTGCATTTGGTTACCAGCTGATGAGTAATATTTATGATGAAATGATATGTGATTTCCCCCTTCCCCCTGCAGATGACAGATAATGCATTTAGTTCAGTTTATTATCAAGTTATTTTTTTTTAACTTATGACCCAGAAATGTATAGAGGCACAACTGGGAGGGAAACTAAGAGGCACTCTAGGTGGGAATGAGGCTCATGACAAAATAACTGTAGACTAACTTCGAAGTTAAGTTGCTGTCAAATATCTAACTGTTAAGCAATAACGTTGAAATGTCATACTTAAAATTTCTTATTAATAATATAAAATGAAGGGAACTTAAACAAAAAAGATCACCTTGAAAAACATTTTTGATATGGAGAAATTGTTATTTTAAATTAAATTTAACCGATATACTTAAGAAGATATCCAGTAAATCATCATAGTATTTGGATTATTAGTGCTTGATTGCTTGTGTGTCCTGTGGCACAGTAAATGTAAAGACTCTGGAATATAATTTTTATGAAGATTTTGTGTACTAATTGCCATATTTACATGGTCAAACATAATAATAAATGCAGGTTAAATTAATATCCTACAAATGCAAGTCAGATGCAGAATATTCAGGAGATAATAAAGTGTAAACTGCATTGTAAAATGACCTTTTTAACCCATTTTTGAATTGTAATATTAATATAGTAATATTTTACCAAATCAACAATATACATTACAAATTGCAGTTGCATCAATATTTTCCAATAAATAATCCACAGAACTTGAACAAACTGAGCTCAACAAATATTTCCTTTAATCCAGCTTCAGATCTCGGTCAAATTTTCTGAAAGTCCCTTTTCATGACAACATAAATCTTTTTAGTGGATACCTACAGGATTCTTCCCTCTTAATATCTCTTGTCATTTTGGTGGCCATACGTGTGTGATGGTTTCTTTCATCTCTGAAGACAGCTTTTAACTCCGCATTGTCAGACATCTTAGAAGTGCATCTGCGCCACCCTCCGCAACAAAATTGACAGTCTACAGCGAAACACAATGAAACAGTTCAAGGGCGTCTTTGTTGTCCAGGTTTAAGTCTTCCCATTTTTAGTTCTTTATCTATCAAGTCAAGTTTAAGAATTTATTCTTAATTGAAACTTGCAAAGCCATCCATAATCAGCATTAGTCATCATGAATTCAAATTAAAATCAATACTTAGTACAAAAAGCCTTTGGCAGTGATGTCCCTTTATTTAGTGCTTCATACAAACAGGATTTGCTGCATCCCATTAATGATGTGGACACTGAACTTTGTCAGTAATCCTTGCTATTATCAGTCCTCTTGTTGAGTTCCTTCTGTGAAGATCCTCGACTAAAAGGCCTTCATCTTCTGATCCATCGCTTTGCATCACCTCATCTTCTGCTGTTCTTGAATACAGCTCAAAGACTTTGATCGGTTGGACGGTGCCTTCATTGAGAGAAATAATCAGTGGTCTCTTCTCATAAACTGTATTTCTAAAATACATATATTATACAAGACTTTGCAACTTCGACATTTCCTTCTCTCCTTGCACTGGAGCTATTAGCCCTTTGCTTGTTGAGGAGGAACAGAGGAGGAGGTAAATGGCAAGGAGAAACCGCACTTAAATGGATCCATCTCTGATTCATTAGTGGAACTGCAATTCTCAGAGAGCTCTCTCACCATCTGCCCCCACCGCTGATTCAACACAGTGAGTAGGCCGAATTGCTGCTGTAAAGGGCTGACTGTGGTTCCAAACGCCATAAAAATTACAGGCCACAGATGATCAGTAATGGCCCAACAGCACCTGATGGCTGACTGTGGGTTTGATCAGGGGCCTGATACCTCCCAATATAAAATACTTGGATGCATTTACTGTCCAAAATATGAACTAAAGCTTTCAGCCTCAGAAAATACCTGTAGTATCATGTTTGGAGACATTTTTATATTGCCTGTGTTCTAGCCCCCTGTGTCCCAAGTGCTGATACCCCAGTTTTATATATGCACAGGATTTTTTCCTTGCACATGCCTGCACTGGAGAGCCCTGTTTCCTGATGAACGAATAAATGTCCTTGAATGACAGAAGAGGAGAGTACGCTCATTCTTGTGTGATACTTATCTTTGTGCCACTGCAAAGTGAGAAGAACTTTCCAGTCGAACAAGTACGACATCTGAATGGTTTCAGTTTGGTGAGAGTGGAACAGTCTTGTTATCTTTAGGCCAATCCATAGTTTTCGTGTCCGCTTGTCCACAAGGGTCCACTCTGGTCCGTGTGACATAAATGTTTTTCACCATCTATGTCTGCCAGGGTCTGCACGGACCCTTGTGCAGATGTCTGTCTTGTGCGCCCTGTGCACTGGGCGCCAATATAATCTCTTGTTCCGCAGTCCGATGTAAAACACTGCAGCCAGGCCAGCTGCGTTAGTTTTAATGTGGATATTAGACATCGACCCTGGACCCAGTGGCATCCTCTGTTTGTTGCCAGCATGAGGCCGTACTCTCCCCTCTCAGCCCTCCCAATTACTGCTGGAGGCTGTTGCGGACCCTCAATTCTGCCACTAATGGAACTGTGTCAGCCGTATGCACACATTTAATGAGGAAAATATGTCCAAGCCTTGACCCAGCCTTCAAGAAAATTCTTGTCTTATTGTCACACTTCCTTTTATTGTCTTTCCATTTAAAACTAATCAGACAAAATTCTTAATGGTTCTGGTGTCTACACTAAATGTTACAACATAAGACCCTACAGGCTTTAAATTAAGGAAATTTTTCCTTGTTGAAACAGGGAAAAATATAATCTAAAATCCTGTCAACTCTATGGGACTTAACCTGACTGTGACCAGCAATATTTAATAAAGATTATAAAAATTGGTCTTAGTGCTCTGATGATCTAAATATTGTGTCCATAGAACCCACCCAAATATGATCAAACATTAAAGAAATAAAAACAATCCTCTAATCTCTAACAAATGCCATCATTAAAAAGGGTTTTTTTTATTTGTCATGAGCCTCAAAGTGTTCAGGTGGTCCATTAGTGAGCTAGCAGCAGGTAGGAAATGTGTTTAGAGGTTGTCGGTGATGAGAGTAGTGCAGAGACAGAGGCTTAGAGCAGCTGAGTGAGATGGGTTAGATTTGCATACCATCATGTACTGAACTGTGTAATGCTAACAATCATCCTGTTGCAATGGTTATTCACTGTCATTTCACTGTACCAAATATTTTACTTCATACACAGAAATGTTTTATTTTGTATGTCACAGTATTAACCCTATACAATATCATAGTCTGTTTTGACATCTAATCTTTGTCACCTTTTCCTTTATGAAAGTGACAATAAGTTACAAAAAAAAAGTTTTCTATACTGAAACAGAACCGTACGTCTTAATGTTTTGCAGCCATTGAATTGGAAATGACTTGGTTTTTTCAAGTAATCCTAGAAAGGGGGAGAATAGACACTGCTGAGTCTGCCCCGTTCCCTGGGATAGCCGCACTGTTGTGGCATTGAGTGTTCTCACTATCGCTTCCTATCTACACACTGGCAAACTGTTGAGGTATTTCTTGCGGTGATTGGTTTTAATGCTAGGTTTTTTATGAATCAAAACTAAAGTTTTAGACCTGCATGCTTTGCTTATTATCCATGATTGTTCCTGTATCTAGTCTTTTTTTGTTTTTTATTTTATGATTTTGTTTTTGATTTTGTGAACTAACCATAGGAGCCCTTTATATGGACAGGTTTAATCACGTGAGTCCCATGTCAACATGTAGCATGATAATAGGCTGCCTCTGGAAGGTTAGACGATAGTTAGAGAAGATACATATTGTGTGCTTAGGACGGAAAAGCAAAGCATACCAGGCATTTACAAAAAATTAACGCTTCCTTTTTTAAATTGCTGTACCAAACCTGGGTTAATTAGTGTACTCTGTTATCCATGCTTTGGATCAGTGCTTATTGTAGATGTGAGGTCTCACTAAAGGAATACAGTTCCTGTGTGAAGGGATTAGCTTTGCAATTATGAAGGGAGGGTCATCGAAGTAGAGTTAGCAGATATTTGCAACAGTGAGTTCAAGTTGGGGCGCCCTGGTACCTCACCTGGTAGAGTGTGCGCACCATGTACTAAAGGCTGAGCCCTTAATAGCGGCCCAGCTTTGCTTCCAACCCTCGTCCCTTCGCTGCACATAGTCCCTGACCCCTCTCCATCCTCCTTTCCTAATAAATAAAAGCTATCCCCAGCCTAAGAAAAAGCTTATAAAAAATCCTCTCTGTTATTATAGTTTTCATCTGATTTCAGCAGAATTTGTTTTCTCAAAAGACAGTGTCCTATTTCAGATCATCTTTATATGTATCTAAAACCTGCATAAATATATTTGTATTAACATCTGTTGTCGTAATGCTACAGCACTTTAACCCTCCTTGCACTTCTTTTCGGTCTAACCTTAAAGCAAGGCTGGGATGAAAAAAAAAATGCGGGAGTTTCTATGACTGCTTTCTCAGTAGAAATGAGATCATATATTCCCTAAAATGAGGTTTGGCTTTTAACAGCCACCCTCAGTATGAATTTTTTTAGACTTGGGAAAAACTGAGTGGAAGCCAGAGTAAAAGAGAAGGTAAGGTTTGGTGGGATTTGGTCTGAGGGCAGCACACTTGTGGCTGCAGAGGCTGCAGACTTTAACCACAGGACTTCCTCTGAACAACAAATATGACAAGTACTTTGTGTAGAATTTAACATGAAAAAGAAAATAAATGTAGTTTACAGTAAAAGATAATTGCTTAGAGGATGACATGATACCTTAAAATTTACTTTGCGTACAGTAATGTTTTTATTCACTGGTGCTTCTTTCGTCCATTCTGATTTGCTTAGTGGACTTGTTCTGTTCAAAGAGAAATTTTATTCTATAGAGTACTGCATCGTTTAATTTACTTTAAATAGATAGTTTCATAGCAGTTTTGAACACTTACACTGATAGTTTGACATTTAGATTTCTATTCCTTAGAGTGAGACCAATCCATCTACCGTACTATTATAAGCTTTGTGGTATAAATTTAATCTGTTGGACTAATCCTTTGGAAGCGTTAATTTTGAAGGGGACGGGTAATGTGCAACAAGTTATTGTGTGATTTTAATTTTTTTTGTTTTTCAATGTTTATCTTTATAAAATGTTTTTCATGTGCACTAGCTCTTGAAATGTTTCTTTTTTTGCACAACTGTTTAGATAAAAATGCAGAGTAAGAACAGTTTCTAAACACAAAAAAAAATGAATGACCAAACAGCAACAGTGTGCTTTAAATTCATTCATTCACTGTGTGGAAGTCAAAGTCACTTGCTTGCAAATTAACAGCGAATTGTTAAATAATTTAGAGTTTAATCAGGCCGTTCCTAAAGCAGCCACATAATATACAATGTAAATCACTAAAAATGAATGTTACCTATTCTCTAGTGCATCAATATCAGTGTAAAATACCCTGTGGATGGTAAAGTTTTCATTGTTTCTGTCACATTTTTAATCGTATATATAAGCTTGGACGTGGGCCAGAGTCCCACTTCTTTGACAAAGACGTGTTTGTTTGCTTAGAGAACTCATTTCGCAGTTCGATGACATTTAGACACAGAACAAGTGCAGTATTGTTGTGTAATTGGCCAATGGAGAACGGAGAAATTCTCATCATTAAGCTAAAAGGTCTCCATTGGTTAGAGGAGGACTGGCAGACATTTGTTCCTGCTCAAATATTTTACATCAGCAGGAGGAAATTTAATGTGTAATGTCTGGCATTTTATTCACTAAATAACTGCAGCAGCAACACACTAATATACATACAGATCTGATCCTTGATTTAAGTGTTATTATTTAATCATTTTAAGAAGACCAGTTATCTGTCATGGTTTTATTTTCCAGTGACATTGCTTCCATACTCAGATGCCATGTGCAAGTCTAAAACATTTAAAACATGTGACACGCCACTGTTTGCTCATTCATTTTTGATCTCAGAAAATCGCCTTATTCCTGCTGCACCTGGATATGATAAACACAACTGTACGTAGTGCAAAGACTCTAATTGGAGGTTTTACAAACACATCTTAGGGTAGTACAGCTGTTGCTCTTTTCATTCTTATGTTCATCTTTCTTGAAACACGATGAAGAAGAGGTCTTTACAGCTCTACCTTCCCAAGAGAGGACGTCTGGATTTGTGAGCAGTTTATCTTCTCATTCTTCCTCTTAGCTGCTGATTCTGTGGAGTTTCTTCAGACATACAACTTAAATCCTGACTTTCTTTGGACGATGAACTTGTTCTTGTCTCAGAAGAATTCTACAACCTTGCTTTGCTTCGCCATTGCTTCACTTTTGTCTTCAGGAGTACAGCTTATTCTCCACTTTGCACACACACTCTTTACATACAGTACACATGCATGCTGACATGCGCACCCTGTCAGGGTTTTTTTGGGACATGGCTACACCATTGGCTGGAATTTGGATGTGGCTTTGCAGTAATCCTTGAGCAGTATCACCGGTGGAAATATGAGATGACGGTGGCCTTTAACCCTTTAACCCCAAATCCTCCTTGATGCCGCATTCCTCCTGCAGATGGGCCGAAGCTCTTTACATCACCTTGAGAAGTTCTTCATTGGATTCAGTAGATCATTTGAGGTTTGAGGTTCCCATCAAAATAAACTTGTGCATACCTACAGTTGTCCTCATCGTGTCCTTCTGCAGCAGATGTGTTTCCCTAATTTGGAAACTGAGTCAAGATTTAAGTTCTATGGAAGATGCAAATGATCCTAAAGGATCAGTCGTCATCTCACATGAGGATGACGAAGAGGATGTGAGAGGGTAGAGCAGCACAGGATATTTCTATACATCTGTGTGTCTGTCTGTGTGTGCGAATATTTGCTTAATGAGTCTGTATGTGTGTGTGCCTGCGTGTGCGCGCTTGGGCGTGTCTTATTCTGTTTGTTTTTTATTTGTGTAAATCAAGCGTACATTGAGTGTCTCTAACACTCCTCTTTCTCATTGTGCAGTATGAGGAATGCCAGTGGGCTGACTGCTGCTGACCTGGCCCACGCTCAGGGATTCCAGGAGTGCGCTGAGATTCTCTCCAATGCCCAGAACTTCCAACAAAACATGGCTCAGTCCCATAACGGAGCTTTTCTGAATGGCATGACCCAGAATGGGGGCCTCGCTCGCCCCACTATCCAGGGACGCAGCTTCTTGAATGGCGTGCCCAACAGAAAGAGGTCATTCGATGGCATGGAGGCAAACCCAGTGAAGAAGGCTCGGCCTAACGGTAGGTCACTCAGCTCATTAAATGTGTTTTAGTTAGTTTTAAATTTACATTTTTCCAGGTTTCTTTGAAAGGAAAAACAGCATCAGTCTGTTCCAGCTGGAACATCTATTATTAGCTTAGACTGCTGCACATATCCCTTTTTAAAAAAGGGACTTTTGGAAATGTGGAGCGTTGACTGTCAAAAGTTAACATTTTGTTACAAATATTTCAGCAGGGGAGATTTTTATTTTTTAATGTGAAATGTGGAAATATAGATGCAAAAAATCAAGTTTAGTGTTGAATTTCTAATTTCATTGTCTTCAAATAGATGCAGAAAAAGTAAAAAATATTAATCTGAGGCCTTACTTCATGAACTTAATATTAAATTCTTCGCAAATATCAATCCTCGCTTTATATCTGCATGCATCTCACTCTCATAGGTCTGGGCATGCCACCAGAATTGCTGAATGGGAATGGGCCACTGGGTGGTGCTGGAGAGGCCCAGATGGAAAGCATGACCATGGAGTTGGCAGCGACTGTAACCTCAGGTGGGCCAGGACCCTTTGCATTTGGGCTGAATGGGTTTGCACCACCACAAGGGCCGGGGCCCATGGATCAGTGTGAGGACCAGGGGGCACAGCACAGGTCGAGCCCTGCGACTAAAGAGCTGGAGGTCATCACTGTGGCATCAATGCAGACCCCTTGTCGCTGCACCAACTCTTACGCCTACCTGTAGAGGGCTTGTGTGTGTAGGCACATGTTAATGTTCCCTTTTGTGCAGTATATCTTTTTGGTATGGTCTGGCTGTTTTGTTTGCATAACACATGCATAGAGGAATACATTTGTGTTGATCTGGTGGTAAGCTACGTTTGAAAGATGTATAGCAGTTTGTGTGCCGTATTTTCTACTTTTCCATGTACCTAATTATACTCGGATGGATAAAAGCATAGAGTTCTCTGTTATACAGTTATTATTTAATGCATCCGTCCAGTTATACAGACAATTGTTGTGTAATTCTTTATTCTTTAGGATGAGTTTTGTTTTGCACAATTATACAGCAACATCCCAGATAATGCAAACTTATTAGCATTCCCCCAACACAGTGGGTTCATCAGTACCAACTTAGGTCACATTGGCTCACTGGAAAAAGGAAGTAGTGTGTCAAATCAGTCATTATAGCTTGTCAAATTATGCATTGTTGCATAATTGGAAAAAGTTCAATACAGTACATGAAAAGTAATATCTAAATGGTGATTGGGTAATTTTCTTTAATATGCTCCCCCCGATGAATTCATTAAATTTAATTTAGTATACTTTCATATTAAGTATTGCTCGATTGATGATGACATTTATATAAAAATAATGAGTGCCTAAGCACTCTTTAATAAACACAGAGGAAACGTCTCCTGATACTGACTGCTACCACACATTAGCTAAAAGCTGTTTTGTATTCAGGATATTACCGTATGCCAAAGCATATCCCAACATGAATGTAGCTCGTAAAGTATAAACGATTCACTGTGCAGCTTATTTTGTAGTTTGTAGATGTCCTATACTAAGACATAGTGGGCCATGGGCTTGGAGTTTGGTTATTCTTCTTTTTCCTTTCTGTTTCTTTGGGCTGCGTGCTTGTTTGATTCTAAAGTATGGTGAATGTTCACTGTTAGTTTTTTAGGCAACTAGCAGGGCTTGCACATGTGTATGTTCTATGATAATCCCCCGTCTGAAGTTGATAACTGGCCGTTTTACAATCAGTAGTTATGAATAAACAGTACCGCTCAAGAAAGTTTGCATGGATTCACAAAAAGCCTTATTTCTTGAGCTGTATTGAATCGTTGAATAACTTTATGTACATTATTTTCAATTTTTTATAGATACTGAGAAAGGAAATTCTTCCTGTTTTTTTTGTAGTACTATTTCATGTTACAGGTGGTTTCTGTTTAAAGTTTAAGTGTACAGACATTCAGTTTGGAACATCCAATGCTTAGTACTGAGCAGGTTTAGCTTTGTACTTGATTGTGTGAAATCATTAAATGTTGATTCATTTTATAAATGTGACTCTGGTGGACTTTTGTTTTCTTGATGTATTCCCATGCATCTGTCAAGTCCTGTGCCATTGGCATTTCTGCAGGCCTGCGATCTGTGAAAAAAGTGGAATTTCAGGTTAATGCAAAGTAAGGCATTTAAACATGAAACTAATTTCACCAGACTGAACTGTTCTAATTTAAATGACATCTGCCCGTTATGTTGGATGTTGGATTATGGCATACCAACATGTCTGGAAGATTTAAGGTTTCCTTGGCTTGACGCAGTAGCTTAAGTACCACTGTGCAGGCAGAACTAGGTCACTGTGTCATAGTAACTGTATGTCAGAGCAACTCCGATCAGGATGTGACCTATATAAAACAGCAGGTCAAAACATGTGGGTTTGCATAAGGCTCTGGAATGTACTTTGCAATTACTGATCAACTTTTTTTGAGGGTTGTCCAAAAAAAAATCCCAGTGTGTTGAAATACAGTCACATAACCACTTTGTAACTGCTCACACAAGGTCCCTTTTAATAGTTGTGCAAAACAAAATCAATCCAGTGTTTTTTGTTCCCCCTGCCTCTCATGGTATTTACAGAAGCAGGAATATAGTCACTAATTCTATATGAATATATGCCCTTTGACCATTTGTCTCGTTTCCAGCGGCAGGTGAGAAACACTGTGAGGCTTTTTCCTCAAATGGTCACAATCAACCACAGCTTCCATTTGGGTGTGACCCCGTCGCAGATATCCTCCATGGCCAACTCACCCACAGTGACTCATCTGACAACAACAGCACTGCAGGCAGCCAGGTGGAGCACCAGAAGTCTGTGAAAGCAGAGCAGTTGTACGATCATGCCTTCTTCACCACCATGCTTCTTTACCATGGATCTTAAAGTATGAAAGATCGAGTTTGATGGGCCGTCCTTTTTGCCTGAATGTCATATAAGCCTAAACAAGCATTCATTTGCCTTAAAGCCATTGAGTGGTCCTGTTATTCATTGATTTTTGTTATTTCTTTTTAATTTGGAAAGGGCAGGCCCAGTTTGTGGATGGACTTAAATGCTTATCTAACTGATTGTTGGTTAAAAAGTGGATTTTTTTTGTTGTGTTGTTAAAGAGAAAGTGTTTGTTTAGCCTGTTATTAAAGTTTGATTAAGCTGTAAATACCCTTGTTCTGATATACAGTACACTAAACTAGGCATTTGTATTGAACCACTGCCAGTACTTTGTTTCTGTCTCAACTAGAAGTGGGGTGATCCCTTTTTCTTGATGTTAACAAGTAACTTGCATTGTTTTTATTAATTAAAAAAAGTTTTGTTAAAGTTAAAGTTTGATTCAGTCTGTTTTTAAACCTCTTTACAGTGCAACTTGTGAAATAAATCCTCATCCTGGCAAAGATGCCATGTTAGCCAATAATAAATGATCTGCTTAGTTAATTGTGGTAGTTTAGATATCTTTAAACCTTGACCAACTATATCAATCAAAGTGTTGGTTTTATCTAGAAAGCTGCTCTAAATGAAGCGGACGGGTCTACCCCAGTCTACATTATATACTTCAATATTTATATACTCATATAAAGTCTATGGTCTGCCTTGCCAACAGTCACCTGTCAGTGGGGGCGACCTTCGTCATAGTTGCGCTGCACAAACATCACGTCACTGTGACCACGCCCCGTGACAAGCGACGCCCTCGATGAAAATGGGGGAGTGAAATAATTACTTTTAAATGAAACAACGAAATAGATAAATGTATCTTGCTGGTATCTAGCACAATGTGTTTATTTAAAACATATTTTCATGACGGAACCGGAAGTTCGTACTGATTTTCCACTGCCATAAAATTCTGGTAAATTTAGCACTCGACACTGTCCCCTCCTCTTTCCGTGATGTGGTATCGTCCAGTAGACCTAGCTGGTCCTGCCAGAAAGTCAGCATCATCGAGAGAACGACGGAAAGCGTCGGGCTGCTGTGAACGGGGTCACTGTGAAGGTGTCAAATAACCATTAAATACAATACAGCGTTTTGATAAAATAAACTCCCGTAGACGTACAGTGTCGTCGGTACGTGTTTCAAAAGTTAAACCATGTCAACCCCGGCTAGAAGAAGACTTATGAGAGATTTTAAACGGTAAGTTGATGGTCAGAAATTATCCCGATGCCGATAATCATAGTTAGCTATGATTTGTCGAAAACAGCTAACATTAGCCTAGCTTACGTTAGCTTGGCATAGCTAACCGGAACGCTTTTTCTTTCATTTAAACCTATTAATCACTAATTTAAATACTACACTATGAACGTAACGAAAACACTATCTTATTAGGTTTTTACGAACCGGAAACATTAAAGTGAAATAGTGTTATTTTGTTGAAGCGCTTCGTCCGTAGCTAGATGCTAACTGAGCTAGCTGAGACATGTTAGCATTCAACGTCAGAGTTCCTGTCACAGTTTACGGCTACTGGCTAACTCTATCAATTAGCTAGCATTTAAATGTCCGTGGCCGGTTGGCCATTTTATCCCTGGTCAAAACACATTTAATGCAACGCATTAAACGTAAGTGTTCCGTTAATATAAGCCTGTCGTTTCTCTTTTCCTGGCATTAGACTGTGTAACTTGACGTTGCCAACCAACATCAGCAGTGTTAAAATCATACAGTAACTACACCGGTAAAATCGTTAATCAAAGTTTGGTGTTAGGGAAGTTATCATGGGAAGACTTATTTTGAAGATGTAGCACTATAAAGTAGTATACTGAATTCTCAAAGGAATATATCGCGATGAACATTAAGCCATAGCTGAAGCCAAAAAAACTATCATTGTCCTCAAACATAGCTTTTGGTCATGATGAGTGTTTCTTAGTACATCATTAATACCTTTCACAAGCTTCTGTAGTCCAGTAACGTTAGTGATTGTGCAGCTGACCGCATTAGATAGACATGTGTTCAAAGGTTTGTTGTAAAATAACATTTAAGTTTTCACCTCTTCGATGCAGGACAGAGAGATACAGAAGATCCTATATACCAACAGCCATCAGGCTTTATAATTCTTTGACATATAATAGATGAGCTGACAGATTATTGAATTTCCCCTGGGGATGAATAAAGTTATTCTTATTCTTTAACATCAGTGTATTTTGCCAGGGCCAATATGTTAAGAAGATCAGTATTGTACCACTGCTTGAAGCACAGTTTCTTTTCTTTTAATGCCAATGAGATGTTGGTTTTAAGGGAACGTTAATCATAAAATCAAGACAAAGTTTCTCACAAGTATTAATCCAATGTTAACTTGGACTTTAAGATGGCATGATGTGAGGGTCTCTAACACACTTTGGTTGCTGACTAGTTGGTAATGACATCAATGTTTATCTCAGCTGATAAAACCTTTAAGAAGTTGCATTGTAGTCGGTGAGAAATTACAGTGCCTATATTTACGTGACGCGTGGCACTGACTTGATAGATTGATAGAAACAGTTGCGTAGTTGCTATTGTGATATGTATATATTTGTTCAAAGCATAAGGTTGAACTAACCATCCCCAGGGTTAAATGTGTAAATGATACAACTAAGGCAGGAAACTGAGTCTGCTTACTCTCGTCAGAGGTGTGAAGGTGAAACATAGAGCTATGTTTTTTTGAAATACAGAATTTGGCTGTGTGTTCAAAGAGGAAAGAGGCCATTCGATCAGGGGATTCACCTGACTCTGTCAGAATAAATCTGGTTTCCTGCTTGTGAAACACAGTGTACAAGTCCTGCTATAACCTTTGTCCTTTCTTGTTTTATTACAAAGGCTACAAGAGGACCCTCCAGCTGGTGTCAGTGGTGCCCCATCTGAAAACAACATTATGGTGTGGAATGCAGTCATATTTGGGTAAGACATTTATGCACATCCATAATGTACATGTATATAGATCTTGTATGTTTGTGTGTGCAAAATGAATGACGAAATGCTTATTTCTCTAACCTTACAGCCCTGAAGGAACTCCATTTGAGGACGGTAAGTATTTTATTCACCCTCACATTAGTTGTTAAACTTGAAATATATGTACAGTGTCGTGTTGATAGAGGGAGTGTTAAGGTTGAGTGAAGTCACTGCTCCAACACACTTTATCTGCCTGGCACCATTACTCACTGCTAAGACACAGTCAGCATTAATGGCTCATAAATATGTTTTTCATGTCTTATCTTTGTCCCAGGTACATTTAAACTCATTGTAGAGTTCACAGAAGAATACCCCAACAAACCCCCCACAGTACGATTTGTGTCAAAGATGTTTCATCCAAATGGTAAGAATACTGTCTCATCTTCTGGCACGCGATGGTGTTGAAATTTGTGTGTAGTATATAACCATATTTTTTTTATCCACAGTCTATGCAGATGGAAGTATATGTTTGGACATCCTACAGAATCGTTGGAGTCCCACTTATGATGTGTCCTCTATTCTTACATCTATCCAGGTAGGTTCTGTAACTTCAGTTAAAAATGTTTAAAATAACTGTACCACACTTCATCACATTTGATTATTTATCCTCTTTTATTCAGAACTAATATACAAACAAAAAAATAGTTGCCTCACATGAAATAACACTTCAGTATAAACTAAAATTACTTCAAAAGGAAACTTTAAGGTTCCTGAAAACAATTATTTCAAGTTATACAGGTTTCTGTATTCATAGCTTCACTCGTCTCCTCCATGTTTGCCCAAATCAAGTTACCTTGCGAAAGAGCTGGACTCGAGAGCTCATGGAAAAATCTAGCCCTGATTTGCCAAATAGTCTGCGCTGAACAGTTCCTGTGATAGAAACAGAAAATAACAGAAATAGAAAAAGTTGTTCAGATGGACAGACTGTTGAACATTTTTTAGTATCCTATCTATATTTAATGGTTGTTTCATGTGCTAAAATGTCATTTGCAGCATAATTTTAGAAAATATATTTACAAAATCAGATATTTTGATGATTGCAGAAGTCAGACGACAAGTGGGAAAATTCTGGCGTTTGTGCCTTATTATTTTTAAGCCTTGTTCAAAATGAATGTACTTGAAACCAAATGACAACATGTGCATGAGTGAAGGCCTGTGACTAAGTATGCTGCTGAAAAAAATAGGGGAACACTTAAGTAACACAGTATAACTTTAAGTCAGTTGAACTTCAGAGATATCAATCTGTCCAATCAGAAAGCACAAGTGATTGTGAATCAGTTTCAGCTGCTTTGTGCAAATGAAAGTGACATCAGGTGCAATGGAGAGGCAAAAGCAAGACAACACCCAAAAAGGGAATGGTTTTACATGTGGTGGTCACAGTTGCTCTCTCCTTACACCTGCAGCCCAGTCAGGTTGCACAGGTAGTCCAGCTCCTCCAGGATGGCACATCCATATGTGTGGTTGCAAGAAGGTTTGCTGTCTCCCAGCAGAGTCTCAAGAGCCATGACATGAGGAGAGCTGGACAGGGCTGTAGAAGGGCTTAACCCAGGAGCAGGACCGCTATCTGCTTCTTTGTGCGAGGAGGAACTGGAAGAGCACTGCCAAAGCCCTACAAAATGACCTCCAGCAGGTTACTGGTGTGCATGTTTCTGACCAAACTGTTAGAAACAGACTCCATGTGGGTGGCATGAGGGCCCAATGCAGAAATTATCTGGTCTGCCATTAGGGCCCTGTTCTCTCTACAGATAAGAGCAGGTTCACACTGAGCACATGTGACAGACGTGACAGAATCTGGAGACGCCATGGTAAATGTTATGCTGCCTGTAACATCATCCAGCATGACTGGTTTGGCGGTGGGTCAGTGATGGTTATGGGGAGGCATATCCTTGGAGGGTCGCACAGACCTCCATGTCATAGCCAATGTTACCCTGACTGCTGTTAGGTACCAGGATGAAATCCTCAGAGTGACTGTGAGACCTTACGCTGGTGCAGTGGGCCCTGGGTTCCTCCTGGTGCAAAACAGTGCCCGGCCTCATGTGGCTAGAGTGTGTAGGCAGTTCCTGGATGAGGAAGGCATTGATGCATTTGACTGGCCCTCTCATTCCCCTGACTGACCTAAATCCATTTGAGCACCTATGGGACATTAAGTACCGCTACAGACCGCCCAGGAGCTCACTGGTGCTCTGATCTAAGTCTGGAAGGAGATCCCCCAGGACACCGTGCGCTGACTCATCAGGAGCATACCCAGATGTCATGGGTTGCTGTGATAAAATTCATGCAAGTTGGATCAGATTTTCAGTGATTTTTGAATCCATCCCTCAGTGGGTTGATGATTTTGGTTTCCATTGATCGCTGTTACATCATTTTATTCTCAACAAATTGTACTGTGTGCATCAGTAGAGATTTTCAACTTGAATAATTCGTTCATTAAGATCTGATGTGTGATTTAAGTGTTCCCTTACTTTTTCTGAGCAGTGTAGCTGAATGAGGATGCAGGTCAGTTATTTTCTCACCCTCAGTATTTCTCTTCCCCCCTCCAGTCCCTGCTCGATGAACCAAACCCCAACAGTCCAGCCAACAGTCAGGCAGCTCAGCTGTACCAGGAGAACAAGCGGGAATACGAGAAGCGTGTGTCTGCCATCGTAGAACAAAGCTGGAGAGACAGTTGACCTGACAATCCTGATAGCTGCTCTCTCCATTGTTAAGCTGTGTGTGCTGCAAGTTTTAGTGGAGTACCTCTTAATTTTTGCCCTCCTCCTCCCCCCTTTTTGATTTTAAGCTTTTATGCACTTTACCTTCAATTTCCCATCATAGATTTTTTTTTTTGCCCAAGAGGGATTTATTTTTTCTATTCTGTCCCCCTTTTCCAGTCCATCAGGGGAAATGTGCTGAATCTTGCCTCGATGTTTTTTCAGTATGGACTTGTGGGCCATTACCCAAAAATCCTGGTGTGTTCTTACTCACTGTAATAACTCCCCATGACTAATTATGTTCAGTGTTTCGAGGGGTGTATGAATTAAATCATGGGTCATCCTCTGTTGTGCTCCTTATCTTTTCTGCCGGTTTGTTTTCACAAGGCAGTTTGTCGGCTCCGATGTAATCATCCTACCCTTCCTTGGAAGAATGAGCAGCCTGAGCATCACGGACTACAACTAAATCAGACATCTTTACACCGTGTCTTTTGCTGTGTTGTGAACTCTGTTACATGCATGACAGAAAGAGTGTATTCACGTTCCTGTTCAGTACTCATGTATATAGGAAACCTGCAACTGAATTTATGTACAGATTTTGCACTGGTTGTCCCCATGTCATTTTTTCAGCACTTGTAAATAAAAAAAAAGGCGAATCCATTTTTATGTGAGGAGCTTTTTATTGTAATAGCAAATTCAATAATATTGACCTAAACTAAAAATGACTTTTCTTGCCTTGACAGGAGTTTCTATAAGCTTGTGCTGCATCTCAGTTTTAGTGAGATCGCTGTTAAGAAGACCCACAGGGCTGCCTGTAAAGTAAACCACGGTTTTGTATCCGTGTAATCACCTTGCCACTAAATAACATGGGAGTTAAATCCTGGCTGTAGCAGCACGGGGAGGTGACCTCTAGTTGTATCGATAAAGCATGACTATTTTTTTAAGGTGAAATATCTGCTGCTGGATTGCATGTGTTTTCACTTATATTTCCACAGTGTTACATATATTTAATATAAATTTAAATTAACCTTTTGAAACCTGAGAGCGAACTGGTTTGATTACTTTAAAAACATGGGAAGAGGGCGATGAGCAACGATGGAAGAAAGGACACAAAAATCTGCAAGAAATTTGTGAAAAAAGAACATTTGTTAAAAAAAAAATGGTAAAAACAAACAAGGAAAGGACGTGGAAATAAAGTGCTTAAATTGTACTTTAAAAAACTGTAAATAAAACATACTGTAACATAATTTTAAAAATGTAATGATAATTTGTTTCTTTTTCCCTAGTTTTTTTTTTTTAAATAATTCTTTGCCATTTGTGGGACATTTCTTACAAAGTTGCACATTGTCTTTTTCTCGTGTTTTTGAAAGACATCACACCAGTTTGCTCTCAAAGATCAAGAGTTCAAAGGGTTAAATATGTGTGAAAGGAATCTGAAAGTACAGGGTTAAACAGGTCAGAATTGTCACTGCTGTTGTATGATTTTAAACTCATGGTAGAACAACACTACACTTGGGTTATAGGCAAATTTTTTGTCAGTTTTCAATCTCAGGTGTTCCTCAGCTTATTTAGAGCTAAGTTATAATATAGTCTAGAAGAATGTAGGCTGTCTAAAATCACATTTATTCACTATATAGTGTATGTACACTGCTGTATTTGAGTTCTGGGTGTGGGATTTTAATTTGTCCTTATAGGTCAGAATTTTTTGTTCCTATTTGTAGTGGCCACAAAATTAACTTTTTAAAGCTGTTTCAGTGTTGAGTGATGGTGGACGAAATCCGCAGTTGTCATTTTGTGTGAAAATGCCCACTGAAGTGAAGTAAAAGGTTATATGTGGCTTCAGGAGTCTGAGTTAATTTCCTCACTGTGTTACTACCCCTCCAGTACTGCTCAATTAACAAGTATTGTCGACTGAAATGCAGACTTTCATGCTAAAGAAACAGTTTTAAATTGTCCAACTTAAACTGCTGGAGCCTCGTATTAGCTTTTTCATAACTTAAGAAGTCAGAACACAGAGTGTGGACTGGATTCTTTCCACATCTTATGCTTTTAAATTGTTTTAGAAGGGGGTCACTTCACGGCCAGTAGTGGCAGGGGGAACAGTTATAGCGACCAATAGCCACCAATAACTCTTTCGGTATGAATACGACCATTTGAGTTCTGTATTAAAGGAATATGATCATTTGCACATCTGTTACTCACCTGCTGTTACATTGAATTCGTTATGAGAACTCTCTTTCTTTGCATGCGTCCACAGTTTAACAAAGAATCTAAAACCAGTTAACATTCTTGATTAATTAAACAACAGCAAAACTATGTCAACCTCTGTTAACATTAGATTTAGAATTTAGAATATATTTTGTTCTGCAAATAGAAATAAGAACCTCAAGTATTAATCTACAAATTCATGTAAATAAAGTCACAGCTTCTCACAGAAAATGGCAGATACTTGGCTAGTTCAGTGCAAAACATTACAATAAAGTAATTTAACAGACGCTGAAGCTACAGCGTATAACACCTACCCTTTAACAGCACATCATATTTAGCAATTAACAAAAAACTGTCTCACAGTAAAATCCACATCTCATTTGTGTATTCCTCAGTGTAACCCTGGTCTCATTTATCCAGCTGTTTGTTAAGTCTTCCTTACCACAGGCCTTTTTACCAAACCCTTAAATATTTAAAACTTTGCATACAAGTAGTGCACATGGGCAAGTGCATGAGTTTGAACTCCAGGCACACTACTTGTTCATACACAAAATTTTGTTTTCAATCTTAAGTTTCTTATGAAAACGCATGTTTGCGAAGTACTGAGTGTACAACTGGACAAATGAGACTTGGATTATACTGCACGAGTCGTGTGAGAGTTTGTAAACGGGTGCTCTGATACAGTTTTGCTGTTGTTAAACGCAATCTCCCCATACTTCAATTTATCACAAATTTTCTGCTTTTTTTTTATTCTTGGTTCACTGTGGAGGTATGTGAGAATTTTGCTTTTGCTTTTTATCAAATTCAGTGTAACAGGGTGAGTAATTGATACACAAATATACCCTGTGGGTGATGTATTCCCTCTAATAACTCGTAACTGATTGAGTGACCCCTTTAGCATCTTGTTTTGACGTTGTCATTTGACGCATTATTAGTCTTAAACATAGATTATAGTCGCTTTAAAAAAGTATTGCCCATGGCATGTAATTCCTGCTAACAATAAGTCACATATTGTAAAAAATATCCACTCTGCATTATACCAAAAGCATCAAATTTATCTTCGTTTACAAACATTTTATTTGTTAATTGAGCATATATAATGGTGTGGGTGATGTGGCATGCATGATGAAAACAAAGGGGATGTGAGTTACATGCAGGTTGTATTGTACTGTGTCCGTTCTTTAAAAATGATCCCAACCAGGAAGCAGCCATCTTGTTTCTCAGCTATGCAGCAGTTACAAAAATAACTATTTACAGCATCCAATACTTTAAACAGTGTCAACAGTAAATGGAAACAAAGACGAGACATAAAATTTTAACGGGGTAGTGTTCATCGGGCCGGACGTAGTGAGCTACCTGTTGTACGCCCTCTCCTTCTTGGCCCTCTCTAAGGCCTTGTCCATGGTCTTCTCATTCTCACCCCGACACTTGGGGCAGTACCACTTGCCCTTGGGCTTATGATGGAGCCCAACGCAAGAGAAATGAAACCACTCAATGGGACATTCATCGTTATCACAGCCGATCATCTCGCCGTAAGACACCTGCTCACACAGGCAGTATGTCGGCTCGTCTGGATCGATGGGCAGGTCTGGAGGCGACACTTCTCTCTCAGACTTTCCTTTTGACCTTTTCTTCTTCTTCGATGACGTCTTGGCCCTCTTTTCCCGGGATGCCCCCACGCCCACTTCCTCGGCGTGATCCAGGCCGCTGTAACTTTCCCGGTTGTCTCCGTTTTTCTGACGTCTTGAGCGCTTCCCTCCGGCTTTGTCTCCGCCACCTGAGCCCGGGGTAACCTCATCGCGTTTCTTGTCATGGTGGCTAGTTTTGCCTGGAGTGATAGTGGCTGATGAGGACGACATCATGGACGCTGCAGTGGTTGTCATGGATGTTGCTGTGGGAACGTGGCTCTCTGGGACTTCTTGAGAGGAAAGGAGAAGTTCAGAATGCCAGTCTATCTGTCGCGTTCGGTTCTCGACCAACTCCACCTGAAACAAAAAACATTCATATTTGTGTAACTTTGCTTTCAAGAGATGGACACCTATCAGTTTTTAGAGGTGCTGACATTGAAATGTTTTGTGTTCTGTGCCTATTATTTTCTGTTGGCTTTGCTGAGGTTTATTGCAGCATTCAGGTAAAAGAGAATGTGTTGTCACAGATGGAGAGATTTCCATCAAGTTCCACTCCAAGACACACTCTGCCTCTCCCTCCTCATGTGCCAGTTTGTGGTATAAAGGTCTGCAAGCTCGTTGGGACCGGACACACTGAGTCGATTCAAGCCAGGCTCAAGCAATTTAAAAAGAAAAATACTTTGGGCTCGGTTAACTTCTTTCCTTTCATTGTGCCCATATTCATATTCAGGGCACACAACAGACTGATGAGCCGGCTAGAAAGGTATATAAGTGATGCATGGATTGCAGTTATAGCTGCTGTAGTGATCCCACTGCAGCAGAAACCATAAGAGAAACACTTTGTGCATTTACCTATGAGGCACAGCAGTGTAACTCCATTGATTATTTAAATCTTAAGACATGTCTAGGCGATCTAACGTTCATTCATGTTCTGTGTTCTTCTACACACACTGTGTGTGTTTTTGCCGCATCAGACAGAGCAAGCAGCGGGTCTCTCTCAAGCTGTTTGTGGAGTGTGTGCATGTAAATTAACCTTTAGATCAACACACATAACTGTTTAAATAGGCTTTCCACTCTGTATTGTGTTAGCCCATCTGTACATTTATATGCCTGGTTAAGTGGAGCTACAGTTACAGCTCGACTAGGCCATTTATTTGGACTACTGTCTTTGTCCCAGTGTACAAGCACAGGAGGGGAATCGATTAACTGACTGAAGTATGTCCGACTCTGCTACGATAGGTGGCGATATATCCCCTTTTAGCTTGTTAGTCTTGGACATTTCTCCGGTTGACCTTTTACGCCACAGGCCAAACAATCAACAAACGAATTGGCTACAGTTAGCTAGCGTCAAACTGGTGCCATGGTGGACAACTTTACAGCTCTGTACATTCTGTCCGTCCAAAAATAGACAGCTCTGGATGTAGATTTTGCCATGTTGTTACCGGCTTTTCTGTTATGCATTTAATGCTTTTGACTTCCGAGTCAAAGCCTGGGGTGGACACTGGAGCATACGCAGTGCCTTGGCCAGTTTGGGTCTGATTGACTGTATACATGCTGGAGTAACTTGACTCCCAATTGCATTATCTGGGTGTCTTAGTCTGACTTTGAGAAATTCCATTTAGTACAATTTCAGTTGGACTAACATATTTACGTGTGTTTTAAAGTCCGGTTTTAGTTGGTCTAACACAATAAATCGATATTCTTGAATGTCATGTAAACGTACTGCATCACTATCCTTAGCCTTTTTTCCTGTACAGGGCTATACGCTTCACACTGCACCTCTCCTAGGCCATGGTTAAATGTCAGTAGGGGCACAGAACTCATAACACTCTAAAACTGTAATGTTTACTTAGCTCTAGGTTAAGTAAATTTTAAGGAGATAGCCCTGATCTGCAACAGCGCCAGCAAGCCTTAGGCAAGAGTCAGGGTTAGCCCAGTGTAATGTGTCAGGATTGTGCGAGGGTCCACAGACAGAGGGATGTCCTATGTTATAAAGCCCCCTGAGGCAAAATGTCATTTGTGATATTGGGCTTTACAAATTATTATTGCTATAGCCCTTTGGAATGCTTTGTGATTGCTATAATGAACATTGACTTCACCTGACTAATCTTCAGGCATTTAGCTGCCTTTGGATATGAAATGTGCTATATACATAAATTTGCCTTGCCTTGCCTTGCCTAGTGTGAAATATTTCTTAGCCTGTAGCTACCAGCTCACTTAGCCTCGAGCTAAGTGCAGTGTGAAAAGCACAATAAACTGTTGGTGGTTAACTGTTGACATCCCTAGACTCAGAAGAATAAGGTGGTAACCTGTAATATGATGTTCCTTGGATGAATCAGGATACAAACTTAAATGGGAAATATTTGTTTTATGCATATTATTCTCGATTTGCTTAATTTTAAAGACAGAAAAGAAAAGGGTTCACCACTTCTCTAAGATTTAAAAATAAAGGAGAATGTTTATATTTAGATAATTATCCAAAATATCCATTGTACACATCTGTTATATAAGAGATGTATATGTCAAAGGGTAAAGTTTTTAGATATGGTGTCGTGTTTCTGGTAACCCTGGTGTGTGACTATAATAAGAAGACTCAGCATTTACTGCTGGAGTTCTGCCAGTGTTTAAAGAAGTTACTCCTGGAACAGATCTCAGTGAAATTCAAATGTTTGCAAAATGGAGAATCTGATACAAAAGACCTTTTTAGCAGGTCTTTCTAACCTTTTTTCTTTTTATTTACTTGGGGTTGATTTTCTGTGCACATACGTTCCAGGAAAGCACTTATCTGTACTCGCACAGTTGCACACATTCAGACCTGGGAGTTTGCCAATGCGCAGCTCCACTGGAGCAGCTGCAGGGCTCTCTTAACGTACCATTTGACCGGCAATCTGGATCTTCTCATCTCCGAGCTCTTGACTGCGAATCAGTGCTCTCTGAATGGATAACTGAAGCTTTCGCCTCTGAAGTGAGTCAGATTCCCGGCGATACCGCTCGTAAGCATCATCAAGCTCCTTCAGAACATCTGCCAGAGAAAAAAGTCGAGGGGGGAACATTCAAGTGGGAATAAGAATAATGAAACTCAACACGCTCTCAGAGGTACACACAAAAGATATGTTAACTTTCAGAGCATTACTTGTCATATTGAATTATTCTCTTGATTGCATTATGTGATGTGAAAGGTACTTTGTGAAAGGTGTAGTTGTTCGGTGTGGATATGCCAGCTACTATGCATTGAATACAGGTTCAATTATCACTACTACATTAAAGATTTTGTGAAGTTCAGAAAGGTTAGCCAATGTATATCAGGAGACCAATCTGTCAGTTTAGTCTAAGGTCAACGAACATCAAAGGTGCATCCTGTGTGTTGATCAAGCATGCCACGTGGATAAGACAGGAGGTGAGACAGACTACTTTGGGGGATGGTAATGAGACTGCTGAGAGAGCAAAGTGGTTGCTGAGGGGAGAAGAGCTGGTGGGTTTAGACATGCAGCTACAATTTAGTGTGTAATTGTACTGTAGCTACATGTCTACAATGTACTATGTAATCTGATAAGTGTTCAGTTGGTACACTTGGTAAGTACCTGCTAATTTACTGGGTTTAGTACGAAAAAAAACATGCATGTACAATCTTGATATCAAAAAAGTTGTGATGCTGCGTAAAGCGTACATTAAAACACCATGCAATGATTTGCATATCATTTTCAACATACAGAGGGGAGAACAGTTGTTCACATTCATTGTTCACAACACATCATTTTTTTTGTTAAACATAATTCCACTGCAGCTATTCACATTAAATTTAAACCAGACATTGGTATTAACTAAATAAAAAAACTATATTGATAAAGAAACTAACATTTCAATTCATAAAAACTATCTGCAATCAAGTGAAATGTCACAGGAAAAGGTATTGAACACGCTAATATGAAGTTATTTGGAGAAGCCTTTGTTTGCAATGCCAGCTTCAAGATACTAGCTTATCTTTCACAGTGTTCAGATGGGATTTGGGCCCATTCTTACACAGATAGTCTTTAAATCTTACTAGATTTAGGGGAGGCCCATTTGTAAATCTTGAGAGAGAAACGTCACTTTCAGAACTTCAACAATCAGTGCCCTCAGTTCCCAAACACTTACTGAGTGTTGTTAGCAGAAAAGTTGATGTAATATAGTGGCAGACATGCCCCTGTCCAATTTCTTTTTAATGTGTTGCAGGTATAAAATTCAGAATTAGAGTATAAAATTATAACAAATAATATACTGTATCAATCTGGACATTAAATAGCTTGTCTTTGTACTGTGTTCAATAAATGTTGTTTGAAAAGGATTTACATATCATTGCATTCTGTTTTATTCATGTTTTACACAGCATCCCAACTTTTTGGAATTGGGAGTTGGAGTTGTATAACATAAGTTTACTCTCAATGTGTTGTGCATGCTCATCTGTAATGTACAATAGCACAGATTATTACTGCTGGCTCAACCTGATCACTGCACACTCTCTCTTTACTATTCTCGAATTATTTTGCAAAATGTGCAAAGTGTACCAAACACACACTGCCATTATTTTTTCTACGATAAGTACCCGATTACATAGTGCTTTCAAGATAAGTATTCCCTGTTATTTCCAAGAAGTAACAGCTACATTTATATTTTTATGTTTACAATGTGTGACGATTTTTGTAAATCACTCATCAAAACTCATCTTTTCAAAACGACTTTTAATGTGTGAATGATGTTGTGTGTATTTTACTGTATGCTACTTTATGATCATTTTTAACTGATGCAAAGTGTCTTTTTGTACCATGAAAAGCGCTCTATAAATAAAATGTAATATCATTACTATTAAACCCTTTACTACATCGTTTTGATTAGAAAGAGATTTATGTCTTGCACATCGGTGTCCACACTGTCCCACTTCTTTACCTTGATACTTGGCATCGATCTCCTTCATAAGGGACACACTCCTCTGCAAGTCAAAAGGCAGTGACTCCACCAGGTCCAAATACTCCTCAACATAATTCACAACAACGTGGCTCGGGTCGCCGTTGGCCGGGTTCAACATCGCGGGTCCCTCTGCACCCCAGCTACACCTGCACCTGTTAACAACAAATGTTTTGAATTTGATTAGCACACAAGATGTGATTTAAAAACAAGTATATAAAAATAAACATGGCAGGGATTGTACAGGAGAGGTAAGAACCCCTTTAGAATTTCAAATCTAGTCTATTACAAATAATAGGTGTTTTATCACATTAGATTTAAATGAGAGTAATGATGGACAGACGGTCCTCTGTATTTCAAAGCATATTGTCCAAGTATTGTGCAACAATAGGGAAGATAAATATCCCCTGCTTGTCATACTGGATATGAATGGACATCAGAGTTCATGAAGAGAAAGTTGTGATATACATCTGGTAAGCTGTGCTTACATATATACATAAAAAATATCTGTTTGACAAATGTTAAAATTAAAAATTCACAGCAGATTAAATATCTTTAACAGAGGAGCCGATGATTCCCAACGATGTGCTGCAGTTGCCAGTCAAATTTCTTTAAGATTGAAGTATTTTTCGCAGGGAAGGAGGACATGTACTGGCCCAAAAGATGTGACAGTATGATATGCATGGATATATTAAACTATATAAGAGTGTTAGCAGACATAAATGATTCACTATCAAGTTAAGTTCTCATGATGCCAAATGACTTCATAGTTTTTTTTTTACGCCAATGTGGTCTTACTAGGCCAGCTGTTCATCTACTAATACACCTAAGAATTTTGCATAGATAACCTGATTTCAATATTACTGATTAATAGTTAAGCATCTTCCTTTGTATAACTTTTATTTCTGAAGATTGTAAAATTGACATTTGAGGAAAATGTGTTTATTCTTAACACTAAATCATTAATAAAATAGGTGTTGTTGCTGCACACGTTTAAATACTTTATTTTTTAGCAACTCTCTAATATAAATATCATTGTGCATTTTATTTCCTGTACGAATTATCTGAAGTCAGTCCGGAAACACAGACTATAATGGTCAAGATGTGAAACGGGGAGGGGGCAGCTGATCTGGAGTCAGCCATCCTGAAAATTGCTACGTGTACTAAGACTCTGCCAACAGAGAGCTAACTAGTTTGAGCCGAATAACACAGTTTAACCACATTACTAAGAAATACCAGGTGATTTCAGATATAAAATATAGCAGTTAGTTGAAGTTGTGCACCTCAGGGTGTCCTTTTCTGCACCAATGGCGAGGATAACAAATCTCAACAGTAGCATAACACTGTTAGCTAGGTAGCTAACGTTACATTTCCAGGCTAACTAACGTAAACCAAGTAATAAACCGACATATTAATGTGGAATTAACCTCAAACATGTCCATTGCTGAGCTTGAATATCTTCAGCATCAGCAGCAGAGTTTCAGTGTCTAATTTTAGTCGTGATAATTAACGTAAACTACAATTAACGTACCCCGCTACGCCAGATAACCTTTACGAACTTTATCCTCCTTGCAAGTTTGAGACTGGCTTGCCAACTCCAAAAAATGTACACAACTAAATATCATTTACCAGTGACGTTAGATGGATTTAATAGATTTTAATCGCTGGCTGACAGCGCTGAAGGTTTAAGCAAACGATGCCCTAATGTGTCAAACACAAAGATTAACCGACGCTAACAGCACTTCATTCAACAACGTAAACAACCACAGAGCACTTTAAGCAATAAGCTAATTTTACGACGACAAACCACATAAGATAGCTTCATAAAAATATCAATCGCAACCATTCCGACATTTTAAGCGGTCATATTTCTCTCATGTTTGCTCAGTGTAACCGTTAGCCAAATTAGCCTATGCTAGCTTCCAACGCATAACGTTACTAAACGAGTCACGACAGTTATCGCCGCAAACATTGAACAAAGCTTTATTAAACTTATCTAGTTAGCAGCTAGACGGCTAGCAGGTGAACTTACCTGAGAGGATATTAGTAGTTTTCTGAAGCAAACACTCCGTGATGCTGCTCTGGCTGTTATTGCTAATGCTAGGTCGTGTAGAGTGGACCGCTGTAGCGTCCTGTTAGCCCAGCGGCGGCTAACGTTAGCTGTTGGATAGAGTGCCGGAACAAATGTTTTAGCAGTGCGCATGCGCGAAGCGGCTATAGCAACCACTGATACAAGTGAATCAACCCAATAACATATACTTCCGCGTAGCTTTCAGCATTATATTCAGGCTCTTTTTTTTATCATTACTGTATATATTCCCGCTCGGATACACAGCAGACACCAGCAGCAGCAGCTCCCTTGCTTTGTACAGTATCTTTCTTTGTGCATTAAATATAACCGTATGTTTCCATGCTCCAACTCAAACATTGTCCAATACTGCCCCCTCGAGGCAATAAAGGCACACTGCAGTGGAAAAAGTCACACACAAAACCTTATTTATTATTTATTTCAAAATCCAAACAGATTTCTGGTTTCCTGTGGCCCCATTTATGTCATCATCTCAGTCTCTTTGGTGGGCTGTGAAAAATTTAGCCACCTCAGCATGTTGAATGCACTCATCATAATACACAGGAGATGGAAGACTGTTTGTAGGTATTCCTAGTGTTTATTCAATACACAAACAGGTCAGTGTATTTTTTTGCACCAGATTTTTAGGGGCCGTGCTTGCAAGGAAAGTCCACACCGCTCTAATCTCGATCCAAAGTCAACTTGATGATAACATTTTTCCACCAGCCCACCCACGGGGTATACTTGCAGCTTTTAAGAATGCAAAATCGAGTATTTATGTATAGATTTTAAAACAACGATTTTGATTTCTGTTGGCAGTGTTTTTAGCTTTCAAATAGCTTTTTGAAGGCCGAGCCAATCTCCTGGATCATGTCCGAAGTGGTGGTGGACCTGCCGTGCCGCTGGAATGCTTGACTGTTGCACTGTCTTGTGAGAGAACAGGCCCCGAATGCTGCAACCACTGATGGATTTACACTGGAGGACAACAACAATGATGGATTAGGAAACACAGAGACACAGATATACTTAACATGTATTTATTTGTACAATTCTACACTTTAAAAGACCATACTGGTGGTTTAATCCCTGACTGATTCCCAACTGTGTAATCATGGAAGAGAAACAACACATTGTTTTGATGCGTAGTTTCTTGTTTTTCAGTTTATCTACAAAATGACAGAAAATCACACAGTCCAAAACCCTGATATATTAATTTCATTGTCATATAAGACAAAGAAAAGCAGTAAAGATTCAGCTTCCCCAACTAAAGCTAAAAAGTGAACCAACAGAAAAGGGACTCAGTTGTGTTCTCTTTCTCAACAACTTCAGCTCTGATGGGGCCGCAGTCCTCTTCCTGTTCACACTATAGCCTATATATAACATATATGACATAATTCATTTTTTTTTTGTACTTTGACGTGGCACTGCAGAGTGGTTATGAGGCCCCTCACTTACGGATGAACTTAAAATTGGAGGAAAACCTTAGTGTTTCTGTGCTGTAGACTGTTGCCAATTGATGTGTTTTACATTCCACATCTGGAGACATGCAGTATCTTCCCTGAACCAAACTACTCCTCGTCCTGCTTTGTTTCAAGCATTACAGGCCAGTGTGGTTCTGTCTGTTTCTTCAAGCGTCCCAGTACAATAGTGTTTGCATTGCATTGTTTGCACATTAGATACTACATATCATAGTGCACTGAGATTTGTTATAAAATGTTAAGCCCTCACTCGTCACTGTGCGCTTTATTCCAGGGCTGGTTGGCCATCTGTGACCTTTTATAGGCTCTATCACTGGTGTTTATTCATTTATTTTTACATATATTCATTTCATTCTTTCATTTTTTATCAGAGACCTGACTGTATCTGTAGTCTGAGATCGCAAGACTTAGTTTTGTTTTCTGTATATAGTGTATGCTTAAACTGATAGATTTTTTTTGGTGGGCCTTTTTTAGGTGCCTTAAAACTAGCTACCTGAGGCAGGCTCTGCTCAAGGCTGTTTGATTTTATGTCCATGACGTGAGGATTTTCTATACTGAGGTTATTGTAAATAACCATTAAGATTCAGTCTATACTCTATGACATTACAAATTACAGTTTCAGCGCTATAGTTTTTGGATTTATTAGAGAGTAGTTTGTTCACTAATATTTATAGACTTTCTTGGACCACAGGATTGACATATGAATTTAGAAAATGTGTGTAGTTTCCCTTTAAAACTACAGAATGTTTTGGAATAGTCTACATAATGTAATGTTTATGCACTTTGCATGTTTTGTGCTTAAACATAAAAACACATTTGTATGGTCCTTTAAATGTGCCACGCACTATTCTTAAAACACACTGCACAAACAGCTGATCATGTCTTCACCTTCTGACTGTTCCTGCTGCAGAGGCAGCATGCGCCCAATGTGCTAAAACTCCCATAGATCCCGACAGAAGATCCCCCTGTCCACCACATCTTCTCCCACTGCCCTCGACACTGCATGAGACCACTGCGAAGAAGAAATCAAAAGAAGAAGAGCTCTGAAGTTTCTCCAAAGTCACATCTGAGGAGTGATTTACACGAGTGGCAAGGTGAAAGATCATCTGGAAAAGATAAATGTTTATGGGATTGACACTAACCCTTACTGCCATCTGTGATGAGATCATGCTCTCCTTTAAGCACCATAGTGAGGTTGCCCATGGCTACGCTGAGCTGCATGACGCTGCGTTGATGATCAGTGCTGTCCATGGGCTCATGGTGCTGAGACAGACAACACACACGTACATTAACACACACATGATTATATGTTATATGCCATCAATTGCTGATTGAATCAACGATGCAGAAAGACCCACCAGAGCCTCGTACAGCCGAGTGAACTCCATGATGTTAGGTGTGAGGATGCCCTTCTGGTACCCTTGAATAACAGATGGTTGCTGTGTAACTAGCCATAATCCGTCCTGTTGAAAACAAACAAATGGGACACACACACAAACATACACACGCACACACTCAGTGACTGTGTATAGCTTTGCAAATAAGATCCCATCTGTTCAACAGCTGGAACTTGAGACTTACTGCATCAATGACTATAGGGATATCTCGTGCTTTAGACTTCTCTATCACCTCCTAAAAGACAAGAAAATGTGTTACTTACAGCGAAGGCAAATTAAACATTATACTTGAGTAATGTTTGTCCAACAAGCACACTGTAATGTCCTCTTAAGGCAGCACTAAACGGCATCTTTACATGCACTCTTTCATCAGTCTAATCAAACCGGGCAACAATTCTAAGCATTAGTTCACATGAGCTAGCATCATATCTTTCTCTCATTACTTTGACATTCTCACATGTCTACAGGCCATGTTTTCTGGGAAATTAAACTCACCAGTTATCAGTTATCAGTCACAGAAAGCCAAACACAAGGAGTTGTTTTGTGCAGCTTGACTTTATCACTGCCTTCTATCTAACTGTTAAAGACATGAGTTTTGTGGTCATGCACAAGCAGCTGGTCGCGGACACTGTTGTGAGCGAAGGGAGAGTGTACATATAATCCACGTGCCTTTGCTGTTCTCAGTAACGCTTCTTCTCTCCCTAGACCTGGTCCCACCACAAGGCCGTGAAGTCTTGGGAGCCATTTTTCTATCTCTTCCACTGCATTAGGACTGTCCCTTGGTACACACACACACACACAGATAAAGACACACGTGTTAGACGTGTTTGAATGCACAGTTATGACCCTTCCTGGTTATGCTCTGATTTCCAAAAGTTTGTTTTTATATGCTTTATGAATAAATAATTCTGTTCTTTTACTGATTAAAGTTTTATGAATCAATTTTACCATGGCAACCGTGCCCACACAAAGTGAAGGCCAGCAGTTGAAAGGAAGGATGTGTACGTGCCTCTGTAGCTCAAATAAAGTGTAATTCCCATGCACACTATGTGAATATTTACCAAAATCTGGAGCTCGTCTGGATGTGATGGTAGGATGTGATATTTGCACTCCCCTACTCTCAGAGTGTTTTCACAGTTGGTCCTTTTTTTAGCCCTCTGAATGGACTCAGAGCAGTGACTCAGCATTTATTGCACATATGTGAACACTTCATGAGAACTCAGGCCCCTCTGAGTATGGTTCCACAGTGCGGGTCACTTAACCTGTGCATTGTCAACACAAAGCGCTCCAGGTTTGCTTTGCTCTTTGCCGTTGTATTTAGCCCTCTAGATCACATGCTATTGTACTGGGACACTTGAGGAAACTGAAAGAACCACATCGGCCTGTAATGCTTAAAAGGACACAGCATGAGTAGTTTGGTCCAAGGAAGTTACTGTACGTCACCACATGTGGAATGTAGAACACATCAAATGGCAACAGTCTACAGCACAGAAACACTAAGGTTTTCCTCCAATTTTAAGTTCATCTGAAAGCGAAGGGCTTCATAACTGCTCTGCAATGCCACGTCAAAGTACAAAAACAAACTACCTCTATATATATTATATATAGGCTATAGTGTGAACACAAAAAGAGCTGAGTCCCTTTTCCGTTGGTCCACTTTTTGTTTAAAAAGGACTGTATGTGAAAACACCCTTAAAGGGGAACTACACCCATTTTCAAAATTCACACGTTATTCCACAGAGAGTACCCTGAGGCATGCTCTGAGTATATGAGAACATTTTCTGTTTCACAGCTGTTCATTTTGGGTCAAAAAATCTGTGGGTCCACAAAATCAGGCCCCTATTCATAGTCGATGGAGCAGCTCCAGACTTTGTACCTGATAACATCACAAGTTTAAAACTTACTTCTCTGGTTTCTGGCTATGAGAAAGAGTAGCTCATGTTCTAAAATATTGATTTAACTTTACCAGGCCATGAAAATAACAATGGAATTCGTCATTTAGATGATGCTCCCCTTTAAATTATACACATTTTGGCACATTTCTATGATGCATATAAGCATTTACACAGTTGCCAGTTTGTAAAGTACACCTATATAGAAATAGCACAGTCTAAAATAAGAGAGGTGTTGAGGATGTATTTTAAGGTGCTGTAAAACTGTACGGGATTATACAGAGGTGTCTCTGTCATTGATACTGGAAACAAAATAATAGAAACACCAGTCAGAAGGTCCTACAAAAGAATGATGTTCTGCCAAAATGAAAATGAGATGATAACTGGTCCAGGTGGGTGTGTACTTACAGGACAGGATGAACTATGAGCTCAGGGCTGTATGATTTGATTACAGTTGCAGCATCTTTGGTGCAGAACACATGAGACAGGTCGGCCCCCTGGAGACGAGACAAAGGTTTGACAAAATTTTACTACACCAGAGCTGGACAATTCAGACTGAGTAACACTGAGATATATCTGACAGAATTACCGCTCACCGCTTTCAGTGCTGAGATGGCAGCAAAGTATGGAGCTCCAGTGTAGCTTTAAGGGGTGGAGATTGACAGAAATAAGGAAGGAGAATGACAAACTAAACTCTTGTTTGGTGAATGATACTGAGGACAAAGTGTGACATACTCTTGGCATCCTCCAATGATCCCAATACGTCCATCTTGTCCCTTGTGCTTTTTGGATGTCAGTGGAGGGACTATGCTCTTCACCAGTGAGAGGATGTCATCGTCCATACCTCTGTGTGATGTCGACCCCAAACTGTAGTAGCGGTCAAACACTGAGGGGATAAACAAAGTTTTAAAGTGTGGGATAATTGCTTTGCTTCAGTTGGTTTCTAATCTATGTTTTTACTTTACACAGATACAAGATGACAAAATTTTGGCGACAAAAACAACAAATAAAGCTGAGAATAATGATAATTTACCAAATCACCTAACTAAAGAAAAACAGTGTACTGGAGTGACCATCGTCACATTACACCTGACATGCCTTTAATTTCCACCTTGAGCCTTCACATGACACCGAAACTAATACCTAAAGCCTGGGGATCTGGGTTCAACAGCTGACTTTGCTGGGTGCAACAGTCTGTCTGGGGTGAAGGGCGTCTCAGGTGACCGGCCTGGCCTCGTGTACACGACAGGGAGGCACTGGAGAACGCAGGAGCGCGGGCAGGAGGAGCTGTTTTGGAGGGACTGGCCGCAGAGCCGGGTCTGGCCGTGGAGGAGATGCTGGAGAACATCTGACCGAGCATCTGAAGCATGTGCAGCTCCCTGGCGTGCTCGGCTTCCCTGCGGCGGTCCTCTGCCTGCAGCCGCTGCTCCTCCATACGGTAGAAGTTGTCCTCAGCCTGTGCGCTCTGCTCCAGGAACTGCTCCATTAGTTTCTCCATGGGGAAGTTTGCACGCCGCTTCCTCGCACGTTTGGGTGCCCTGGCTGAGAGATTACTGGCCGGCTGGCTGCTGTTGTGTGGTCTTACTGGAGTACCTGAAGCAGAGAGGGGTGTGATGCATCTTTTAGTGTATACATACACAAAAAACATTCATAAAACACAGCAAAACCACTGAAATTTGACTTACTGTTGTTGCCCACTGTCACTTTAACTGGTATAGGGATGGGTACAGTTGGGTATTCCAACTTGACTTCAGTCTCTGCAGGGTAAGGACACTCCCCTGTGCTCTCGGAGTAAGCATCCTGAGCATCATCACCATCCTCCTCCAGGCCATCCCCGGCCTCCTCTCCTCCCGCCCCGCCCTCTATGAACTCCTGAGGGTCAAGAGCGGGCCGGTTGCTCAAAATCCTCTCCATGGTGTCATAAAACTTACAGATCTTGTGATACTGCCCGTTGTTGCGCAGATTGCCCTCCTTGGCTAACAAGTACTGTCTCTTGAGGCTCTTGATGCGCACCCTGCATTGCTCCGGCGTCCTCTCAAACCCCATCGCCCCCAGCCTCCGGGAAACGTCGCGGTACACGAAGCTGTTTCGGAAGTTTCCATCCAGCGCCGCCTGGATGTCCTGCTCCCCCCAGATGTTCAACAACGTCCTCGTCTCCACATCCGACCACAAGAAGCCCCGCGTTGTGTTCGCTTGCATCGCGGATCCAAAACCAGGGCTCGCTTTACAGAGTCACCTGCACCGCGCGGAGTTGAATGGAGATGTTGACACTGCGGATTATGATGGACGTCTGGGTCTGGATCTTTGCTCCGAGCCGCATCAAAGCCGCCTATCCCAAACAACAACAACAACAACCGGCCATTGATGTCGCTTCGACGGACTTGTGAGGACGATGGTGGTAGTTTTCAACTTGGGAACATCACAGTATCTTGTACGGATCAACTCTTTGTATGCTAGCTCAAACCTAGCCGTCTGTGTTTATCCTTTTACGTCGTTCGCAAAATGCGTAGCTTTGTACTTTGGATGTGAACTGACCAGGGATCGGTGTCCCGAGCCCTTTGCACAACCTTCACCTTCATCGGTGGGATTTCAAAACTGACCTCTGATCAGTAGTCTGAGGGTAACTTCACCTTTCTCCGCCTGCTCCTCCGCCCATGCTAGGTGTCTGCGGGGTCCTAGAGAGCCCGATCCCAACCGCTTTTAACCCATTCATGTCTTATATGTCTTCATCTGTGAACTCCGGTCATGTTTAACAGCATGTAGCTAAGCTAACAGTAAAGCTAACAGGGCGCTGCAGTGAAACTACATGTCACCGTGTTCCCTTCACTTTACCTTTCTCGTTCAAACACACCAGTGTGGCGACAATCGACAGAGCAAGTGTGATAAAGCAAAAGACGAGCATCTGAACCTCCTGCGGCATGTTGTGATCATCCTTCAGCCCCCCTTGGTCTACACACTTCTTCTTACCTAAACTGGGGCTGCGTTTCAGCGCTGACAACTGCACACAAATGGTCCTGATCATGAGGCGCACTGACCCAGAGCACAAGCGCAGGAGGGAACAGCCTGTGATGCGTTTGTGGGCGCCTCGGACAGTCCAAATCCCAGTAGGTTTTAATCTGTCAATAGACGCGAGTGAACCTTTCTCACCACATCTGAGCAGCCAAAGCGGAAGTAGGTTAAAGCTGCAGTTCTGCTAATGACCGCTAGATGCTGGGTGGCGCTGTAGACGCAGGAGGACATCAGATCCCACTTACTGTAAAACAATATTCACTTATTTTATTCATTAAGCAGGGACAGAGCACAGCTACTAAGCTGCACCAGAGTTAGCTATAAGCTATTTGTCATCTGCAGTCCCTGGGCAGGAAACAGGGAACAATTTCTCTGCTAGACACTATTATATAAAAACACAATTATAAAATAGAGCATATTCATGACACAACAGCTTCAACAATAACAATAGCAAGACAACACACCATCAAGGCATTGTAACAATAACAACAGCAACAACAATACAACTACAATACTAAATTACCAGAACAACAACAATAATAAAACTAGGCAAAAATGAGGCAAAAATGATGGATGTAGCTACCGTGGTTGAGTTAAGGATACACACAGGTATATCCCCCTGAGACCTGAACTATTGTTTTGTTTGCATATTTAATTCTCCTAGCTATTTGGGATCAATAGGACCTGATAAGTATAAAAAAATCAAAAACTGTCAACGATAATCAAGTCCAAAGGTCCTCAAACGGACAACATTAAAGTCCAAATGTCTTCAAACAAGTAAATAACAGTGACTTGACTACAAACATTATTTATCGTAAATAAACAAGTTTCAAACATAAAATCTGATCAAGTCCACTTTTTTAAAAAAGATATTTTTCTGGGCATTTTAGCCTTTAATTGACAGGACAGGTGAGTGTGAGGGGGGAGAGAGAGGGGGGGAGTGACATGCAGAAAAGGGCCACAGGCTGGACTCGACCACGGGCCGCTGCGGCAACAGCCTTGTGCATGGGGCACCTGCTCTATTCACTAAGCCACCGCTGCCCCAGCATCAGGTCCACTTTTGGGTGGAGATCACTTGCAGACTAACTTGTCAGGGATGGCTGCCATCTCGTTTGTACATGGATTAGTGTACTGTGCTTTTGCTACCACTAGATGGCACAAAAAAGTGTCCACAAACCAGGACAACAGGTCTTAGTTAAGTAGAATGAAGTATAAGGTCAAGTAAACCCAAAATGTGATATGAGAACACAGGGTCTCAGGAGGATATGGGCTTAACCAGCTTCCTGTAAAATGACAAAAAAATATATATATATGTACTAGTAACCTGGAATGAGCTTGTTCAGGGCCTATGCTGGGAAAAAATGATGGTCTCTTCCTAATAGATATCTACTGGTTAACAAAGTTAAAGAGATTTCCTTTAAGCTCATTCATCGCTGTCACCCTGTCAAGTCATTTTTAGCCAGGTTCAAGAAGGACATTGACACCATGTGCACTTTTTGTAACATGCAGAGACAGTCTCCCATTTGTTCTGGACTTGCGAACACACCTGGAGTCTGTGGCAAGGTATGTGTCACTTTACATTGTGATGCTTTTTTACTTTGCTTTAAGGATGTACTGTTTGGGTTTACAAGTTAAAAGACAGTACTAGAAATTGACTTTTTTGTGTAATCTCATCATATTGCTGGCCAAGTTTTGTATCCATAAATGTAAGGTATTAAAAATCAAACCCTCTCTCTGTACCTTTAAAAAAGAAGCAGAATCCTACATCAGCACATTATATACCTCAAGCAATAGAAGCACTAAAAGTGTGCTCCAAGTTTAAGATTCTATTATAGTGTTAACTTATTTTTGATATGTTTTTATTGCATATCTTTTATTTATCTGCTGTAAAGTTGGGCATTTTAACATGGGGTCCATGGGGATTGACTGGCGTCTGGAGACAGCCTCAAGTGGCTGTTGAAAGAACTGCAATTTCTTTTATCACCTCTGTGTTGGTTTCATTTTTCAGCCCTGGATTTTGCCACTTGCCCCCCCCCAATATGTATTTATTCAACTTATGAAATATACATCTGCCAAATAATGCGTCCACGCAGTGGTGCCTCCAAGAAGCTGGGGGTTGAGGGTGTGTGTCTGTGTCACTCTGCAGTTCCAAAACACTCGTCGGCAGCAGGATTTCTGTCAAGGGCTGTAAAGTTTAGTTGATTCAAAAGACATAAAATGTGACTTAATAGCAACAATGTCAAACACAAGCACACACACTGGCATCACTATCATTCACAGGATTTAAAGACAAAGCACTTGTCTTTTGCTGAACACAATTTCCCCACAAACACAACATGCTAATGTTTTTAGCACAAGCCTATGGCATTTTACACTGTATAAATTAGCCTAGCGACCAGCAAACTTTCCTCTTCTCACATAAAGCCAGGGACAACAGCAACATTTAACAAAGGTAAAGTTACAAAATTTGTCTCCATTACAACTCACAATGTTCACCTACAAAACAACTGTCTTATACTAAACACGTTTACCAGACAAATATAACATGCTAACATTGTTAGCACAAGCCTATGGCATTTTACACTGTATAAATTAGCCTAGCGACTAGCGAACTTTTCTTCTTCTCACATAAAGCCAGGGACAACAGCAACATTTAACAAAGGTAACGTTACAAAATTTGTCTCCAGCACAACTGGCAAGGTTCACCAACAAAACAACTGTCTTCCACTAAACACGTTTTCCAAACAAATATATAACATGCTAATGTTATTAGCACAGGCCTATGGCATTTTACATTGTATAAATTAGCCTAGCTACGTGCATTAGACAAGTATGCACTTAAAACAAGTGCTAACATAACAGCTGCCAAGCAGAAGGATGATGACAGCACTGAATTTATTAAGAAGTGTGTATGATTGTTTAAAAGAAGTTTACTCAATGACAGGAAAGGGTCCATTACTTAATGCACGCTCACTGTGCGCGCTCCCGCGAGGTGCGTGCACTCCCGAGAGCAGACACAACTCACCATAACACCGGTAGCTGATCCTGACAGACTCTGCTCAGGGTGAAAAGGCGCATGTGTAAATCTGTAGCTCCTCACCTACTTCCTGTTTCACCTCAGTTACTTTTTGAAGTTCCAGACAAACGGACTGAGAATGAACCTCCGCTGTCACTAATGAACTTTGGTTCATAAAATGGCGTTTGTCAGAGGAGCTCGCGACCAACCTGATATCAACTTCACGCGCTAGTTTACCGAGTTTATTTTCTGCGGTTAAAGGAAATTAAAAGCGCTCCTGTAGCGGGACACGAGCCATCACCATGCCCGAAGCGTCGAAGATGAAGAAGCCCGACGTGAAGCTTGTTCTCCTGGGAGACATGAACGTGGGGAAGACGTCACTGCTCCACAGGTACACGGAGAGGAAGTTCAAAGACACCATCAGCACCGTCGGAGGGGCGTTTTTCCTCAAACAGTGGGGACCTTACAACATCTCAATATGGGACACTGCTGGTAATGTTCTCCCTCATGTCATTTCTTCACACTTTTTATTTTAACTTCTTATGATGTCTCATTCCTCCTGTTTATTATCTGTGTTTACCTGATAGCGTGCACCACCTGAGGCAATCACTGGCATGTGACTGTACACACTGGGAACACTCAGCTAACCTGCCTCTGTTGTTTATATGTTACTCTCATATATCTAAACTATAGTGCTGAAAGGATTAACAATGCCATTTCCCATGAAGTCTTGTGCAATACAAACTTTTCAGGTTCAAACATGATAAAAACAACATGATAATCCAACACTCGTTGGGAAAAACAACCACCAAAACAACTTTAAAATATATCTTTTAATCAATGCACACCTTTTATAATAACACAAGGGTCCCTTTGGGTGCTTGATTACTCATTTCATTTTCAGAGACATCCCTTTCTGATAAAAATGCAATCCTTTAGTCAGATCCTGTAATCATTAACATGACTTGTAGTTGTTTAACACCAAAATTATTTGTTATAGTAGAGTATATTGGACCTTGAGCTATAAAAACAGTTAAAAAACAACAATAAAAGACTATATAAGACCTAAGAATCTTAGAAAACTCAATGTATTGTTCAAAAGGATACTGAAACATGAAATAAACTTGCGAAATAAATGCCTGTCACTCGCGTAGTCAAACAGAAATCTAGTTAGTTCCTGTTTTGATGATCAAATTGAATCAAATAAATTTCATTAGTTTAAAGTTCAAAACATTATAAGTGGAATAATTCAGTTTCTGACTGCTGGTCAGACAATCTGAGAAAATAGTTTTCAAGACATCCCATTTTGACTGGTAATTTGTGATAAAAATACAATTATTAGTATTAATTCCCTATCTGGACAGATCAATGAATTTATTAATAATGCAAGTAACCTTTTGTTCTGTTTTTAGTTGGTTGTCTTATGCTAATATGTGTTAAAAGCCCTTGTAAAGTTAAAAGTAAGCGAACACTCTAAACTCTTAAAATATGTATTTGTAGTGGGTCAACAGAAAATCACCCACCATGCAAACACCTGCTTCCTTTACAAGCACTTCAAGGCCTGAAACATTGTTGTGCACTGTGCAGTGACCCTAATACTGTTTTATGAAAAATATATATCCTGTTACATATAATAAGTTACTTAACTCCGTGTTTCCTGCTGGGTGAACAACACAGATGTTATAAAATCACTGTGTCTTGTGCCATGTTGCTCAATACTGGACTCATCTGACCCAATCAGCGCGATTGTCATCTGTGTACTTCTGCAGTGACGGTTGCTTTTAGCCTATTTTTTAAATCCACAAACAGCTGCCTGGGAGAAAGGCTCCAGAAATAACAAGCACTGCTAAAGATCTGACCAAAAAAAATGGGCAATGCTATGTATCATGAGTAGGCCAGCTTGTTTACATGTGTTGCAGCCTACATGACAGCACATAAACCAAAAAGGCCCTCATTCGACCAGATGAATCAAATTAATCTTGGAATGCTAATAACAGAAAAGCCTGGTGAACTTTAATGATGTGAAACAGACAAGAAACACTTTCATATAACATTACATGTTGTTTTTGTAGTGCAGAAAAGGACTTAAAGAGACTGAATTATCTGTTGTCTGGCTAATTTGATTATTGACTCTTTGTTTACGTCACTATATGAGACTGTTGATTGGTACAATAACATGACGAGCAGTCTTTATGCTCTGTACCTGGTAACATGTTTGTTGTAGAGACTACAGAAACCAGTCCATTATTTTACTGTCACATTGAATACATATATTCACAAACTCATGCTTCTCTAGGGCATATATGTGCCCAGTTATTCCCATGGATCACAATGATTTAAGGTTATTTTTCTCTTTAATAAACTAATTTAAACATATTTGTATTGGCTGTGGGATAATTGGGTGATTCATCCAGCCTACAGCTGCACTACATTCCAGTATTGTGTAAACATGAATTACAGTAAACCCTCTTGGGCAAATACACAATGCACAAAAGTAGAGTTGGTGAGCCACAGAGATAAGGAGAGGCCGACCATGTCACCAGTAAGCCATTTCCTGTCTGTGTTCCCCAACACCATGACCTCTGACAGGAGGCTGTTGTGTACGTTTTATTTAGCCACTCTGTGGTAGAGAAATGCCGGCTCAGCACTGAGTCATTGTAACGGTGCTGTTGCAGAGCTGTCAGTGTCGGCTATAAAACTTTTGGAAGAGTGGCAGTTACAAGGGTTGTGCTAAAACCTGTCGGATGGTTGGCTCAGCACATTGAGAACAGACTCTACGTTGCTTATTTTCCCACTGATAGTGCCCCTGTTTCAGTAAGATTTCAAAGCCCCACGAGGATGTTCAAGCTGCCTACCCTGTTCCTCTTAATAGTCACATGACAGGGCTGTGAAAGGAAGACTTGTCTCTCCATGCTCTAATCTATCTTTTCCAAAGTTGCATACAACAGTATTTTCCAGAGGCACTTCAGGGGCTGAGTTAGGGGTTTTTCCTTTTTTTAATCATTCAGCCAATAGTATGTAGAAAAGAAATAAATAACTAACTTCCTCAGATCTTCACTGATGTGTTCCAGGAGGTATTTGTGATAAATTAGTGTAATGAATACACTCTTTGATGGCATTATAGCTGAAATGATTAACCAGTGAGTCGTCTGACAGGAAATTTAATTGGAAACGGTTTTGATAATTAAATAAATATTCCAGTTACGTTTCAGAGAACATTTCTCGGAATGTTGGGTGAATAGAACAAAGAATATGATTATACTCCGCTGGGCTCTGGGATATTTTAATGTTGTTTTTCACCAGCATTTTTAGGGCAGTACCTGACTCAGAATTATGTCAGTTAAATTGGATTTGGGAGTTCAATAAGAATATTTGACAATTCTTTCCTTTTTTTCATGTGGAGTTTGAACGAGGTTTGGTGACACAGTCAGGGTTACAGTGACGTTCACTTCTTATAGTAAACAAGCCAAGTTAGCCCTCTTAGCTAATGTGTGCTAACTACACAGACACTAGCATTTTCGGGACTGAAACATCCCCAGAAGAACGCTGCTCACTTACTGACCAAGAAATGATCAATAATAAACGACTGTTCGACTTGAAAAATCTTCAACTTTCAGGGGGCAGCTCTACAATGCTCTGACTTTTTATGGATGAACAATCAGTTAATCAACAACATAATCCCAGTTAGGTGTACCTGAGAAACTGGTAACTGAGTATTACCCAAGAGATGCCCCAGTGGCAGAGTGGCATACAATGTGCCCTTTCAAGAATCCCACATGTTTCAACAACAAAGGTTGTTTCTGTTTTCAAACTGCTGACTGTCTTGCACAACTTCTCTCTGTGCTGTGTGTCCTCCTGCAGTGTTGTTCACACAATACGGCTGTCTTATTCTTCTTTGTTTTTTTATGGGGTTCAAGTTGAGTTTAGTCAGACACTGTTGACCTCTCTCTGCCTCCTCAGGTCGTGAACAGTTCCACGGATTGGGCTCCATGTACTGTCGTGGAGCAGCCGCTGTCATTCTGACTTATGACGTCACCAACTGGCAGAGCCTGTGTGAGCTGGAGGAGCGCTTCCTGTCCCTCACTGATACCGCAAACCATGACTGCATTTATGCTATAGTGGGCAACAAGGTGGACCTCACAGACCCTAAAGCCCAGCTGTGCCAGGACTCAGATGTGGCGTCTGAGGACCGAACTGAGTGTGAGGAGGAGAGGACAGAACCACAGGTGCCGTCTGCTTGCCCCACACCCCCCGCCTCCCCTGCATCCCTCTCTGGGGTGACGGTGCAAAAACAGGTTACGCCCGAGGATGCAGCAGCTCTTTATGTGAGAATACTGCGCTACAAAGGCCTGGAGGAGAAGAACAGCCTGCCTGCAGAGAAGATGTGTTTCGAGACGAGCGCCAAGACGGGCTACAATGTGGACAATCTGTTTGAGGCACTGTTTGATCTGGTGCTGCCTTCCATCCTGAGGAAGAGAAATGAGAACCAGGAGTCTCCAACGGTGGACCTGGAGGAGTGCAGGGGGGGCAGCAACAAGAAGGCCAAATCTGGCTGCTGCTAGAGGCTGCTACCAGCAGAGACTTGTTTTTAACAAAGGACAATCCAGAGGTTGGTCTGCGCACCAAAAACACACTGTGACGGTACTACTTACCTGCCTTGTCTTAGAACCAATAGCATTAATGACCTCCCGGTAACACAAACACACAATCATGATTCTGTGAAGACTGTCAGAAATAGCAGTCAACGTTCAAAGGTCCAACCTTTGTATGATTTAGTGGCATCTATGGACAGAAATGGTATATAATATTCATTACTATGTTTTCATTCATTTAATAACCTGAAACTATGAATCATTGTTTCCATTACCTTAGAGTGAGCTGTTTATATCTACATACGGAGCGGGTCCTCTTCCACGGAGTGCACCATGTTGTTTCTACAGTAGCCTAGAGTTAACAAACCAAGCTCTAGATAAGAGCTATTTGCAATTATGCGATGGCTACCCTAGTTCTCTGACACACTTGTCCTGAAATTTCACTGGGGACCGGCCATATGGTATATGATGTTCGGGAGAGTTCGCTTCATTCCTCAAGCTCTCGTAGCTTTTCAAGTTTAATAAATACATTATATAAATCCACAAAATGTTAAGGAAAGTAATATTTTAGCATCCACTTTCCTTATTTAACAGCGAAATACAACCGTACACCTTCTGAATTCAGGTTTCTCTAACTCGTAAAACACACATGACTTAGTCTTGTTAGTTGTCTGGTTAGTCCACTGTTCCAACTATCACCAGCTCTGGCGTTGTCAAAATAAAGAACCAATCCACCATTAGAAGTGAAAATATATGGTTTTTCTCTGCTGCTGTTGCGGCTGTTTACAGTCCTATAATGTTATCCCCACCACTCACAGTTGCCATGTCTGTCCGTTCATCTGCCTGTTTCACCAGTAGAGACCAATGTCTGGTGGCATGTGCTTTCAGTTCTGTAATCATACCACTAGATGGCACTAAATCCTACTCACTGGACCTTTAATGCAGTGAAATAAACGCTTGTCGCGCACTCTCTCTATGCTTAGAAACCTTCCACCCAATGACTGAAACCGCTCTTGTATTCCAAAGACGTGTCTGTGGTCAAATAATACACTTAAGAAGTCAATCACTGCTTTTTGTATATGTTTTAAATGAGAATGTCACAACTTTAACAGCACTAATTGTTTGGTGGGTGGCACATGGTTGTAGTTGTACTCTAAGGTTTCCACAAATCACACTTCGTTGTTTTCTTTTATACTCTGTTACTGTTATTGATACTGATCTTTATATTTTATTGGCACATTTGGAACTTTTCAATGAGAGTAAATAATGAATAAACCTGTTGAATTTTTAAGTTCGCTGTCAGAATAAAGATTTTTATTTTGCAGTCTGTCTGGTCTACCAGATTGGATTAGGATTATAAGAGTAACACGACACAATAAGAAGTATAACAAACAACATTTAATCTTTACAATCCAATGAAATAATCATGTTATGAAAATTACCAAAATTACATTACAGTTAATTGTCAGTATATTCCTGGTCTAATCAAACAGTTTATTTCCAAATGGGTGAATCTAGGTGAAGTAGAACATTTGACCTACTTTCTAAATTGTGTAAAATACTTTAACCCAGGATCAGTGACCACAGCACGGATTTGCTGCGGTCAGGACTTTGATCCGAGCTGTTTACGTTCTGTCCTGTTGGCAGCTCAGTAATAAGTAGATTTATAAAAGAAAAGAGTGTGACATGAGTAGTATTAGATGGATATATGTTTAAACTCTTAGGGAGGGGGGTCAAGTTCATTCAGCTGTATTGTATAAATACAAAGAGAATCAGTGCAATGTGTGAACATATTGTGTTAGAAAAATAAAGAGCTGCAGACCATTTTGCAATAGCTGATAAAGGCACATTACAGACTAACAGCTTGAAAAGACTGTCGTATTATAAAAATAGGTTTCATAAGAGCAGTGGGATAAAAGCAGGATAATACCGTCAATAGTATCAACCAACGATTGGTCAAGACACATTCTTCAGTTGACTGAGAAGCAGTGTTAGTGGCTTTATGGTGGGCTGTATACCCTAAACGATAAAAACATCTAGATAAACTGAAGCAGTGCATACACACGGGCATCTTTGGTTCAGCTGTAGTATACGGTCTCTGATCGTTAACAGTGGCCCTGTTTACACCTGGTATTAACATGCGCCTGGGTGATCGGATAACAAGTAGAAAGCTCTAAGTACAGGTGTGAATGCACCAAATGCATCCCTGGTGTGTATTGAGATCCATCAGACCACATTCTTTTAGTAGTGTGTACGTTAATGTGTCCTGAGCTACACTGAACGGCCACCTGCTCAGCTGATGTTCTTGATTATCTGGCGCCCCACCAGATAAGAAAACATTTCTTGGTGCATTTGCACAGACACAATGCTTAAGGACTGTCTCTGGAGCTGCTCTACTCCCTGCAAACTGTCAGTTAAACATTTGCCTGGTTAGCATGAGTTAACAGCAGCAGCGGCTGTATAAAGGCTCATTAATGCTCAACTTTAGAAAAATAAGACGCCGTGCTCACTCACAATTAAACCTTTAAGACTGGGTGTTGAATCCTTAATGTAAGTAACAAAGTAAAGATCAGGACAGATGGTACTCTAATTAAATTTGAGTCCAATTAAATTGGAGTGCTGTCTTGATCTTTACTTTATGCTTATCTTTAGCTATATATATATATATGGAGATGGACGGAGCTTTCAGAGCAGTAACACCAGAGATCATGGGGGCAGTGTAGCGTAGTTCAAGCGAGATACAGCCGAAGGAGATGTTGAAGACATTTTAAAAAACGGAACGTATAGTGAAAGAGTTCTCCATCTACATATCACAATGTATTTAATGGCCTCACAGACCACCGCCATCTACAGCGCTGCCTTCGTTAAAAGGTACATTATTACGACCTCCTCCACCGTCGCCTCGTTTGTTTTGTCTGAAACTTTTGACTCTGAAATAGACAAATCTATTTTTGGACATAAAGGAGTATAAATGAGCCTTAACGGTCCCAACAAACTCATACCGACACAAAAATGGCTCGACTGTGTCTTCAAACTAGTTAATAACCGTTAAGTAATGTTAGCCATGTGATGCTAACTGTTAACCCCATCACTGGAGACACATGCTCATGCCAGATGTGAACAGACAGAGCTGTCCACTTGAGATCCGACCACCTCAGACGCATGTGAATATTTGGTGTAAACAGGCTCATTGTGTCATAATAGCTGAGGTAATAAGTTAAAAGCACCAATGAACATTTAACACATAAAAATACTTGTTTTCCCAGAATGCTATTGACTTCATTATGGGGCTTCTCCTGTTTTATCTACAGAGGGACATTTCACTCAAAGCTCAAGGCATTGCACAGTCATTGCATATCTGAGCTCAGTGGCTCGGGGAAAAACTTTACTTTGATCTAAATCAGCATTTCAGATCCCCCTTTGATTTAGAACATAGATAGAGAGACAACACTAGACCACTGTCACTGCAATGACTTCTTTGTGTCAGCGTTGCTGCGCAGTCTCTCACAAGTTCTTCATGCAGACCTGGCAGCGGCTGATGCGTGACAGGAGCTGGCCTGCTTTGAGCGTCTCTGCTGCCGGCTCAGTGTGGAACGACTGATCTATGGAGGTGAGCCAGAAGCTGTGCTTGTTAGCAAAGTAGTGGCATGTGCCTTTGGCCCCGTTACACTCGATGAATGGTGTTGTGCGGAAGTCCTCCAGGCAGGAGCCGGGCGACGACAAGGACTGACCTCCGCCTTCATTTCCTGCCGCTGTGTGCTGTTGAGACAAAGGTGAGAGAGGGAGAAATTAGGCAACAGTGAACTGATTAGAGATGGGACGATATAAGATTTTATAGTGGATCATGATAAAAGAACACACTGATTGTGCTAAATTTCTATTATCAGAATAATCTTGAACATCATGTCCAGCAGCACCCAAAAACACTGCAAAAACAGGCTGCATACAATCAACCTAAAAAAAACTCCTCAAAAGATCTTAACCAAACATCAGCACATTTTATATTGAAATATCTTATTTGGAAAAATATTTCCATTTCCAAATACTTGCAAGGCCTGTTTTTTTTTTAGATCGTTTTTCACTAAAAAAGTTTCAGTGCCGTTTTAAGCGTTTTGGGAATATTTTGATGATTTACAGGATAATATAAAGTTCACTTATTTTGCCCAGGATAATCATGACACGAAATTTTCATATCATCCCATGCCTGGACTTGATCAACTAACAAGTTTTGTCTCTATAGCCAAAGCCTGAAATAGCTCATCCCTGTTGCATAGAGCTCCACTGTCAAATAACTATTAAAGACACACCAGTGAGTCACACTGTTGTGCTGCTGTACACAGTGAACATGAGTACCAGAATTAACTCTGAATGACACATCGACCTGCTACCATAAATACTCAGCAGCACACCAAAACCACAGCTGAAAATAGTCCCACCCCCACCCAAGAAAGAGAATTTGCTTCTGTCTGAGAAATGTTTGCTAAAAAACTATCGCAGCTGACATTGGGCAAGAGGTGGAGTACACCCTGGACAGGTCGTCAGACTATCACAGGGCTGACACAGAGAGACAGACAACTATTCACACTCACCTGCACACCTACGGACAATTTAGAATGGCATATTAACCTAACCTGCATGTCTTTGGATTATGGGGGGAAGCCGGAGTACCTGGAGAAAACCCATGCTGACATGCAGACATGCTTAAAATACCAGATGTTTTAAATAATTATTTGGCCTTTTTCAAAATGAAAATATATATTTGTGACCTGATTTTTATCTTTTGGTGGGAGTAAATAGGCTGAATCCAAGTGCCACACATGGTAGGAAAATCAGAAAGTACTTAGTAAGAGACAAACAAATGCATTGTTTTTGTTTTTTGCATGGGATTTGTTGACAGTAAAAAGAAAATCTAGAATATCACCAGCTTTGTCTGACAAACTATTGATTTTTATCAGGTCTAAGTTTACACAGAATATGTTGGCTTGCTTTACGTTCAGACAGCTTTATTGCACCACCACTGACAACACTGACTGTTGAGTTGTGGCCCTAATGCTCCTGTTGCTCCTCAGTTTTTTATATTTTGTCCTGCACTGCTCAGACATGCGACTGAAGCTGTGAGCTGAGAAATGCACTGAAGCACTACTTCATTTTTGACTGCTCCATCCAGCTCCCGCTGTATTTCCCCCTTACCAATAACGCAGAGGAGTCCTTTCTCTACTTCGAACGGTGGTTCCCAACTGGTCCAGCCATGGGTCCAGATTTCTCCTCAATCATTTGTTCACGGTCCAAGAGTTGAATATATTCAGCATCATACTTGTGTTCGGCCATATCATTGAGCTAGTTTGCTGTCTCTGTTAAGCAGCTGTCCATTAGTCACTCACTCTACAGCAGGAAACAGCACTTCAAAATAAACACTCTGTGATGGAAATTCAGAGAGTGTTTTTTACCAACTTGACAAGTTTGTGAGTCACGAATGGACCCGTGACTCACTTTTGGACCACGATCAACCAGTTGGGAACCAGTGATTTAGAGATTGATAATTGCTCTCTTGATTTGGTCTAGTCTAAGGTTGTACACTCTATATATAATGTTCTTCCACAATACAGCTTTAAGAGTTTTTGCTGTGGCACATAATGTAGCCCACATTAAGCCTAAATGGGGCTCCAACAATTTAATATTGGGCTTCCATAAAGTTGAGGGACTAGGAGAAAGACTGAAAAATCATTGGTCTAAATCGAAGAAGCAGAGGCTGATATATTGTGACTTTTCCTTAGCATGGGTCAAACGCTGCATCCCACTTCCCACAGTACAGCTTGACAGGGCCTTTTTCATCAGACCCTCCCTGTGTGGTTACCACCCACATCTCTCAGTCTCCACATTCCCAGTTTGCAACGCAGGCATTCTGTTATAAATCTGTAGTCTTCAGCACAGAGACAGGGAATGTGTTATACAACTGTGTTCACAAGCTGAGTTGTAGTTCCCGTAATTACTAAACTGAAAATAGACAGTGCCCACAAATCTTATTGAATCATTGTCTTTAGTTATGGTAGTTGCACCAAGCTCCTACAGTCTACAATGAAATGATAATGATGCTTAAACTCTGGCACATTAACATGTTTGTCCAGCAGTTGGACCAGAACCCACCATGATGAAGGAGTAGCCAATCCACAGGCTGCGCCAGCCCACAGGACACTGTGGGATGGTAATGTCCTGGCTGTGGATTGCGATGGCAACTGATGGAGCTTCGCATACAGAGCAGCGGCTGATGTATGGTTTGATCTCTCCTTCTTCTACAGGCATCATGGGAAGAGGAGCAGTCGTCGACAGCCAGTAGGATTTGTCATTTCTGCTGGCGTAGTAACAAAGGTCTCCGGGGTTGCAGTACAGGAAGGGCATGGTGCTGAATCGTGGGAGGCAGGAGCCCGCCAAACCTGGGGAAAAAAGGCACACATTTCAAACACAAACTAAGTTTAAAGTGTCTTTTTAAATGATTAAACAATTACATTAAATAAGAGTGACATAATAAAAAGCAGATTAAAAGTGACAAAAAAACTTAATGATAAAAGAAACCAGAGGAGCAGGGATAATTGTTGTCAAAGAGCTTCGGTATTTTTCAACCTGGACCCTATTTTCCCATGTTTCTGTCTAAGTGACTAATAGGAACAACATTTTTTTTTAATTGGTCCAATATTAACCAAGACCGCTGCAGCTGCCAGCTGTGAAACAGGCTGAAATGAAACCACTCAAAGCATATGCAATGTCATTTTACACCCATTAAAAGTGCTATTTTTGCCTCTGACAGGCTCAGATTGTTATTATGTGTCTGACAACTTACAGACAAGATTCGTACAGACACAGACTTTTTTTTATTAAAGAGCAAGACCCTTTTTATTTAACCAGAAACAGCCTCAAAAGCACTATCACCAAACTCACCAGGTACCATTTAAATTAACAATAATTATATTCTTGTAAAACAGACTTATTTAAAGTCATCGGAAACACAATAAAATTTACTAAAGCCACCTTGGTGCACCTTTCTACTGCTCCAACAATCACCAACTCTGGTTTGGACAAATTAAACCCTTAACTCACCCAGTTAGATGTGAAAATATGCTTGTTTTATACACGCTAAAATTACTGTTTTTTTAAATGGAGTCTGGTGGGTTTGTCGACAGTGATTGTGAGGGTGCTTCTTGTTAAAAAAAAAAAAAGAATCTTATTCTTTAACAAATAGGTCTGTCTTAGTTAAGATCCTATTCATCATGTTGTCAGACACTTATAATAACAATCTGAGCCTGTCAGTGGTAAAAACAGGGTGGACAATGTGTGACGTTGTACAAATGCCCCAAGTGTTTACACTGCAGCCTGTTTCACTGCTGCCAGCTGCAGCTCTCTCGCTCAATACTGGACAAGTTTCAAAAATTGTTGTTCCCATTAGTCATTAAGGCACAAAACATGCGTAAATAGGGTCCAGGTCGAGAAGTGCCACAGCTACCCTTTAAGATGTAGTTGAGCTCTACAGAGTTAAAGCCTTTAAACTTACTTTGAAGTGCACCCTGCAGCAATGGCCACAATTAGGTGACTATAGTAAATGCTACAATGTAGTATAACAGTAGCACAAGTACATGAGAATAATTTAAAGTCCATGAACTGACCCAGTAACAGCTGATATCCAGCAACAGCCACGATAAGCTACTGGTCACACCCAACCAAGTCACTCCTGAATCTACTGAGTTGAGCAAAGGTACATATTTTAATTTGTAATTGGAAAAACATGTTTGTTTTCTATTGTCAAAAGTTGCATGGCTCCGAAATAAAATTGTTGGTGTGACAAAGTAGTTTCTGTTCTGTAAACAGTGATTTGATGGAAGGTCTAACCCACATTTCCTGTCGTTATAGTTTTATTGTATCACCGGTGGAGAAGCAGCACTGACATGAGAGTGAGGATGAAATTTTACCTTTTCATTTTCTTGTTTCTCACATGTAGTTATAAAAAGTCAAATCTATAGCATGCCCTCTGCCTCTCACACAGAGTTAATTCATTTAGAGACAAAATCTGATTACACTGATGAAAAGTCGATAGTAGCAGGCTTAAACTGGTTTACTCTATTGAATTAGACTTTGAGGACGAGAGGACAAGCAGCTGTGGAAATGAATACATCACAGCTGAGAACCGTTTCTTTGCTTTGATGTATTTTAGGAAGCCTTTTGTAACAGCTTGACCAGGGACAACAGATGAAAAATAGCCTACTTGCTAGTTCGGCATTTTTATACCATGTGTATGTATTAATTTGCACTGTCCCTTCTTAAACTTCGTAAACTGACACTGAGAACACAGCTGGCACTGTCTCAGAGCTCCAGAGATGACTGTGAGATAGTTTAATGAAAAACAAGTCTGTCCTTTTCTCAAGGGAGTCAAGTCTATATATAGTATGTTTTCAGAGGTCAGTGTCTCTTTCTCAGCCCCATCATGCAGTTATGGCCCTACTTGAAATGTGACGTTTAAAAGTAAGGGCATAGGTTTTGTTTTGGGGGCTTTTGGCGTGGGGGATGGGGGTTGGACACAACACATACTGTATGAAACATTGGGTTTGGGGGTCCTGTGCTGGCAAATTTCTCGTGAATTTTATGCATCATTTCTTGCCTTTTCTGCTTCGTTTTAAATGTCTTAATTTTGTTCAAATAAATTCCTTTACTATTTCCCTGTTTTATTTGGGCTGGGAGTAAATGCACACTCTTAAAAATGTAGTCGGCTGGTCTAAATGGTCCCAAATCATCCTCAGCAAACAGTGAGATCTGCTGAGCCGGACGGCTCTGGAATGTCTTCTGCTTCATTGGATCACAATGTCTGTTCTGACAGGACTGTACTGTAACAAACTCACATTTGCATTATGTCCAGACAATTCACAGATAACAGACTTTTCCTGGTCTAATGTATTAGAAAAATTCCTCAAACAAAACCTTTGTTCTAGAGCTGGGCAATATGTTGATATCATATCAATATAGTGACATAAGACTTGATATGACTTTTGTTTGCTACTAGAACTTTAATTGTCCTGAACTGAAATACACACTGTGGGAAATGGTGAAATCAGTCTAAGGACCTTGCTGCTCAATTGCACATGGACTTGTTTAGCTCCTCTCTAGTTCTCCGACTCAAAGCGCTGTAACACTACATGTCACAGTCACCTATTCACACACATTTATACACTAGTGGCTGAGGCTACCATAGAAGGTGCCACCTGCTACTCAGTTTTTAACACACTCACACCGATGAACAGCCATCGTCAGCACTTTGGGGTTCAGTATCTTGCTCAAGGATGCTTCCACATGTGGACTGGAGGAGCCAGGGATCAAACCAACAACCTTCTGATTGGTGGATTTCTTTGTTGCAGTTATTTGATAGGACAGATAGAGTGTGAAAGGGGGAGAGAGAGTGGAGATGACATGCAGCAGGAATTGAGCCTGAGGACACAGCCTTTGATAGACGGGGCACCTTCTCTACCAAGTGAGCTAGTGGGCGCCCCACTAGCTGTAGTACCCTACAGAACTCTGGGATGGTTACACGTGGGGAGCATGACTAAACTGTAGAACAATTTTACACTTCTCCCTGACTCACCAAGATCCTGGTTGTGGGCCTTTTCCTGGCCCTCGAAGTACAGCAGACTGTAGCCGTCCCACAGTTTGGACATGCCCACAGGACACATGGGCGTCTGCTCTGACTGACTGTGTTTCACCAGCAGGTAACCCACACTGACACTGCGGCCCGGCATACCAGGTAACCCAGGGATACCAGTGTGGCCACGGCGACCTATTGAGAAATGAGGAATAAACTAATTATCAACTACACAATGCACTCATGCTATACACACTATAGACACTTGATATGTGCAGTGTTGTGTGAGACATTAGACTGGGTCATACAACCAGTATCACTGTAAACTAGGCTGCCTTCATACATATTACCTGATGCTTTCATTACTTCCATCAAACTCTGGCAACAATCTCTGCTAAGATAATTACATGCTAATGTAAACAGACCTTGAGGAAGTTCCTAGTCCCCAGCTCAGTGCTAATAATCCTTCATTCATTCACTAAACCGACTCTCACAAAAAATAACAATGAAAACCCTCTTGGTAACTGGTTCCCTGCTTAGGAGTCTCCACCTACTTTAAATCCTTTAATCCAGGGTCATTAACCCTAATCCTAACCTGCCCCACAGCGTCAGACGTACCTTCCATGCCTTGCAGACCAGGGTGGCCCATTTGTCCAGGGTCTCCAGGAAATCCAGGCGTTCCTGGTCTACCACTAATCCCAGGCATGCCCTTGTGCCCAATGGGTCCCATGAAACCTTTACAGACAGACGATACATGTATGTTGTGATCCAGACATTTCACTGTGGGATGCTTAACAACCGGTGTTTTATTAGAATAACTAACCTGGAGCACCAGGGGGGCCCTGTGGCCCTGGTTCCCCTATGACCCCCTTTGGTCCTTGGATACCCCGCGGTCCTGCAGGGCCTCTCTCTCCTGGAATGCTGATGGGAATTGGAAGAGGACCCTGGCTTCCTGGGAACCCTCGGAAACCTGCATCACAGAAGGATCATGTAATGACAAAAAGCACAAAAGCAGGTATCTGGTAGAGAGCAGAAATTACATGAAAGTGTATAATTCACCTGGAGGTCCAGTGTTTCCTTTTGGACCAGGTGACCCTCTTTCTCCCTTCAGACCGATAACACCAGGAACTCCCATCACTCCTTGCTCTCCTTTCACTCCTGTAATAAAAAAAAAAAGCGTATCAAGATTGTAAACACGTAGCAGGTGTTCATATTATCAAGTTACAGACAGGTGCATTCAAGGGAAGCTTTGGTATTTTTCCTCCTGCATCCTATTTCCATGTTTTCCAGTCTGAGTCGAATGGAGACAACAACATTTGGATTTGTTCCAGTGTTAAGAGAGAGCGCTGCAATCTCTCAGTCTGGAGTTCAGTAGTCAAACATTGTCTATAAAATGTGTGTAAATCAATCCTTTGGTCGATAAATTGAATCATAATACAGTCTAATAATGGCAGGAGGGGAAATATTGGTGTCCATTACTGGATGGTGGAAGTGGTTTATCCAAGGAGAGGGTAGTAAATTTGTGTGTGTAGCGAGTAAATTTGTGTGTGTAGCGAGGAAAATGATGTAAATGTGAGACTTTAAGTGGCAGTCCCAGCACATTTAGTGCCCTTGGTGAGCCTCGCCCCCCCCACCCCTCATTTGCTGCAGTTCAACCCTCAAAGTACTGCACGTTCATTACCAAAATGCAGATAAATGACCTAGCTAACAAAAAATATAATATATAAAAAATTTTTTTGAAATCATTCAGTTCCTCATTACAAAACATCATCAAAAAAATAGCCAAAAGTCTTTTTACTGTTTGTGATACATCATAATTCCCTCTCTAATATCTATTTGATAGTGCTGTGAAAAGAATTTTTTCCTTCAAACAGCTGTATTTATTCAAGTTTCTCCCAAAAAGCTACATTTTACTAGTTGACATGGAACACATCATGATAATATTATAATTACCTTCACCCAGTACTAACTTTTTTCTGAATAGAGCTTGAACGCTTCACAGCGTAAATCAATGCAACCTCTGTGAGCTGTTGGTTGCAACCACTGACTGCTTAGAGGTAACAATAATGAGCTCTCCTCCTGCCAAACTCATGTTCTTTCTCTCCACATTCACTCCTCTCTGTAGTGTCATGGTCGTTGAATGGGCACCAGAGAGCTTTTGTCATTTTGACATGATAACGATACAGCGTGTTTCAGGATTCACATGACATCACATAACTTGTCCATCTCCCCCAAACAGCAGGTAAAGTGTAACGATCTGAATAGGGGGGCCAGGGGGTGGCAGGTACCCAGAAAAAAAGTCCTATCTATTATTTAGTAGGCTTTGCTGTGTAGTTATGTTGCTGTGGCCTTTGGTAAGATTTCAAAATAACAGAAGTTATAGTATTAGTAAAAAATAGGGACAGATTAACATTTTGATTTTTTTCTTCCCCCACTTGTGGCGCCCCCTATGGATGTCAGCGCCCTTAGCATTCCCTTACGCCACGAGCTAGCACTAGAGACTCTTTTTTTTTTTTTAAACAGGAATAGTAATTTAAAAAAATCCACTCAACACAAGCTGCTGTTAACGGCTTCTCCTTGACGTGATTCAAAACTTCATGCTTACCTTTCTTCCCAGAAACACCGTTTGGCCCCCTGTATCCGAATGGACCTTGATCCCCATTGAATCCTTTCCTACCAGCGACTCCAGGATACCCATTAAATCCTGGTACACCCTTTTCTCCAGGGAGGGCATCCACACCAGGGAATCCTCTGGGTCCAGGGAAACCTGAGAAACGAATTATTTAGGGTTAATGAACATAGTTAGGTGAGAAAAAAAACTCCCCAGCATCAAAACCAGTCTGGAGTGTCTAGTTCTAGTTCAGCTCAGTTATTGAATCACTTAAGCAATTCATTTTCGACATAGATGTACCTTCACAATAACAGCTATCTTACTTTAATATGACTCGTGGCTTCCCTTGAACTTAGGTCTTTTGACTTGAAAATACTTCATGTCTTCCCCCAAAAACGGAATTTTTTAAAAAGTGAGCCAATTCAGTTCATTTCCCTCATTTCAAGAGTTAGAAAACCTACAGTTACTAGAATGCACTGCTCTGCAACAGCTCAAAAAGACACTCCTGCAGGTGGGTGACATAATGTAAGCTTGTCCGTTTTGACACAGGAAACAATATGGCAGCTGGCTGTTAGCAAACGATCTCAAATAACAGTTAAAGGTTAAGCTAAAATATGTTTCTGGGAATATTTGAGACAAGATATAGGCAACACAGTGGCAGAATCTTGGTTTATATTTGATCAGTACTTCTAAATTTTACAGTTTATTGCAGTTTGGTCCGAGATTGAGATTTGCTCCTGTGGTGGGCATACGAAAATATGGAAGTACAATCTGTAGTTTGTGCAAGAGCGCTTAAGCCAGCAAAAATCTGCCGGCGGATGACGGATTTGAGCCGAGAGATGAGCAGGGAGATCTGGGTGCTGGTAATATGAAAGGAAGTTTATAATAGTTAAGTTACTACACATATTGCCGGTTTTCAACCAGCTTTATGTCATAAAAAAGTAATAAAACAAAACATAATTCATACGAGATGAAAGTGCAATGTCAGCACTGTTTTTTACGATTGCGTTCAGTCGTACATGTTTTAACAAACATTCTTTTAACAAATAAAAGGAATAAATTCATGGAGTCTGCCATGTTGTTTCTACAGTAGCCTGGAACTAATTAAATTAAACACTGGGTCTAAATTGGACTATTAGCGTTTTTGCATCGGCCACTTTGGCTCTCCTACATGCTCTGCACACAGTTGAACACCAGGCAGACGGAGATGTACAGTTGATCCTCACCACTAGATGCCAGTAAGTTGTATACACTGGACCTTAAATCACTAACTTGATCAACTGAATGAAATTTAATTGCTGTTGAGCCACCAATCAAAACTCCTATTGACAGACAACACAATACATGGTTAGTTATGAGACACAAGCTGTGTCCAAAATCACTGCTTATTTACTACTGACATTTTATCTGCAATATCCTCTCACCTTGGTTCCCTTTAGGCCCTGTGAAGCCAGGATCCCCACTTAATCCTGGTTTGTCAGGGGTCCCACTTGGTCCTACAGGGCCACGGAATCCAGGCGGTCCAGGTCGACCATGGTCACCTGAGCATTAAAAAAAACGGATTGTTTCAAGTTTTAAAATGGTAATACCCGTATAAAGAAACACTCCATGTGTTTCTGTGCATCACTGGTTCTTTTACTAAGAGCTCAGCAGGTTTCTGAGATGACTGGTGCCCTGTTAATGCAAAAGAGTAGTTTCTAACCTTCAGGTCCCTGGAAGCCTTTCAAACCGACTGTGCCAGGAAAACCTGGCTGGTTGTTGGGGTCACCGTCCTCTCCCCTCTGTCCTTTAGGTCCCGGCTCTCCAGCTGGTCCAGTGACATCGAAACCTGATAGAAAAATGAACAAGAAACACGTCTCATTCCTGAGGTCTTTACATAACAGAGAAACTAACGCATGGTTTCTATTCACTAACATAGGATGTAGTGAAGAACTCAGAAATATACCATGAGTGACTTAAGTCCTACAAGTATTTGTCTATAACACAATCCATGTCTTAATAACCAACAATCAAAGTTGAAAAAAAAAAAAACAGATTTAGATATAATTTCTCAAAGTTCCCCTTCACTAAAAATGTATTTTCCTTCTTGTTTCTATGGTTGAATGTTTGAGCTTCCCTGTGCAGAGTTTGATGCTAGAATGCATCTGCTAAAGAGGAAGGTTTCTACATGCTTTCAGGGGTGGGGTTACAAGCATGATTTGTGACATCACAAATCGTTTGGAAGCCATTAAGTTTGTGAACCTAAAAAGACCTAAAAGATCTCATTAGTCACAGGAAACACTGATTGAGAGAATAAATTTTTAGGACCTTTAAGCTGTATGAACATAACATCTGAGTCTTAACTTGTAACATTGCTGGTATTTTCTAGTCATGACATGTGTACAGAAAGATTGTTTTTATGAATCTGGTTGAATACCTGGTGTTCCCGTGTTGCCCTTTTGTCCTTTCAGTCCATGTAATCCATAAAGACCTTTCAGGCCGGGGAAACCTGCACACATTTTGCATAGATCAGATGGAGGATCATGGTGGAAACAAGTATGACATTTAAAGAGAAAGAAAGAGAGTACACTGTTCTGATTATTTACCTTTGTTTCCAGGGAAGCCAGGAATACCTGGATGTCCGTCTTTTCCAGGAAATCCAGGAAAGCCTTTTTGACCCTGGGTACCGGGTGTCCCCTTCTGCCCATCAGGGCCTGTGGGGGGAAAAAGTGTTGCTCACAAGATGGAATTCTGCTGCAATATACGGTATGAATTTTAAAATAACACAACATACTTTAATAAAGAAGTCAACAGGAGTCTTCTACCTGTGAATCCTGATATTCCTGGATCACCTGACTCTCCCTTTCTCCCTTCAATCCCATCAAAACCAGGTGTACCCCTTTCTCCTGTTGGGCCAATGAATCCTTTCAGGCCTGTAAAGGAAGGAGATATTAAACATCTCATGTCAGCCAAGATCAAGCCCCTGATTGTTAAGCGATCAACAGACAAGGAGAAATAAAGCTGATTGATCAACAGTTTGTACCTGGTTCTCCTGGTAAACCTTCCTCTCCTCTCAATCCGGTGGCTCCTGGAAGGTCTATGCGTTGGCCTCCCTCACCTGAAATCGAAATTCACTATCACCTAAAATATTTTCACTAACTCACTTTATAATTTGTATCTACTGTAGATGTCTATCTGTCTGGAGTTGAAAATTGAGGATGTACCTTTGGGGCCCTTCCTTCCTTTGTCTCCTGATGCACCATAGGCACCAGGACTGCCTTTAATTCCCTGAAAAGTGACAAATGAGATGTATTGAAACTGATTTGTAGCTACAAAACAACTAACATTACACATACAATGGCTTAGTGATATTAAAAAAACACATTACAACAAGGATCAACTGATTAAATCATAAAAAGTCATAAAATCATAGAATTGTAAAACCATAAATCACAAAATCCACTGAATGGATACGTTTTAAGCTTTCTTTTATAAATATTTAGCAATCCGGCTTCCCTGATATATAGGTAGCATGTTCCATAGCTTTGGGGCGTAATTGACAAAGGCCGCTTCCCCGATTTTCCCCGAAACCAGCAGCAGATGATCATAGTGCTCTTGCAGGCAAACAACATCTTGCGTTAACAAGAGAGTTAGCAATGTAGCTTGGTCCCAGCCCATGTAGGGCTTTGTAGACAAGGAGGAGGAGCTTAAAATCAATTCTATATGTAACAGGAAGTCAGTGCAGAACTGAACTACATATGTAAAATTGATGGAGTGGCTCTATGATTTATAATAATTAGTTTAGTATGGCTCTGCTCACCCTGTTGCCTGACATTCCCTCAAAACCAGCAATTCCTCGATTTCCTGTGAGGCCTGGCATTCCTTTTATTCCCTGAAGCCCCTCTGCACCAGGATCTCCATGGACACCTTTCACAGGGCTGGGGTCTCCAGGAAGACCATGTCTTCCCTCCAAGCCCGGCACACCAGGCATACCCTTATTCCCTGTGGAACAGAGCGGGATGTGGGAATGTGAGGAAGTGAGGTATAAGAGGAGGTGAGAAAGAAAGAGTGACTGATGTCAGATTATAGCTGCACACCTCTTGGTCCGGTGAAACCTTGATTTCCATAATTCCCATAGTCTCCCTTGGCTCCCTTCATGTCAATAATCATGTGGTGGGGTATGTAAGGCTTCTCCCCAGGTAGTCCTCTATCACCACGATCACCTGGCAGACAGAGATGGTAGGTTAAAGAATTTATGTGGTGGTTAAAACATAACACAACACCACTGGGATCCAAACATGTTTTAGAACAGAGCAGTCTCACCTTTCTCTCCGTTTCGACCAGTCACTCCTTTTAGGCCAGCTTGGCCTGGCAGTCCAGGTTCTCCACCAGACCCGCTGAAGCCCTTTGCACCTTGATTACCCCTGTTCCCCTCAAAACCTGACATGCCTGGAGACCCTTTGTATCCTGGGAAAGAGGGGGGGCATCAGATGTCACCAATAAAACAAACTTATCTGACTAAAACTGCTTGAATTGTGGATGAATTACATAGTTTTGATATTATTTGATGTTTAAGTTCACTTATTAAAATTATCTAAGTAAATATCCAAGGAACAGACCCTTCATTCCTCCAAGTCCTGGACGTCCATCTACACCTGTCTGTCCTGGTTCACCTGATGGGCCGTAATCTCCAGTGGGACCAACACTACCGTACAGTCCTGGGACACCTTTTAATCCTATTGGACCTGGAGGACCTGGGTCTCCTTCAACTCCCCTCTCCCCAGTTAAACCTGGTGAGCAGGATGGTAGAAGGAACAGGGACTTCACACATGAACAAAAACATTCCTGAGCAAGAGTGTTTCAGTGTGTTTGTTCGTCTAACCTGGCTGTCCAATACCACCACGAGGCCCAGGTGGTCCCGCTTGGCCAGGATCACCAGGGAAGCCATACTTGCCCGCTGGCCCAGGCCATCCTTCCTCCCCTCGCAGGCCAAGAGGGCCACTCTCACCCTTGAAGCCGATCATACCAGGCATGCCCGGCATCCCTGGAAGAATGGAAGAATGAGAATATTAGATAATAGCTTAGTATTTTAAGCGTTGCCACAAATAATTAAAGTACAACCAACAGGGCAAAGAAAGACTATGGGACAGGTAGGTTAAATAATAATGTAAATTCGTGTCACGGTGAGTATATGGCTAACCTGGATAGCCTTGATCGCCTGGATCTCCAGTCTGGCCTTTATTCCCTTGAAGCCCAGGCAGCCCTATGTCACCAGGGGGTCCAGGCGATGCTCCCAAGATCTCTCCATGAAAACCTTTTTGACCTTGCGGCCCATGCCGGCCAGGCAGACCAGTAACACCAGGGCCTCCTACTGAACCTTTAGCGCCAGGAAATCCCAAGTCTCCACGGGGGCCGGCAAAACCTGTGTTGGAGGAACCATAAATGTTAATAACGGACTAGAATCACTGCCTCCTGGTTGTATGCTTCCGTGAACCAGTCAGGTTGCAGTTTACATCCGCATCTGTCCAGACTCATATGTAGCCACGACAGTTGACAATGCTTCAATTACGGATGTTGCATATTCTGAAACATGGATGCTTCACACACATCTTCAACCTGGCAGCACAGAGGATCTATAGAGTGCTACAGGGATGACGTTTGTCGTAGGCTGACACAGAAGTTAGCATCACCATGGTTCCCTCGTCAAAAGGCCAGTGGATTATTGCAGAAAATAAGCTCTGTGGCAAACAAAAGTTTATGATATTCACATGTTTTGTTCAGCAAGATAATCTGCACAAATGAACACCACTTTTATGACTTTATGCCTAAATGCAATCGGCAGAGTTAAAAGGCTAACGCTGGGCTAGAGACAAGCTACACCACAGTCACATGATTCAACATTGCCCCCATGTTTGGCAACGTTAACGTTAACAATTAAAGTGTTTGGCGTGATGACGTTTTGTCGTCTCATTAGGCACTTCTTCATAAAAGCTTCAAAATTCATGAGTGGGGTATTTACTGACATATTTTATGCTGTAGAACAAAAAGTGACAGTATCTTAAGCTGGTGTTAACCACAGACCTTATTTCAGGCCTCGCTTTTCTTTGTAGTAATCTCATTTTGTATTCTATATTGCCTGTCTTGACCAGGACAGTCTTGAAAAGAGATATTTAATCTCAAAAGGTTTTTTCTGGTTAAATAAAGGTTAAATAAAATAATAAATTAATAAAAGAAAAACTCTTTCCCGGATTTTAGGATTCATTCCTGGAGCACAGTTTCAAGATGGACACTCAAAATTAGTGTCACCATTTCAGATCCTGACCAAATGTCTCCCCCTCTGTTCCTGGGTTACGACTCAAACAAAAATTTTGCGGAACATTATGATGTCACAGTGAAGCTGACCTATGACCAGATAAATTCTGGAGTTACGGCCAAAAACATGTTTTGTGGGGTCACAGTGATCTTGACATTTGAACTTTGATCATCAAATTCTAGTTAGTTTGTTGTTGAGTCCAAGTGAATGTCTGTGCCAAATTTGAAGCAATTCTCTCAAGGCCTTTTTGAGATATCGAGTTCACGAGAATGGGACGGACGGACAACCTAAAAACATATTGCCCCCTGCCATCACTGTCACCGGCATGGAGGCATAAAAAGATCAGATGTGATCAACCCTATCCAACTACTGCCCAATAAGTCCTCTCTCTCTTTACCTGGTGGTCCAGGACGACCGCCTATCCCCTGATCTCCTGTTTCTCCTTTCTCTCCGACTGCTCCATATGGACCCTGTGGTCCCTTTAAGCCCGCAGGACCTGTTGGTTAAAGAATATAAACAAGGCATCAAACAGGATTCAAAGCAGGCACCCTGCGGGCAACATTCAGCAGTAGTTTGTTGTTAGGTTACCTGGGACACCTGGCAATCCAGGGGGTCCTGGAGATCCAGGCAGCCCAGGAGGTCCTGGTACAGCATCACAAGGACCTGAGAGGAAATAAACAGTCTTTAGGGCAACATCATGGTTGTGTGTAAACGTTTAAACTGTTTAGGGGGAAATGACTATTTGGATGCAAGTGATTTTTATCTCTTGCCCAGCGTGGATTGATTTTGACAACATGACATCATCATTACACTAATTGGTATCTCCGTACCCAAAGTTTCAAATGGCAAACCAATTAAAAACTATCATGCACACAAGTCAAATAATCCAGAGGCAAAAGCAAAACAGAGTTGTTACAGAGGGAGCAATAAGGTCAAAACGTTGCTATACCAGCTACCTGTTACATCCACCTGTCCTCCACTTCCTGTCGGACTACAGCCGCCTTTCAGTTGCAAATGAGAGAGAAGGAAAGAGAGAGAGGCATTCGGAACAAGAGTTATTCAAAAGCACAAGCATTATCTCAAACAAGCTTTGCTGCAGCTGGTTTGAGGGATGCAGTCCCCGCATCAAGGTCACAACAAGAGGCAAAGAAAGAAAAGTAAATAAAATGGCAAAAATATACTTATCATGCTTCCTCCTTCCTTTTTGCTTTTAATCACAAGCCATTAATGTTCATTCCAGTTTCACTGCTTTTGCATTTTAAGACAGGCGAGGTAAAATGAAATACTTAGTATAGAGAGAGACTGTCACATCTCTGTAAAGTTAAAAGCACTGAAAAAGAATTATGCAACATCATACTGAGTCAGCCGCCTCTCACCTGGGCTGCCAGGTGTTCCTGGAACTCCATCATAGCCTGCGTGGCCGTCGTCACCAGGTAAACCACGCTGGCCCTTGACGCCCCCAAGGACTTCACCATCAATTCCACGTAGCCCGGGTTCACCGGGACGACCACGCTGACCTGGGTAACCTTTGTCTCCGGGTTCTCCTCTGGGACCTTCTCCCTGTTGACATCAACCAGTACAGTCATTATACTGACGGACACATTTTGTCATGAGAGGAAATGAAAAGGAAAAATCACTTTAGATGAAACCCTAAGTCAGAAGAGTGTTTACAATATGACACTTATGTGGCGGACTTACTGGAAGACCTCGGCTCCCAGGGGGACCGGGCAAACCATTTCGTCCAGGAGCACCTGGCGCACCTGACCCACCATCTCGTCCGTGATCACCTTGGTCTCCAGGATATCCTGCAGTGATCATGCACACAAGCAGAGGGGTCATTGTCTGTTTTCTGTAACTCTGAGGCGTCATTACAGAAACATCCTATCTCTAAAATCTAGGCTGCCCCTTAAAAGTCAGAGAGATTTGAATCATCAGTCTTGAACCCCTCAGTCGACTGACATTGCTTCAAAACGAGCAGCTGTCTTTTTTTGTTTGCTAGTCAGTGTGCTGTGCAGCATAACACATAATGAGGTCCCTGTTGCTGATCTGAATGAGATGAAGTAACAGGCACACCGCACCTTTCTGTGAGGCCGCTCTCGCTGCCCCTTTACGACCTTTTGGGCCTGGCGCACCGCTGATGCCAGGAGGTCCCTGTGAGATGATACAGAAAAGTGTGAGAAAACAGAGAAGAGGTAAAAAATACACTTGCCAACCCGCCCTATTTTCCTGAGAGTCTCCTGTTTGTCATTGCCCTCTCATGGTTACATCCCAGGGTCACAATTCTCCTGTATTTCTAATGATTTTCACACCTTTTTTCCTTTTCGTCAACCTGTCTCTGGCACCGCACAGACTGTACAACTCTGAAGTCTACTGTTTCAAGCTGGAGAATAATACAGCTACACCAAATGTTATTCTGGCAAGCATGTCACGCAGAGGAGAGCAGTTTGCACTTCGTCCTCCACAAAGACAGAGAGACAAATGAAAAATATTAAGAGAAAGAAAAGCAGATTTCCGATGTCTTGGAAAGAATTTGTTTCACATGTTAGGTTTTTAAGGAAAGGGGCATTTTGTAAAGCTGATTTTTCCGTCAAGCACAGGGGTCAAACAGTGCGATGAAATGAACCAATGACAACTATTATTATTATCCCAGAGATTCACACAAGTTCACGCCAGAGGGGCAAATTATTCTGGATTCTTTCCTGAGAATTAAAAGTACAATTTAAAGTATTTAAAATAAAAATGCTGTGCAGTGTACTTATTATTTTGTTATTTTCACGCATGCAGAAACAAAGCCTCCGACACGCCCACCCTCCACCCATCTTTGGTGTCAAAATCCTCCCTGTTGGCAAGTATGGATTACAATGAACAAAGGAATGAATGAAGATGACTTGGTTATTCTTACAGGGAATCCGTCGACTCCGCGGGGACCTGTGTCTCCTTCATCACCCTCCTGACCAAACTCACCGGTCATCCCAGCATCACCTTGCTTACCAGCAGGGCCAGGTAGCCCCGGTAAAGAGTGCATGATGGTGCATTCACACAGTCCATGGTCACCTAAACACAGCATAGTACCCACAGGTCAGCAACACAGTGTGAGTTTATTGGGAATTGAACGGTTTATTTTGTTAAAGGAAATTAAATGAAGGCGTAAGCACTTCAGAAACTTTTTTGTAACTTCCTGTGTTAACCAATAATCCATCTTTAGCATGAACAGTGTGACTACAGCACCTTTTATTCCTTTATAGCCTGCATTGCCGGGCCTTCCTCTCCCACCAGGCGCCCCTTTAAAGAACTCAGCCCCTGGTGACAAATGGAAATAAAGACACATAGAAACACAGTGAAGGCACTGACACAAACTGATAAACAAGAAAACAAAGGAGGATCCTCATTATGAAAGTTTGAATGCTCAGTCTTTCACTGACTGACTGACTCACATGTTCCCTTGGGTCCTGGAGGCCCCATAGACCCTGGGCGCCCGTTGGTGCCTGGGGGTCCTGCAATGTCAGCAGGGCGTCCTGGTTCCCCAGGCTGGCCCTTCTCTCCCGGCTCCCCCTTGAAACCAAATGGCCCGAAGAAATCCCACACTGACAGACACAAAACAAAAACAAGAGAAAACATTATTTAAGTTTTTGACTGCTCAGTTTATCGAACATATCTTGGACAGCGACGTATAACAATTCCTGAGAACACCTGCTGACGTAGCTATGTTGTGACCATGGTATAATGGGTGTAGAAGCATGACGAAAGATTTTTACTTTCCACTAAACTCTTTACCCCATAACACTGAATATTTACTTGATATTATACTGTACATTATGTATTTAAGTTGACCATTTCTAGGGCTGCCCCCTAATAGTTGTTCAAATGTTAGTCGACCAGAAAGGTCATTAGTCAGCAAGATTTCATTAGTTGCTTAGTCGCAGAAAAAAAAAAAAAAATTAAAAATGTGAAACTCTATTAGGGGCTGCGTCTTGTCAAAATAAATCCAAACCTATATGACTGGACCATGTGGGAATTTAATTTGAAAGGTCAAACACAGGAAGTGGAAGTTAATTTCCAGGGCTGGTACCTGCGGTTATTCCACAGGCTAGTTAATCACATGTCGGGCAGGAAATCCAAAGTGTGGGATCATTTTGAGAAGGTGAAGGACGAACCCAAGGTGATATGTAAACTCATCTTCATTGGTCGACTACAAACATGACGTATCATCTGAAACATGGAAGTAGCTACATGCCCATTAGCCCACAGCGTCATTAACAGGCGGCTCGCTCAGTGTGTGACGTGCACTTGTAGATAAAATATAGGCCTATATTAATGAAGGTTCATTAGTACGGTTTTGTATTTCTCTGTAATGTAGCACAGTGTTAACAATGTTACTGATACTATTCTTTCTCACACCTTCAACTCAAACCATTGTGTTGCCACGCCCAAAATATATCATTTAATAATTAAATTAATATGGTAAACATGTAGGTGACTAAAGGACTAATGGCCCTAAATGATGACTATTAGTGGACTAGGAAAATTCTCAGTTGGGGGCAGCCCTAATAACTTTATTAATGTCTCTTCTGTTGCATGTCTGTCCGTCCTGTAAGAGGGATTCCTCAACTGTTCTTTTTCTTTAGTTTAATATTAGAGAGAGGCAAGAGTCTGAAAATCTAGACTGTGTAATTCCATGACTGTGTGAACGCTGCACTTGTATGCTGTATGTGGATGAGTGTCTTAACAAAGCTTCAGTTTACAGACCTTGTTGCTGTGTGTCATAGGCGGATTGTCCTGGGGGTCCTTGGAAGCCTTGGTCTCCAACCGGGCCCCTCTCTCCCTGTGGACCCTGCTCACCAGGAGGACCGGGAGGACCACCTTAGCAGAGCCAAAGCATCATTAAAAGAGACAATGATTAGCATCTTATGCTCATTACTCTTCTGACACAGCCTGTAACTCCTTTAATCCATTCTTATGCAGCTCTGCCATAGACTGTATATGGAGGCTTATACATCTGCTGTAATAATAATACTGATCGTTGCGTTAGTTTAATACTTCTGGATTACAAACTCTTTTCTTCTTCTTTCGTTCCCACATGTATCACTAGTGTCTGAAAATAAATGTGACAGTAAATGACTCCTACATGTAAACTAAACCTTTATCTTGACCTCCTGACCTTTTGCTCTGACTGTGCAGTCTGTTAAAGTTTAGTAACACCACAGATTTCCTCACAGAGTTTCACTTCATGTGAGCAAAAATTACACGATTGCATGCCATCAGCCCGTAGGTTTCATCTTCAAACTCTCTCATCTCCTTGACTGTTTCTTGGGTACTGATCAGCTCACCTGACCAAGGCAATGATCCTGATGAAATCAGTTCTCCCGCTTCACCTCTGACCCCCTGAAACACAAACCTTGTGTCAGTCTTTCAGTTCTCAGTGGCTGCAGTTTCACTTGTCATTACAGTAAATGAGATCACACGCTGTTTGTGTACACGTGGGTTGACAATGACTGTGACACTATTCTGAGTCTGTCTCATCTCTTATTCTCCTTTTAATTTCTGGTGTGGTTCCCTTCACTCGGTTATCTCTTACAGCGCCATATGGCTGGAATAACACTCACAAGGGTTAAATGAGATTTTTAAAATCAATCAAATGCTGTTGTGTGTGTTGAACAGTCCATCAGGTTTTGTTCCAGTGTCTGGGTGCAAACACATATAATCAGTCCTCTCTTTAAACAGATATCTGCATATGTTTCCAGAATCTGAAAGCAAGGGGACAAGATTTTGGTATCAGAAGTGTCCTGGTTTCAGTTTGTCGTCCAAGGAGTATTGATCAATCATGTCTGAGTGGTCCATAAACAGTCTGTGTGAAGAGGTGGAATACACTGGCAGAAATGCGGAGTCTCTACATCGGATCTCCTGAAGTATTGGTTGTTGCCCCATACCCCTTCCCACCAACGTAGAACAAGTTCTGTTTCATTTCCTGCACCTAATTTTAAACCGTTTTGACCATTTCTACCAAACGTTATTTGGTTCAGAACCCAAAAGTCTTGCACATCTTTGCATGTCTTCTTTTATACATTCCATTTTAACTTTTCAAGACACCGGGACAATTTTACACGCCTTCATCTCTTCACTGCAACAGCCTCTTTTCTTGCCTGAATCAAAAATCTACCAATCGACTCCAGACTGTTCAGAATTCAGCTGCCAGGAGATGTGATGACATCACTCCAGTTTCAGCCTCTTTACACTGGCTCCCAGTATGTTTCAGAATAGATTTTAAGATTTTACTGATTAGGCTCTTCATGGTCTATCTCACAGCTGCATCTCCGACCTCTTAGTGCCGTACACGCCAGGACGTACTTTGAGGTCCTCGGGCAGCAGAGGTCTTTTATCTGTTCCAGAGGCCTGACTGGAAACTACAGGGGACAGAGCATTTGCTTTTAGGGCCCCGAGACTCTGGAACAGCCTGCCAGAGGAAATCAGGTCGGCCGAGTCAGTGATGTCCCTTCTTAAAACATACCTTTAATGGAGAGCCTTTCCTGATTTTACCTGAGTTTTAAGATCATTCAGATTGTCTTTTATTTCCTCAGTTCTTCTTTTAAAAGTTGTTGTTTTCATGTCTTGTTTGTTTTTAATTACTGACATATAAAGCACTTTGTAACTGTTACGTTCAAGGTTCAAAGAATCCAAAATGGAAATGGACATAGCTAATTTGGTACCAGAGGCTTATTATCAGTGCATTCTCACCTTAGGACCATCTCTGCCTTTTGGTCCTGGGTCACCGAAATCCCCCTGAAAGAGTCGTCATTGACAAGTCAAAAAATTTAATTCAATTTGCTTATACAATAATGATGCAATATCTCTCATTTCCCACACAAACATACCTTCGGTCCAGGACGTCCATCTGCACCAGGTTCACCCTGTAACAGCACAAACAGCACATGACATGAACTTCACACACAGACAGAGGTCAGTCTCTGGCTGAAATGTGTAGGAGAGTTTCTGCGCTCACCCGGTTTCCAGGGAATCCTATCACACCTGCTTCTCCTTTGCCACCCTCAAGAAAACCCTAAGAAAAGGTGATGAGAGGAGTTGACATGCTGAGGTGCTGATGTTAATATGTGTCTGTGTATGTGTACATAACATGTGTATGATCGTTCATACCGGATCTCCTATTTCTCCTTTCAGACCTTTCTCTCCACGAGGTCCCTAAAATAATGACAGAGGAAGATCTTATCGTATCTTATCCTATTGTATTTCATATTTTAGAACCATCTGTACACACTACAGCAGGCCAATGAATGAATATGAACGTGTACAGACTGTGGGTCCGTAGGGGGGCAGAATCTGCTGATGAGTAGAGTTTCCTGGTGGCCCTTGCGGTCCGATGTCCCCCTGTGATGAAAGTAGGAAGTGCAACAAACATCAGCTAGCTCGGAGAGACGCATGCCATCATCCAGTGTGCAGATTCTTTAGTTAAGTAAAACTACTGTAGTTTTTAGAGCTCAAACTAAAGTGGACGAGGGGATTTTTGTCCAAAATCAATTCAGGATTTTACATGCAGAAACAGCAGGCAAATTTGTTGTCATGGCATTTGTTTTACAGCAATGCAGTTAGACTTAATTAACAGATATTAGCAATGCATTTGACAAACGTGGCACTCACTTGGTCTCCTTTGTGTCCCTTAAGCACTTTGGTCATCGTGCCCTGCACAGAAAAACAAATACTTAAAGCTGCAATCATAGATTCCTACTTTCATATAGTATTCACACAGTCACACACTAAATTTCTATAATATTACATTAAATATGTGGCCTTACCTTTGGTCCACGGGGACCTGGAGGCCCTGGGGGACCCTAGAGGGAGACACAAACAGGATAAGCCCTTTGTGTCATAAAAGTTGAAGCTTCTCAAACTAAAATTAAAATTGCACACACACAGACATCCTTACCTTCGGTCCTGGGATGCCTCTGTTACCCTGCCATCCTGGAGTTCCTGGAGGCCCCTGACAAAAATCAAGTAAAAGATGATAGATGAGGAAGAAATTTTGATATTGACAATATGTAACCACCATTATCTGATCATGTCTCTATGTTCAGCACAATTAATGTGTCTTACAAATATTCCGTTGACCCCTGGCGTGCCTGGATCTCCCTGTGGACAGACGGTCAGAAATCCATGAGCTCTATAACACTTTGTCACAGCAATATCAAGTCGTTAAAGCAGTTTTATGAAGCCAGGTGTGGTGTAAACTCCTCCTCCTCACCCTGAAGCGCTGCATGTACACAATGACGTCCAGAGGGTCTCCCTTCTGTCCCTTCCAGCCCGCTTGTCCCTGAGGAATGAAAACAAAAAGACAGTCACCAGCAGGAAATCGAACTCTTCGACAGATCATTATCCAGGCAGATTTGGAGTTGCACTTACAGGAAAACCTGGTGCACCGTTTGCACCGGGTTGCCCTGGTAACCCTGATTCTCCCTGTGTCCCGTTGCAGCCGTCAGCACCTGGCTTCCCCCTGGGCCCAGCCTGTCCTGGGTGGCCCTGCAGAGCGAACGTCAATTCACAACAGATCAGTCAGAACACATCACAGGCAGAATCAATACAGGCCCTTTGTGCTGAAACGTGGTTTGGACATCAGGGCTCAGATGAAAAAAGACTTTAGGGCAATGTAATGAGGGACTGGTATAAAAAAAAAAAAGTTGGAGAAAAAAAATGCTACTACCAAGGGTGTCGGTTTTGGGTGGGACACCAGTGAAACATAGTTGGGGGTCCTCCCCAGGAAATTTTGAGAGTAATTTCCTGCATCCTGTTTAATTCTCCTGCACCAATCAATGATGAAAATGTCTTTATTTATGTAAAAAAAAAAAAACAGCAACACACAATTCAGGCACCTAGTCACAATTCAAAATATAAAAATGAAAAAATGAAACTAAAAGAAAAAAAACTGATTATGAGCCATGAAAAATAGTTTCATATGTTGAATATGAAATGGAATCAAAGTTATTTCTCTATGACACCATAGAGACATACTATAGTCGCGTGGATCACTGATGAAGCTCCCACTCCTACTCAGTGGCTGCACGCTGTGACAAGTATCATTCCATGCGAGACTTTCTCTACAGCCTTAATGGATAAACCCTTTTTGTTCTACCGGGCCTGGGACCCATTTCTTAATTATCAGGTCTCGTAGGATGAGATCAGGGCTGATAGAACTGGCCTGGAAAAGGATGTGGAGCCATAGCTTGTCATGACATCAAAATGCAATGTGGGACAGGCTGTCTTCCATGGATTTTCTCGACTCCCTGAATTTAATTAATTCATATTTTTTTATTATTATTATTTAGGATTTTTTTTGTCTTCTCTTGCCAGGTTTGGATGTCAGTAATTTGTATACTGTTAGCATTGCCGCTGTGTATGTGCTTTCTTTGTCTTCCCTGCTTCATTAAAAATATATCGGAAAAAAAAAGACACCTATGTTGATGAGCTTCTTTTGCTGGATAGATCTGATTGATTAATGCACACTTACATGTGCCCAATCCTCCTGGATTTACAAGACACCATTACAGTGGTGTTGCAGTAACAATCAAATGCACATGTTATTTAACTACTCAGTCCACAAACAGAATACCCTGCTCTTCTATCCTGGGCCTGACGAAGAAATTCAGCTATAGAAAAGGTTCCCTTTCTGGAACAAAACTCAGATTTTAATGATCATCCAGCCAAAAGAAATCAACATAAATGGAGGTCGTTTTACCGAAAAGTACATCCTTGTGTCTTCATATAGTACAGGACAGTGAAATAAGAAGTGAACCTCATTTTCAGCTTCACCTAAATTATACAACAAACAAATTCAGTCCTCCTCTGGGGTGGCGTTAAACCTTCCAGTCTCTAAGGGTAATGGTAACGTTCCTGAGCGCAGCTGTGCACACAGGGATCTTTGTCTTTGTTTAGCTTATACTTCTTCTATACTTCTTTATGAGACAATAAGTTCATAGTTTTGGTTCATACGATATGTCAACAGACCATTTATCTCTAAACGTGCGAAACAGTTAACTCCTAATCTCCTGAATATCACAAAGTAACCCATTCTAAAGAATATAAATGACAAGTTGTTCAAATAAAATAATGATTTCAACTCTTAGACTTACAGGAATGCCATCGTTTCCAGAAAACCCAGGAACGCCAGTCATTCCCTGCAGAGCGACAAAATCACACATTAAACAAGACGACAAACATGAGAGAGTTGTGATGTTTAACACAGATAAAAAAAGAGAAAAGGATACTTTACCACATTTCCTTTGGGACCTATGAAACCACTGCGGCCACGGTCACCTTTCTGCCCCTTTGGTCCCTCGATGCCCATATCACCTGGCTTCCCTGGAGGCCCTTGGGGGCCCTGAGGCCCAAGAGGCCCAGGATGACCCTGAGGTTCGAAGAAAAAAAAAAATAGTTGATCAACTTCAGGTCAAGGATGCAGAAGACCAAATAAACTGTCAGCTGCTGCACATAGCTTTGAGTATGGTGCATAATTTACTACAATCAATTATTTACTATTGATTTCTAATTATCAGTAACATCATGAATGTTTGGAGTTTAACAAAAGCAAGGCTGACGTTAGTGATATATATATGGGGTGGCAATGAAAAGTCCACTTACCTGTTAAAAAAAGAGAAGAGAAGATTGGAAAATAAGACAAGAGTTATCAGTGCAACCAAAGCATCACAACAATGCAACAAGAAATATGACAAACTTTATCTATTAAAGTTATTTTCCACATTTTTACCCTAATTCCAGTTCCTTAAGTGGCTGCTTGTATTCTCTGATTGCGTCACAAGAGGGAGACTAACACCACTTTTCTTCATGGTTTACTCTCTACATCCATCTAGTGGTCAAACCGTGTACTTACAAATGTCCACTGTCAGACAGCTGATAGAAGCCCAAGAAGCAATGCAACTACATACGCACACATACAGACACCTTAAGAATAAATGTTAACGTCAGTGAACTCCTTCAGTTCATCTTAGCTTTTTAGGGACACAAAGAGCAGACACAATGAGAAATATTGTTTTATAATCACTGTTTAAAACCTGCAAGCTTAAGTATCTTTTCCTTCTTTTTCTTACACACAACTGAAAGACCCACTAAGACCCCAAAACACACCCATGTTATTCCAAGACATGCCACACAGAGCAGCGAGGAGATTGATTTAAGGTAGATAAAGCCAGACACTGCTGTCAAATATCTCTTTAATGAAAAAAAAATGAGACACTCACATTAGTCAAACAAGCTTTAAAGGCAAAGTAAAGGGCTGTCTCATTGCTGACTGTTTGAACCTGCAGACAGACGCCTAATCTGCGAGCTAAATATAACAACTTGATTATGATACACAGAGTGATGAAAGAGGGAAGACATGCAGGCAGATAGGAGGGAGGGAAAATGTGAGTCTGGCTGTGGCGGAAGTATGTTTCTGTTCTCAGTCTTACAGTTACTAATTTATCTCCTAATAAGTAGATAGATTTCAGATGTGTCTGCAGACTCGGCAGTAAAGTATGTGTCCTCTCTACCTTCTGCACCAGAATCGCTGCTGCATGTCAACGAGAAGAACAGCAGGATACAGACAAACGCTCCAGGAGAGCGTTAATGAATATTAAGGTGTTGTTCAGTGCAAGTGCAATGCATTAACTGTACGTTTCTGCAAACCATGAATATGTCACATTTACATTTCATACATATCATTTCAACATTTCTAAAGTAAGGCAGTTCAGATTACACATACAGTATATGATCTGATTTTTTCATCAGGAGTAGGAGATGGTGGACGGTGTGACACCTAGGGGAGAAAGCTACAGACAACTGTTTAAGACTGACAAAAACAGGTATTTTTAACAACACATAGAGACATTTCCAGCCGTGTTTGCTGCAACAAAACTGGCTATTTTGTAATGAGGGATCAGAACATTTCTAGCCATGTTTGTTGCAACAAAACCAGGTATTTTTTGATGAGACGTCAGGCCATTTCCAGCCGTGTTTGTGGCATTAAAACCCCGTATTTTTAATGACATTTCAGGACATTTCCAGCTGCATTTGCTGCAACAAAAACAGCTATTTTCTTATGAGACACTGGAACATTTCAATCCATGTCTGTTACAACAAAACCTGGTATTTTTTAACAAGACGTCGGGACATTTCCAGCCGTGTTTGTGGCATTAAAACCCTGTATTTCTAATGACATTTTGGGACATTTCCAGCTGTGTTTGCTAAGAAAAACCTGCTATTTTTGAACGAGACATCAGGACATTTCTAGCCATGATTGTTGCAACAAAACTGGATATTTTTAATTTTTCCAGGCATGTTTTTTTGGGATTTTTTATCATTACGTCAGGACATTTCCAGTGGTGTTTGTGCTGACCAAGCCGGGTATTTTGAAGCCAAAACATGACCTTTCCTAATCATTACAAAGTGTATTTTTGTGCTTACACCTAACCACACCTTACCCACAGTGTTGTCACAACATAAAATTGAAAATTGAAAGTTTCAACATATCCACTACATACTAAATGTACAAATGTAACATATCCATGGTTTGCAGAGACGTACAATGCCAGCATTTACTCTGGTTATTGGGTTAGGTGGGGCGTGTGATGTGGTGTGTGTGAGGGTGAGTCACTTCAACTGAAAGATCAGGTTGTACAGGTGCCTCAAATACAGTTATATCTCAGTGTTAGGTGTGTCATTTACATCCCTGAGAGGGACTGAACATGGCCACGGGAGAGGCTCAACAGTGGCAGAAAGTAAACGAGGGTTGGTGGGTTGGAAAGAGAATAATAAGAAGGCAGTGCTTTTACAAGGGTTGAGGACGGAGATACCATGGGAATTGGGCATGTTTGCATGTTCTGGGAGTTCAGGGGGTCAGTGAGTGATGACCTCTGAGGTTTGGGGGCATGACAGTGTCCCTGTGAGAACCAACAAACACAGTGATGCTGTTTGTCCCCGGACAGAAACACTCCGGGCCTTGTTATATGAAGCCAGAGCCAAGGGTCTCAGAGGAATCAATAAAACTGCAGGGAGCCTAAACAATGTCAGACAACCATTCAAACAAGCTCACAGATGAAATCAGATGCAGATAGTGAGAGATAAAGCCTCAGTTGAACTTGGGGCTAGATGTGTGTGTGCACTCGTAGCTGCAGCCTGTGTGTGTGTGGTAGTCAGAGCTTTGTCTATGGGGGGCTTATTGAAACAGGAGATGTGTGTTTTGTCTTCGGTCTCAACTGTGCAGCTGCTGCCTATAGAGCAGAAACAGACAGACAACAGTAATGTCAAAACAACTCAAACTCTGCACAGGTAAACGGGCGATGTTTCATGCAGATGCATCTACAGATGAAACCAGCAAGCGGACTGAACTGAGTCAGTCAGTCATTGTGTGATAACATTGATATATCTTGCTCACTATGGCGACGATATCACCTGCTGACTATTCTGTGATATGCAAATAGTAATTTAATTACTTCATATAGACAGCTGAGATAAAGTAAGTATGTCATTTGCACCTTCTCGTCAAGATTATAGACAAAAATTTGGCAAGTTCAGATATAGAAATAAACTGCCACATGTTTCCTTTGCTATGAAACATCATACTCTCTATTGTTAGGGTGGGCGAAAGAAAAAGACCCCAGGCACATGACATAACTACCAACACACACTTACAGCTGTAAATCATTGTCTTCATGAAAAGGAAATTAAACAAGCTGAGTGATTTTCTGAAGACAGATGGTTCTGTCACAGTCATAATTTTGCTATAATTCAAACAGCGACAAGTAAAACACACAGTGACAGAGGGGAGGAGCTGTGTTGTAATTCAAAAGTGGCTTATTTCTGAAATAATCTGTGCATGTGTGTGTGGGCATGTACACAGTACAGCGTGTGCACAAGCATGTGGAGATCTTTGTCTAGGGGCACTTGCGTGGTACACTATGTGCACTGGTCTTTATCTTTCTGCATGGCTTAAACAGAGGGGTGATAAATACCAGTCTCCTTTCATAGCCGATAACGGGAAGATGTTTTTAAGTGCATACTTGTGTGTGTGTGTTCTGCACACCAACAGCTACAAATAGTGCTACTACTGTAGGCACTCAAAAATGTAGGTACAGGAGGAAACACTTTAGTTAGTCCTGAAAAAAAAAAGAAAATCACAGATACACCATCACAGGTTCATAAAGGGTCCCAGATGTGTAACCTGGGCTCCCACATAAAGGTGCAAACTACTAGAAGGTCTTTATAGGTTTAGGTAAACAATTGCACTGATATGGCAACATGATATATCGCAACATATATCCTTGTGCACCACAACAACGACCTGGATTCAGCCCCTGACGGCAGGGCTTCACACTAGACCCCATGAAATACAGTGTGTTATTTAGTGGGAAGCCAGTTTGGGCTGGGTATTGTTTAAAAACAAGACTGTTTCAGCTGGTGTATTATTTGCCCTTACCCGCCTAGTCATTATATCCACATTACTGATGATCATTTATCAAAATCTTATTGTGTAAACATTTTGAGAAGGCACGGATAGTCAACCCTGCAATATCATCACAAAACTGGCGGAGAAATTTTATGATTTTTCTCCACATCACCCAATCCTATGGCATTCGATACCCAATCATGTAGCAACAGACTTCACCACGCCACAGACTGATGGGCTGTAGCTGCTGCTGTAGAGGGCCAATCACAAACTGCATTAATCGAGGAATGCATGCGGTGATTAGCTGCGAGAAAACCATACAGATACTCTTTTTTTCTAGATCTGGGTACAAAAAGGATCAAATGCAGGTATCTTTTGACAGCAGATCCTTTGATACTACTTGGACTATTTCAGATGATACCCCAAAGGTCTTGAGTACCGATACCCAGCCCTAGAAGCCAGTGAAGAATGACTGTATGTTCGTATCAACTGTTGACATGCTCCGTTTAGTCTGTGCCCAGGTCAAGCCTGGGAGTCATCGGCAAGAAGGTCACTGCATTAGGCACACCTACGCAGTGGTTCTCAACCCTTTTTGTGTCAAGGAGCCCTTCATTGACACACATTAGGTCAGAGACGCCCATTTGAAAAGATTTTGTGTGTTGGATTAAGACCAGAACTCTATAGCTGTCTATTACAGTTGAGGAAATAACAGTGGAGGAACTGCCACCTATGATTAGAATAGTCACCCTCTTACTCACATTGGGCTCACTTCTATAGTGAATTAAATAGTGAAAATAGATTGTCCCCTCCCTGGAATACCTCTCTGACAGTGTCAATCATAACTGAACTATATTACCTTTGTAAATGTAGCATTTACGACTGATTTGTTGATGGGATTAAATCAGATTCTGCAGGTGTACCTAATAAAGTGGACACTGAGTGCAAAAGTATAACACACATTGTTTGTGCTATATAATTGTACTTCTGACAGTAAAAACTACAGGGACATAAAAAGAAAAGAGGCAGGGATTTAACGTCTCTCAGGCTCTTGATTCAGTCTTGACACTGCAACTTGTGTCACTTTTCCCATGGTCAGAGAACACATCATAATGACTATGTTAAAACCCCAAAGACGTCTAAATCATCCCGACCTGCTTCACACAGCAGCACACTGCATTGTTCCACTGTGGGTGTCCATCATTTCCCTTCTCCTCTATTCTCTCCTGAGCTAAATCTCTCTCCAGTCCTCCCCACTCTTTAATTACCAGTCCTCCACAGCTTCACTTCCTTCATACCTCCACACTCCCCATTCTTATCTGCTCACACTACTTCCACACAGAATTTCCTCCCCTCCTCTTTCCAAACTCTCGAGTGCTCTCACATCCCTTTGCATCTCTTCTTACACTCCATTTTTGCTGCCTGTATTCTTTCCCTTCCTGTCTCTGCTGGGTGGCGGGTGACCACATGTAAGTCTACAAATCAGACAGCCACAGACTACGGGGGGAGAGAGATGACAAAACAGCGTTGGGGGGGATCATAAATTGTCATCCAAACACTAAACAAAAGAACAAATAAGTAGGTTTGAGTTAGGATGCAGCAGATATATAACACAAACCATAAGGGAAAAATACGAACGATAAACCATTCTTTAACAGCGCAGAGTAGTAAACTTCTGAACCTGCGTAAACGGAGAACCTGAAATCAAGATCAGAGAAAGTTGAGGACTCTTCAAACGGACATGTCTTGGATTTACTAAACGACACTGGACATACATGCGTGCCTGTTTAGGTTGGAGCTCCTCTCTGTCTTTGAGGGCCGGTCATGACTTTACCAGATTATGGAGCTCAGGAGACGTGCTGCCCTCTGGTTTTTCCCTGTAACTGTAGCTCCTTTATTTTTCTTTCCGTCACAGACGGCTCACGTCATACCTTCAGCCCCGTGTCTCGTGAGCTTCATAATGGGGTACGACAAGCCATCAATCAGCAGTCGAATCTACTGAAGTCTCAGGGGGAAGAGAAGGAAATGAGGCAGGCAGAGGGTAGATCAGTATTGAAGATGTTCAGGTCAAGTCAATTTCAGTTACTGTATACAGCCCGAAAAAGTCAGCACAGCCAGCCTTGTGTGACTCTCAGGACCTCAAAATACTCCGCTACGCTTGGGCGTCACTACGATGAAACAGGGGCACTGTTTAGCATCTGGGCTATCAACCAGCTTCGATATAAACCCATCCACGTCATTATCAGAAGCTCAGAGCAATGGACATAACATAAAGAGTGTGAAAGTCCACTCAGGCTCAGGGGGAGTGCAGGTAGATAGGTCAAACAAACACTGGACTTTGACCCAGGAGACCAGTGTTTGAAACTAACAAACAACAACAATGGTTGCGGTGTCTGTGACACTCAAAGCAGGGTACACACTGCCACCTTCAGAGCCACATTAGTGCCACCAAATCTGCAATCTTTTCCTAACCGTAACTGAGAGGTTCTTCGCCTAAACCTAACTGCTGAGAACTTATACGAATCCTCTCATCTGACTAGTGTCAGCCCTGATCTTTGTCTCTAACCATAGCCAAGTACTCTGTTGCCTCAATCTAATGGCCAACCCCGTTTTACCGCCGACCCCTTTTGCGTCAATATACATCACCAAAGGTTGCCCTCTATGGCGTTTTAGTAACCACCGGGGCTTCTGCACAAGAAGCTAAATAGGATGAATTGGGATGAGATCACCGTGGCACAAAACACGACATCCCTCAGCCTCAACATGAAAGTTCTAACTTTCTAGTTGTGAGGATTTGTTGCTTTTCTTTGTCTTGCATCATAGTAAACTGGCAATTTTACACATTTGGACTGTTGCTTGAAAAAGAAAAAGCTATTAAAAGACTTTAACTTGGGCTTTGGCAAACAGTAACCAATTATTAAGAGGAAATTATTGCTAGATTAGCTGATAATAATAACAATGGTTAGCCTTATATTGACCTTATATTAAGAGTAAGAGTATTTAACCTCTCAGTTTTTGCACTAAACTCTAACAGGCACACACTCCCACACACACAATAAGTCTATCAACTGTCAGGAAAGGCCAATCTATAAATGTACATTTTCAGATGAGTTTTAAAGATGTGAGCAAAGTCAGCTGATCTGATGCTCAGCGAGAGGCTGTTCCAAAGCCAAGGAGCAAGAACTGAAAAGGCTCGATCACCCTCTGGAACAGTTAGAAGGCCCAGACTAGCAGACCTGAGGGGCCTGTTTGGATGGTACGGTGTGAGAAGCTCAGTTATATACTCTAGTGCCAGATCATTGAGAGCCTTGTATGTGATTAAAAGCACTGTAAAATGAATTCTAAAAGAGACTGGAAGTGTGGTTTTCCTTTATCTACATCGCCTGCTGTCTAACAACATAACATCACTGTGACAACAGAGGAAACACGGAATCACACCTGTGTGTACACAGTCTGCGTACATGTCTTAATCCCAGTCAGGGTAATACTGCACAAAACTGCAATTATACATTTTAAACCACCAAGTAAGACTCTAGATCTGTGTGTGTGCGTGTGTTAGAATGACAGGGTTCGGTTAGATCAGGGTGCGATTTGGCTGCTAACTCGCAGCTGTGAAACATGCTGCAGACACTGATGGCGTAGGAAGTTGAGCATTTCAGAAATTAACTTAATTTTCACGCTGGTGCCAGTGAGTTTATCAAAATTATACAGTGCTAGAATTTGAATGACTTTTATGGATGTATGTCACGGTTAAAAGGATAGTCATCACTTCTCTTTATAACATACATTTAAGGTCTCAACCTTAAAGCAGCTGTGCGGAACTATTTACCATTAATAAAACTGCCCCTAGTTCGTATCACCCCCCCTTGAAGATCCGCATATTTATTTGAACCCAACAGCGACAAAAAAAGCCTTTCTCTATGTGGCTATTTAGTGTAGCCTCGCTCGGGTCGGACACACAGCAGAAGTCAGCAAACCAGAATACGGCACCCGAGGCGGAAGTGATTCTGCTCGCCCGCAGCGGCCCGCAGCGATTAAACCACAGAAGAAGGAGCCGTGTTTACAGTGTTCTTCGAGTAAGCAGTACGCAACGGGCATTGCTGAACACATAACACTTAACAGTTTCACCAGAGATGTATCTATGAGGACTTGGTTGTACTTTTGATGTCATGGCGGATAACGAAGGAGCATCATCTAAAATTATCTGTGACTGTGACCATGAACACAAATATACAGCAGGCAGTTGTCCTCCGTTTATAAGAAATTACACCAGAACATTTATGAACAGGTCTTACTTTACTACTAATTTGTGTGTAACGTTAGCATGTTAGCATGTTTCCACTAATCACTTGGACTGACCCTACGTTAGTAGCGTTAGCTTTGCAAGCGAAGGCTGCAGGTAACAGCTTTACTGTGTTAGGATTATGTTATGTCTTCACTGTATATCTTCAGATAAAAGAACACTCCGACCATTTGGGAGTTATGCCCTTTCTCTATCATTTTCATATTGAGACAACATGATCGATATCTTTTTTGTGTCTGTATGTCCAGTGGCTGGGTCTCAGCGGTTAGCATTGCGCTTATAGTGGATCAGTACGTCCTGCGCTGTGATCCGCGGAGGGATACACCTGTGAGCAGGCACAGACGTAGCTTGTAAACAAAACTCAGCTGTTTATTTAGCCTAGCAATATCTCCGGACTATAGTAGATGCAATGGACGACTTTGAACACGATTTTGAAGAGTTTCTTGTAGCGGACACAGATCCAGAGCCATACCTGTTTGAGCCGGAGTACACAGATGAGGAACTCCATGTGTTTGATGCTGAGCAGGCGAGAAGAGAGGCCCATTTTGCTGCACAGAATGGGACTCGGTGCTACCATCGTTGGGGAGATATATCATCAGGAGGAAAACTGCCACAGAGAGTGCATCACAAGGAGTGAAAACTTTGCAGCAATCACTAATCCTGGCGTGATTGAAACTTTTTTTCATGTTCCTAAGATGAACTGGAAAAAACGCCCCAGGCCTGCAGGAGCTGATGGACAGCTTTCAGTCGGGTGAGTACAGAGCTGCCAAGCGTCACGCTTTGAGTGTGACAGTCACCCAATTTGACCCATTCTCACACCACACGCCACACTTGACATTTCTCACGCTTATATTTCCCCATTCAATACTCTATATTTATTTTTTTAATGATAATAAACTTTGGTCCTCGCGGCTTGCTGTAGTTCGAGTAACTCTGATTGACTGACCGAGATAACCAATCCCAGACCAATCCATCAGTCCTCTGTGCCTAAATCTAACCAACCACGGAAGGCACCATGCAATATAAACCAATCAGAAGCAACGTAAGGCGGGTCTTGGTGTCTCTAACTTTCTTTCACACACAACAGCGCCGACATTTAAAACCCACTCGACGTTCTCCTGTTTGCTAGAAGACGGACGGTAGGTAACTATCCAATTTTGTTCACTGTTGATTCGCTGTTTCTCCTTGAGTTTCCTAGTTAATATGTACTGTTTTAAGGCTGCTATAAGTCTATCATTGTCCTGTATTTGTTGCAGAGCTTTGTAACATTTATTTGCCTCTTCTCTTGGCCAGTTCACACTTGAAAAAGAGACTCTAACGTTAGTCTCAATGTGTGTGTGTGTGTGTGTGTGTGTGTGTGTGTGTGTGTGTCAGAGTTACAGACTTGTAAATATCAATTTAGACCCCCCTAAAGCAGTGTTTCTCAAAATTCTAAATTTCAAGGGCTATCCTTAACTCTGACAGTGTACAAATGGAACCAAATGGACCTGGGTCCATTTGGTTCCATTTGTACACTGTCAGAGTCTTCTGACTGTCAGAGTCTTCTCATTTTCTGAAACTTGGCAGCCCTGTGAGTAATATCATCCGTGTCATCTCTTTGTTTGCTTTTACCGAGTGACCTAGTGTACCTGTCCCAGAGCCAGCTGCAGCTGTTGCTCACCGGTGTATCCCTCCCCTTATAAGTGCCATGCTAACCGCTGTCTCAATATGAAAATGATAGAGAAAGGGCATAACTCCCAAATTCTTTATTCTTTATTCTTGTCAAATTGTCAGAGTATTCTTTTCACATAATAATGCGGACACAGCAGATGACTTGTTAACTGTTATTCTTCCTTACACCGAATGTTCGCGGCTGCTTCTCATTGTTTCCAGTAGCACAACAACGGTTACTACATCACCCAGAATAACTTGAGGCTCACACTACTACGGTAGCCTTAGTAGCTCAAAATACACAACAGATTAGATTAGATCAGAACAGAAACACGACAGGAGAATTTACTGAGTAATTTTGCTGTTTCCACTAATTACTTGGACTGACCTCACGTTAGTTAATCCTCGCGCTCTCCAAAACAAATGCATGCGGTAATTGCTCCTGCAGTCGGAATTTTACGACACCAGGCTGTGGGTGTCATACCGCTTCGACCAAAGGGGCGCTATAATCAACGAAAACGAAAGTTCCGCATGGCTGCTTTAAACAAACAGGCATGCTTATGCAGCAGGCTAAATTCACACAGTCAGATAAATAAATCAGAGGGACTAAAAGGCGGACAAACTGACAGGTGAGCAAGAGACGTGTGTCAGGAGGAAATAAAAGCAGACTGAAATAACAAGATTAGGTAGGAAGTACTAATAAATGGCAATAACACAAAGAGCTACTCTGAATATACAGAAAAAATTAGGATTGTTAGGACACAGGCTTTAGAGGAACGATTGTAAAAGAGCTATAAAACACCAGCACTTTCAAAAGCGGTCTGCCAACTGGAGTCTGCTTTTTATCCGATCACCTCTCACCTCATCTGAGGGACATAAACCACCACACGCACAAACCCACACATAAAACACACACACACACCGTGGCTCGGTGAGCACAGTGAATGAGGCTGAGGTGTAAGATGATGGGATGCTGATAGTAAAACAAATCCCTCTTCCTTAATAACAGCAAACACACAGCAAACAAAGCAAACAAGTACCGTACTAGGGCTGCCATGGTACATGGGGCGCAGAATACACAATGTAGCTTGATGCACTTAGTATGGAACCAAAGTGCAGAGTGTTTTAGGAAAATCCTGCACAGTTTATCTTTAAATACCTTGAAGTTTTCTCTTGCTAGTCATATCTATAGCAATAGTTTTTGCCCACGGATTAACCCCTTCTTCATATATCATGTCCGTTGCTGACAACGAGATGCCCCGGCTCCATCTTTTGCAGCTGTAGGAATGTGTGAGGAGGATTTCGGACATTTTTCTGCGGTCAAACCTGAAATGTTAGAGTCCAGATGAGGACAAAGCTGGTGCTGGATAGGAGAGCATCACAGCTGATTTGAAACAAAGATCTCAACTAAACTGGCAATGGATGTTGCAGTGCTGCTGGGAAGAGGAAGGAGACTTGTTAATAACTAATCTAATATGATGCAGGTGTGAGAAAATTACTTCCTGTCCTGCAGTCTCTTTCACAGACACACAAGATTAAAGGGACAGTCCATCTAAATAACACACACAAAACATATTTTCTCTCATAATGTTCCTCTTTAGGTATCATACCAGGAGAATTTCTATTCTTTATGCAAGCTTTGAGCTATCGTCATCTTAACAGTTTTCACATTGTTCATTGTTTGTTTTAACTGTTCACATTGAGATCTGTGGATTAAGTATATAAAAGATATGGAGAAAAGTATACAAATCTAAATTCAACAAAAAGCTACAGCACTAATTCGGTAAGAATTTGGTTATGTTTTTCTTCATGATTCATCTGAAGTCATTCTTTAAGGAGTAACTGAACAGCAGCTCAACATCTTGACCATGCTCAGCTGCTGTAGTTAAACCTCTCACCTTGTTGCAGTGAAGTGTAAAGACTGATTTATAGTCGTGTGTAGGCCTTACGCAGGGCCGACGCCATTCTGAGCTTTTATACTTGTGTGGTGGTGTCTACATCACTCTGCAACTACACCTCTGAAACACTACTTGGTGGTGGAGTTTCTATACCTCCGTGTTGAGTTTCTGTGACGTGCAGTAAAGTTTGATTGACTCAACAAACCCACCTAAAACACACAAAAAACACGGCTTGACAAAAACAACATTTAACAAAAGTACAGCTCTGATAAAACTCACAAGGTTCACGGACAAAGCACCTCTCCTTTGCTTGACATGTTTTCACAGTAAATACAACATGCTAACTTTTAAATTAGCCTAGCTGCTAGCCAAGTTTTCCTCTACTCATATGAAGCCAGGAACAACAGCAGCATTTATTAAAGGCAACGATTAAAATTCGGCCCCAATAAAATTCACAAACTTCACACATAGAACAATCCTTTGTCTGACACGTTTTTACCACATACACAACATGCTAACGTTATTGGCATATGTCAAAGACATTTTACAGTGTATAAATTAGCCTAGCTGCTAGCCAAGTTTTTCTCTTCTCATATGAAGCCAGGAACAACAGCAGCATTTATTAGGCAATGTTTAAAATTCGGCTCCATCATAAATCACAAGGTTAACAGACAGAACAATTATCTTATCACATGAAGTCAGGATAAATCAAACACAAGACTTACAATGCTATTATGTGGGGGCTTTATTGTCTTCACGATTTATTGTTTCTTATCTGTAAAATAAAAGTAATATCGGTTTCCACTGAGGAAAATGGTTTCAGCTTATAAAGTTAAACAGAAGGTCTGTGTCAATATGTCATGCAGTTACATTTCTGGGGAGGTGCATGTCAGGCTACAGCGTAGACCAGTGGTTCCCAACTGGTCCAGCCACAGGGTCCAGATTTCTTCTTAGTCATTAGTTTAGCATCATATTTGCGTTTGGCCATGCCGTTGAGCTAGTTTGCTGTCTCTGTTAAGTAGATGTCCGTTATTCACTCACTCTACAGGAGGAAACAGCACTTCAAAATAAAAGCTCTGTGCCAGATATTCACTGTACTTCAAAATAACGGGTGTTTTCACAAACTTCAGAATGGACCTGCGACCGACTTTGGGACAGCAGGGTGTGTCAGTACACAATGACATTACTGTCACTAAGAGCTCTCTCCTGATCACACCCAACCACACCCCTCACTGATGCAACAAACTCAAACTTTAAGCCACAGACTGCAGTTAAATGTTAATCAATGTGGAATACGAAGAATATCGTCATCTTGTTTTTTCATTTACTCTTTCCCAAAACTATTTTTCCCATAAAACATGCAAATGTCTGGAATTGGGTGACTTCATACTACTAAGCTGACATATTCACATTCCCACCTCACTGTGTTACTTCTCTAAATCTAAGCAAGTGACGTCTGACCCGGATCGAGAAATCTCTGAGAAAATCCCTCCTCTTCACACTGTGTAAAATGCAGTAATCCCTCTCTGTCCCCTCCCCGTGTGTACAAGGGCGTGTTTGCATTTCTCATTCCTAAATCACAGATCTATTAAAAGTTACCCCGTCTGACACCATAAATTTCATCTGGACCCAGACTGTCCCCTGGGGTGGACAGTTTTGGAATGACCCGCTAAGAACAGGATGGGAACACGCAGCCCAGCGTGCAGCCCTCTGACCTCAGAGAGGAATAAAATAAATCGATAAACAACTGGCCGGAAGCTCCCTCTGTTATTCCATCTGTCTGTCCGGGAAAACTAGGACATTGTGAGTTTTTTACACAAGAAATGGAAAGAGTTACTGACTATAACATAAATCTAAGGACAAAGAGGGTCAGCAGAGATAAGAGAGATGATAAATGACAGGAAAACATGAAAATAGTGGCATCAACGAAGAAGAAGACTAATATTTTAAATGCACCAGCTTGGATTAAAAAACATCATTGTGCCTCTGTGTCTCTTTTTAGATAAATATGGACATTCAACTCTACATCTACTCTGCTGCAAACAACGTGCAAACACAATCTCAGGTGGCCTGCCCATCTAGTGGTTGTTGTGTATCTCTTCAGAAATAACACTGGAATCTAAACAGAAAGTGCTGTGGTGACGGAAGACTGAAGCTATGCAGTGTGAACATTTCCCTCTGATGTCATCAGTGTGGGACAGGTCAGTGACAGCCACATACTTTCAGAGAAACATCTCCAGACCAGAGTGGGTGCACTTATATTCACACAACGCTCAGTCACGTAAACTGTTAAATCATGATGAGTGTCCGTGTGAGCTGCCTGCTGATGGTTTACAGAAGGGCTCATCAGCTACACGTGTCCAAAGACCAGACACCGTGGGTATGAGGGAGGACTAGGGCCATGGTAAAGAAAAAAAACAACGTAGATTTCGAGGATAAAGTTGTAAATCTAGGAGAATAAAGTCGTAACGAGGAAAAAACACACTCCCTGCTGCTTTCAGGCAGCCTTAGGATGCAAAGCAGAATGGGATATGCTGTTATAGGCAGCCTATATGAATGGAAACATGATAACACGCAGTGCAGCATCACCCAGATGTGCCGATCACCAAGGTCACTCTTCTAAAATGTAGTCTGTATATGCGACAAAAATCCTAAGGGGATATTTTATTTGCTGGCACTGGCAGAAGTAGAATCTCATGGATCAGTGTGGATGAATGAAAAGTAAAAACAATTAACAGTTTTCGGGTGGTAATGCGTTACGTGATATTGTAAATGTGATAATATCACCCAAAATCTTGTTGGTGATGCATCAAATTGTCTTAATTGTTGACATTTTTCTCTCCTAAAATTACGAGTTTTATCTCGTAATATTTTGACTTTATTTTTGTAGATTTACGTCTTGATTTTTTTGTAGATTTCCGAATTTATTTTCAAAATCTAAGCTTTTTTTCTTAAATAGACTTTCAAAAAAAAAAGACAATCTAATTAGGTTAACACTGTTTCATGATTTGATTAATAAATGTTTAATAACATAACGCAAATCTTTCGATAATAGAAAAATAAATGAATGAATGAATGAATGTTAAGTAAGAGCATGTGGAAAAAGAAACAGTAAATGAGAGCTGAATTTGTCCCTCGTCTTCCATGATCTGAAGATGTGGCACAAGCAGCATTCAGTTTAGACAGCGACAAAGATCCGTTTCTGCATCACCCATTCAATCTGCACCATTAAACCTGCAAAAATATGCATTAAATAGCCACCTGAACCCGACACGACCCCACAAACTGCCAACTTATTGCACTATAGCAACACAATTGTCAGGACTGAGCACTGCAGTGTATGTTTTAGACTAGGTCTTTAGACTGGTCCAGCCACAGGGTCCAGATATCTCCTTTGTCATTAGTTCAAGGTCCACAATGTGTAATACATTTTGCAGCATACTTGCTTTTGGCCATGTCCTCAAGCTAGTTTGCTGTCTCTGTTAAGTGGCTGTCCGTTACTCACTCTACAGCAGAAAACGTCTCTTCAAAATAAAAAAGACTTTGCCAGAAATTCTTCAAACATAAAACTTGGCATGTTCGCGAATCACTTGTGGTCCATTCACAATGGACCCGTGACCCACCAGTGGGGAACCACTGTTTTAGAGAGAGTTGGAAAGAGGAGGTAGAAGGTGGACTGATCTGCAGAGTGTTTTCTAGTAGTCTGACCCCCCCTGCAGATTGTGGGTCAATACACACATCAGTAGTACTCACTAATACTACACAGACAAATGGATTTATAAGGTATTTAGTTATAGTTGGTCAAACGCGCATATTTGGGGTTGCCAGCTGACAATCAGTGCACGTGGTTCTGCATCACAGCATGTGATGTTGAAGATAAATTAAGATTCAATTATGCTTGAAACTTGTTTGTATGGAGTGTCATCTAAACACTGCAAAAAGCAAAAGTGTTTACAGCTGCTCGAGCCCACCCTAAGCGGTGGGAAAAGCCTACTGACAAAAAGATAGATGAGAGGTGATATTTTAAAAAAAATGAGGGTAATGTTGCACAATTTCTTTCCTCGAAAGCATTCATGGTGTCACACTTGTTTGTACAAAAAAGACAGCTGGTGAAAGACTTTCAAACCCTGGATAAACTCGTATCTCGTCACCTCACACCTCGCCGGTCATTGAGGAGGAAAGCTGCAGAATTTGTCGGACAAGAGGTAGTTTCATCCATCCAGCCAGCACTTTACTGAAGCATATTGATATCTGTAGTCACTGGACATCAGCAGCAGTTCAGCAGCTCTGAACTGATCTGCTTCCTGCATACAACGGAGGAAATAAGAGAAAGGACTGATCAAGAGTATGAGGGAAGAATGAAAGGAAAGAAAGGAGGAAGTAAAGTTGCAAAGAACAAATGACGGAAGGAAAGGTGGTGTGAAAAAAGGAGGTAGAAGGGGATATGTTACAGAGTGATTTAAGAAAGGAAGGAAGGGATAAAAGAAAAGAGAAGGAAGCAAAGAAACAAGCATGAATTTGCAATAGCTGCGATCTCCTTGCCAAATTTCAACCTTCTAGGGCAAAAACTGAGGCTGCCAAAGGCTGGGGGAATTTTGTTTAATGACCAACCAACCAACAGAGCAAGCTACAGAAAAAAGGAATGAATGCACATAAGGAAAGAAGGATGTATCAAGGAAGAAGAAAGAAGAAAGAAAAAAGGAAGAAAAGAGGCCAGGAAGGTGAATTACAGCACACAAACACTAAATGTCTGCCCTTTCCCTCTGACTCCCACAATCGGGCCCAGACACTTTGGTGGACTCGGTCCCACTGCTCTGCGACCCTACAGCTCACATGTTTTTCTTGGATACACTTTTCTTGGACTCATTTCCTGAAGATCTGCATCCCCTTCTACATGATGCCCTGGGGGGAAACGGGGTTCAGCTGCCCCTGGAGGGGTAGGGGGAGATCAGGGGTTACGGGAGAGGCTGCGGGGGCTCCACTTGCAGGACGAAGAGGATCCTCAACTGGATGCCCTGAGGAGGACTCAGGCAGAGTAAATAAATATCTGTAGATCATGTTTAGATATCTATTAGAGTGTGTTTAGATCTCTTGGCTGAAGTCAGGGCGGTCAGATTTCCGAATCCCCGGCTGAAGGAAAATGTCCCTGTGGTGACTGTGGTGGATCAGAGCGGATATAAAATGATACGCTGAGAGTTACAGAGAAAGAAACAAGGCCATGTAGGCTACAGGTGGAACAGCGACATATGAAAAACTCTATCAGATAGGGCTGCATGAATATGGCCAAAATGATGATCCCAATTATTTCCAATTAATATTCAGTTCCCAAATATTTATCACAAGTATTCATAGATTTTAGGGACAAAATATTATTGCACTTCCACATTTAAATCAACAGAGTGCTGCTTTCACTTCCATATTGTGCAACATTCCTGCTCTGTATGCAAATCTTTGTATCAAAACATGACTTAAAATCAGCCTCCTCTTCACCTGAATTCAGTGCAACTCCTAGAAAAGTGGTTTCCAACTGGTGGGTTGTGGTCCAAAGTGGGTCGAGAGTCCATTCTAAATGGACTACAAGTGACTCGCAAGTGTGTTAGGTTCATAAAAAACACATTTTATTTTTAAATGCAGTGCATTTCCAGCACAGATCTTTTATTTTGAAGTGCTGTTTCCTGCTGTAAGGTGAGTGACTAATGGACAGCTACTAACAGAGACAGCAAACTAGCTCAACGACGTGTCCAAACACAAGTATGACACTGAATATATTACACTGTGTGGACCTTAAACTAATAACTAAGGAGAAATCTGGACCCTGTGGCTGGACCAGTTGGGAACCAGTGTCCTAGAAGCAAAATAAAAATGACAGTGTTTATTGGACAGTGTCTTTGGCCAAACAGAATACGACTGCATTGATTATTTTGGTCTGTCTTTTGGAGCATGTAACATTAGCGACGTTATTCTTCTCGGCCTTCACGCATTCATTGTACTGCTGTCTGGGTTTTATTTTTAGGTGGTTGAAAAAAGTTAGTGGTGTTGTTTTGCGGTGCAGACACGTCTCATGAACTCTAAATCTCAACTACTTCCAAACAACAGATGATGATTTGTATAGAGGGATTAGCTCTTTGCCTTCTGCTCCAGACGTTTGATCTTTGTTTTGCCTGTCTGCTCCGTTGTATATTACTCCTCTACTCTGGACTGCAGCTGCAACATTCAGGTGAGTTTTTCACAGGTGGAGGATGGTTGTTAGTTTAGGAAGCGCTTGATTTGATATGTAGTGGAGTCTTCTATGAGTGGAGCACGCACTTTAAACATCACTATCGTTGGTGATCAAGTTGTTAATTGTGGGAAACAAAAATGGTGATCATGATTGATATAAATTGATATTGATTATTTGTGCAGCCCTGTTATCTAATGAAGAACTTTCCATGGGAAAGATAAAATGCTTTTGGAGACAAACCTCCAGCTACATTTGTGAAAACACCACTTGAACCGTCATCACCCTCGCTGCTGCAACAACAAGTTCCTCTGACTTGTTTGCTTAAATTTTCTCAAGTGCAAAGAGAGAGAGATAAAGTAGAGGGATGAAAACAGATGACACGCAGACAAACATCAGTCACTTCTTGTCACTTGCGTTGTTTCTCATGGAGGTCTGCTGCTCTTTGTTTAGCCATTCGGCTCAGAGTGGTTTGGCTGCCTTGAGACCAGTTTATATTAGAATTAATGTGTTTAGACTCTGAGCTAATTTCTGCATGCACATGTGTCACTTTCAAAGAGCACGTGCACACGCACGTGCCAGAAAACTGACAGCATCCAGAGCAGAGAGAGAGCTGGTAATGACCAGTGGTTGGACTGAAGTGTGTGTGTGTGTCTGCACAAGAGAGTCTGCGTTGAGGGTGTGTGTTGAAGATCAAGACTCAAGGGGAGATCCCAGGGCTGAGAACAGAACAGCTTGGACCTCCAGCTATCCCAGGGGTCTCTGGGGCCCGACACCTGTGCTATTGCCTCACGTTAGAGGAATGAGATGTCTCGAGTCTGTGGTCCAGGCACATGTGTGTGTCTAAACAGGACACAGCTGCAGCCTGTGTGTGTATATATGTGTGTGTGTATGAATGTGAGAAAGAGCGAGAAATGGCCGCACAGCCACAAATGAGGTGTTGCCCTCACCTCAGAGACCAGCCACCTGTGTGCCTGTATCATATGTCTGCATGTGTCTGAGTATATAATGAAATCCATCATGGGTGTGTTGCCACTAAAATCCCACTGTTACATTTATCACTGTGATTATAATGTCATTACAGCTTCCATGCCGTGGATCGCCCAGAGCGTAGTGACCCTCTGTTTATAAAGGTCCACCAAGGAAAACTCAATTTCCTTAACAGCACTGTTCTCTGACGTTGTACATCGCACCCGAGGGCACAAAGGTATGTATATTGACTTATGGTGAGGAGTCTAACAGTTTGAGAGGCCCCTGGAACAATGATGGAGTGTGATAAAGTTATTATATACATACCTATGTGTACATATGCCTTATATGTATATTTCTTTTGTTTTTTTATGTAGGATTTGTTATATTGACACAAAATAGGTTTTAAAAACATTTTACAGTAAAAACAACATGATCACTACTAAGTGTATCAGTAAAAACATGCTAAAATGTTTAGCTGATGGAGTCTGTTGGCAGATAATTAATTGCCAACGTTTATCAGTACTTGATTTATCAAGCAAAAATGCTTTGCGCACAGTGGCCATTCTCTGAAATATGAAGTTTTGCTGCCTTTCTCCATAGTACATAATTGTAAAATGAATATCCTTGTGTTATGGACTGATGATGGCACTACATGAAAAGTTAAGGGATCATCAAGGAAAAAGGAAATTAATGTGTGAGCTAAGTTTCCTCATAGTTCATCCATAGTTGTCATGATTTCTCACTCAAAACTAAAAACCATGGTGGCTCCAGATGAAATGTCAGGGCATCACGCAAGTCATAGGGATTTCTTCTCCAGGCACCATGAATGTCCATAAAAAATATCCAGTATCAAAAAATACTTCACCTGCAAAATGGTCATTTGTTTATCAATTACTCACCTCATGTCTCTATCTCTATCTCTATCTTGAATTCCTGAAGAAAACTAGCATTCCTCCACAGTGAACAAAGAATCCAAACAAGGCAAACTCTGTTCATGAATCTATGTCATTGGGGACGGTGTTTAACAACAGTAAAACTATATTAAAGTTGTTACAATATACAACACTTCTGCCTAAGAGTATAGCCAATTGAGTGCATGTGTATGAACACAACTTGAGCAGAGTTCTGACACATGTACATGCCCAGGCCGTGCATTTGTTTTGACACGTTTTAAACTGTAATGTTTTAGCAAAAATGTATGCATATGGGAAGTACTGAGCATACGACTGGGTAAGTAAGACTTGCATTACACTGCATCAGTTGTGTGACAGCTCATAAACAGATGTCCTGATATGGTTTTGCCCATTCACTTCAATTCATGAAGAATGTTTGCTGTATTGGATTCTCTGTTCACTGTAGAGGCATGTGAGAGAAGCGGTTTTCTTCACAAATTCAAGGTGATATGGTGAGTAATTGATATACAAATGGTCATTTCACAAGTAAGGTATTCCTTTAAGATATTAGAGAGTGGTAGACTGACAGATTGATTGACACACCGACACTGTTATCCTAAAAGCAACACCTCTCCTAAGGGTAAAAAGGTAAGGTAACTTGAGGTAAGAAAAGACGAGACGAGACGAGATAAGACGAGACAAGACGAGATGAGATGTATCCTGAAGGGTTACTGCTGTGCAGCAGTTGCAATACAAACTTGGACGCACAATAATACACAAGACTATAATAACATAACAGTAGGTGCAAAGATCAATAGATTACTTGATGGTGACAATTATTGTCAGGTACAGCCATAAAAAGCTTTATGTGCATAGTAATGTCCAAAACATCATTACAAGGTGCTCTGCAAATGGTTAGCACAAATAAAACAACACAGCAGTGGGAAAAACCAAGTGTGGAAAATTAGATTTATAGTCAAATACCCAGCTGTGATCTTGGCCCTGATTGAAATGGACTGCAGCCAGTTACTTTAGTGTCAGGGATACCCATGTAATCCTTAGGGTCTGTTTCTGCACCCTATGATTCATCCAGCTGGCCCAGCCCACAGCCCAATTTTGCCAGACTGGAAACGTTTTTAATTTTCCCACATGAGGATGCAATGCCCACAGCCGCTCCAGCTATAGCGCACATTCCTGGATAGTTTACAAGTGAGCAAATTGGGATAAAAGGCCATGAATGTTTATGGTTTACTGCCTGAATGCAGGTCTTCTCGGGTGACTACCTTGGATGTAGTAGTAAATTATATTAATATGATATTACTAATTTCAGGATGATGTAGAGGGCAGTGTTTTACCTTGACCTTGTTCGTGGGAAAAAAAATATGAGTCACATATTGCTCAACATTTGGAAATGACAAAATTGCACCATTGCCATGAGAGACCTAATCCCTGCTCCTGAGAAAAAAGTAACTGAAAACATCTTTCTCAGAAAGTGGAATAAACATGAGAGGACTTGATCTAATTGTTTCCTCTGCAGCCGGCCCCCGATGTAGGTTTCACAACAAGGCCTGATGGGGAACACATGGCGTTGCTGTGGTGACCCACAACTCTGGTCACATTTTTCCTACAGCCCCGAGGACCCTCTTTGTGGACCATAACGTTTCCTGACCACTGTCTGCAAATCAAATGCACACATCCCAGAGGACTTACAGCGTCAACACCTTATCTAGCCAGCATTCCTATTGTGAGAATATATTTGACAGGTTTGATTGATGTGGAGTACATGGTGTGTGTCTGTATGTGTTTTCTAATGAGACGGAGAGGGAGATGGATTTAGCTGGCTGCAGAAGGTGTCCACAGGAGAATAATGAGGAAAAAGCTCCGCAAATGGGAGGAGGCTTGTTACGAGACATAAACTTTCCATACATCTCAGTGATCGGGGCTAAAGTATGCTTAAGTTCAGAGTCCCATGAGACCCCAATCTCCCAGCCACAACATGAAACTAAATACCTCAGGCTTATTCTACCCATCTTGATCTTTGTTCACCTAGTTTGTCCTCATTACACTCACGCCATGTGCTCTGGTTGATGATAACGCAGTCAGGCTACAGATGGTAACACAAGGCCAATGTCTACTGCCTTAAAACACACAAGATCAGACAAATACTGGACCACTGAATGATGTACTGTACCATCAGTAGAGAAGTGAAACTAATCTCTTTCCTGCTGTGTGATGGATAAGGTGATGATCATAACATCAAAGTCCCTGAATGACATTCTGGGATATTAGCGCCTGCTGACAAACGTGCCAGTTCAGAACGGGCTGATGGTGTGGCCTTTTGCAGCTTTCTTGTGAACTGCTCATCTGAACAATCTCACACTCGACACTGCGCTTCCTTAGGTCCAGAGCAATACATCTGCCATGATATAGTTGTGTCTAGGGCTACCCCTGACTACGAATTTTCCTAGTTGACAAATAGTCATCATTTAGGGCCATTTTTTCCTGCATAGGTAATTATGAGGTGGCCACGTGGGTCGAATTCCGTCCAACCTTGAGCTCTCGACAAAACTGCAATGGGGCCGTCATGGTAAACACTTGTCTAACAACCGTTACACTTGGTGCATTTCTGTCAAATGTAAGTACAATTTCAGAATTACGCCGACAATGTAAATGCACCAGGAAAGGTGCTGCGAAGCTGCCAAAAAGGAGGAAAAGCACCGTCTGTTTTTGGCCAGCAAAACTGGTACCAGCCCTATAAACACAAAAGAAGGTCGACAAGGCCATTATTAGTCTCGGTTTTACGCAGCTTGGTATGGTAGGAAAAATATTCAGAGATACAAATTCTATCCAACTGTAGTGAAGTGGACAGCGAGCTAATTTTCATCAGAACGAGCCGTCCAACAAACTTGACAAATAACATTACTCTCTATGTGCAACCAGCTGCGAGACAAGTGCGACATCAAAAACATATAATCTACTATAAAAATATTGAATAACTTCACTTTTATACAGTGTAGTGTCATCAAAATCACTTCACATACACAATTATTAAAACTCATAAAATATGCTCGTAAGTAGTTGCCTGTAAAAAGTGTTTGCTTGAGCCAGTTGAAATCATGGTACATGTGCATGTCTGTACATGATCAGGATGGTGACATCTCTGCCTCATTTGGAGCCAGGAAAACCCCTGAGCAGCAGGCAAATCACGCGTCACATTAAAACAATGAACGCTTGCTGTGACAGGCTGTGAGCAAAACCACACTAACAGTCCTCGTTTTCAAGAGCTGGGTACAAAGAGGATCAAATGTAGGTATTATTTGGCTGGAAAAGTTTGAATACTACTTGGTATTGGGTTATTTTGGTCGATACCTTGATGGTATCAGGTACTGATACCCAGCCTTGGTTGCGTCTCTTGGCAGTGCTACAGTATACACGTCACTTGGGTGTTAAAGCTCACACGAACATTTTATGGCCTCACTGAAGTCAAGCCTTCGACACAGAGGGGAACTGCTGTTTGTAGTTCACATTAGTGAATCCCTTACACTTTTATCTTGTGTTTTTGGTTTTGGAAAGCCTGAATTTAAAGACATGCCCCTCCAAAAGATATTGAGTTTTGCTGTTACTACGGTACCGTGCACATATCATCATGTGGAGGAATCCAAAGCTGGACAGGCCTGCTGTGCATAGTTACAGTTGCTAAGCTATGATTGGACAATTGTTGTCTGGGGGCGGAGTTCAGACAGGGCAGGGGTCACTATTCAATTCCATGACTGAAGTACATTATAATTACTACATCTTTAGAAAAAGTATAGGCCCATTTGTGTGTGTTTCCCTAAATCTGTGGATATGTGTGTGTGTGTGTGTGTAATCCTGCATGTGTGTCTTTTAAAAAGAGATGCTCCTTTGTCCACACCAACAATAGTCCTCTTGTTCCCAAACAGCACCCATCGTCTTAAAATGTGAGAGTGAGTCATTTTTACAGGCTCTTAAAGTCAGATCACAGCTGGGTGCAGGATGGAGGGTCAAACTCTGCTTTGACAGCAAAAAAAGAAGAAAGAGACAAGGAGAAGAATTTCTTTTGACTGTAGAGGCCGACGAAGATGTCACCGACGAAAAATGACGTGATCTTGTAATGCTCAAAGTATACATTCTGGGTAATTTTTTTGTCTGGGAGCTGCACTGTAGGATGTACAAGATATGTATTATGTGAAAAGGAGACACTTATAGTTATGAAACAACAGTAAATCATCACTCTGCAGACCTCCTCAGCTCTGTGGTGTGTTTTCAGTATCTTTCAGTTCATTGTTTATTTTTCCTCCACATTACTTAATTACTATTTTAATTAAATTCCACTACTATCATCGATGTTGTTTCAAAACAGACTTTATCATGAAAAAGTTGCTGTTTCTCCAGCACCAAACACGAGACAGGAAAAGTTATCATGTAGCTGGTGGAGCATTTAGCAGCTCAAAATATGTCTCAGGAGGTGGTGGAGACATACAAAGCAAAATAGAGGTAAAAGAAGAGTGAATATTGGATTTGAATTCATTCAGTGAACAATGTCATGGGTCTCTGACTCCTGCTTTAATATTGCTTTGTAATTTCTACTACCATTTATCATCTTTTTAGTTGTTATTTAAATTTTAAAAATTAAAAATAGGGAGTGCCACACTGGGTTAAACCTGTGAAGTTAGTTGTAAAAAAAAAATTAGGTTTATTTAGGTTTAACTTTATCCCTACTGTCAAATCCTTTTGTTAGTTATCGTAAGTTATACACTTTAATATTCAAACTTAAAACACGTTATGAGTTTGCTGTCTGTTCTCACATATTGTTTCTTGTCCTTGTTATATATGTCTAATATTTTTCAGTTTCTGCCACTTTATGTGTAGTTTTGCCACAATATCTAACAATTCTTAGTTTATTTCACTGCTGTTTCCTCAACCTGTGGCCACACCTACCAATACCATTTCTGTCCCACTTTTAGCTGGTGCGTTGTGTATCAACACAGACAAACAGCTGGCTTGTGTCTGTTTGTCTAAGCATCACCCCAACTGCTCCACAGCTTTAATTTTCACACAGGACAAAGCCAGCCTGTGCTCCCCACTGAATTCCTCTTTCCAAAAATCTTAGGAAAATAAAATCCTCCCATTCAAGGGTTTTAGTGATAGCAGCAGGTTTTGCTTCCCTCCCCTCCCTGCACTCACACACCATGCTTTCATCATTGCCTCACAGTTGGTAGTTCTTCCCTAATAAGCTCAGTCAAGGTCAGGGTCAGGGGAGACAGACTACAGGGATGGATGAGGCTCCTGATTGCAGGCTTGGATTGAGAGGCTTACAGAATGAAAGCTGCCAGTACGAATCATGTCTTGTCCAGATATGTGAAGCCACAACAGGCCCCTAATACAACCTGACATGTCGTCAGTGCCAGTACATCAGTTCACTAACTTATCCCTCCTCCTGTACTGACAGACAATTAGTTTCTATCAGAGGAGATAAGTCATGTTTGATTGATCACTGAAGGAAATGGAGCTCTAATCAGAGGAGTTCAACATGATTTCAGTTCAAGAGTTAGAAAGAGTGTAATTTATACCCAAATCAGTGCACACTGAGACAGTTGTAAGGCCAAAATATAATTTATAAGAGCTAGCTCAGAGTCGAGTTCACAGAATTAAAAGGAACTAGCTCACGTTCATAGTTCACAATTTGAAGTTCGAACTAAGTGCTAAATAATGAACTAGTTTACATCCATGTCTTGTTTTTTCAAACAAAATTAAATCTTGTGATCTTGTGATCATCATCATCATCATCATCATATTTCCTAAAACCAGTCGGATAGCTCAACTCAATGTGTTATTTCAAGTTGTTGCTGATGTAGCTGACGTTTGGATTTGTGTTTTTCAGACCCTGCAGGAAAAATCTGCATAAAAATGTATACATTTTTTGTTTTTATCTGTAAGAGTTAAGTAAGCTGCTCTTGATTGGTCAGAATTTCCATGTGGGAAAAATCCAGGCAGTAAACAAAACGTTGAAGAAGAGTACACTTGCAAGATAAATGTGACACTTTCTAATGTCACAATGGAGGGACAACTACGCAGGTTGATTTTAGCGCTGCTCATCGTGGACTATATTGCTGTCATTGTTCATTTTAGTCAAACCATACAGTTTGAAAACGAGGCGCGGCTCCAACTAGAAAACAATGTTTTGATGCATTGGATGTGCTGAATGTGCATATTAAGGCAGTACAGGAGGAGGTGCACATTAATAATCCTCCAGGACTGTAACATGCTCATGTTTAACCCAAACAATGTGTCATGTGACTGCAGTTGGTTCAGATCCAGGTCGGAACACGTTCTCACCACAAACGAACCGCACCAGAGTTCGTTTGTAACCGGACTGAGACCACCTCTTCAAGAAGGTCTCAGTCTGGTTGTGTTGGTGCACACCTGAGCGCGACTGCTGTGTTCACACCTGCCCAAACGAACCGCACTTAGGGGGCAAATGAACTTGAGTTCAATTGAACCGAACCAACCAGGGCAGGTGTGAAAGCACGATACCATACATCAAGCTGAACTGATATCAATTCAGTGATCAATGATCCAATATCATCAATTATGTGAAACATCGATGCATATTGTCATCCATAAGATATGCCTTTATTTTGAAATTCTAATGGTACATCTTTGTTATCATTTTCACCCAAGCCCACCTAAAAATCTTACTGTGGCAGACTTTCTGATATCAGCAAATATTCTATCATCCAAAAAATCAGTATACTATTGTATTGTGATGAAACTTGATGATTTACACCTCTAACCGGCGGCTGTATCCTCTGCCAGTGTTGTGCCGGCACGCTGGCTCTCACAATCAAGTTTAAAAACTGATGTTTTCAGTTTAGTGTTCCACAAAATATGAGCACATTAAATGAATGCGTTTCCCGTGTTCATGCACAACACTGAAAAAATATCTGCTTTGCACGCTGTCAGGTGAATAAAGTTCATCTCTAAATTGGAAAAGTTTGCAGAGACTAAGAGACACTTTTTTGCCTCATCATGAATGTCATGCCTTTTGTGAGTTTTATGATTTGCTTTGAAAAAGTTTTATTTGCTGAGGGGTTGTAAAATGTCCTGAAGAGGTGATGATTTTCCAAACAAAGCCAGAACCAACGCAGGGCTTCCACCCTTTGGTGAAAATATATTCAAAGGGCTCTTTGATCTTTTCTGAACCGACAGCATTCCTGTCTGTGCTGTTATCCTGTCCCAGAGCGGACAGGAAAGTCCATGACAGTCATGGGTACTGGATTCAAAATGTAGGTATGAGGTTGTTTTCATGGAACAAGGAGATGTTTGCCATTTATAGCTGCAGCCAAACACACAGACGATCTTGTTCCCAGAAAAACAGAGCGTCTATATTAAAAAAAGATCAGTGGACTGTCATTGTGCTCAGCTTCCTGAGACATGTGTCATTTCCTGTCCTACATCAGCTGTGGCAGCTTTTCCCATGGTGGACGGGACAGCATCTCTGCATCTGTATAGTGTCTGTAATGGTTTCCGACCATGTCTTCTCTCTGATTCCCTCTGGATGCTTCGTTATCTATCCGTGTCAGCTGTATGGGATGTGGAGAGACAGTGAGCTCATGCAGATGGACGCTACTGTTCTCTAAGTTTCTGTTTCTCTATAAAACCCGGCGCCACTCCCTGTTTCTGAGAACCGAAGACGGAAAGACTCTCAGCACAAAAGACAGCATTGATCTGCTAAACATGTTTTCTGGTGAAGACGCAGGGTGCCTTGTGTTCAGTTTCTCATGCTGCTCTGGTTTTTCATGCATTAGAGACCTCAAACTGCTCTGTTTTACAACACCACCTAGCTTGCAGGATTTTGGATTCTTATCCTTTTATTTGACCAGACTTTACGTTCTTCCATGCCAAGTCATTCGTAATATTGCGCCCACGTCTTGTGAACTACTTTAGATGCTTTATGTGCCTAATTTATATTCTCATTACTCCACTTTGGGGTTGCTTGTTCTCCTTTTATGACCAATCTCAGGGGCACAATCCACTAACAATGCTGGAAACAATACCGACTTTTGGAAGTGTGCTGTGGGGAGATTGATATTTTTCTGCCGCCTGCAATGCGATCTCTTCCAGGGGAGTGGGTGGTGAGGCTGGAGTGTCAGCTTGCCAAATCTCTCCCCTCCTCCCAAAGCAGAAAATCCATGAAATTAATGTATTCATTCCCCAACAAACAATCCTTTTCATTCTTTCACCCTCTCTCTCTCACGCTCTCTCTGTCTGTCTCGTCTCTGTCTGGTTTATATCCATCTTCACACTCAACATATCACTTTCTTCACCATGGTGAATATTTGGGAAAATGATGCATGGGAACTCTAGTGTGCATTCATGAAGTACCTCATGTGACCTCCTTACCAAAGGAACATAATCCATTTCATTTTCTTTCCAGCACTGCTTATATTAGGGATGTTACGAGAAACGACACTTTGCTACGAACTCAAGGCCAAAATTCTGAAAATGTAATGGTACTTGTTTTTCTCCAATACTGTAAATATTGTTGATGCGATTCTTACGGACCTTAGCGGCATAAATGCCTACAAGTGTTCAAGTCTAAAAATGCCAAAGGAAGAAGAACACCTACCAGCACGGGAGAGGAAGAACAAAAACACCTGGAAGATGGCGACAAGTGCAGCCACGATAGCTCTGCCTCAACTCATCAAATAGAAAAGCATTTTTTTCTTCTCTGGTTCCCGAGAGTCAAAAACTGTTCAGCTTTGGGTAAATCACCACGCTCCTCACTATCATTTTTTACCCAGCCGTTCAATCCGAGTGAAGATCAGTCATCATATCTTACATGTGCAAGTGTTGAACAAGAGCAATGATAGAGGAGAATATACATTAGGCTACATATTAATATACGTTTCCTCTCCCACAAAATATCATGAACCTACATAGACCACTTTGTGTTCAAGGTGGATCATCAGCAATTAATACTAAAATTTAACTCAAATTTAGTTTAAATCTTTTAATAAAGGTGTGTCTGTTTAAGTACATGACATTTATTCATTCATTTTCTGTAACCCCTTATCCTGTTAGGGATTGCGGGTGTGCTGGAGCCCATCTCAGCTGACACTGGGCGAGAGGCGGGGTACACCCTGGACAGGTTGCCAGACTATCCCAGGGCTAAACATAGAGACAGACAACCATTCACGCTCAAAATTAAACCCACGGACAATTTAGAGTCACCAGTTAACCTGCACGTCTTTGGATTGTGGGAAAAAGCCCACAGCTGACACATGGAGAACACGCAAGCTCCGAAAAAGAGGGGCTCCCCCATCTTGGATTAGAGCTAGGAACCCTCTTGCTGGGAGGCGACAATGCTAACCATTTCTGTGGACTTGGTATCAACTACTACATTTCTGGTATCACGACATGCCTAGCTCACGTCTTATGTTTTTGTCTTGAATGACACAAAACATTTTGGCATTGGGTCTTCAAACTTGCATTAACTGATTTTTTTGGGTACTACACTCTAAACACAATGATCCTACATCATCATCTTTGAACACATCTTTTTAGCATTTATTTATGGCCAAGTTTTTGTTCACCTGATGAATGTAAGCTCAGTATCCACTCTCCTTTGAACTCTGTTTTTGGTCTCCACCAGCTTCTGAGGGAAATCTCTGGATCTGTATGTAATATCTACAGTGCTGCATTGGTGTCGGGAAAACAACTGTGTCTCTCTTGAACAATCAGTGGACTTCATTGTTTCTAGCTCCAACTTTTAGTATCAGAACAGTGTGCTAGGTACCTCGAGAGAGGTAATGAAAAAACATGACATAACGGAGTGGTTCTACTGGTACCATCCATGAATTCTGATGTGTAATCAACTGAACTGATCTGAACCTGATTGCTTGATGGAAGAGACTTCAGTTGCTAAATGCTCCACTAAGTTTTCAGATTAGCCAACTGCTAACTATGTCTGTCTGCAGTTTGGCATTGAGAAGTGTGTTTTTATTTTGTAGAAAACAGCTGCCTGCTGTAGGAGAAAAATTACACTGACAGGCGAGAGAACCGAAACAGTGAAGTTTCAGGCCAGAAAACCACAACAACTGTCTGAAAGCTGCTGAAACACTTGGCAGAGCTGAGGTAAAAAAATAAAAAAGATTGGACACAGTGATGATTATGCTCAATCCCACTAGCACGTAGAGCAGCCACCATTTACCCATTAACAACCATCACCTAATCGCCACAGCTGTGTCAGCTCGCAGCCAATGCAGACAGCTGCGGAGGATCAGTTTGACCGATTCAGTGAAGCGCTCATCACTGTGAACCTCCTCAGGGGAAAGATTTGGCCGAAATGGAGATAGACGTAAAGCAAGAGACACCGGAGAGATGAACACATCTGTGAGAATCCATCTTGGTTTCCATTGTGTTCACAAACAAGTACATCAGTTGGGTAATGCATATAAGGGGAAAAGTAAAGTTGGATCAAGACTCTTGAGCTTTAGGAAATTTACAGCTTGTACAAACATGCACGCCATGAGAGACAACAAGTGACAGACAAAAACAAAGCAGAATTTATAATGTCTGGCTTCTCGGGAAGTATAATCTTATCTTTCTGTTATAAATGGGGCCAAATCAGAGTGAGGAGAATGTTTTTACAGTTCATCTTTAGCAGACCGGATTTGTAAAAGATGGAGGATGAAAAGTGTTTTCACTTCTGTTTTCCCTTGTTTTCATAGACAAAGTGCAAACAATACCCGGGTTTGACTGCCTACTGAAAGCTCTTCACTCTCTCTTGGCACTGTCATATCACTGAATGATCGAAATCCTTTCCTGCACATCCGGCTGATGCAGAGAAAGAGCAAGAGAGAAACATTGGGGGGGAAGAGAAAGGTGGTGTGCTGGATCTGTCATCAAACTTTTGCATCCTTCAGATGTGGAATGTGAACTTCCTCCCTCTACGCCTCCTCACAAGGTTTTCCGTATCCACAGAGAGTGTGTGCAGGTCAAAGGTCGGACCTACTGTAAAGTTGCTCTGGTAAATTCTCAGTGCATGCCAAAGTACAGTTGCTAGGCATTTCCTTTTCTTCACCTCTGTATGTTTTTTATAAAGAATGCCTCCCTCAGGAGCTGCTCTTTACTGGTAGACGGGGAGTTTCAGAGTCCATTTCAGTCCTTGAGTTTACCACATCACACCGCTGAACTGAGACATTTATAGTTCCTATGAGCGATCTTTACAGGAGAAGAGAAACAAAGGAAACTGGCCAGTTGGTGCTTTGCAGAAGGTAGCACAACTTTAAACTTCAGTTTACAAATACATGTCTTTAGATCCCTTATTTTTACGAGTATTTTTGTCACTGTCCTCCTCTAAAAACAACCACATAGTTTTTTCTATAAGCAGAAATTATGACCCATATTTAAGCTTTTGAATAGCAGCAACCTCTCGTAGTAATTATGACCAGAGCAGAGGAGGAAGCGAGATGACAAAGTCCGATGAGGGCGGGATGAAGGGGAGGTAGATAGGTCAAACAAACACAGAACTTTCAACCAGGCGACCTGTGTTTGTGTCCCATGCAAAACAAAAAGTCTGTGATATGTCGTGTTACGTTACATTTGTAACAAACGTGAATTTTTTTAACCCTTTTTTCTAAACCTAACCAAGGAGTTTCATTGCCTAAACCAATAACATAGTTATGGTGCAATTGCAACTGTTTCACAACCACATGCTTAAAACTGCGACCAAACTGTGTCACATATGAGCTACTCTGTCTTCCACCGGTAGGTGTGCTAATTCAGGAAACGCTCTTGTGGGTTGAAGTAGGAACATAAACCTATGTTGTCATATTGGTTGGAGGCCTTGCAAGTATTTTTATGAATATTTTCTGTGCAACTGCTCCACAATTCCATGCATATATTACTGAACAGGCATGCAAGGCACAAGACTGTGACACCAGAGACTAGTTCTGCAACCAGAGTCCAGTCTGTGTCGAGGTTTAGGCAACAAAAGCACTTTGGTTAGGGTTAAGGAAAGACTGTGGTTTCAGTCACATGTTATAAACATGTTTCTAAAGTTATTGCTGACTTCTCTGTATTAAATCAGATTGCATTTTTCCCATAACATTATTCAAATGCTGCCAGTGCCTAAACATAACCGTGAAAATGTAACAATGCTGTCATCACAAGATAGAGATGAAATATATTGTCAGTAAACATTTTACTGAGGGTTAAGTATCAACATTCCTGCAACTTTCCAGATGTGTTCATTTAGAATTAATTATTTCCATATGTTAATGAGAAAAGTAATTTGGTCAGCATTACATTTCTCTCTAAATGTATTTGCTATTTGGATAAAACCGTAATATCTCAGAGACAGGATTGTTTTTACAGCCGTATTAACAGCAGGTTAATTGACTATTGATGGCTGTAAATATGATGTAATGCCATTTGTTCTGTCCTTGAACAGACACTATTTGTAGAGATTTGCAAAAATTAGCTTTTGGCCAACATAAATATGTGCATATGTAACTTTTCCATGCTTAGTAGGGGGCATTGACGCATTTACAAAAGGGCAATGGACAGAAAATTAACATTACGGATTTCAAAACAAATTTCAAACCTTAGAAACAAATCAAAAACTAGACCTTCAAGTTGGTACGATGGCGTCCAAGCACCTATTTGACTGCTCTGTTAGTTTAGTTTTTTGTGATTTTGTGATCTTTGTTGAAAGTTTGCAGTGATGTCCCTGCTCAACCGACAGATATAGCACATCACTACATGTGTACGCCTAATGTGTAGCTAAAATTTTGGAGGTATTTATATCAGCTCCTCTACAAGCCTGTGTAAGTTAAGATTAGTCAGAAACCACTTCACCCCTGTGTCCATATTCAAAGCATGTTTCATTCTTGAAAAGAAATAAGATGAAACCCTGTTTATTTTCATTCCCAAACACATGTGGCCAGTTGTTGTGGAAAGTAGGCGTTGGCTGTCTGATTCTGGAAAAAAACTTTACAGATGTGGACCCCCCCCCCCACCCCCCCCCGTCAAATGATCAGAAAGCTATATGACGATCTGGTCAGCACGTGTCTGAAGCAGAAAGCGGCCTTTAGTCATGCAGAACACTGTCACTCACTTTGACCTTGTTATCTCAGTATGTTTAGTCTGTGTCTGTCGATTCAAACCCCTGGACCCTCTGTCTTCTTTCTATCTTTCAGTCCCCTCCCTAATGGGGCTCCCACACTCCTCACACTCTGACCCCCTCTTTTAGTGGTGTGAATTTCATCACTTAAACTGCGGAAGTGTGATAAGTATTTCTAACTAATGAGTTTCAGCAGCAAAGTCTTCCATATGGCTGAGAGCTCACAACAGACTCATACATCCACACGATCTAACACATTTCCATTGCATTGTTGTGATGCTTTAATACACTACAAGAAGGCTTTCGGCCATGATCACACATGATGCTTCTATGAGCTTTGTTGGCAGTCAACCTGAAGTAACAGTGGGTCTAAATAAAATATATAAAAGCAGGATATATGCTTTCATATAATCTGTATGTTATTCCTGTCAAATCCCATGAAAGATCCCAAACCAACAACGTGTCAGCCCCTCTCCAAATACCTTCAGACTTCCCAACACTGTCTGTGGCCCAGAGCCCATTGGCTCCTTGGACTAAATGTTTGAAAATGGGCACTGTAGTTTTTAGCAAACATTGCTCACACAGGAATAAATAGTGACTGTGTTGGGGATTATTTTCAGCTGTGGATTGATAAATATTTACAGCAACACAGGCAATACCTGCCTGAAGCATCAGCTCTATACTGGTTTCATTCTTTTATGGGATTTGTTGACATTATGAAAAACGTAGAACAACACCAGCCTTATCCTTTGAAGAACAGGATGTCAGGCCATTTTTTGAGCAGAAACCTTGAATCATCATTTTTTTTTTGTTTTCTTTTGTCTTCATTCATTCATCTTCTAACCGCTTCATCCTCTTGAGGGTCGCGGGGGGGCTGGAGCCTATCCCAGCTGACATCGGGCGAGAGGCAGGGTACACCCTGGACAGGTCGCCAGACTATCACAGGGCTGACACATAGAGACAAACAACCATTCACGCTCACATTCACACCTATGGACAATTTAGAGTTATCAATTAGTCCCCAATCTTTGGACTGTGGGAGGAAGCCGGAGTGCCCAGAGAGAACCCACGCTGACACGGGGAGAACATGCAAACTCCGCACAGAAGGGCTCCCACGCCCGGGATCGAACCGGCAACCCTCTTGCTGTGAGGCGAGAGTGCTAACCACCATACCACCGTGCCGCCCTGTTTTCTTTTGTGTGTTTGTTTTTCATAATTGGCCACCCTTCATGTCTGTATGAGGATTTTACAGATATTTAACCAATGATAAGTATTAAAAAAGAGCTTGTGACTAAATCTCTTGACTCAATTAGATTCTCAAACTGTCAGTAAAACCTCATAGTTCCACACCGCCTCCACTGATTGAAGTACTGCAACAGAGCATCTTTGGTTTTGGCTAAATGTATTGAACAACAGTTTCATGTAGGAACTATTTTCTTTCTGCCAAACTACACAAACCAACCGCATCGGAACCCATGCAGAAGGAAGCATGCGTCTACTCATGAACAAGAGGCTGGTGCTCATGACAGCACGACGTGTAAACATTAATGGTGTCCATCTTGGCTGAGCTGTAACGTTAGCTAGCTTAGTGGTGCTTGGTGAGCTTGCAGCAGATGCATGCTTGAGCCTATCCCGACTAACACTGGGCAAGAGGCGAGGTACACCCTGGATCGGATGCTGGAGTAAACTTGCACTAACATGGGAGAACATGCAAACTTCACACAGAAGGGCCCTGGCCAGCTGGTGGATGGTGCCACCATTTTGACGATGCAGGTGTTTATCTAAAAACACAGTTAGATGTTGTTGTTTTTTTCATTTCCTGAAAAGTAGTGGTTTTGGACATAGGTTTCTGCACAACAGTGACGACATATGCTATAGCACAGGGAGATGATGAGAAGCTATTAGGTTTCCTCCAGGCTCTGCCAATTCATTTTTTCTGAATAGTACCACATAATTGAGGCATGCAAAACTTAAGGCATTAAAGCATGAGCTAGTTAGGTGAAAGGTATGTTCAGTCAGCAACCAAGTTACTGAAATTTGCAGAGGCATTTAGAAAGCATCATGTGTGATCATGGCGTTGATTGGTTTTCCACACTAAAACCCAAGAAGTAGAGCTGTTTAACTCTGAGGTTAAGGAAGACAGATATAGAAAGAGAGAGGGACGTTTTCTAAGCTGTGTGGAACAGTAGGTACAGTATGGGACTTACCCTGGCACCCTTCTCTGGGAAACATTTACAGCCTCCGCTGCAGTCTCTTCCTGCACAGGGGCCGGTGTGCTTCTTCCCACCCTGTCAGACACAAAACAGACAACAGGAAGGTTAGAGCGGGGCTGTTAGAGGTCACAATATAGCGGTCATATATACAGGAAACTGCAACATGTTGCTGTCCACTTCATTCACGTAAACACAGCAGAGATTTGTGTCCATCTGTTGTTTCTTTTGCTCTTAATGCATTAGATGGAGATGGGACACAGTGTGGGGTGGTGTAGTACTGTAGGTGTGACCGGCTGTGTTTGTGTACAATGTGGTTTGTGTATACTTGTTTATGCTTGCGGCTCTATTGCATGAGCGTTTGTTGTAGTGTTGTCTGCTGGGTTGTGTATATTGGTCTGATGTGAAGAGAGGATGTTTTGGATGTGGCGCGTATGACTCATGACGGACGTGCAGACATAATGGATGTCCATGAGAATCCTATTCATCAGAGAGACTGGATCCAGCCGCTGACAGAGACAATTTGTCTTTAGATGTCTGCATACCAGCAAAACCACCCACAATCAGAGGCTGATCTGTGCTCGATGTGACACGAGCACACACACATTCACAGACGCACACTGTCGGGGTCAGTGTGGACATGACATGATCAAAGAAAGCAGTCTCACAAATGGGGTTTCCCAACCCACAGGTCAGAGGTGTTGAGACCCTGCGCTCGCTGAGATAGCTGAAGACATTTATTAAGACAGAATGGCATCTTGGCAAACTTCTGTGTTTATGTGGTGTTTCAAATGAAAATCACATGCAAAATCTAAGTTTGCCTTTCAGATCTTGTGCAACGACCGCATTTCTTACTCATCAGAAGCAGAAGCACAACAATCTGAAGCCTTGACAAAACTGTAAACACAACATAACATGCTGAGAGCCACACCTTCACCCATAATGCTGCAAAACAGATGCACATTAGGGCCATATTCACACTTAGAGATTTTCATTTTAAAGGTCTAGTGTGTAGGATTTAGTGGCATGTAGCTGTAAGGTTGCAGAGCTGAAACTTCTCCCATGTGCCAAGCGTGTAAAGAAAGTGGCCCTTCATAGAGCCAGTGTTTGATCTGTCTGTTTTGAGACACTGTAGAACAACATGGCGGACTCCGTGGGAGAGCACTGTTTCAGGAATAATCTCATTCATACTAACACATCATTCATGTATACTCGTCATGCACGTGCCGATGTAAACAGGAGGAAGATTGTCTACTCTGCGGCTGGTTGCTTGGTTACAGAAATACTGGCGAAAACTCAGACCAGCGATTTCTTTGCTTGGACCAACCACAAAGTAACGAAATGTGTCCACAGGATCCATCATTTCCACTCTTCCCATTCAGTGTCTATCTAAGCAGCCGTGCAATACATTCTGGTAGTGTAGCACTGCTATTCGGGAGATGGGCCATATGCTCCTTATTGGGCGTCTGGTGTGACTACCACTTCTAGAAACTCTCGAAAACCTTTAACTAACAGTTTTCGATCTAAACTGAGGACAGATTCAGCAGCTGCATGTCTTATTTCTCACCTCAAATGTTTTCAGATGCACATTTTGGTGAACTGTTTTTGTAACATTAGAGAAAGTTTCTGCACGACTTGCCATGTTGGTCTCGTTTGAAATCTGGGAGCACACAAACAACGGGCCTAGTGGCATGTACATCAAGCATCCATGGCTGGATAGCGGTGTGACCCCTCACGTTAAAAAACGTCCAATAACATATGAGTATAAGACAATGATGACAGCAGAAAACATGTTGGGAGGTGTTGCCAAGCAAATACAGCGGCATACTAGAGGGGTACCCAGAACATTATCTATCGCTGGATAAAGCCATGGCAATGGGAAGGGAGTATCCACACAGGATGAATGAAATTACAAATGTATGTAGGCCTAGATTTTAAGTTCTGGCTTATGACGTTATGAGTGTGGACATTAGGCATATATGTAGCAACAGCATGGTTTTCCACATATTCATTTATATGGGTTTATGGGGGTGGCACAATTAAAACATTTGCCACCATCTTTTAATTTTCTATTTTTGGAGCTGGACCGTTCAATAGGTGCACTGGAATATATATATATACCATCCGGTTGCTTCACACTCTTGCAGCGCAGAGCGTACTCTGGGCACAGACTGAGCATTAGAACATCAGGTGCAGTGTAAATGAAAGTTAACCATTCATTATGCTGGGTCTAAAAGTTTGCCTTCACTCACAAACGTCTGCTCCTCTCATCTATCGATCTAGTCTGATCAGCTCTGATTGGACTTACCGATCAGTTATCCACCCCGTGACTCAAAACCCCACAAACTGCTGCTGAGGAAATAAAAGAAGAGTTTGACCTGTGCTGCGTTCACGGACAAAGACTGATACACAAGGACACACAAGTAAGTAAAAAACAAAACAAACAAAACAGAACTTTAGCGACCCCCTCTTTCTGTTTCTGTGGGAAACATTAAATATTTATGTGTTTTAAAAATGAAAACTTATCAGTGTTGATGGAGCCTAAGATATCAGCTCAAACTATTCAAAATGTTCTTTTAATAGATCTGCGGGTTAATCAGGGACTGTTTAAACCCTGAAGCAAAGTTTAAAAGCATGACTGGAAACAATTCTGGCAAAGTTTAAAATGTTCCATTGAACTTCTTGACATTGTGCCTGAAAGGGATTAGTAATAAAACACACACATGCACAGATAACATGTATTCAACTCCAAATTTCCAAACTTTAGGGAACTGGGTGAAAAGGCCCTTCAGTGGCTTTTCAATCAGCATGTATGAGCTAAACTAGACGTGCACAGAGGCTCCATGTAGCCGTGGATGACGACACTGTCTCTTGTGTCTGCCTACGTGCTCCACCTACACAGCCATACCATAGCAAATGCCTCAATACTTGCCCTCTCCTATGTGAAAAAAAGACCACTTCATGCCCACAGTGGCAACAAAACTGCAGATAAAGAATCAGAATAATTCTCCCTCCTCACTGTGACAGCAGATCCCGGCGGTTTCTCTTACAAAGGCCACATTGAGACCCTCCTCACACACAAAGACCGTCTTTTACTAAAGAGAACGTCGTCCTTTAATGATCCCCTATCTCCACAACAAAAAGACCCTCTTCCCTCCCTTATGGAATGCACAAGGCTGCACGTCTTTGTTAACTACCACTAGATCTGAGGGCTTCCTTCCTATATCAAACTACTGTTTGATATAGATAAGACATGCTGTGATGGGTTTTATTTAGCCTGCATGCTTTAACGGCAGACTAATTCTGTCCACAACCAGTATTATTAACTTATGTCCTTAATTTAGAACTGATAAGTTTTAAAAAAGGCATATTCAAACTGAGCCTCCTCTGCAGGAATGCATTTACAGTATTTTTAGTTTCAGGCTTGGAGACAAAAAACAGAAAGTCAAATCATCCTAATAAGGATGTAGCAAAGTCACGGCATGACCTTTCTCCACACTGAGGTGGAAGTCCAAAACACAGACAATAGACTGCGTCATCTCCGGACAGACACACAAAGGAATGGCTCCCATAAAGGCAATTACACATTATGGAGTTATGCACGATCAATTAAACTTTAAAGTTTACGTGCTTGAAATAGCTGATGGCGGTTTCAGCAGAGGACAATAGGATTGTGCTACAGTATCCTGTTTTCTCCACCCACCGTCACAATGACCCACTCTTTGTCAAAATCACCTTTTCCATAGATGCTGCACATTGGCCTGAGACTTGAATGATATGTTGCTGCATTTATTCTTCATTAGTGCAAGAAAGCTCTAAACTTGCTGTCTAGTAGTCCAACAATTGTCTATTTCCTGTATTTCATACGGTGTGATCACACTTGTAGTCATTTGGTCCTGACCAATGAAAATACATTGTTCCCCTTTAGTTTGGTCCATTTTGTGTTCACACTGACTGATTAAAAACAGATCAACAGCTGTGATCTTCAAGTTGACGCATATGTTAACTCGTTGATTGCACAGTTCTGTCATCCTGAATCATCAGATCTACATGGACCCAAATATGAAAAGGTGAAGATATGGATGTAAGTCTGCTATCAGTCAGGTTCATTTGTAGTGTTTTTTTCAACCTGGACTAAATTTGTTGGACAAATGTTTTTGTGTCTACGTGACTAATAGGAGCAACAGTTTTTGACACTGGTCCAGAATTGAGCGAGACCCCTGGCAGCCAACGGCAAAACAAACTACAATATAACCACTTTAGGCATGAGCCAATTTACTTCTATTAAAAGTGTGTGTACCACTGATAGGCTCGGATTGTTATTCTAAGTGACTGACAATATTATGGGAAGGGTCCCACAGAGATAAACCTTTTTGTCAAAGAGTAAGATCTTTTTTGTCTGAACAGATACAGCACTGAAATCACTATCCCCAAAGTCACCAGATGCCATTTATAAAAAGAGTATTTCTATCAGGGTAAAACACACTTCATTCAAAGCTGACAGACACAAAAAAAACCTCACAAAAAACATTTTGGTTCATCTATTTACCATTCAAACAAACACCAACTTTGGTTTGGTGGAAATAAACCTTTATTCCACCCAGTTAGATGCGAAACTATCTTAGCTCCATTCATGCTAAAATGACGTTTATCTAAATAGAGTCTAGTGGGTTTGGTGATAACGATTTTGGGGCTGCTTCTGGTTAACCCTTTGGGCCCTAGGTGTTTTTGGGGTATTTTAACTGCCTTTACTTTTAAGCTCATATCACAGTCATTATAAAGGCTACATACACATGCTATATCTTGTTTTTTTTCAGGACAATGTGGGCTATTCAGATTTGCCATCATTTCATGTCCTTCTATGTGCCTGTATTTTATATTAATTTTTATATCAATGAAAAAAACAAATTGGTGTTACTAAAGTCTTACATTTTGACATGTATCTCACCATAGCAAGTTGGAAAATGACATATTCTGCCATATATGAAGAGGGGAGACTCTGGAATCTGGCAATATAAGAACCATGATGGTGGGACATTCTGTCACTTCACAGTTGTCCAAAACATGTGGTTTGTGCCAGGCGGACATAATTGCCAGTATTTTTTTATTATTGCAAGAAATTCCATTGACTCATTCACAAGTCAAAAATGTGTTTTATCTGAAAGAAACATGCAATATTTACATCTAAGATCATAGAAAAATAGTCAACCAAGTGCAATGATGTCCTCCAAGATAAAATTTGCCACTTTGTTTGCGGTAAACAAAGTTTGTTGTTGTTTTTCAGTTTCAGTTATATATTGGGGGGGCATTTTAGGCATTGGGGGGGGGACATGTCCCCCTCAATGTATATGGTGACTACGGCCCTGTTATGCATGCATAATTAGGCTGCAGTTGTCTGGGCGCGCAAAGGTGAAGTGGCTGGTCTTGTCATACAAAGTTTATGGAGTGTCAACTGGACAATATGGAGATATTTGCATCTTGACAGCCGGACTACAAATGTGGATAGACAGGGAGAAACACATGCAAGCCTAAGACGTGGTAAAATACGATATTCCTCACAATATGAAGTGACTGATAACAAGATCTGTATAATGGGTTGTAAAGAAATTCGTCAGGTTTTTTATTTTGTAGACAATTAATCTGTATTTATAGCAGGATGGGATGACAGCACAATGATGTGCGTGGTATCATTGGAAAGCTCTGCTCCTGCACTTTCATGTGATATGCGTGGCATTTCTGCGCGAGCCTGCATTTGCGAGTAATCCATCCAAGAGTAATGTGTGTGCAAAGCTGTATGAAAGCTCTGTTATACATAATTTTAGTGTAACTTTATCATTGTTTTTCGCTGTGAAAACATTGGAATACCGACAAGTGCTTGGTCTTGTCGGAAAGCTACAATTCCCCTGTTTCACGTGATATGACGCATGGTCGCAGAGAAAATCAATAGAGAAGAACAGGTGTGAATTTGGATGCACTATGCGTCGTTCGGGATGCCTCCTGCGCGCCTCCCGTTAGAGGTTTTCCGGGCACGTCCAACTGGTAGGAGGCCCCGGGGCAGACCCAGAACATGCTGGAGGGATTATATATCTTGTCTGGCCTGGGAACGCCTCAAGGTTCCCCAGTGGGAGCTGAAATGCTTTGCTCGGCCTGCTGTCCCTGAGACCAAGCTTCGGATAAGCGGTTGAAAATGGATGTGTGGATGTAAAGTGACAGTGCACAAATGCCCAGAGTGGTTACGCTGCAGTCATATCATAGCTGCAGGCTGCAGTAGTCTGTTTCAAAACCAGACCAACGTCAAAAATTGTTGTCTCCATTTGTCACTTATTCACAGAAACATAGGAAAATAGAGTCCAGGTTTAAAAATGCCAAGTTTTTCTTTAAAACAAAGCAGATCCAAGACTTTGTGATAGTTTAGATTATATCAAGAACTACAGACCAAGTAGTTGCCAAGATACTACACAAGAAAGACAGTTGAATCCAGACCACAGACCACCACAGCGTGAGGCCCTGCAGACTGTTACCATAAATCTGATTCCTATGTAAAGCTATAGTGAATACCAGACTCAACATTTCATCTGTGAGTCAAAGAGACACGCAAAAAGGCAGAAGATACGCTGCTAGGTGTCTGCTAGTGAATGTTCATTTCCGCCCTAGCTGCACATAAATAACGCAACAATAATACCTCTTTATTCCAGAAAGGTATGAAGAGTATAAATTAGAATTTATTCCAAATTCTTTATTATGAAAACTGTCAGACAACACAGTTTATGATATGAAACAATGGCCAGGTCAGTTCGCAAGCTCCAGGTCACTGCGATTGTTCATCTGTGGCTTCTCGTTTACAGTACGGCTCCCCACTGTTGATCATCTGTTATGTGCTGTGAACTACCTTCAGCGATCTGCGGGATACACTGCAGTCATCTGCTCTACTTCAAACTGCAATCACGTGCGTCGACATAAACATGCTTAAACCCACCCATTCCTTTTCATATATGTACATTAACCTGTGCGTTTCTGTGCAACACCCAGACCACACACGCAGGTCAAAGGAGAAACAAAACATAGCACAGAAGATAGATTAGAAAAATATGCCAAGTAACAACATGCTGTTTTCCTCTTAGAGCCAACGTGCCGTCTGCTGGGCCAAAACAAATCATATTCCTCTCTTGCCAAGTTCCCCAGTTTTTAATTTAAGAGTGTGTACACCAGTTTACCCATCATTATAAGCAAAGCTACACAAAGAGAATAGGAGTCAGTGTGAAAAACAATCAAGAGATGTTTGACCAGGAGGAAATCTACCATTTCCCTTAAATAAACACTCCAATGCTGTCTTAGAGTTCAGAGAGTTTAGCCAACCCTATATGCCCTGCTTAAACAGAAATAGCTTTCATAGATTAAGTAGATAACTTGGATCAGTATGTAAAAATAGCCAGCAAGGTCATACAGATGTCTGTCACTGATATCTGCGTTTTTTAATATGTGTGAATGTGGAGGCAACACGTTCTCATTCAGAAGTCAAATACCACTGCTTGGTCATTGATTTCCGCATCAGATGAAATAACAGGCATCCTTTCACAGCAGCTTGCTACACTGTCAGGTGGTGCCAGTTAATAACGGCACCAGACAGCGTCAGTTTGAAACACCACTGGACAACGACGTAATGTAAGAACCTGGAAAGTCTCTACAGGGCAAGTAGGAGGGATGATGGATCCAGCAACACTGGACTTTCACCCAGGAGGTTGGTGTTTGCTTCCCGTATGAATGTAGAGCCACACCTAACCACATGCATTTGTTACACAAGGAAATAAACGTAAATACAAGGTGTTTTACTGACTTTGAAAGTTTGTTGAAAAGACACAAAGCATGTAAATTGACATGGCATCCCAGAACGTCAACAACAGATACCTAGTGTGTAATATGTAGACATGAAAGTCCACCGACGAGTTGGATATGAGAATGTGTTTGCGTAGGGGTGTCTAATGTATACCGAGCCATTCACGTGATTTTCTTGAATTCCAATCTACCTGCAGTCATCAGTGTTTCCTTAAATAACTACCTACTCTATCAAAGTGCTGTATGACGATACCATTGAGTTCTTAGAGAGTTCAAGGTCTTCCAGCTACAGTGGTCAGATTAATGCCTTTCTTAATGAGGAATGCTGTTTTTGTTGCCTCCCTGTTCTTTACAGCTGCTCTGGTGCCTCACTCCAAATGTCCTTCAATGTACAATAAATGAAATAAAACCAGCTGGGTCAACAGCACTCTTTCTCACGCTCAGTTTTTTTTCCTTCCTGCTGATACACATACATGCATTCTTGCTATAAATGCCATCATAAAGACTTCTGTCCGGTTTATTTGGCTGTATGAACACCGAGACAGGTGATGCAGTCTGGTTATTAAATTAAAAAAAATATATATTTTATTAGACACTGGTACTTTTATATGTTTCTATTAAGCTATAATGTGTCCCCATGTGAGACAGTAATAGACCAATTGGACACTTTTCTATACCTAGTCTATACATCATTGTCTATGCTAGGACACTTTGTGCACACATGTGATGATAATGTCCCTTAGCTGTTAATTCACTCGTCAATTAAGAATATGCCTCACATTATTATTTCCTATTTTTCATCCTGTCGTGCGATGGATCATAAGACTTACTGCTGTGTTTAAATACAGTTTAACTGCAGATTAATGGCATTTAAATCATATTTATAGAGATTTCATGTTTGAACTTTCCCAAAATGAGATTTTAATGGACTGTCAGCCAATAAGAGATTGATATTTCCATGGCTGTAATACAAGTCTGATAGTTTTACACACACAGATTTAATAACTGGGCTATTTTAGATTTTATTTAGGGCTGCCCCTGAAAGTCCAACATTCGAATTATCAGTGGGAGAATTTTTTTCTTTTGTCAGCAGCGGACTCAGTGGTGTTTTGGTAACTGATGAGGAGGGTATATGAGATTACTGAAAACGAAGTGGACACTCCTCAATATATTGCAATGGCATTTTAGCTGGTAGTTAGGTACACTGTAAACAGCCAGACAAAGAGGTTGGTGCACCCTGTATACCTCTGTATTCTCTCTGCTACACCACTTACTGTACTTCTGGGGATGTTTCCGTCCCCAGACTTAGCTGCAAAGTGAGCGCCCCCTACTTTCACTCCCAGAGTGAAAGAACCAGGGGGCAGAAACAGTAAGATGGAGGCAGATGCCCGAAGGAAGAGAGGCTTTGCCAAGTCAGGCGTCGAGATAACATTATCCTCTGCCTTCGGCTTAGAAGTGGTGAATTTACAGTCCACTGCAACTTAATACAACATAGTCTCTGGCTTTTGTTGGATATCTAGAGTTGGCAAAAAAATGTTGTTGTGCATTTCCGAGCTGTCGTTCGTGTAGTTAGCACACAATAGCTTAGTGGGCTAACTTGGCTTGTTTACTATATTACGTGATCATTGCTGTCAAACGTTCAAACTCTCAAGTTCTGTATGCAAAGAAAGGAACGGACAGCCAAATCTTCATATTCAACAGCCAAATCTGATTAGACTGGCAACAATTCTTGATCGGGTACAACCCTAGGGACTTTCTTTTCAAAGAACAAGCATTTCCTTTACTCTTGTGGGTGGCCGTTCAATACAAAAAAAGTCAACAAATTGTGAGAAAACATCTAGTTCCCAGAGTCCAAGGATATGTCTTAAAATGGCTTCTTTTGTCAGTCCAACACCCCAGGGATATTCAATTCATCAATTTATTAACACTGAGATGAGGGATTGGTCGATTAAAATTGTTGTTGGTTAATTTTCTGTCACCAATCATTAGTCTCCAGCCCTTCATACTGAACCACCATCATACAGCGCATGCAGACATGATGATAGTTGGTTTGTGTGGTCTGTCTGTGGTCAGCCTGAGTCACCATGGTCTTTGACTTTTCTATGTAATGTATACAGTAGGCTTACCACAGACATAACCACTTCCTAACACTTCTTGTCAGTGTCAAAAGCAGCCAAAATCAACACAGCATCTCTGCCACGAGAACAGGATGATGACCAGACTAAAACAGAAGAAAAAATGCAGACAAAACAAACTGAAGGCAAAGTTTAAATGCGGATGCAGAGAAATAATGTCCGTTTTTAAGAGGGAGATGAAACTACGTGTAAGAAGGCAACTTACGACCTTGGCCCTCAGCTTAACTCAAGAAACAGAAGGATCATGGGAGGATTTATGGTATTCCAGAGCAATCAGGACCCACATGATGATGACAGCAACAATAATTGGACCAAATGGAGACACAATCTTTACAAGTTTAAAAGAAATTCCTAACACTGACAAGGCCGCCCATTTAAAATAATCTTTAAACCTTAATGCAGATCAGTGCATACAATCACCATCAATGGAATCCAGAAAATGCATCATGAAGACTCTCGCCTATGAAACTAAATAGCAAACAGGGCATAAAACCCTGACACACACACACAGAAAAAGAGGAGACAGATGGGAGTCCATGATGTCGACACACAGCTGTACATTCCACATCTCCCGTGGTAAATTACTCACTAAAACATCCCATGATCCCTATGGATTATTAACAAACTAAAAACATAATTCCGTGTGTGATGACCTTGACTTGAAGAAGGAGTGACGTTGTGACAGAGAAGGACGCATTTAAGAGGAAGTAAGTAAATCTCCTGTTTCTGCAACAAATTTTTCTCATAAATCCATCATTTTTTGTTTTCGGATCTCGTAACCAGAAAAAAAAAATTGCACTCTTTTGTCACACAGATAAGATTTCTCACCGACTGTTGTTTAAACATCCGAGCACTCACACATCAACCTTAGTGTCACAGAAAGATCCTTGTAACAGCAATCACTCTGAACCTCAGGTGATGGAAATGAAAAACTGCCTCTTTGAGATGGTTTCTCAGTTTTCACACATGAAACGACATGGTGAAGCGTAAACAGTGTTTGTGTGAGACCCCCTCTGGAGTTTAAGGTATCAAATGAACATCACAGAGATCACAGACTATCACAGGTCAGGACGAGTGTTTGAGCTGAGATAGGTGGTGACACAGTTTGTACCCCTTTGTAACTCACCCTGTAAGGAGGACAGACGAAACTGAGAGAGATGTAAAGTATGACCGCTGTCACAATGGTAATTAAGGCTCTTAAGGGTCCTTGAGTCAACAGAAACCAAATCCAACTACAAGGAAGCCTGTGACCATAAGTGGTTGATCTGTGGGCTCTTTATCAGAGGCTGTTGTTCATCCTTAATGAAGGATTTGACCTGCGGCCTCTCCACTCTGACCTTGGTTAAGAGGAATGTTTGATCTCACCATTCAATTTGGTGGATGCCAATTTACTACAACAACAGCTTGACTAGTTTACTGAACCTTCAGAGGGCTGCGGCCATCACCATCTTACTTCAAAAGACTGACATAAAGAGCCCTATTTAAATAATCTGTAGCACATGGTCTAAAGTGCATGGCCCACGTGCATTTAGGACATATCCAACTCCACTTTTGCTACTTGGAATTTAACATGAATCCAACCAATGAGTGTCTCCTCCCCTACCTTTTAAAAACTAGGTGCGCCTAGCAGCAAAACTAAAAACTGTACATGACAGAGTAAACAGAAGTAAACCTTTAGCTTCTGAAATAATCATTAAAGTTATGCTGCTGTTCCTTGTGCGTAAATGCCCACAACATCTCTCTTGATGTAGTGTCGGTTGTGGAGCAGCAGTGGGCAGCAGCTCTGCTCTGATCTCTGCTATGTTCACATTTTAGAGAATGTAATTAATACTTTCCTCTTTAATGATGTATTATTTCACTTACAGCAACCCCTTTGCACATCCCTGTGTGTTTAACAAGCAGAGGGTCCACACATTGCAAATGGACCTGCACTTGTTTGGTACCTTTCTAGTCTTCCGACCACTCTTTTTACACATCACATTCACACACTGGTGGCCGAGACTACTGTACAAGGTGTCACCTGCAACTCAGTTTTTAACACACTCGCACACCAATGGAACAGCCAACGAGAGCAATTTAGGGTTCAGAATCTGGAGGAGCCAGGGATCGAATAGCTAATCTTCCGATTTGTGGACAACCCACTCTACCTTCTGAGGCACAGTCAGCCATTGTGAACCCGCCTACGTAGGCACATCTTACTATCAGATTAATTTGCTCTTTAAAAAACAGGGAAATACTGCACTATTGCCTTCAGACCATGTCTTTATAAGTCAGCGCAGAAGCACTTTCTGCTGCCTTCAAACACCAAACACTTACAATGCACCCAACCACACCTCATTTTAAGACATTCCCATGGACGCACAGATAGGCGCAAGTACATTTGCTACTTAAGCAACATGGGCCGTGAAAATGACAACTGGGTTGGTCTGGAACTAGCAATGACAGTTTTGTAGCGGGTGTGGGACAGGTTCCCAAAGACACCACTGACCTCTGAACTCAAGAGAAGTAGGCTTGGGAAAAACTTATGTCACCATGATGAAGATGTTTGGACAAAAGCACCTCTGATTAAATGAATCATGCTTGGGTAATTTGAGTATAAAGGAGATTTCACAGGAAAGCAAATGCTGCTGATATACACACTTGTTGATGTTATCTCCATTCTCAGGTATTTTCATTGGTCAAAAAGAAGTTCCCTCTCATGGTAGAGCCATCAGTTTGCTAAGAGGAAACATGATGGTGCCAAAGCAGTTATCTTGCCAATTCACATCTCATCTTTTCTTGGAATTGTAGTCTCGGAAATGATACCATACCAAGGGTGTAATTACCACTGGGGATGGTGGGACTATATTTCCCTCACTTTTCAAACAAACACCTCCTTGAACATTGTTCTCTGACTGTCCAGCTGCCAAAATCTAGATGTGGGAAGATCTGAGATGATAAAAGTGTTGATACAGTATGTTCATCTGAGTTACCGTTAGTCATTACTGTGGATTTTTTCAACCTGGATTTTACCTCCCACTCTGTATACAGGCTGAAGGTTTTCGGGGCTTCATTAAAGTTAAATGAGCCATTAAAAAAGCTCGGTGGCGTCTTATTTTCCATTACTACGGCGGCTTGACTCGGGTGTATCGAAGAGATGAAGGTAGCAGTATGCGATAACTGCAATTTCAAGAAATAAAGCGTTATGATCGGACCTCAATCGCATTGCGTTAAACACTTTAACATTGACAGCCCTAGTTATGACATTTTGTCAGATTGATTGGTATATACACATACAGTGTTTATGCCAGATAAGAAAGGGGCACCTCTATGGCATTTTGTGTTTGCGTGAGTTTTCACCATTTTCATTTTGATTACGTGTGTCTCTGTGTATACATTTATATACTGTATGTCACACAATTTATCACTGTTATGATGTGCCATGGCAGCAGCTGCACTTGTTCACACTAATGATGAGAAAGCACAAACTCGTTGAATTCGAAACACCTGGCCACTGTCAACAAGAAGCTCTGAGAAGGGTTTCTGTATGTGTAACGCACATCTGTGATGGAAACAGGCTGTGTGATATGCCTTGATGCATATCTGCACCATATCTCAATGTCAGGGTGATACTCATTCTGGACTGGGTGTGTGATACTCCCTTCGCCAGCTGAGAGCAATCAGGATTCACTGTCAGCATGCAAGCTGGAGTTAACATCTAAATCAAGGTTACTCCATATATTAAAAAAGTTTTGTTCATGGTAAACATGGCTAGCCAAGCTTGTGGTGTGGCATTATGAGCGTTATGAATGAGTGTCAGTGGATTGGTTTGTCAGTCAACTACTTTGTTCCAGACTGAAATATCTCAAGAACTATTATATGGATTGACATGACATTTGGTACAGATATCCATGTCCTACAGAAGATGAATCCTCCTGACAGTGGTGATCCCCTGACTTTTCTTTTAGTGCCACCATGAGGTTAACATTTTAGTTTTTCGTGAAATGTCTGTAAAACTTACTGGGCTGACTGCCATGACATTTAGTATTGACACTGATGTCTCCCATGATAAACTGTACTTTAGTGGGCCCTTAACTTTTCATCATCAGATCAAAAGCTTAATTTTACTTTATGGCAAAATACTTGCAAAACTACTGACATTCCCATCAGCCCCAGCTGTTCTTTGTGCTTAATAATTACGTAAGCATACCAACATACTGAATTCAGATGGTTAAAATGCCTTGGTACGGATTATACCTGCTAAATTCAGCATATCAGTTGTTGTGAGCATGTTAGCATTAAGCTCAAAGCACCACTGTGCTTAAAGAGATACTTTGCCTATTTTCAACCAGCTTTGTATCGTAACGGTGAGGGTAGTCTGTGAAAATGAACTATGGTAAACCTCCCTCGATCTTGCTAGTGCCCAGATTTCCCTGCTCAAATCCCAAACCTGTCACCTGTTGGATTTTTGCTGCCTATAAGGCTGTTGCTGGAAGTATAGATTGCACTTCTGCATTTTTGTACGCCCACCACCACAGATGGGATCGAGAGAGACCTGCCCCGTCACTCTCTCTCAAACTTTGACCACTCTCTGATCAAACTGTAAAACTAGGCAGTACTGATCAACAATAAACCAAGATTCTGACACTGTATTGCCTATTTTTGCCTAAAATGTCTTCAGAAACATAATTTAGTGCACTGTTTGGCTGCAATACAAGAATTTGTGAACAGTAAGTGGGTGCTGTACTGTTTCTTGTATTGTGAAATAGGAGGCTGTAAAAACTGAGATCAAATGGTAATACTGAGCAGTGCTGACAAAATATATATTATATTATTATATTTCTCACCTAAAATGTTTTCAGAGACAGCTGACTGAGAGATCTTTGTTACCAGCCGGCTGCCATATTGTTTCCTGTGTCAAAATGGACAAACTCGCATTTCACGACCCAACAGCGGGAGTGTCTGGTGGTCTGGTACAGCACATTTTGGTAGTTGTAGGTTGTCTACTTCTTGAGCAAAAGTAAAAGCCATAGCCCTTTCCTCTGTTTTCTCTGGTCATCTTGCCAGCAGTGAAATACTTCTTTAAGCACAGTCTCAAAGAGCCGCCGGCATGGCTGGAGATGCTTAGTTTTATTCAAATATAATAAAGATGTAGAAGAAAGTATCATTGTTTTTTTTCCTCTGTGTAAAATTAACTTTGTTAGTACTAAACCTTGTTTTTAAAGTGCAGGGCATTTCCTCAGTTTCCCCCAGTAAACAATTCAAAATCTAAAACATTTCTTCAAAGTCTTTGCCCTCCTACACAACACACAGCATTAACTTCCACCAAAAGTAATTACAACACTTTCAGTACTTGTAGCTTGCCATCTGGCCAGCAGTAAGCCCAGCCCTACGCTGCGATTCAAGGCCTGTTCACCATTTGTACAACACAGAAACATCTTGGACAATATCTTGAATGACTTCACCGCAATGTCTGCAGCCTCAGTGAATCCAGGACAACACAAGGAGGAATTTGGGTGAGGTGAGGACATTGTATTTTGGATAAAAAGCGGAAAGAAGCATGTCTAAATGATCCCTGTGACTGTGAGTGGGAAGGTATAAACATAAAACCGCAAATGTCTCTTTGTGCGTGCGTGTTTGAGCGTGCACACAAGAGATGGGGACCGAATCAAGCTGGTCATTGTTGCTGTCTGGCTTTGTGACTCACATGTGGGCTGGAAGAAATGTTTCCCTCACAGTTTAAGTCAGGAAAACTCTAACAGCTACAGTAGAATACATGGAAATGCTTGATCACGTTTGTACTTTTTCAACAATCAATTCACTTATGGATTTATTCTATACACCTTCCTTTTGCATTTTGTAAAAAACTAAAAGGATGCAGAAACCAAAATGGCTTAGAAAGTGGGCCAATGTGTCAAAATGGGGAGTTTATACTTTACGTGCTGCTTCAGTTTCCGGCAATAGTCCGACACAGAATTGAATCAAATAATCAGATTCTGAATGTAAAACAAACACACTCACAAAACAGAAACACATACACACGGATACAGTATACATACAGAGGCCGGAAAAGTGAAACATCAAACATAACCATGTTTGTGTTGGCGTAGTTTGTACTACTGAGGCATGTCTGGATATAACACCAGATGTCCCAAAGGCCTCCATCATGGCGATAAGGGATGTTCTCGTGTCGGCCATAATGGATTTCACTGATTTCATACCTGATACTCGGTACACCATTTCTTCTTTACAGATAACTTTGCTTCCTGCCACACCATCATCAACTTCCTGTTGGACAGTTTGAGCGCTACAGTCTCTGCGTGTGCTCATAAAAACAACCCGAGACAAATACACAAACTGTAAATCAAAATAACACAGGGAGAAAAGGAGATGGAGGACTGAATGACTAAGTTAAAAAACAAACGTCTCAATGTTAACACGGGGACAGCTGTGAGACTAAACACATCGAGCTGTGATTTCTCACGTTCATGCACCAACCCTGGAAACAACTCAACATTCTGAGCAACATCTAGAAATCTCCAGAAAAGATCTCACTGTGTGCACTGTGTGGTTTGTAGCTCTACAAATTGAAATAAATGAGGGAAGTAGGGATCTGAAGAGACAGAGGGACAGGGTCACAGCGCTGAGAGCAGGACATGACTTTGAAGGAGAATGAACGAGAGCAGAGGGACCTGAGAGAAACAGGGTCGGGTGGAAACTCCCACTGTGCTCCTCTGGCTGAGCTCCAGTGTAAACACAGCTCTGGTTTCTGCCCTGGACCTGACACAGCTGGACCTTCCCTCTCCTTAACTGGCCTCAGGTCACACAGAGTCTCAGCTCCATTTCCCAGTGGGGGACACTTCTAATCAATGCTTCCTGCTACAGTCTGAGCTAAGTGGAGGTGGGATTAGAACGGTCTCAGTTCTGGACCTTTGCACTGACAGTCCAACCTGTCAGACCTTGTTATGTTGAAAGTCCTGCTGCTCACCCCTCTAATCAGATGATCAATGACATTCACAAGGGGGGATCCATTCTGTACGGACCTGGACACCTGAGAGGCCTGAGAACAGTCATGTTTCTTGTTTTATTGCCACCTATGACCAGACATTGTCCTAACAAGAAATTCAATATGATGACTTACAAGGGTTAAGGAGGAAATTCAAAGTCAGGTTAGATTTAGTCATTCATGAAGTGGACCGCAAATGATACTGATTAGTAGGGGTGGGGAAAAAAATTGATACAGCATAGTAGTGTGATATTTTGCATGGCGATATTGTATCAATAAATACACATTTTAATACAACTTTTGGTACTAGAGTAACAAAATCAATTGCTTTTTCAGTCCATTAGATGGTGGGGATGCGGTTTGTTAGGTGTATGCAGCATTTCTGATAGGTTTTATGACCGTGTTGGTCAGTCTATCTGCTTTGCAGCACATTTTGCTGCCATGAAAACGATCATTCAGATGAACAGACTGAAAAGTTATGAGGTAAGACTGATGTTGACAAAGTTCTCCTCTGAGTGAGTAATTTGTAGTTGGATAAAAGGTATCAAATTGCAATGTATTTTATCACAATACTCAGCATATCGCAATAGTATCGTATCGTGACTCAAGTATCGTGATATTATCGTATCGTGGGCTCTCGTGGGTTATTTCCACCCCTACTGATTAGGACAATGAGATTAGTATGACCTGAGTCCAGAGACAAAGACGATAGAAATCAGAAGAACTGGTTGCTATAGTGACAGAACCAAGACGAAGAGTCTACAGCCATACTGGCGGCTCTGTGAGGCTGTACTTCAACACTGCAGTGCTTTGAGCTAAATGCTAACATCTACATGCTAACATGCTCACAGTTAGCCTCCTTCCATACACATGTGCTGGACTCGGTTTGACTCGGTGCTTCAGCCCATCGCAGCAGGGATTTGCATCTCCGTACAACAGGGCTACTCGCTTGAACTGTCTTTAACTGATGACCCACTTGTGCTTATGAACCAAAAAAACATTTTTCTGTATGCTCCACTGACGATATTACAGTCAACAACTTTCTTGTACTGCTGTCGGAGTTTCAAGGTCTTTTAGTTTTCTCTTGGCACTCCATCTCCTCCAGCTTGCTTGCAATGTGTCAGAAGCATGAGTGTAGTGTTGCTGGAGCGCACTGGACTGACGTTTCACCACCTTTTATCTCCAAGTAAGGAAATAGGATATTCACATTTTGAATAATCCAGTGAAAATCCATTAACATTTTTTAAGCGCTTGAAGGTACAATCATCACTAAAGCCTGTGTCGTGCAAGAACGCCAGTGAAAACAAATGGAAAAGTCAAGGCTGTCATTTAAGCTGTGTTGATTGATTCACAATCAACAAACACACACTGAAAAGTCAGAGAATCACCAAGTTTGGGATTCATCCTCCGACTAGCATGACTAGCAGTGCCAAATTTCATTGCAATCCATCCAATCGTTGCTGAGATATCATGGACCAAAATGGTGGCAGGCTTACAGGCGGACATTGCCAACCCTCGTCTAAAAAAGAAGAAAAAGTTAGACCGGATAAGAGAGACGAAGCGAGGGAAGGAGAAATTGGACAAGGTCATGTTATCACAAAGTGCGCATTTAACTTTGTTAACATTCTTCCCATGACAAGAAATAATTCAGTCTAATCAATTAGGACACAGCTGGGATGGAAATGACGACTCTGTCTCCAGTCCAGGAGAAAGAATGTGTGAAGTCCGTCAGTGAGATCAGTGAATGGCCATGATCCTACTTGATGAGATATCATAGTTGTGACATGATGAGGAGACTACAAACCGCAGGGTATGACTAGCTCCAGTCTACACATCAATGCATCACCAAAATAGGGACCCATAAATCAAATTCAAACAAATGGCTCCAGAAATTTAATCACTACGTGGGCACCTGTTGAACCAAACAGCACATTATCCAACATGTCCGCAGTCGTTTTGTGAGAGCACGTATGGTCTCTGTGTAAACACAGCTGAAACAATCCTTCCATCTGAGCTCACTGAGAAAACTCACCTCCACTGAGGAGAGACAGATGACCAGAGACGCACGTGTGGGAGGACGACACGAGGGGGGGGGGGGAGGAGGAGGAGGAGGGGGAGCTGAAATGTGACGGAGACAAGCTGAGAGAGGAAGAGTAAAAGAGAGGGAGGACACACCGTCTGCCAAGTGCCCCTTTCAGAGATAGATGGACAGAGGGAGAGGGGACAGAAGATAGAGACCAGGGGCAGAATGAGGCTATAAAAGGAAGTGAGGGATGGAGCTGTGCGGGCAGACTGAGGCCTGAGAGGACAGGGAGGAATTCTTCCAGCACAGCCTGATGGGACCCCTGCGTCCCTCCGTTAATCACTGGTAGATGGAGAAAGGGCAAAGGACACGGGTGGCTATATGGAGACTGTATAGGGATTTTCCAGAGACATTGTCGACAATGAATTTACTTCTGAACGTCATTTTAAATCAAATAAAAATTGCTGCTGGTGTTTATACAACAAGTTACATTTACTGCTGTAGAGACACAGATAAGATGACGTGTGTTTCCTAAAAGACAAATTTGCACATATATATAAACGACTCAGTTCAATAATCAACATAAAGACAATTGGCAACTATTTGATTGATGTATTGATTATTTTTAAGTCAGTTTTTTGAAGCAAAAATACTAAAGATTCACTTATTCCAACTTCTCAATTGTGAGGATTTGCTGCATTTGTTTTTCTTGGAACCCACTGGCTATGGGTCTGACAACAATAATCCTCTGGGGTCAAAGGTCACTATTTTAGGGGATTTTCTTCTCCATGTGCTGGTTACTGTTTACAGTTAGATCAGCAACTTGAGACAGGTCCAAGCAACATTTCAGACTGTTTACGTGCAGGCAACCAAAGCCCACTCAAATGGAACTGGTCAATACTGCTCATCACAATCGAAATACACAGGGTACAGACGCGGTGTGTCACGTAGGTAGAGCGGAAAGGGTTTTTTTTTTACCTGCTACACTGACTCCGTCTCTGTAGAGTGTGGTTGCTGCCAGCTTCACAATGTCCATTGAGTTGTGCCAAGTGATAATGCTGTTGGTTATGGAAGGTTTGAGAGTGTATAGATTATATTAACTGGTAGTGAATTAATAAACTGTATTGTTTTAACAACAGTATGTACTGACTTATTTTGATGTGAAATGTAAAAACAGACAAGGCTGGCAGGCAAGCACCGCTGCCTTGGTCATTGCAACAGCTTCAGTTGACTATAATGGGCAAATTATTGTGCTCTGCTACAGACATGCTGCCGCAGACGTGCGCGCCACGACCATGTTCCATGTATATGTCCGTCAGACTACAAACGGAAACCAGAACAACACCAAAATCTTCCCTGTTGCCTACAGATATCTGTTTATAGGGATCATAGACCAAGTTTTGCAATTGATTTATTGTGAAAATAACCAGCAGATTTATTGATAATAAAGGCCATTTGTTTCACCACGTGAGAGTTAGAGATAAACTGTATGATATAATCTTGTACTGTCATATTGCCCAACCCTAGCAGATACAGTACTCCCAAGATGTACATTGCTAGGTAAATACACCATTAAAAAATGAAAGTAAACCACCTACAAGTACTATGTCTGTGTGAAAGACAGAGTTTGAATGTGTGTGCGTGTGTGTGTGTGTGTGTCTGCACACACAGTGTACAGTATGTATTGTACCGGGGCAGTGGTACATGCGTGGTTAGGTACTGCTGGCTGTCACACACGAATGGGAATGAAAATGAAGCATGGAGGTGATTATCCACAATCAAACCACTGGCCCTACCTCCCTGCGCCCAGGGATATTGAACTTTTAAATATTTTCACATCATTTCAATGTCTAAATAATAACATGTTTTGTGCCAGCAAAAGGATTAATGAAGACTGGTTCAGTACAAGCTGAATATACAGGCTTCAGTACACTGAATGCACATGTATACTTTATGTCTGTGTGTAGATTAGCAGACAACCTGTTTTTATTTCATCTGAAACTTTCCCAGACTGCACAGTGCTGTTGGGTCTCTGGAAGGACTGCAAAGGTGCAGTAATGTGATCGAAGGCAATGCAGTACATTAAGGCATGGATCTATGTTCAGAGACCACACAGCACACAGGGGACGTCAAACATCCACTGACAGGCACACATGAATACTTTAGAGATAAAATATAGACTGTATATGCTTTATAAACAGTCCATGGGTTTAGTATATTTAAAGTTAATCCTACAGAGTGTACTTAAAGTGTGTGAACACTTGGAGGTATCTGGAATGAGACCAGAGCAGATTCAGAGCAGATTGCCAAATACAGAAGTTGAGACTGCCGTCATGCTCTTACACATCACACATACAATCCCTTGTCTTTCTCATGCCACTTCATGCACAGTATGAACGAAACCGAGTTCACATTGTGAACATACAATTCATTAAACTCTGGAGCAGTCGAACTCTGTGGGGTCCGTGAGGGTTGTAAAGAAACTCTTGACACATTTAACTCCTCCCCGTTTCCTTTTCCTGTTAGAGCTTCTCTGGATAATCTATTTTCTCTTCACACAATTCTGCACTCAGGATGTTTCCCATAAAACTGAACTCGACTAAGCCCACAGATAAACACAGCCCACACTCTCTGCACGTGCGAGAAAGAAAATTAGGGCGCACACACACTAACACATCCTGCTAACGAGGGAGAGCAAATTGGCTGACTAATTCTAGACATTTTTCAGTGCCCCACATGAAAATCCAAACAGATCCCATGTAGACGTACTGCCCTTTAAATCCCCCGCTTTCAATGCTGTGCATGACTGTACATGTGTGCTTGTTTAAGGAGGCAAATTGTACACCAATGGGGGCAAACAGCCAAGCTCACCAGGCCTTTCCTCGCCATCACAATGCCGAACCGCAGAGACTAATCAAATAATCAGCACCACAAAGTCTCATTTTAAACAGCTGTTCCTGAGGAAACAATACTTAAGCAAACAAAAGACACACATACTGTACATCCTCTCACATGTGAGCCGCGTGCACGTGCATCCACACAAACGATACGCAGTAAAAATGCGGAAAGGTCAGAGGGTTCTCTGAGCTGAGGGAAACACCGCGGTGGAAAATGCATGCCATCACATGCAAGCCAACACACACATCCATGCTTGTGCACACTGGTGACAGGGAAGCCCCACACATGGGCTTCTCATCCGATGCTGCGGCTTCCTGCAGCACAGCACAATGGGCTCTTCCCCTGATTGTTACCACAGGCACTCTCTATATCACAGCCACTACTTTGGCAGGGGATGTGCTGGCCATTTTTCTATCCTTATCACAGGCAGACATCTTCACCCTCGCCCCGGACACACGTCTTCTTCCACCATAAAACAATCACACTTGATAGGTCAGTCACGTGTCTGCTTTCCATCAGGTGACCCCATCACACAGCAGTCATTCACATTCAGACACAGGCTTTTAAACTTCCCCCTGCTGTGTAACTGCATTTCCATAGTTTGCATCTTTTTCCTATTCTCCTATGGATATTCACAACCTACGCAGTTTGATTTAGTTTGACCGCGTGGTTGCAAAGTGGGACCGCGCCAAAAAGGCACATGCAGAAACAACATTTATCACAATCATCTACTTAGCTGGTAATTACTAAAGCAGATGTTGCTGCAGGGCTTCCAGGTACTGTAGGAATCTGTAGCCAGAAACGTCTCTTCCGTGGTAACAGACCCAATTCCCACAACTCAGACAGCCTCTGCCAGCATCATCCCCTCATTCCACCGTGCTCAAACACATATTGAAATATATTCTCAAACACACGAGAGTCAGAGCCTCTCGAAGGGTCCTATACGAAACATCCTGTAAACATTACTGCCTCAAGAGCCTTCCTTCCTCCGCCAGCGGACACTGATAAACAGTGTGCAAGGTTTGTGTGTGTGCGACGGAGGGTTGTACATGCATTCTTGCACAGAATCATGTTTTTGCTCTTTTGATCAATTTTCCCACTACACTCTATGTAGAATGTGGGACAGGAAATCCAGAAAATAGGATCCTCTAAAGCAGTGGCTCACAACTGGTGGGTCGCGGGCCAAAAGTGGGTTGCGGGGTAATTCTGTGTGGACCACAAGTGACTTTTAAATGTGTCAAGTTTGTAAAAAACACTTTATTTTTGAAGTAAAACAAATTTACAGCACAAGCTTTTATTTTGGGCGCAAATGCAAGCATGACGCTGAACATATTAAACTGTGTGGACCTTGATCTAATGACTAAGGAGAAATCTGGACCCCATGGCTGGACCAATTGGGAACCACTGCTCTAAAGTACTGTAGAAACTGTCCCCACAGCCCTCTAATGTTGCATCTTAGAGTCAAAACAGGTATAACCAACAAAGTAGATTTTAAAGGTTTGTATAAAGTGTTGCTCCAACACTACGGGCAAAATATAAACCTGTTCCACATGGCTACACTTCAAGGTCAGTTTAAATGCTTGTCATGACAAGCCAGGGTGAGGCACAATTAAGCATTGAATTTCAGTGGTTTTTAAGCAAAACTACTAAATAATGGTTGTTACCAGTTTGTCAAATATTTTTTCTTTTGTGTCATGCATGGTAGTCAACTAAATATACTTGTGTTTTGTACAAACAGGATTGGTGTGACGTTCTGACAATGTGTTATGATTGCGGCCCACCTCCACATGATTTAACAAGCAGCTAGAAGCTGTTAGCAGCTAACTCTGGGAAGATAAACAGAAACCAAAAATGTCTGCAAACTGGGGAGACAATATCACACTAGACGCCAACACTAGCATCAGTAGTGTAATGGAGGGTATACGAAGGTATACAGGGTACACCCACTTCTTTCTGGCCCACCGACCCACCTATCAGCCAAATGTCATTGGACTATACAGGAGAGTATACCCACCTCCTCTTCAGCCCCGTTTCCACCAAACACTTTCAGTACAGTACCTTTGGAACAAAAATAACCCTTCAGACATGGTACATAGACCTTTGGTCCGCTTAACCTTCCACTGCAAACAGTACTCTTTCATGTGGGCAGGGCTGTTGTCACTCACTGCTCCATCCAGCACTCACTGCATTTCCTCCTTTATCAGTCTGCACCTCGTTTATCATCCACAGAACGAGGCTTCATGCTGACATTTTCAGAACAAAATAGAACAGGCTGCAGTGAGAGTCATCTCTCCATGGGATATTTAAAAATAGCGAGTTTGTGCATTTAGTCCTTTTCAGGCAAGCTCAGGGGTTTAGTGCTGCTGGAGCCCACAGAAATGACGCTCCACAACGCTTTATTTCCTCCGAGTGAGGATTAGAATATTTGCAGTTCACATAACCCGGGCGAATTTAATATATATTTTTAAACACTTGAAGATCCTTTCACTCAAGTGGATGTCATCCAAGAGAGACAGTAAAAACTAAAGTAACATCCTTTAGTTTTATAGTTATAGTTTACTAACGTAAAACTTGCCAGTGGTTACAAAACCAGCCACAACTCAGCCCTGAGCAGAGTGAGCGTCCTCTATTGACCAATCAAAAGACTGCAGTGTTCACAGCTCCACCTTTTAGTACCAGATCTGTGTACTGGGTACCATCCACAACTTTTCACAGTGGAAACCCAAAAAAGCGTACCAACTCTCCTCTCACATTTCACAGATATTGATAGATGAATCGAGAAAGTAATCAACCACATCATTGAGCAATGATGAAAATAATTGTTAGTTGCAGCCCTAGTGGACACTCTTTCTGGATTATTGGTTTCAGTTACAAAAATTGGTGGACACACTCCCGTTGTGTACCCTGTCAGAGCTGCTTGTTGGATGGTTCAACAGCTTTGGAACAGCCCTCCTCCTAAGAGTTTTCCAACATCGGAATTGTGAAGGTTGCTTCCAACGATTTCCGTAATTTTCCCCAAACCGACTATTTGACACCTACTTCATGCTGCCATTTGCCGGCAAAGCAAAGGTAACAGAGGAGCCATGGTTAAAGGCTCGATTCTCATTTCTTTCCTCCATTCATTCTTATTCACAACTATTTCTGTCACTTTTCATGTTTAAAACTGAGTCCAACTCTTAATGCTTTCCAGCAAAGACTGTCTGAAAATGTGTGCCACTATCCCCATAATTAAATGATTACTGCAACTCCCCTCTATCCATAACGGGTGGCCTCCAAGTGTGGTCATTCAGAAAACAAGCATAAACACATTTGCCTCCTGATGTGCTTAGACAACACGCAATACTTTTCTAGTCCTGATCACAGAGGCTCTCACAACTGACAGTGCGCTGACAGATTGAGTCAGTCTGCACCCTGAGGAGAAACGCTTGTTTACGAAGGGAAAGAAACGTGAAATTTCTGAATATAACAAATTATGTCTCACGTGCAAAATATCTTGAGAGCTACATTCTCAATAGAAAGGGGAATTCCAAATGTACAACATCATGTTGAGATGGATGGTGGGAAACACGGAGGCTGGGGTCTGGTTCAAAGAACTGAAACAGTCCCGTGGGTCAGATTTGGATTTGATATTAAACAGAAACATATTTGCTGTTCTAGATGGGAAACTTCAGAGTGGTGTTTGATTGGTCACTGCTTCCATCACCTTTTTTCACATATAAAATCCACTCTTTGACCGCTTCATTACCCACAGCTCATAACTGCTGAAACTGACTCCTTATCATCCTTTCATCAGCTTCTTTTATGTGCACAGATGGAGGTGTTCTACCGAAAAGTCAGATGCTGGTTGTACGTCACATCCAGACACTGAAGTTATTTTGCTCTGACTCAGGCTGTTTGTTTCATCAATGCGAGCTGTTTCCTCAATTGACAGTTAACAGCCTTCAGAGAGCACATGGGTGGTGCCAAACTAAAATTAGACCGCTGTGTTCCAGCATCGCCGCCTTGGAGCAACGCTGCACAACACACAGAGGAGCTGAGCTGTGTCACACGCTTTTAATCGAGGCCGGACCAAATCTGATAAAAGCAAGACACAATGGGCCTTTTCATTACAACTGATAAAATAAGTTTCCATCTGAGAGCTATAAATATGATATCAAATGTCTGACAGAACCACTGGCCATCTGACGTCTCGCACAGTCTGTAACAAACAGAAAAGCAAAATAAAACTCACATGCTGCATGCTCACAAACACTTAAGGAGCGCACACATGGATTCAGCATCATGTGTGCACTTTCCTCTCCTTTCATCAGCCCACATGTACGTGCTTGATGGAAGGAAAAATAAAGTAGGTCACTCAAAGTCAGTAGGTGAAGAGAGAGAAAGGAAAACAAGTAATTCATGAATTTTTATGGGGTATTACTTTGGCCCAGTAAAAGATTATTTAATGAAACATCTCTGTTCTTATTCTTTTAATATAAAAATCCAATTGAAGGTGTTTATGTACATGAGGAAAAACAATAATCCATTTACGTGAATAGGAAGGCTTTTTGCCTAGCTAAAACTGAACATTTCACAATAAAGGCTGCACTTTGTGTTCTCTGTCACGTATGCACAGTAGCCACACGGGACCAATATAAAGATTCGCGTAGGTCAAACTACACAGGAACAAAGCAACCTCACATATTTAAAAACCTCTTCAACATTACACTGAAACATAGCTCTCTCTGTATTGTAGCAAGTCATACCATCTTACAATAAACAAACTTATCACTGATAAATGGAGCTTACACACACTGTCAACATTGTTTTGGCTCGATTGAGCTTTCACAGGCTCCATTTTAATCACTTCTCATCTTCTGCAGTGGCTTAATGGTACCCACCATCAGAGAATTAGCATCACCAGATGTTTATCTTGTTCATCAACTCCTTATATTCACATAACAGCAGTGGTTGGAAACATGCACCACACCACATTTATTTTCTTTTGACAAATTATTGGCAGTTTGTTTTAAATGTGCACTAAATTTGGTTGGAAACTTGGTTACTCTCACTGTTGATTAACTGGTGACATCAACTAATCACCAATCTAGTTTCCACAGAGCTCTAGAGGAATTATTTATAACAAAGGGGCAGAAAAAGGTTCAGCATCACCCTCAAAGACATGTTGACAGGATATTAGGCTGCCACAGGTACCTGCCTTTTGAACTCTCGCTGAGACAGATCCTATCAGTAGGACCCCATGATGGTGAATCTTTCCTTCAGTTTGTATTTAGGGATACAACATCACAGTGCTGCTTTATGTATCATACAGGGACATTTTATTCAGCCTTATGTAATGAAATTTTGGTCACATATTTGAATCCTTCAGGCATAAGTCAGTAGATATGGGCACACGAGTATTGCTTGAAGACAGAATTGGGGAAAAAAATCATTTAAAGGACTAATGTGTAGGATTTAGTGGCAACTAGCGGTAAGGGTTGTAGATTGCAACCACGTGAATCGGTATGTAGGAGAGCTATAGCGGCCATTGCAAAAAAGCAAATGGCAGTGTTTCACTTGTCCGTTCTGGGCTTTTGTAGAACAACGTGGCAGTCTCCATGGAAGATGTTCTGCTCTGTATATATATCAAAACAGCTCATTTTAGCGTAACGAACACACAACAGTTCTTAGTTTTAGGTGACTATATGCTAATGAAAACAAATTTCTGGACATTATATTCCATTTCTGCCAATATATCCCCCTAAATCCTACACACAGGACCTTCAAACCCAAATAATGAATATGATACTTCTGACAGCTTTTGAATTCATGTTATGAAAACTGACCTTTCGCTAAGCTCTGCCCCTTTGTGCTAGTCAAGCAAGCTGTCGCAGTAAGCGTGGAGCCCACACTGTAACTAACTGCACTCCCTGAACACTCCCATATTTTTGGAAAAATGAAACTGATTCCAGAGAGAAGCAGACAGAGGGGTCTACAGTCTGTGTTTGAAGGATATATCCAGGATGTCAAACTGACTCAGCAGCAACAACAGGTTAAAAAGACAAAGATAGTTAGAAGCTAAAGCCGAACTATAGGCTACAGATCACAGTGTAAAAGTGAACCACCACATCACTGCTTTTTATGTGTTGTCGGTGGACTGTAGGAACTGAACTGCCCTTCGGGGATAAATAAAGTTTTTCTGTATCTGTATCTGTATCTGATCGCCACACAAGACAATGAATATAAAGGGAAACTTACTGATATTCAACCAGCTGTGTGGCATCGCAGTGTGTGCAGATGAACGGGGGACGGCAGGGATCTCCGGGGGGAAGTCAAACAACGTTCATCTGCACACACTGTGATGACACACAGCTGGTTGAATATGAGCAAAGTTTCCCTGTGTCCCTTCACTGGTTCCTGTACAGCAGGGTCGGTCTTTTTTCACTGTTATAATCATTAAAAAGCAAAAGCAGCATGTGTATACATTCAGTAGGCTATATCTTCAGTAGCTAGCTAGCTAACCCTACACTTTGCAGGGTTTGATTTTGGAACAGGGAAGAAACGTATATCTTTTTCCAACCTCTCCAGGTAACGAGTATCATTAATACACGATGTGCCCCAGGCACAACATTTAGCTCCAAATCCACTAAACCAGCCTGAAAATGAAGGAAATCTGAAACGACTGCATTAGAGTCAATGGAGCACAGCTGGATTGGCCAGTCTGCATCCGGGGGCGGGACTTAGCAAAGCGTCAATCAAGATTTGTTGGTTGCTTTCCACTAATATATGTAATCTGAATATTAATAATGAGTTTCTTAAAAATTGCCAAAGACAGGTCAACCATCACAGTTAACATATAGTCAAAAATTAATTTTAGTGCCATCATGCACCAAAACTTTAGATGCAGATTGAAATGTGTCTATTGTTGCCTTGTAATAATGTAACTTTGTTTTTTTAAATACTGACAGACTGAATGACTGACACACAAACATAAAAGAATGCGGCGCATGCCTGCCTCAGTTATTTTGTGTCATAGAAGCACACCATGACAAATTTGTACTCATAAAGCTCAGCATCTTATCATAAGAGGTCGTGACCCCAACCCTCAATCTCTGCCAGGTCAAGGGTCAAACAAAACACAACATATTTTACCCTAGCTCCACGAAAACTCCATTTCTGTTTATTTTCTGTTTGCAAAAATCAAAAACAGAACAAATGTCCTAGTTTAAACCACTAAAATTTCAACATGAGTCATTTCACAAGAAACTGTTTTGGGCTTTGCCGTTATTTACCAGCATGCAAAGCCAAGAGCCCTCCTCCAGGAGGAACTCCCCAAACCAGACACTCCCTCAGCCTGCATGTGTTTGCACTGTAGAGCAGCTCCAACTGAGGCAAGCCAAACCCGGAGACACTATCAGGTACAATTTTAGACCTCGATTATCAACTGCGGTATGCAAGTGAAAGTTTACAAGCACAAATCAAAAACACGTGAGAGGGAAAACTTACCGCGTGCACTGCTGAGGCGAGGATGGCAATGGAGAGGAACAGAAGCAGCAGCCTGTGTGTAGTCAGGGAGAATGACAGCGTTAATACTGCTGTTTATCAATGAATCTTGTGGTTTGCGGTGAAGGGTTGCGCTCACCTCAGATCCTTCAGTCCTCTGTTGTGTTGTCCTTGCATGGTCCGACTCATGCGCACCGCAAACTTCAGTTCCACTCCGCTGTTTGACTTGTAGAGACACTTCTACAGCATGACTACCCCACCTGAAGCACACCGACACCCTTAAAGTTAACAATCACTATCTGCACATCAGTCCATTCATCTGACCCACCTGGTTAGTGTCTAAAGAGATGCGCAACTTTATTAATTTATGTAATATGTTGCGAAGCTCTTCATAAGGTGCTCCGGATGAAGCCACCCTCATGGCTCAGCTGCACTGATAAACTATTTGTCACATATATGTCATAAATATGCCCTCACTTTGATAAAAGACTTTACTTACAGTCACCCCAGGCTTGCGTTGAGCGGTAAGGTGAAGGAAGTGGATATCACGGGGCACTGGATGCGCGCGGATACCCGGGCTGAAAAGTTTCAAAACAGACACCTGTAGCACCAAAACCTGCTCAAATATTCTCACAGAAAACACACCAAAGTGCCGAGTAGTCCCTCTCCTTACCGAGAAAAGTCAAAGTGTTTCTAACAGCAAGGTTGAGCCCGTTTGCATGGGCGAGGGTGGTCGTTTTGGGGAGGGGGGTGTGGTGCAGGAGAAACAAGACCAAGTTGCATTGATCAGAACCTCAGATCGTCTCGGACAAAGATGCGGCCAAACGTGCTGCCCGTGCTCTGCTGATAAGCTCAAGAGTTACCTGAAGGAAGAGGACAAGAAGCGGCCAACAGGTGGCTGTTTGCGGGCACTCTGCACTGTAGCGCACACCGTTTCCACTGCGCACCGCCACGATGCTGTTACAGTCCGGCGCCTTGTTACTGCTGGCGGCTCTCTACTCAAGTGTAGACCTGACGGGGGCTGAGGTAAGTGGATGAAGCATCTTAAACATTATGGGGAGCTTAAAAGTATACTTTTGCAAACAAGTTTCACATTAACTTTATTTGATGAAGTAAATGCACGCGACTTTCAGTGTGCAGCTGAGGATGAGTTAAGACGTTCTCCGTGTATTTAGGCATCTCACGCACACATGCAGTCTATGATCTGTGCGAAATCAGCTGTTTTCTGTGACAAACTCAGCCTGTTTAAACAAATCATTACCTTTTTATCTGTGATCAGAGCTTTAGTCCTAAAAATAGACACATTTCAGTGTTTCAGTGTCACCAAGACGCGCGTTTTTTTACTCCAGATTTTTGCTTTTAAATGTTTTATTGGTTTGTTTTTTTAGCACTGTAGTGTTTTTATTTCAACCACTTGTTGTGTGTTTGCCTCTGAGACAGTTCTGAATACTTGTGAGTTGAATCTACTCCCAGTCCAGCCTCCTCCACTTCTGCTGGAGAGGAGAAGAGAGAGAAAGGGAGAGGGAGAGGGTGGGGCAGAGTCCTTACAGTAGCTGCAGTGTGTGTGTGTGTGTGTGTGTGTGTGTGTGACAGAGAAGTGTGGTGAGGTAATGAGTGAGACTGAGATGTGTATGAAGTTAATCATTGGTATGTTTAGATAATCCGATAAACTTTTCATGAAAGTGTCTCTTTAGAATAGAGACAAACTTTTTATGCTCTTGAGGTTGCATGGATGTCTGACCACAGTCCAGAATAGATATAACTGCCCCATTCATCAGATTATCCTGTGTCTGGTGATATAGGCCCCTATCATGCAAAGCTGTGCATTAAAAATGAAATACATGAGATAATAAGCAAGAAAATTGCAGTAAAAGTCTTCTCTTAATTTACTAAGGAACTTCACTATAAACCTTAGAGATAGCTATGTACCTTTCTAACTAGTGCAGGGCGATGGAGAAAATAAAATGCCACGATATTTTGACCAAATACTCCAATATCGATAGTGTGACGTAATGTTGCTGCAGTACACCATGAAACCCTGCACCATGGTATGAAAATTGATTATCATACCATGTTCATTTCCTCATGCATGGTCTCATCTGCACATGCACCTCTCTGTTCCTCCTCGACCACTTGTCAGACTTATTACACATACTTGTAATAAAAAAATGTTTCAAGTTTCAACCAAACACCATCTGTTTTCATTCCTCTAGGGGCCATTGCAACAGGTAATTATAATAATAATAATGAATACTGCATACTGTGATATTTTCTGAGATGGTTATTGTACCGTGAAAATCTCATACCTTTGCATCCCTATTGTGATGATATTTTAGGGATGACTATTGGTGCTTTTACAAAATATTTACACAATAAGAGTTTTGACAAATAATCATCAGTTACCCACCTCAGCGTAGTATCGCAATATTTTCATCACATGGACGCCAAGTATCGATTTTCTATTACAAAAATTATCAAATAAAAATTCAACTTTTGGTCGCCTACCAGAATAATATAATCAGTTGCAGTGTAGTTTATCGCAATACCCCGCAATAGGTCTTAAATCATGATAATATTGTATTGTGATAATATCATATTGAGGGGCCTTTGGTGATTCCCACCCCTATTATACCCCTATTACCCCCTAAAGAAAAGCTGGTGCTTCAGTGCTCCCATAAGAACAGCAAGAGTTTGAAGGTTTGTTATGTTCATGATGTTGGTCCTCATCAGGTCACTGCTTGAAATGTATATAACCACAGCCACCCTCCGCTGAAAGGCTTGACAGATGTAGTGCTGTATTGTGAAGCGTGGGTGGAGTTTGCAGCGGAAACATCTCTCACACAAGAAAGGCAGAAATCCAGGTGAGGGGGAGGAAAACATTGTATCGTGTGTGAAGATGAGGATGAACAGGCTGTTAATCTGTTAGTGTTATTGCACAATGGAGCAATGTGTGATGTTTCAGAGAAAATTGACACCTCTCATGGGAGCCTGGTATTATCATGTGGGGAGTTTCTCCATCATCCGGGGTGTTTTAAGGATACCATATATTTGCAGCTGTGATGGATTGTAGCTGTGAGCTGTCATCATAAAGTGCCAAAAAAATCAGTTTGGGTGAAAGCATTCACAAGACTGGTTACAATCATCCATTTCTAGCTTGGGTTGGCCCCAAACTAAGCAGACGTCAAACTAGCTTTGACGTCAAAATCATTACTCACTTTATTATTTACAATAACAAGCATTTCTCCACGCAGACGCAGCTTTGATTCAGGGAGCTATGTAGGATAGAAGTGTATCATGTTGAGAGCCAACGTATCAGATTAAACAAAGCAGCAGAGGGAACTTTATCCACTTCCTTTCTGGTTTTAGACGCACAAACACGAGACAGACATAGGACATCTGGACAGAGGAGAGGATGGGTGAGGAGGTGTATATCTGGCTGAACATCTTGTCACTGATCCGATGAAACCAATGAAATCAGAGTATAATGCAACATTCTGGATTTATTGTTGGGAGTTGTATATTTTTCCCATCTACCCATGGGAGGTCCAACGCAGGAAGTTTGTGATCCTGTCATCCATCCAAAGCTGCACAGTAAACAGAGAGGGGCTTTCCTCATCAGTTATATCCAGAACAATGACACAGATACTTGGCTGAAAATGCAGTCGTATTTATTTCTTCCCCTAAAGGTCCAGTGTGTAGGTTTTAGGGAGATATAATGGCAGAAATGGAATATGATACGTGTGTTTTGTTTAGTTTATGATCACCTGAAATTAAGAATCTGTTTCCGTTACCTTAGAATGAGCTGTTTATATCCACCTAGGGAGCAGGTCCTCATCCACAGAGATTGCCATGTTGCGTCAGCGTGTTTTGACAGTAGCCCAGAACGGACAAACCAAACGCTGGCTCTAGATAGGGCTATTCACATTTTTGCATCAGCCACTGTAGTTAGCAGCCCCTCCATCATGAGCAGTGTTGCACAAATACAAATTCTTTTGATGTTTTTACAGCACATTCTCACTCTGACCTTGTCACATACCAACGTTTGGTCATGGACTTTCCACATTCACATACGACTTGCAAGGTACCCTGGGTACGTTGGTTGTTGGTATTCTGGGACGCCATACAGTGTCTTTAAAAGTAAATGCACTATGTCGATACAACACTGCAAATCGACTTTTCTTCTCCTTCAACAACAAACATACGTGTTGAGTTTAGGAAAAAAGAACAGGGTTTGGCTTTAGATTCTTAAGGGATGCGAACACCACTCTCTCGGGTGAAAGTTGGTGTTTGCTGAACCCATTCACCACCCCTCCTGCCTGCCCCGGTTGGACTTTCGCCACCTTAACTTTTGTTGGGCGCCATTTAACTATAACAGCAACCGGCCACATATCATGCCGCCGTTAATCGATGCCTTTTGTTGTTGATTTCCGATGCCGCAAGCCACTGCCCAAGCGTCGGATTTCGACGATTCGGAGTGAGACCGGGCTCGTTTTTACCAGTACGGGGCCTATTTGTTTAGGAGAGGAAGAGACCTCTGCAAATAATTCAGCTCCAGGTAAAAACCTCCTTAACATCTGGACCTTAAGTTATCAGAAAAAGAAAATGGTGCACGCATCAGCAGGTGCTGGCCTGGTGCCCATCTCTGATGAGCCAAACAGCGGAGGAGAAAAACTGATTTGTAACATGAAACTGCTTTGTTCAGTGTTTTTACCAGATTTAATCATCTGGTCCATTCATTTTGGAGACGAAGAGATCTCTGCGGATAATTCAGCTCCCACCAAAAGCCGACTGGACAACAAACACTGAAGGAATTCTGGGAGAAGAATCAGCTAGTTGCAATCTGCAATCCTCACTGCTATATGCCACTTAATCCCGAGAGTCTTACACACTGGACCTTTAATGTCCTCTTGCTTTTGTATCCTGCACATTCATACAGTAAATGCGAATCCTGTAGGAGATATCAGTGTTTGTCTGATGTCCACAGGGCACCTCAGTGTGTTTATCTTTTCTATGTCTCCAAATACACAGAGACGTGGCGCTAACTGAGTATCAGAATGTTCTGTTTGGGCTCCCTCACAATCAGTGCTCCTAAACTAAGGCCAGGAGTGAATATACAGCATAAGCAATTCATGGTCAACTACCGATGCATGCAAGCACACACAGACGTGATAACCCTGAGCCTGGCATTGGTCAGGCTGACTTCAGATAGGTGATAATGAAAAGATGAAGTAAGATTGCTTTTACCCTTTGTGCTCTGTTAAAGGATAAACCAAACAGATAATATTTAGATGTATGAAGACCTTTGCTCCCAATATTTCCACTGTAGCATCTGATCCTGAGTATATTTCCCCACTGTTTAAACAGAATTGAATTTTTCTCCCTTGGCGGTCATTTAATCTGGTCAGAATGAGTCATTAGTAATTCCTAGAGGAGGAGGAGGAGGGGGAGGAGGAGGTAAGGCAGATTAGCAGATTCCTGGAGTGAGAGTTTGTGTGTGGGATGTTGGATGGAAGGATTGGGAAAGATGGTAGCTGGTGGGAAACACGAGCCTCTGTGTGCTGCCGACTTGGCCATGATGCCCTGGGACAGAGCGAACCCCCCAGGGAGGATGAACCCAACTCCAATACAGAGGAAGCGTCACTGAGAGCTGTTAATCCCCGTACAGCCCGAGGAATGTGTGTATGGTGAAAGCTAAGAATCATTATCAAGACTTGATTTGTTGCTGCCCAAAGTGCCGACAAGACTGCTTGTAGTTTGTTCTAAGTCTGATCCTTTACCCCAGCCTCCTCGCAATGACACCCCCCTGCAGAGACAGCAGCTGACTCTGCTACTCTGACAGGCCACCAACCAAGCAGCGCACCCTGGGAAGGCACAACCTGCCCAACGCCTGTCCCCCAGTGTTGTAAAAATGCCTACATTTGGAAGAGCTGTGATTGTGTTAGTGTCCCCGTATTTTGACAGGCGTCTCTGGGTGGCAAAGATAATTCTCCCCTGACCCTGATACTCAAGCAGTGTGGCAGGTATGCCCCACTTTCTGCCTGTGTGTGTGTGTTTCTCTGTGTGTGTTCTCTGCCTGTGCCAAGAGAAGAGCGGATTAAATCGTGGTTAAGCACGGTAAAACCCTTTTCGATTCCCTGTGGTCTAAACTTCATTGAGAGGGCATTTCATTGATCTGTCACAACTGCATTTTACTTCTCACACAAAAGCCACGTCTTTTGTCCCACGCTAATATTTTCCGCACTTTAACTACACCAAGATCAGCTTATGTTCACCCTCGAGATTAGTTTCTTCCCCGAGGTGCATTGTTGTGGCGAAAGTGTAATTTAGCTGTTTAACCGTGAAAGTGGTGAGTCATAAATGTCATTTGCGGTTTGGATGGACATGGCGTAATGGATACGTTTGTCTGACAAGGAGGTGGGAGGTGGAGAGTGATGGCAGGATGGAGGGAGAGAAGGAGGTGGCGAGGTTAGGAGCCCCAGAAGTGGAGGAATGTTGGTCGGAGCCAGAGATGATACCCCGTAGCAAATCTTTTAGTCTCACTTGCCGGACCTTGACATGCACTTCCACCCGCCGCTGCCAAATTGTCCAATTGATGGACGATAATAAAGACAGCAATGGCGGTGTCATGAGATTTATGACCTTCTGTTTTTTTTATATTGGTCCACATGAAGCGAGGAATTAAAATTTTGGCTGTCTCTTACTTCAGCTGCTCTTTTTGTCAGTTTTTGGCCTGAAAAGCTTCCATCTTAGTGTCCTACTTTAGACAGAAAGGACGGGCGCAAGAGAAAACAATAGTGTTTTGTCAGTGTTTCCGTAAAATGCAACTGCTTGACGACTATATTATAACCCTTCCAGACAACACAGACAACATTTAGGTCTGTGGTTGCTCTGTGTGTTTGTGTTACCTGACAGGACAGTGCAATTCTGGGTCTGGGTGTGTTTGTAAATACATTTGTGTGTGTTTGAAGGATTGCAGAGAAAACCTGCAAATTTGCTGGATACAGCGATCTGGATAAGCTGAAGGTGTTGCGTTGTTCACACGTTAGTCTGTTCACAAATGAACTGACGAGATGCCTCTGTGAGACTTTGCATGCGCAATGCTTGATTTGAAATTAGCCTAAGTTACTGCATTTAATTGATGCATCATAATGCAAAAGAGATGCTGTTTGCGTCTTAGGTGATCTGATCATAAGTTGACAGTTCTAAGTATCTTTGTTCACCTCTGGCATGTGTAGCCTCGATCATTTCGTTCACCAGACTACTGCTGTGGGAGTGTGAGCTTTGCAATGGGGACAGTTGGTGAGAGTCCAACCACACACACAGTGACAGGGCTAAGTGTTTGTATCACACTTCAGCAAACTTTACCTAATGGTTTTTAACAGGTTAAACGATAGAGTTGAGTCTTTTTGTTTGTTGAGACTGTTTAACCGCTGCTGCTGTGTTAGCTTGTGCAAACCAGGTAGATATTGAACTGACCATTCGCCAGGAGAAGATCCGGCAATGATCCTTCAGTGCTGTGTCTAACCTGGGTTACAGCAACAGCAGGAAGTTTTCTTATCCAGCGCAGAGTAGAATAAGCAAAAATGTCAGCTGAGTAGGGGTCCTTCAGTGTTGCACAGGACAAATTAGCGTTCACAGATCAGCCGATGGCCCAGACCACTTTCAAATGTGGTCTGAGCGAACGGATCTCAAGACACATTGAGGGCGTATTGGGTGCATTTACACGTGTACAGTGCTTAGAGTTGTTCACTTGAAGAGTTAATCACCAAGGATCTTTATAATGTAAGAATCTCTCATGTCATTCAACATTTTCTCAGTGTCCACAATTATGATGATTATAAGCTGTATTCCATGCTTGATTATGAGACAATGTATGGTAATGTTGAATGAAACTCAGCCCAGACTGAGACCTTCTCATCAGTGATTGGTTGTTCCTGCTGTGTGAAACTAAACCGGCTGTAATGCTTTTGTTTCAACCTCTGGTGAAAGATCTTCTCAAGAGCATCTCAAAGCCTGTCCTTCTCCTGCGTTACACCAACACAGAACTCTGCCTGTAAAGTTGTGTGTATAAAAATGCAACATATCAATGGCAACAATCAAAATGCACATTGGAGATGCATTATTTCTTTTTTTTAGAATAAAGTGCCTCTCTTGTTCTTCTAATATAAATACAGATACAGGGCTGGATCTTCTCAGATAAACATCATAGAGTTTGTGCCTTCTCCCTCTGTCAACATGACAAACTTATCTGCATGACTTATTTGCTTTTCAAGTCATTAACTTGCCTCTGATGCAGAAGAAGAAACGTTTAAAACATACGTCTTATGTCTTATTTCTGTGGCTCACACTGCGCAAGAAACAACTTAGGGTATCTGAAAGAAAAGACTGTTTGTTCTCATAAAAATGCATCTAAATCAAATCAAGATCAAATCTGAGGCAGCTCAAATGAACAGCTGATTTTTTATACCACACGGCAGAACTGAGCATTCCTGAACTGATCCTACCATCATCTAAGTAGCTCGAGCAAAGAACTGAAGAAACAGTTCACATTGTGTTTGAGATAAAAACACGTACTGAGGTCAGGAGGACATTTTAGGAAAAAGTGAGGTCATCGGTTGCGACGTGACACAGTTGGGTAGATTTATGGCGCAGGAGCAGGTGGATCTCCACCCTCTAGTGAGACACAAATGGAGGACTTTTCCACAGGCACAGGTTCTGGTGCTGAACTATCACTGGGCCTAAAAAGAAATGAATCCTACACTGGCCTGCAAATGACAGTTTTTAGACCATGCCCACATTTTATTAGCTTTAAAATCCTTAATGATTTTGAGAAAGGGTTGAATCATACCACAAATTAGAAGCATACTCAGAAGCATCACATGTTACACAGTGTTGTTAAGATTGTCTTGCCAGAGGAAGCTACACACCTACAGATTCCTCATTCTCACACACTCTTTCCAGAGTGCAGATGAGACAGCAGGGGACAAGGTTGATTTGTGTGTCGAGTGTGTAACTGATGTAGTTAGTGATGGCAGATTGAACCAGGATAAATATGGCTGGAAGCTGGGTGTCGCCAGTGCTGAAGAAAGAAACCTACAGCAAGACCACATGATATCACAGATGACACAGACACATGCTTCATATTTGTCCCATTAAACGTTAACTGATTAATGCAAATGCCAGAATGTGGGGTATGTGGTGTGTGGCGCCTTTCAAAATGTCTGAGCATTAGTTGAATGGAGACATTTCTTATTTCTGTCAGCTGAACATGACAGTGATGCCTGAAGTGGAGAAATCTGGTTTATAACTCTCTGAGTGTGTCATCCACCTCTCACTGCAGACCTCACATATTCCTGCACACTCTTAAATGAGCTAGGGTTACTCTGTATCTTTACCAGACATGGTTGCAGTGGACTGTTATGGCACTAAATTTACAGAGGAGGACTGATAGAAATAGCAGATCCAATGGTAATTCAGAGGACCTGAGAGTGCCTGTGTATCTATACCTAGAGCTTTGAACCTCTTTCCTGGAAGAACAGATGCTTTATCCATCTTCTCCTTATGTTGCTGCTGGTGGTTGTGCTCCATCAACTCGCTGGACAATGAGGATTGTTCATATATGAAGCTGTTATTTTACTATAGTATTCCAGAGAAGAAGGGCTTCATCAGATAACATCAAGTAGGAAATAAGATAAGCCATGGTTCACATTAGGAGAAGAGGTTATCTGCTGATCTTTCAATGCATAGCTGAGTCCAGGGGTGGATTGAGACTTTTTTAACTGATATGGGAGCAGATCTATTGTCAGAGTTCTGCCTCTCGAAGGCCTCAAGGTGGGAAAATATTCAAGTTACAGGCTCCATATGTCCAGACGCAATGTTGTTATGGTGATGGATGAGATAAAGCTTGATATGGAAACAGGAGAACAATAGAGAGCAGCTCTTTCTATGAGAGCGTAAGTGTATGGTATGATAATGAGGCTAAAATGCTCCATTATCGATTAGTTTGTTGCAGACTTTGAAGTGAAGTGCAGGGATAAAGGCCGTCTTTCTCTGGTGCTTGGAATTTCCCCTTGTTCTCACACTTGTAGTGCCGCCTTGATTATGTGTTTTTGATGTCAGTGATGAATGGTAATTTCCTCATTGGGGACGAACAAAACCAACGTATGTGCAGCGCACACAAATGGAAAAGCCTTTGTTAGATAGGATGTGTAATAGAGCCTACACGCACATGCACTTCCTGTATTTGCATACTCCCTGATGGATGCATTGTGTCACCCTGTATAACAGTGATGGTGATGCTTCTTTGTATGAATAACTAACGCAAACACCAGATGCTTCCATGCAACACGTGTGTGACTGTTAATTTATTTATTTATTTCTATAAGACAGAACAAGACTTTTTTGAGTTTTATTTTTTATGGGAAGGCAATGCTGGTCTGTTGGTCACTTGTTCCAGACTGAAATAACTCAGCAACTATTGGATGGATTGCCGTGAATATTTGTACAGACATTTATGTTCCCCAGGAATGAATCCTGCGGTTATTTGGTGATTCACTGACCTTTCCTCTGGTGCAGTCAGCAGATTAAATTCAGCATTTCCTGTAAATGATCTCAAAAAGTGCTTGATAGATTGACACAAAATTTCTATCCAGACATGGATGATCCCTAGAGGATGACTCCTACTAATTTTAGTGATCCCACATCTTTTCCTGTAACGTCTTTGGACTAATATGAACAGCCCCTCGTGATGTATTGCAATAACGTTGATCCTCTGATATCAAAATTTTAACTTACAAAAACTTTTGTTCATGACCAAATACCAGACTGCAGTTTGTGTTTAGCGCTATGAAACATTTTGGCATTCAAACATGCTAAACTAAATTGGGGAACATGGGAAACTTTATACCTTCTAAACATCAGCATCTGATGCTAACAGAGTACTTCATTTGATACCTTTTGAGGAGAAGAAAACTCCAGTCGACGGAGCCATCGGCCTTGTGAACATGGCGCACCCTGAGGTTTTTTCCCATACTCTTGTGTTACTTTTATTAGCAGTATTTCCTCTTTTCACATTGTATGCATTTATTTTTATCAGACGCCACAGGCATGTAATATAGATCAAGATCAAGACTAACTTTATTGCCCCATAGAGTGGGAAATTTGTCTTGGGCCCTACACCCTTAGTGGAGCCACAAAAACGCAGCATACAACACTAGTAGATAGACAAATCAACATTACACCCAATGTAACAATAAGAAACACAAGAAGATAAGTAAGTAAATAAATAAATAACATCATACTTAAAAATACCTCCACAAAAATGCAAATCAACAAATCGTCATGATCTAATGCTAGTTCTTGCTTTATCTGCCAATATTATAGCCATACTTTCAAACGTTTTGGCATCTTTGCTCATGAAAAACTGCCAACTAGTTCAAGCACATGCGTTCAAACTCACCATACCACAGACTGTATGGGTTATAGCTGCTCCAATAGTGGGCCAATCACATGTCGCATTACGTTGAAGAATGTTTGTGGTGATTGGCTATGAGCAAAACAACACAAATATTAATTTTTTCTAGATATGGATACAAAAAGGATCACAGGTGTTGTTTGACTGGTGAAGTTTCAGTACCACTTGATACTGTGTAATTTCAGACTATACCTTAAAGGTATTGAGTCCCGATATCCAGCCCTAATGCCGACCTTAGCATTTAGCTCAAAGCACCGCTGTTCCTGTAAGTACAGCTTCACAGAACAGCTAGCATGGCTGTAGACTCTTGGTCAGAATGAACTTAGTAATGAATTAATCTGACTTTTTTCATTCCTTTATCATGTACATTTATTTTACTGAGTGTGAGAATATTCCAGGTCGGATGTATTTGGCTGGTACAAAGTCACAGAGGTCATTCCTTGTCCTCACGTGCTTACGTTATTCCCAGATACCAGAGCACTCTTGAGAGAGACGCGAGGCTGACCCAACCCCTTCTTGTCTTTGTGCGCATAAAAGGCAAGGAAGAGGCCTTCCTCCTTAGAGAAAGAATGGCTTCCTAAATCCCACATCCTGTGGCACAGTGCTACACATTCACAGAGGAGCAACAGGCAGAGATGAAGTCTGCAGCCGCTCACATGAACTAAACTGGCCCTTTCTCAGAGAAAACAAACGTCTTAACAGAGTAATTGTTGCTGTCAAACACCCCGTGTCTCTCTGTTTCTACCACCCCCTGACCATGTTCTCCCTCTCACTGCCTCAATACACAAAGAAAAAGTGCAAACTATGGTCTAGATTGTCAGTGGAGGCATCCACAACAGATGAAGCAAGATGTAGAAGTGCAGAGGTAGAGAGCTTTTGCTTTTGCTTTGTGTGTATTCATACTTGTACTGATCCTGTTCCTCTGGGATTGTAGAGGAATGTCTTTTTTTTATTGTGTGAAACAATAACCACACAGACCAGGGATGTGTGGGCACATGAACAGAGCCCTGCACACAAACCAGAGTCAATCTCTCCCACTGGCTGAGGCAACACAACTGTCAAAAGATAAATCTCACAGTCAGCTCGCCAGATTTCTGACTTCTCACACTTCTACGAGAGAAACAGGGCACCTCCTGCGTTTGAGTCCTAAAAAGTTTCTTTTATACTCAACAAAGAGGCGGCTAAAGGGCAAAACTGCAATCAGCTGTTCTTGGGTGGAGCACTCGAGTCTTGTGTGTTTGTGCAGTAGTTGGAGCCGGAAAGTCCCCTCTTAGGCCGAAAGATTAGTAGCAGTCGTGCTTAATTTGTTAACAAGGTAACATTTCATTCACAAGCACGTAGAGTCTGAGACAGTGAGGAAGAGCGGAGTTATCAAGATGACCCTTATACTGAAAGCTTTGTTTGAATGTCTAAATCCCCTCTAATGGTCTCGCCTGAGGTTACAGGTCAACAGGATGAGCCTGTGAGGGTCATTTGTTACTGGTCAAGATGGGATGCAGATGGACTGGCTGATTAAGGAAGGTCAGAGGCCTTTGTAATCAAAGGCAGGATTACTGTGTAGGATCTAAGAAGCATCAACATGCTGTGGAATTTGCCTAAATGCAGTTGAGTGAAAGGGCGCCAGTTGTGTTTGATCACTAACTAAAGCAGTGTAATGAAATATAATGATATTGTTTCATTGAGTTAGTGGACTTTTAGGGGCTCTTTGGCTTCAGTCTAATCTAAACATCAGGATCATGATTTTCACACGTCTTGTTTTCCTCAACATGTACATTGAGTGATCAGCAGAGAACAGTTTTCTGGAGTCCCTTCCACCAGCTGGAGCTCTCCCACCAGCTCTTGAAGATCAGCCAATTCCAGGGTTTTCATATTACCATATACACATGCAGTATGAGCGCACACAGATGAACACACACAACACTGTACTGACCAGCAAGGCCTGAGAAAATGTCTAAAACAATTTTCCCATTTGTTGAGTTAATTTTGCATGTGAGACTTCCTGGTTGGACTGTTGACACGGCTGGTTCTGCTGAGGAGGAGTGTGGAGTGTTCTTGCCTCATTTTGCGTGTCTGCTGACATGCCCAAAAAGTTCTCCAGTCCCAGAGGGTGAGTTTGTTTGCAGGTCAGTCCACAGTTGGCCAAAGAATAATAGTCGACTCGTGCTAAAGCAATCAATCAATCCTTTATTTGTCATATGTAATTATACAAGGTATGACTTCAGTGAAACGCAATCATGTCAGCTCCTCCAAGTTGCGCGTTGCAATTCAGTCCTTTTTTGCCTCCTTTGACACCGCAGGCTGCTGTAGGTGGAACTGCAGTTAAACACAGACCTGCATGGCGTGGATAAGTGTGTGATATACTTGATGTTTTTTTGGTAGGGGTGTAGTTTTCTTAACTTTTAGACCCCACCACATACAGCTGCTCTGGTCTCCTGGCCCCAAATTTGATGACAGGCAACATTAACCTGGTCACGCTTGGTCATGCATGAGCAGACCGGCGACTGACTGGTGTGTTTGTTCATTAACTTTTCTGTGTATGTGTGCATATGTTTGTTCCCATATGTGTCATTTGGCGTCAGCATTTGCTCAGTCATTTGATGCATTTACTTACAACAACAGCTTCTCCCAGGGGATAAAGATTTGATCTCACAAACATTGCTAAGCTTCATGGTAGTCACTGTTATTTTTGTGTTTACATCCATTGCATGTGTGTGTTTCTGCATGTGCATTTTGGTGAATTGGGCCTGTGTGTGTGTGTGTGTGTGTGTGTGTGTGTGTGTGTGTGTGTGTGTGAGCAGTTCTCTACAGATGCATCTGCTTTTAGTTACAGAAGCCCTGAATTATTTCTGTGGTGTAAATGAAAACCTGCTGCCTGCAGCCAGAACAGGACATGTTTTACATCAAGTTGGTCTCAGCAAATGAACGCAACAGGACTCCTTAAATAACGGAAACCGAAAACACAGCCCTGTTTTATGGCAGAATGCACATATAATATGTCTCTAGGTATACAACTTTTGGCCTCTGGTTTCTATGGGGTATTGGCCTTTAACCACAGTGTGTGTGTTTATCATTTTTAATGATAAACAAGATAAGGTCTTATCTCATTTAGACATTTTTAGCAGTCAAGTGGCACATTTCTTAAAGAAAGAGTTTGACATTTTGGGAAATATGCTTATTCACTTTCTTTCTGAGAGTTAGATGAGAAGATCCATACCACTCTCGTGTCTGTATGCTAAATATGAAGCTACTAACAGCAGCCAGCTAGCTTAGCTTTGGACAAACACTGGAAGTAAGGGGAAACTGCTAGCTACCTTTAGATGCTACCATGCTAGCGGTTTCCCCTTGTTTTCAGTGTTTGTGCTAAGCTAAGCTAAGCTAACAGGTAGCTTCATACAGTGCCATGCTGGTGTTCTGATAGGCCAAAATTATTAAACCCCATTTGTTGGAAAAATGTCCCATTGGAATGAAAGCCCATTTCTCCGACAGACTATTATCCCGAAAACACACACCCATTGCTCTGCCGTCCTGTTTCTCCAAATATACACACACCTTGCAGTTAGTTTCAGTTCTCCAGAGGTGTTTGAACCACCATTTTCGTTTGTTTTTATCGACCCTTCATCGCTTTTCCTAGCGGCATTTGAGCCACCAAACCCGGGTGTTTTTCACCGACCTGTCCCTGATCCTCCAGCCGCATTTGTGCCACCAAACGTGAGTGTTTTAGGCCAAAACATGATCTTTATCTAAACATAACCAAGTGGTTTTTGTACCCAAACCGTACTACAAATTCACCACAGCACTGTTGACAAATGTGACAAATCTGTGGTTTAATTAGAGAAACGTACAGCGCAAACATATTTTTCTGGAAGTTGGGTTGTCTAATTACAGGGAGTGTGTATTTTCAGAGAAACGGGACTTTGGAGCAGTGGTCGTTGTAATGTTCTTATTCTACTATGAATAAGACAGCAGGATGGAACTACATGCTAGCTAAGCTGTTTATTTTAACTTGCATTGTGCTCTCAAAACATTCTGGTATGAGGTCTCGTTAATGTTATACTGCCACCTAATGGTCACAATTTTGTTAGCACCTATCCTTGCAGGCGTTTGTTTTTAGGCTAACATGCTGTCAGAGAAATAGGCAGTCATACTCTTCATACTCAGCCTACAGACTGAGAGTGGTATCAATCCCCTTAGAACTTTTGGCAAGAAAGAGATTTTGCAAAATATCTAACTATTTCTACAAGTACATCCAACAAATTTAATATTGTGCCTATATTTTAATGTTTGTTTCAGTAGAATGTACAGCTCATGACCTTAAATATGGTAAGTATTCTTTTCAAGTTCATGCAACAAAAAGCTACGTCATTTGCTAATCTGGTTTCTTACAGTTTGATTTAAGGCTGAATATCTCCTGTAATTCCCTCTTACGTTAAATGGTGCTTTCATACCTACATTTTAGGCACTGAAGACAGGAGAATCTGAAATATGCTCAGAGAATCAAGCACAGAGCACTTAACATGAATAATGGTTTCACTTAACTTAATACCTATCTTGGCATTTAAAAAAAAAAATCAGTTTCACATCGTACCACTCCAGTTTGTGCATGTGCAGCTCACACACACACTCACGCTGTTTACAGAACAAGTTGCACCAGGAGACTTGTCTTCCAAGTATGGCAGTCAGACAGAAAATTCCCCTCCTCCACTTCTATTCTCTCATCTCAGCCTCTCAGTACCAGAGAAGGCCAGGAATGTCAGAGCAGCACAGTTCAACCCAGCACAGTCTGAAATAACTTATCTATCCTCCTCCACTCATCTTTTATTATTCTAGTTTTTTCTGTTTATCTCACTCTGTCTCTCCTGTCTCAGTGTGTGTAGCACAGGGTTCTTGTGGGAACATTGTAGTTGTGGTCAGGAGCACCTGTGATCTTGTTGACCGTGAAGAAAAAAACACAAATAAAAACCTCAAACCACAAAAAGCTGGAATGAGTAAACAGTGCTGAGATGCTGATGTCATAGTTTTTATTACACCAGAATCAGCTGAGTCACATCAGCCGTACAGCTAATCTGTTTTCTAGTCTGTGCACATGTGTCTATATATGTTGCTGCTTTTTTACAGCAGTCTGCTCCATAACTGTCTCATTTAGTGTTGCTTAATGAGCCCTGCTGCCAAGTGAGATTCCTCTGACGTTTATGAAGTAAAACTATCCTGATTGTCTCCATATGGAAGCCATGATCTGCGGTTTAACGCCATGAGCACGTCTTTACGGGGTGACTTACACAGGTTAAACATCTTAGCCTGACTACGCCACTGTGGTAAAGGGACATTGGAGCTTGTAAAAGTCATTGCAACACAGAAAGAGAAAAATATGCTGTGTAACTCTACTGTAATGTCAGTGGGACTAACTGAGTCCACAGTAGAGCCCAGATGTTTATGTGAAAGTTGATGGATATGTTCATTTTAACAGCGTTGCACAACATTTTGCGGGACTCAAAGTCTCACTGGATGTCATTAAGAGTAATTGGATAAGCCAACTTGAATTCAACCCAAACAGCCAAACTCCCAAAACATACAACAACAAAATGTAAACATAAAACTAAGTGATGCAACATTATGGCTAACTTGTGTACTTCTTGTCACATGGACAGGCTGGTTGAGAAGCCATGTGACAGTTCAGGGAGACAGTTTAATTTTCCTGCTTTACACCGAGGCAAAACAACTGAGTCAGAGGGACAGTCTAGACCTCACAGGTATTTGGAGCTTTTGCTGTTACTAACCCATGTGAGAAATCCATGCAGCAAAATACCCATTAGGTGCTCTTTAGATACCTTTAAGGCAGATGTTCTTTGACTGACATTATGATTGCACTGGTGGTTGCATGAAACCCTGAATTCCTGAAAGTTAAAATAATACTTCACCCTCCAAATGAATATTTGTATATCAGTTACTCAGCCTGTGTTGTGTTGAATTTGTGAAGAAAGAAAGTTTTTCCTGCATACCTCTACGGTGAGTGAAGAATCCAAAAACATTAAAGAATTCTTGTTGAATTGAAGTCATAGGGGTCCAGATTTAGCAACAGCAAAACTATATCAAAATAATTGTTTTACAAGCTGTCACTCACTCGTGCAGTACAATCGAAGTCTGTTTATCCAGTCCTGTGCTCAGTACTTCCTAAATACATGTGGTTTTGCTAAATCTTAGTATTTAAAACAAAAATGAAAGTGGAAGTTGTCTGTGCTCTCTTTAAAGCCAGACTCCACTGGCAAAAACAATAATTTCACATGGTCGAACATCGTGCTTCTGGTCTAGTGCGTCCTCGAACAGTTATTTTTTGTGTGTTATTGTGTAACTTTGGTGTTTTAAAGGACTAGTTCAGATTCACCAAAGTCACACAATTACACAAACAAACTAACTGATGAGGCAGCAGTAGACCAGCAGCTCCAGCTTTCAGCAAAGTACAATTACCGTTAATGTCAATGGAGTCTGACTTTGAAGAGAGCTTAGATAAGTTTCACTCTTAGTTTAGCTTTAAATACTAAGGTTTAAGCAAAGATGCATGTTTGGGAAGTACTGAGCATATGAATGGATAATAAAGACTTGGATTATTCTGCAGGAGTGGTGTGAGAGTTTGTAATCAGATGTTTTAATAAAGCTTTGAAACTCTATGACTTTAATTTGTCAAGAATTTGTAGGAGACATGCGAGAAATGCAAAATTTTCTTTCCAAACTGTGAGAACTTCCGGCAGCTGATATACAAAGGGTCATTTACGGGATGAAGTCTTCCTTTAATGCTGCATTTTTTTGTCAGTTGGGGGTAGAGCTTGCTATGTTCACTAGTTTGGTGCCGGGCGGGCGTGCGGCTTATAGTGGGTTTATCTGAGCATTCTTTTTTCAGCACCAACACTCTCACTCTCTTGGAGATCACACTGGACTCTTGGTAAGCTCCCAGCATACTCCACCAGAACTGTTTAGGTGCATGGATGTGTGAGAAAAGCATGTAAGCTTAATGAAACTCCAGAATACAAAGTAAAAATGGTTCAGCTGAGTTATTTGTTTCCCCCCTCAGTGAAACCCATATCAGTGTGGAAGGAAGGCTCCTCTCGCAGTGGAGGAGATAAACTTAGAGAGAATTCTCCAGTCAAATCGTTTTATCTGGCTGCATAGATTTTCACTTTACTGGGTTCAGGAAAACTTGTGTTTCGTAGCAAAAACAAAAGCCTTCCGCAGCTCTTGTTTCTTGATAAGAGCAACCATGACACTGGCTTACTCTGGCCCTGTCTGCTTCAGAACTTTACATTAGGTCATAATGCACAAAGTGGCTATTGGTTGCGGCCTTAGCTTTTTTTCCTGGTTGCCATGCATGTCTGTGTGATTAGAGGTTTCTTTTATGTATCTTAGGAATTCCTTTAATCCAATTCATACCATAATTGTAGTGCCTTGACTAAATGTCACGGTGCTTGTCTGATGACCATTAAGGTTATCTAAATGTCAGCCTTTTATTAGTGTTTCATTTGTTTGTGCGTGTTATGTGTAAAGAAGGAGAGGGGATGTGAAAGGACATATCCTCCCACGCAGCCCCCACAGGAGACTCTGGGGGTTTGTGAGATGCTCCAGCGGTGGTGGGAGGTTATTGCAGCAATGTGCTGGGAATGTGATGTCGTTTTTAGGAAAGGTCTGTAGATGACATTGACCAGATGTTTGTCTGATCTTCAGTCTCTCTTAACATGGTAGGAACGATGCATCCAACTGGTGCAAATATACAGTCAATGTGGAACAATCTGGTGATGGGAATGTCTCTGCCCCCATGTGGTTATAATCAGTACTGATGCAGGACTGTTCATGAAACCTGTGTACAAAAGTCACACAGAAGGTTAATATTTATGAGTGTATTGTGATTGTGTCGCAGACAGATGAACATTTAAGGAAACATTTTAGCGCCTTTGCCATGTTTGGAGATTGGCTGCAATGAGTGAGCGGTGGATTTGCCCACTTTGGCAAGAAGAATAGAGGCGGTGAGTCATGCTGTCGCAGTAAGCTGAAGGACAAAGTGAATGACTGCAACCCTGTGCCCTGCAGGCTGTAAAGAGAGTAACTGTAAGTTTGGGGAAATCCAGTTCCCTTTTCCATCCATTGTTTATCCTTTGTAAAGAAGCTTCAAGTTTGTATGGCTGGATGTTTCATGGGAACCATGAGATCAGGAACACAGTCAGATGCTGTGTGGTAAAGACATGGTGGTGTATTGATTGGTACTGAAACTGATTATAAGTAATGGGAGCCAAGAAATCAAGCAGTCGAAGAGGTTAGAGTGGTGATACAAGTCCAGTCTTGACCTTGGAAACAGTAGTTGACCCAACAATTTCAATTCAAGGTCCATGTTCTAGAGTTTTTGATTGTATCACACAATCTTCCCCAGCAGGTGGATTTTTGCCCAGATGATGATTTTGTTGAATTGTAAATACCTATTCAGTTCCTTCTGCTAATGGACGATTGTGTGATACAATCAAAACCTCTAGAACAGTGGTTCCCAACTGGTCCAGCCATGGGGTCCAGATCTCTCCAGTCAGTAGGTCAAGATCCACACAGTTTGATATATGCAGCATCATACTTGCGTTTGAACATGTTGTCAAGCCAGTTTTCTGTCTCTGTCAAGTAGCTGCCTATTAGTTACTCACTCTACAGCAAGAAACTGCACTTCAAATGTGCCAGAAATCCACTGTACTTCAAAATAAAGTATGTTTTTTTGACAAACTTGACATCTTTGGTCCATTCAGAATGGACCAGTGACCCACCAAGTGGGAACCACTGCTCTAGAAAAGCTAACAAACTGACCTTGTCAATTGTTATTTCCATGGCCAAAATTTCCACATTTTGAATCACGTTTGTGCTTGGAAAAAATGGCAAATTGAAGACCTTCAATTCCATGACAACTAGGCAAACTCCATCTGCTAAAGAAGATTGTGTGATAGGAATGAAAGCTTCAGGGGCATGTCAAATCTGAAGATGATGTGCACCATTTTTCGATGGTTTGTGGGGTGAATGACGTTTCTTCGAAAGGGTGGGAAATGTGCAACAGTCTTGAAAGTATGTTTTCTATCATTGGGTGGATGTGTCAGAGATATAATCCATGAGTAGCTACAGGTATATAAACACTGCCATTTTTAAAATCAGGGTGATCAATGTCCTACCATTTCAGTTTAGATAAACCCTCTGCCTCATTTTGTCAGGGCTACACATGCCCCAGAACAGCTACTACAGAAAGTTAACCTTGCAGTGAGTTTGTTTTGTATGTCCTTTTCTTCTCTCCAGTAAGGTGATGTCAACCACTACACTATGTTGAAATTTGGGAAACTTCAGTAGAGACTTACAATGCTCAATCCATACCACCTTTTCTGTAACAGGCTGTGCTTGTCTCGACCACGGTGCTGCTGCTCTTCCTATGTTTCTTTCTAGGATCCAGTTATGCAACAGCTCTATACACTCACCCTCAGTTTACGTTAAGAGTGTTTGTGTTAATGTTGGGATCTCTGGACCGGCCTCCCTCGCTGGCCGAGGCCCATGATCTCAAAAGTAAACATTACTCATCACTTCCTCTCCTGGGCTCATCTTAGTGCTGGACCTAATGACGTCAGACATATCAGGCAAGTGTTTTTGGAGCCTTTTGGTTGGAATGAGGCTTATACTCAGGTAACCTCCCAGCCCTCTGACACATAGCTCCAAGCACTGAGATACATTGATCTACAGCACGAAGGCCTGTGAACGCGCCTCTGTGTACCACGCCACAAATCTCTGCAGCAACACTCACCCCATCCTCCTCTTCTGCTGGAATTTTCTGCTTCTATTTCAGAGTGTGTCAAAGCAAACCTTCAGGCCTGTGTTTCCCAGCCAGCTCCAGCCTCGGCAAACAATCACAAACACACTGTCACATACGTACAATTACGATAAGGCACTGTTTTGCGCAGCAACCAGGAAACATAAACACTCTGCCAGCACACGTCATATTGATTTTTCACAATGTGGAGACATCCTGAGGCCTGCCATCCAGACTCAGGAATGACATAAACACTTGTCCAGAGACACGTGAGGCAGAGCTTGGCTGGATCTGATACAGTTTCTCCAGAGCTCAGTGACTCACCAGCCACTGTATATTCACTGTGGACATTAACACTCATCACCGCAGAATCTCAGGCTTCTGCTCAGTCTGTTTGCTCTGTGAAAGATCAAGCTGTTTGGGGAGAGTCACATCATCTTCATCTCCTCGTTTTCCCACAAGCTGATGCTCCGGCTCACACGTGCACACCATGTACCGTGCTGTATCACAATGTAAAAATACTCCATTACAGGTAATGATAGAGCATTTAAATATTATTTGAGTAAAATAGAGACGTTTATATATATATGTGTGTGTGTATGTATGTATATGTATGTATGTATATATATAAATAAATGTAATAATTCTTGGTTAGTGGCAGCAAACAGCAGCGATGCATCAATATGTATCAATAAATAAGTACTTTTGTCAACACTGATACCTATGCTCCTGTGTTTTACAAATTCAAAATTGACATAATGCTACCTTACTGCAAGACACTGACAGGGATCCTTTAATACAGGGTAACATAAGGCTTAAACTTAGGCATATTCATGTCTTATTTATATTTATGCATAAGATTGTGTAGTCGAGTAAGGTTTTGGTAACACCAGCGTACCATAAATAGCACTGTATGCAAGGTTTTACAGTAAAAGCTCACCTCCGCCTTCACATGAGTGCATTTACTGTGAAGCCCATGCAGGAAGCAATGAGTATAAATAGCATCTTCATGACTTAAGATTAGCTCTCCGCAGCAAATGAACAAAGTAGAACAGAAAACTGTATTTGATGCGGGTCGGTCAGTTTTAGGGTCATGTATGTAGTCGAGAAAACTGGAAAATATCCTTTGCACATGTAATGAAATTCAAGTAGCATAAAATTGAAGGACTCATATAGCATATTTTACAGTACTTGGATAAATGCACTTGATGTTCCACCACTGTCAGTCATTTCTTTTCATCTCAGGCTTGTGTGTAAACTGGTAAGGCTATCATCCACCATGATGTTGGCATTTATAAATGGTATTCATGGTATTTATGCTAGATAATCAGACCTCTCATCCTCTGATGCACCCGCAGATCTGTATGATAAGATCCTCCTAAGATCCTTTTTTTCCCCCTGCAAATCCTCAGATGCCAAATCTGACACACATCCACTCTGTGGCTGCAAGACTCATTAGCAAAATGCTCTTTTTGTGCAGATGTCAGTTGGATCTTTGTACCATTGCTCCCATCTGGTGTTTGGGTTTCTGGCAGTGCATAACGGACATAGAAGCAAAACAAACAGGGGAAATCAGAGCAACACTGCTTTGATCTACCTGCAGATTACTGGGAGTGTTTGGAGATCCAGCAGTAGACATCACAGGGTGGCGGCTTTTCATCCCACACGGGCGCACAGAGCGTCTTCATCATCGTGCATGTCGGATTGAGGCTTGGGTCATGCCCTCCAACAGGGAGGAATGTCTGCTCAGCTAAGAGGATGGAGAAAACTGCAGACAGAGAAAAGAGAAGCAGAGACAGAGAGCAACAGGTGACTGGGGGAAAACTGCTGAACCACGAGCAGCTGTGATGTACTTGAGCGGTGCTGACAATATCCAAGTTCCCTCATTGCATTAGCATGCCTGAACTCCCCTGGTGAATTATCTAGAAAAGTATAAAGAATCATGTTAATCCAGCACCAGGAGCTCTTATTGCTGCGTGCCAACAGGTTTGTCATAATAAAACACACGTGTGCTTCATTCTGAGATTTTCCTTTTCCTCTATTTGTCCTGTGACACTAATCAAATCTGAAGCAGGTGTTCCTGGAGTTTTCTTTAAGTGGCATAACAGACATTAAGGAACCAGAGGTGGAGAGGTGAGATGGAGTGAGTTCGAGGTGTCTGAGAGAGCAGGAATGGGAAATGTAGCCAGCCACACATGTGTTATATACTGCAAACAGAGGAGAACAAGTGCACTTGGACAGGATGGGGGCAATCATGGCTGAAGGTCCTGAGAGGGAGGTCTGTTTCCTTGTGGTTTCCCATGGTTTTAGAGCCACATATTGATTCAGTTATCGAGTGCGTTGAAGAGGATTGGAAGTAATAAGGAAGACAGGGAATATGTATCAGACATGGACAGGATATTGAGTTATAGAAAATGTGGAATTAAGAGTGACGTAGATAAGATGTCAGGTTTCAGAAGTTGGGAACAGACTGTGATGAACGGTGATGGTGCCATTTATTTGCTGTGTGTGTGTGTGTTTGTGTGTGTGTGTGTGTGAGAACAAGAGGCAGACAGAGAGAAATATTTGTGGGTAGTGTAGCTGTGCTCCTTCTGCCCAAGCCTACACAGCCTGTCCAAAGCCTTGACAGGCTTTTGGCTTGAAGCCTTGCACGTGAGTCTAGCAACAGCTGGATGATGGAGGGAAAAGAAGGAGAGGAGCGATGGAAGACAGAGCCAAGGCAGTGCAGGCCAGTTCCCAGGCTCCATCCTCTGGAGACCCCAGAGAAGAGGAAGCGGGGTGGGGTTGTGGGGGGGGGGGCTGAAAGGGCTGAGACCAGCTGCATTGATGTTCTGCCTGCATGTAGTTTCACGAAACTGATCAGTGAAGCTCAATGTGGCTTTAAAGTAACCTGATTATGGGGGGGGATCCTATATATTAGATATTATTAAATTGTATGTGACATTTAGAGCATTAATATCACAGCACACTTATAATGTTGTAATGGCATTCTGAGCTGAGAATGAATGCATGCTTGTATGCCACTGGCTAGAGCACCACCACCACTTTGCACCTTGTCATATGTTGGTTACTGCTGATGTTGGGATGGCATTGTTGCTTAGGTGTAGCACCTACCCTTTGGTTCGCCTCTGGCTAACAGCTCCATTTAGCTCCACCGGTTCAGCCACATCCATCTCGAGAACGTTGTCCACACAACTCATACATTCTGAATTTTGCACAAAGCCCCTTTAACACTAGATTGAATGACTAAGTGTAAGTGCACTTGACTCTGCAGATCTTTTTAGTTCTGCAGAGCATTTTAGCATCTTTTATCGCACTGTTTTGGTTTTACAGTTGGCAGCTAGCTGTTTTGGTTCACTCTTAGTGCTTAGCAGCTGTTTTCTGCAAAGAGGTCTAAAAACCAACTGTACAGAGGAAGCTGAACATCGTATCCTCATACATTAGTTTGTATTATATATCTCATAAAAACACACATACATTGGTTTGTATGATATATTACACATTAGTGCCTCATGAGTTATGTTACGTACTCAAAGTAAATTGAAGTTAGTAAGTTTTAGATAAAGAAACATTGTGATAATGTACTTTAAAACAACTCAAAGTTCCCTTGATTTCACATGGGTCCAAATTTTAGTCTCCTGGGGGAAAGTCCTGTGTTTGTTGACCCATCCACCACCATAACCCCACCTTACACGGACTTTAGGTTCTTTATTCTACTTCCTTATTTACTCTCGTGAGCATATTGGTCACAGGATTGCAGCCTTCGTGATGGTGTGGGTTCTACTCCGAATGTGGTGTGTTACTTTTTGTTCATATACGTATATAAAGCGAATGAAAACAGGCTGAGCTAAAGGACAGATGAATATCAGATTTAGATTCACCAGGTGGGGAGAAGCATAACAGCTTGTTTCCGCTACCCCCAAGCGGCCAAAAAATCTATCATATTCAAGATTCAACTGAGGACATGCTACTTTGTTTATGAAATTACAGTTTTGATTTATAAATGCTCATCTGTGAGATGGAACAACAGGCTTGCATGTAAACATTGCAAAAGTTTGTCTGGCCGCTCACTGCGGTGATTTACAGTTTCAGTGGGACATCTAGGACACTGGCATGTTGTAAAAGAATGAACACTATACACATCTGATGGATGACATGAACTGACCCTCAGCAGATGTCTGTTGATATTGTCCAACTGGCAAACAGTGTCTTCATTTTTGCTCTGCTCCTCGTGTTTATTTTCCTTTTTTTGTCAAGCACAAACCCATGTTCTTTTTACATGTTTTGTTCTTCCAATCAATGCACCATTAATTTTTATGTTTCTTTTTCTCCTCAGGGCTGCGGGACATCGTGTGGAAAATGTGACTGCAGCGGTGTGAAAGGAGCAAAGGTAAGAATTTCACTTTATATCAGGCTGTCATGTTAGTTTTCAGTTAATGCAAAGTGCTTTTTAAGTTCATAGCAGACCGACGCAGACGTGACACTGCATCTTATGTTCTGGGGTCAGCTCAGTGGGACATACTGGAGCTGCCTGGGCCTGGGTGGAAAAACAATGGATGGGGCTCAGTCACGGAGCATAGACCAGCAGAGGAACAAAGATCAGTTTGAATTAGAGCATGTCCGGACACACAGCTGGGCTGAAGGCCTTATTCCCATCAGGCGGAGCGAGGCTCTCAGATGCAGATGTAGATGTGGGGACACCAGTCATGAACTGGCCATGAGCCTTTGAGCTGTCAGCACTAGCATGAGTGTTAATCACTGACCTGAAACATGAAAAGCTGGTTTTCACTGACATGGGCAAAGGTAGTTTTCCTGTTACTACATTTTTTTTTCTCTAAAGATACTAGACAGTTGTTCTTTTTTATTGCAGTTAAAGATGATAATATTGTGTATTATTCTTACTGTAACAATTCACTATAAAATACTATAACCAGTAATAAATGCATTCTTCTATGAAGTATTGCATTTGTAGCCAAAGCCTCATATATCTTATTCAGTCAGACTTTTACGAGATAAGTACCAGGAAAAAGCACATATTTCAGACACAAAAAAATGTTACCTTATTGACAGTGAATTATGGCAGACGTTTGTAGACTTTAAAGGTCCAGCGTGTAGGATTTAGGGGTATATATTGGCATAAGTGCAATATAAGAAGTATGTTTTCTTTAGTGTTTAATCACCTGAAAATAAGAATTGTAGTGATTTTGTCACCTTAGAATGAGTCGCTTATATCTACATAGGGAGCAGGTCTTCGTCCATGGAGCCCGCCATATTGTACTGCATGTTTCCACAGTAGGCAGGAACGAGCAAACCAAATACTGACTCTACGTAGATAGGGCCATTCCCATTTTTGCCTCGGTTACAATAGTTAGCAGCCCCTCTCTTATGAACAGCATTGGAGAAAAACAGATTTTTAATATAATTTGCCTCCTTGTAAAAACCTCCTGTCTGGGACCAGTTGCACAAAGCACCTTAAGTTTTCTCCTTAAGTATGACACTTAATGTTTAATTTCTCCGTAGTGGTACAGCATTCCTTGAAAGGTTTCCTTAGTTAGGGAAAAACATTAACTCATTTGTTGCGTTGAAAGAGATTTTACAGCAGTAAAAGTTACCATGGAGACTGTTTGTTTGCTTGGACTCAGGCTTGTTATGCCTGTTATCGTCCCACAAAGTTACCTTATAGTTAGTGAAAAAATGGCAGAAGAAAAGAAGACAAGGAGAAAAAGATTATACTTCTGGGGGAGTGCAATCATAGAAAGCACAAACTACAAAGTAAATTTGATCCCCAAATACCAGCAAACAAAAAAAACGATTGTAATTCATTCATATCCAAAGTGTAAAATCAAAAGCGTATTTTTTGGGTTCTCCTGGTTGCAGAACACTCTTCTCAGATTGTATTAGTTTTTTTCCTTTATCACCATAAACTCGGTCATGTTTTAGTTAAGACAGAGTCAGAGGTACCTTAAGTTGTTTTTTTTGTTTTTTACCTTGCTTTGGTTGCTAAGGTCTTTTGTGCAACAGTTCAGGGATTTCTTAAGGGTAAGACAAAGACAAGGAGAAAAGCATAAATACTTAAGTGACTCAAAACTCAAGGATGTTTTGTGCAACTGATTTTACTTTGAAGAAACCCTAACCAGGACTTGAAAGAATATCTTAACTTAAGATATTTCGTGTAACTGGCCCCTGGATCTTAAAGGTATCAGAGAAAAGATGTGGACACATATTAGCAGGTGCGGGGCTAGTGGCCAGTTTTCAACAAGCCAAACAGCAGTGGATAAACACTGATTTTTAAGGTGAACCTGCTTTTTTCAGTGGTTTTACTGGTTTTAATCACTTGATCTATTTGTTTTGGAGAGGAAGCGACCTCTGCAGATGATTGGACTCCTGGTAAAAACCTCCTGGACAATGAACACTAAAGGAATCATGACCGGGAGTCCATGTCCACAGTCTTTGGTTTAACTGGTCACATCCAGTAGACACGTGAAACCTGTAACGAGGGTTCACAACACTGCTTTGTTTTTCTTTGTCACTACCAAAGAAAGTCGGGAACTGCTGCATTAGTTCATTTATTTTTCACTGCAACCCCTGCTGTTTGAGAGTACATGCGTATTATTGGCTCAGTTATATCAGACGACTGCAGGGTGTTATCTGTCCTCTTAGTGCAACAGTCTGGCCTTTTATGGCTCATTCTTACAGCAACAGTAGCCAAACATTCAGCTCCCCCCCGACAACAACAGATGTACTGACTGTGTTCGATGGAGCCCGGCCAATCCGCTGTGGATTCAAAGCACTTCTGTGTTTTGAAACAGCCTTCCCTAAAATCTCATGTGATCCTTGTTTCCAATGATATCACTTCCTTACGATGTATAACAAGAGTTGCCATAGTAACGCTATTGATAATTCCCATAGTTTAAAAAGCTGTGTTTCTACTGACTGATGGGAGTCAGATGTGTTGTGGTCAGGGAATGGTAATTGATCCAAACAGTTTCAACATGTTACACATCACTCTTTCATGTTTGGCAGCTCAGAGAGGACTGTGAAGCTTACTGGAGCATGGCTCTCCTTCATAAAGCAATGCTGCCATCTAGTGGTAGATAGTGGAAACAACATGCAGTCTGTTTTGGGTCACTGCAGAGGAGGATTTGTTGTTACCAGTATTAATATTGTGCATGCAGCATTATGTGCAATATTCTATGTTTCTTATTTATCAAGTAAAATGCAATTGAAGGTCCAATATGTAGGATTAAGGGGCATCTATCGGCAGAAATGGTATAAAATATAAATAAATATGATTTCATTGGTATATTATCAGCAGCAGCAGGTCCTCTTCCAAAAAGCCCCCTGTGTTGCACTGCCATGTTTCTACACTAGCCCAAACTGGACAAACCAAACACTGGGTCTAGAGAGGGCCCTTTAGGTTTTTTTTTTTTTCTTACATTACCTGAAGGCCACCATCACTGGTTTGGAATGGGAGGGGTGAGAAAAGGGGTACTGAGTTGGTTGCAATCTGTAATCTCACCACTAGATGCCACTAAATCCCATACACTGGCTCTTTAAGTAAATAGAAATGTGTTTATGATTGGCTGTTTTGGCACTGGATGGACCCACATGTACCACATGTATACTTTTTTAATGACAGTTTAGCAGTGGTGTAAAATGATCCCAACCTGATAGGAATGGGTGAAATACACATGTTTAAATGCATTTAATGCCCTGAAAAGTATCTCAATCTGTGCTACAATCCATTTGAATCCATTATACATGTCAACCACAACAACAGACACACTTTCAGCATCTAGTAGTCAGTCTTAGACATTGAGTAAGTATTGAATGGCATTGTGACCTATTACATTTGCTTTGGGTGTGAAAAATATTTATTTTATCTTTGTATCATTAACATGACTGTCTGTGCTTCAAAGGGTGAGCGTGGATTTCCTGGTCTACAAGGTAATATGGGATTTCCAGGGATGCAGGGACCTGAAGGGCCTCCAGGACCTATTGGCCCCACGGTCAGTACACACACATACACACAATAAAGTTCATAACCACAGAAAACCTAACCTGACCTAATCTTTGTCCTGCAGTCTACACATGTGACATTGTGAGCAGATGATATAGCCATAAAAACACATTCCTCTCCGTTATGATAATCCTGATGTTTTTGGATTCTCTCAGGGAGCAGTCGGTGAACCTGGGGCTCCTGGAATAAAAGGAGTGCGGGTAAGTAACCATCACAAATATGACATACAATAGTCTATTGTATGATTATGAGAAGGAAAATGATTGCTTATGTTGTGGTGTTGTCATGAGACAGTAACACTGACATTGTTGTGATCTTGCAGGGTCCTCCTGGTCTGCCAGGTTTCCCAGGAAACCCAGGCCTACCAGTAAGTTCCTTTGATCTGCCTCACATCCTGCAACAATCCAGTAAATTCACCCCGTCACAATAAGAATGTGTCTAACGTGCAATCACACTCTTAAAAGTAATATCCTCTAAATAACAAGGCTTTAGATTGTGTTGTTACTTCTCAGGCTGCATTTTATTTTTGGAGTTTAAGACAGAGTGGTCAGGAAGCAGCAGAGACTTTGTCCTCGTGTAAATTGTCTCAGATTGTCTATTTGTGCATTCCTCCTCTTAGGGCATCAATGGAAACGACGGCCCACAAGGTTTGCCAGGCATCCCAGGGTGCAATGGGACTAAAGTAAGCCACGTCTAAAACGTTCTACTGTGTTTCGAAGCAGATTTGTTTGTGCCTTCTGACTGTGTTGTGTGTGTGTTTCAGGGAGACAGAGGAAGGGACGGCACTCCTGGTTTTCCTGGTCTTCAAGGACCTCCTGTAAGAACTGTGACTCTCATGATAATCAAATACCACCCCACTGACCAACACATAACTCTTTTCTTTTTGGAAATGGCCCAGTTGGCTTGGAGCAGCTCTCCTCAGCTCATATAGAACCATATATCTAGAGTTAAAACATCATAACCCTACACTGATACATGCCATATCAATATGTTAACTAAGCAGTATCTTAAAGCAGCCCTGTCTCCTGGAAATTACAAGCATTTAAAATAGGTTCTCCATTAGCCACTGCATTGCAGCAGCTATTCTCCCTAAGGGTCACATATAACACGTTACAAAATAACTGGACTAGACTAAAGCATTGACAAAGATGAACACGACAGCTCCTGGTAATGCAACGATTAAAATACATGCTTTTCTGTAGTTTCATTTGGTAAGTAACCGCCATTTTGGGGCTAAATTTTGCTCTGATTACCTGATGATGCTCCATTATTGTAATATTAGACCAAATATTTACATAATACTATACATTCACATTTATATTTTTTTATACACACATTACATGTGCATTAAAAGGAATGGTTCCCAGGAAAAACAATATTTTTACCCTGCATGAAGTCCATTACAGTGTATGAATCTTATTATATAGGTCGCCTTTTGTTGTAGTCTCCTTTGGAAAATGTGAAAATTAAATTAGTTAAATGCCCCTGCACCACAAACAAAGAGAACAGGTAACCATAATGCAGAGCGAATTATGTTTTCTATTAACATAAGGAGGAAATGTTGTGACTTAACTTATCTGGCAAGTCAGATAATAACTGTTTACTGACAACGTGTTTCATTTGTTTTCCTCCACAACAGGCAGTCTTGCAATACAGCATCCACTGACTTCAGCATTATATTTTTATTATTGCCTTTATTTATTAAAGTTCAACCAAAATCATGACCTTTCTCTAACCAAAGCCAAAGTGCTTATGTTGCCAAACCAGTGATTCCCAAGTGGTGGGTCAGGGTCCAAAAGTGGGTTGCGGGCCATTTTAAATGACCCACACATAGTTTGTAAAAATAAATAAATAAATAAATAAATTTCAGCACAGAGCTTTTATTTTAAAGTGCTGTTTTCTATTGTGGAGGGAGTGGCTAATGGACAGCTACATAACAGACACAGCAAACTTGCTCAATGACATGACCAAACGCAAGTATGATGCTGAATATATTCAAATTTGGGACCTAGAACTAATGACTCAGGAGAAATCTGGACCCCGTGGCTGGACCAGTTGGGAACCACTGGCCTAAACCTAGTCGTAGACAGGATTCTGGATGTGAACTCAGGATTTTAGCCCAACCACCTCCTTGTGACTCCACTGTGGTACATATATGTAGTGTTTCATTAACTTAAAGAAATGTTTTCCAGCGAGCATATTGTCACGACAACAAAATCATTAAAACAATTTCATATGTAGTTTCTAAGAGACAGAGTTCATGCTGCCAGGACATGTATGAATATGTAACCACTGTCCTCTCCTCTCAGGGCATCCCAGGAATTCCCGGAATGAAGGTCAGCTGAAATATATAAAGCATTAACATTTTACATGTGAACGAGTTTGTCAAACAGTACAAGTATACCCCATCTTCACATTTATTTTTGTCTTGTCTCCTACAGGGTGACCCTGGTGGTGTGATCGGGATTGTTCCCCTGAAAGGAGACAGAGGATTCCCTGGCACACCTGGATTACCTGTAGGTTGTGTGTGTTTATGTGTCAAAAGAAAAAGAGATCAACTGAAACAATGTATTCTGAGTTTCCATGTGAATTCAAATTTTTGTTCTCACAGGGACCAGCTGGATCTCCTGGACCTACTGGACCTCCAGGACCTCGAGGCTATGCAGGACTCAAAGTGAGTTAGTCTCTCCTGCAGTGATGGACTGTTTATCGTCCTACAGAGTCAGTGATAAACTTTATGAGCTATGGAATATTGGTTATACAGAGACATGTGATTAGCATTAAAGTCCCTCTCCACTCAGAAATGTGTTTTCTTATGTTTATGTCCACTAAAATAGCCGACTTAAACTATACTGACTTGTATCTGTGCAAAGTGTGATACAACCACTAACGCTGCAGTTAGTCTACAAGCTAACAAGCTAATAAACAACATAAACACATAAGAGATGCTAACTACAATTACCATTCTGATATATCTGTTAGTCGCTGATTTTGGTGCACAACAGACTCCTCATCTGAGTCCTTTTTTTGGTCAAAATTATAGTCTCTTACTGCAGCTGGGTTACTGTACGTTCCTCCCACCCCACCCTATGACCCCAACATCTCAAATAACAAAAACAAGCACAACAAACAAACAAACAAACAAACAAAATAATAGTAAAATCATCTTCCTTCTCTCCTCATTTTCCCCTAACCTTATTACTTTTGAATAATACCCATTTTCTGTATTCTCTTCCATCTTGCATCAAACAGTTTAGCTAGATTCCCACAGCTGTGGTTTATAATCTCCATTTCATAGATCTTGTTAATTGTATCCTTCCCTTTGCTTAGTTATGGTGCCTCTGATTTCAACCAGTTTTTTGTTATCTGTTAGTGCGGCTATTCTAAAAATTCATTTTGTTGAGAGAGTAGCTGTGGTGTTCGGCCAAGTATAGAAAAATTCTGTCAATCACTTCCCTTATTTCTGTCCAATATTGCTGCCAAACCGGACAGGAATAGAATATGTGAGTATGGTTGGCTTCTACCTCTCCCTAGAGTACTTTGCTAAAATAACAGGGATTAAAAAGAAATGCATTTGATTTTCCCAAGAATATTCTCTCCAAATTAATGAACTTGTGGTCCTTCTGAGTCTGAGTCTGAGTCTGAGTCTGGGTCCCACCTAGACTCAGACATGTATGACTGAATCCTAAAGCCATCTTGGTGGGCACTGTTCTTTCACCGGTCAATGTTATTATGTGGAGAAAAAAAACCCCATGTTAAACAACATATTAATCATAGTGTATCTAACTTTAATATGACACCAAACTGTACAGGAAAGAGCACATATTAGCAGCATTTTAAACCTGGCAGATGCTGTTGGATGATTTGTTTATTAGTGAGATACAGTGCTGGTATAATCAGCTTGTTTAACCAATTGAATTAATTGTTTGACAGGGTGAACCTGGCCCACCTGGCCCTCCTGGAGAGAAGGTAAGACTCGTCATATATAAAGATTTTACAACTGTAAAGTAAAACAAAATTCTCTAACTTCATCAACCAGTGGAGATGTAATAGTAACTTTTTTTTTTTTTTTTTTTTTTTTTACTTCCCTGCAGGGTGACAAGCTGGCCTTTGTGAGTGAGAAGGGAGATAAGGTGAGGATTTTTGTTTATTTATATGTTGTCTGCAAAACAGCTACATTTCGTATATGATGCTATCACTGAAGAGGCAGTGGGAGCACTTTTGAGTTCAGCAATAAAACTGTGATAATGGGGTAATAACTTTCTTAACATGTTTATTTTCATGTATGAAATGATGATTTGATGATGCCATCTAAAAACAAAAGAGTATGAATTTCAGCATTAGTTTTGCAATTTCCTAGAATTGTCTCGTGATTGCATTTGCATTACACTGATATTAGAAAGATAATTATACACTCACAAGTAGATGCAAGGCTGTTAGTAAGGAACATCAAAGAAAAGAGTAACACTTGCATACCGACTGCAGCCTGTATATTTATTAAAATGAACATTTTGGTCCTAGTTGGATCATTACTCTAATTAATTTTAACAGTAACCTGGTTATTTTGAGGTTAGCCAATTGTTTGCCGCATTATGTCTATTATTTTATAACATAAATGAAACTCTCATGGCACAAATATATTCTCACTGCAATTATCATGATATTAGCCAGTTTCTACTTTGAGAAATTGCGTTTGTAACCACGATATTATTCCGTTATTTCCTCATAATTACTGAGCTGTAATGGAAAGTGATACTGAGGTAGCTCCTCCTGCTACACGTGTTATACAATACTTATCATAAAAATAAGTTTGACAAAGGGGCATATTTTCACAGCCCTCTTTTCAGATTTATGACAAAGCAGTTTCCATATTATCCAATGGATCTTTTAAATGGTTTGTTCAGCTCATTGTTGCTCAAAGTGGGTCAATGACGGCCTTTGAAAACAATTTGTGCAGCCTTTGAACATGACATTAAATGCATGCGTTTTATTTTAATCATTTGTGACCCATTTTAAAACTTTGCCTTTCAATCATTTAAATTTATTACACTACTTGGAGACTGCATCAAACTGTGCCCTCCTAAAAAGTGTCTGTCCAATTAGGGATGACAACCTGTAAAAACGACTGGTTGCATGACAGCTAGTGGCACGGTAATTACGTTCTGACATCACAGCTAGTGCTATTAGCTTATTAGCCTTTTCCTGTGCAGCCCTCAGGACTGGAACATTTGATTCATCAGTTCACCTGAAAAAAAAATCACTGAATTCTGAGATACTTGTTTTTCCCTTGATGATTTGCTTTTTGATTCACTGAAAGTTTGTGTCTAATTTTGAATGTGTTGTTCTTGTTAAGATACAGTATGTCTGTAGTTTCAGCTGTTATTGTAATCATCGCTGTCTTCCTGCAGGGTGACCGAGGATTTCGTGGCCCACCCGGCCCTCCTGGACCTCCTTACCAGGGAGTGGGAGGAAGTCATACCACAGTGCATGTACCTGGACCTCAGGTACTCACTCAGCTCTTTGAAGCAGAAATTGTACTATTTTTGGTTTTAAATAGTTCACAAGGGCTAAACTTATTTCCTGAATATGTTTGTGTGTTTTTTTTAAAGGGAGAAAGAGGACTTCCAGGAGACAAAGGAGACCAGGTTAGTAATTTCCTCTATAATGTTGAGGTGTATGAGTTCCTTTTTGTGCACACAGGCTGTTTGTTATCTTTTAGCTCAACTTTCTAGTTTTTTGAGATGCCTGATTTCCTTTGCAGGGTGTTTGCATCCCATATCAAAATGGTATCAAAGGTGATCCCGGCCCACCCGGACCAAGAGTAAGTGGCAAAAATACACTGGATTGTATCATGATATAATAGATAAAGAAGGATGCTCAGGATTAGATGTCACTGTATGATTTTTATGCAGATTCCTCAAAGGGTTTAGGAAACATGGAAAATATATTTTTTATATTGTGTCATTTAAAAAAAAATTACAAATTTGTTTCACCTAAGTTTCTTTGTGAACACATTTAAAGCTTCTACAGATTCAGTTCTTTGTAGGAATCTCTGTATCATCAAATCATAACAACACCGTCTCTATAATTTTAGGGTAAACCTGGCAAGGATGGAGAGCATGGATTGAAGGTAACAATAGTTTACCATATTATCCACCTACTGTACTGTACTGCCTGACTGCTCTTTGGTTTTAAATTATGAATTATTTATAGCTACAGTATGCATACTTTCATACAGGGAGAAAAAGGCTTCCCCGGAGGCTCTGGATATCCTGGTTCGCAGGTAACTAATGCAACTTTTATTTACTCCACATTATATTCAAAGCTTTAATCTAAAGCTTACATGATCTCTGAGGTGTTGTTGTCAGACCGACTAAACTCTTTGTCTTGTTTCAGGGTGAAAAGGGAGAAAGAGGACCACCAGGTTATGTAAGTGATCTCTCTCCGCCCTCCTTTTTCTCCCTTATTCACTCACTCTCTTTCCCATCAGCTGCAAAGAGGATGAATTATGATTACTGCCAGCAGATGTCACCACATATTCATTCAGATAGAGTTATGTTAAAGGGGTAATGAAACTGAAACGGTCATATATTTTCTATAACTAGCTGAGAAAATCAATTCATCATAATTACATCATTTAAGTTAGGCCTGAAGTTTCTATCCAGGACACCAAGGTCACGTTCTTGGTCTTGTATCTGGACAATATGGGAGTTTAACAAAGTTTGCACTGAAGTTACCTTTCAGCAGAAAATCTACAGTTACATACAAATCACATGTAGTACAGTATCTCACATAAGTGAGTACACCCCTCCCATTTTTGCAAATATTTCATTATATCTTGTCATGGGACAACACTATAGAAATGACACTTTGATATAACTTAAAGTAGTCAGTGTGCAGCTTGTATAGTAGTATAGATTTACCTTCCTCTGAAAATTACTCAAAACACAGCCATCGACATCTAAACAGCTGGCAACATAAGTGAGTACACCCCACAGTGAACATGTCCAAATTGTGCCTCAGGTGTCAATATTTTGTGTGCCAACCATTATTATCTAGCACTGCCTTAATCCTTTTGGGCATGGAATTCACCAGAGCTCACAGGTTGCTTCAGGAATCCTCTCCCACTCCTCCATGATGACATCATGGAGCAGATGGATGTGAAGACACCTTGCGCTCCTCCACCTTCAGCTTGCGGATCCCCACAGGTGCACAGGTGAGTTTAGGGCTGGATACATACTTAGCCAGTCCATCACCTTCATCTTCAGCTTCCTCAGCAAGGCTTCTAGGTGTGAATTCATGTTTCACTAAATGAACTGAGCTCCCCAGAGCCGGCAGCACTCATGCAGCCCCAAACCATGATGCTGCCACCACTATACTTGACTGTAAGCAAGGGACAGTTGTCTTGGTGCTCTTCACCAAGGTGCCACACATGCTGTAAGAGCACCAAGACAACTGTCCCTTGCTTACAGTCAAATATAGTGGTGGCAGCATCATGGTTTGGGGCTGCATGAGTGCTGCCGGCTCTGGGGAGCTCGGTTCATTTAGGGAAACATGAATTCCAAGCACAGCATGATCGCCCCTCTTCAGAAACTGAGCTGCAATGCAGTTTTCCAACATGATAATGACCCACAACACACCTAGTAGATGACAACTGCCTTGCTGAGGAAGCTGAAGATGAAGGTGATGGACTGGCCAAGTATGTATCCAGCCCTAAACTCACCTGTGCACCTGTGGGGCATCCTCAAGCTGAAGGTGGGGTAGCACAAGGTGTCTTCACATCCATCTGCTCCATGATGTCATCATGGAGGAGTGGGAGAGGATTCCTGAAGCAACCTGTGAGCTCTGGTGTTGTCCCATGACAAGATATAATGAAATATTTGCAAAAATGGGAGGGGTGTACTCACTTATGTGAGATATAGTATGAATTTTAGACCAAATATATTTAAGTTTTTAGAACAAAAATAATAAATTGACTCTTTGCTAAGGCCTGCCCCCCTTAGTTACTGTTGTCACGCCTGTTAAGTTTTCGCAGCCAGCATGTCAATGTGGCGTTTTCAATTACATCAGGGAGATATATTCCAAAGGAAATAACAGCAAATTTATGGAATAATAGTTCTGAAATATCAGAGATAAGATGACAGTAAGGACTACAATATAATGTAATATATGTTGGAGTATTGTTAGTGAAGATGACACCAAAATCGGGGAAAAGCTCACTGGTCTCAATGCAAGTGTTAGGAACCTCACGTCTTGACAATTCACATCAAGGACATATACAACATAGTGCATTAAAGGAACAATAATGTTCTTGAACTGCATGGTCAGTCAGTATATTTTGAGCTAACGTTTAAATATAACTCATTATAACCTTATAATGTTTTAGCCCGTTGCTAGCTAAACACAATTATTTCGCTATTCCATTTGTTTCAAGTGCAAACAGCCTCAAATGGTATACAACTACTTAATTTAATGTTAAAATAAATGTAACTTATAAATAATAGTCACCGTCTTTCTTTGCTAATGTGCTAAGAGGGAATGTAGGATGTAGAATTAAAGGAGCTTGACCCATATGAGGGACTTAAGGTGCTCTCACACCTGTCCGGTTTGGTTTGGTGCAATCGAACTCAAGTTTGTTTGCCCCTCAAGTGTGGTTCTTTTGGGCAGGTGTGAACACAGCAATCATACTCGGGTGTGCACCAAGACAAATGGACCAAGGTGGTCTCATTCCAGTTACAAACGAACTCTGGTGCGGTTTGTTTGTGATGAGAATGTGTTCCGACCTCGATCCGAACCAAACTGTATGGTTTGACTAAAATGAACAAAACTTTGATTTTTACCATTTTGTCAGTCTGTCTCTTGCAGGACCCAATACTTTATGAAAGTTGGATTAGAGATACTGGCAAAATCTATTATAGTCTGTGAGGTGCAGAGGGGTTTAATCCTACCCAAGTGTATGTGTTTTCCGCACAGTTATTTAAATACAAATGCTTGGCCTCAGTACTGCAGGAATAGTCAGCATTAGAAGGAGCAAAGACAGGTAACGAGCTCAGCAGTTAACTAATCTGAGTTTAGGTAGATCAGTGTGTAAAACCTAATTTTAAAAAATGGACATGCATCTTTTGTATTTGTAATTATATAATTTTAGGGTACTGGCGCTCCTGGTCCTCCTGGTCCTCGTGGTTTCCCTGGATTACAAGGAGACAAAGGTAAAGTGAAGCAATAGAATACCACCAAATGTTCATTTATAGACACACGCACACACATAAACAGCAGTTCCCATTATGTATTTTTTCTTACCTTTTTGATGTCTTCTTAATCCACAGGTTTCCCTGGTCCCCAAGGAGAGGCAGGTCCACCAGGTAAATTAACCCAACACAGTGTAACAGGCATTAAGGCAGCCAGTCACACAGACAGACACATGCTAACCTGAATAACTCACTAACTGACTTTCTTGTCTTGTACTTCAGGCCGGCACATTGAAGGGCCTCGTGGAGAGAAGGGTGAGAAGGGAGACATAGGTGAGAGAGGAGAGAGGGGAATAGAAGGAGAGTCTCTCGTTGGACCTCCAGGACAACCTGGAGACCCTGGACCACCTGGACCACCTGGACAACCGAGTATGCCTTATCTTTGAATATCAGTCATTTCAGTAATTGACAACAAGGGACAGCTACATAAAGTGTGTATCTGTAAATGTTTTAGTAACCTAATGTGTGTTTCTGTGTGTGTGTTGGCTGCATGTGCTGTGTGTGCACTATGACGTGGCCGCACAGTTGATCCTAATGAATGTAACATCCAGAAAGGAGCTCCTGGCCCACCTGGACCTCCAGGGTTACAAGGGGAACTGGGACAGAAAGGTAAGAATATTGAAAATGAATGCTGATCAATAGGAGTCATCAGTGAATCTATCTATTAAAACACTATGTTTCTACCTTTAAGGTATCGTGATACCTTTGTGGGCACATGTTTCACATGCACCAATACTGCAGCAAGACTACAAGTTAAGGGCGTTTACATTAATCCCTTTTTTTTTTTTTAAATTGATGTTTCTGTGCCTTCTTTCAGGTGACAGAGGTGATACCTGTGTTCAGTGTGAAGGTAGCGGCCCACCTGGATTACCTGGCCCCGAGGGTCCTAAAGGAGAACGAGGTGAGTAAACAGTGGTCATATTTAAATGAAACAGTAGTGTCTGTCCACACGAGCAGTGGGACTAAAAGCTAAATATGTAAGTATTTCTTTGGCCTCTGGAGTACGTCTGGCCACAGTTGTTGCTTTTGTATTGACACTTACTGCTGAATGAGCTATGTACCATTGTCCATTTTCACCCGGCAGGACCTCCTGGGCTTGTAGGAGCTAAGGGAGAAAAGGGTGGAACTGGCCTTCCTGGACAACCTGGAAGACCTGTGAGTAGAATAATATGTAATGAAACAGTTGGGACAAGATCAGAGCTGAATGTTTTCACAGTTTCATTGAGGATATGAAGCAACAATACATTTTATTCGTATCTGTGTGCAGGGTTCTCAAGGTGTTCCTGGGTTGATTGGAGCTCCTGGTGCTATTGGTGAACCAGGGGACATTTTTGCAGTTCCTGGTCTGAAGGGGGAAAAAGGTCTGCCTGGTCTCTCTGGTTCACCAGGGCAGCCAGGGCAGGATGGACTGCCAGGGAGAGATGGCATCCCTGGAGTACCTGGCCTTAAAGGAGAACCAGTAAGTGTGTGTGCTTTGTTTGATGAGGATCAGGATATCAGGACCACATGAACTCCACTAGTTTTTAATTTAGTTTAGGATTTTTTTTATCAATCTTAAATCAGAGTAGATTTGACATCCCCTTTCTCGGAATGCTTTCAGGCCAAAGAGGGCATCAAGGGTGAGCGTGGGCCATCTGGAGACCCTGGTCCTCTTGGGCCACCAGGAGAGAGGGGTCCACCTGGCCTGCCAGGCTTCGGTCGACCAGGAGAAAGTGGAGAAAAGGGCAGCCAGGGGAGACCAGGCATCCCTGGAGTTCCTGGACCACCTGGTAGGCATGACATGTGCAAAGACTGAGACCCACAGACACTGTAAAGAGAGGCACTCATACAGTCAGTCAGAGAAGTGTAATTAAACTGACATTGCAATCACCAGGTACAAAAGGTGAGCCAGGTAAAGGTGTGATGACTCCTGGACCTCAGGGAATACCTGGGCCACGCGGAGAAAATGGCTTGCCTGGAATTCAAGGTGAGCAACACAAGTATTGATTTGAAATTAGTCTCTTTAAGATCAATAAATGAACTTATCGCATCTTTGATCAATAAAATAACGTTGAAATTGAGGTAGAGCAGGGTATTAGCATGTCATGACCAAAAATAACACAACAAACATCTTGTGAAGATTTACATCTACTGTATGTGAAGATTGTTAGCCATTGGTCCTGTTTACTATGCAACATGTTTTTGGCTGCAGGTGACAGAGGCCCACAAGGAGATTCAGGGTTGCCAGGTTTCCCTGGACAAAAGGGTGAACACGGACTTCCTGGAATTGGACTCCCAGGTCCAACTGGTCCTAAAGGTAAGTTAATCCATCCCTCCTTTCCATGAATGCATCACAGACATTTGATGGATACTTAACTCAAACTAATACAGTGCATGTGCATGAACAGAACAAAACTCAGAGGAAATGTTTTGTCCTTGTGTCTAGGACTCAGTGGAATTCCAGGAGCTCCTGGATTACCAGGAGAGCCAGGAAGACCTGGACAGGATGGCTTCACTGGACAACCTGGTGTACCTGGACAAAAAGTGTGTATTGTTTTGCATATGTATTTAAATAAATAATTTTACATATAGATAGATAGGTAGGTGTATGCTGCCACACACTGAGGAAGTGATTCAACAAGCGACCTGGAGCACCCTGGTTTTGATGGTGGAACACAAGTGTTCTGTGCATCTTTATAAAGTTTTGGTGTGGAGGATGTTTCTTTTTTTGGATGCTGTATTCAAATATGTATTGAGGGGGACTTAGTTTCGGGCACATTAGAGAACATTAGACAAGTACTTTAGAGTGCATTAGTCACACAGCTCTTTTGTTATACAATGGCATTGTAATCCAACAATCAGCACACTGCTAGTATCTGTTCTGAAAACATTATAACCTGGGAGATTTGAATCTCACATAAAATCTGGATGCAAGAGTGGAAATGCAAATCTGTGCCTTTTACTATATTCTTCAGGGTGAACCAGGACGGGGTCTTCCAGGCCCAAAAGGTTCGCAGGGCCTCCCAGGAATTACTGGCTTCCAGGGAGAAAAGGGTACAGTTGGACTACCTGGTGTTCCTGGACGAGAAGGCTCAACAGGACCTCCAGGACCTCAGGGAATCAAAGGTACTGCAAGACACCTCACACGACTCTGGTGTGAAGCTTGGTTTGATTTAGTTCATGTCACAGAGTTAAAAGGCCCATCATCTGTACCAAGTACAACGCTGTTTTTCTTTGGTCTTCAAAATTAGGTGAAGTGGGACCCCCAGGACCTCCTGGATTGAGTGGCTCACCAGGTCCTCCAGGAAAAGGCTCACCCGGAGCTCCCGGACCACAAGGACCAGCTGGAGAGCCTGGACCATACGGTGAGCACAAACTCAGCATCCAAATACATGGACCTTTAGACATATCACTAGACAAAAAACACAGGTGTAAATAATAAGATTGATAATGGCTTGCATGGACACTTGAATAAAATAAAGCCATGACCTGGTGCTGTGGAAGTCACTACAAATGTATTTGTATGTGTGCAGGTAGGGAAGGTGCAAAGGGAGAAAAGGGCTACCCAGGTGCTCCTGGTCTGGACATGCCAGGGCCTAAGGGAGAGAAGGGAACCCCCGGGTTCCCAGGAATCCCAGGTCCTAAAGGACTGCCAGGGCCGGCAGGCCTACCAGGCAGGGATGGACTGATTGGAAACCAAGGTGAGTATGACTGGTGTGTGGGTGTTTTTTGTAATTCTTCTTGCTTCGTTGCACTTGCACAAAAATATAAAGCTAAGACCCTAACCTATCAACATAATGTAAATTTCTACAGCATCAATTCATACAATACAATACCCTTGTCAAATAAGGTGATTTCAATGGATCTGTTTTGCAATTCTCTTGTTCAGTGATAAGACATTGTCATTGAAACACACTTCCTATGCATGTTTCACATTAAAAGGCTTCCATGTAAGGTAGGAATTATACCCTTTGTGTTACTGGAAGGCTTTTAATATGACACACCTGTGCAGGAAGTGTTAAGGAGTTGTTGGTAGTAGCTTAGTCCCAAATGAGAGAACAGCAGAAATGTGTATTGGAATTAGGTTTGACTTGTGAGTGAGAAGGTATTTCTATTAAAAAGAGAAAGTCAGAGCAACAGAGTGGTGATTATCATTGCTGTTTGATTATAGAAATCTACATTATCATGATTTAATCACATAATGCCTGTTTTAAACCATCGTCATCCTTTTTGCAGTTGAGGTACTTCTGTCTAAGGCTGAATATTCAACCTACCATTCAATTTGAGATGAGGAAGGAACTTATTCAGTTGAATTAGAATTAAATAACTGACTCCTCTTCCATCTGTTAAATCTTTTTTTCTTTTTTACATTTTCAGTAATCTCACTGTGTGTGTTTGTTTACCAGGTCCTAAAGGTGAAATGGGGGTCATAGGGACACCAGGAGTACCAGGATTTCCTGGACCACCTGGTACACCTGGATCTCCTGGACTGAGAGGTGAGGAGAACCAAATTGTGAAAACTATTTATAGCGCTTTCTCATACTGCCCATAAAGTGTACGTTTTACAAGGTTTTTTTTTTTTTTACATTGATTAATAACAATAATAATTTCTCTCTCCCACTGTCTCTTTCAGGTGATCCTGGTATTACTGGACCAAGAGGTGAAAATGGAGAGCCTGGACGTAAAGGAGAAAGGGGAGACCGAGGTCTCCAGGGACCTCCTGGGAACATGAGTATAGTTGACATGGAGCACATGAAGGGGGAGAAGGGAGACACAGGAGACAGAGGTATAAAACAACATACTGGCCTTTGGCTCAATAAAATTATATTCCTCAATTTGCTAAAAACAGGTCTATTGGTAACTGTCTATTGGCCCGTAGTTTATGAGATATATTAATGTGGTTTTTAATGCCATTTTCCTATCAGGTATGCCTGGGGTCACTGGAGAGAAGGGCCACCGTGGACTTCCTGGTAACCCTGGAATGCCAGGCAAAGATGGAGAGCCTGGATTACCTGGACAGCCAGGTAACCATGTAACCATTGTATATCAGTTACTCACCCCATGTTGTGTTAAATTTGTGGAGAAAATGTTGCTTTTCTTGCATGCCTCCATGTGAACCAAGAATCCAAAAACTAAGAATTAGAGTCATAGTGGTCCACAACAGCAAAACTATATCAAAACACCCACTTACACACTCTCCCACAATCCATGCAGTATAATCCCAGTCTCATTTATCCATTTGTATGCTCAGTACTTCCCAGGCAGAGCTGAGCTATAAGTGAAACTTATCCATGCTTTCCTCAAAGCTAGATTTCAGTGACTAAAACATTGTTTTACATCACTTAACACAGAAGCTACTGATCGACTGCTGCCTTAAAAAGTTAGTTTGTGTTATTGTGTGACTTTGGTGTTTTACAGGTTTCGTTCGGATTCACCAAAGTCACAAAATAACACAGACTAACTAACTAACTGATTGAGGTATGGTAGACCAGCAGCTCCCTTGTTCAGCGAGGCAAAATGATGCTAATCATTGGTCTCTTTTTGCATTCAGTTGCCTGTCGCAAAAGGCTTTCTGTTTGGGAAGTACTGAACGTATTAAAGGGTTACTGAGACTTTGATGATATTGCATGAGTTGTCTGAGAGTATGTAAACTGATGTTTTGATATATATATTTGTTGTTGTTAAACACAGAATTTTCTCTGTTTTCTTCCCGAATGAAACATTAATACAAGGGGAGCAACTGAATTTTTTTAAACCATGTAGATTTCATGTTGTGATTGCCTCTATGTGTCCTGATAATTTAATATATCTCTTAATTTAGTAAATATTCTGCACTGGCTTCATCACCTAGTGAAAATGGAAGGAAAATAAAATATATTTTTTTCAACCTCCCTAATGTGTCTCAGGTGAGAAAGGAGACCCTGGTTTACCTGGAGACCCTGGTCATATGGGACCACCTGGGCAGAAAGGCAATGTAGGAGAGATGGGAATACCAGGTAAGATCACACAAATAAAGTGTCAAACAAACAAAATGTGTGTTATGGAAATGCCAACAAGTGAGTGTGTGCAGACATGTATTATGTACATTCTGTTTAATGCAAGTTAAATGCAACTCTTGTCAATATCTTTGCAGGTCCGGTTGGTCCAAAGGGTACTAAAGGAGATATCGGTACACCCGGGCATCCTGGATTCAGAGGCACAGATGGACAGAAGGGAGACAAGGGAGTAGCTGGTGATCCAGGTATTGGGCTCCCAGGACCTCCAGGAGAAAAGGTAATCCACTGGCTATACAATGATAATGTTTATAGCATCTGTAGAGACTTCTGCTGTGGCTCTAAACACTTGATTGCTTATTTTGTGTGCACTTAACATTGGTATTTGGAGCACTGGCAAGGCTTGGGTGTCCAGGAAAAATGTAGAGATTGGCACCCAACAGAGATTGAAATTGAAAATGTTTTTTAATGTCAGTTTTACATTCAGTTTCCTTCTCAACAATCATCAGTACCTGTCTCTCTTTACTCAGCATTCTTCTCAACTCCTCTACTCTAACAGGGTCAGCAAGGCCAGCCAGGATTTCCAGGAGTACCAGGAGAGAAGGGTTTTAGGGGTCATGAGGGTATGCCAGGCAAGCCAGGACTGCAAGGAGTCAAGGGAGACAAAGGATCTATTGGCTACTCAGGTCAGATTTCAGGCTGTGTTGTCGCATTCATCCAATATGTCTACAGCACTAGACGTATTAATCATACATGTTGTTATTCCATGAAAGTTTTATGATGGTGTGTGTGTTTGTGTGTGTTGTACAGGTCAGCCAGGTAGACCAGGCGAGAAGGGTATCCCTGGGCTACCGGGATCTACAGGAGAAACTGGCCATCACGGTCGGCCTGGTAAGCAACAGGATTACTTGATCAGCTTGTCACAGCAATCATTTCATTCATTTGTTCAAGGTTTTACACATCATTTAGACAGCCTTGTGAGATCCATTTTTTTTGTTAAAAGGGTAAACTTGTTCTCTTCCAGGTGAACCTGGCTTGCAAGGACCTCCTGGTGTTCCTGGAGAAAAGGGAGATCCTGGATTGGATGGCATCCCTGGATCCTCAGGGGAGAGAGGAGACCCAGGTTAGTGTAAGAGAACTTAGGAGGAGACTACACGGCAAGAATTTACTTTGTTGATAAGGTGTCACAATACAAACAAGCTTCTCAGCCTGATATATTCTCCACAGTCACCTTGGCTTGGAACCCTTAAATTAACATCCACCCACAGGCTGTGGAAGAAGGTGTCCTAGCCTTCGGGTCTGAAAAGTGACGCTAGTGCTAAGTGCTTTAAACTTGCATTCTTTCTAATAGCCAGTAGGGGGCGACTTCACTGGTTGCAAAATGAAGTCCACCTGTATAGAAGACTATGACGAAATGAACCTACTGCTCACTTGATATATTACCGCAGTAAACATTTTCCTAACGAGTTTATGGTTTCAACTGCTAAGTCTTTATGTCTTCTTTAATACAGCATGATGTTCATTTTGTAAATTTAAGGTCCCATTTAGAGTAAAATAAACAATAAAGCAAGGTATGCATTAGATCGTGGCTACCTTGTGACTGACAATTCACTACCACAGCAACCTGTCAGTTAAGGTAGAGATGCAGCAATGTGTATTCTTACTGGCTCCACCCTACTGTCCAAATCCTTCAAAACACAAGATGGTGACGGTCTGTATGCCAAACCTGAGACTTCACAGTTGTAGTCCACAAACCAATAGTGCCATCACAGTGGCTACATCCACTTCTTTTACACAGTGTATGCCTTCACTCAAACCCTCTCAGTCACTACACACACATTTGAAAAGTCGAACACCATCCATTAGCAAATACCGATCCAAACATTACAAAGACTGTAATGTACTTTTTAAATTGTTCTTCCCCGCAGGTATACCTGGCCGTGGTTTCCCTGGACAACCTGGAGTGCTTGGTGACAAAGGTTAGAACCCCTCCATCACTGATTCATGTAATTCCTCAGTCACTGGAGCCAAACACAGCTTCATCATATGGCCTTCTCTTTCCTTCTCCAGGTGACAAAGGTAGTCCTGGCTTCCCTGGCACTCCAGGTCATCCAGGTGTCCCTGGTATCAAAGGTGAAAAGGGACTTCCAGGTGCACAGGGAGTCCAGGGTGAGCCAGGAGAGAGGGGGCTCCCAGGTCTCTCTCTTGAGGGCCCTAAAGGAGAGCGAGGAGAAACAGGACAACCCGGAGAAGGAGGTATGCCGTATACATGACAGGCCAACTTTTTTTCATCTATGAGGACCTGTTGCCTCACACATTAAGTATTCTTCTTCCCTTGATTGAACAGGATCCCCAGGAGGACCAGGACCCTCTGGTGTGCCAGGCAGAGACGGCCAAAAGGGAGAAAAAGGAGACCAGGGTCTTCCTGGTTTCCAGGGAGAGTCAGGACAAAAGGGCGATCCTGGAGTTCCTGGACTTCCTGTATGTCATGGGGCTGTTATTCATGAATTAAAATACCAGTGTGTAGGATTTGGGGGGAATGTACTGTATTGGCAGAGATGGAATATAATATACAAAATAATGTTTTCATTAGTGTAAGGTCACCTGAAACTAAAAATCGTTGGGTTTCATTAGCTTAGAATGAGACGTTCATATCTACACTGGGAGTGGGTCCTCTTCCACCCAGCCTGTCATGTTGCACCAACATGTTTCTACAGTAGCTCAGAGCAGACAAACCAAAGACCGGCTCTATTAGTGACTTTCATGTTTTTACATTAAAGTCAAGGCCACTGTAGATTCTTTACATGCTTGGAAAGGGAGGGGTGAGGTTAGAGCAATTCAGCTGGTTGCAGTCTGCAACCTCACCACTAGATGCAGCTAAATCCTACACACTGGCTGTTAAAGCTATTTACTGTACATGTCATACAGTAGTTAATGTTCATGCATGTGCTGCTTTAATGCTATTTTTTGTGTTTGTGTATTACAGGGGCAATCTGGCCTTCCAGGTATTGATGGACAGAAGGGAGAGAGGGGATTGCAGGGTGTCCCTGGCTTCCCAGGTGAGTACATACAGTGTGATAGTTTATTATTCTGCATGTTTGTGTTTATGTATTAAAGACTTAATGTATTTTTTTACAGAAATATGAGAGGAAAGATGTGTTTTATTCCCATTATTAAGATACACTATTTCTGAATACAAACTCCAGGTACAAGGGGTAATGTTGGGGACATTGGATTCAAAGGAGACACTGGAGACAGAGGATTCCCTGGAGAAAAGGGTAAAAAAAAGGAGGGGAAACCCTTCAGTGTGTTAATATTCCAAAGTGTCTCTGTCTCACTTACTAGGGTCATGACAATATATAATTCCAACTGTGCTTCATTTCTCTGGTAATATCATAACTTGACCTCCATAAACTGCTAAAAATCAGAATGAGCAACTGAAAAACATTGTCTAAAGTTAGTGTATATTTCAGGCAATGAAGGCCCCCCTGGTCCTCCCGGCCCCAGCATCGTCATCAAAGGAGAAATTGGCTTCCCAGGGATTCAAGGCTTACAGGGACCTCAGGGACCATCTGGGTTCCCCGGGCAGAAAGGACAGCAGGGTGATGTTTTGCCTAAATTCGTGTAATCACTTTACCTGTCCTCCACATCCATTTTTCTTCTTGTTAATTTTTTTGATTATCTCTCAGGTGTGACAGGTCTTCAGGGGCCAAAAGGTGAAGATGGCCTTCCTGGATATCATGGTCAGCCTGGAGCCAAAGGGGATCCTGGCCTGCCAGGGCCAGTGGGTAAGAGGCTCTCAAGGATGAAAGGTGTTAGTAAGAACTGCTGTGTTGTCGCTGTCATAACTTAAGACTTACTCCATTTTATTTAGGACCCAGGGGACACCCTGGCCCCCCAGGACCTGACGGTGTTCCAGGTCAAGTGGGTCCACCGGGTCCCTCCTCCATGGATCACGGGTTCTTGGTAACCCGTCACAGTCAAAATGTAGAGGTTCCACAGTGTCCCGAGGGAACCTCACTCATATATGATGGCTACTCTTTGCTCTATGTACAAGGCAACGAACGCTCTCATGGACAGGACTTAGGTGAGAAACCAAATATGAGAAAGAAAAAGGAAAAAGAAGTTTAATAAAAGGAAGTGAGATGGCAAAAGGAGAAAGAATGATCAAAGGGTAAGATTAGTGTGATAAATGACATGTCTCTCCACTCTTGTGTTTTAGGTACGGCAGGCAGCTGTCTAAGGAAGTTCAGCCCCATGCCCTTCCTGTTCTGTAACATCAACAATGTGTGCAACTTTGCCTCCCGCAATGACTACTCCTACTGGCTCACCTCCCCTGAGCCCATGCCCATGAGCATGGCACCCATCACTGGTGAAAGCATCAAACCCTTCATCAGCAGGTTTGTCAGCATTTCTATCCATACTGTTCTGTTGTAGGTCTATATGATACTCACACACCTCTCTTGTACATGGCAGGTGTGCTGTGTGTGAAGCCCCAGCCATGGTCATAGCAATTCACAGTCAGACCATCATGATCCCGCCATGCCCTCATGGCTGGGACTCTCTGTGGATTGGCTACTCCTTTGTCATGGTAAGACAAACAGACAACCCACTCAGTTGCTCCTTACACATCAGATACGTCATACACTATACCTAAGTTATGATGATTCTGTAACATTTCCTAGTATTGGGCACACTTAATTACATCATGTTGTATACACAAGCACAGATCATTTCTCCTACAAACCATCCCACTCCAAACCCCACATACCCAGCCCCGTCTCCAAAACCCTCCCACTTACAGTGTCTGTGGAAGACAACCCCCTAAAGTAATCCTTTTTACTTTAACACATGCACAAGTTAACAGTATCCCACTTCAAAGTCTACTTAATTTGGTTTATGAGCTGTTTTTATTGTGTGTTTGTGTAGCACACCAGTGCTGGTGCTGAGGGTTCGGGCCAGGCTCTGGCCTCTCCTGGTTCCTGCCTGGAGGAATTCCGTAGTGCTCCATTCATTGAGTGTCACGGTCGGGGAACCTGCAACTACTACGCCAACTCCTACAGCTTCTGGCTCGCCACCATTGAGGACAACGAGATGTTTACGTAAGAAAGAAACACTCATTCAAATTCACAAAGAATGGATTACAGCTGCTGATAGCACCATGAATTGCGCATCACTTGCCACCACTATTTGGCCCATCACAGAAGAGATTGTGCAAGCGCAAACATAACCATAAAGTTTTGCAGCTGAGTGCAAGTTGCCGTTTAGTTGGCACTCCTCAAAGCATTCCTGTAAATGTGACAGAGAAAAATAGTATTTGGGATTTAATATCCAGACTGTCAGTAGTGTTGTGTTTCAAATGCACACCTTCAGACTCTGGAAGAAGATAGCACAATTTGTGCTTCAATTACCACCAGCTCTCTGAATATGCTAATCATATCACTGTAACAGCACGCTATTGGTGCTGGCTTTTGTGAATTGGACGGTTTTTGCAATGAGGCTTGTTTGCATACAAAGTGTGCCAAATGAATGCATATTACCTTTTTAAACACCACCAAAAAACCAAAGGAGCACTAGAAGCTTTTTGCTCAATGGTGCAATAAGGGTTGCATTTCACCCCTTGCGGGTGCTTTGACCATCACACGTTTTCTTTTTGTTTATTTGTGCAGCTTTAGCAGCCACACATAGCTGCAAAAGCAGCATAATCCTTTTGTGAATTTGCCCATCTGATATGTACATTCCCAGAAAATCTAGTTTTTGCCGACCTCTAGTGGTTTACCTTTTCACCTTACTCCAGGACACTATGACATCGCTGTTGGGTGTGGCTACAGGTGCAACAGAGCACACTTCAGCCTTGTTTTCACCAAACACTTTCAGTATGGTACCTTTGGAAACAAAAGTAACGCTTCAGACATGGTGACCTAGACCCTAGTGTTTCCACGTCAAACAGTATGTGGGTGGGGTTGTTGTCACTCACTGCTCCGTCTAGCACTCACTGTATGTCCTCATCTCCAGTGACACAGATGGAAGTGTGCGCCTCGTTTATTGTCCACAGAACAGAGTTACATGCTGACATTTTCAGAACAAAATAACATAGATGCAGTAAGTCTCTTTTGATGGGATATTTAAAAATAGCCCACAGGAACGATGCTCCACGGTACGATCAGTGGTTACATGAGCCTCAAAACCAGCCACAGTTCAGCCCTGAACAGAGTGACTGTCCTCTACTGACCAATCAACAGACTGCAGTGTTCACAGCTCCACCTTTTAGTACCGGATCTGTGTACTGGGTACCCCAACAGAGGGGGGACCAAAAATGGGGACAGTACACAACATTTCACCCAACCACACCCTTTAGTGATGCTGTAGGTGTTTAAAGCTGAAAAAGGCTTAAAAGGCTTAAAAAAGGCTTCTAGCAAAGATAGCTGTGAATTGATTGATTGATTTGATTATCACATTTCTGCCACATTTACATGATGAGCTTGGTAATAAACTTCTGATGTTTTTGTCTCTACCTCTTTCCAGGAAACCTGTCCCCACAACGCTAAAAGCAGGCAGTCTCCGAACACACATAAGCCGCTGTCAGGTGTGCATGAAGAGGACATAAACCCCCAACACCGGAGTCCTCCCTCCTAACCTGCAAGCAAAACTGCATGCACAGACATCCTCGACTTGGCTTAACTTGCTGTTTTCAAACGATGGTGCTATTTCCCTGCATGTGTGAGAGGAGAGGGACAGAGATGTGGTTTGCAAAACAGCCGGAGATTGAACATTACAAACCAGAACACAGAGACCAAGCGGCCTTTTGCTCCATGCAGAACATGATTACAACATGTCTCTGAAGAACTGCACCCAGTTTACCACTGCACTGAGTACACGCCCCTTAAACTGGTAAACTGGTGCATCGGTGTGTGAGTCAGGTGCTATTCAATCTTACTTATCTGCCTTATTCCATTTTGTTTTTTTTCTTTTCCCTGCCAGTGCCGCACGATCAAAGATATAGTCACATTTTTATTATAGATTTTAACTTGTTTAAACATACTAATGTAAAGGACGGGACTTACCACTGGTTACAGACGCTTGACATTTGCTAAATCACCCTAAAGTTGCAGACATAGATATATAGCAATCACCCTGTTGTAAATATAATGCATTCCTCTCTAACATAGTCCAACATACTCTCCTCAGGTTATTATTGAAATACTTTGTGTGTTATGAAGTCCATTTTTATTTATAAGATTTATGAGAATATGTTGGACTTGAGTGTATCTGAGATTCCATTGATCCAAAAACAGTGTTTCAACATCCGACAATCGATGCCTTATTAACACGCAAAACAGCACTGAAAGAGCATTTGCGTGTGTGTGTGTGTGTGTGTGTGTGTGTGTGTGTATGAGAGTGTGAGTGTACATATACGAATGGATTTGAGCTTCTTGGAAATGTGTTTGTTTTGTTATGTCTGCATATATACTGTTGCACAACCTTCTTGTTGACATAATCCCAAACAGATGCACAAAAAGAAATAGACCAAAAAAAAAAAAATCACCTTTCCTTTACTTGTACTCTGTCGAAACATTGTGTTTAACAGATTCCAAAGATATGCACATGTATATATACTTACACATAACATGTACTTGCTATTCTGCTCATGTACTTGACCGTTCCCGTTTGTGAATTACTTTTGTTATCCCTGTTGATTTAATGCAAAATTAAGACTAAAGGGTTGTCATGTCATTGTTGTACATCAGAGTCAAACACAGGCGGATGAGGAAGACTGTATTTATAAGCATCTGTGCAAGATGAGATGCTTTAAAAGGTCTTAATGTAGGTTTGTGTTTTGTTAATCCCTTAAAGGAGAACACTGCCTAAATTAAGAATTCCAGTATGTTATTTCCATGGCCTAGGAAAGTCCAATCAGTAGGCTTGTTTGAGATGAACTGTGCCTTAACTGGAAAGTGGACAAGATCTGGTGGTCACAAAAAGTTGCAGTCAAGCCTTGGAAGAATACACAGGAAGTCACAGATATATTTATATCCTGTTAGATCCACCTGTGGACTACCTGCAGTTTGCAGACCACTTATTATTAACCACACAGATTGAACCTTCACTGCACAAAATGTGACTAATACCTAAGGATTTTCAACAAAACCTGGTGTTCATGGTTGAAGCTAAGAGCCAATTAGCTCTTTGATCAGGCGACACCTGGGCATTTCCCAACATGCCCCGGGTCTGTGCCGGCCTCATTTTTGTGAGGTTATAGCTGTCCACATATGGATGACGTCAGAGCAAACTGGGATCAAGTTGGACACAAATTTAAGCAGCATGCAATGCGCGACGATTGCCTGTGATTGATTCTGCGCAGGCTCGGCTCATCTTGAACAAGCCTAGTATTTGTGAACATGAGCTAAACTCTCTCAAAGCCAGGCACCAGAGGAGAAAGACTTGTGATGTCGTCAAGTATAAGGTCTGGAGCTGCTCCATGCACACAGAGAAGTTTTATTCTATTGTAGCGTTCTCAGCTCTGAAACAGAAGATGTACTCATATACTCAGAACATTCCCCTGTGTGCTCTCAATGTCATCTAGAGCATCTTTCCCCATTCATTGTCTATGGAGCAGCTCCAGAAATTTAGGTTTTAGCTTTATAGTTTTGGGATTTTGGAGAGTTGTTCATATTTGCCAATATTTTTGGATTACCTTAGACCATATGAATAGCATGCATATTTTATTTTTCTTTGTTTGTTTTAAAATGAGTGCAGTTCCCCTTTAATATACCGTATTTCATTATAACATAAGTGTTGGTCAGAAGAAGGAAGACCTCTTGGACGCCAAACAAAGTCTCTGTGCCCCTCTCAGAAGATGCAAGCTAATTCTACTGTTAAAGTTACAGCAGTTACTCTACACTGACCGTAACCTGTTTTTGTTTGTGTTGTGTGCTTGGTTGTGATGAAATGCTCCATGAAGTATATACAGTATCAGTAGTGTTAACAAACTTGATCACAGTGGGAATAATCTTGACTAATAAACAAACAGAACGGAACATCGACATTTTATATTTTCCAGATCCCATACTGTGTAATTCCTGCAATAAAGTGATTTCTAGAATATTCTTCTGAATTTATGATGGTATGTTTCAAATGTTTTCAAGTGTAAATTTCTAATGCAATACTTGGACAACACCACAAGAGGGCAGCACCAGCGCACTTTGCTGGTACAGTAAGTTGCTCATGAGTCATTCTCTCAAAGCTCTCCATTCATGCACATGGGAAAAGCTTCCCTTCAGCCCTTTCTGGAAGAAGCCTTTTCATTTAACCCAAACCATTAACTCTTCTCTAAACCTAACAAAGGAAGTGCTCTCTTCTCTCAAAAGCTCCATCCATGTGGTTCTCAAGCACTCTGTATTTTTCAGATTTTACTACCACTGGCTATTACTCTAACCAGAGCCAGCAGAAGCTGACCTCAAATTCTTGAACCCTAATTTAAGTGCAGCCTCTGCACCAACACTTCCACAGTGCAGCCGATACCTCAGCACTTCTGCCGGGACTGTGGCCAACAAACCCGTTCACCCCGTGAAAACACAAACAGATCGATACGCTCTGCGAAGAACCAGATAACCCCTCCTTTCATCTCCACTCTCGTCTTTCATCTATTACCAGAATCCTATCCCTTGTTTCCTCTCTTGTCACCAGACAGACAAACACAGTCCTTGACCCCCCCGGCTATCTTCATAAACATGTCTTACAAGGCCTCGACCTCTGACCGGCCGATGCAAGGTCATTCAGGTGGGCGTCACACTGCACGCCCATACAACACCAAAAGGCCAAACAGTCAAATGACAGGTAAAGCTGAGAGCTGTGGCCTAATGACCACCATCAGGATCATTTGCTGCAGGGCTGGGATGTCTGCAGGTTAGGGCAAAGGCTACACTAACAGACAAATGGCTACAGACTGTCCCTCTACTGATACAGGATCAGCAGACATCTTTTTTTTTTCAACTTTATTGCCCTTAAGAGCAATGAACATACAATTAACACTGCAGAACAAAATCACCTTGAGTGTAGGTTTTACCTGACATAGATGCACATGTGGCTGAATATTCATCAAACAGCACTAGAGGACACACAGTTACCCATGTGCACACCCTCCGTGGACATTATTACATGCATCCTTCCATATATAAACACAAATTACATGCATACATACATATTAAACATATACATACATGTACATATGTGCATACATATGATTTCCAACCATAGTAATTAATAACTGCTGCCCATCTCTTTTTGAAAATTGGGAGTTTTCGCATTTGTTCTATACCACATGTTTTATTTTTCTCATGTGTAAGCCTCTTTCACAGCTGTATTTAGAGGAATTACTGATGCAAATTTGGATTTAGTTGTCGTCATCTGGTGTTGGAGATTACAGTTTGGTAGTGGGTCATGTCTAATAAATCAATTTAAAGAATAAATGAGATATTAACTTAAAGACTTCATGAGGCATTTTTCCCATTATAGAGCTCTAATATTTTCGGAGCCAGGCAGTAATTATAATATTTATTGGGGGGGACACATGGTATTCAAAGTATTCAAATCTACTTAACATGTCCCTCCAAATATATTGATTAAAAAAATACTTGTATATATATACAGTATATAAAAAAAGCCAGGCTATGAAAGGCAACCGCGCACCGCCACCTAAAAAAATCATTAGCAAATGTTATCATAGTCATAAATAAGCATAACAAATTGCTATTATTATTATTACTACTGGCTCGAGTATGACAGTGTACTGCACTTCTGTATGTGGTTTGTGCAAGTGGCGGTGCTGTACCCCACCAGAGGCCGTAACTCAACTGTTGTGGGTCGGTACAATCAGTGTCAAACACGATACTGTCTATTTCATTCCTTTAAATGTATTAACAAAAGTGTAACATAAGTGTTATGTATGTAACAGGGTCAGTTATACAGCAATAATATGTATAACAAAGTCAGATATTAAGTATTGTAATCACACAAAATTAGTTTCAGTTGACATTGCCTGACACACTTAGGCCTCCATAGTTAATATGTGGAAGGTTTGATACTCAGTTTCTGTGCCCCTACGTTCACCTTTGGGTGTACCCCACCTATAAAGGGGTGTCTCCCGCCTTACCTCTCCCCTTTTGCTGTTGTGCTCCATGGGAGAGGTAAGCAACATTGCTCTTGTAGCAGTTTCTGTGTTTTAGCACTGTTAAGCTAAGATAGCATTTTTCAGCCTAAACTTATTGTATAAAATGCTAGCATATTCTTGTGTCACTTAATTTGTGTAGGGTCACTTGTAAGGAATAAATGGAGATCGCCTCCAAACAAATCCACGGTCTGGGCCTCTTCATATCAACACAACACAGACAACACTAGAGTTCACCGGTGACATGAAGGCTACATCACTGTCGATTGTTATAGTCTTTTGAAGTATTAGTACGTCATAAAAAGGTCATAAAAAAGGTCATAAAAAGTCACAGTATAGTATGTCACCAAAAGAGAACATTATAAATGTAAGAGTATGATATGTCATAAAAATGTCATAAAAAATTCAGAGTGTGTGCACTGTTACTGTGTGGCCCTCAATCATTTGCTGGCTTCCTTAAAAACACTCAGTGATGAAAACTTTGAGAACCCCTGATCTAAGACTTTTGTTTCAAAATGCTCTTAAATTGTCAGTTTAGCTGTTAAGCCCCTAAAATGTCTCCTGGGGGAGAATTTTCCCCCTAAAACCACATATAGGTTTGGGTTGTCCCCCCAAAATGTTAAATAGGTGATACGGCCCTGCTTTGGAGTGAAATGCTGCAATTAAACAGAGCAGCTAAGGCAGTAAGTTTGGGGATGTAGTTTCTTGGCAGCAAGGATGAAGGAAAATCTACATTTCACATCTACAAACCATTTACAATCAACAAAAACAATGTTAAAGTTAGTTAAATTAGGAAGCTTTCAACTATGGTCAGTTGTGTATTCAGGTAAATATGAAATGTAAGTACTTACAGTTGAGTGAAACCCTGAAAACAAATTTAAAAAATCCCATTAAAACTGTACTGTAACCTCAAAGTAATCTTAAGTGTGTAAGTGTGTAACCTGGGTGTAAATCTGCCCATGAAGATGTGGTTTAAGAAATAAAGCTCATATATGGCTGACATACACATGCACACACGACATAAATGCCATGTGATTAGGGTCAACACGCAGCCTTGCTTAGGGGCTTTGGAGTTCAAAACATTAACCTCTAAGTATTTTAATCCTCTTGGTTTTTTGCTAACAGTGCTAAGTTGAGACCTGACTTAAGAACTACAATCACCTTTGGAGAACTGGGGATTATGCTCGTAAAATTGCAGTGCAATATTCTGGCCATAATGTTGCTTGTGAAAAGCGCAGAGTCACTGACTGACAGGAAATTTGTTATATAATAATAAAAAGAATTAAATTCTTGATAAGTGTTTTTTATCATAAGAGGTTGCGATGAACAAACAGCATTTCAATTTAGGGTCTGGCCTTGACCCTTGCCTAAATTTGAAAAGAGTAAATATACATCAAACTGAAAATGAGAGCTTTTCTAAGTTCCTGTCAGTGAATACGTCATGTTTTCCAGAATGTGTTTACGGTACAGTGCAGGAATGCGTCAGGAGGTTAGTATGACCCTGACCTTTCTCCTGAGTGGATCAAGCTCAGAGGCCACAACCTCAACCATACCCCCTTGACCTGAGCTGTGCTAAATACAGATTAGCTTGCAACAGGGTCGCAACACAAAACCTCACAGGAGCCACGCAGGCCAAACACCCACAAACATACTCACACACAACTGTAAGAAAGGGACTTTGCATACCAGTGCTTTTTGCATCAGTCTGAAATGACACAAACAGCTACAAATAAACAGAGGTGAATACAGTGAGAGCTTTAGTGCAACAGCTTGCCTTTCTCTTTCTTACACACAGCGTGACTACGCACTTTCTCTTTGTTACCACTGTGTCCATTCCATATAAAGCAGAATGGGTTGATACCAGCAGCTACAGGCACCAACAACATTGCTGCTGTAGTTAAAGGGGCAACTAAGAGCTGCTAAAAACATGTATAGATTGGCTGAACCCTAAAAATTGGATCTACACAGTTTCAAAAACTTGACTTTGACTTGTCTTTGATAAAGGCCCAGAAAGATAGAATATATAATTCAACAATCAAACTGGCTTGACATTGGATTTTGTGCCAGAATTCAATCACATTGAACCTGGTGCAAAGTGAACAAATTGGTTTAAATTTGTGATCAAAAGCAAATATGCCTCACCCTGTTCAACACTGTGACAAATGGGAAGGGAAATCTAATGTGACCAGACCTTGAGAGGAGTTAAGTGAAAGCAACTATGTGGGTGGAGCATGGGTGGGAAGGGGAGTACTGTGTTCTTTGTGATGGTTCATCAAGCTGTCGCAGTAAGCATGGAGCCCACACTGTAAGTAACTGCACTCCCTGAAGAAATATTATCATATTTTTGGAAAAATGAAACAGTGATTCTGGAGAGAAGCAGACAGAGGGGTCTATAGTCTGTGTTTGAAGGATTTATCCAGGATGTCAAACTGACTGAGATAGTTAGAAGCTAAAGCCGAACTATAGGCTACAGATCACAGATCACCACCACATCACTGCTGATCACCACAGAAGACAATGAATATAAAGGGAAACTTTGCTGATACTGAACCATCTGCTGATACTGTGGCATCGCAGTGTGTGCAGATGAACAGTGTTTGGCTTCACCTTCGTGCTGCTGCCGGCGGTCAGACCTCCGCCACTGAGCAGGCAGGGATCTCCGGGGGGAAGTCAAACAGTGACAACAACAACAACCTCAGCTGACCCCTTTCAACCCAAACGAGCAGCATCTCTACTCTGAGCTCCCTCTGGATGCCTGAGCTCCTTACCCTATCTCTAAGACTGAGCCCAGCCACCCCATGGAGGAAACTCATTTCGACCGCTTGTATCCACAATCTCATTCTTTCGGTCACTACCCAGAGTTCATAACCATAGGTGAGGGTTGGGACGTAGATGGACCAGTAAATAGAAAGCTTTGCCTTCTGGCTCAGCTCCCTCTTCACCACAATGGTCTGACACGGCGCCCACATCACTGCAGACACCGCACCAAACCGCCATCTCATGCTCCATCTTCCCCTCACTCGTGAACAAGACCCTGAGATACGTGAACTCCCTTGCTTGAAGCAGCTTTTTGTGGTACTATCCCCATTGGAAAAACAGTGATGAGTCACTAAATAATACCCATGTTTGGTGTCTAAAAAACCTGCTGGAAATACAACGAGGACTTGGTGAAATACAACTGGTTATGTTGTTTGTTGATCTCAAACAGTGGTCTGCAGCTTGGCAGGCATCTCGCCTAGATGTCACACCATCCACAATCCCCTCCACCTTCTGCTGTCAAAGTTAGCTCATATACTACGTCACTTTAGAAACACTGATATGACAGGTATGAAAAAGTAACATATTCATGGTTTGCAGAAATGTATAATACCAACATTTTCTTCTGGCAGCTGGTCTGTCTCACTTGATTGCTTTGTTGAACATGATTTCAACAGACTGCAAAAGTGAAATAGAGCCAAATTGCCTCATATTGTTGTGCTGAGGTGTACACATGCCATGATTCTCTGCAGTTACATTACTTTTTTCTTCACACCTTTATTTTTCAATGCTCTGGTTTAGATTCCTTTTGATGTGACCTCACACAAAGAATTCAAGATATTAAGATAATGGTTATAAAAGATGCAGCATAATAATGGGAGCTTTAATGGTTCCTGGACATGCTGGGAGTGGGCACACATGCTCGTCTGACACCTTTTTCACTATTTATCGCACCTAATTGTCTGGAAAAAAACAAGGACAATATCAAGGCTTTCAGTTTTTTTTCAAAGGATAATACCAGTGTAATTTGCTATTATCATCCTATAAACAGCAAAACAGCCTATTGTCCTGCTACTGTCTTGTTTTGCTGGTCGCCTCGAAAACAATGCTCCAATTGTTGTCGGAAAATGCATTCATAGTCACAGCATGAGGAGACATACTGCTGCTTTTACATCCTGTTAGACATGATTGAAATTAATGATACCACTAATTATATGCTGGTGTACTATACTGCTAATTATCATGTTTAATGTAACTGTTTAGCTTTTGATAGCTGTGCATTGTTAATTCAGCTGGTGGAAAAGGGTTAAAAAAATAAAAGACAGAAAAAACAAAAAGGCAATATCCAGCTATAAACCTTCACTTTGCTTTCCTTTGCTCCTGATTGATGTTTCCATCCTTCTGCAGCTCCATTATTAGCTCTCACACACAGACCATTAGCAGCACCTCTGAAATGGGTTCCTCTCTGGTTTCCCCACCAGCTGGTTTATGAGTAAAGGATCTAGTGTTCTTTCTGACTGGACATGGTGCTACTACCGCTCAGTCCATGTTGGACTTTTGTTGTCTTCCTCTATGTGGAGACATGCCAACCACAGTTATACAGTGGGGCTGAATGGATACACATAACTCATTGAAAGCAGTTATTATTAAAGTTCCTTTGGAAATACTTCTTGATAATGTGGCCTTGAATGGCGACTGCACTGCAGTGCTGTTGTACAACTAATTTATTAGTCTGCCAGTTTAATGATAGCAACAAGCTTGGCCCTGTGGTCAAGGCTTCACACTCTGGTGCAGGAGATTTTTTGATATATTTTTTTACTTTTGTGCTTTTTCTATTTTTTTTTACCATGTTCTGATCTAAAAGAGGAACATAGGTACTGAAGGACAAATCTACGATCAATAAAAAGAGAAAAAATCTTCCATCTGCATAAAGAAATGTTTGTTTTTGAGTGTAAAGTACGTTCATATGTCCATTAAAAAGTAAAGAATGTTTAGCATTTCAATGAAGTACATCAGTCATCAGTGTCAAAATGCGTTCTTTTAATTTTCAGGGTTTTTTCCCTTTTCAACAGATGAAAGATTTAACAGATGAATACTGTGTAAAGCAGGATCAAAGTAAACATGAGGCTTTTTCAATGCACTGTTCAGGTCAAAATATCACGTGTCAAGAACCAGAGTGTTAAATATAATACATTACACACAAAAATAACCAATAGGCCCACACTGCTTTCATTGGTGAAGGCTATAATTGTAACTTGAGCAGTTTGCAGCACACATCCTCCCTAAACTTGAAAATGAAAATAGCATAGAGGACTTCACGGGTCCAAAATTATGGACCCAAACCTTAAATAGGGTCAGGAAATTTGTTCCGAGATCCAACTGGATTGGATAATTATTAAAAATGTGTATAACCGACCTGTTTTTGCTTGAGATATTAGAGACCTGACTCTCTGTATGTATGAGAGGAGAGAGACTCGAGACCCGGGACCAGGCCTGCCCCCAACTTTCTGGCACTGTCACTCAGCCTTTTCTTCACTTTTACTATGGATCTTGTAATCTGATCCTCAGTCAGCCTAATCATCGTGGAAGTTACACACAAAGTGCTTATGAATCATCAGAGGTCTTCTTGGATCCGCCCGGGTATTACGACGATGATGATGCTCCACAGTAATGGAATGGGACCTGACCCACACCTGACTGACCATAGTAAAGCACGAACCTGAACATGTATGGGTCCCAGGTTGGGTCTTGGGGATAGATGGATTGCTACACGAGCCTACCAGGCCCATAGTGTCAGGGGGCCCTCTGGTCTTCATTTGTAAAATGTCACTCAAATTAACACATGCTACTAACCAGGAAGACACTTGAAAAAATGACCTCAAAAATACCACAAAGAGATGCAAAGGAACTTCAAAGACACACGAAATAACTACAAAACAGGCAGTACAACCACAAAAAGACGCAAAAATGACTTTAAAGTGACATAAAACAATTAAAAAAAGACACAACAAGACAGGAAAATACATCAAGGACACCCAAAATACTACAAAAAGACACAAAACATATACAAGGAGACACAAAATGACCACAAAGAGATGCAAAGGAACTTGAAAGAAACAAAATAAGTACAAAATGGGCAATACATCCACAAAGAGACATGAAATGACCACAAAGTGACACAGAACAACCAGAAAAGACACAAGATTCCCCCAAAATGACACAAAATTACCTCAACAAGACACAAAATTACCCCAAATACACTTAAGTGACAACAAAAAAGACACAAAACAACCACATGGAGACACAACCACAAAAAGATGCATAGACTATAACTAGATGGGGAAAAAAAACACTTGTCTTTCTTCCATGTAGGTGAGGTAGTGGGGCCTTTTGCATATCTGTGCCCAGGGGCCAGTTGTCTCATAACCCACCCACTGTTGTGAGTCCTACAGTTTTGGTAGACCCATGAAGGCCTCTATCCTAGAGTTTACTGACCTCTCACAGTGAGTAGTGAGATCAGCAAAGTTGTTAAGCTACATAGGCTACTTGTTTCTCAGAATTGTTGGTGGAAAGTGATCGCTATTGACCATCCTGGGCTGACATCACTGTTGTTTGCCTGATATGGACCTGGAAGAGAGGATCTAAGTTCATAATGCATGATGCTTGTTGTTTTTAAGTTGAAATAATAATATTGTATTATTTAGGGAATGTTCTAGTGATTGAAGAATATAACTGTATCATGTCTTGCCTCAAATTCCCATGTACAAAGATGACACAATTCCATCTGTAGAGCTTGGCTCTCATGTGAGGTCTGATCACGATCTCAGCATGATCGGAAATCTGAAGCCAAACATGGTGCTCCCTCCTCCTCTTCCTCCTCCAACTCAATGCACAGTCTCCACTCAGAAATATGGAAATAGCGTGGCAGTGTATGAATGAGAGGAGAGCAGAACGCCTCCACAGCCGAGCGGAGGAGTAAAAAGGAAGAGTGGACGTCACAGTAACAGAGAGTGCGTGGGCACAAGAGGAAGAGTGGGAGTGAATTTGTGGGAGACATTCCAGTATAACTCTCAATCTGTCTTTTCTCTCTATTCATCACAACTACATCACCCTTAATCTAATAAATAACTCCTCTCAGTACCTTCCTTTTGATTTATAGGTGAATCAGTGATGCCCTGTACCCCTGCGCTGTTATGTATGCATTAAATGGCGCTTGGCAATTAACACCATTAACACCAGCCAATATTTTGTCGCCCCTCCTCCTGTTTTGCAGCAGCTTGTCCATCTGCTGATGAGAAACAATGTCATGAGGAAAAAATATGACTGCCCTTGTCATACTTATTCTTAAAAGAATAATATGACATACCACTTATTCGCTCTCTTGCTGGGAATTAAATGTGAAAAACAATGGTTGTCCAGTAGATATAAGGCTACAGCTACCTGATAATTAGCTTAGCTTAGCATAAACAGTTAGCCTGCCTCTGTCCAAAGGTGACAATTCTGCTAACCAGTACCACAGACTGTATGAAAATAATGGACTTAGCCACTGTAACATCACCCATTGGTTTGTGATGTGACTTGAGTTAAGCATTTTGGCCGTTGCCATCTTGGATATTTGAAGCCAGAAGTGATCAAATTTGTATAGGGGGGTGGTTCTGTGACAGTAGTGCCTCTCTGTGAGTTATATAAAAAATTCACCCCCATACAGTTGTCATGAATCGGGAAATTAGCTATTTGAGACCAAATCATGGATGTATGAGGAGAACTGGATATAGTGTTGGAGGCACGGCTCCCTGTGAAAGTGACACATGAAGCCCAAAAAGGTTGGTTTCACAGTTATAAAATTACCTTACCTTATAAAATTACCTCCGCATCACTTGGTCTATACAGTACGCTTACTAGAAAATTTCACCGACTGAACGATTAACTTCCGCAGGCCGTGTCAGCTACTTCCAGTTTAACCCTTTGCTAAATTGAATGGGGATAAAATGATTTAATTGTGCAGTTCTTTATCAAACCGAATCAATCAAATCCTCATCATGAAACAAGTCAGTTGTGGTAAAATATATCCACTGATTTACAATGTAAGTCTATGGGATAAAATCTTCTTGGGCTCAATGGAATCACATGACAAACCAGGAAGTTGTGAATCCATAGTTTGGCCACTGTGTCAAATTGGCTTCAAAGCCTGGTGCAGTTCCTTGGAGCTTGGACCAAAACTTTTTTTTTTCTACTAGGCTGTAAACATGTTTATTTCTACTGTCCAGTTTGGAGCGTTTGGAGCCAGCCACATGTGGCAATTTGAGGAACTACGGTTTTGGGCACTTCTGCATCGGCATTTTTTAGCCACAGATGTTCCTGCTTGACCAGCACCTCTAAAGCTTACTAATAAACAAGTTATATCTTGTTTGTTTAATCCATACAAAAACAAAAATGTTAAACTGACAAGTGCTTTGCTAAGCTAACAGGCTGCTGGCTGCAGCTTCATATGTAATGGCCATAATTTAAAGTGGCATCTATCTCCTCATCTAACTCATGGCAGAAAATCAAACAGGCACATTCCCCAAATGTCTCACTGTTGTATTGACTACATAAGAATTTAGGCTGTGATAGGAAGGAGCATAGCATTTAGGACTATTAACTATTGTGCTAGAATGACAGTCAGCACAGTGCAGGAGGGTCTGCTTGGCCCTTCTGGACCGTTAGTACAATCAGATGGTTGGCATTCATGGACCGTCCATGTCTAGAACTGGAAACTGAGAGAGAGGATGGGACATGATGTGTGTGGAAGTCAGACAAAAAGGAAACCATAGAAACCGGCCACAGAGATGGAGGCGTAGCTGCCAGACGGAAGAGAGAGGGTGAAAAGGTGAAGAAATACTCTGTGTGAGATTACATCCCATCCCATCACAACCTGGCTTTGACATCTTGCTTGTCATAACTACACATGCAGAAATCAAACCGCTGATTAATATGTGGAGGAAGCAGAGCAGGAATGTGGATATCTGCTGCTACATAATTCATTTATCTGCACAGAGCATCTGTTAATTGACAAGGGCCTTTCAGACAGGAAGAGCAGCACACAGTCTGGATGTATGCATCCTTATTCTTTGGTTGCAGTTCACATTTGTGGAGCTAAACAACGTAGAGAAAAAGGTACACTTCATACGGTCCAGTCTTCACAACACTGAGGAATAGTGATTAGGTACTGTTCTTTCCGAGAGCGAGAAGAGGATTGTGGGTGTTGTGTGAACATTAGCAGCTAAGGGTGTGAAGACTCATAGTTAAAATTACATTTTCAGTACAGCACAACTTTTCCTTCTTGTAATTACCCAGATATGTCATTAAAATCAGGGATGATTGGTTAAAAACAATATGTATTGTAGTGTAAGCACATATACGGAGGACTGAAATATCTCATCCGTGACTAACCAGTATTTCATGTCATGATGAACAAAACTGATGATAACACTTTCCTCAGCTTTTCTAGTCTTCTCACATCATAATGTAAATTACCAACTAATGATTATTAAACTATATGTTGGGACGAAATGCACAATTGATTATGCATGACACTGCCATCTGTCTTAATGTCACTCCATCGTATAAAGGGTTGGGGGAGAGCTCTTGGCTCACTGCACAGTATACATTGGCTGCGTTTAAAAGACCACACCGTAACTTACATACTAATTTACACAGCAGACAAATCTATAACGGCACATGATACTTAGTAAATAACCTTTTACCGTGTTTCATGCTAAATTACCTCAGTTAATATTACAAGCTGGATGTGGGAATCTCTCACCGACTCGGCTGCTTCATTTACATGCTGAGTGAAGTCATCACTTACCATAAGCACCATTAACAAATGTGCTCCTGCTAAAAGAAGCCTAAGTACAACAGATGAAAGGACCACGCATGCTGAAGCCTTCCAGCTACAACTACTGATGCTGAGAATGCTTAACAACTGAGTGGATGCTGAGGTTGTCAAAGAAAAAAAGAACCGAAAATTGTGTAATATTACAAAGATTTGATTTTTATATATTGTGTATTGGCAGCACGGTGGTGCAATGGTTAGCATTGTCGCCTCACAGCAAGAGGGTTCCTGGTTTGAACCCGAAGTAGGGGGTTTGAAACCTGGCATGGGGGAGCCTGTGTAGAGTCACATATTCTTCCTGTGTCAGCATTGGTTTCTCCGGGTTCTCCGGCTTCCCCCCACAATCCAGAGACTTGCAGGTGACTTTAAATTGGCTGTATATTACATTATTATATTATAATACTGATACTTTGGGTCCCCAAGCCTGTAACCAGTATGTCTGTCAGTAAGGCATCCCTGTCTTTGACTTGTGCCCCTGGTTATCTGATGACATTTTCCACAATGTTGTTTGCTCTCTTCGAAATCTGGATTGTTGATTTTCTCAGCAGCTGGTGAATTATTGAACAAAGCTATCATCACACCAGCAGACCAAGTATTTACAGTACTATTAGGATTGTTGTGGTGTTAATGGGCCCTTCCATTAGCCTCTGTGAAGGCCAGAGTAACACCTGCATCAACAAAAACACACACACATGTACACACACGCTCGCAGACATAAATGCTGTCACACAGTTATTGTGGGGAGGGGGGGCTACCCTCATGGGAGTTAGTTGTTTTTCAGCAGTGGTCTGAACGCGTCAGAAAATGTGCTTACACCATGGCAACGCATGCTGGCTCAACAGTATTACGGACTGTGCTGTCCTTCAATGTCTCAGGAGACTCCAGATTAAACACAAAATCTCATACATGGAGCCCTTTGGCAACAGCATGTGTGAAGGATGTCACAGAGCTCTAAAGACTCTGCCTTTCTTGGTCGCCTTCTGCTTGTGTATGCATGTGTGTTTCCAACCTATTTGTGTGACACGACTATTTCCCATCATCATCAGGGGCAACGAGGGGAAAGCTATAAAAGACTGTAACCGTGAACCCCTCCAGAGAGATAGGGGACGCCTTTGGCCTTTCACTGAGCCCTGGAAACTTCCATGTTTACAGACTCCATCACTGACTCCTCTGCTCCTCTATCAGCTGACAAACTGTTATGTAAAGCAACATAGTGGCAACAGCATGGTTGGCTGGTATTTGATTCACTTGCTGACCTAGACGCTCATATCATTTCACTCTCTCACTCACACCTGCTTCTAAAAAACACATTTTTCCTCCTTGCCACCTGCACATTTATAAGATTGTATGGGTTATTATGTTTTATTATGTTTGCTTTTTCCCCAGACAGTAATTTGCACATGCATACATATGCAAATATTACACTACACATCACTTTTTAATTGAAATTAACTGAAGAGACACTTAAAAATGAATTAAAATGACCCTTCACTAAGCCCCAAACCCCCTTGGTTACTGTTAGTTTGTCTCTCAAGTCTGCATGTATGCTGTTTATCATGATATCAATGACAGATTTACTCTTCAACAGTGGTTCTCAAATGGTGTGCCATGATGCAAATCCAAGTGTGCCGTGGGATTTTGTGATAACGACACATTATTATTGCAATATTCAACTGGGCCTATACAAAAGGCTATGAATGAATTTTTAATTGACTGTATCAGTATGTTGTGCACACCCATTCCTAGGCTATTGTGCACAGATATAAATACGGGTGAGCCTTGAGATTTTGGCCTTGGGCATAATAAGTTTGAAAACCACTGCTGTAGAAATCTGTGTGAACAATTCTATAAACAAGACGGGTCTTTGATTAAATTCAGAAGTAAACAATTTCTCATTTCTAGTCAGTGTTGGGGTCGTCAATCAAAACAAGTGATGTATTACACATTACTTATTACTTCTAAAAAAAATAGGAATGCATTACTTTACTTAATTACTCCCTGTAGACAGCTGTTGGTTACACTATTCATTACATTAGCATATTTTTGTGTAACATCACACGAGAGGCACTGTCATGTAGGCCCTTAACTGAGCCTTTGCTAAGCCCTGTCTCCTTTGTGATTTTCCATCAAGTTTTCTCAGCAAAAATGAAAAACGAAATAGCATTTTTAGAGAAGCAGACGGAAGTCTTTGAAGGACATATCCAGAATGTCAAACTCACTCATAAGCCAAAAGAGGTTAACAACACAAAGACAGACGCTAAAGCCTAACTATAGGCTACTATAGGTGCTGCCAGCTGCCGGACCTCCACCGGTGGACAGGCGAGGAGCTCAAGGGAAAGCCAAAAAACATTCATCTGCACACACTGCGATGACACACAGCTGACTGAACAACAGTTTCCTTGCTTCCCTTCACTGGTTCCTAAAAAGTAGCATGTGTAACTATACATTCAGTAGCCTATACCTTGAGTAGCTAGGTAGCTAACCCTACGCTTTTCAGGGTTTGATTTTGGTGTGATAGTTTCCAGGAGAAGCTCCCACACAGTGTCAGTCCTGAACAGGTTTTATCTGACCTATGCTGTAACCTAAGGACCTGCTGCTCTGCCTTGGACCTAATGCTAGGTTACTACTGTAGTTATCAAACCATTAAAATGTTTCAGACCTATATGTTAATGTCTCATCCTGCTGGCAGAGATTTGTTCATCTATGCCCATCTATTTGTCTCTTCATGGGTCCATTTCTGTCCTTTGTCACAGTCTCTGTCATCAGGCCTACAGCACTTACTGTCGACATATCAAGAGGTCAGGCCGATCATCACAATCATCTCTACATCTCTGTTATAACCGTAGGTGTGGAAGAGACGTCGGATCCTTCAATCTTAATCAAAAAGTCACATTATTTTATGAACTAGTATAAGCTTTGTTGTTGTCGGTGCACGTGAGGGCTGATTGTTAGCTGTAAGCCTTTCCTGACTGGAAGTTCCTAAATGATCTGAATTGATGCTGACAGACCCATGCTGTGTCTAGTCTCTATTTATTAAAGGTTGACAGTGTGTAACTGAAGAAAAGACATTGCCTCTGATGAAGACAAGTGAAAGCGTGGAAGGCGGTGGTACAGTAAATTCTCCCATTTCACTACCGTCACACATGAAAGCTCAGATTGTCAACCACCCAATTTCTTGCATATCAAAGCTCCTCTCACATGCTATCACTGTCAAAGCCCGTCTCATGAGGCCGCAACCTGCAAGACCACTATTTCGTGGATCCCAAAGGCCTCCAAATGCAAATGTACATCTAATGACTCACCCCTATATATCCTTTCAATATATAATTTATTCTGTACACAAGGGCAGCCATGCGTTGACCAAATGCCTTCCTCTATACCATGCTTCTGGGGGTTTAATCCTTCTTTCATATATGGCTGTTTGCATTTTCACTGCCATCTGTGTTTTGATTATTCTTGGTTGGCATTTAATATCATATACAGTAGGTCTTGGTAGAACATCTTTTTAAGCAAATTCATGCAGATTGAACTCACTTTAATATTTTTTTTCTCGGTCTACCTGCATTGTATACAGTGCAGTATGTGCAGATATACATTCCATTACCTGCATACACATGACCACATGCACACATGCACTCTTACCATCATGCTGAAACCCCATTAAACAGAGAATGGAACGAGTGAAATGTTGGTATGTAAATGTATGTAAATGAAGAGCTCTGCTACAGCGTGTGTCACACTGAATGGCGACAGACACTTTCACTATTACGGTAGCTGCAGTAACAAAACCTCAACGCCGTGGTCCTCGGGCTCCCTGCCCCCTCATGTCAAACCTTCATACTGGGTTTCATTATTCAGTGCACTCCTCTCTTAATTGTCTAACAAAATCATTATATCTGAAATTTGGAATTGTGCTTAATGTATGCATAATTAGGCCCTATCTTAATCAATTACAGCCATCTAAATTAAACCACGGATTCATTATTGAGTAAATGATCAAGATCTTAAAGCGTCTCCATAGCCTGGTCTTATTTGCAGCACTGCTGGATGTATAATGTGTTAAGTATATTAAAAAAATATATAAAATCATACAGTCCTGATTGCCCAATAATGGACACATTTTATTCAAACTTGGAAGAGAACGTCTAGAAGGATGAAGCTGGAAATATTCTATATTTTTGTAACTGTCAGCAAATCCAATGGAAAGACATAATCCAGCAACACATTTGTCTCTCTTTAAATACTTTTCCTACTCTTTCTGTGACCCCCATTCCCAAGCCAATGCTCTCCTAGTCTTTGATAACAGGCCGCAAATTTGGATTTTTAAAAAAGACTGAACAAGTTTCTGTAGCACTGTATGTTTTAGCAAGTGAATAGTGAATTTCTTGGGGACTATTTTCAGTGGATTAATACACATTTGTGCTCTAGTGCAGAGGCTCTCAATTAACCTTTCACTAAGCCCTGCCCCTTTGTGATGGTCCATTGAGCTCTTGAAACAAGTATGGCGCCCACACTGTAACTAACTGCACTCCCTGGAGAAATATTATCATATTTTTGGAAAAAATGAAACAGTGATTGCAGAGAGAAGCAGACAGAGGGGTCTACATTCTGTGTTTGAAGGATATATCCAGGATGTCAAACTGACTCAGCAGCAACAACAGGTTAAAAAGTTAAAAGATAGTTAGACGCTAAAGCCGAACTATAGGCTACAGATCACAGTGTAAAAGTGAACCACCACATCACTGCTGATCACCACACAAGACAATGAATATAAAGGGAAACTTTGCTGATATTGAACCAGCTCTGTGGCATCACAGTGTGTGCAGATGAACAGTGTTTGGCTTCACCCCGTGCTGCCAGCTGTCATACCTCCACCAGTGGACAGGGAGGGTGAGCTGGGCAAAAGCAGCATGTGTATTCAGTAGGCTATACCTACACTTCTCAGAGTTTGATTTTGGTTTTGGATTGGGAAAGAAATGCATATCTCCTTCCAACTCCTCCAGGTAAGAAATATCGTTATCACACATGCCAACGTCAAGGCACATTTAGCTCGAAATCCACAAACCCAGCCTGAAAATGAAGGAAATGTGAAATGATTGCATGACCGTCTATGGAGCAACATCAATGCTGTGTAAATGTTTATGTGAGACTACTTTAAAATAAACTACACGTTAATCGTAAAGAGGAAAAATGACACCCTATGCAACACTGTGGCTCTTTTGTATGTTACTGGAAGAAGAACAATGGAGGTGGATGGCACAGAGGGATAAGATATCAGGCTTTGACTACACAAACGGTGCTTGTTAGTTGGATGAATTGTTGGTTTTGGTGTTTTCATGGGATTTGTTGGCAACAAGGACAATGTTGAATGTCACCAGACTCATCGTGTGTCGGTGTTTTGGTGTTTTGGTCTGTGGATGGACTCATTCAGATTTTGGTGCATTTAACAAAAGCTTAACCAAATAAAAAATCACTTTTATTGAATAAATATTAATTTACTGGTTTGAGGCAATAAGTTAAGGATTCTGAGCTCTGATCGTACACTGCTTTTAAGGAATAGAAGATGAACAAACTTCTACCTAAACCTAAAATACAGTTGATAATGGGTTGCTGGATGAAGATGTTCCAATATTGTTGATTCAGGATGCAGACAAACCTAGGTATCTGTCCCACAGGGGGTGTCCAGTACACAAGAAGGACATTTCCTGTGTTCTCTGGCAATCAGTCCACCACCCCCTCACATCCTCCCGCCCCCGTGGTTGCCAAAACCACTCCATTACTCCTCTAGCCACTACCCACACAGCAAGCCTCTGACTGATGAATGTGCAAGCAGACAGAGTATTTTACCCTACTATATACTACACATGCTATCTTCTCTGATCTCCACCCACCACACCAGCTCAAACGTTTTGAGAGAGATACGCCGCAGAAGCTTCCAGACTATATGAAGACAACCTACGAGAAAAGCTTTTTTCTCGATATGGAGATATGTCTGATTCACTATAAAAGAAGAAGATGGACGCAGATCATTCTGAAATGTTAAATATTTAAGAGCTGCAGGCCTCCAGCCAATAGAAGGGAGGGGGGATGGGGGAGGAGGACTGAAAGTGAGAAAGATGAGGAAGGAGCATGTAGAACGATATAAAACTCCATCCTTCTAATTTCAGTGTAGACTTCATTACATATTCATGTGATGGTGCAACCATTATGTATGTGTGTGCTTCGCAGCCTGTGATCATATATATTACCCATCACTTCCACTTTAATTGCATGCAGCTGAATGAGGGTGGGCTCATATCAATAATTCTAATAATACATGAAAGCAAATATTCTCGTTTTTTAGATTATTTGCTTGAACGCTCTCTCTGGAATGTTGGATGAATGTATTTATGAACGTAAATGTGTCTGGGATGTGCTATTATGACTGATTCTTTCATTAGCGGAGCTGGTGTGCACGCGTGGCCCTGTCTGTATGTGTGTGTATGTAGCTGTGTATCTGTGTGCATGTTCACGTGTGTCCCTTTGGCTCCATATAGATTTTCATTACAACCCCTATCAACGTCCAATTTATTAGATATTATGTCTCAACTTGTAGCATGTTGCACCTCAGATAAATGGGATTATGGTGCTGTTGTGTGCCTCTGTGAGGGCCATTCAACAAATTATTTATGTTATTTGAAGTTTATGTGCCATGACTAATAAAATTTTAAAACCATTACAAAACAAGACAGATTAATTTAAGAACAAAAATAATAACTGCAGGGCCAGCTGGTAAGCATCCACCTTTATTCCACATGTCGCCATCATGTATACTGCTGAAACAGTACAGTAAATCACAGATGATGATAATAAATACATTAAGAGCTAAATAATACACTATGATCAAACTTTGCTTTTGTTACTACACAAGTAGCAATGATAGTTCAAAGTGAATATTCAAACCAGGGACATTGCAGTTGCATAGTACGCACTGTAGACTGCAAAGCAAAGTGTTGTTTTCCAGTGTGAAGTAAAATCAATGCAACCTGAATGCGGACACTGGTGATGAGTTCTAAATTGCTGGACATACACAGTACAACTCCACTACAGGATGTGATGAAGGTGTAATTAAAGCTGTATATCAGATGAGCTAATAACCTTCTAATGGCACCATTAAACACTAGAGACCATCTTGTATTGGGATCACTCCAGCCTCAATATCTGTGACTGAAAGTTCAGGCAAGACACGATGTCAAGCTCAACTCACATCCCAGCTACATCAGCTGATCTCAAACAGCACAGTCAACTGATGGAGCAGCTGACTGATGGAAGGGAGTCAGCTGAGAGATCACAAAATTCCTTTCTATGCTATCAATTCTCAAATCTCATTCAGGCGCATGGAAGGGCAGAGAGGTTTGCTCTCTCTGCCTCAGGCTTTCCTCATTTGCATGTGGAAAGGCAGACAGGTGTACTCTCGCCGGCCTTCTATGTAGGCCACAAGGAAAGGCTGGCCGTGCAGTTGTTATTTTTGTTCATACCACCAAATATATCCTGCAAATGGAAATGAAGTTTTCTTTGACTTAAGTGCACCTGACTGAATTATATTTGAACAAGAAAGTTGAGCTGTGCAGGAGCGAGGGGTGGATCTGAGTCACTGTGGTGACGCCTCGCAGACAGCTTATCACTCAAGTGGCCCCGCCCTTAAATGCATAACTTTAAACCTTAATAAAATGTAAATGGGTGAGTTATATAAAAATTCATCCCAAGTGAATTTAGCTACAAAGACGAAAACGGTATTAGTTTTGTACAAGGCTGTAAACACTTACATTTACGTTTATTTCTGCTGTAAAGTTGGCTGTTTTAATGTGCGTGTCTATTGGGACTGACTCACTAACTGGTGCCAGCCTCAAGTGACCATTCAAGTAACTGCAATTTCTGGCACTTCTGCGTCGTTGTTCAGCCCCAGAGGTTGCTGTTTCACATAAATACCTTGTGAAGTGCTCAAAACTGCTATAGTTCCAGTTACAGTAGGTGTCTCCAGGACCACATTTTGCCATGATGACACACACACACATACTCACAAGGTGAAAACTTTACCAGCCATCCATTCTGTTGCGGTAACAAAGGCTAATTCATACTTCATAACACAATTTGTGTGTGGGAATTAACACGGCTGTTCACAAACCATACATAATTGTGTTCCTTTTCACTGGTGATCCACTTTTCGTCGGGGAAAGCCCTCTTTGACCGGAGGGAGTGTCATCTTCTCATTTGTGGCAAAGTGTCATCAACATCTAATTTAAACACTTGATTGGCTAATTACACTACATGCATAATTTAACTCTGTGACCTGTCTTGCCCCCTTTTCTGTCCTGATTTAGATTAGTACCACAGCCCCACCCCCACACCCTGCATAAATGTATGCTGGGATTTACTGCATAGTGACACATCATCTCCCAAATTGATACAGTAGCACCATTACAGGAATTAACATACCCACACACACACACACACACACACACACACAGTATATACGTACACATGGCTTGTTGAGAGACGATTGCCCCTAATACTTGAATCAGCCATTCAGTTCTAGTTTTTTGTCATAAACTACTTTTTATGAGCCTCTAGACAGTGTGTATGAGTGCATGTCTGTGGATATACATGTGTATGTGTGTGCTGAGCAGTGTGTGTAACAGGTCAAAAAACAGAATGCTAAAGGCCAAATAAGAACAGTGGTGCCCCCACAGTTTTTTTTTTAATAGAGGTAGCCAGATAACGCAGCTGAATATCTTGGGGTGGCACACCAAAACCACAAGCCATAACTGTATTTCAGGAATTCTATTATGCTGTTGTAGTATTTGGGCTAGCTGATAACTATGTTTAATATGAGAGTTAAGGAAGCACATACTGATATACTGGTACAGTTAAGATTTAAGTTCCACAACAATCCTGTTGTCTTGCTCAACACCTGTTCAGTGTTTTTTTTTTTTATTGTTTTTTTTTGGGGGGGGTGGGCATTTTTTGCCTTTAATTGATAGGACAGTGAAGTGTGAAAGGGGGAGAGAGAGAGGGGGAGACATGCAGCAAAGGGCCACAGGCTGGAGTCAAACCTGGGCCGCTGCGGCAACAGCCTTGTACATGGGGCGCCTGCTCTGCCACTAAGCTACCGATGCCCCTACACCTGTTCAACGTTTTGAATGAGGTCCTCCATCTTTTCGATTTGTGTCTCTGCCTCCGCTATTTTTTGATTAACGTTTGAGAGTTCGGGTATGACTTCGTTTAACTGTTGTTTGTATCTTTGTGAAAGTCCTGTATTTCCTCGAAAAGTCTTGTTAAACTTGTTGTTGCGTTAGCCTTGCCATCTTGTATCCCTGTGGGGGTTCTGTTCTCCGTGTTTTCCCAGGTTGCTGCCTCCTCAGCGGTGCCTTTCTTGTTTCCATCCTTCTTCCCCATTCTTGCCCCATTTAAAAATTCAGATATATTATGGAGTAATTCTGTTGTTGATGGGGCAAAATATGTGTTTTCTCAAGAAAGCGTTTGCTTTAGGCTGCCTTTTTGGGCAATGACATCACCAGAACCCCACTGCGTCCTTTTACGCCATCTTTGTGTTTTCATTAATCATCAAACCTTTGACAAGATGCATTAGTGATATCAGGAGAAAACAGAGTCAGTCCATACCTAGCCCTCAGCAGTCATTCTGAAGCATTTATACAAACCCTGACCTTTAACATCATGTGATCCAACAGCTGCGATCATCCTGAACCAGTGTTGTGTTTATCTCAGCCATATGCCCTAAAAAGTCATCCTGTGGCTCTGACACAACACAATAAGCACAGACTTCCATTCCGTCTGTGTTTAACACGGAGCTGCTGCTAGAACATGAAATCCATGTGGAACAATGTGACTTAGACACTCTAATGTGTCCCTTACAGCAGTGAGACCTGAATTATGGTTTCCTCTGTGAATCCTTTAGATCTTGTGTCCTGTATGTATTTATCCAGATTGTTTCTACAGCCAGTTTTGGTTGATTATACTTCTGTAAGGGGAATGCATATCAAATGTGTCTCAAGTGACCTGGATTAAGCTTCCTGGCTCCCATTTGATTTTATCTATGGGAAACTGGGGCTGTTGCTGCTAAAGAGAGAAGCCATTTAGCTAGAGAAGAGGTTTGTTGGTAGCTCGTCTTGGGTAGTCATATGGACTTTAAAAACAACCGGGTTGTTGTAGACAGTATCAACTGCGTTTCATGGTTTGTCAGGTTAAAGCACTCTACAAAGCTGAGTGGGTGGTCTTCGATGGTCAAAGACTCATTTGCTTTCACACTATACTTAAATATGGTCACATACACCCCTGACTGCCTCTGAATGTGACACCAGACCTGTTTATTATGAGGGGCCCTGCTGGGTCACCAGTGGCACTGGAAGTTGTGAGGAAGAATTTATTTTTGTTGTTCCTTGCTGTTTATTTGTTGGTTGTTATACCAACTACCAGATTTAATAAGCTGGGCACTCATGATCCTCAACCATGTTCATAGCTGGGGTTGTAGGCAACTTAGGCCCCTTTAATAAGACCCTTGAACACATTACTGCATATTTTTAGGTCAGTAAGTCTCCATGTAATGTGATGATACGTATGTATGTTACTGAAAATAACTCAATGTTGACATTTGGTTTCACACATGACATGAATAGCAGCCTCCTGGGTGAAAGTCCTGTGTTAAATTGAGCCATCTACCACCCCAACCTACTGCCTTATGCAGACTTACTCACTATACTACATCAACCAACCTCCTCCTTTGCTTCCATAGTAATTACTACTTAATATTACAGTGTAAACTGTTTTAAAGTACTTAATGTCTCATAATTTATTTATCTATTATGCTTTTGTTTGCTGGTGTTTTATTGTGTTTATATGTATATTATTGTTTTTCAGTATCTCAGTGGGGCTTAGCCTATCAAATAAAGGTTGCATTCCAGAGCTCTTTGTTTTGTCTCTACCAGTTATGTTGTTTGTTAATCTGTGGGTGGGCATTTAGCTGAGGTGTTCATTCAGAAACACTGGAATGAGTACAGAAGAGGACAAGCCAGACATATTATTACACTACAGAATGTGCTACTTTAAATGGACTAGTGTCTACAGCATTGTTCGTATTTACCTCATTTACCCTCCACTGGCATCATTTTGGTTTCATTATCAGTGCCAGACGTTCAAAAGCACAAAACAATGATGAGTACTACTGCATTCTCCTGTGTGTGTGTGTGTGTGTGTGTGTGTGTGTGTGTGTGTGTGTGTGTGTGTGTGTGTGTGTGTGTGCGTGCGTGTGTGAGAGCGAGAGAGAGATGGAGAACAAGAGAAAGACTGTTTTGGAGAAGGGAATGAATATTAGATCAGCAGGTCAGTTGGGGCTAAGTCACAGTAAAAATCAATGCAGGCTTAAACTACACACACACACACACACACTGGGATGGCTAACTTCCTACACACTGCTTTAAATACTGTAGATGCCACCCACGTTCCTTTAATCTTCCTTCCGCTGGCGTGTGGACTGTGTGATTTACTCTCAGGAAAAAACATCTACACATTGATTATCACTTTGCTGAAGCAGACAAAAACTATCACTACCACAACCATCTTGAGTCCTGTGATAACCTCAAGTGTCCAAATGGAAACTGTTGTTGTTTCAGTCACTCATTTTGACTGTTATCACTTCATCAAAGGGGCATCATTAGTGGTTATCACCCTGATAGATATACATCAGCAGGGTTGTGCTACACAGGCTAGTGGGCTCGGTGTTATGACCTCATTAAATGGCCTTTGGCATTGGGAGTAGTTTCGTTACTTTCACATTTGTTAGGTTAAGGCACAGATACTGCAAGGTTAGGACTGACAAAACATCATGGTTTGGTGTAAAATATATATGTTCTATACTACTATAAGCTAACATGACATACCTTTTGGTTAAGCAGGATTTATACTTTTGTGTCGAATTAATGCCATATCTACGGTGTAGTCTATGCGACGACATAGAGCCTACACCATACCCTATGCCATAGCCTGAAGTGCACCTCGCCAGACATGTAACTACTGTACACGTCGTAGGGACGTAGACCTCCTGTCTGTTTCTGTAAGCTGAAACCATTTCCCTCAATGGAAACAAAGCTTTCATTTACTTTAATTTCACAGATAAGAGAGAATAAATTGTGAAGACAATAAAGCCTCCACAAAATGTGTGTGATTTATCCCGGCTTAATATGAGTAGAGGAAATCTCAGCTGTTCACTAGGCTAATATCTACAATGGAAAATGCCATATGCTTGTGCTAAAAACATTAGCATGTTGCATTTGTGGGGAAAATGAGTCCAGCAACAGACAAATGCTTTGTCTGTGAATGCTGTGAGTTATAATGAAGCAGATTTGTGTACTTGTGTTTGAAATTGTCGCTATTAAGCCATGTTTAATGTGTGTTTTGGGGCTGTCTTTTGAACCGACAAAACTTTACAGCACTTCACAGACACCCTGCTGCTAACTAGTGTTGTGGAGGTTTAACTGCAGAGTGACACAGACACACCACTGTACAAGTATAAATGGCGTAGGCTACATATAGGCTACAGCGTAGGCTCTGCATAGAGCTGACGCACAAGTATAAATCCTGCTTTAGAAGAACTCAACAATGACAATGCTGACATCCCGTTTTTCACGCGTGGCATTAAGTACCCAACGTGACATTTTGTACATACTGAAGATGTTGACTCAGTGTTGACTTTTGGTTTCACATGGAAGACAAACCCTGGTCTTTTGGGTGAAAGTCCTGTGTTTGTTGGACTCATCCACCACCCCAACCATCTCCATATGTGGACTTTCTTGTTCTTTATACTATTGTTACATCACTTCACTTCCTCCCTTGCTGCATAACAGAAAATACGGCCATTTAATGGGCTAATAAAAGTGTTCTTAACCTACTATTCAGTGTATCAGGACCCTTCTAGCTCATATCTATGAGGCTGATAACCACTAATAATACTTGTTTTGTCTAGTGATAACTGTCAAACCAGGTGTTCTGTTTGAACATAGACACACTTGAAACTCATATTACATTCACTCTTTCTGTCCCAGTCATAATGTTCCTGTTCTGACCCAGGCAAAGAAGGAGCTCATGTATCATTGTCATTTATATCAAACCACGTGACCCTTGATAATGCATAATTATGACAAATGACTGATGATGGTATTATGGAGCCTGAATAGCATATGCATTCATATCTGTTTAATCAAAGCTAAAGAGAGCTAAAATTTCAGATGGCAGGCTGTCGTTACATCTCCTGTGCGGCCAGGAGAGTAATTTGTTGAGGGAAGATGTGCTCATGAATAAATATGTTGTATGTCTTCAGCCGACATAAACATATTATCATTGGTTTCTCTTCTGGTCAAATGAGCATGCTATGGCTGCGCCCGCCTGATATGTCTCCTGTCCTTTCTAATGACTATATCAAATAAATATCTGTGTCAGTGATCTGTGAAATGAGAAAACGCAAGTCATTTTGAATGTCTGTACAACAAATTATTTAAAAGAGGTGGACACATTATAAAGGGATAAAAAAGAGGTAACAGTAAAGAATAAAAATTTTCACAGTATAGAAAGGTCATGGGTTAAAAAAAAGCTCCATAGTTCTTCATTAAACATACACAATACACGATGTAGGCAGGGCACTGACTATAACACAGCAACCACTATAATTGACTTTCTTGTACCTTTCTACACAGCCGTGTGCTCCCTGTGTCCAATTTGCAAATTAATCAGAAATAGATTATGTCCATTCCAATGAGTTGGTTAACGTAATCAAAACTGTAATCACTTGTGCTGTGGCTCAATACAGGCACGTGCAGTCATGTCCAATAACACAGAGATCTCCATCTGCACATGCTGTTTTTCCTTCAGGTCAGCCCGCCTGTGATCAATCAGCGCAAAAATTAACTAGAAGAGAAATTTCAATTTCGCCTTTGCTGTATTGATTAGAGAATCGAGTCAATTATGGGTGACAACATGAGATTGAATGGAGCGATCCATATTGTATGTGCTCAAGAGGAGAGAAAACAGCCTCCATTATCATTACCTGGTTACAATGTCGGCTTTAAGACATTACAGGGTTAGGGAATTATTTTAAAATGTTTAAAGAAAAAGAAATAGAAGAAGTTTAAATGGTTACCTGTAATAGTTATCACTGATTGTTGTATTTATCTTTTTTTGCATCATTTTTTCTTCTTCTCACCCCATTAAAACTCAGTATGTAGGATAGTACTGACCCTTTCCTTTGCTACACACTCAGCATGCATTTGATGTCAGTAGACAGAATTTGGGGCATGGCCACCCTAATACAATTGCTGGCCCCTGCACCGGCCACCCCTGCTGAAATAATTTAAGACCTACATTACTGTCTGTAAGAAACTGTGGCACACTCATTTTTAAACTAGCTTGAGATAGTGATATCTAGTGAAACTAGGCAACCTAAGGCATCCATTAGTGTCAACCATGTCAGCATAGCTTGCCGGAAAGGGGGCTGAATAACACTCCAAATTTACAGAGGTACATTTTGGCAAGGGACCAACTGGCATGGCCACTTTCAGAGGAGTCGCTTGAACTGTCACCTCAAGATATCTGAATGAAAATGGGTTCTGTGCTGTGGGTACCTATGAGTCTCCTGAGAAGCCTTGTTCCCAGTAAAGGCTTTGTTCCTTACAAGCAATGTCCTCCAAATTAAAGCTGTATATTTGAATTTTTAAGGAAAATGACAACCAGTCTATTTGAAGAACAATGAATTTGCACATTTGTGGTGTTCACACAGACAATGCTGCTGCTGCTGCAGAGCTGCCTGCTACTATAACTACTGTATTTCCACAATTAAAAGCCTGTACTCTACTTATTTGTGGAATCATGCAAACCACTGCATTGTCAACAACACGGTCATACCAATATTTCACAATAAAAGCCTTGTGTTAACAAATGAATGTCCACAGGAACGATCTCAGCTTTTATTTTGTAACAGATAGAGGAAGTGTTGAGTTTAAAAGAAATATTCATATTTTTCAAGTCTGTGACAGATACAGACATTGAAACTGTGGTGAAAGGTGGTATGTCAATGTGATTCTCATAAGACCATTTTCACTTTCTATTTTTGCTGATTACTACGCACATCACATGGAAGAAATAGGAGAGACTCCCATTCTCTAAATGTTCTGCCGCTGAGCAGCAGTCGTGTTGTGCCTGAGCAGCGCTGCTCATAGCAGCAGTGTGGCTGCTCTAACCTGTTAACATGGGTGCTGAAAAAAAAAAAAAACACAAGAGGTTCTGTAATGCACAGACACTACTCACGCAGGCAGTGCGACCCCATTCAATCCAAACAGCAGCCTCCAGGGCTGAAAATGAAGCCAGCGTGGAAATGCCAAAAACTGCAGTTCCTTGAATGGCCACTTGAGGCCAGAAGCCAGTCAATCCCCATAGACATCTATGTTATGATGCCCAACTTCACGGCAGAAATAAACATGTTTACAGCCTGGTATAAAAAACAGTTTTGGTCTGTAGCTAATTTTTCCATTCATGAAAACTGTAAGGCAGGGGAATTGCTGCTTTGAGTGACAGGCTGCCTGCTGATAGTGCCCTGAGCTTTTCAGTCAGAGACACCCATCACTCCTCCACAGTGCCAGCCTCTTGTCTAAATATGGTCACTTCTGGCTCCAAAGGAACAAGATGGCCATGTCTGAAATGCCAATGTCGAGGCCTCAAAGTGGGAATCCACACAAACAGGGATGATGTAACAGTAGGCTATGTCCATTATTTTTAAGGTCTATTGTTCAATCATTGATATTAAACATACAAATTTCCATTGTATCTAACAGTGTTTTACAGCTGGGGTCTCTGTCTCAGTAATTCTCTGTAACAGACTTTTGAAACATGTCATCAGTTAAAAACAATGTTTATAAGCAATTCTCATAAAAGTAGTAAAATGTTAAATATGATGGTAAAATATGTTGTTCAAGTCATGAAAGAGGGTCCAGGGTCTCCTCCCAGAAAATTAGGGTTAACTGAATGCATTGCCATTGCAACAAGAGTAAATCTATCCAGTTCTGTCTCTGACACAACATTCATGCAAAATAAAATAACACAAAATATCCCCTGCCCAGGACAATAAATAACAACAGGATATTCAGATCCAGAAAACATCAAAACAACACTGCCACAACAATACGAATCAGACACCCCCGGACTTGGGCTATAATCTGTTTTGCCTATGACTAATGAGATGAGGCAGAGGTGGGGTGAGGAGTGTGAGATGTTTGGATGCCAACAATACATGTTTGTGCTGTTCATTTGATGGGGTCTTACGTGGCAGTGAATGGAGTATGACTGAGCCTAATCTTTACCCCCGCCCTTAATCTTATCTCGTCAAATCGGCTATCCTAATCTGCTTTATGAAAGCTTATGAAACTAATCGTTGCACACAGTGACAGCGGTGGGTGACTGAGACATTATGTGCTTGTGACTCAGCAAACTGGGCAAGAGAGGCTGTTTGTGTTTGAACACCAGCCTTAAGAGCCTGAATGAGATTAGGTCTTCAAAGCTACAGGCTACTGAGTGAATTTAGACAATCGATTATGCTTTGCTTATTTAACCTGATTTGATTGTTTGCTCACATTTAAAAATCTAGCATTAACTTCACTTGCACTTAAAGAAGATATTAAATCCACAGAATTAGAAGGACCAATCTGTTGTGGGAGGATGCACCTTTAAAGTGGAAATAGACTTTTTTTTTTTTTGCTTTAACTTATCATGAGGTAAATGTTAATTGCACAATGTAATGGCTAAAGAATAATAACACCATCTGTGTTTAGATCGGTGCCCTATAAGCCTTGCTTTCACTTTGCGATTCTGTCTGCCACCGGATTAATAGCACAATCGAAGTTTGTCAACTATTGCGCAACCTAAACAGGAAGAGGATAGTGTTTCTGTTGTTTTTCCAGGTAGCGATCCCCATTTACCTGAGAGTATTGTTAGGGTGTGTGTCCATATGGTGTTTTTCTCTGGGAAAAAAGAACTGGCAGGAGAGCACTTAAGCCCAGCGTCAAGCACTTTTATGATGATGGGCTAAGCATCATTTTTGTTTCTATGACAACAATGTCCCCTTGAGACCCTCTGTCCACGTATGAGGACATCACATTTTGGGTTTCTTGGCTTCATACTTAATTCTACTTAACTTAGACCTGTTGTCCTCGTTCATGGACACTTTTTGTGCCATCTAGTGGTAGTACGAGCACAGTACACTAATCCATGTAAAAACAAGATGGCAGCCATCTCTGCCAAGACAGTCTGCAGACAATTCTGACACAAAAGTGAACAAGGTCCAAAACCTGACCGCATTTTATGGTTGTTAATTTATGCTTAATAATGTTTGTAGTTTGATATGACAGTCATTTTCAACAAATTTGACCAATTTTAGCAACAGTAACACGCTAAGACACTGTTAAAAGACAATGGGACTTTAATATCATCTCGTTTGAGGACACTGGGACATAATTATCATCGACAATGTTGAGTTTTTTATAATTATCAGATCCCAAATAGCTAGGAAAAATTAAAAATGCATACCAAACAAAAGTTCAGGTCTCAGGAGGATATTTTGAAATTAACCTTATTACCGTCATAAGTACAAGAGCAGCTCACCATCTTCGGCTACAGTATCAATTTGAGCTCTTTGGGTGGAAAGTGGTGGAACAACTGCAGTAACTGTGGACACTGTGGTACTTGCTAGGCCCCCAAGAAAATGAAAAGTGATCCAGTCATCTTTATGCAACAGCACTGCAAACAATAATACCTCTTGGAAACGCTAATGGGGAAAAAGGTTGAAAAGTTGTCATTTATTTGCTTCAACTTTTCATCATGAAGTAAATGTTGATTGCATGATGTAATGGCTAAAGGATAATGACACCATTGGGCTTCACACTGGATCCCTATCAGCCTCACTTTCACTGTGCATAACATCTGCCACCGGCTTGATTTCCCGGGAAATAAAGGCTTGATTTACAGCACAAAGGAAGCCAAAGGAAGTGTGTCAACCACTGCACAACTAACTAAGGAAGAGAACAGTGTTTTTGTTTCCTCTGATGGCTTTCGCTACTCCAGAGAGTATATTCTTTGCAGTTACTATCTCCAGTAGCAGAAATGGCCGGCAGTGGAACAACCAAGGTAACTGTGTAAAACAAAATGCAGTGTGTCCTGTATTGCTGGTGGTTGCTAGGATCTGAGGAAAACAGAAAGCGATCCGGTTGGCTCTTTGCGACAGTGGTGCCAATGATAATACCACTTGGAAACGCTAGAGGGGGAATGGTTGAAAAGTAGTCTGTTTCCCTTTTAAAGTCACGCCCCTATCCCTCCCTAAATAAATAAACCTATAAAGACCTAATGGGTTCATACCAGGAGACGATGAGAGGGCCCATTTAAAGCCTTGTAAATCAGCTTCAGCTGGCCGTTTAATTAACTTGTAAATTAATGCACCATGCTGTGTAAATTGGAGGGTGATAAATATTCATGTAGTTACCTAAGAAAAGGGCAAGGACGCATCACAGACACAACCAGATTGGGTTTGCAAGCAGCACAGTTTATAGGACAGGCGCCCACCTTAGTGGTGTTTTATAGACAGCTGATTTGCATTTCTTATGCTTCATGGGTTATGCAAAAAAGAAAGAGTCACTCCTTCTGCCCCTGCTTTCACTTCACACTTCCCCCACTCGATTTCTGTTTATCTTCCTAGAGTCAGGTCGTGGTATTATACAAGGCGAGCTGTCGTGGACTTCAAATGCTTCTTACAGGAACAATTTATTCATCATTTATCAGAGGTTTAAACGACTGCAGGTGCTGAAAATGATACATAAAGCATCACATTCACAATATAGTCACCCCTGCAGTAGTTGTTTGTGATCAGAGAGTGTGAAAGTTCAGATCCAAGCCCACGTCTGTCATGTAGGAAACCTAATATCAGCAGACAGGGAACCCTCCTCATCCTACAGGGAGATATCTGAGCCTAGGAGGTTTAGGCAGCCAGCTCTGCTCCATCTATTTATATCAATGTGCCTCCATAGCACTTAAGGCAAAGCTGGGGTAAACACTCACATAATGAGGAGAAAACAGCTGCACAGAACATAAAATCTGTAAGCTAAAGGTTATTTGAGGGACGGGTCCAAAGAGGTCGTTGCCTTATTTGGTTCCTTTCTCATGGTGGCAGTAGTCAAATCATTGCTTCTGGTGGCATAATTGACCTGCGCAGGGCATTGTAATTGACCTTGCTGCTGAGGACAGGGTGGTGCTGAGCCAGCACTGTGGGATCTGAAGGAAAATGGGGATGTAAGGCGGGGGGTGTGGCATGTGTGTGTGTGATGTGGGGGGTAGTTTTGTTATCATCATGGGACATATGACTATTAATAAGTGGCAGGGCAGTGATATAACCGATTATTGACAGATAATGTGCTCTGAGTGGCACTTGGAATGTGGACTAATCTCCCCTTAATTACAGTTCAGGATTCAGCTTCATTTCCACGGCTGCCTCCGTTCACTGTGTCTACATTTGACCTGCATATTTTACTGTCAGGACACACTGCGCAGCCTGTTTTCCCCCTGCTGGACCGGAAGAGGTGAATCTCATTCCCTCAGGAAGTTGAAGGCTATTGGCTGTCAGTTACACACTCTCATCATCATCATCATCACAACCTCACCACGGTAGCCAGCTGGCTCCCGCATTTCATCATTTCGCACATCACCAGCATTGACGCATCAAGATCAGGAGAATTTTTTTTTGCGTCATCATTGTTTTTATTTTATTTTATTTTTCTTTATATATAATACATAAATACAACCTTATATGGGTCATTCCTCTGTTTTGCTGACAGGGGGTGTCTATTTCTTCAAGCTTTAACCTACTTAAATGTGTTGTTGTCATCCTGAATTATATCAGTCGCACCGCCACGCACTATTTTCTGAATGGGAAGTCAAATATACAAATAAAGCAGTCGGAAACGGACCGAGTATCTATCTTGGGAGCTCCAGGCAAACATGAATAAAGCAGTAGGCGACCGCGTTACGCAATAAAGCACATTGCACTATATCTGCCCTCCTCCGATTCTTACACTTGTTATTTATCACGAACACTTTGAACACTTTCTGAAAAAGGGGGGAAAGGCGCTGGAATATCCCGTTTAAATCGTGATTGTATTCGGGCTGGGCGACGCACGGGGAATATTAAATTCCTGTCACAGAACTGCAGTCTCGACGAGGTGATGCTTGTTTACCAGTTGGGGAGCACTGGAAGGACTCCCTCTACAGACACGTTAAAATATGGTCATGGGGCTGTGAAAAATATCACTGGGGATAAGAATAGGCAATGGGAATAAAACAATAACAGGAAAAGAATTAAGGAGAAATAAATCTTTGCTCCTTCAGCCTAATTCAGGTTACTATTTATTCTGGTGGGTTTTATAATCCACCTCCTTAAATGACGCACGTGTTTTTAGGTCAGGAACATTTCCTTTGGTGTATTAAAAATCTTCACAGTAGTCTAATGTTGGCTCACAGGAGCAAAGCTGCTATAAATAAAGTCCTGACTGACTACGCTCAAATGAGTCGGAAGAGGGCAGAGTGATAGTAGGAGGGCTTTTTCCTTCTCTCTCCCTCTCCTTTGAACGGGGCCATCTCACTCCAGCATTCATCCCGCTTCCACCAATAAGCCCAATGAGCTGAGTGCGCACCGCCCACTGTCGGTGTGTGTATTTTTTCTCCTCCTTTCCCTGCTTTTTTTTTTTATCTACACCAGAGCTGGATGTGTACTTCGTCACATGTTGTTTCCCCTCCTCAGTCCGGACACTAGCAGACATGTGTTATTTATTGCTCAGCTGTGGGAGAAGACGAACGCACGCACAGCCGGCTCTTGAAATAGAGGATTAAAATAACGCGCGTCGTTTCTTTAGCAACTCGAGGGAAAGGAAAAGCATTGTGTCTGATAGCGAAGGACACGAGAATGGCGAGTCCGCCAAACACTGGAGATCAGCCGATATTGCCCAGCAATACGACAGCGAGCAACAATGTCAAGAAATGCGGATATCTGAAGAAGCAGAAGCACGGACACAAGCGCTTTTTCGTTTTAAAAGAGCCGAGCGAAGGTTTCCCTGCCCGGCTGGAGTACTACGAGAGCGAGAAGAAATGGAAAAACAAATCGGCCGCGAAGAGAGTTATTCCTCTGGACTGCTGTCTCAATATCAACAAGAGAGCGGACGCAAAACACAAATATCTTATTGCTCTTTATACCAAGGACGAGTATTTCGCCGTAGCGGCAGAAAACGAGCAGGAGCAGGAGAGCTGGTACCGGGTGCTGACGGATTTAATGGCAGAGGGGAAAGTGTACGACGGCTCAGCGTCCAACTCTGCGTCCTCGCTGGTTGGCTTCGACGAAGCGAGCTACGGTGTAATAACGCCGGTCACTGCCGCCTACAAGGAGGTATGGCAAGTCAATCTGAAATCCAAAGGTTTGGGACAAAGCAGAAATTTGACCGGGGTATACAGACTGTGCCTCTCCAGCCGGACTATCAGCTTTGTGAAGCTGAACTCGGAGGTTGCCTCGGTCATTTTGCAGCTGATGAATATCCGGAGGTGCGGCCATTCTGACAGCTTTTTCTTCATTGAGGTCGGTCGATCTGCAGCCACGGGACCGGGGGAGTTCTGGATGCAGGCTGATGACTCGGTGGTGGCGCAAAATATCCACGAAACTATCCTCGAGGCAATGAAAGCCATGAAGGAGCTGTCGGAATTCCGACCGCGCAGCAAAAGCCAGTCATCTGGTACAAACCCCATCTCTGTGCCGACACGGAGGCACCTGAACAATCTCCCCCCCAGTCAGACCGGGCTTCCCCGGCGGTCACGCACCGACAGCATGGCTATGACCTCTCCTGTGAGCAAATTTTCCTCCTGTCGAATACGCACAGCCAGCGAGGGCGATGGCACCATGGCACGCCCCATGTCAGTGAGCGGCAGCCCCCTCAGCCCAGGCGTCCACAGGACCCTGCTGAGCAGATCTCACACCATTTCAATGCGCCCTTGTCGGACATTTGAATCCTCCTCCCTTCAGCACAGTAAGTCCATGTCTATGCCTCTGTCTCCCTCCCCACCCATAGCCACCCCGAGCCTGGGAAATCTGTCATCCTGCCCAGACAGCAGTGCTCCTCGCCCCTCCAGCTGCAGTGCCTCTTTCTCAGGCTCCCCCAGTGATGCTGGTTTCATATCATGTGAGGAGTATGGCTCCAGCCCTGCGGACGCACGAGACCTGAGGCTACCTCTCACTCTCCGTAGCAACACTCCTGAGTCTCTCAAAGCTGACACTCCCCCCTCCCGGGATGGCAGCGAGCTTGATGGCTACATGGTGATGGAACGGCAGAATGGTTACCGCAGGTTACCAGAGCTGGACAAGGCTTATCGAAAGCGCACATATTCCCTCACCACTCCCCGCCAGCAGAGGGGTCCCCCCCAGGTATCCTCAGCCTCCCTGGATGAATATACTCTTATGAGGGCCACGTACACCAGTGGAAGCCAGCCTTCTCGCAGGTGCCACACTGCCTCCCCTAAAGGGATCTATCCTGAGGATTACAGGGATGTTCAGATCGGCGTTAGCAGTCTCCAAGGTGACAGTGGCTATATGCCCATGATGCCAGGTGTTGCACCACAGACACCAGGGTCCAAGCATGACCTTTACATGCCCATGAGCCCCATGTGTGTTTCTGCTCCAAAACAGATCATCAACCCCCGTACGCACACTTCAGCTGGGCTGGCCCAACACACAGAATCCCCTGGGAGTGTTTCTCTGGAGGACAATGGCTATATGCGGATGTGGTGTGGAACCAAGATGTCAGTGGAGAGCACTGATGGAAAGCACACCAATGGAGAGTACCTGAATATGTCCCCCGTTGACCCTCTGGTGTCTCTCACACCCCCAGACTACATCCTCAGTTCTCCGGGGGGAGATCCACATCCCCAGCAACATCACAGACAGCCTTATTCTTACAGCTCGCTACCACGCTCACTTAAAGGCCAGTTGCAGCGCAATGGGTCCACAGACAAAGACCAGTATGTGGTGATGAGCTTACAGAAACAGCGGATAGAAGAGGAATCCAACAATTGTCCTGTCTCTCCAGGAGACTCTGTGGCGAGCAGCTCTCCGGGGACACCAAGCACCCCTTCCTCTGTCCTATCTCCTCTCAGAGTGGCTCGGGTTGATGGAGGTCTGGTACACCGGAGTAGGGTGTGTCGGCCCACCCGCCTGGCTCTGGAATCCCTCAGAACACTACCATGTATGAATGAACACCCACTTCCCTCAGAGCCACGCAGCCCTGGAGAGTACATCAACATAGACTTTAGTAGTGCTGCTCGTGACCCGCTGTCATCTACAGTGTCAGAGAGCTCTGAGTCTTCTGTGAGTTTAATGTGTGCAGAGAAGGGATCCTTGCCACTTTCAGACTATGCTAATGTCGACGTCAGCTCCACGGGTCACCTTGGCTCACACCAGCCTGGGGGTTCCCCCCCTGCAGGGTGCCTAAAACACAAGCCTGAAGTCTTATCTTGTCCTAGTCTGGTGAGCGCCCAGCAGAACATGCAGGGAGGCAAGGAGAAAGAAGAGATAAAAAGCTTAGAGAGACAGGCAGAGGAGAGGGGGATGGTTGATGAATATCCTCTCCAACAGCAGGTGAGCCTGGTCTGTCAGCCTGCACCGGTCAAGGATGACTACACTGAGATGACTTTCAGTCCCCCTGCCCCTCTACCTGCTCTCTGCACCACTGATGCTGCTCCCCTTCCCACCAGCCCCACTGCCTGCATCCAGAGACTCAGCCTTGACAGCACCATTGTGGACGGGGTGCCCCCTGTGCCAGTGGACTCTTTTCTCCTCGGGGGTCCTTCGTTATCTGTCACCCTCTTGGATCCACACAGGGGTGCCAAAGTGATCCGAGCTGACCCTCAGGGGCGCCGGCGGCACAGTTCTGAGACCTTCTCCTCCACCACCACTGTCACACCAGTGTGCCCATCCTTTGCTCATGACACCAAACGGCACAGCTCTGCCTCTGTAGAGAATGTATCCCACACTGTTTGCAGCTCTGAGGGCTCTGACGAGGACTATGGCAGCAACAGCCCCATGTGCAGGGAGATGTCAGCTGGTTATCAAAACGGACTCAACTACATTGCCTTAAACTTGATGGAGGGAAACCTCGGAGGGTGCCGGTTAGGAGGTTGTGATGGACTGCTGAGGTTCAAGAACGCCTGTGGCTGCAAAGGGGGCATGAATGGTTTCAACACTAGCCCCTACGCCAGCATGGGATTCAAGGAGACTGCTGCTGCTGTGAAAGGTGAGTGTTTTCATGTATGTCACACACTCATTCATTCAGTAGGTTTTCATTCATGAAGGGAGTGGTGTCAGGGTTAGGAGTAGGATAGAGATCCGCCTCAGGGCTACTGTGTACCCTGCAGAGGTAGGCTGCTCGTTGCTAAGCAGCACCTCCGAGCTCATTTTCATTCTAAAGTTGAGAATCATGATCATGATGATCATGATTAAGGGAACACGCTGAAACCAAACAGTTTCGTTTGTGTGTCTGCAGCTGAGTGTGTGTCTTTAACACTGACTGTGAATTCAACCCCCTGACTGTTTATACTGATACAGAGTGTTTGTTGTTTTCCTGGAGAGCAATATTACATCCTTGTCCACATTAGTTTAAATATCACACTACTTGTTTATGTCTTTGCAGTTAAAATTAGACATGAAGCCACTGGCCATAGTCGTTACAAATAACGACCCATAGTGTTACATAATCAAAAGAAGGAACCTACTTCCTCTTTACATCACCAGTGGTTACATACCGACACATGCTGTGTGTTAGAATGGCAGTTTTTTAGTCTGTAAACGCAGGCTACGGGAGCCGAGGGAAGTGAAGTTGTTATGAACATTGCTGTTGGGTGTAGGCTGCGATGTTTAGATAGGATTAGTCACCTACTCGTCACACCCATGACACATCGACAAATCGCAAGGCTGCTTGATACTGAGGAGGGCTGTTTACTTGGTCTTTGATCTGCTACATATTGCAGAGAGATATTAGAGCAGAAGCACCGGAATACCAGGATGTTTCCTTCCAAATTAAAGCTTAGACATAAAAAGCAAAGTGTGAAAAACAGCAAAAATACATCCACATTCTCTGGAGCATTATGCTTTTGCACTCTATGGGTGTCAATCTTCCTTTAGGGGGTCGTTTTTCAATTTTAAGTCAGGAATCACTTGATATATATAGATGCTTCTGCAATCTTATTTTGAAATCTATGGCCAGAGTTGTTCTATTTTACTCTGACTGACTTGCTTGATGCTGCTGCTGTGTGTTTGTGTGAATGGTCTGCACTGGTCTTCCCTCAGTGACGCAGTTTTATTCCACGTCAGTATATCAAAAAACATGTAGTCTGAGCCAGTGACGCATGCAGTGCTACACATGATGCGCACATGGAAGAAGCTAGAACAGGCAGAAAAAACCAACTTTAGTTTTGATTGTATAACAGTAGATTGTAGCTTTTATAAGACTGGTATGTGTGTGTGAATAAGCCATGAAATCCTTATGACTAAGTGTCTTTGTGGGGAGGAACAGTTGCCATCTAAATGTTACCTTTCACCTCATTTTGTTCAGAGATGCATCGGTGGCTTTTCATGTATCTGTAAACAGCAGGGGTTATTTACAGGGATAGATGACCTAGCAGGGGCATGTCAGAAGTTGCTGTTGTTTGAAAAGAAAACACTCAGTGTCAGGATCATCGTGAGTCAGGAGGCAGTGTTCCTGATGGTGAAATACAAGAGTTTAATTGCTGTTTGTGGTTTCACAACGAAGTTGTCTCTCTTTGTCTCTGTCTCCGCTGGCTCTCATGCTGTGAGTACAGCCAGCGTGGGGCTTGGTGCAAGTCATCGGGTTCCCCAGAAAAACAAGTGAGTCAGTTGTTTATCAATTGTCAGGTACTGGGTTTCAGGACTGGAATGCGGGCAGTGTGCAAAGGTTGCTGGGAGAGGTGAATGCTCACTTGTTTTTCTAACCTGGAGGGATGGACTCAGAGGGGGGGTGGAGGATTCTTCTTCTTCTTCTTTTTTTTTTTTTTTTTAAAGCATGAGCAACTTCACAAACACACTAATGAAACAGTTTTACACAGGAGGGGGTAGTGACTAATGTTTGTATGTATACATGACTTTTACCAGGCACATGCACATACTGGTGAGCCATACCTACAACTTATTGTCCAATTGTGTCCCGGCACTCCTGTGTGTTAGAGGACAGGACCCAGGTATTGAACTTCTGTACCCCAGTGGGGATGTTTGTCCAAGGTTACAAGAGCAGGGGAGGAGGAAGGTGAGGGAACAACAGTGAAGGATGGATGACTTGTTTTGTTTTTCACGTACAACAAAATAGACAATTGAGCTGTTGAGAGGGAGGGAGTGAGTGAGGGGGAGGAATGGAGGAGTAGCAAGGAGAGGAAGAAAAGAAACACAGTAAGAGATAGAGATCAGTGTCGTTCCGGTAAGAACTGGCCTTTGCTACTGTATCTTGGTTACATAAGCCCTTCGTAACAAACAAATACCCTTGTACATAATAGTGAATGACTCGGCTCTCTGATCAGGGATGTGACCAGGGTGGCTGGTCATTGATGCTCTCACTGAAACACAAAAACCCCTCTGTTGCTTAAGTGTGTGAGAGGAAAAAGAGGGCATGACTGTTCATTACAAGATGACAGGCTGTACCGCATTCTCTTGTCATCACTGAGTGAACTATAGTTTGCATTCCCGGCAGTACATCAATTTGACATGGGTAGATTAAGGAAATCAAATCACCTGTCCTCATTTGACATCTGAAGTTGTCCAGGGGAGGCAGAGAGGGAGGGAGACATTGCTCCTCAGCTCCTAAGCAGATTTTGCCTTCTGGAGGTTTTTTCATGTGGCTCAGTTGGGTGTGTTAGTTGAGAGTTTATACTGTTGTTGTTTGGGTTTTGGCCCTGACATGACGTGCAGGGAGAGGGGCTGTGATGGGGCAGAGGAGAGGGGCTGTTTAGCTTTCAGTGCACGCCTCCTGGCCCTGTCGACAATGTCAGTTTCTTGACCTTTGAACTAGCGCTGCGTGTGTGAGAGACTCTGAGCGGGGGGAGGGCTATCGCAAGAGGGACATTTCCAGAAATCCACACACCTCTATCTCTGCTGCGAAAACAAAACCGGGAGTTTACAACTTTTCACTCCCATTCTTTAGCTGTCCTCATCCTTTTAGAGTAAATCTCTCCCGCGACTTCTCTTTTCTCCATTTAAGCTGCCTTATCATCCTCCTGTCACCTCCTATTCCCACCTCTGTCCTCATCTATCTATGTTTCTCTCTCTCTGGCTAAAAGCGTGGGTGCAGACAGGGGAGACTGACTCACACTCTCCATGCCTTTCATTTGTGGACCCAGACTGCCCCACCACCACCACCAAAACACACACACACATTTCCACTTTGTCTGTGTGTCTTCCTCTCCTGTGTGCGTACATGTACGCAGGCATCAGCAGATGGTAGAGGGGTGGGGGGGGTCAGGGGTTTTTTGCACCTGCCCTGCCAAGCAGTGCTCACTGGTTATCTGGCCCTTCAGAGGAGAGTGACAATACGCTAATGGCTGGCCACCATCTGCCACAACAACAACAGGGGAGAAGGTGGGGGTGTGGCAAGGCAGCTTCAAGAAGCCATACACCAACCCAACCCAACCCCCCCCCCCCCCCCCCCCGCGTCCCCCTCCCCCATTTCTCCCCTTCTCTCCAGGCATTGGTTTCTGTTTTTCCGAAATCATGTGATCCAACTCCCTCCCCCCAAACACACACACACACACCTTCTCCACACCGGTGTGTTTGAGCCCTGTGTTTTTCCTGTTGTAATCTGACCTCAGTGGACTGTCTCAGATTGGCTTTTCACACCAGAGGCCACAGAGGATTGTCTAACGATGCATTAAACAATTAGCTAATCATATCTGATCAGAGCCACTAACAAGACTCTCACGCATCTTGCTGCTTTGTTTATTTGACACTGCTAACAACAATAACTCACAGCTAATTGCAAACTGGTTTGAAAGATTGATTTGCGATGTCAAGACCTGCAATGATTAATGGATAAGTCAAGTGACAGAAAATTAATCGGCAGCTATTTTCATAACTGATTTATCATTTAAGGCATTTGTCAAGTAAGGCTTAAAACTTTCTCCGCTTTCTTCCACCTTCACAAATATCAGGGTAAGTTTCTTGTCTTTGGTTTTTATCATTGAATTGTTTTGGACAGTCGATCTGATAATGTCACTTTGATTTTTTTCGTAATTTTGTGGTATTTCTTTAGACAACATTTGTCGGAGAATCCAAAAAACAATCATCAGATTAATCGAAAATCAAAATAATACCAATAGTTGCAGCCATCTAAATCTTTTGTTGTGATGTGTTCATGGGCTGACGAGAAGGTCTGACAATCAAGAGCGGGCTGCTAAACAATAGTAATGCAAGAAGAAACTGAAGTGACATGATTGTCTTCTTGGTTTGATATTTTTTGGCAGCCATGAATGCAGCAAGTTTGTGCACATATCATTATCGTAAATACCGCATGTCACATAGAAAGCGCTCTTTCTGGTGAACCTGTTATGCAAGTAATAGGTTTTCATTTTGCAGCCAAAGACTCTATTTTAAGCCGAGAACATTTGATTCTGCCAACAGTGCCGCTACTCGATTATTTGATCATGTACTGTATTTTAAAGAACATACAGTCTTTGTCCTCACCTGTCCCGTACACCCCTACCCTGCAGGCACACACACATAGCGCTCCCGGTCGTCTGATACATAACTCTTGGGAGTAAAGTAGGGCGGGATGTTCCAGCGCTAGATAAAAACAAAGTCAACCTACCATATCCTCAATTTAGCTTGGAGGTAAGACGGATTACATTCACTTCAGGATTAGACATTGTTGAGTAGCTTGTTTTGTCTAGAGGATGAGGAAGAGATAGAGCTATGTAGTGCTTACACACAAAACACACACGCACACAGCAGGTAAGCTCAGTCTAATGACATCTGGCAGATTTGTTTTTCATTCATAAATAGTCCAGCTCGTCAAACGCCTCGCAATCTCACAGGTTCCAGATACTCTACTAATGAATCTCCATAGAGGTGTAGTATATTGTTGAGCATATGATTAGCTCTCAGCTGTGAGGACTTTCTGCTTGTCTTTGTTGTATGTGATAGTCAAATTAAATTATTTGGGTTTTACACTGTTGGCAAGACATTTCAATTACTGCACTCTCAAACAGCTTGTGCAGTATAATTCAAGTCATACTTCCATGAAACACATTCATTTTCACTACAAACGTAACAGTATCAAGCACTTCCACCTGGGAGTAGTGTGCCCTGAGTGTGCCTGAGCATGCATCCACCTATGAGCACCACTTGAGCTCAAATTGCACCCAATTTAGCCGTACATGAGTCTTAAGTTACAATGTTTCAGGAAAACTGCATGTGTTTGGGAAGTACTGTGCATGCAACTGGATAGGTGAGCCTTGGCTTATACTGCACAAGTTGTGTGCATGTTGGTAAAGACATGTTTTGATATAGTTTTGCTGTTATAATATGCGGACCCCATTCACTTCAATTCACAAAGAATGTTCACCTTTTTTGGATTCTCCGTTCACCATGGAGGCATGCAGGAAAAGCAAAGTTTTCTTCATTATTTCAGGGTAACAGGCAGTGGGTAATTGATTTACAATTGGTCATATTTTTGGTGAAGCGTTCCTTTAAAAAAAAAAATTCACAATAATTAAATGGAATGTATGTAGTAATGAGTCATCAGGATAATAGAGTTGTGTTTGTGGGAGGTCAGAGGTGAAGAGTCAGTCACTGTTTGTTTGGTGGAGCGCTGCTGTAGATCAGGGAGGAGCCAGCAGGGCAGGAATGTAAACAGAGCAGATCTGAGCCTGCTGATGTGTAGGAGGAAACCTGCTCGTAACATCAGTTTCATTGTTTGCAGAGTTCCCAGCGTACCTGCAATAAAAAACGGTTGACGATCCCCTTCCTCGCTGCTCAGAAACCAGAAACACAGTTGGAGCGGTTCCCTTAAAAGCTCATTCATTAAGCTTAGCAGCAACACAGAGCTACTCGAGCAGGCGATGCATCAACAGACATGGGGACGTGTTTACTCTGCTTCTGAAGCACCAGAGAGGAGGCTGCTAATACATGCCTGTGTGTGTGTGTGTGTGTGTGTGTGTGTGTGTCCTAGTCCTGAATGGAGCATGGCTAAATTTAGCCTGTGAGAACTAAATAAATAATGAACAGAGCTTGAGTGTGTGTGTGTGTGTGTGTGTGTGTGTGTGTGTGTGTGTGTGTGTGGGTTGGGACAGGGGGCACAGACGTGGGTTGTTGGGAGGGGTGTGTGTGTGCTCCAAAAAAGAGGAGGGGTTGAAGCCATTGGGTTCATTCCCCCGCTGGACCACTGTCCCCTTCTCTCAATAACACCCCCTCCCCAAATCTCCCTGCCCACCCACACTTTTCTCCGATCAGCATGTGTTTGAATAGCAGTGTGTGTGTGTGTGTGTATGGCGAGTCTGCATACGCCACATTGTGCGATTGCGCCATTGTTCATACAGTAATAATAATATTTTTGAGCACTCATGTACACGGCTACACCTGGTTGCTAATCTGAGCTGTTAGTGATTCAGCTCTCCTTCCCGGCAGATCTCAGTCATTCTCACCCAAGTGTCTGCCTCTACAGGCCACTGACTGGCCCAGCCCCTCCAGAAACACACTCACACACCCACACACACCCCCCCACACACACACACACACGGATTGTTATGGACCGTCGGTCCCATGACCTCACTGCATTCCCGTTCCTCTCTGTCAGGTTGATTCTGTTACTGTGGTTTTTCCACCACTTCCAACCCCAGTGTTTCTATTTTCTTCTGTCTCTGATACCCATGGCAGCGTGTAGACAGAGCTCAGCCAGCACAGGTGGCCTCGGGAGGAAAATCAATTATTTTGTCGTTGAAATTAACTCTGTGGCTCCATTTTTACATCTCAGACATCCCTTAACATCTGTGGAAATGCATCTTCAACTTGTTGTTTTTCTCGCTCTGATGTTTTGATTTTGTGTCAACTGTCCATAAAGCTTTGACATTAGCTTCTGATTTTCCCCTACAGCATGTATGTATAGGCCACAGAGAGAGAACAGACGTGTGTGTGTGTGTGTTTATGGTGGGAGTAGTTGAGGAGGGGGTAACAGTGAGGACTCTGAATGAAAGGTTTGTTTTCGAGAATGACGGTCACATCCAGCTTTGTGAAAACAGCTCTTGTTCATGGCTGGGGAAGAGGGAGAGGAGACAGCGAGTGAGGGAAGAAATGCAGTCGTCGAGAGGGGCTTTGTGCGTGTGTGTGTGTGTGTGTGTGTGTGTGTGTGTGTGTGTGTGTGTGTGTGTGTGTGTCAGCCAAGACTTCCGCTCCCATTTGATAGCTCTGCATGCAAATGAAACCTCACAAACAAGTACACCAGGGCAAGGGTCAACACAGCTTTCCACTGGGAGAAAAGTGACACTGTGAAGACCCAGGGTTTTCAGAGTATTTGAGAATATACAGCTGTAGTGTGTGTGTGTGTGTGTGTGTGTGTGTGTGTGTGGGAGTGAACCTGGAGGTTTTTTTCTGTTTATTTGACTTCTGTAGGTATGCAGTCAGGAATACCTGGGTGTGTGTTTGTCGGCGCGTGGGAGTGTTGTTGCTGTCTATTTTGCCATCACTGGAGACTGCTCTGTGTCAGCTGCACAGTGCTAAATGCCACTCTGTTTTTCCCCTGCCGTGAAAGCACCTGCCACTCCAGTGTCTACCAGCTGAGGAATACAGACACACTCACACGCACACACATATACACACAAAGGCAGGCCACTTGGAGAGCACTTATTCCTTACTTGGTAACAGAGTGGGGTTATCCATTGGAACTCCACCTCTGCCTCCATTACTCCATCCTACGTAATAAATCACATATACTGTGTGTACACACACTTAAATTAAGTTTCTGAAGGGAGTATTAAACAAGAAATTTCATTCAGTTAGATTAAACTTCATGTCTGTAACTCACTTTTGTTTTTTTCTTCTTCTTTCAGAATGAGGGCTGACGGGCCCTCCCTCTCCCCCCACCTTTTCCTGTGAACGTAGGGTTTCGCTGCAGCCAAGTGACGAGGTCGCCACAGCGACAGCTGGACCATGCGCTGCAGTCGATGTCCTTTGACCTCTTTGCCGCCTTCGAGGGTCATGGGGATGGCCATCACCATGGCAACACGGACACTTGACCCTTACCCCAAATCTTCCCTCCGCTTTCCTCGGCACCAAAACATTCAGGCACCATCGCTGCTGCTGTACTAGATTACTTAAAAGAATAACAAGAACTTAAACGGACTATTAACTCTAACTATAGATAGGTACTATTTATCTCTGTGCATAGGCCTGCAAAATTATTCTGCAGTATATTGTTATTTTACTTATTGATTATTATTGTTATTATTGCCATTCACACACTTTCAGCTGGTCTTTTGGCTTCAGCCAATAGTTGCCGGATACTCTCACCTGAAAAACCTGTGAACCAAACCTGGAGAGCAAAGTGTGCACACACATACAAGCAAAAAAGAAACAAACCCTTTCATGCATACAGATTACATATATTTATTTATTTATCATGTATGTATGCATTCAATGAAGTGTGTGTGTGAATTTGTACACAGATTGTACTGCAAAAAGAGGTGGCATTTATGAACATATTTAAAAATCAAAGTTAACATTTGCTCAAAACAAACAAAAAAAAGAAAACCCTACCTCAGCAAAACCCAGGTTGGTACCAATTCACACAGTACAAATATATATAAAATATTTATTTTCAGAGGTGAATGTTTTTTAAAAATCACCAATCCAAAGCCTTACTCGAGCCATCAGCCCCCGTCTGATGGACCTTTTTAAGTTTGGACCTACAAACACGCAGTATATCAAAGATTTAACCGATCATCTTGTAGACTGAATGTTCATCAGAGCCGAATGAGAGGCAGCCTCTCTGAGATTAAGTTCCTTCTTTCTCCACCTTACATTTATGACAAGATTATGTATAAAAGATCCAGAGTAATATATTTATTAATATGCCTGAGATGGAGGATTCATACACCCCAACAGAATACTCAGAGGACTTTAGAGGAACGCCTGACATTGCATGCAGGCGTCACACATACAAACACTGCAGCATGGACCAGGTCTAACTGGACCTGAGCACCAGATCTGTGGCCTATCTGAGCCCAAGTCTCAGCACATTTACACACTTTACCTACTCAGCCACTGTTCACCTGTGATACCCTGCACAACTACACAGCCTGCAGGATGTTATGACCTGCCAGGAAAAGGGACATGAATGTTTGAAGTTATTTAAGTAACTGGACAGCGTAGAATCGTACGTTTTTCTCACCTGATGCCTCATTGCGGAGCTCTGTCACACAGCGCTGAACAATGTGGCAAATGCATCGAGCCGCTCGGTAGCTTGAATCCACTTTGAGCTGAGAGAGAGCCAGACGGGACACGCCGGAGCTAATGCATGGTCTTGCACTTACAAACTTTCTAGATTGTAACACAAGACACATTGAATGTAGTACACGCTGTGTTCCGAGCTTGGGAACACACAAGCCAACAAACACTACAGCAACTGCAACACCAACAATGAAACATGCAGAGGTACTGAATCAAAACTATGACACAGATACAAGCCGAATACAAGAAACAAAGCAGGGGAAGTATCTCTTTATTTATCTGAATTCACTGGTACTTAACCGTTGCCTATATACTGTAAATAGTGCGGTGTTACAGAGAATTACATTTACGCAAACGCTGAGAAACTTTGAGAGATGTTAAGTTAAATAACTTATGTTGTTTGTACTGTACATAGTATGTGTTTGAGTGAACTTTCTGATACAACAAAAGCACTAATTAAGTTATATGCTAACCAGTATGGTTTTGCTTTGACTTTTTTTTTTTTTTACTGTCATGGGATAGTCTTGTGAAATGGATGCCACTATGAGGACATTTTCTAATGCTGTAATTCTGAAAAAAAGATTTTAAAGAAAAATCATTAATACTTGACATAATTAATTCTTGTTATTTAGGTACAACACAAATGGCATATATGCAATATTTACACTTTTGAAAATTAGTTTACAAAGACGTACCAAATGTATAAATACTGTTAATAATGTTTGTTAAACCATAAAAATCAGATTTTTGCTGTTTGTACATTTTTTTCCTCCAAATTTGAAATGAAAAACTTTTTTTGTGTTTGTTTTTTGCTAATCGAGCCTCTTGGTGTTTTGAGCAGTGTTTTGCATTTGGATAATGTTTCAAGTTTTTATTCAGCATCTAAAGGTTACGATATGGGCTTCTCTTTGCTGTGTCTTTCATTGTAAATATTTCATATCTTGCATATTGTAATGCTAATAAGAGATGATAATTTAAACTTAGTTCATTGCTTTAGATTGTATTGATTCTTTATAGACACATGCAATAAATAATGATGTTATTTAAGAAAGCCACTCGCCTCTTGTGTTTCCGTTCCCCTCCCTCTCCTCCTCCTCCTCCCCGTCACATCACAAACAAGCACTAGCTTTTCATCTTTCATTTGAATGGGCACACTCGCCGGAGCAGATGTTTCAGTTCAGTTTCCTGCCTCTTTCATTAAGAAAACACTCATTAGGAAAGAGAGGACATATCTTGATTCTCTTTCATTTCCCATATCCCTCCTTGTTTTTTAAAGCCCTGCTCCCTATTGAGAAAGAGTTTAAGAATTGGGTGTAGGCCTAACCTTGCGTTGCCTCCAGCATTAGCATTGTTATTGTTTTTCTGCGCTTGGCTCCCAGTCCCCACCCCCAGCAATAGTAATTAGACCAGCATGTTGAAACAGCCCCTGGAACTGGGAGAGAATAAATAACACTGTGATAGGATTATGATTTTGCACCCTTAGCCATATGCTGTCAGATTATTCATTCTCACAGCCTTACTAATTAAAATGGTAATTAATGCTAAGAAAAAGGTCTAATTGTCTACTATATGGGCAGTGGTATGTGTTTGGAGAGGGAGGGAGGGGTTATGTCTGTGTACATGTGCAGGGCGAGGGGGACTTGACATGTTTGTACGTAAATCCTAAGTATGCGAGCAGTAAAGACAGAGCAAGTCAAAGAGGAGTGGACGAGAACAGCTGGAAAGGAGTAGCAGGTTATGGGGAAATGTGCAGGTTGGCCGACGGAGGCAGGGCAGAATGATAGCCTGAAGGTAGATCCCTTCCATTAGGAGGATCTGTCCCTGCAGCATACGTAGGAGCGAGGAGACTAATGAGAGAGCAAAATCCTAGAGAGCAAAGTGTGACATATTCTCTGTAAACCAAATGTCATCCATCACTGGTCTCTTCATTGCTCCTGTTCTGCCTCCTGCTCCTGAAGTTTAATTAAAGACTCTAATTTATCTCATTAAATCGTAAAGGAGGGATAGGGAGTAAGCTGCAGGCCATTTAGTGAGCCTGTCTCCTCTGTTCTTTGCTACTCAGTGTGAAAGGACGGATCAGGAGGAGAGGAAAATAATACTTCCGTTACTGTATGCTCAAAGAGTCACACAGACGATAACACCTGAGCCTCTATGTACCATGCAAATTGCTATTACAGAGATATAAGGCCAACTCAGTGAGATAGCTTGACCGTGAATATCGTCTACGTGTCAGCTGGTGTGTGAGTCCCTGTGTGTGCACGTGGCAATGTGTGTGTGTTTGTCAGGGGGGCGGGTCGTGCAACAGCAGAGCAGCGTAAAGTAGCGAGATGCCCCAGGGAGTCATCAGCCTTATGGACAGAGACCTCCAGTAGCTCCACAGGAAATGGCATGTTTCCGGAAAGCTGTCTGGGACACCGCCACTACATTAGTGGCCACGTGTGTGTGTGCCGGTGTGTGTGTGTGTGTGTGTGTGTGTGTGAGTACTTTTAAAAAGGTTTATGGATGTCCCCCACAACAATCTGTCTTCAGCGCAACATCTTTTCTGCATTACAGGCTGAGAGCACAGAGAAAGGGAGGTTACCTTGAACACAAACACACTGTAAACATACACAAACTGATGTATTCTTCCTCATAACAAGTGACTAAAAATATAAAATGACATCACCATTCTAATCTCCATGAGAATTTAGACCCCTGCGCCTTGTGTGATAACCGCAATCTTGTAGGTTCATGGCATGTCACACTGTGTGAGATTGCTTTAATAAAACCTTGGCTGTAATCTACGGCAAACTGTAAAATATAATAAGAGTCATGTCAGCTTATGTGACAAATGCTCAGAGTATCTTTATGCTACAATTTAAATAGAACAGAATTTGTTAAACCTTTCTGACACTGAATTTTGATGCTGTTTTAGTTGCTAAAGCTCTAAATCAGCCGATGGCAGATGTTTCTTGGAGTGAGATCTAGGACCTTTGTTTGTAGTGAAGACGAAAGACTTTGTCGTCCTTACAATTGTTTCGCTGATTGATTGGATAGCCTAAAAATCACAATGTATAGAGACTTTTTGCCTTGGATTCAGTACTAGACCTTCATCAGGCAAAGATTTGCCTGATGAAGGTCTAGTACCGAAACGACGCAAATAAATTATACAATGCACGTTAGACAGCGTGTGGGAGTCCTTTAGTCCTTTGTTCTAAGTGTCGTTAGGTAAAAAGTAAAAAAACTGGCTCAAAAATTCAAAACTGACCAATCAAATTTGAGTGACCTGTATCTTGTTTTTTGAAGTTCTGAAACTTGGATTTTTGGATCTGAATTTGTGAAAATTGAATAGCAAATCAAGAAATTTCATATTTCAGTTTCAAAGAGGTCAATTGGTTTTCAGAGTTGAAGTACGCTGCACATACAGTTGGTGAAAATGTAGTTACCTACCATAGCTAACGTTAGCTATCTTGTTTTTCCCGGTAATATTAATGTTGATATTAATACTGATGTTATGATAATGACATTAACTTGTCTCTAGTGGTCTGCCAGGCTTTTAAATTCATGAATCCTCATTATAAGTGGTAAGTGTCATTAATTTATTAAAAATATTAAAGGCTCAGTGTGTAGGATTTAGGGGCAGCTATTGGTAGCAATGGTATATGAAATTCATAACTGTGTTTTCATTACTTTATAATAAGATTCAGTGTGTTTTCCTTACCTTAGAATGAGCTGTTTAAATCTTCACATGGACATATGGAGCAGGAGCTCTTCTAGGGAGTCCGCCATGTTGATTCTACCATAGCCAAGAACAAACAAACCAAACACTGGCTCTAGATAGGGCTACTTGTGTTTTTGCATTTTCACATTGACCACTGTACTTCTCCTACTTTCACCTGAGTATAGATTATTAGAACTCCACCTACCACTACCTGTAAGTAATGCCTTTGAGATCTGCATGGATCTTTCCATCAGGTTTTCCATCAGCCTTTTACAAAGGAACCCTGCTGTGGATGGTAATGCTGTCAGTATTTGATTTACCTAGCCTTCTGAAGTCATTCATGATGACAAAGTTAATGATCTTGTTTGCTGGAGATGGACTTGGCTGAAATCCACGCAGGTGATACCACAATAGGTGCCTAACGCAGGATGGAACATGTTCCTCCCCTGATCACAAGCCAAATATTTGGATTCCGTCAAACTCTGTGACGCTAGCTTGTAGATGACATATGTGTTCAGGTTCCCAGTTTGTTCCCGCAGATCCTACAAGCAGGAATGCAAACACTTCTGCATACAGGAATGTTTTCACCAAATTTGTAGATATAATGCACGAAGGAGAGGAAAGAGACACAGAGAGAGAGAGCATACCCTGAGGCACACCCATTTTACCTGTGTGTGTGTGTGTGTGTGTGTGTGTGTGTGTGTGTGTGTGTGTGTGTAACAGATCCCTCTTTAACCGTGGGAACCTACACAAATAGCACTTTCTATAATGTGTGTGAGTTTCCACCATGATCAGTGACTAACGACAGCATCTCTCTCTGTCTCTCTGTCTCTCTGTCTCTCTGTCTCACCCTCACACACACATACTGTAAACATGCAGTGCTGGAACACACGTGTCATCTTTTCGGTGTTGCGTAATCGACGAGCAAAAGTGAAGTAAACAAGAGTTAACTTCCTCTTTCCAGTGTAATCTGAGAACACACAAACTGTTTCTTCCCATCCACTTTTACAGACACAAACACGCATACACACATGCACACACACACACATGCACATACAATCACACTGTGTGCATACTAAAGTGAACCTCTGTCAGTGTCTGAATCAATCAATCAATCAATCAATCAATCAATCAGTCAATCAATCAATCAATCAATCAATCAGTCAATCAGTCAATCAATCAATCAATCAATCAATCAATCAATCAATCAATCAATCAATCAGTCATTTATTTATCATGTGGAATTATATTAGTCATTTTTTGCATCTTCCATTGTTGGCTACTGCTTCATAATTGTCCATGTTTTCCAAATGGCTCTCATAATCCATGGTTTCTGATTGTGGAATGATTTAAAACAGTCCAAACTGTCCAAACAGCAAGATGGCCGCATGGTTGTTCCTCCTGAACATGGGCAGCATTGCTCTGAACTGCTATGGCAGTGATCCACAGCAGGAGCGGGACAGCATCTCTCATTCCAATCGTCACATCAGTCCCTATCACCGTAAAGCACACAGTGCCCTCCGCTCTGTGAGATGGGCATATAGAAGAAGATCTTCCTGGTTGAATGGTGCTGCCAGGAATTTGGATTTCAGGAAGTTAAGATAAATTTAGAGGATATTACAGTCCCTGATATTACAGTTGGAAAGTGATGCAGCATGGAGTTTGTCCAGTTGATTTTCATTCACCTGTACGATGGCTAGCAGGATGCTAGTCCAACAAGCACCTGTCTTGTCCATCTTTTCTTCGATGTTTACTGATGTTCACATTTGAAAACCTTGATCTGGCTAGCCAGCAGAATTCGGCAGTAGGAGAGCTTACAGACTGAGTTGGTTTCCTCATTCACTTGCCACCACTATCTAAAGCCAGCCATTAAAAGCATCATCAACACTTCCAAAATAGACATAAGAGCATAGATTTAGCACAAATTTAGCGGTGCTGACCAAGGCAACTGCAAACGTCCTCGCCTACATCATACATACTATGTATTATACATTGGTGAAGACAGGATGTGGTGATGCGGGTTGGGGTTACAATGTTCTGCAAAGTCATGTTTAATTACTGTGTCACATTTGATTAAAAGTCGAAAGCATGAAATGAAGGAATCTAACTCTTCTGTTATCCACAAGTTCCCAGACCATGAAACTATGATTCTTGAGAAATGAGTCAGTATGGAAGTCCCAACTGGGTCTGACCCAGCATGTATTTTACAGGAATGCGTGTGTAGGAGTGCCTATTGCTCACTTGCATGTATCACTGTGTGTGTGTGCGTGTCTCTGTGTGTGTGTGTGCATGTGTTTCTAAGTATATGCATGTGTGTTTGGTCAGCCTGTTCAACAGACATTCCCAGCTGTTTTCCAGGTAGTGTTCTCACGCTTCTTGTGCATCTCCTGTTTCTCACGCTGGCTGCTTTGACTGTAATCCCTACCAACATGCACACATACACACACACACACTCACACACACACTGCCCCGCCTCTTTACCTGGCCACCAGGTGAACAAAAACCCACCTCACACACTCACAAACGCACCCCTTCCTGCTTCTGATGATAGAGCGGCAGCCACAACAAAGACTCCCAAACAAACACACACACACACACACACACACACACACACACACACACACACACAATGGAGGAGGGAATAGGACGAGTAAGAGGTGAAGAGGGAGAAACAGGAAGAGGCAGGTAAGAGAGATGGGGAGACAAAGACAGAGGGAACAGGGGGAGGCGGAGATGAGATGTGGGAATGTGCGGGAACCAACATGATGAGCTCATGCTCTCTCTGCTGGCCCTGCCCACCGTACTGTGACTCATACTTGGCAGGTGCGTCTGCATGTGTGTTTACAGCTGCAGGTCAGCTCAGGGTGTGTCCTCATTACACTGCTGGGGAACATGTTTCCTCAAGCACAGGTACAGCTATTCATCACACCAGTGTTCCAACAGTTTTGCTTCTTTATTACCGCTCTGTGTGGCCTAATCAAAGTGAGCGTGAGCAACAGAAAGAGAGGCTTTCAAAAACTTTCTGGAACATACATTCAGAGAACAGTAGCCACGCAGAGTGTATGATGTAAGGATTCCAAATTTGGAAACCCCATTGAAAGTAACCGCATCCCCAAGAGCACATTATGAGGGAGTGGGTCAGCCGCTACAAGTCTCCTGCTCCCCTCCCTGCTTTCGCCTCAGACTGATGGATGTGGTTGGTGGAGATGGCACACGACCTGCAGACGGCCACCAGCTCCTTAGAAGAAAACACCATCTGCTTCTTTGGCTGCTGAGTGTCAATGAGCCGCATGTGTGTATTTTATTCTGTGATCATGTATTCAAGGAAAACTCAGGTATTACCTGTGTCAAACTCACTAGCAAATAAATATGCATCGCCCTTTTTGGTTCAGCTGATGCTTCTCTGCTTTGAAAAACAAAAATCCTTGTGTGTTGAAACATGCAAGCCCATTTGCTTCTGAATAGTAAAAAAAGAAGACAGCACACTATGTCATGGACATCCTAACCTGCCACCAATTCACTCTTCCAACACAAGGTCAACCTTGGTGAAATTCCAGTTGACAGACATTGTGATTATACCAGCCTTTACAAGCCTGTTAAACAGTTCATTCTGAATGTCTGTCAGTATGAAAATATCTTTATTTATCTTTAGTATCCTGTAAAGCAGAGAACAAAAGGTCAGATAAGTGTGTACATGCCAGCTCTCACTCAAGATTGCAATCTCAGTGCTGTCTGGTTCACTTAGTGTTTGGATCGCAGAGTGGTTTAGGAAGTGCGTGGCGACAACCATTACCCAAAATTACAAACACAACGTTGCACCGTAGTCAGGTATGCACACCTGACTTAAATGGGGGGGGACTTGGAATTCCTCTTAATTTGTCTTCGTTCTGTAATGAGACACTGGGAGACATCATCACACTTATTCTCGAGTACTGTACAGTTAAAATTGTGGGCAGCTGTGGATCAGAGGCTCAGAGGTGTATGTGAGTGTATGAATGGTTACTGAGTAGCAGGTGTCACCTTATATAACCTCAGCCACTAGTGTGTGACTGGGGGAATGGGACTCAGTGGTGTAAAAGTGAGTGGTCGGAAGACTAGAAAGGAGCTATACAAGTGCAGTCCATTTACCAAAATCAAGATGAAATTGTAATTTGGCCCAACATAGACCATCAGCTTCCTAGAGTCATTTCAAACTGACAGAGGATATGATGATTAGTGATTTAAGTGACAATTCCCATTTCATAAATGCATACAGTCTTTCAGAATGACACCTGCTCCAATGATTTCTGTCATGTCTTTACAAAGAATTAATGTGAGACAATATAACTTTTGCTGAACTGTGACCACAGGATGATGGCACATTGGATTTCCCCATATTTCCCATGATTCCCTGGAGTCAGTTGCTTTAAAGACGCTGGGTATCATGACAGAGAGAGAGCTGAATGGCACAACAAACAGGAAACCACAAACATGTCTTCTGCTGAGGTACAGTGTGTTTTCTTTTTGTTTGACTTTTGTGAAAATTCCAATGAAATGTTTATCTGTGTAGCAGGAGCACAGGAAGGTCAGTAACATAGCAGTCATATCTCTGTAAAATTAGCTAAACTTAGCTAACACTAGTCATCATAAGCTACTGGTCATACCAGATCAAGTGCAGCTATAGTGGGAAACTTCCTTAGTGTATTAAAATGGGCAAGTGCATGGTTTATAGCTTATGAATTTCACTTGTTGTTTATAAAAGAAATAGATAATGTACGTTACATATTCTTGCTTTAAATGTCAACAAACACAAACCTGTGGCAAGAAAAAAACACAGAGATCCCACCATCACTTGCTTCATTGCCACTGCATGGGTCAGCTCAACTCGACTCGACTCACTCTTGGTATCAGGTTTGTGCAATGACAACTCTAGTTACAATTATCTCTGACCAATCAGTGGTCTGCAGCGCTTTAGGTTGCTTTCACACCTGCCCTGTTTGGTTTGGTTCAATCCAACTTAAGTTTGTTTGCCCCCCAGTTGCGGTTTGTTTGGGCAGGTGTGAACACAGCAATCACACTTGGGTCCGCACCAAAACAACGGTTGCATACTAAATCTGCGGTTCATTTGTGGTGAGAACGTGTTCCAACCTGGATCTGAACCAACTGCAGTCACATGACACATTGTTTGGGTTAAACATGAGCATGTTACAGTCCTGGAGGATTATTAATGTGCACCTCCTCCTGTACTGCCTTAATATGCACATTCAGCACATCCAATGCATCAAAACATTGTTTTCTAGTTGGAGCCGTGCCTCGTTTTCAAACTGTATGGTTTGACTAAAATGAACAATGACAGCAATATAGTCCACGATGAGCAGCGCTAAAATCAACCTGCGTAGTTGTCCCTCCATTGTGACATTAGAAAGTGTCACATTTATCTTGCAAGTGTACTCTTCTTCAACATTTTGTTTGCTTCCTGGATTTTTCCCACATGGAAATTCTGACCAATCAAGAGCAGCTTTCTCGTGCAGGCATTTTATCAGGTTCACTTGTAAATGCTGCCATGAGAACACGAACCAACTCTAGGCAATTATGCACCTTTGTAACAACGTTAGTCCCCGATTTGGACCAAAGCAAGACAACTCTAGGTCTGAAAGCACCCTTAAATCCACTTTCTAGTATCAGCTCAGCTCACTTGGAACCTTGACCAAGATGGCACCAATAAAAGAACCAGACACTAACCACAACCTTTGCATATGGAAACCAAGAAAGAGCTAGTCGGGTTGAGTGGAGCTGAGCCATACATGCAATGGAAGTGAAGCATTAGAGACACAAGAGACACCATTTATGGTTCTACCATTTCAGTACCATGACAACTTCTCCACAGAACCACTAATGATCTCTTGCCTCTACACACATGTTCTTCAAATTACAGTTAAGAGTTGGATGATGTTCACACTGTCAAACAGTCCAGGAAGCAACAGTGAGGTAATTGCCATTGTAGTTAAGGTCTGACAGCTGCATGGCCAACCATGAAGCAGAGCCGAGCTAGAGCACTGTAGTGTCTTTGTTGTTGTTAATGTCACATCACTGTACCTGTAACAGTTTGCCATTATTATCAGTCACAAGTTTCACAATCTTAAAGCAAACTAAGGCCATGACATTAATGTTACATATATTTAGAAGGATGAATGGTTACACTGTGTCGTGGAACATTTATGTACATGTCCAAATGAACCTCAGAGGCTCAAATTTGTTCCTCGTATTCCTGAATAATGACTTTTAGACTATTTGTCTGCTTGAAGGTCCAGCGTGTAGCATTTAGTGGCATCCAGTGGTTAAACTAAAGCTTCTCCCATTTACCAAGCATGTAGGAGAACTATGGGGGGTGACGCGAACAAGTAAATGGCCCTATCTAGAGCTATTGTTTCATTTGTCCGTCCTGGTCTACCGTAGAACAACATGGCGGATTCACTAGGACTGGCTTTGTATGTAAATAAGTGACTCATTCTGAGGTAACAAAAACACAACATTTGTTATTTTCAGTTGATTATGAACGTATAAAAATGTAATCATGAATAAATATTTGATTTCTCCCAATAGATGTGACTAAATCCTACACACTGGACCTTTAACTGATGAAAACAAATGCTTAGTTCCTTTAATTTCTGTCTCCTTTCTCTAAATACTGTCACTTTATCTTTATATACAGTACTTACTGTTAACAGCCATCTGTTTGAACATTTATTTTCTCTCATTATGCATATACGTTTACTCCATTCCTGTTTACATTCAGTTTAATAATTTGCAATACAGTCTATACGATTAGCCCTATATTTTAACATGCACTTTTTTATGTAGTGGATTCAGATTTAGCTTTTACTTGCATTGTTGGAGGGAGCCCGAGACCTCAGATTTTCATCTCCAGCGATCGCTTCTCTGTAATTGTTGCGCATATAATAAGAATAAAGAACTTGAACTTGAACTATCTCCATTTATAAAAAAAAAACCCATCTTTGATAATGTTCTGAGTTATCAAGGCTCACGTTTTTATCTCTGCTGCTCTTCATATGACGCACAGAGCAGAGCAAGGACATGCAGTTCACTTAGACAATATCGTCGAAGCACCATCTCAGACCGACTCTTTTCAAATGTTGCTATATTTGAGAGTAACAGGCAGAGCGGAAAAGAGATAGAACGTGAATGAAAGCTGAAGGGCAATGCTGTCATTGTTTAGATTTACATTTTAAGCTATAACACCTCTGGTCACAAAAGACATATTCAGCCTGTGCACTGACCCCTGTATGGGGTCATTTATGTGTGTGTGTGTGTGTGAGTGAGAGAGAGCGATAGAGAGAGAGAGAGAGAGAGAGAGAGAGAGAGTCACACAAAAATACACAAGAAAGTGATAAACAGGGAAGGTGGATGGGAGCAGAAAGCAGGGCTCGTGAAGAGTGGGAGGAGAAGTGAGGGGGGATGGGAGCCTCATTTGGGAATTACCACATTATTATATGAATGATGGAGGCTGGTGGTGGTGAAGAGAAGATAAATAAATAATCAGGGAAACACACAATTGAAGACCTTTTCTTTACACAACTAAGTAAGACAAAACAGAGAAGAAGAAAAAAAAGGAGCAAAATCATTCATAAAACAGGCTTGGATTGATTTCCCCACTTGACTATTCATTTCAGTGACAACAATAACAAAATGGGATTCGAGACACTAAAGATTTGGTTGTTTGGCTTCTCCTGTATCACTGTAATGAAAGCTGGGTTCCATCATTGAGATCACACAGCGGGTCTACTGAGCACCGCAAAGACATTGACACTGTCTGGAAGTGAGCCATCAGTTTCCTTCAATCACCCTAATGTGGAGGTCCGTGAGGCTGACAGCCATCCATAGGCGAGTGATACCCCTCCCCCGAGCGCTAATAAACAAACACACAGCCTCCCCTGGAGTCCCCCAGGTGGTCTCAGTCAACAGATTGAATGGAGCATCACTCAATGATGGATCAAAAGAAAGACTGTCCACCCATCGCTCATCTTCTCTTCCCCCATCCTACCAGCTATCCTCTCCACCGCTCCTCTTCTCTCCCACTCTCGTTGATCCACCTTTTCTCGTTTAGCCCCCCTCTCATCCATCTTGGGTGTTCCTGCCCTGCTCTGAGCTCCAGACAGGCCGAGGAGCTGTAGACCTCATCCCTCACCCGCCTCTCCCTGCTGGGACAAATAGGTCCCTGAGTGCCCCTGGTGAAGGATGAGCCTGTTACACATACACTTTTTTTTTTTTTTTTGCTAATTCATCTTTGCTCTCTCATGCATGCACTCACACGTTCAGATAACATCAAACTCAGCTCATGTATTCCATGCAAATGCGTGAATGGGGTCCATTACTAAGCAATTTGTTAGAGATATAGCTGATGTCCTCAATGTATGTTACATTTATGTGGGCTAAACAACCCATAACATCCTCAACTGATAGCTTCACATGGTAAGTCATGTTTTCCTGCAGTTATACACACCGATGAAATGATTTTAAACGTGACCCTATTTGCTGTTTACTTTACAAAGCAGTATATGAGGTGTAGATGATCCTGTGTGTCTCTGACATTTAGAAAAATCTTGGAAGACAAATTCTGTGGAGTTACAATCACAACTAGTGCATTTGTCTTCATTTTTGTGGCAGTGAGCATCAGGCAGAATGCTGCACAGCACCATTTCTGTCAGACAGGTACATGTCACTATCAGCGCAACAAAAGGACTGTACCTTGCTTCAAAGAACATCACCTAACTACATGTTATGTCACCTCACATATCCTCATGTTGCTTAATGAGGCTGGTGATATTCTACATTTTTCTGATTGGCCACAAATCCCATCCAAAGACCAGAACTGGCAATACCTTAGTCTGTTTTTCAGCCCTCTGATATCCCTGGCTTGTCTGCCCCTTTTACACTGCCTGTTCAAGGAGGGAATGTTGCACTATTAAATCACCTCGCCATTCTGTATTAAAGATATGACTGTGGAATGGGTAGTTACAGAGCCAAATCGACATCTGTGTAAAGTGGGATTTATACTTGTGCATCAGCTCTATGCAGAGACTATGCCATAGTCTACCCTGTTGCAAGCATTTATACTTGTGCGGTGGTGTGTCTGTGACACTCTGCAGTTACACCTCCAAAACAGTAGTTGGCAGTGGGGATTCTGTGAAGTGTTGTAAAGTTCATTTGATTCAAAACACACATTAAACACACATTAAACATTGCTTAAATATATAATACAAACAATATAAAAACAACTACACAAATCAACAAGACAAAGCATTTGTCTTTTGCTCGACGTATTTTCCCCACCAATACAACATGCTAATGTTTTTAGCATAAGCCAGTGGCATTTAACATTATATAAATTAGCCTAGCAGCTAGCAGACTTTTCCTTAACCCATATGAAGACAGGGACAACAGCAACATTTAACAAAGGTTACAAAATTTGGCTCCATTACAACTCACAAGGTTCACCGACAAAACTACTATCTTAAACTAAACATGTTTTCCAAACAAATATAACATGCTAATGTTATTAGCACAAGCCTATGGCATTTTACAGTGTATAAATTAGCCTAGCGACGAGTAGAGATTTGTTTTGCTCATATAAAGCTAGGATAAATCTTGAAGTATAAATCCCTGAAGGATAAATCACACACAAGTCCTAAAATATAATTTTGTGGAAGCTTTATTGTCTTCACAATTTATTGTTTCTTATCTGTGAAATAAAAGTCAATAAAAGCTTTGTCTCCACTGAGGGAAATGGTTTCAGCTTACAAAAATTAGACTGGAGGTCTGCGTCGCCGCAGCGTGTAGTTACATTTCTAGGGAGGTGCACGTCAGGCTACAGCATAAGGTATGGCCTCGATTCGACTTAGAACTATAAATCTCACATAAAAGGGACAGCTGACAGAACGTGATGGGTGTAGCTTTTTGATGCTGTGTTACGGGTGCTACCCACCACTAGGAGATTTAAAAGCACCTAACTGCAGTTAGCAGCTAACTTGAAGAAAAACAGCAGCCAAAAATGTCCACAAATTGGACAAACAATTAAGAGCTCATTACCCTATAGGAGCAGAAAATGAGATCAGCAACCATATAACAAGGATGGAAACCGATTGTTTTTGCCATGGTATTCCATTGTTATCATTTAGAAAGTGCTGCCCGGTGCTTATATATGTCACACTAAAGGCAGACGTTGTTGTGTTTCACATCAGGCACGTCACGCCTCTTTTACTTCTGGAATGCCAGCATGCTATCTAAAATAAAACTGCTGTTGCATTATGCCTACTCTGTCTGGTTCTGTATAAAAAAGCAAAGGCAGTGTAATGAAGAGTCTTCATTGCAGCCCTGCTGTGGGATCTCTGTGTAAAAGGGGCTTGGGGCTGAGTGCCGCAGGCCCATTATTTTTCCTTCTCAAGATGTCAAGCAGGTCATGAATATATACTCTGTTAAACAGCCAACAGTTAACTGTCTGCATGTGCATTCTGTACCTGCATGAGAAGAAATAACTAGCAGAGTCTGTATTTGTGCTCAGAGAAAACATCATGAAGAAGTGAACAAGACAAACAAGCCAACCATTTTCACAGCACAGTGGATCTGATCTCATCACATGCATGCTTCTTGACTTTGCACTGGCATTCTCAATCTCTGACTTTTGCTTGATGAAGACAAAGCAGTGGATACAAAACGAAGGGACAAAATACAGTGAATTTGATCGATGTCTCAACTGATCAGCCAACCATTTACCTCTTTCTCCCCACCTTTTCAAGAAACTGAATTGTCAGCTAAAGAGGGACGGTTAGAACCAGCCAGGCTGGACACGGGTCTGCCCCACAAGATTTGCTTTTGTCTCACTCAAGGAGTGGAATGGGAGGAGTAGTGTGTGTCAGTATGCTTTCACCAAAGTGCTTGTCGGATGGTTGGACAGCATCTGACACCCCCTCCCTTCACACCTATCTAGCATCGGAGTAGAGAGGGCCGTGTCCATTAATTTTGACACAGACAGTAGCCACTTTAACACAGAGAATCTGCAATGCTGCCATAAAGAAGATCCGCCATTACGCCGGCATTGCTTTTTACACTAAATAAAACAATGCCAGCATAACGCCGCTCCAGTGTTTGATTTTAGACAGCATGCTGGTGTCCTGGGAGCAAAGGAGGCATGATGTTTAACACAACAGCATTGCTGTCCAGAGTGTGTACATGTAGTTCCACCATGCAAGCTGTCCCTTTCAAGGCTCATTTAATCTACCTTTGTGCACAAAAATAGATATTTTCATTTCAAATGTTGTAACCATCACTGCCCATATACTTCCATGTGTACTTTTTGTTGGCATAGATACATCTAACACCCCTTTTCAACAGTCATGGGCTGGCTTGGCTTGGCTACGTTTGGGCCATCAGCCCAGCACAACACAGCAGGGCTTTGCATTTCCATTACAACAGCGCTACCTTCTTGAAGGTGTGTCTTAACATGATGATGGCTTGTCTTGAGTGATGACGTTTAAAAGCAGCAAGCTAAAGTTCCGTTATTTTTGTTGCATTTGTTTTTCCACAACAGGTCAGGTAAAAGAGGTTTACCTGTTGGAGGTGAGCTGTTTGCAGAGGTGCAGTAAGAGCCTGTTGTCTGCAGCTCTTCATCAACATCTCACTGTGGTTGTTTCCGATTTTACTTTCCTCCCTGCTGCACTATTAGACTTGTCTTAATTGAAGAGAAGCTGCTAACAAAGTTCCACTGATTCAGTAATAACATATTTCATTTCCTATAGATTCTTCACAATAAGAATCTCTATTTTGTCATGTATAAACTTTATTGTGAAGCATCAAAATAAGGAAATTTGAGTTTCGAGCAACTTCTAATACTGCTGAACATGAACATGAAACAGTAAAATAAAGCAGATATGGAAAGTAAAAACAGGATGCAGGAGAGAAAATAATCTCCAAACCACAAAGAACAGGGGTCACTGGGGGTTGGCTGTGGTTGGCAAGACATTACCGCTACCCGCTTGAGGGTGGGCGACCCAGCTCTTGGACCTACTCCAGAGAAGGTCCATCTCTGGCCATCTTGGAGTGGCACGGTGCGTCTACACTGACAATGGAAACATCAGTTTTGTTCGTGTCTGGAAGCTTACAGAAAATGTGCACAAATATGGACGAAATAAAAGCAGAGTAAGGACAGAAGGTTTATATACGTATGTAAAAATGCCTCAGCTTATTTTTTCTTTGAACAGGCAGTGTGAAAGCAGCTGTAGATGGGCCAGGCTTGCACGGGTAAGAAAGTAAAGAGAGGTTAAACTTATTCTCAAGCTGTCTTTATTAATTCTTCACACATTTCTATCTCTTTTTGTATGTGCAAAGTGCAACACCACGAATGCCTCTGAGGAACGACTGTCTGTCTGGATTCCATGCAGGGCTGTTGAAATGGTAAAGAACATCAGAACTGTACATTAAAAAAAGCCAGAGAGAGCAGCACAGTTTACACTAGCAGGCCAATAACAGGCAGGCTGTTATGCAAGTGTTGGCCTGGCCTGAGCACGGAGCATCATAACAGCTGTAATGAAAACCAGAGACACAGAGAGCGAAAGTAGACCAGCAAAAAGCAGCAGAGCTCCCATCACAACTCCAACCGCACCGGGGAGAATTCACTACTCCTGGTTTACCCTTAACAATAATAGGCTGTTTTTCTGCAACTACTTTTGGCCTGAGCCACTTTTACTCTCTTTTTACATCACTCCCCCCACTTCTCTTTAAATGGCTACTTCACTCTCTCCTCTTTCTCCTGCCTTCCTCTCTTCTTTTTTCCTCGAGCATGATAGCATGATAGGTTTTTCTCCCTCTGAGCGCTAACAGAGCAACAACACATTCCTGTCCGCATTCCAGCCTCAGGAAAAACAGTGTCCGGAACATAATAAAAGGCCAAGCACGTCATTTGTTTTTAAACCCACTTGCTCGCTGGAACAAAGCTGTGCTGAGGGCAGGCTCAGGCAAATGTGTTTGTGCACAGGAGAAAGAGACAGTGAGAGGGATGTGTTTGTGTTTACATGAATCTGTGTGCATGTGTGTTTTCTGTTTTTCTCTGTGGTAATGACAGTCTGATGAGCTTACCCCTCCACCACCAACAATATATCGCACGGCCTCCGCCCCAGCCACACGACCTGAAATACAAATGAGTGGAGAAAAAAAAAAAAACAGCATGGCAGACAGACTCTGATAAGCTCATATCTCCAGTCATACAGCCTGTCAGCACTTTGTATGCTCTCATTTGTGCCATTTCTCTCCTCTGCCTGTTGTTATTGGCATTTTGTCTTGTTTATTTTCTGCACTCCAGGTCACAGGAAAATCCCCAGGTACACTGTGACCTTGTTTGGGCTACCTGCACTCTAAGGTGTCTGCTGTTCAAACATACGCACTGGACAACGGCACACAAAGAGGGATAGATACACGCACATATTTGGCTGTACACACAATAATTATCATCAGACAGCTGATAAGAGGAGCGCTGGACATTTTGGCGCTGTCCGGGTTAGGGGCAGAGTTGGGAGAGGCTTCTCAGGCCGTAGCTTCAAAATGTTTTTTTTTTAAAAGCCCTGAATCTATGCTACTCCCCCCAGAAATCTAATATAATTGAGTAAACATTTCTCTGTTGGACTAATATTCAACTGAGAGTTTTGAAGACCACATTTTTCTAGGCATTGTTTTGGATCTTTTGTCAGCTAAACATTCATTCTGTGAACTCCACTTCAATACAGTGCAACAAAAATAGGTTTTTGCATTTTTTTAGGCAGGAATGAAAATTAGTAATTTGACAAGAGATGTGCAGAATTTTAGGCATTCTATTATGACTTGAATTTTTAGTAGTTCAAACAGTGCATACGGGTTGGTGCAGGTATGCAAAAAATTGTTAGCATTTTAGCGCTCCAAGCTCCCTCACCTTAAAGGAGCAATAAGCGAAATTCATCATTTCTAGATTGAAGGAATTAAAAAATTGCTATGTGAAGAACTAGAGATGTAATTTCATCTGGAGTATAGCATGACCTCACACACCCTCTCTCTGTGTTGATCTCCAGCCCATTGTTTACAAGCTGGTCCGGCTGCGCGTTCATGTACGTTCATGTGAAACCCCCCCCCTCCCCCCTCCTCTCGGAGCCCTTGGCCCTCCCTCCCTATAAAAGGCTACAGCCAGTGAGCAATGACAGCGTTTATTTTCAAAATGAAATGGCAGAGAGCGGAACGTCCACCTGAAGATGACCAGGACTCACAGGCTCACGGAGAAGAGTTGGAACGTTAGCATGGCAGCAGACTAGTGCTAACGCTAACGTCCCCATGCTTAAGTAGGCTCCGGGAACGTTAGCGTGGCAGCCGAGTAGTGCTAACGCTAACAGGAAAGCAGGGAAATAGCTAAACACAGCAGAGACCCAGAGTGAGTGAAAGACATTGCTAACTGCTAAACTAAGTTGGCTGTTTAGATTTTATTTCCTCGCCCCTGTGGAGCACCGAGCCCTGGTTTGTTATTCAGGTTAATGTGGGAAGAAGCAGCGGGTATATTGGGCAGCTGAGTGAAGCTGAGTGAAGCGGAGCCTGCGGAAGAAACACCAGGTCCGTCTGGATGTGATAGTCCGTGGAGATGCTGCGGTACTCGCCGGCACAGAAGAGACGAGTGGGGGGTGTTGGAGAGCAGAGGTAGAGGGAGGAGTGGCTCATGACACGCTTTGTTTTGCTCTACAGGCAGTGCACAACAGCGAACCTAGCAGTGAAACGATTTCGCTTATTGCTCCTTTAAGTGTCACTGGCTGAAATAAGGTCTGTGGTTAGCATAAGCTTAAAAGACCTTCACGTTTTGTTCTAAGAGATGATAATCAGTAAATACCCCACTGATGAATTCTGTTGCCTTTAGGTGTCTTAAAAAAGATGCTTACTAACAAGTGGCTAAATGGGATTACAGCCTTGTTGTGATGGCAACGTTAAGTCATGCGACCGTTGTGTAGTACATTCATAGCCTAACATTAGTTCTTTTACGTCTGGCAATGGCATTTACACTTCAAATATCATAAAAGGAAGTTCATTCATCGATTCAGCAATTTCATGCGTGTATGATGCAAGTTATTCACGCCTATGAAGTCAACACAAAATATTCTAGCATTCAAACTCGCACAAGTAACAGTAACAAGAAAATTTACAACGTGTTTGGTGTGAGCACAACATAAGTGTCAAAAAGTCTGGCTTGCAACAGAGCTTATTTTCTGCAATCATTCAAAGTCCAGTGGAAAAATACAATTGGCTTTTTGTCAAGGGAACCAGGGTGATGTTAACTTGTGCAAAAAAAAATGTCATCCCTTGCTGCCATATTTGGAGGGAAAAAATCTTCCTGGGAAGCACGCCTCCAGACCCCCTTAGGTCTGGGCTAAGCCCCAGTTGTTTACAACGTCTGGCTCCACCCCTGGACCAAGTCTCTCTTACAGTGGTGGCAGGTTGAAGGTCAGGCCAATTTTAATGGAGTGTTGTGGCCGTGGTGTATCCTTGGTCAGAGAGCCTCTTGACCTCCACTTCCTGCCTGGAACAATATCACTTTCACTCTCCTTCCTCTGAGCCAGCCATTATTCTCCAAGAATGACTGTGACTGATTTCAGTGCCAAAGCCTCAGTGTTGATATTTCCCATCATTCATCCCTGATATGTCTTTAATCCACCCAGTCCACTACACATTCACTGCAACCCCCTCAAACTCTCAATATCTAAATGTCTCGAAGGTTGTGCGGTAACTGATACCGAGAGCTTCCGACTAGCCAATCCATAACACTGCTGACCTCATCCAGTCCTCCTCATTGTCATTGTCTGTTAATAATCACCTTCCTGTATTTGTCACAGAACGTGGTGGCTGGTGGAGTCGATGCCTTAAGGAGGTGCATGTCTGAGTGTAGTGTGTGTGAGGTGAGTCTTACTTTTCCATCTTCACCTTATCGTATCAACCTTGACTCACTTTAGAAAACTGTCTGTACACTTCGGCTCAAGTATGCATACATTCCCACAGAACATTTTGTTTTTATGAAAACTATTTTACATTTGGGAAATGGCATGTGCATGGTTTTATAGGGCTTTGACACCCATGGAAGAAAAGCCATTTTCAGAAATAAAAGTATGTGCAAGTAAGTGAAATATTATAACATGCATATCTCCAGAAGGGACGAAAGTTGACTTGCTTTGTTGGTTGACATCAAGCAAAATATAGAATAACACCAGCCTTATCTTTTATCCTCCTGGTAGCAGCTTTAATACGCATGAAATTGTAACAGCAAAGGTACGGCCACTATCTTTGTCCAATTTTAAGTGATCTCACACAGGAAACATCAAAAGGCCAAGGTTTAACAACCTACCAATAAACCAGCAGTTCCTACAGCCCGTTTTCATATGACCCAATGTCACACTACCACTCCGTTAGGACTTTAGGGACCAATAACTTGTGTCATTAATGACCACTGTTTATCCTGCCTCTTGACCTGGACATCTCTTGTAAAAGAGGAAGAAAAAAAGTGAGCTCCACCCATTTTCCCCTCCCTCTCTACTGTTTAAGCCAATGCCTGTACCAACCGTCCTCTTTTCCACGCTTTACCACACACACAGATTAGTTTACAGTAGTCTACATGTTGCTAGGCAGCTTCATCTCTTCATTTTTATTGTTAATGCCTTGGTTACAAATAGTGCTATTTCACGGAGACAACAAGGGAATATGAGGTGTTACGCAAAGGAGTGATAAATTCTGTCTTGCTCTTTCTGAGCCTGTCGCTTTCTCTCGCTACTCCTCCGTCTCACCCCGCTTCTTGTTTTCCCTGTAGTGGTCTTGATGTTGTAATCCACACCTGGACAGGCGCCAAGCATGTCTGCAGACACCTGCGTCAGACTGACTGAGAAAAACAAGAGTGAAAAGAACAGATCCCACCCCTTCATCCCTCTGCTCTCTGAGTCTCCCTCTGTGTTAGTGTGTGTTTCTCCACCCTTTACTCTCTGTGAGTTTCAATGGGTCATGTGACTTCCTTCCTGTTGTTTTGACCCTGGGGTCAGTCTGCCTCAGGGTTAGTGTATCCACCCCCCCACTCCCTTTTGCTTATTAAACACAATCTTAAAATCTCTGTCTTTTTGCCCCCCCCGGGCTGCCTCTTTGTCACGCACACATACAGCCATGAATGTGCAGACTTAGAGCAGGGCAGAGAGGGAGAGGGAGAGTGGTGGGCCTCTGCTGAATCTGATTGAACTTTAGGGGAACTCAATGACCACGCTTTACTCCTCTTTATGGTGCTCTCCAGTTGACCTTTCTGTCTGTAGAGGACGGCAGACGGTTGGGGGGTTGGGCGCTGGCCTCTTGTTATGGCTAACTCAAATAGAGAACACAATGTTTTGGGTCCAAACATTAACTACTATTAACATCCGTCAGCCACAGTAGATACATCACATTCCAGCAGCGTTGCATGAATGTTCTGCACACCGCTCTGTATTTCATACAGCTTTTCATCTCATCAGCCAGGGCAACCATTGTTTTTGTTTTTGAGGAGAAGGTGCTGAGGTCAGTATGAACAATCCAATCCAAGGTCATCGGAGCATAAAGTGCACCCAGAATACTTCTGGATTTTAACATTATCAAAGGTGCTGCTATCTCACAGTTTTCCCACAGCAGCAGGCTTCTGTTCCTATCTGAACACCATTGGCGACACTTTGCCGATTCAGAACAGGCGTCAGAGGGCCCACAGTGAATCCAGCGTGTTGTCATGGTTACAGATAAGGCTGTGCGTTATCACTCTCTTCAGCCATGGAAAGCACATGACTATGAATTGTAGTACAATTGGCTTATTTGCGCATGTGTGTGTGTGATTATGGGTACTCATGCATGTGTGTGTACACAGTTGCAGCGTCACAGGCTGCACGGACTGAATTCTTGAGGAGGAAAAAAAGGGCAATCATGCAATGAGAATTACGCTCACTGAACTTATCACTAAGCTCATAGTTTTCTCTATGAAGTAATCAGCATGTATGAACAACATATCTTCACTTCTGCAGAAACTTTGTCACTTGTCAGTGATGAACCTGTATTTGCAGGAACATTCTGTCTTGCTCTATGTTTAATCTTTCTGTGCGTGTTTGCATGTGTGTGTATGTGTGCGTGTGCGTAATGGCAAATGCTTCACTCCATGTACTTGAGCTGACTGAGAGAAAGGGGTGTTCTCCACACTGCTTTGACAGCCCGGGGGAACGCAAGGTGCTAAGGAGTCCAAATTAAACCTGCCTTCAGCTGCGTAACGTTCTGTTCCCAGCCTGGGAACGGTAAGCAAACATAAGTTTGAGTACCACTCAACACCTTATTCAAGCAGAGCAAGGTGACCTTCCAGTGTCAGGTCAGCCATTTGTGCAACAAGAAGAGTTGAGAGGATGACTTTGTTCTTGTGAATGCTAAGGTTGTGTGCTACCACTCATGAGGGAGACAGATATAGAGACAGAGAGAGAGAGAGAGAGAAACAAACAAACAGAAAAGCCTTTTTTCATAAATATCTAACACTGCTGAATTCATCTGTCTATAAAACTAATGGCTTTTGGGCTTTGAAATCTGTTACGGTGCTCTGTAATAGCTTTATGCACACATGGCAGGACCTAGATAGCTAACTTGCTGTAGTATTAAATAAGCAACATTTGACACAACATAATAATAAAACACTTTTTTGATTACAAAAAAAAAAAAAAATAGAAACCCTGATACCAGATGATCCACATGTGGTAAATTCCTTGACAGTCATGTTGGTGAGCAGTCAACCCAATCACCAGAATACATGTTGTTTACATTTCAGTGTTTCTAACCTATTCTGGTTGTTGTTGGTTATTTCCTTAAAAACTATGACTTTATTCTCATAATATTATGACTTTTTTCTAATTAAATTATGACTTTATTCTCATAATATTATGACTTTTTTCTCAGTTACGACTTTATTCTCAAAATCTCCAATTTTTTTTTTTCTTCAATGCGGCCCTAATACTCCATTTTACTCTTCTGCTGCTGTCAGCCGTCAATTGATTTAGAACTGTAGTGCCCTCCTCCACCCTGTTCACCTCCAGCCGATGTATCCAGAGTCCAGGACAAGCTCAAGCAAAGGCTCATTCCTCTACTCATCCAGATCATCAGCACTTCTCCATCTTCCTCACATTTCATCTTCACCACCTTTACCACCACCACCGTCTAGACCTCTTGGGGGTTCCCTATTATGTCATCAAAATATCATAAAAAAACTCATAGTATAATATGTTGTCAAAATATCATACAAGTCATAGTATAGTATGTCGTCAAAATGTCATTAAAAACGTCATTGTATAGTATGTCAACAAAATGTCATTAAAAACGTCATCGTATAGTATGTCGACAAAATGTCATTAAAAACATCATAGTATAGTACTAGTGCAATAAGTAAGCATATTTAACTTGGTTATGGTTAGAAAAAGATCATACCTGGTTTAGTTGCACAAACATGACTGCAAATGTCCCAAAATCTTGTTAAAAATACCCAATTTGGCACCACAAACACGACTGGAAATGTCCTGATGTCACGTTAAAAATACCTGCATTTGTTGCCACAAACATGGCTGGAAACGTCCTGACGACATGTTTAAAATACCTGCTTTTGTTGCCACAAACCCGACTGAAAATGACCTGATGTCTTGTTAAAAGTCCCCAGTTTTGTCACCATAAGCATTGTTGGAAATGTCCTGATGAATATCTAGTTTAGTTACCACAAATGCAGCGGGAAATCTCTTGAAGCCTGGTTTAAAGTACCCAATACTGTCACCTCAAACATGACTGGAAATGTCCTGATGTCTTTTTGAAAATACTTGCTTTTGTTGCCACATACATGGCTGGAAATGTCTTGACATCATGTTAAAAGTCACCAGTCGTGTCACCTCAAACACGGTTGGAAATGTCCTATTGTCTTGTTAAAAATACCTGCTTTTGCTGGCACAAACATGGCTGGAAATGTCTTGACATCATGTTAAAAATATCCGGTTTTGTTGTCACAAATGCTGCTGGAAATGTCTTGAAGTCTGGTTAAAAGTACCCAATACTGTCACCTCAAACATGACTGAAAATGTCCTGAAGCTGAAATTATATGTATGAAACATGCAAATGTAATGTATTGGTGGTTTGCTGTAAACAACAATGCCAACATTTTCCTCTGGCTGGAACAGCTGAATTCTGTTGAGGGCAGTGGAGGAGTTAATTCAATACAGAAACAATCCAGTAAAAGTGAAATCTTACAGGTCTGATCTCAAACTGTCATTGTGACTTTCACAAAAAAGTTAATCAGTCATTTATTCAAGCATGAGACCAACATGTACAATTGTCAGCACATTTACGTAACAAAGTGCGTGTCTGAGAGGGGCTATACATAAACAGAGAGTACTGCATGCAAACACAGCAAACATTTTAATGCTTTTAGGAATGTGGCTTTGGGCCCAGAAACTAGCCACAATGTTTTTACTGCAAATGGGAGCTCAGCCTATTATTGCCATGCTAGTTATGCAGTTGAATGTGGAGGAGCTGCTGTGTGAGTGGTGGGGCTCTCTTAGGTGAGAGCAGGCCTCTGTTAGCATTGCATACACACTGTACAGTCAGGAGCCAGCAAACACTAACCTCCTGTCAGTCTCTCTTCATACTCACCTTCAAGCTTCCAGGACAGGAGGTGATTTGTTTCCTCGTTATATGACCACTATGACTTCTTCATTCTGAACGACGGGCAGGTGTCCATTCATTCCTGGTAACTGGAAAATAAAAATGTGCACCTCTGATGCAGGTGTTTCTCTCAGGCGGTTTTCTCAATTTCAGGAGTATCAGGTCCAGACATTGTCCAGAGTTGCCTTTTCTCACCAGGCTGTTCTCATACACTGTTTGTATGTTTTTTTTACGAAAAGTTATGCACAAAAATGTTATTTATATCCCACGTATTCACAAACCAGTTGGGATGGTGGATGGGTCACAAAATATAGGACTTTCACCCAGGAGACTGGTGTTTGGAACCATATGAAACCAAGTGAACTTTCAGTCATAAACCTAATCTACTTAAAACTCTGCAGAGAAAGGCTCCACCACCCGGGTTCATATCAGGAACCCTCTTGTTGTAAGGTGACAATGCTTACCACTGCACCACCGTGCCACCCCTGTGTGGAGTTCGCATGTTCTCTCTGTGTCTCTGTCTCTGTGTGAGTTTTCAGCTTCCTCCCACAATCCAAAGAGATGCAGGTTAGGTTAACTGGAGACTCTAAATTGTCCATAGGTGTGAATGTGAGTGTGAATGGTTGTCTAACCCTAATCCTGTCTATGAGTCAGCTCTGTGATAGTCTGGTGACCTGTCCAGGGTGTACCCACCTCTTGCCCAATGTCAGCTGGGATAGGCTCCAGCAACCCTCCAACACTTAACAGGAAAAGCAGTTACAGAAAATGAATAAATAATCTACTTAACTTGCCTAACCCTAAAGATGCTTAACCATGTTTCTTTTCCTAAATCCAACCAAAGTAGCTCTACTTTCATGAACCTAAATTTCTTAACTTAAGTACGTAACTTTATGTTAAATATGTAATGTCATTCATAGGGTGCTAATGCGTTTGATATACAAATGTTGTGTGTGCATTTTTGTAAGATATCATTTAAACTATTATAACTTGGTCATAAAACACACCTACGCATTAGCACGCTATTTCATCACTATAAAAAGATGTAAGGAAAACATTTGTCTGTGCATTGCCAAGGAAAACCTTGAGAGAGGACAGGTGCTACTCCTCAAGCCATTCAGCATTATGCAGACCTTTATGCTCATTACGCAAACCAAGGACACATGTTGTACAGAAAGTCAGTGTCATAATTCCAGAAATCCCCCATCAAACAAACATGGGTAAATTCTCTATACTGACATGAGACATCGCTATTTACTTCTTGTTTCCCACGGAGAGTCAGTATTGGCTTCTTTTAACCATGACTGCAAACTTCCCCCTGACATTAACCATGTAGTTTTTGTGCCTCAGCTAAACAAATAATGTTGTCTTGACAACAGGGGTTGTTCGTCACAAAACGCTTACATTGGTTGTTTTGGAAGGCGATGACAAAAAACAGATTTAATTGTTTAGTTTGAAGGACCTAATTAGCCTCTATATTGAAAACAGTAACAGCGTAATAGTTAAATTGTGACCACCTGCTTGTTGCACAGTTTAGGTCCCCTAACGACCATTGTTGCTATACTACTCTTTTGTGTTCCCTGTAAACATGACACCAATTACATGATGGTGCTATCCTTACCACTCAACACTCGACGCGGGTGGTGGCTATGGCAAAGCACGGACATAGACAAGTCATTGTAGACCTTGTTTGAACCCGCAGTTGGATTCACAAAATACATGTTTGATACGCTGTCTTGTGCACTGTGGAGCAGAAGTTGTTAAAAAGTCTGGCTTGCAAAACAAAGAGACACTCATGCTAATTGCCACTGCAAGTGAGCATTCACACAACTGCCAACTGTGATGTTTAACAATTATTTTATTGTGTCTTTCTGAGCAATTTCACACATAAGTGGAAGCCTCCGAGCTGCAGATATTTAATATTTCACTTAAACTAGAAGAGAAGCTCTCAAAGGTTTTAAAATGCTTGCACATTTACTGTAGATCTGAAATGTGCTTTTCAGATTTTCATTCCTCTCCAACCCCCCGTCATCTTGTATGATCCCCACCAGATGGGTTGTAACCTCTATAAAGTGCAACAGTTTCATTCAAGCTCACTCATTAATGCTTAGCGCTAGCAGATCTATCTTTGTGTTACGTTTTTTAATAATTCTTATATGCAGATAATACCACAAATCCAACACAAGTATTTAATCCTAATGCTTTTTTCCTATGCCAATACCCTAAAGAGCAGGCATCACAATGTGACAGAAATCAGATGAGGATTGGGAAGACTAGGTAGAGCTTGAATGTGTGTGTGTGTGTGTGTGTGTGTGTGTGTGTGTGTGTGTGTGTGTGTGTGTGTGTGTGTGTCTGCATGTGACACCTGCCTGAGCCTTGTGCTATGCCGGCTGTATACTAATACGTAGATCTAGAGGGGATATGCTGATTAGGATCAGACCACTGTGATAGGAGGAGGATTTGAGAACCCTCAACTGGGAGGACTTGCACTGGAAAAGTACCAGTACCCATACACTCGCAAAGACAGTGACTGAATGTTTGACTGGATGACTGGACACGGACAAGCATTTTTAGTACATGCCTGCTATGCTGCATTGTATGCAAATATTGTGCCAATGCCGCAAACGTGTCGAGGGAGTTGTGAACACATGCAGCAATGTGTAAATGTGGGCAGCGACATTTGTTAATGTGTTCTCAGTCTTGTAAACACAGCGAGTTCTACATGTACATGTAGAAAAGTCTGTTCTGGTGGCCTTGCAGTCTTAAGATTCTTGCACTGCAAATCTCAAATTATCTAGACTTTACCCAGAGGAGCTTTATGTGAGAATGCAAATGTCCAAATCAGTTGGATTGGGCATAATAGACTTTATCATGCCAACTCCCTGGTACAAAAACCGTGTAATGTCCACTTGAGCCCATGTGTGAATACAACAGGTAATTATCAGGACACAAGTCCCAGTGAATACTGGGATTTGTGTCAGTAAGGGTTGAAGATGAAATTATCAGACAAATTTAAGGAACAGCCAAATGTTTTTGACCAAATCAAGAACTGGCTATGGGCCATGGTGTAATCCCCATCATGTCCTGCCTTACTCTCATTGAAAGCGAGCACTTGGGCAGTGAATTGCGGCGTCAGACACTGATGAAGAAAGCCATCCTTTAACGTCTGCATGACATGTGGCTGGTCACCGCCATGATACTTTAAAGGCACTCGGCAGCATCAGGGGGAAACGCGGCTGGACAAGAACAAAAGTTAAGGCAGTGAAAGTTCAAGTAGGGTGTGTGGGACAGGTGGGACAGGTGGTGGATGGGTCCAACAAACACTGACCTTCACATAAGAGAGTGGTGTTCGTGTCTTGTGAGATTCCAAACCCTGTTCTTTTTTCCTAAACCCAACCACATGCGTTAGTTGTTGGAGGCAAAAAAAACCCCCATCAATTCGTATTGTTGTACTGACGTAGTGCTTTTATTTTGAAAGAGACTGTATGTAAACGTTAAATTTCCAGTGAAAATGGAAGTGTATTTTGAAAGAAGACAATGCAGGTAACAGAAAGAACTTGACACGGTGTCCCAAGACGTCAACAATCAACACACCCAGGGTACCTTTCACGTCATATCTGGACGTTGAAAGTCCATGACCAAGCATAACAATATGTGGCAAGGTCGGAGTGAGGATAACCCTAACCCTAACCCTTCCCAGGTGTCACCCTTCGCCTGAACGAAATTTCCAGTTGGTGACGGCGCTTCTGACGCAGACAATTTTCTGTTGTGTGTTCCAAATGTGAAAGAGAACTCTGGACTTGATTCTCTGGACATTGTCTGCAGTTCATATGAGAAAATGGCTTAAGATTCAACTTCAGCATCCCCAATTAAAATTCAGTCTGCTGCATGTCGACACCTTGTCTGTCTCCTATTACAATTACAAATTTGGATCAAATAAAAACAATCAGTCTCATTTCCAAAGTAGCACCCTCAGGCCGTTAATTGCCTCTAAGCAGCTACACCCATTAACAACATGTTTTATTTAAATAATATCTATAATTTAAACCAGTCACCCAAAATGTTCCATAATTATGGAGCTACATATTAAAATTGGATATACAACCATGCATACCCCCCCAAACACACACACACAAACACAGAACCAACAATACTGATTAGCGTGTATGCATACACATGTGTCTTTGTGCAGTTGTCAGGTCTTAACCCTTAATTTTCTTGACAGGCAATAAATGCAGATGGCCTGTGGGTGACTCAAAGGTAAATCAGGATGGACCGAGCGTCTCATTGTAGCACCTCCTTTTTCACCCATACAGAAGTGCCAGCCGTGCTAATTAAATTACTCATACCTCTTAAAGTAGGGCAATTATGAGATTTAATTGGTTGGCGAGTGGTTGATTAGATAGTTAACCAATGCTTGATTAAAAAAGTGCTACAGCACTACACAATGCTGCTCATTCACTCTGGGGGGAGGGTCAGCGTGAGTGGTAGGCAGATCTTTTAGAATAAACACAGGTCTATGTATATATGTAGGATCAAAAGAAAATGGCAGGGTGGTTTCCTCTCTCCATTTGTCACTGTTTCTTCCTCAGATGTTAAGTGTATAAATTGTCTGGGGTTTGCTCTAATCTTTCATTTTACCGCAGACAGCAGAGACAAATGAGGGAAGAAAGCCTGGCTACCACACAAAGGCAAGGCTCAGGAGAGGAAGCCGAGAAACTTCGGACACTTTCCCTCTTGACCAGACTGTGTTACTCGCTGAGCATTTACATTTTCCTGAGATTTTTACTGCATAAATGTCTCTTTCTTCTGAATTCAAAGAATGCATAATTAATCTTACCTCCAAATGCACAGATCCAGGGAATCGATCTGTATTTCCACACGCCAACACTGAGTACACATACAAGCTGGGACTGGGCATATGGAATTCTCTTTTACTACGCTCTTCAAAGGCATGTAGACCACGGTATAGAGTACCATATGTTTGCTACTGGGAGCTGCGTGGGTTGTTAATGTAAACATGACATACAGCAAAGAGAGATCCTTGGAGAGCCGGCCCGGGGGAGGAAAGCAGCATTGCAGCACAATGGTTACGCTGCACTGACAAGGCCTCCCGTTGCCAAGGAAACGATAGAGGTTATTGACATAATTTCCAGAGAGTTCCCAGGAATCCTACAGTGGCATAATTTTGTCAATTTCCTTGATGCCTCTGTGGTGTAGACAGGCAACAAAGGCACCTGATGTACGGAAGCAAAAAAAAAAAAAAAAAAAAAAAAAAGATAAAAGTATTAGAACTGTTACAGCCACTGGATACTTGATAATGAAATTTAAACAACACTGAATTCATCTGAATTCATAGCACTGAAATATTTGGACTTGAAAACCATTTCTGCTCTTTAAAAATAAAATCTGAAATTTCCAAATTTTCATTTTTTATAGCTGAATTTAAATATATAATTTTTCAAGGTTCACAAATTCAGATCCAAAATTTCAAGTGGCAAATTAAAAAAAAATACAAATACAAATAATAATAATAATAAATAAATAATATAATGAGGTTGCTTATATTTGAATGGTCAAATTCAGATCCAAAAATTCAAGTTTCAGAATTAAAGAAAAAAAAATCAGGTCGCTAAGATTCAATTGGTCAAATTCAGATCCAAAAATTCAAGTTGAAAAATTTTAAATAGCAACATTTGGACTACGCAGCCTATCCTGTCCTTTGTAGCCAGATGTTGCTACTTTAAAAAAATTTCTATGTAAATTTTTGGATTAGAATTCAGGGTTCAAGGTTTTTTTTTTAAATTGCAAATCAAAATTTTTCATGTTTTGATTTTAAAGAGGCGAATTGGTCGTCAAAGTGAAATATTTCCATGCTATAAATTCATTGGTATTTAAATTCAAATATTATAAGTATGATTTATATATTCATATTTTAAGGATAATGTAAGTATCCAGTGGTTGTTACGATTTAAATTCCTTTGTCCCTTATTTGCTTCAATACTGATGCTATATGTATACCTATATCTTTTATCATTATATATAACATATAGAAGCACTGTCAGATGGGTAGTTGAGGTCTGTCTTTTGTACCACACAGGTCTGTCATATGTCTGTAGCTACATTACAGACAGGCACAATTACACCTAATTACTGTTTCCCCATGATCCCCTATGAGTACCCTACCCGACAGTAATGTATGTGTATATGTGCACGCCCCCATCTATGTGGGTGAAAAAGTGCGTCTCGGTCCGTCTGACCCTGTCAGCAATATGGAGCCTTGTTAATTGCCATGTTAATTAGCTTTATCATCAAAGACCGCCTCAGTGTCTGCTGATCTGCTGACTGTTGGGTAAAAGGGGAATGTAAAGAGGATGATTTCAGTGGCTGTCGGCTGGATTCAAGGAGGGTGGAACAGACGAGATTCATCTTCTGTTACTGATCTGCTGTCAATGATTTATCACTTTGTTTTCCTTTTCTAAAAGCATATGAGCACGGCATCATTGTGGTTCTACATCAAGACAGATAGCAAGAGGGTTTACTGGTTGTTTATCAAGTTCAGATGGGGGAAGGAATTTTGATGGCGGGTATGTCGGGAGTGCATGTTTGCTGAACTATTGACACAATACTTACCTCTGTATGGAGCCTGATGAGAACGGTGTTTGTCAGGGGTTTGGTCAGAGGGGTAAGTAATGAAGTATCTCAAATACCATACACTGCAGAGGGAAATGTACTCCTTTACCCATACAATTATCTTTGGTTACAAGGTTGTTTTTCGGTGATTTGAAGGCAGTGGAGCATGCTGAAAAACACAACAGACCTATTATTAACCTTATAACCTATAGACCTTATAGAGTGACATGCCATTGTTCCGTCGACACAAAGTTTCAAAGCCCCATTAATCAGAAAAATTTCGCATTAGACCAATATCCCGTTTCACCAACAGCTCATTATCCCCAAAACAAATGCCCACTGCTCCTAAGTCCTGTTTCTCTTAAAATACACACTCCCTGCAATTAGTTTTAGTTTCCACAGCAGTGTTTCAGCCACCGAACCCCAGTGTTTTTCACCAACTCGTCCCTGCTTTTCCAGCAGCATTTTTGCCACCAATTGTGGGTATTTTAAGCCAAAACATGATCCTTTTCGAACCATCGCCATGTGTCTTTGTGCCTAAATCTAACCACACCTTCACCACAGCCTTGTAACATATCTGTGGTTTAGAGAAATGTACAGTATGAACATTTTTTCTGATGATTGGGTTGTCCAACAGTGGAGCAGTAGCTTTGGGGAAACGGCAGTTCAGAGCAGTGAGAGTTTGTTCTTTGGGTAATCGGCTGTAGGAGAAATGGGGCATTTTTTATAGTAACTGGGCTTCTGAATTTTGGGCCATTTGCAGCCCTGTAACATTGTTTTGGCAAAAAGGTTTGCCAACAGTTTCCTGTTCATGCATCCAGCAGACACCAAGAAACATGAGCATTTATTTAAAGTTGTTGTCCACCTGAAAACTAAGTCCAATATGCATTATTCAATACTCATCCTATCTCTGCTTAGGTCTTCATTAACTCCATGAGAAAAATATCTGGCATTTAGCAGCTAGTCATTGTTCCACTATGTTTACCTGCTGGTTGCCAACTTTGTTTGGTGCTGGGCAGGTAGAGTTTATCACAGCTTTTTTTGTTGCCAAAAACACCTTCCTGTTGTGGTTGGAAACAAGGTTGATGAGAGCAAAAACAAAACAATGAAAACACTTAGAGCTGAGAAGAAATACAAAGTTGGATGATAATGCTCTGTTACTACTATTGATTCTTTTCATATCACACATAGTCTTGAGCCATTGTTTGTATGTTATATTGAGCAGCTTTAAAAATATTCGGCCACGTTCACCAATATCTTTCTAAGATTTTTCTTAAATTTTTTTTCCATGACGTGTTCTTAAACTGCATGATTGTTCACACCTGTCATTGTATAACGATGAATCCCATTGTTCTTGTAAGTTGAAAATGCCCCATACAAGGGCATACAACTACAGGGCCATGCGCACACACAGAAACTGAAACAGAAGAAGAAACGTTGAGATTACATTAAAGTCATGAGTACCCAAACAAAAGTCTGAAAAACAAAAAAAACTTCAACAGTTCAAAAGTGGAGGCACTCCTGCCAAAAGTGAACGCAAAATGAGCTCACATATTTAGTCGCGTCAGTAGTGGATATAAGATATTACGAAACATGCATTGGATGCCAGAAATACATGTTAATTGATCACCAGACTTCCCAGGACTGAGGACAGTGATGAATGCCACGGTGCTTTTAAAAGGCCAGTGTGTAATATTTGGCATGGTTTATTGTCAATCTGAATCTGAATCTGAATATTCTACCCATTAATATGGTTATACAAGTGTATAATCGCAATAAAATAAAATCTGTTTGGTTTTCATAGCCTTATAATTATGCTTTTATATATATACATACATATATATATATATATATATATGTATATAGCAAGGGCCTTGCTTTAGAGAGGTCGCCATCTTGCGCCGCCATGTATTTACGGCAGACCGAGCAGACAATCCAGCCAGCCAGAGAATGCGTTTCGCGTGTAATAAATAAACCAACGAAGACAGTGGAAGGAAGGCAGAAGGAGGAGGAAACAGCAGAGAGTGTTAGTAGTTCGTCGATAGAGAGTAGTGAAAAGTGTTTTTAGTTATAAAGTTTGCGAATGGACCACACTTACCACGCAACAGGAGAGAATGAACCCGAACCGTCACCTGCGAGGAAAAGAAGACGCAACTTCACTCCTTGTGATGCACTCTCTGCGGCGCTTTTCCTCCTGATGATATATCTCCCCAAAGATGGCAGCAGTAGCAGTGAACCCCATTCTGTGCATTCAGCCTCTCTTCTCGCCTGCTCAGCATTAAACACATGGAGTTTCTCATCTGTATGCTCCGGCTCAAACAGGTATGGCTCTGGGTCTGTGTCCGCTACAAGAAACTCTTCAAAATTGCGTTCAAAGTCGTCCATTGCAGCTACTATAGTCCGGAGATATCGCTAGGCTAAACAGCTGAGCTCTGTTTACCGGCTACGCTGTCAGTCAGTGTGCGGGCTGGAGATTGGTGGAGCAGAGAGGGGAGGGGGGTCCCCACTTAGTATGGTAAACGAGTATGTGTGTATGAAGTGTGTCTGTTACGCTTGAAGAGTCAGAGTTTGGGACGGAGTCTTTTACCCTCTGGAGTGTTACCGGAGTTTTTGGAGTGCTCAAATAAACTGGCCTTTTTCCCGAACGCTCCTCTGGTCTCCTGCTCGTTAGGGATTCATTACAATATCGTAACATGGTTTAGATTTCTAAATAAATATTCACCTCATTGCTAGATAGACCTAATCCTGAAAAACTTGTGCGCAAGGCTCTTTGTCTCTACGAGGCCACCGTCATTTACCCGACAGGAGGGGTGAGCGAGTGAGCCCTGCAATCTAGAATTTGACCACTGATGTCACTGTTTTCAACCCATTTTACACACTGGCCCTTTAAAGAAGTGCATGTGTGTTTGAGAGAGAAGGTGGAAGGTGGACTATTGCACATGTTTTTGTAAGTTAATAATAATTCATGGAGCCCCTAAAGTTTTGGGAAGTGATTTCTTTTAAATAATTAAGATTTTAAAAATATTATTAAACATGGCGGGACAAAATGTGCTTAAGAGTGCTTTTTAGTGTGCTTAGATTCTGTTCTAACCCATGGACAAATTCCAGAGTCTTTGTAAGAACTGCATAAGAGGGTTTTAAGAAGAAACTTCTTTTTCAGTAAAGTTAGCAATTTCACCACTGAGAGTGTGTTTATCAGCTGTCTGGGTGCAAGAGTCTCTGCCTGTGTGAGTTTATGTCTAATCTGGTGCTTCAAAGGCTGATCGGATGTGATGGATGTGTCTGAAGAGACAGACCTCAAAGTCGTTAATTGAAAATTGAGACAGTTGTGAGATGATGTTATTGATTTTCACACTCTCAGCAAGGAGTATACGGAAGTCCGTGCCATTGCAAGAAATGGGTGAAGAGGTGATGAGGGAACAACAGTAGGGTCAAAGGAGGATAGAGAAAATGGGATCGTGGGTGGAGGACGAGGAGCAGAGCAGGCAAAAGAAGCAGAGATGGGGATCATGAGGTTAGGGTAGGCAGTAAAATGGGGTAGAAAGACAGACATTATGTGGCCTTTAAATGCTTGGAAAAGAGCTACCATCTTTGCAGCTCAATATATGTTATGAGCATAACCCTAAACCTCTGGCTACCGTAAAGCAGATGAAGGCTCACAGCAACCCTTCTAACATGAGCCTTTTCTTCACAGCATCGATCAGGTTCGAGCAAGCCAGTCCCCAGGCTGTTTATAAGTCAACATAAACCCACAAACCTACAACCAGTGCTCAAGGAATCAATAGAGGTGGGAATTGTGTTTACTCCTGTGTTTCATGGCCTTTGAAATGTCTCAGATGGAGGGGCTCTCGCAGCTTTCATCTTCTTCCTCTCTCTCGCTGTTCTCTCTTTGTCAAACACACACAAACATATGGACACAAAGACAAACAGTACTATATGTCAGTCTGTCTCTGGTGACTTTGTAAAGGCGGTTTGTAGTCCAAAACCAGCACATGTGATCAATACTTTGCCTTTTCATTCTCATTGTGTATGCCACATACAGTACTTCCCTCTTTCCCAACACCCCCACCCACTCTGTTGGGCAACCAGTCTGTGCTCCAGAGGAACAATAACAAGCTGGGTTTAATCCAGCATGAGATGATGCAAACATTTTATGCAAACACTGACCAATAGCCTACATTTGTCAGAATGGCAAGGCTCCAGAATGCTGTGAATGGGAACTTTGTGTTCCGTTCAAATGAACACAGACATGTAAGCACAACCAAAAAAACACCTCTTGTTACAAAGGCACCCTTCTTCTTATGGCCATACACAGCAAAAACAGAAGCTGCTTTTACACTGCCTGTTCAAGGCGGGAATTTCGCACCATTTTTCCACCTCACCGTTCCTCATAAAAGGTACAATCGCAGAATGGGGGGACAAATTTATCTTGCCTTTTTAGCCTGCAGCGGAGGTACAGCGGCAAATCTGCACCTGTGTAAAGGGAATGCCTGCAGGATCAGGAACATGGCGGGTCAGGTGTGATGTACCATTGCAGAACTTCACAGTTTAAAAATTCTATATTTACGCATTATAGTCTATACACCCCACAAAATGTTATGCTAACTCTCTGCCTCAGTAGTTAGCCAGGCATGCTAACGTTTACAGCCTGTGTTAGAGCAAATAGATACCCTATTTAATCAATTCACACATCATAGATCCAAAGCTTGGCTGTCTATGCCTAGTTACAGTTGCTAAGCTATGAGTAGACAATTGCTGTTTGGGGGAGGGGTTTAGTAAATGGTCAGCTCAAGGAAAGGTGCTTTCTGCTGTCTGCTGCTATTATACTGAAGGGTGTCTGCCACCATCTCCTTTAGCTTCTTTCACAGCTTTCGTCTTGACCGTCCGCCCTTCAGCCAAACACAAACACTGTTTACATAGTCACAGTACACACCTGGGTGCAAACTGCTCCCTAAAGTGGCCCTGAGGGAGTGATGGAGACCAAAGAGAATCAGGAGAAAACGGGGATGTATGGCAAAGGTGACCACAGTTAGTGCCGTAAATGGAGGGCTGAAAGGAAGGGGATGTGTGTTTGATTCAGGCCTTATTGCTGTAGCATCGGGGGGCAGCTTGGTTCAAATTACCTCTGGCCATTTACCCCCTCCTTCTGTGTAATGGCGGACCTTTTCAACCTAGAAGGAATGACAGAGTGGCCCCTTTGCTATAGTGGTGGGAATGAATTAGGTGGTGGTGGTGGCGGCGGGTTGGATTTAGATTAATGGTCGACACATGTAAGGGAACGCCATCACTGTCCCTGTGTTAACACCTTTGAGGGGACTTTTATAAAAATATGTAAATAAATAAATAGAAGTTGTTTGAATGGAAGCATTGTGAGTACTCTACAACAATGCAGATGAATAATGGGAAAACTCACACACCCTCACCACAGTCTTTTAAATTTGTTATTCGCATTACAGAAAATGTGCAAAAATACACACACTGATGGTTATCCTGCAGCTATGTTGGAAAGCTATTGGAAAATACTTTAATTCTGAGAATATCAGGGGTTTTAGCAAAGATATATTGCAGAAAAGTTTCGATTTGATCAGCAAAAATCAGTCAAGGAAAGGAAACCACACTGTACTGTGATGGGACACACAACATTTATGTTGATATGAGGTTATATCATCATGCTGCACCTGCACCTTTTATTAGATCTAAACAAACAGTGTTTTACAAAAGAAATAAACACAAAATGTGATAGATAGCTGCATCTGTAGTGCAAGTAGGACATGGATGGTAGATGACTGAGTAAAAAAAAAAAAAGTGTAAATAGCTTATAAAACCAAAGCAAACTAGACGATGTGCAGCCCAGGAGAGCGACCTGGAAGAAGCACAGGTTGAAACAGCCCTGGGGGACGCCTTGCAGGTGCCAACACATTAGACTAACGACCCCCACCTCTGTCTGCAGACTCATGCCAACGGCAAGAGGGGATTACGTTTTCCTCCTCCCAGTATGTTACACACTGAATCTGGTGAAATATAAATGAATCCCTTGGAGGTGTAGTTTTCAAAAAACATTAAAATGGTGGAAAAGTAGAAATGATAGTAGAAGTAAAATAAGTGAAAGATAGGTGTGGCCTGTGTAGATAGACATGGTGGATCAAATAATCCAGGGAAAAAAAGAACATAACCTCTCTGATGATAATTACATTGGATGAGATTGTTTCTCTCTGCAGCACTTCAGCCATCCATATATTCATCTGCATTCATAAACCACGTTTCTGCTAGAGCTGTGCAATGTCAGTGGCTCATCTGTGAGTCTCACACGTGTGCAACATGCACAAAATATTTATTGTGATATGTTTTTGAGCTTGTACAGAACAAATTGCACCCAGTGAGTCTCCCTCATTGTATTACCCAACCAGTTTTACTGCTACAGCCTGAAGCACATTCTTTCAAACATGCACTGATGGTATTAGTAATAAATATTCACACTTGCTGAGCTCTTCTGGTGCCTATGATCAGTGTGCTGATGGATGAGCTCACATATAGTAAATGTATGTTTATCACAGAGAGGAGCTACATGTTGTTCAGTGCTTTAAACATCTGAGTTTCATAAGGAGTCTTAGAGATTCACTTAAGGTTGAGAAGCTGCACAGTCTGTTTGTTGATAGTATTAGATTACTTATTTTTGGAAGCGTATGTTGCATGAGTATGGTATTTTATGAAAGAATATACTGGAAGAGCTACACCTAAAATTCCTTGAATATACCCTGTGTAAATTGCGTGAACATTTTTAGCTTTTTAATTTAGGGATGCAAGAATCCCCAACACGACTAGAAGACATGGAAGTCTTGATGAAATGAGATGAACTGTAGCTTTATGCACCAGATGATGATCACATTTTGTTTAAATGGCAAGAATGTGTATGAGGTGATTCATGCTGGTGCAATGCTTTAATTTGTCAGTATTGTGTGTTGTTTATTTTATACTATGTGAACACATCCATCCATCCATTTGCATCTGCTTATCAGGGGTTGGGTCACGGGGGCAGCAGGCCAAGCAAAGCACCCCAGACGTCCCTCTCCCCAGCAACGCTTTCCAGCTCCTCCTGGGGGAACGTCAAAGCGTGTAGGCCAGATGAGATATGTAATCCCTCCGGCGTGTCTTGGGTCTGCCCCAGGGCTTTCTACCAGTGGGACGTGCCCAGAACACCTCTAACAGGAGGCGCCCAGGAAGCATCCTGAACAACCTCAACTGACCCCTTTCAACGCAAAGAAGCAGCAGCTCTACTCCGAGCTCCCTCTGGATGTCTGAGCTCTTTACCCTATCTCTAAGGCTGAGCCCAGCCATGACCATAGGTGAGGGTTGGGACGTAGATGGACCAGTAAATCGAAAGCTTTGCATTCTGGCTCAACTCCCTCTTCACCATCACTGCAGATGCCGTACCAAACCGCCAATCCTTCTCACGCTCCATTCTACCTTCACTCGTGAACAAGACCCTGAGATACTTGAACTCCCTCACTTGTGGCAGTAGCTCTCTCAAGAAGACCTTGATGGAACCGCATATTTGGACTTTGAACACCTCGCCCGGTATGGGGACATTGGGGCACCCCCCAGAGCTAGAATTGGAGGGGGATCTCGCCAGCAAGCATCTGGTGGCCGGGCCTGAATACAGAAAATGGAGCCATTGCCCAGTGGGCACACCACCTGCAAGGACAGGAATCAGGGTTCAGTGCATTGTGTGCCAGGCGGCAGGCGGGGGCGGGTGTGCTGATCTCTGGTGTCGTGGTTGTAACAGTGAATCTGAAACTGAAAAACAAAAAAACAAAAACGTTTTGGTACTTGCAGTTTCATGAGAAAGTTCAGTAATATTCTCATCTTTCCTCTTTATCACTTCTTTAACATATCTATCCATAACAAAGTCTGTCCATCTTCACACTTTTTTTTTTTTTTTTTTTTTAAATCTCTGATCAAACAGTGACGACTGCTCGGAGGAAACATTTCTCTAACTTACTACAGCAGATTATTAATGTGGGAAGACACTGTTCAGTTGTTCCAGCTGACATGACTTGTGCTTGTCTTGACCTGATTCTGAAAAGAAACCACAACAGGTTAGTAAATAGCTGGAGGGGCAGCCTCTTCATCCTGGGTCACTCCACACTGACATCATTATTGGGACCTGAAAACATATTAAACCTCTTAAAGGTTTGCTTCACTTAAATTACAAAATTTTCTTCATTACTACTTTCTAGCTGTATCTAGCTATATCTAGAAATCAAATAGACAGGTATATAAAACGTGAACAAATGAAACCAAAACTGTCTATCATGGCTAGTTACCACTGTGGGAATTCACACGTAGCCTGTCACCTGTTCTGCTGCTTTCCATCATTTTAAAGCATCTCTCACTATGTTGTAAAACATTCACGTCTGTGACGATGGTGCTCAGCAAATGCCAGTCTTCACTTGCAGGATTTTATACTTTATGCAAATACAGAGATACTTAAAGTGACACACACATACTGAACCACTGGCTTGTCAAGCCTCCACCAACCAGTCAAGTTACAGTTTACATCCATGCCTGCTGAGACTCATATGTAGCCATGACAACTGACAATACTTCAAACATGGATGTTGCAGCAAAGAATCTGACCAAATGTCTGACCCTCTGTTCCTTTGTTTTTTCACTGAATAATGGCCAGAGAGGCATTTTTGCAGAACGTTATGATGTCATCGTGAAGTTAACCTTTGACTTTTTGGACATAAAATTGTCATTACTTTATCATTATTATTCTATTAGACATTTGTTTGAAATTTTGTCGTAATTAGAGCATGAATCGTTGATTTTGTGAGGTCTGAACAACTTGAAAACATAATGCCTCCAGTGACGGCTGTCATCAGCGTGGAGACATAAAAATGGATCAAAACTGGAGCAGAACTTGATATATCTTTATTTATTCCATATTTATTCTTCTTCGTCAAAACATGACACCTGAATTACCCACAATGCAACTCCACCGCTGACTGTTCGATTGGAGATTAAGGTGTGTTACGCTAGCAGCACCTCAAACAGAGATGAGCAGCTACAGAGGTCTAGTAAACTCACTTCTTTGAACAAAAATAATAAGACTGAGTTAATGAAAAGATCTGATATCTGCTACCACTGCACAAAGCATACAGACCCACATACGGTGTCCATTTTAGGACATCTTCAGGTGTCAGATTTTGGTGTCAGACCTTAGATGAAAAAGCATCAGGTCTCAGGAAACCCTCTGTCAGACTTCAGATGAAACTACCTCAGATGGAATGGCCTCAGACAACAAAATCTCAGGCGAAACGGGCCTCAGAAAAAAAGGTCTCAGATTATAATGTAATTGTTTCCCCTTCTGACGCTGTCTTGTCTGGATGATGTTTCATGTATTCCCTGCTGATAGATCAATAAATAAATAAGCCATTGTTTTGAGTCTGTTCTGTCTGTGGCCGTTTTGTCTGAGGTCTGACAGATGTTTTCCAGAGACCCGATGATTTTCATTTAAGGTCTGACACCAAACTCTGACACCTGAAGATGTCCTAAAATGGACACCGTACCCACAGTATCTCAGCAGGCCACCAATGTCGTGAGACACTGATATTTGGTTTAATTTAGGTTGTAGGCCTACCGTGTCAGGACAACGTCTAATGCCAACGTCAATTTGACGTAGCATACTGACGACAGACGACATTGACATTTTGTTAGTTTTAAGTTCTGTTGTTACGTAACCAAAATCCAGCGTCTTCCAAACACTTTATGCCAACGTCATCTTGACATTTAGTCATTAGGTATGAGGGCCAAAACCCAACTTCTGCAAAACGTCATAATAAACGTCTACACAACATGAAATTCAAACATCATTAAACATTCAAAATATAGTCAACCTGAGTCAAATGTCGTTCTCATGTCATACTGATGTAAGACTCTTATAACTACATCTGAGTCCTGGAATTGACATGCCTTATAGAGTGCCCCAGGAATGAGTCCGAAAAACCACAAGAGAGTTAGCATTTTAGCACTCACGGTTCCATCGTCTCCAGGTCAGTGGGTTTTCTAAATCTATTTTTGATGCCTGAAATAAGGTCTGTAGTTAAAACAAACTTAAAGAGACTTTCACGTTTTGTTCTATGACATAAAATACGTCAGTAAATACCTGACACATTGCATTTCGAAGCTTCTGTTCTTGCCAACAAGTGGTAAAATGAATCGTTAATAGCCTATTATTAGCATTTTGCTTCTGGTGATTGCATTTAGGCTTCAGCAATCATGAGTGGTGTTCTTTTGTGAAGATTATCTTGCTGAACAAAACATGTAAGTCTTATAAATGTTGGTTTGCCACAGAGCTTAAGCAATAATTCAAAAACCCAATGGAAAAATCCCATAGGCCTTTTATCAAGAGAACCAGGGTGATGCTAACTACAGCAGTACGTGATCCCTGGGGCACTCTATTGTCACACGTGCACACACACATACATTAAGACTGGCATTGACACAATTGTGCTTTATTGCTGTACAGGTACAGTACTTATAAAACATTGGGAACATAATAATTATGAAATATCACATACAATCTTTTTTCTTTTCACAAACACATATGTATGCAGGTTAAAATATACTGTATGTCATGTACAAAAGAAAGACTACAATAAAAAAAAAAACAACACTATGAAAGGCAGTGAGATACCCCTGTTTAGGTGCTAAAATATTGTGTCTCTCCGGACAACTATACATGGACTGGGGACAGTAAAATGGCCATTCTGCACTGGCTGTAGCACCAGAGAGCTGATCTCAGAGCAGAGGATTTTTAGATTCCTGACAAACAACAATGACTGGCCGTAACCTGGCTGCCAGAGTTTGGTAATGCTTGCGACGGACTGAGCGAGGTCATTGGGGATTGTGTGTGATGGAGCCGATGTGTGTGCGATCGGTCCAGTTAGAGGTGGATGTCAATGTGTGGCGAGTGTTTGGATGGGAGACAGGGGACAGTGCAGCGATTCACAGTGCAGTGGGAAGCAGTTCTTCACATTGGACAACCTTTTTTTTTTTTTTTTTTTAATCTTTTCAGCATGAGCACGTTATAAAGGGCCAGGCCCAACATGTGGTCATGCAAGGTAAAAAGCACTGATATGCTTTAAGAGACAATAAAAAACAATCCATCTCCTCATTTCATGATTCCATTGAACATGATTATACACAAACCGTAACGCACATGACTAACCAGGACCCTGATCATAGTGAAGGACCAATACAGAGGCTATAAATTCTGGTTCATTGGCATTGGCAAAGTTTAGTAGCTCGATCTTTGTTCTTCTGTTTGATCACAGATATGTTTATATCCTTGTGTAAATGAGCTGAACCATACTATGATGAAAATGTTTGACACAGTTCTGCATTGCAGTGCTACTCATGCAACCCCAATCGCAGCACACAAGGTGTGAATCATGGAGCAAATCAATAGCTTATCAGAAATGCTGCATCGTTATTAACTTGCTCTTAAAAAAAAGGAGTGCATACATAACTTCTGAAGACGATAATCACATTAAGCAGTCAGGTACACTGTTTAGATACAGGCGCATGTTCCAGTAATAAGTTACACAGGGTTTCAGGCAGTGAAAGAAAACTTTGCATTTATACATTCAGTCACACAGTCAGTCAAAAAATGCAGCTCAGCTGATTCGCCGTCTCTGTTGTGAGTATCAGTGATCTCCTCTGATTCCTCTTGAATATCCGTGCACCTTCGCGCACTGACAGCAGCTGAGATTGATCCTGTGATGGTGCTGCTAATTCGTAAGGCTGAATCAATCAGACACATTGTGGGTGATCAGTGGGAATGAGAAATCAATTAGAGCTATTGATACTTTGTGGCTCTAACAATCTGGACCAATCTCCGTAGATCAAACAGCTTGTCGAGACACACCCAGCCCATTACAGAAGTCAACACGACACCACATAAACATTGTGCAATAAAACATCCATATACAATGAAAAACATCTGCCTTGCATCATAGGAACAGAACAACAGGGTCAAGAGGGGACAAAACAAATATTATTAAATAGAGTATAAAGAATTTCATAGCCATAGACAATCATTCTGAAAAAAAGATATTCACATTTTAAAATAAACCTCTTCTCTTTACCTCAGTCATTGCATCTAACCCAAGACATTCTTAAATCTCAGTTTCACCATCATAGACAGTATTATCTCATCTCTTCCTTGTCTTTCTATTCAAGTTCTGTGCTTCTCTGCTATAGTAAAAGATAAAACATACAACACTGGTCACTATTTACAAAGTGGTTGCCATGGAAACACCCGTAGAGCCGGTTTGATCCATTAGGAAGGTGGGGGGAGGGGTCAAAGAGCAGGAGGGGGGAGAGGGGGGTCTGTTTGTTTGGGTCAAGAGGGGAAAGGAGATGAAGGGAGCATGTGGAAAGGTGACGGGAGTCTGTGCGGACGCACCCACGGTGGAGGAATCTGTACAATAATCGAGTTCATCTGTGCGTGAGTTCCTGAGCTCTGCACAGTCTCCTGGACAACACCGAACACGTCACACTGTTCAGGTGTTGATGAGACACAATGAGAGTTAAAGTCGCTACTTTTCAAGTGTAGACCTCTTTTTTTTCTTCTTTTTGCCATGTTCTTCTGATCTATTGAGAAATGGTCCATTAAATCACCACTGAATCAAAGTAACAGCTATGATTTGGTCGTTTATGTCGATCTGTACATATAAGGGGACTACTGTATACATCAGTTTTTATAACTATGCTTGTTAGTTTAGACGTATCTTTCACAAGTTGTGTCACTTTGGCACGGAGGTTCATGTTCACAACATGAACTATAATCCTGTCAGCTAAAGCTTTTTGATTTTAGCTTTACCTTTAAACCTTTTTCTGTTGGATCCTCTTTTCCTTGTAAAGGTTAGTGCAGTAGTTTGCATTCTGGCCAGAGGTTTTTGTCCCTCAAAGGCTGGTGGTAACAATGGGGAAGAGAAGTGCACCTTGGGATATTACTGAGGTTACCCTGACCCCTGGTTGCTTGTTGCCAGGGCCACAGTAGCACTTAAGAGCCCAAATGTGAGAGGCTAAGTGAGAGCTGTACCTGAAAAGGTCCCATGTCTAAGCCAGTACACTGATGCTAAAAACTGGAGGTGGTATGAAGGCGTCGGTTGACTTGTAAACTTCAGAGAGGTCTGAGACTCAGGGGTGCACACGCAAGCATTCATGGGAACATCACAGGGCAGCACGTCAAGTATAATCAGCACCATGTTTGGGGTGGAGCTCCTTTGTGTGCAGCAGAACAACATGATAGGCTAGTATACGGACAGACTGAAAGGGCCGTTCAATATCTGACTACTATGGAAACACTGCCAGCCTCTGATTGATGGACATCATACATTTTGTCTCAGAACTAAAAATAAATAATAATCTCACTTTCCTTTTCTTAATAAAATCTTTGATCACAAAAAAACGTTCCTCGTGAACCTCTACTGTTTCTGCATTCCATCATTTTTATATACATAAAACTTGTTACAGAGTGCTGAGCTTCTATCATACAGGTTGGGGGATCCTCCCACAGTCGAGGTCAAAGGCGCAGAGGCAGGACCTTCAGCCCAGGGACGAGGCTCACGCTTTGGGGCTTGGAGCTGTAACCTAGCCCCTGGGCACTGAGGTTACTTGGTCCACATTTAAAAACAAAAAGAGCACGAGAGGGAGGAACTTCATAGCCAATACATGTGACTGCATCACACAACCTCTGTCACGGAGAGGCCTTCCTGTTGGTCCAGAGCAGCGTGGGGGGCAGAGGTGGCGACTGAGGTGGACGGTGCTTCCAGTCACCCCGCCCCTCACACTGCGCTCGCCGCCATCGCAGAAGCTCCCCAAGGGCGGCACTCTCATCCCCGTTGGACAGACGTAACCGCTGGAACACCTGGAGTGGAGATGGGGGGAGGAGAGGCGGGGCAAGCAGAGAGCAGAGTTTACATTCAAATCCCACACTAGAGTTTCCTGAATGGATTAACAGGTAGATGACAGGAAGCTGAAATGACCAGGCTGTGATTGGAGGGGAGTGTGAATGACAAGCAGTGGTTTTATATAAAGAAAAAAAAAAAATTGTCCCTGCAAAGGTATCCTACAGTAGACCCAAGAGGTTTAGAGTGTCCTCTAATCATGTCCCCATCAGAGATTACCACCTACAGTGCAAGAAAAATAGGACAGTTTTGTCTGATCCATCATCTTGAAAGAGGCGGTGATTACAGCGCCGGGCTCCTGTTCTTAAAGTAGGACAGTTTTTCTCATGAATCATTCTAATAAACAACACAAGAGATGAATCTGGCGCTGGCACCGAGCCATCTCATGGCATAGCTGATACGCAGGGAAGCAGCGGGGGGAATCCCTTCTCCGACTGACAGCTTTAACAGCGGCTCATTTCCATATTCTGCCTCTGGAATCTCTTTACCTCACCTCAAAGATGATCTTGTGAATAACGGTAGGGGGGACTGTGCAGGGAGGACATCAAGCGGCACGTGTTCTTTCAAATGCTCAGGTCAGAAAAATACAGAAAGGTGCGCGCACACACACACACACACACACACACATTATTCTGTGTAAAGCACAGCATCAGTCATCTGCCAGCAAATACCCAGGAAAATCAATCAGACAGGGATTCCAATCTGCCTCGGACAGTGACACCAGCAACAGGAGCCAGAAACATAAAGATCAGAATAGAAGCTGGGGGTTGTGATGGTGGCAGCTGATGGACTGTTGAAGTGCAAAAAACTGCATGTTTAGAGATGAGATCTAAAGGATAAGGCTGGCAAAACTATACTCGGTATAGTCTATACTATACTTGATAGTATAGTCAGTCCCATGAAAACACTAAGACCACAACCACACTGATATGTTGTCGTTTTATCTCCATACTCTCAAGCATTTTATCACTGTATCAGATTTAAACTCCGTCCAAACTAACAGGCCAGAAAACACATATCATATGACCATTCACGTGCACCGAGCATGAGTGTGCCGATGTAAACAGGAAGCAGATTGTCTACTCTACGATTTGTTTGTCAGTCATAGAAAATACTACGAAGATGGCGAAATGTAAGACCTGAAATTTCTTTGCTTGGTCTGCTGCGGACGTGGAATTGTCACTCAAGGTAACACATAAGGTGTTAAAGGCAGTGGAAGCAGTACCAGATGCATTTGCAATATCTATCCCAGGGAGGGAAAGGAAACGGAAAAATACAAGATAGATACAAGAAGGATAAAAACACAAAAGGTATCATAATGTTTTGTTTTCATCAGTCGTGACTGACAAGACCCAATTGGGGAAAAAACTGCGGGTGTCTGCGTCATTGTTTTCAAAAGCCTCCGCAGTCCAGACTAAAACATAACCTCTGAGTTTTCAAACTAAAACAGGTCTCCGTTTTTAGTGTGGACGTAGCTACAGTTATGCATCTTAAAACTAAAACATACAAGTGTGGGTGTAGCCTAAAAGCAAAAATGTCTCGTTTTGTCTCACAGTGCTTTCTGACCTCCCTCCCCTGCTATAGCACTCAGCCCCAAGCCCAGTGATTCCTACTAAACATGCATATCTTGACAGAGGCCTCAGAAATATTTAGTTTCTTACATTTGTCTGGGACTATTTTCATCTGTGGATTAATACACATTTGTTACACAGGCCAGTATTTACAGTAACATGACTGCGCATGTGGGACTGAGTCAAAATAAACTGAAGTGCTCATGTTGATCATAATGAAGGAACATGTCACTGAGTGTAAAAGTGTGACTCATTGATGTGGTTTTAATAGTTTCTGGACAACGATGGAGCTTCATGGCACAGAGGAATAAGCTACATCAGGCTTTGGCTTGTTAATAGGATCAGTTCATTGTTGGTTTTAGCCTTTTCACAGGATTTATTGATTAAATAAATCTACTGTAGGGAATATATGGTCAGCCCCGTCTTTTAACATTCTCATAAAACAGATTAAAACTTGGTTTAATGCTGTTTTCCTTCGTGATTTGTTTCCTGCAACAGTCGTTCCCTCTGCCTCCTCCCCCGCTTTTCATCTCTGCTGGAGCTGAAGCTGTGAGCTAAATCAAGTTAGCAGTACATATAATGTAACATTTTCTCTGCATATTGCCAAGCATACAGTACATTTAGTGACGCATTCCACACAGACATTGCCACAGAGCCACAGGCACACACACGCGCACACACACGCACATTGCACACATCGCATACTTCGACATACACACGTAGCCAGGATCACATGCACATATCTTGAGAACCGCACACCTGTGAGTGTCCATATGCACACGCACTCAAACACACATACACATTGATTGCCTGCACGAGCACAATGCTTAGCGACCTAATCCATAATTTACACCTCCCTGCCAGGCTATTCTCTGCACTGGCGCCAGCCAAGAACACCGGCTACTGGAACAGTAGACAAGTAGGAACACCATGTCCTTCTGCAGTGCATGACTGTACATGGACACACACACACACACACACACACACACACACACACACGCACACGCACACGCATACATACACAATCCAGTAATTGTGAGGGAAGACCACTTTGAGAGTTTTATAGTTTGTGGTCTCGATATCTGAAATAAATGGAATACTCATCTTCAGAGTGTCAAGGTGAGACGGTATGGCTGCTTTTGCAAATTACATTCATTTGTACTTAAAACTTTATCCAATGGCAAGTATGTGTGTGTTGAACATCTCATTTCAAAATCACAGGCACTATTATGCTGCTGTAACAACGTCTTGGTACCTGGCTGCAGGGATTTGCTCTCATTCAGCCAGAGGAGCTTTCGTCAGGCCAATCAAAGTTCTTCCACACCTAAGTCAGTAAAACCACGTCTTTATGGACCTCACTTTGTGCACAGGGGCGAAAGTTAATTTACAAAAGGACAGGAGCTTCCCTAGAGTGTTAAAGGTGAGATTTATTGTACAGTATACTGTGGCATTAAGATTTTATCCAATGGAAACAAACCATTAAAGGCTGTCCCACGCTGTCATAGTGTACTTTACAATTTACAAAAGGTCTGTGTTTCAAATAAAAATGTTTTAAGTGATGGCTTGTGTAGAAGTTTGAGTTGATGGAATTAATCTGTAAGTGAGTGAGAGAGCAGCAGTGCCCCCTCTTCATTTTAATGGTACCACTGAGTTGAGTGGGGATGCCAATGCAAGGCCATCTGGCAGGCTAAATGGCCAATGTGACCTCATCTGACTTCATCTCTTAAGATCATTTCCAGGTTCATACTTGCATGTTGGGTTTCTACTATAGTACCCTTACATTCACCAATGCACCCATTGCATTTTTTTTGTTGTTTAAACTCCCACTTGTATTCCTTAATATGATCTGAGTGGTATACAATAATATAAAAATGACGTAACATTTCCACAGCTTTTTCTGATTGAGGACAGCCAGACTCTACTCCTCCACTGTAGCATGCTAAATCATCTGAAATTTTAACCACGTCTCACAGGGCTCACCCAGGCATGTGGGGGAAGGAGCCAATATCCAAATCAACATGTTAATGGATTGGTAATGTTATGGTAATCATATGGTAATGTAAGATGACTAGTGGTCACTCACAGGCTGAATGTCCTGAAGCCACGTAGTGTGACAATAACCTCTGAGCTGCTCCTCAGAAAACATACACAATCTCCTGCCAAAGACCTACAGTATATATATATATACTGTGCTTGTAAGCTTTTTTTAAATTGATTCTTTCAAATGTACGTCACATATACACCCTCAGCACATAATATACATTTATAACAGTGTTAACCACAGGACTGAAATATACATGAGGTGGTAGCTGGCGGACAAGGGTACAAAAATGGTCGTGTGACAAACAATAAAAAGGTGTGACATTTAACACAATATTTATTAGGGCTGTAACGGTACGTGCATTTGTGTTGCACCGTTCGGTACGCGACTTTGAGTTCGGCACGACCCTGTACCGAATTATTGGGCACAGGATATTATTTTATTTTATTTTGTTTTATTTTAATTCCGTTTTTGCGAGCTGAACCATTTAAAATATCTAGTTCCCCGACGGACATAATTGAGTGACAGACTGAATCCCGTAAATCTCCGCTTTCACTTTGTGCAGCGCATTCTCGCATTTTCACAACATGGCAAGTGAGCCTGACGAACCTGAAGACCCACCCGTTTGGAAACACTTTGGTTTCAGGGTAAAATACGAAGATGGAAATAAACAAGTGGACAAGACAAAAGCAGTGTGCCAACACTGCAGAACAGCAGTCGGGTACGTACTTGGAAACACGTCTAACATGCTAACGCATCTAAAGCGACACCACCCGAGTTTGAACGTTAACCGGCACGACTAGGAAAAAGCAATCTGGTGCAAACTACGATATTGTCGTCGTTTAAAAAGAAAGAGCGTTTCCCTGACCATCGCGCTAAAGAAATAACCAACGCCATTGGAGCTGAGTAAAATTGTTTAAGCTGCACTTTAGATATAAGCATGTTTTGTTTACTGCACTTTAACAAGTGGGAAAGCTAAGTAAGTTCCTAGTAAAACTGAATCTGAGCAGGCTTTAAAGCTGACCAGCTGCACTATACTTTTTATTTTAATTGAGTAAAACTGTTAAAGCAGAAATGTATATTTATATTTTTCATTCAAAAAATGTGTTAAAAAAACAGCAGGATTTTATTTTTCACTTTTAGATTTCTATTTTCATTCAAACAATGTGAAAAAGCAGGATTTTATATATATTTTTTTCATTCAAAAATTGTGTAAAAAGAGTTAACTGCTGTGGCGGTATGTTTTAATAAGGTTACCAATAAGTAAAAAATATTTAATAGTTGTCTATTTTTTTCATTACTGTACCCAAAAAAACCGAACCGTGACTTGTGTACCGAGGTACGTACCGAACTGAGATTTTTGTGTACCGTTACACCCCTAATATTTAGATGTTTTTAATAACCCTATTTATTTTATAAAGCCATACAGCCATACATTGAATCATAATGTTCTTATCTAATACTAATTGCCCGTGTTAAGCCCGTGTCAAGATCTGCAGCAATAATTCCGTGGGTCGCGAGTCAATCTAGCAAGAAAACACACTTAAAAAGTACTGTAAACGTGTACATTAGAGTGTGTGTACATTAAATATGAAATAAATGATCTATGATAAGTGATAGAATGTGCATCCCATGCTTCCACATAGCCACACACACCTACAATCACACACACACACATACAGACGCGAGCAGACAGAGACAGACCTCTACATGTGATTTAAACAGAGCAGAGAACAGAATCACATGCTGACCATTATCTTCTGCCTTCTGAATCAACAGCTCATAGAAACTTCATATGATACAGTCTCAGGCTTTTGTTTAATATCTAGTGTCTGATTTCCAATCCATCGTTAGCACCGTTACTTTGTTCACTATATTACGTGAATGTCACTGTCACTGTCCTGCTGAACCCCGTTCACACTCTCAAACTCAAACTACCGCTGCAGACCATTAGCTGGTGTAACAATGAATTCTGTGACACTTCAGAATCTGTGACCTTAAAAGTCCTTAAACCCTGGCCCTAACTACTCAACAACTCACAAAACTCAGTGATGTTTTTAAAGGATCAACAGGAAGAGCCAACATGTTTCGACCACTGCAGGTCTTCGTCAGGGCTTTCCAAACAAAGACCTGCAGTGGTCGAATCATGTTGGCTCTTTTAAAGATTTAGCCACTACAGTAAAGGCTTCTTAATATCTGCTTCCTCGTTTGTCTATATTTTTACAGAATGCCTGGATTGCCTTTTTGTTGATCCTAGTTTCCCATTTTTCGTGAGCACCTGACACGAGATTTTGATCTACATTTTCATATAGAGAGCAACCAGTCGTCTCTCTCTTTTTCTGACTTTTTAAGGAGTCTGGTACTGGGTCATGGAATCTGACGGGTCACAAATTCCAGTGTTACACCCCCACTGGCAATTTGTGTTTTAGTGCTATATTTAATTACAAAGTCACTGCTTTTGATCTATGTGTGTGTGTGTGTGTGTGTGTGTGTGTGTGTATTGGGAGGGGGATTATTTTACTATATGAAGCACTTTGTGTTACTTACTGTTAAGTCTGACTGACTGATTTGGAGCATTTTCACCTCAGGTGTTGTTGCAAAACAAACGAGGTAGGTAAGTTCATTAGTTGATCAATCGTGGATGGTGTCGTTCTCTCAGTCAGATAAAAGATAAAAGTAACAATGGAAAAAAGCTAAAATGGGTAGCCAGAGATACTTTGGTGGTCGTTAATATACCTGGGCGGCCCCCAAAGTAAAGTCTATGTGTGGAAAAACACTTACTTGGTGCTTCTATTAAACTAGGTGCTATAATTTCAGTCATTAACAACATAAAAAAAACGCAATACCTGTTACAAATCTTTTCAAACAAGCTAAAAAAGAGAGGTCTCCAAACAGCTTGCTATATCCAGATCCACTTTACTCAGACAGGTTAATGGGAGGACAGAAAGCAGTGGGTGGCAAAACAGAGGGACTGATTAGAGGGAGAGATGTTGGTGGCCGCTGATGAACTACGTGTGGGCTCTTTACTGGAAATTTCACCAGATGAGTTAGGTCATGTGAGGATTTCAGAGAAACTAGCACGATACCTTTATTCACTCATTCGCTTTAACCCTGCCAAACATGGAGGAGATTCATACAGAGACACCAAGGCTCTCTGTCTCCGCCTGTCCTTCTCATCCTTTGAGTGCTGTTACTCTGAAGAGTAAACATGTGGCGCAGTCCTTCTCCCACTTTGAACATCATTACTTGTGCCTACACTTCGTCTGAAGGGAACAACAAAGAATATTAATCTCTGTACCATCCAATCATTTAGTTGGTAAAACAGACAGTCTGCCTTTTCTTTGTATGATTAGTCTAGACTGCTGTTGACTACTAACTACAGGAACCAAAACAAGCCAGTCCATTCATTCCTGACTGAGTTATCCGTCCCCCTCTTCTTCCTTCATCCTTTCCTTTTCATTTATCCCATTAGATCTGCTAATCCTACATAAACACGGTCTGGAATGCAGCTAATTGAAAGGCATTCTGGGTCACGGAGTTGTTCCCATCTCTTGAATGAACTCATGGTAATGAACCTGATCCAGACAACAAACCAGATCAGTCAAGTGAGGAACCGAGATAAAAGTGTCAAACAGTGAGAAGTCACACTTTGACAGACCAGTTCTTGTACAGAGACAGCGACACAAGAGGATGTGGAGTGACTTCTGAGGTTATACAACTCTTAGAAACATGTAACACCAGTGACAACAAAGAATCTGGAAAAAAAGATTTTTAGAAAGGTATAAAGAGGGAGTCATGTGATGGATTTAGCAACTTAAAGTCCCAGCAGATGAATAAGAAGCAATAAAAACTGCAGCTCTCCTTTGGTGCACAGACTTAATAAAAGTTTGAATGTCTGTGAGCATTTAAATCCATGTGTGTCAGTGTTGGTATGCATGCTCATTTGCATGTGCATCAGCATATGCTAATCCAAGAACAGCCTCAAAGGAAACAAAGATGCCTACTGTCCACTACAAGATGCATTTACTTAACACTGATCACCTCTCAGGTTTAGGAATGCACTCTATAATTTTTTTGCAATGTCCAATAGCCTAGATTTTCCATGGACATTGTAAGACCAGTTCAGACTAATGATTCGCGACAAGATGACACCATTTTAGAACGCTGCAGAGAAATGTTGCAGCGGTGTGAACTGGCCATCTGAGCTCGACTCAAGCCGGCTGATGGTGTCACCTGACAACTCAGCTCATGAAATCGCCGGCGGCTATATATAATAATAATATAATAATACTTTAAAGATTTATTCAGATATATGCTGACTGATCATGTGCAAATTTTTCTCGCTTAGACTGAAAGATTATAGTGTGGTTAGAATATCTTTGGCAGTGATGATGAGCAGGTGTACAGATGCAGAGAGCTGGCCTCAAGAGCTGCAGTTTCCTTTGAGAAATAAGGGATAAAAAAGGCCGGGGGAGGGGAAGAAGCAGCAGCACCAATTAGGATCAGACTTTTTGCACCCCACAGGAAAAGGACAAAGAGCACAGTAAACAAGGGGAGCAGGTAAAGCTACATGATGTCCTGGAAAAGCAGTGGTTTTCAAGACTTTCAGAAGATTTGAATGTTTGGATGAAAAGCACCAGGAATTTTGTAATTGTCCTGCTTTAAATATTGTTTTTCGCTGGAATTAATCTAGGATTATCGTCCGTTCTCCACGAAGGAGCAAACTAAAAATTCTTTTAAACCACCTTTCAAGTCTATCATTCATTCATAATCTACAAATAGACTTTGGGTGGAATATTACTTTGAACTCAGACAAAACTTCTGAGACTGAGAGGATCATTACTGTCATGATCTCACACTGGGTCTATGAAAAACACTGCTATTTAGGGTGGAGAGCAGCGAGGTTTGACACTCACCACATCCCTAAATGTGAACAGGGCTTCCACTGAACCCCCTTGCCCCCCCCTCGCTGTTTTAGAGGGCAGCCCCCGCACCGAACGGAGAAAAGTTGAGATGACCCCTCTGGAAGATAAAGGAGGGAGTGAGAGGAACAGCCAAGCTCATTAGAATCAAAGGAAGAGAGAGAAAGAGACAAAAAGAGAGTCATTTCTCCGCAGCCCAACAGTTCACATATTCTGAGAAAGACCTTGGAAACTCTATTATATTAGCGGCAGGAATGTGCTTCAAACTTTCTTGAAGGCTGTAAGAGAGCGGCTTTAAACAGGTGAGTTCCCCCCTGATGTTTAGTCAACCTGATGCCTGTGAAGTGGGTACACACAGTGACTTTGCATCTCTATTGGCAGCGTCTCGTGAATGGTGTGTCCTTTGCTTCCCTGAAAGTGGGACACTATGTGCTTTGCTCATTCTTGTGCTTCATGCACCGCTGACAGTGACACTCCATCATTGAATGCAGTCTGTGATGAATCTGAATCAGTCCTCATGTGGGGAAACTTTTTTATGACTGCGGACTGAGACAAACGGTTGCATCCTTGAGGACACGACTCAGTGACACTGAATTCTGAGAGCATTTACAATGTGGATGCCGTTATACAAGACTTTCACCTTGTATGTAACCTTTATTGCTTTAAAATGACTTACAGATGAAACCAATAGAGTGGGGAAAACAACAGCGCAGTAAAGGCTACAATGGCAACATCTGTAGATCGATCACTGTTATGACAGCTGGTGTCTTAAATAAATCTAATTTCCTGTTGGAGTGGGTTCAGTGCTCAGCCTGTGGACATGATCTGAGCAACAGCAGAGGGAAAAAAACATTTGTGTATGTGTGTATTTGAGTACACACAGACTCCATTTCTTATATTGTTTAAAGTTGTTTTGCTCACATTTTAAATGTTTTACAAGCATATCTGGGGTGGAAATCACCAGAGCCCCTACAATAAGATAATATCACAGTACTTAAATCAAGATACAGTTTTAATGCATTTTATTTTATTTGCGACATGCTGAGTAAAGACCCTTTTAGGGCCGATGTCACGATGACGTCAGTTTGTTAGCTGGAGGAAGAACATGCCTCGTCACAACAGGACCGTAGGCTACGTAGGAGTCTTAAATGTCATCTTGTTGCGTTATTGGGACCTAGAATAGGAGTCATGGCTGATGACTTAAATTTGAACACATACCAGCATACTGCCTGTCAACACAAACGAACACAACTAGGGCAATCATCAGAAATACTAGTCTCTGCAGCGCACACTTCATATCTTGTTAAGGAAAAAGTATTTCCTGTTGTAAGGATGAATAACATTATGTGTATCAAGGGTTATCATGTCCACCTCATCAGAAATTGGGGAGGTATTAAAAGGAATACTGGATTTCTCTGTATGCTAACTTTTTAGGGCGTTAGCTAACGTTAACTTGAATGGCAAAACAAACTGGAGGAAACTGCTCAAGTATCGTCCTCCTTTGTAAGATTGACATAGTAATCAACCACAAACCCAGCCATCCCACCTTCAGCATGTCTGTCCTCCTCTGTGTGCTCCCAATGGCATTTGCAAGAATCCACCACACGTAAATGAAAACAACCAATCAGAACCGAGGTCTCTAACGAAGCTGCTAGTGAACTGGGCTCAAACTGTGAAATTAATATTGAATCAAGACTCACATTAGTGTACTGTGAAGCTGTAACATGAGAAAGTCTGTGACTGGCCGCCATGTTGGACACTGTCGAGGGAGAACTAAGCAACGCCCGCTGGCCAGGTCACAAACTCTCATTTTACAGCTAAACAGTACATTAAAATATGTTTATGAAAACATCTGAGGAGGGAAATAGGCAAAGCAGTGACAGAATCTTGATTTATATTTGATCAGCGCTGCCGACAGTCTGACCACAGTCCATGAGCAGTGATTGACATGGTTGACAGCTGCATTAGAGGCTCCTCAGCTCTGACTGGCTGTTTTTCAAAAGCCATGGTAGATTCTAGCATATGCCATCAGAAGCACTAGGAGGAGGAGGAGGAGGAGGAGGAAGAGGGGCATGGTGTTCTCACAGACTGTCTCATATAATACTGTGTGTATGAAATTCAGCAAATTTGACAAAAGTTATCCTCATACAAGTTGGCAACTGTAGCTTTGTACAAGTGTTTTTTTTTGGTCTCCAGATGATGTCATGAGTATAAAATAATGATTTTATCTGCAGCTCAGCCGGTCGTTGAGGAATGCTGGCCAACATAATATTTATGAGCTGCAATCAAATGTTATACTCTTTAAGAAAGTGGTTCCCAACTGGTGCAACCATGGGGTCCAGATTTCTTCTTCGTCATTAGTTCAAGGTCCACAGAGTTTAATGTATTCGGTGTCACACTTGTGTTTGGCCATGTAATTGGGCTAGTAGCTGTCTTTGTCATGTAGCTGTCCGTTAGTCACTCACTCTACAGCAAGGAATAGCACTTCAAAGTAAAAGCTCTGTAGCAGAAATAAAACGTACTTCAAAATATAGTATGTGGTATGCGGTCCACTCAGAATGGACTTGGGACACACTTTTGGCATGGGATCCACCAGTTGGGAACCACTGCTTTAAGATGTTCAACAAGAGAAACCAAAAAACAGTCGTGAACAGGCCGTCTTCCTGCCTCACTTTTCTCCTTCTCACTAACAAACATGGAAACCTAAACTAAACATTTACAGACATTCACGAATAGATTTCACGCTTCAGAGATGCAATCTGTTCCGGCAAAAATAAATCTAGAGCGGGGAAGAGAGCTGGCTGGAATGGCAGCGGATCGTCTCTGGCAGCAGTCGGATCCTGTGTACTGGAGTGGTGAATGTATTATTTGTAACTAGATCTTGTCTTTTCTCTCCCAGTACATACTTGTCAGGTTGTAACCATTCAACTCCACTGGGATGAAATGATCTGAAGTGGAAACTGTAGGAAGCTATGAGTCCACTATAAAATTATTTGGCCAGTGAGCTACTTCTTCAGGGTGGGTTTATGATTTAGTGGCTTAAGTGTTGTTGTAATATTACATCTAGATCTTTTTAAGTTGAATGATTGATTAATAAGACAAAAGACAGCACAAGTCAAAAGAGAATCTGATGCTGGTCTTTGTTAATAAAAGACAAATCCTGTTCGTGTTTTGCCTGAGGTGAAGGTACAGCGCAGGATCGTCTTCATGAGAGCTTTATGTGTCTGTGTTGTGACTGGCTGTCCCTGTGGAGGTCTTGTAAGCTGTGCTGGTCATGTGAGTGGGATCAAGCTGCTAAGCCTCTATATATTTATGTCTTTAAATTATTTAAGCTTTCTAAAATCTATGCATTCATCAGTTTGTGTCTCAGTTATCCAACAGCTCTTTCCACTTCGTCATCAGAGTTTTATCAATTGCATACATCAAAGGCTGTGTGTGTGTTCCCACACGAGAGCATGTGTGTGAGCTTGTGTGTAAGCGTGCCGGACATTAAATTCAATCCTGTAACCATACACCTGTCTACGGAGCCAGAGAAAGCTCACATGTCAGGAGTGATGCATGTTGTTCAAAGGAGGCCACTTTCCTGTCCACTCAAAATGTCAACAAACCCACAACAGAATACAGGCCTGATACACTCAGTGTTGTCATTGTCCGTGTGTTAGCGGGAGATTGTGCTGTTAAGTGCCCGTGTTTACCTGAGTGTGATGGCTGTCCATGTGTCTGTGCAGAGAGGTGGAGGTGGAGGAGTTTGACTTGCTGTGACTCTCATCCTCCAGCGAGCCTGAACACAGAAATATCAAAGGCACATTATCAGTGCTGTAAAGTAACTAAGTACAATTACTTAAAGGAACACTTCACCAGCAAAATGACCATTTGTGTATCAGGTAGTCATGCCGTGTTACCCTTAATTCATGGAGAGAACTTTCTCTCGTAGGCCTCTATGGAAAGTTGTAAACATATAGATTCATTGATTGATTGAGGACCACATTTAACAACAGCAAAACTTTATCAATACGTAATTTTAGAAACTCTCGCATAACTCATTATCCAGTCATATACACAGCACTTCTCACACACATGTACTTCCTTTAAAACCTTCTTATTTACAACTGAACTGAAAGCAAAACTTATCTATGCTCCCTTCAAAGCCATAAAAGTCCATAAAAAAAAAAATAAATTCAAATATATACACACCTATCTTAACCCATAGGCTATGAGGAAAAATGGCGAAGCTTTTAGAGAATAATGACAAATCACAAAAAAAGCATGCGAAGTCTATATCCTCATTAAGCCCAGGATACTTAAAACATCCACTTGATGGATCCAAAAACTTCTGATTAAGTTTCTGTATTCTATCACGCCCCTCGACCACCCCTGATAATTTGCTGTTGTGAAATGCGGTCCTCAATCAATCCATGAATCAATAAATCAGTATGTTCTCCCTTTTTCATGGAGGCATGTGAGAGGAGCAATGTTTTCTTCACAAATTCAAGGAAACACTGCCTGACTAACTGATATATAGTCACATTTGTGGGTAAAGTATCCCTTTAAGTACAATTTTCAGATACCTATTCTTTATTTGAGTGTTTCCATTTTATGCGACTTTAATCTTTTACTCGACAACATCTCAAAAACAAATATTGTACTTTTTACTGAACTGCATTTGTCTGACAGCTTTAGTTTTTCATTCCCTTCCTGTCCAGTGATAAACAATGTATCTCCAGATGTGTTGATTTTACATTCTTGCGGTAAACTGAAGGATTAAGTGTTCCTTTATGTGTTGAGAAAATTCTCCTACTTCTCAAGCTAAATAAACATTTAAAAAAACCTTCTTGGAGCAGCTGGAAAATGTATCATCACAAAGCTGAACACAGGGCTGTTTTTCTGAGCTGAGAAAAGTCGACCTTATAGAAATACGTGGTTCTTACAGGACTGCCATGCTACAATACAGCAGTAACATAAATCCAAAAACATCTGATGTAACAGTCAACTATGGATAGGGAACATTTCACTGTCCAATGAGTACTTTTCATACTTGAAGAGATGAGACTTACACACTCTAACTTAAGGAAGGTTTCCAATGCATGACTTTTACTTGGAGTATTTTCACAGTGTGGAATTAGTACTTTAAGATAAGCGATGGGTCTGAATACTTCTTCCCCCAGTGCACAATACACGGCATAAACATCTGAGTGCAAGTCCTCCCACACACACTGGTACAGGCTGAAGGACAACTTACCTTTCAAACACAAGCAGGGTTTGAAAGAGCTTTTCTCACACAAACGGAAATGTTAGAAAAAGACACAGCGTTTAAGATACACTGTGATCGCTCTCTGGCTGCGGCTGAAAAAAATAGGGTCCTCTTTCAAAATAACTGTGGATTTCTGTCCTTATTTGTGAGTTCATGTCATTATGTCATGTAATTTTCCCCCTCCCTTCCTTCAATGTGTGTGTGCAGAGCTTGTATTTCAGGCAAGATGATTTTAAGTGATTATGTGACCTTGTCGTGACATGGACACAAGGGTAAAAGGGGAGTTAACGGCTTAGTCTGGCCTGCAAGATTACTTTCTTCACTTCATGGGTCAGTGGTGTCAGTCTTATTGTAGGACATTTTAGGACATTACAGCAGTAGCTTATTCTTTATTTAGAATCACATGGACTATATGGAGCCAGATATCCATCGCTTTGTCTCTGCTCATCTAGCTGCACACCTACACACCAACTTGACACTTAGATATTTTTGTAAAGACACTCACACTGTTTTCAGCCTGGACTTGATAATGCCTTCTGTCGCTCCACAGGTTAAGTTCAACAATTGTATTTGCTCAAGTATGCATTATCTGTTTCACCAAATACCCATGTCCCTTGACCCCAATCTGTATGTGAAATAAAAAGATTCAAATTATCTTTGCAAATGTATACATGTATAATACATGGGCTGTTACCGTTGGAGATCTGGTTGCCGTTCTCTACGGGGGCAGGGCTTGGGGAGTGAGGATGTGTGTGGTTGTTGGCGTTCTTGTCCTGTAGCTGCAGAGATGGCGAGGTGGGGGCAGAGCCACATTCTTCCCTCCCTGGCAGATTGATGTTAGAATTGAATCCTGGGAAAAATATAGCCAAAGGACAACACATTACATGTCAGTGCATGTCATAAAAAGCAGACAGTAGGCACAGTTGAATATCATTAAATTAAAGCTGGGGTGGGCAATTTAATTTTGACATCTTTGGACAAGAATCCCATAACAAACTTTCAGCATATTGTAATTTAAGTGCTCTGAGAGAAAACCTGCACATTATCTTGGCTTTTTTTTTAGGCTTTAGTAAATCTAGCCAGTGACGGGAGACTTTGGCCAATCAACAAAAGAGGGCGTTCTTATTGGCTATTATACAAATTCAGATGTGTGTGCACTTTCCTTCGGTAAAAGCCTGATTCAATGGCGGACTATCTTGCAGAAAAAGTTGATAATCCAGCAGTGGCAACACCTGCCTAGACTGCAAAGCAACCCAGATAAAGGAAGAAGGACTTATCAAAAAGTGAGTCTAAAAGAGAATCTGACCATAGACGGAACAAATGTGTGAATGATGGCGAAGTGTTTCAGAGATGGAGAGAAAATATTGTTCGCAGTTTAACTTTCTGCTAACAGAAGATCAAGGATGGCAGATGCAGCTTCAAGTTCATGTAGCTAACATTAGCTAGAGCCACGATCACGGCATCCGCCTCACTCCACACCGCTGCAGACCACCTCGCTGGGAGGAGAGTGGGCAGCAGCTCCGGAGATGGACTCCCAATCAGTAGCTGCAGTAACCCAAATCCAGCCAGCTCAGAGGGACTGGACAACACCAACTTCCCGCCAAATCAGCAAACTTTCTGTTGCTGCCATTACACAGGTTAGACTTGTCACTGCTGCTGTGACACCTGGCACTGGGGTGGTTTACGCTGGCCGAATTTAAGCCAATACAGCCCCTGACCAAAGGTCTGTCTATGGAGCTGCTGCCCGCTCTACTCCAGACCAAGTTTAGCAGTTTAGCTTTTTGCCTTTTTCAGGTTTCTTTCTACCCCAACTTTAAACCATACATATGTTTCATCACACAGGTAGCAGAACAAAATCCAAAACAATGCAGGGAGTCTGCTGTTTTGACTCGTAATACTGCAAAATATTCTATTTCTTGCAAATATATTTCATTTAGATATTACATATTTAGCATTCAGTAAATTGTGTGTTCATTCCTAGTATCTTCTCTCCACTTAATCCCATCCCTCCTATCACAATTAAGCCTTTTAAAAAGTATTAATCCCCTCTGTCTGGTCGGAAGGTGACTCCACATGACCTATCTCTGCCCCTGCTGCTGCTCTTGGGCCTCACATGCTCTCCCACACTAAATGAGTAAGTGACTGTGGGTGCATATGTGCATGGGAGTGTGAATGGGAATTCGTCAGCTGCCGTCCCACGCTGAGAATGTTTGCCTCCTGATCGCCCCATGGTCACAAGATGCCTAAATATAAACTTAGCAGACCCTACTATAGGTCCCACGGGGCAGGTGTGTGTTTCTAAGGGACAAAAGGCCAGGTAGAGGGAGGGAAGGGCTCAATGTGACGGCTGCATGTTTGTGAAGAGTCACAGTGAGTATGTGAATTTGTATAATGAAGACTATAATGAGGGAGAATTGGACTTTTATCCAATTTGGGGAAATTTTTATTTTGCTGTTAAGGCGTGAGGTGTCTTATGACAGTGATTTCCTGAAGCCTGGCAGGACCACCTGCCCTCTTCCCCTGGCATTCCTGTGGTTTTCTCATTCCCTGAGGATGACGAAGGGGAGGAGGAGGAGGAAGAGGCAGCTGCTCTTCACAGAGATGTCTGGAATAGCAACTGTAACCCCTGGCCACTCCCACAGCGTCAGGTATCACACTCAGTCATTTAACAGCCGGGGGGAACGGAAGTAGGCCATCCCGATAAGCCCATCGGCATCTCGCTGCGCTCTGATCTAAGAGGACCGCCTTGCTTTGCCCACTCAAAATAACAGCAAGGTTGTGAACCCAAATTTCAGGTTCCACTGTCACATACACTGTTTCCATGATGCTTTTCCTGCGCAGGTCCAGGTGCTGACAGAGTCAAGCGCAAGACGTCACGTGAGGCTTGTGCGTCATCCTGTGCACTTGCTCTCATACCGTCTCTTATAAGGAGTTCAGCTTCATGCCCCTTGAACTTGTTATGTTAATAGATGTATGACACAACTGTGTCTCATATAAATCATGCAGCTCCACAATGATATGAGCCTCTAGCAGGATGAGTGATTATTGACACCAACTTTCACTTCATTGTAATTTTTCACCTGTTTCGGGTGTCCTATTTGCTGCTGCTGGGCAGTCACACCGACTTCAGTAGAACATGAATGAGCTGTTTAATATTTGATAGCCATCCTCATCATTCTTCTGCTCATAAATTATTAACCCAGCCACAACTAATACACTTGGAGGAAACAGAGACTCCGATAAAAACACAGTGGGACGACACAATTTCTACCTTCTCTCAAGTGCCTGTGCTTTCTCAAGCTGCAGCGTCAATGGTAAATTCGCTCTCATAGAAGCACAACAAAGTAATTTCTTTGCTGGTTTGAAACCTCTGACCTGAGCACCCTCCCTTTTTATTGACTAAGCCTGACAAATACATTTGGCCTCTTTTTGCAAAGGTCAACCTTTGCATCAGTGTCACAGAGCCTATATGTGCTCTGCATGTACAAACACAGCTAGAACATACTTTCAGTGCAGTGTGATGCTAAGTGGGCTACACCAGCTAGCTCATTAGATAACATGTTAGAAGGCAGCTGCAGGAGCCAAAGGGCACCACACTGGAGACTGTAACAAATGGGCTGCCTCAAGTGGGCCAACGAGGGTGGCTGGCTACAACACCTGAATCAATGTAAGGAGTTTCTAAATGTAGAAAAGGGGGATTTATGAGGAAGGCTGTTGGGTGCTGGTCCATCTCACCTCCCTAGCACTCAGAGTACACGTGTAAATCCACATGCACACCGACCCACAACTCACACAAAAACAAGGGGGTTATTACTTACCTACAACACTACACTACTTCTGCTGTACAAGAGGTAATCACCCAGCACCCAATAAATCATGTGGCACAGAGCCGGCTGAGACTTTGATCATGAACTCATCACAGTAGATAGAACACATAATGGACACATGCACTCCCGCACAAACGTGTACATGAGCAAGCACATGTAGGCGCGCGCACACACACACACACACACACACACACACACACACACACACACACACACATACATTCAGGTTGGCTGGGACACAGCATGAAAAATTACAACAAAGCAAAGGTTAACTGAACCCCACCATACATATAACCACACACCAATAGGTTCACATATGTTGGTTTGGCCTAGTGTGGCCAAAGATGGCAAATGGAACATTTACCCATGACTGCAGATGCATTTAAAGGGATAACTCACTCCTAAATCAAAAATGCACATTTTTCCTCTTACCTGTAGTGCTATTTATCAATCTATATTGTTTTGGTGTGAGTTATCGAGTGTTGTATTGACTGCAGAGATGTCTGCCTTCTCTCTAATATGATAGAACTAGATGGCATTTGGCCTGTGGTGCTCAAAGCCCCCCGAAAATACATTTGAAAAACTCAGCTCCTTCTACTGAACTACACCCAAATGTGTCATCGCGCATCTGCTGCTAGCTCACCTAGCACCACTGAGCTGGCTAATGTTACAGCTCAGCCAAGGAGGATGTTATTTATTTTTACATCTTTTGCTGTCATGAGCACAAGCCTCTCGACTAAGAATAGATGAACCCAAACTACACACGCCAATCGTGTCACTGCACACATTTTTGCCACATTAAGCACCACAAGCTGAATGCGATCTAGTCGGTGAAGATTCTCAGTCATCCAGGTCATGGTGATCATACGTGCTATATCGTAGGCAACGCAAGCATGTCCAGTTGTCCAGTTCCACTATATTGGATAGAAGGCATCTCTAAGGACGATATCATCAACACTTGGTGACTCGAACCAAAACAATCTAGACTGATAAAATAGCACTACATGTACGAGGAATGATGAGAGGAAAAGGGAAAGACAGAAGGAGAAACAATTATTTTAGTCTCTGGTGTTCAAAACCATATGTGCTGTGATCTTCTCTCTGCTTGTGTTTCAGATATGTGTAACTGTGTGTGAGTGTGGGTGTTTTACTGACAGACCTCCATCCCTCATTTTGCGGCCAGAGGTGGACTTCCTCAGCAGGCTGCGTCCTGAGCTGAACAGCGTGTTGAGCTCATCCAGGGGGCTGGTCAGGGGTCTACCATTGGCTGGGTTGAATAGCAGGGGCGAGGAGGAGCATGAGTGTGCTCTCCGTGGCTCAGGGCGAGACATCTTCACTGGAGAGTAGGGAGGTGGCTTCCCCAGTGGTTCCCCAGATGGCCTCTGAGTGGATGAGGTTTTGGGGGAGTCTGAGCTCCCTGTGACAGATGCCGCCCGGGTCAGAGCCAGGAAGTTAGCCTCAGGCGGGAAGGGGAAGTGTGAAGGTGGTCTGTAGGGAGGAGGTGGGGCATTTGGGGGAGGAGGTGGAGGTGGAGGGGTGAGTGGAGGTGTGGACTTCTTCTCTGGCATGAGGACGGTGAGGCTGGGGGAGGAATCAGCCCTCTGGCGAGCATACTGTGGGGAGAGGGGGCTGTCTGGGCCAGTGGCATAGTTCAGGTTCGTCTCAAACACAGGCAGCTTCTTTACCTCGAGTGGGGTGAGAGGTGACTCGTCTGAGGCAGGAGAGCAGGTGACAGGGGAGGGGGGGAACACCAGGAGAGGTGGACGGTGGGGAAGCAGGTTGGGGAAGGGAGCAGGGATCTCACAGCTGCCATCTTTGCCATGTTGAGTCTTGGGAGCGCCGCTGTTGGACGTGCTCTGTGAGTGACTGATGTCTACAGTAGCGCTCACCCCGGCTGCCATCCGTTTGGTCTCCCCGCTCTGAGGGGGAGATACCCCCACCCCCACTAATCCCACCAGGCCCAAGCCTAGAGCCTCCAGTTTAGCTGCCTTGCTAACCACAGTGGCAGTAGTCGTACCATCTTCATGAGGGAAATACTTCATCTCCTCATAGACAGCCTCAGAGTCAGCCAGCTCTGGGCTATCAGGGGGCTCCTGGAGGCTCCGAGCCCGGGGCTGGGAGCCCAACATCTCTATGTACACGTCCTCTTCGTCTTGGCCCTGGTACAGACTTAGTCCGACCCCGTGTGGGGCATCTATGGAGGCTGCTCTCTGCATCAAACCACCAAATCCAAATCCCCCAGCACGGGACAGCAAGGCCAGCTTTACATCAGCGGGACGCAGCTGGTGGATTTGGGGTGCTGCAGCATTGATTTCCTCATACGAGCCTGTCAGTTTAGTGTTCGGACTGCGTTTAGGTTTGGGGGGTGGCACCTTCCTCATGGTTGTGTAGTCATCACTGTGGGGACGGGGCTTGGACAAAGCTGAGGAAATTGGAAAAGAAGCAATTAAATACAGAAAAAGTCAAGGCATTAGGCAACAGCATCAAGGCACAAAAAACACCATCTGTTGTATCTTCTAAAGAGTAGAAGCGATATATACCTGCAGGGTCTGTGGGGGACAGCTGGGATTTAGGAGGGCTTCCAGCTGGCGAACCGTACCCCTCTGGAGTGGGGCTCTCTTTGACTGCCATCGCCAACCCCGCACTAACGGCTTCATAAGATGCACTCAAACGAGTGTTGGGGTCCCTCTTTGGTTTGGGAGGAGGTTGCTTACGAGGAGAGGAAAGGCCTCCCCCGCCTGCAACGTCCTCGTTGGTGTGAGCCACCTGCTGCAGGGCTGGTTTGATGGATGGACTGGCAGAGGAATGGACCATGTTCTCCATGGCGAGGGGGATGGGTACTGAGCTGGACCGAAAGTGGCGAATAACTCGACTGCCCCCGTTAACAGAACCCTCATAGACTTTCCCACTTTTCTCCACAACCCTGCAAATGGGAAGAAAAACAACACTCAGATTTTAATGGATGAAAGAAAAAACAGATTGTTTGCACTGAGTCATGCGTTTAACAAAAAAAGCATGACAGTTTTAGGCACAGCTTTTTCCCATACAATAGTTCCGTGATCCAGATTGAATTAATGACATAAGTTGCATCACCAAAATACTCAAACTCAATGTATGCCTGCCTCAACTGTCACTCCTCAAATATGAGCTAAGGAGGCCACTTGGAGGATAAAGACCACAGAGATTACGCTTTAAATCTAATCTCCTTGCAGTAATTTGATAACATCCAGTTTGATATTTCCTTTGCTAATCTGCGCGAGCCATCTGTTGGTTCCAGGACTGCACTCGGGGGGTGGCCTAGCATGTGCGTAGGTGATGGAGGGAGGCATTTTAAAAGAGAAATCAGGTGAGTTTGGGTGAATACTAATCCCCTCTACAATATGACGCTGGCGACTCCTCTCCCAGTCCGCCCACTGACACCCCTCCTCCTGTTCGATGCATCCCTGTGCTCCTGTTTTCTGTCCAGGCAGCAGATGTTACATGTGCAAGGACACACAGAGGACACAGAAATCATGTGTGTATGTTTCTTTTCATCTTTCATTTTATTGCTTTATCCTAATATTAAAACACAATGGTTATTTTTTTTTAAAAAAAGTGTTAAAAATTGCTGTTGCAGTCAGTCTTGTATGGTGACCTTTTACATTTTTGTGTATCAACTGTGGTTATTTCTCATTAAAACGATATGCGATAGTGTTTTTTTCCCCACTGTATTGACTTTTACTTCACTTTGTCAGGGTTTTTAAAGCTGTATGTTAGTCTGTGATGATGTTTAGAAGCAAAACACTTAAATATGTCTGTGAGTTAAACTGCAGTCTTAAAAAAAATGTACTTACATGTACAGTATTTTGTCATTTTGAGAGACAGCCTAGTGACATTAGCATATTAAGCCCTGTTTCCAGCGAGCACTACGTTACAGGTCAGTTCAAGCTGCTTTTTCTCTACTGCTACTGTGAAAAGTTGTGGATGGTACCAATGGAACCGTCCCGTACTGCAGCAGCTGAAGTCTGAGAAAAAATAACTTACTCGGCCAACTGCCGGCAACTTTTAAGGTGGAATGTTAACTAATAATGTTACTCAACGCAGGAGTTGAAGACGTGAATCCATCAGCACACCTTAAATTTCACTGTGACAACTCTGACCATTACTTTAGTTTTTATATGACATACACTTTAAGTAATGAGTGGATCTTCAAGTGTTATATATATTACTTTAGACTGGGACAGCATATATCCCAATCTTCACTCAGGGAGATAAAAAAACAAACACCGGCGAACGTCGTTCTTGTGGGTTCTGGCAACATTAAACCCCTGAGCTTGCCTGAGAAGGACTAAATGCACAAACCCACTATTTTAAAATACCTTATCAACAGAGACTCTCACTGCAGCTTGTTTTGTTTTGTTCAGAAAATGTCTGCGTGCAGCCTCGCTCTGTGGATGATAAATGAGGTGCAGACTTCCATCTGTGTCATTGGTAATGAGGAAATACAGTGAGTGCTGGACGGAGCAGTGAGTGACGACATTCCAGAGTACTTCTTGCTGTGGAAATGCTAGGGTCTAGGTACCATGTCTGAAAGGTTACTTTTGGTTCCAGGGATACCATACTGAAAGTGTTTGGTGGAAACGGGGCTTTTGTAACCAGTCATTGTGAGGCTGACAGTCATTATCATTTAACAGTGGCAATGATCAACTAAACAGTAATGCTTCCTCTGCAGGGAGAAAAAGATGCTATTAAAATAATAAATGCATTTATTATTCAGCATACCATGGAAAGCCTAATATATATCACATGTACACATTTACAGGTTTAGCTGAAATGAAAAAACTGTCTTTTTTTTACCCCCCTCCCCCCACACCCCCCCCTCCTCACCCCCCCAAAAGCTGCCTCTTTTTTTTCTTTTTCTTTTTCAATTTACCCTTTCTCACTCAGTGCGAAAGGGTCATTCAATTTACTCTTGGCCTGATATGCTATATTAGAATGAGGTGAGGTGGCGATGAGGATAGCTTTCCATAGGTGCAACACAATACTAATACAATCTGATAAGGCAACTCATTATCTGACTATCCATCATGACACTTACAATTAAAAGCCTACAGCGCGCAGGGATACAATGACATCATTAATGAGAAAACGCATCACACAGACATAGGCACACACATGCAGACGCACGCACACACACACACACACACACACACACACACACACATTTAGAAAGGCAAATGATTGCCTCATACAATCATACATTCTGTGAATGACAGTAGCTGCAGACTGCTTATTTCAAGGCAAAATGATCCCGCAGTCACTACGAGGCCATCACACTGAGTGTTATGAATTATATTGTAGTGAGCAATAAAAACCATGTTTAAGTGAGATATTCTTGATTGGTTGCAATAATGTGAAGTATTCTGTAGCAAGGTACAACTCTATTATCCAAGCAACTCTTTAATCAAATGAATATTTATATTATAACTGCACATCGACGTTGCATCAATAGTCACGTATCTTTGCCTTTGTATAAGTTGCGAGGGTGTTTGCTAATTTACCTCCTGACAGGCTGATCCTCCTCCTTCCCAACCGGCTCAGGCCTCTCACCAAGCGGTGGGCTGCTGCCGAGGGTGTTGAGAAGGCTGTTGCCATGGCAGCGCAGGCGGTCGCTCTCTCGCGCGATGTCGGATGCGTTCTGGATGACCAACTGGTCGTAGGTTCGCAGCCCCATGTCTTCTGCCCCCTGCAGAAAACGCTGCACGCTGCACTCCTCTTTCTGCTGCAGTGACAGCCTGCGGTGAATGCGCTGTCTGGCCAGCCAGCCGCGCACCACTGAGACACAAAGGAAGAGGAGTAGAAGAGGATGGAGATATCAGAGGTGTCAGAGAAAAAAGGAGAGATGAACACTGAAAGAACAATGTGGTTTGTTGGTTCATTATTTTGGGTATTACCTTTCTGACAAGTGATGATCTTTTTATGGAGCTGGTAGCATCGGTCGTTGAGCTGGTCTGCCTGCCAGTATCTTAAAAACACTTTACTGCTGCCCATCTACACACACACACAACACAAGTCATCTGATCAAACACACATGTAAAAGCTTTGTTGTGCACTATACCACCATCATCATCAGCTTCTGGAGTCTGCTTGCTTCTGTTGGAAACCTCAGAAGAGTGTGGACTTGATAGGAAAGCAGTGATGTAGCAATGATGTATGGTAATAGGTGGGTGTGGAGTGTGGGGAAGACAATGAGTTTGCATGTTGACACTGCATTCACTTCCTGGATTTAGAGGGCATTTGGGGAGCAACAGAGGTCACCCTATACCAGGTGCATAGAGCTGTGGGGGTGACATACTTCCACAGACACTATTCATTCCAACACACGCTACTTGTAGGAGTGGTGTGTGTGAATATGTTGAGCAGGGCTGTTTGAAAAGGTGTCTGCGAGGCATTGTGGAGGAGTGTGCATGCGCGTGTGAGGCGGGAGCTGATGTGACCTGTGGGGTCACACACTCAGACACAACAGCAGTCTGGCAGACAGGACAGAGAGGGGGGCGGACGGGTCCATGCTGCTGCTGCTGTGTGTGTGTGTGTGTGCGTGTGTGTGTGTGTGTGTATATGTGAGGAGAATGATGATGAGGTGGGACAGCTGGAACGAGTTGTCAAAGATTCCATTGGATCTTTCAAACAGAGGGTCAGGGATTAAGTCATTTGGCAAATCTTTTGTTGCTGATGGACACAGAAAACAAGAATAAAGATATAGACACACAAACACACACACACACCTGCCATCCCTGCAGTTTGGACTGCTGCAGAACTGAGCGACATCTCTCTTCTGGTGACAGTTTCTTCTTGTCTCCCAAAGTCGGGACAACGAGGTCTTTATATCTGAGACACACAAAGAAAAACAGAAACATTAGAGCTGAAGTGCTGAAGTTAAAAATTTAGGCATGACACAGTAACTCCTCCTCTTTCCAGAAACAATGGGTTCAAAGGTCAGTGAGGTCATATGGCAGACCAGCCAAACAGCATCTGTTCCTATTGGTGTTGCCCTGGGCAACCGTTGCTATAAATGGTCAGCTGGATGGAGACAGTGGTTTGTTTGTGCCTGGGACGGTGGGGGTGAAAGGGAAAGAGAGCAGGAGAAATGTTGACACTGAATCCAATCACAGAAAATACATGGCTCTTAACATGCACATATTTGTAGATGTTTTTGTATGTGGCATGAAAGAATAAGTAGTGTAAGACAGAAGCTTCCTCATTAAGTGAAACTTATCAATTTAAATACCCATAACTTTCCGACAGAAGACTGGTGACATTTTTTTCTTATAAAGTGACCTCTTTAATCTCAGAGAATATCCTAAATTGGCTTTTACTATCCCTAACCTAACCTCTTTATCAAATCCTAACCACTTATAACCTCAACACCTCAATGTTACTAGCCAATCCATAATAAGGCGTCGTAGGGATGGGTGTAAATAGCCGAATAGCTGCTGTGTGACTATCCCCACCCAGGTGCAAATTGACGCTCATAAAAATGAAGCTCAGCATAAGTTCAATCAGGAAGACTTTCTTTGTGCTCATCCATTCACAGTTCTCTCCCTCCCACTCCCACTGCTTCCTCTAATCAGCTGACTATGGGTGTTCACTCTTCTGGCTATCCAATCAAACTTTGTCATGATCTCTCTCAGCGAATCAGGGTGCCACTGCAAGATTTTAAATCTGCTCCCTCCTCTGCTGCTGTCAGCTGTCATTTCAGGCAGAATCTTCGCGCCCTCCTCCACCCCGTTCACCTCCAGCATCGTATCCAGAGTCCAGGATGAGCTCAACAAAGGCTCACTCCTCTACTCATCCAGATCATCAGCACTTCTCCATCTTCTTCTCATCTCATCTTCACCACCTCTACCACCACCAGTGTCTAGTTCCCTTTTTGACTATGGATTCATCTCCCTCTTTAAATAATACTATCTCTACGGGGTCTAATCGCCAAAGACTTTTCATTCTTATGTGCATGTTAATCGATATTCTCTCCTGATTGAAAGATAAAGGCAAAGATTTCTCCCACTCAAATGCAATTACTTCCAAAGGGCCCTTTTCAGCCCCTTTCCACTTGCTCCAGGAAGACTCAGCAGCCACACACCACGTTAGTGTGACCATAATTGTACCAAAAACAGAAGACAACGTGAATGCAGTTAAAACTGGCTGTCACTAATATTAGACTTTTATGAAAAAATATACACTCACAGGTGAAAAGCTACAACAGAAAATATGTTACTATATCCACCTTATTCCTGAGGGCCCTACTATAGAAATGATTGTAGGTGCAACTTCAGGTGAGAAAGTGAAAGTAGCAGTTGAATGTCCATGGTTTGTCCGAGTGGCTAATCTTGGTAGTTAACTGCCAGTGATGGTTCTTTTCTAAAGTAATGTACCTTTAATTCAGCAAACACTGCTTTGTTTATTTAACCGATTTTTAAATAATGTTAAAGTAGCGTTTTCTAAAATGTCCTCATGGACAGGTGCCTGTTGTGCTGTCTGAGACTACAACGTTACTATCAACCAGAATGAGCTAAATTTGTATCTTTAACCACAATATGTTGAATATGCACCCAGAACAAAAAGGGATTATTCTCATAACAAGCAGTACAGTTTCCATGGCTTACCTACACTATTCCTCTGCACCTACAGAGAGGAATAAGTTGCCAGCTGTATTGTATAATACTGGATTGTCTCGTATTGAAACAGAAAATGCACTGTCCCTTACTGAATCAATACAGGACAGGACTTGTCCCATATTTTCATGTACACCCTACTCCCACTCACTCCTCACAAACTTGGAACAAGATAAGAAATAATAAAACCAAGAGTTTTGACAGTGGAGAAGCATTAAATCTGAATTTGCTGGAAAAAAGATGTCTAGAATGACAGGCCTACATTAAAACATTGCCTGTCGTAAAACACACCCAGCAGCATACCTTGAATTATGTGTTTAGTCATGTGGTTCTGATTTTTCTTTCATAATATATTAAATGAATGCCAAAGGTTATTTATTTTGCCACTTTATCTCTATCTGATACTACTGACATCTGCTGCACCTTGTTTCACTCAGTACAACTCCCATTAATAAATCAGCAGTTATAAATATGTGTAAACTGTGTCATCACGGCAGACGAGCAGAGCATTATCTGGGAAGCATGTTAATTCACTTAACGTGGAGCTAAAATTAACAGCTTTATGTCAGAAGTTCACTGAATGGGTTAGTGTCTGTAAGGAATCATAAATCACCTTTTAAAAGGATTAGATGTTCATCGTAAACTAGCTTGGGCTACATTAAATATAACAATATGTCAACGTAGCAAGGCAAGCTAATCGTTAGCCTTCTGTTAGCGTTATTACCATTGGTAAAAGTCGTGCACATAACTCATGCAAGCTATCATGGGGTCGAGGAAAAAGGTGGGTAAAATGACTACTGTGTACTCCTACTGTGATATGTCAAAACACTTTTTATGTCAAAGTCTTATGTTATACTAACTGCACATCAACAGCTACCTTACAAATGTTTCACATGTTAATCACACAGTATAGAACCATATTTTCTATGAGTCCTGCTGTTTAATGTAATGCATCTCTTGCTGCTTTAATGACAGAAATGTAACAATAGGCATAATCAACAAAAGCTTTCCCATATAGTTATTTTGTGTGCACAAGAACTGGTTAAACACAGTAAGTAAATGAAAATACTAACGTTGACACGCAGGAAACACAATTAATTTTAAGACAACAGCCTGAGGGTTTACCCTCGTGTTTCTGTGCTGAGCTGAATATGATTTTTTTTTTTAATCTGGAAACTCAGTGTTTCCCTGACATTTTACAAATCTCAAATAAATCTATGATAAACTGTGGTGAGGTTCATGATATCACCACCTGACATGGCTAGTACAGGAGCGACCCACACAGATCACTGTCATAGGTGCTAGTATTGACGAGCTAATACACAAAAAACCTCAAATTCATATTGGTTGGACAGTGCTTTTTGTCTGTAAGTGTTCGCCCCGAGCCAGCAGCTGATGATGTCACACATATGATGAGGAAAATATAACAAGCAGATGGCTGAGAGCATAAACCACTTGTGTTGTCAATAGTGAGTAAGTAAGTGCACGTGAATGTGGGATGTGCTTGATTTGCAGGAGTGGGGTCTGTCTGAACTCTCCCTCACCCTCTCTCTGTATGGTAATACTGGTCCTGCAGACAGCACACGCTGTCCCCCTGGGCCCATAAAACACAAAGGAACTCTGTAAACCCATGACCTCCCCTGTGAGGATATGAAAACCATCGATGGTCCCCGCTTTTACAAGACCCAAGGGGGCTTCATGTGGAGTCAGAGAAGTGAAATAACGCCTTTGATAAGAGTTTAAATGGAGGGCTACGGGGCACTAACGTGGTTCTGTGTGACCAACAGGCCATCAGATCACTGTTAGCAAATGTCACAGAAGTGGTAAAGGTAACGCAGCTGGAATTTAAACCACTCACTTCCTCTCTGAGGCTGCTCTTATCCATCAGACAAACGTTTAGTTGCCACAAGCTCGTCTGCTTTGTTTAGTCACGGGTTTTACTTAATAACCTACAAATGTGTGTTTTTATCTATCAGTCAGAGGTAATGGGACCCACTTGGAGTCAACCATATAGAAAATACTGTATGACCAACATGCTTGTGCATCATTTGTAACATGCTCTATGAATACTGATGTCTCTTTCTCTGAAGAACTGAGGCAAGAAACAGGTTCAAGTGGTAGTATTTGACCTTACACATCGGTAGAAAATAAATCCGGCCACAAAACACATAGTGTATCATAAAAGACAAATAAAAGCAACAGTAAAATAGATTTCCTCATAAATCACCCCGGTTACCAGGGCAATAATGTAATTTGCTTCAGGCGGCCACCATGACTTCGTGAAGTGACCTACGTGGTTCCAGAGTGCGAGTGTGTGTTTGTGTGTACACACTGGTGGGTTTGTGTTCGCGAGAAAATAGCAGCCTCGAGATTAATGGTTGATTTATTGTCCTGTCACTTTGATTAGTCAAGGGCCGCGGCCTGTTTTGAAAGAGTGACAGACGGAAAAAGAAAAAATAAGAGACGGGACAGAATTGCAAAAAGTGTGTGTGTGTGCACATGAGAGAAACGAGCTGCAGGAAAGAAAGGAAAGATGATGACTGAAATGAAGAAACTGAAAGGATGAAAGACATAAAAAATGTTTGGGTCAGATAAAAAGGCAGGAAGAGGAAAGAAAAAAGGAAAATGGCGGTTCAGAGGAGACAGCATGTGAGGAAAGGATAAGAAATCGAGTGAGAAAGAGCTGTGTGCAGACAGTGGTGTTGTCCACCCCCACCCCGCTGCAGCTCCCTCTTTGGCCAAGGCTGTGTTCATTCATTGGCCATGTCTGTGCTGAACCCAGTGGAGGAGAGAGGGAGAGAGATATGAATGGCACTTGGGCTGGGCTGACTGGTGTCTTTGTGAGTGGCAGCCACTCAAATTAAGCATGGCCATAATGTATAAACAGCAGAACGGGGACACACGTCAGACAAAGGCACACTTAAAAGGTCTATTTGTATGAACACAAAACACTCGCATGCAATGCGCTCAGACCAGTGCTCGCCTTACTGAGCAGAGCATAACAGTAATTTGATTACTTTTTATGTAATGTGTAGGATAACAATGTGAAATTCAGTAATCAAACTACATTGTCTTATTTCAAAAATACTGTTATTTCAACATTTTGAGGATTCAGCTTGTTTGCCCTTTTTCCAGTGGATGGATAGACTCACAAGTCAGTCTTTAGACGCTTTGCTTAACTAAAGACTGATGACTTTCTCCCTGATTTTGTGTTTAGATGGGCGGATACAATTTGAGTTTAAAAAAAACTCCCTACGTTGCAGAACCAGTAGTAAATCTGCAGGGCGGTCCTTCGGTGGCTCGCTGAACTCTTGTGCTTGTAAACGTAGTCCCACTAGAAACACGTGTAGCGGTACAAAATGGCTCAGCTGTGCTCGCAGAAAACGCCGTCAAAGTTAGTGGGTGTTTGTCGCGTTTGCGGCGACACATTCTCGCCAACTAAAAGAAACAAACATAATCTTTTACAAGGCCATGACTCATCCGTCCAGCCGGACTATAGAGGGAATCGCCTTGTTGTTTACAAATACTTCCGGGTAGAAAACCAGCAGAGCTTTTAGCTATATATATATATATATATATATATATATATATATATATAAATCACATTTTTCACATCACTGTATCACCGTTTGGACTAATCCGATGTTTGTAAAGTCTAGAAACACAATGATTGAACAAACATTACTATTTCTGCGTGCACGTTTAGCTGGGCTAACCGTTAGCTGTTAGCCCTGTTAGCCGTTAGCAGTGTCTGTAATAGGTAATAACTCATTAAACGGTCCATGAAAAAAAATATTTTTTCCAGCGGATATCTTAGTTACAACATGATTGAGCTAGCAAAGCAGTTTTGTGTTGCTATGTGTGGTATTTATTCAGTTTTGGGAAATCATGATGTCTAGATAGCATCAGTGGCTGCAGCTGACAGGGACAGCTAACAGCAGCAGCAAAGCTAACATCAGGACATCATCTGTTAAAAGCCTCCCGTTGTCGGAAACGACATGAAACTACTCCAGTTAGCTCAGTCATGTTGTAACTAAGACATCCGCTGGAAAAAATATTTTCTTCACGGATGAGCACACGTTTGATAAAACGGAGTTTAATCTCTCAGCATCCATTTTCAAGCTCTCTGTGTGTTTGTTTCCTTGCGGATGAGAAAAGGGGGAGCGCACATTTCCAAGAAGGCGTGTCCTTTTCAAAAATGCAAGAGGCTTTGCTTTGTTGACGGCCGTTTTCGCCAGTGTGTTAAACACACTTTAGAAAGGAGTGTCCGCAGACTATCAGAAGGCGGAGATCTCTGATTGTCTGGTGGCGAGACTAGTGGATGGAGTGTTGAGGCTTCACTATAATAACATTTTCCGTGAGCAATTACTAATTTATAAAGAACATTCTTGAAGTAGCTTGCCCAACATCAACAGTTTCTGTATTGTATTGCCTTGTGTCGTACATCCGAAACATGAAACAATCATTTACTGCTCTCTGGTTAAAGGAGCTCTTTATGATCTATGATTCAGAGGTCGTCTACACACGGCTCTCAACATGGAGGTGGTTGAGCCAGGGGCTAGCAGCTAACAGAGCTAACAATGGTAACAGAGCTAGCAGTGTTAACCTGGGGGGAACTGGAGGTTTTGTGATGACACCATCAGCAATAATTGGCTGTGTGAGCACAGTGCAGAGTGGCAGTGGCGACAAGTTAGCATGTGGTATACACAAAGTTGGGGTCGGACTGAAACAACTGTATAGGTGTATGAACTATATGTAGGGTCAGGCTGTATACTGTACAATCCTCACACTGACTGGACAGCTGGTAAAACAGGGGAATTGAGGCCTATGTGTCAACTAACCTGCCACGAGTCTTAGCCATGATACTTTTCATAATGTGTTTGTTGCTCTGTCACACCATGTCAACCTGTCTAGTGTTACACTTTACTGTAAAAACCTGCAGGAAGTGTCTGAATACACCAAAGACACTCTCATCATGGGGCTTTTTTTAATATAAATATTATGGTTCTCTGGCCCATGTACTGACTACCATCCTGTATATGATATCACCAAACTCCTACCTTATGTTAGCTTCAGATTTTCAACACCTCTGGGATGCTACCATTTGGGAGAGAGATGAGTGGAAGTCGTTTTTAATTACTCATGATGGACAAATGCTAGTCCATGATTCTATTCTACCCAGGGACCTTTGATGCATGTCGTACCTCTCTCCATCCTCTTGTTTCCTGTCTGCTTCTATATTGTCAGGTTCAAAAATGACGAAAATGTTTACCACACCTGATAACTGCGAGTTTAATGCCACCTTTCTGACTCTGCTGGTTAAGCTGTGGTGAACTAAGCTTTAAAAAATAACAGAGGCGATACTACACTTGTGCCTGAGTTTAAACACACCCAGACCCTTCTCAACTATTTATTCTGGAATTGGATACGTCAGATGTGGGGATTGGAGCGGTCCCATCTTCCTGCTCTTCCACTGACAATAAACTCTATCCATGCATGATGCAAAGAAACAACTTACAATACAACTGTACATCAAAAGTTGTAGAAACCAGCCTGCAGTCTAAGATAAGCTGCTTAGGAGTCACATCAAAAGCACCTCAACCTATGTCTCACCAGTTCACTGGAAATACACACATGCTCTCACACAGTTTGGTTTTAATCCAGCATAGCAATGGTTAAGTTTCCGCTTTTTGGCGACCAGCTGGTCCGTGTGATGCTTAGTTATCTGCCAGTCACACCCATTGCTAACACAGATTATCATACACACACACACGGCTTACGAAACCGCTTTCACAAAACCCTCACAAGGAATCTTTCAATTACAGCTTGAACAATGACAACGCTGGCTCTACAAGGTATATCCATCAAAAACACAAGCAAGCTGGCGGCAGCTTATGGACGGGCAACACTACAATCTATATTGGATTCATTTCACCATTTGACATGGTTCTCCACATCCAATTCCCTGTTCAGGTTTTCTCACATGAATACCTATTATATATATGATTTTTGATTATCTATTTCACTTGGTGTATGTTTTACCAGAAAATATTAAGTGTCAGACAATAAATGTAGCACAATTCAACCTCATGGGTTTTCATTTTACACATGTTCTTCATTCCGTGAACAATTTCCCATTGTTCAGTCAATTCTTTGCACATTCCATCCTCTTCATTTTAAATACAGTATAGCTCTTTTAATTTCAAAACAGATATATTTTACATATTATTTATTTTAAATTTCTGTGTTATATTTATGATTTTGTCTTTTGAATTACTTGTATTGTGACCAAATACTACGGCAATATCCTCAAATATGAAAACCTACTTGGCAATAAATGTTTCAGATTCAGCAGACTTCCCTTTCTTTTTTACCTCCCTCTGTATCATTTCTGTTCTTTTTTCAGTATGCCTGATGTTCTGCTGCTCCAGCTGTGCCAAGAGTGTGCTCTGTTCTCCCAAAGTGTGGTGTGATGAATAACCAAACAGTATACATGTATTCTAATAGCGCTCCTGATGAATGGTCGTGCTCCAAACTTTAAAAAGAATCGATACTTGGCGGCAGATGTTATCGTGGCGGGCTCACACTAATAAATGAATGTGTGGGAAACCCTGAAGCTACATGCTAACATCAGTGAAACACGTAATCTGGTTGTCGATGTTGTAAATTTCTCCCTGATTTAGGACCACATTACTGCTGCAACATGTCTGGTTGTGTTTAAAAGCTTATAATGGTAATTTTTTAACATGAGAATGTGCTGCCATACACAGTCATTGCCCAGCTCCAAGCACACTGCTACATGCAGCTACATGCTAATGTCAGGAAAACATAAATCTTGGTTGCCAATGTTTTGTAATTTCACCCTGATGTTGAATCATATTCCTGCTGGAACATGTCTGGTTGTCTTTAGAAGCTTTTGTCAGGGACAGTAGCTTTTCTCCATTACAGTCATTCCCAGGCTGTAATGATGGTGCAGAGACACTGAGATACAGAGGAACTGTAAACGCTGACCATCGCTTAAAGAGACAGGTGCTAAAATAAAGCATTTCAGACAGTGGGTGAATAACGGTGTTACAGCACAGACAGTATGAGGAAAAGAAAGTGTTTTTGACCATTAACGCATTTAAAAATGTTCCAGTATAATGCTGCGTTCCAGGCAAGTTTCTGAGCCCGTAAGTCACCACTTCAAGTCACGACTCACGATTTCATAGCGTTCCAGACAAGTCAAACTCTTAAAGCAACATGGCAGATCGTGCGGGGTTTATGTTTGTTTATGATCACTTCTGTCACCAGAGGTGCCGGTTCCTTCCTCATTTGAGCGCAACGGAGGAGGAGAAACGGCGCATAAGGTCACAGATGCTATTATACTTTTTATTTTACGTTATCCGTGAGTTTGGAAACGTATTTTGTATTGATTTATTCTTGCACTAGAAACCAGCTGTTAGAGGGGCTGCCAATAATGCGTTAACATTAGGGTTATTTTTTGTCTGTTTCTCAACGTGTATCGCCTGCATCAACACAGCATCCATGGGGGCGCCATTGTTGTTTAGAGGAGTAAGGTAATTGGTTTAGAGGGCTGTGTGACGTCAGAAAGCGTAACTGGGAGTACATCGATCTGGTACGAGTTCACAGGTGGTAAGTTACAGGTTTGACTGCCGTTCCAGTGCACTTTCACAGGTAGAAGGTTGTAAAAACACGAGTTGCAGGTTGCCTGGAATGCGCCATAAACCTAAAATAGAGTATGAACCTGAAAATGATTGTAATAGGTCACCTTTAATTTCACAGAATAAGAGCCACGGCCTTTGTTTTTTCTCAGCAGCAAAATGTTTCATTGTCTATGATTAACGCACAATAAGGAGAAGCCTTCATGCTTATGTCAGTTACAAAAATAAATACGATCTTAATTTATCACATTTTCCTTTTTGGGACATTTGGGGACACACACATCTACACTCTGTGTGTGTGTGTGTGTGTGTGTGTGTGTGTGTGTGTGTGTGTGTGGAGGGGGAGGGTATTATGAACGATGTTTACAGCGGGGTAGTGGAAACTTTTGGGGAGTCATGTGACCAGCTTTGTCCTCTCTTATTATCTGGCAGGAATGTTCATGTTAATCCCTTTATCCTCAAAAAGAGCAAGAGAGAGGCTGGGAGACAGACTGAGGACAGGAACGAGGGAGAGAAAGAGAGCGAGGGATAGAGAGAGAGAGAGAGAGAGAGAGAGAGAGAGAGAGAGAGAGAGAGACAGACAGACAGGCAGACAGACAGGCAGACAGACTTAGAGCTAAATCCTCTCCTCTCAGTATTCCACCGGTTCTCAGAATTAGAGGAACAGGAAGAGAAAGATCGAGACAACAGCCAAACTGAGAGGGATAGAAAGTAAGAAGAGTAAAGAAGTGGTGTGACAGAAACACATTCTGTCCGAGTCTTAAAAAGATGGAGAGAAAAAAAAAAGGCCAGTGAGATGGAGTCAAGGAGCGGTTTAAGTAGCGAACAGGGATGTTCCACTTTGCAGGCAACCCAGGAACATAGTAAAAGAGAGTTAAAAAGGGAGGTGATGGGGAGAAATAATGACGAGCATTCAAGCGTGGGGGCACGGAGACCTTACACACAACTGACTGGTTAATGTGTGTGTGTTGGGCTGACATGGGAAATGTGATAGTAGCATTCATCAGCTGCAGTAGACTCCCATCATACTCTAAAAAAGCCATTCGAGGTCACTTTGTCCTTCTGACAGTACGGGTTGCTTTAACAATGTGTGTCAATGCTAATGTGCCGGTCCGCATGTGAGCGCTTGATCCTGTATATTATATGCCCTCTCATTCATTTGCAGAAGTAGAGAAGACATCATGCTGTCAAGCTTTCGGTGTACTTTGACCTGCTCGCCCTGTTAACTGACAGAGATCACGGTGACCTGCTGGGAGCGTAACGTATCTGAACAACTAAGATCAGAGAGAGGAAGCAGAGCAATCCATCATCTTTAAGACCTCTCCCTTTGAGCTGAAAGAGAACAGAAGGCTGTGAAGTGAATGAATCAGCATACAGAGAGTGAACAATAACTTCAGTTGACGAGTTATGACAGTTACAGTGCTCTCAATTATGCAACATGATCTGGCACCGACCTGCTGAGGAAGCCTGGGAAGGACAGGCGAACAGGGTATCCATAACGGATCATGCGCACCATCTCAAGCACCCCGATGTACTGCAGCTGGGTGGACACATGGAAGCTGTCAAAACTGTCTGGCTGACCACTGGCGTTGGGGCGCACACACTCCACAAAGTGAGGAGTGCAAGCGTGCAGCTTACTGATGACTTCTGACAGCGAGTTCTGAGAGAGTGAAAAGGAGAGGAGATACAATCAAATGCAATCACTGGTAATCATAACAGAACAGGCGATATCTTGTGCTTTTATTAACAACATTTATTGTGCTGTCTGTGCACATTAAGAACTAGCCAAGGGAAGGAAGGGCTCTTTGTCTTCCTCCTTTTGATGTTGTAGCTCGATTTGTGAACCACAGTGACTGGAGTGAGATCACAAAGTGTTTGAGACAAAGTGGTCTGATTTTTGGGGGTGTGTTTTGCCTCTGGAGGAAGCAAAAACACAAAGAGCTCTTTGCTCTTTCAGAGGGTGTGTGAGAGAGCTTTTCTCCAAGCCCTGAATTCACAGATGCTGCATCCAAGGTCACACAGACACACACATATGCCCACATGTCTGCATTCACGTAAACGCTTGCATCTGTGTTTCTACCACTTTTCTAACTGACGTCAGTCTATGCTCTGCACTCCCTTAGGTACAATGATCAACACCTCGCCCCTCATCTTTGAACGTCACTGCCAGCATTTAGCATGCTGTCGTCCCCTCCAAACATGCGCATGCACACACACAAATGGGTGTGCGCACGGCACACAGTGGTTGTTGTTCATTGTTCATTCATTCATGTGGAGGGCTTCATGCTTGGCTTGGTACAGCATCATTCTTCAGCCCACTCTCTCCTTCCCTGCCATTCCCTGAGGGACTCGTCCACCACAAGCCCACAACTCTGATTGTGCAACACACTGCCTTCATTCAAGCCAAAGGTACTGCTTCTCTGCGCCACATTTCAGCCCCCTTGCGTCACCAGCAGACAGCGAACTATTTTTCCTCTAACTGAATATTATTGTTGCTTTATATAGTTATTAAAATCACAGTGCCTTGCAGAGATTTCTTAAAGCCAAGACTTTATTCACACAAAACCTGAAGTTTCATTAACAAATTCCTGCATTCATTTGAGATCTGATCCACACATTTGCAGGCACTCTATGAAGGGAGCAGGTATCCAGTAAAATAAAGACAAAGATACAATGAACTAAGCTACACTTGTATATACTGACTTTTTCCTAACAGCTGAGGGCTGATAATGTCAAACACTGTTTCAGTGGTTTGCTTGGCAAGATGTAGCTTAATTCTTCTGTGCATATTTCTTTACTATTTTGCAGAGGGACTGTGAGACTTCAATAAACTCACTGCATCCATGCATTGGGCAAGAGGCAGGGCACAGTGTGGGCCAGGCGCTAGGCTATTACAGGGCTAAAACATTCTGACAGACAAACACATTCGACCTGCACGCCTTTGCACTGTGAGAGGAAACTAGTGTGAGAGAAAAAACCCATGCAGAAGACATTCATACTTCGCACAGGCAGAGTCCTGCACCCTGCAGATTAGGACCTTCTTGCTCTGAAGTGCTAACGAATGAGTCAACATGCTCGTTAGACACAAATCACTCTATTGAGCTTGACTAAAGCCTGATTTATGGTAGGGCGCTCAACAGTTTTGATGAATGTCTCTCAACAGAAATTCAACGGTTGCGCATCATTTTCAATTTCAGCTTCAGCAAAAGCTTTGAAGTTGTCTCCTTGGTAAAACACCCTGCATTTTTTTTTACAGTCCGAGACTATTTCTGTCGCCTACAGTCAGTAAGATGGGAAATAAAATCAATGAAGAATAATTACGAACAATGTTGATTTCTTCCAGTGGAGCTGATTTGAATTTTGGTTCAGTGAATGTGTCCTGTCGGTCAACCTGGTGAAGGCAGTTTGGTTGGCCTCTGTACTCTCAACTCCAGAGTAGCTGCGGTTGACACACGGCTGCTTCTGCTGACAAAGAAGCTGATTGCAGGTCGGAGTCAATGTGAACTTAAGACTATAATCTCCATGATATAACAAAAATCTCCAGGTGTACAACACTTTTTCTCTTGGATATACGTCATTTCTGTCGAGTGAACATCATCAAAAGTGTCAAGCACTCTACCATTTATCAGGCCTAACCTGGCTAAGCGGGCTAAACTGACTAGCATGCTACTGCTGATAGACAACAACTACTGTGTTGCAGAAACTTTGCAGATAAAACTCATGTTCCAGAATGTTGTTCCGCATATCTACATAAATAGTCTGAATAAAGAGACTACTCAGATTGTTGGGGTCACAGGATGTAATCTAATGTATGCTACATACAAATTGAACGTCCAGTACCAAACACTAACTGACTGCTATGGAAAATAAAACCAAGCATGATGGTTTATGTCTCAGAGACCGAGAATTAGACCTGACCCTGTCATACACTAGGGAATGGACGGGAGTGGTTCTTACCCTCAGCTGGACAGCCACTGTGATGGGCCCACAGCGCTCCAGTCGTTGGAGGAAGGAGCTCGAGCCTTTCTTCTTCAAGATCTGAAAGAGAAAACACAGAAAGGAAAAATTATGAGATAGCTCCGCATCTTACTTCAAGTGGCCACTGAGGAATATGGAATCATTACGACATAATCATTACATATTAACATCAAATTAGGCTGTGTGGTTTGACTATAGATCAAAACATGAGACTTGAAAAACCCTTTTGTCTTGATTCTGTGGACGATGTTTGCAAAGCACACTAAAGAGTCCCATTAGACCACTTCTCTATCAGTCCCATTTATTCTGTTTCATGTGCTTTTCAGCCCAACCCGTCCCACGGCATCTATTGTCTTCTATTGTCTTTATTTATTGTCTTACACCCAGTATAGCACTGCAATATTACCTAATGTTACCGTATAAGGCTGCTGGGACAGATCTGGGAGGTGAAAGGGGTCTTATGTAAGCCTGTTCTCTCGATGGCTAATGAGCCACAGAGACAGCAAGCTGGACCCCCAGGAGGTTACACAACCAGCAGGCCTTTCCAGTCACATGTGCACCACCAGTACAACATGATTTCTAAAACATTAAATTAAATGGAGACGGAGATAGAGAGAGGGGGGAGGAGGGACTGAAAAAAGAATATTTAGAATATCTTTATCAGTTGTGTGATTTGTGGTTTTATGATTGTGTGTCATAAAAAAAAGTATGTGATCACATGACTGTGCGTGCATGCATGCTTGTGAAGTCTCTATCTGAAGCAAATCCAATTCCCAGAGGTTTATATATAGCACTGTGGTGGGAAGTAGCTTAAATTAGACTTTTTTTTTTGTGCCAAAAATACCATCCCTGTTTTTTCATTGATCAGCACAGCAGTCAGTTGTTCTGTTGGAACAAAGAGCTTGTGACTGATTGTCACTGATTGTGTTTGTTCAGCTCATTAATTCCTATATTTTATTACCCAGTTTTAAAAGCTTGTATGAGCAATGCACCTTTTGAGCATCAATTGCAAAATGATAATATATTTAATAGCCAGAAAATTAACATGGTCTTCAACATCCTTTGATGCTTGCGTGTATTTTTATGTTGCTATAAATTCATGAATCAGTACAACTGCAAAATATCCAATGTATTTATTTTAATTTGCTTGTTATTATTATGTGTTTTATACACCCTGCGTACGAACGGAAACAAAGGAAGAAAAACCTACTGCTACAAACATTTATATACATCAGAATATATTCACTCATGCATGCACACGCAAATACTAACATCCACATAGGCTATAAATTAACTTAAAGGGGCGTTAGGGGGTTTTGTGTGTTTCTGTTTCTCATTGAAGATGTGGGCGATAGGCTATGTTTATTTGTTTTCCCAAGCTCTGTCTCTGTTCATTTGCAGCTTATTTTGTCATCTGAGTTTAAGTAATTTCATGAATTAATTAATGGCTTCCTATGTCATTCATCTGTGTAAACAAATGTCTTTTATACTTGGTCTCTTCGTTTCTAACTATATGTGTTATCCTCTTCATTTCTGAGATTTCCCGTATGGTCTTCCGTTTTTGAACTAATGGGCCTACGGAGTTTCAGCCTACTCCTTGTGATTTGCATCAGGGCCTTGACTGTCTCAAGGTCTTGTTCAGACTGCCAGCCCAAATAGCTTCTTTTTGGCATATCTAGATTGTATCCAGAGTGATTTTAGGAAATCTGGACAGCAAAAAACGATGCGAGATGCGCTTTTTGCAAATCTGATCCACACCACATTTGGAGGTGGATTGAAATGTGATTCCAATCGGATTTCTACAGATGTGTCTCAGTCTGGATGCTCTGGATGCTTGAATTGGATCTCAAAGTGTCTTTGAACACAGCACAAAAAAACAACATCAAATCCAGAGTGATAGAAGTGCTGATCTGATCCATGCTACTACCAGCAAAGTGCTAAAGAGGACAACATGAGCAACAACAGTTTGTGGACAGACGGAAAACTAAATTGTATCGGAGGACCTTTTGTTCTCATGCTTCCACGTTGGAAAGCTGTATCACCAGTGTTGCTATGTAGATGCTGTGATGACGCCTGCGTTGTCATCATAGTAAGCAGATAGGTTGATGTCTGGACACACAAATCCAATCTGACTGCTTCCAAATAACAGAGTGGACAGTCCGTCTTCACAAAACACAGGCATTCCACTGGGACTCTTCCAAGGAGACAGGTGTTTGGAACTGTGTGAACTTTAAGTGAAGTTATTTTAAGGTATGTCATCACCATTTTTCTTTTCCCTAACCCTAACCACAGTAACTTTACTTGCCTAAATTAACCTCTGTAACTTTACAGTGAGGACGTAAAGGACGCTAATTCGTAGGATATCTTATGAACTGTTGTATGAGGGTATGTTGACTATTGAGTTGGCCATAGCTATTGCAACAGCAGACTTGCATGTGTGGCTCATGCACTCACCCCTCTGTGAACAGCGTACTATACCTTGGTAAGGTCATGGTACCTCCGGGGCTGTTGGTGAACAGTGTTGGCAGTGACAAAAAAGGCTGATGGCATCCTGTGGAGCAACAGGGCAGCTTTAGGCCCCCTTAACCCAGCACGGCTCTGGGCTGCTGGCACCAGGGAGCCAGTCTGAGTCAGCTTGGACTGGAAGAGCTGCTGGAGTAACACACTCTCGCTGGCTGCCGGGCACAAAGCACATACAGAGGAAGAAAGAGAGAGAGAAAAGAAGGAAAATGACGATGAAAGAAGCAACAGCATTGGTGGAAATAAGGGGGTGGAGGGGAGTAAGGAAAGGTGGAATGAACAGATAGACAGAAAGAAAGGAAGGAAGAACAGTAAGGAGGATGTAAACAAGGACGGAAAGAGGCATCAGAGGAGGAGTGAGGGAGGGGAGAAGGAATAAAGTTGGGCTCCATGTAAACAATCAGTCAGGCAACAAGAGGGGGTGGACCATGCCACTCGACAACACGTGGAGCGGTCCACAACAACAATGAGCTCATTCAGAAAGCCAAACAACATGTGTGTGAACGTGGGCGTGTGGCTTTCATCTGAAAGGCTGGGAGAGAGGGAGAGAAAGACAGAGAGAGTGAAAGGGGAAAGGATGATGGCAGGTAGGCGTACCGAGCAAAGGAAAACAAACACGAGTCCTGGACTCATTTAAGGACTTAATTACACACAGCTTCGAGGGCAATTGTCTTTTCATTTAAAGCAATCACTGCCACCACCTGAATATAGACTTACATAGATCCCCCTGCACTCCGGTTAGCTTAAAGGCTTAAAATTAAAGTGGGGAGGGGATGACATCCGTAAGAAGTGACCACGCGGTGCGTATGCCAGTGTGTGGGGCTGAATGGCAGCGACGCATCGACTTGGTCAGATGGAGGGACAACAGCCAAGTGTGAGTGAAGGGCTAGCCTTCAGAAGATTAGCCTCATCATGGAAATTATAGCAATTAGGCTGCTGGATGGGAGGCTAGCCTGGCAGCCACACAACGACTGCCTGTGTCCTTCTAACCACAACACCCCACATCTGGCACCTTCTATAGACAATATACACACAGACGGTGCTGTCTGCTGCATATGGGATGAAACACACACGCATACAAACACCACCACACTTAGACAAAGAGTGGTTCTGTGTGCTGTTGGTTTAAACAAGAGTGCATCTTTGTGATCAAGTGTGCTCTGACGCCACAATGTGCTCATGCCCGTGTTATTCATTGGGTACTTACACTTCATCGTAAACAGGAGATTCTGAGGGAGGGAGTCCTTGTTTCTTGTGAGCGATCCTGTGAGGTCATATGAAATCTGAGGGAAAAACAAATCATACATTTATACAGTGTGTTTAATCACATAGGCAACAGAAAATTAAAAAAAAAAAATACTAGTTAGATTGACCTTTTTAAAAGCACCAAACTAACTTTTGTTGCTATAAAATGTAGTGGCATAAAACAGGAGGGTTCCCACACCTTCTTAAAAATCAAATTCAAGGACTTTTCATGGACTTTTCAGGCCCAGCTTCCTCAAATCAAGGACCTGACACATCACAGTTTGGTGTCATGGATCAAGGTTACTGATACAAAAGAGAATATTTAAGTAGCAGGCTTTACAGAATCTAACATTCTTGCACAAAATATATAAATTCAAGCACTTTCACTTACTTAGAAAAACTTCTCAGGCCTTGTTTTTTTCAAGGAGCCTTGGTAACCTCAATAAAAAAATATTTTGCTGAAAAACCTTCATCTTCTTGTATGTGGTGACAGAATATCTTTTTTTTTTTTTATAATGTCACATTGAGCGTGGACAATCGCCACATTGTCTTCTAAAGAAAATCATTATTCAAATTATGGCAACAATTGCAGCTCAATTTTCCCCCGCGCAGTGCTTGTTAGGAACGATAAATGGAACTATTATAGCAGGTTTTTTAAATCAAGTGTCGCCTATTTTTTCAATCTCAATAAAAGACATTTTTATTTTTGTCACTGGTTAACTGGCTTTAGAAAAGTCAGGAGGTTTCTGATGTAGACATGTGACAGCCTACAGTCACATGTTTGCCACCTTTGCACAAGCACGATATAATCTATAGCAAATCTTATATTTTAATCATTTCTTACCTGTAGGGAAAATTAATTTGCTACATAGACAAGTTTAGACACAATGTTGATTGAATAAGCCAGTTTAATGTTAATTAATAATTTTAGATAAAAGATGATGGATCTAATTTAGATTGCACAGCGTTCCTACACAGTATGGAAAAATATTAAAATTTGATCTGAAGTAATTTTCAGGTTTGAATAAGTATGCAATATGCAGTATTTGTGTTTTCAGACTATTGCCCCCATTCTGTATTTTTTTTTTAACAAATAATTCCAATTTTCCAAAAATGAACTAATCATACAAGCACAACACAGCCAGTGCAGCCAAAATGTTTACCACTGTGTAAGACAGTGTGGGCTAGAGCAGATAATTGAAAGAGGAACGGTGTCCATCTCAGCGGAGAGGTGTGGACTCAATGGTCGCAATGGGAAATGCAAGTTTTCCGAGGGATAATGGATATATGGTCTGAAAACTCTACAGAGAAGTGTGGAAATTTGAGTCTGAAAAGTATGGAATTTTAAAATGGAAAATATGTAGGAACCCTAATTTTAGCAGTGGAGCACAGGGGGTCAGCTTGATAACTTCTTCTGTGTATTATCTGGCAGTTTGTTGAGGCTCTGTTGACTGAGATCTGCAGTAAACTGCATTATTGTTACATTAAGTTGTCATTAAAGTTCACAATTTTCAGTACTCTGTGCTGTAACATGGTGGTTGATCCACTGACCAGTTGCCTTTTAGAGGTCATGATATAGTTTTTATGTTATTCTGCCCAGCCCCACCAACTCTAAATACACAGATACATGTTTCTGTAATACACACAGACCTGTCCAGCATAGTGGCTGACAGTGAATGCTGGTCCCTGGTCTTTGGGTGGGGGATTTCCGTTGCCATCCTTCGTCGTGAGCGAGAGACCGTGAGTTGGATTGGAGTCCAGCTGGGTCGACAGCCTCTTGTACAGGGTCTGCTCTGATGGCCGCAGGCTCTGGCTCTCCTCATCTAACACACACAGCAGTCCCTGAGGCCTCTGGAGGAGGAACAAGCAGAAGCTCTCGTGTTATTTAGGGTCAGTCGTGTTTACAAAGCACTTTTGATAATAACACTACTAAATTGTTTTGATTGTGACATTTTTGTTGATCCCTATAGGGTAGAGTTGTCCCTCTGATATCAAATAACTTCAGTCATCTTCCTCTGTTTAGATGTTTTGGGCATTTTGTTCATTATTGAAAGAGAGTAAAGACAGAGAGGGAACACGGGATGAAAGGGTAACATGCAATTAAGGTCAAGGGGTGTTCCCAACTCAGAATTTATATTGTTGAATCTTATTGGTCAGGATTTATGGATTTATTTTTCAATTGGAAGCGCGGTTTGTTGTGTGTAGGTGGTTTGAGTGTAGGTGCGGCACTGCCCATAGTAACTGAAACGTAAAGGAGGAGATTGATAGACAGACGTAGAGAGAACGCGTCACATAGGTCAGTTTCTTAACCTGCTTGCTTTTTGTGGTTTTAAATGCAACTTTTGGCCCTGTGAGAGGCAAGCAGCTGTTTCTATGCACCTCTCCCTGCTGATTTTGAGAATCATTCATACATTTAAAAAAAGATTTAGCGCTCTGCTAGTTCTATCCTCTCATGAATTATCTGATTAATACATTTACACATAAAAAGGCTATATATCATGGTTTATAGAGCAAAACCAAGCAGTTCTATTTTAAATCAGAAATTTGGCACCCGGTCTGAATTCGACTGGTAGGCTCCTTAGATCGAACTGTAGGACTAATGGTGGTCACCCCTACGAGTCTGTAACGCAGCTGTCGATCATGTAGTTGGATGTAGTTACCGTGACGTCACCCATGGGTTTGTGGACTGCTGTTTTGAAGCCTTGAGTTTAGCATTTCAGCTGTTGCTCTCTTGTTTTTTTGGAGTCAGAAGTCACCATTTATGGGGGAGAGGTTGGAGCTGTAGAGGAGCAGCCCCACCCTTAAATTTACTAACTTTGGTCCTAATAAATTGTGAAAAAAAAAAAAAAAAAAAAAAAAACACCCCCTGTGCATTTATCATGAAGGGGAAATGAGCTATAGGGACGAAAACCTGTTTTTGTACCAGGCCAATCATATGTTTCTTTCTGCTGTAAAGTTGGGCACTTCAACATAGATGTCTATGGGAATGTTTCAGATATTTCTTAGGGCTTTTTTGCCTTTAAATGATAGGACAATTGCTAGTGTGAGGGGAGAAGGAGAGGAGGTTCAGCATGCAGCAGGGGGCAAGCAGAGGGCTACAGGCCAGAATTGAACCCATGGCCAATGCGGTAAGGACAAGGCCTTTGTACATGGGCCAAGTGCTCTCCTAGGTGAGCTAATAAGTGCCCCAGGAAATTTACCCTATTTTGGAGCCAGCCTCAAGTGGTCATTCGATGAACTGCTGTTTTTTGCTTCATTTTTCATCCCCAGAGGTTGCTGCTTGAGTGAAGCAGTCAAACTAGGCAAAGGTGATTAAAAATGAATCAACATTCTGTTACTGCATAGCTTATTTTTCCCCTTAAATGTTTTCAGAAATGTACAGTACAGGCCAAAAGTTTGGACACACCTTCTCATTCAATGCGTTTTCTTTATTTTCATGACTATTTACATTGTAGATTCTCACTGAAGGCATCAAAACTATGAATGAACACATGTGGAGTTATGTACTTAACAAAAAAGGTGAAATAACTGAAAACATGTTTTATATTCTAGTTTCTTCAAAATAGCCACCCTTTGCTCTGATTACTGCTTTGCACACTCTTGGCATTCTCTCCATGAGCTTCAAGAGGTAGTCACCTGAAATGGTTTCCACTTCACAGGTGTGCCTTATCAGGGTTAATTAGTGGAATTTCTTGCTTTATCAATGGGGTTGTGACCATCAGTTGTGTTGTGCAGAAGTCAGGTTAATACACAGCCGACAGCCCTATTGGACAACTGTTAAAATTCATATTATGGCAAGAACCAATCAGCTAACTAAAGAAAAACGAGTGGCCATCATTACTTTAAGAAATGAAGGTCAGTCAGTCTGGAAAATTGCAAAAACTTTAAATGTGTCCCCAAGTGGAGTCGCAAAAACCATCAAGCGCTAACTCCACATGTGTTCATTCATAGTTTTGATGCCTTCAGTGAGAATCTACAATGTAAATAGTCATGAAAATAAAGAAAACGCATTGAATGAGAAGGTGTGTCCAAACTTTTGGCCTGTACTGTATTTTAGTGTACTGTTTAGCTGTAAAATGATGAGCAGTGATTGACAGCTGCTCTAGAGACTCTGATTTTGTTCACGTTTATTGAAATCCTGCTAAGGCCATTAGAAGCACAAGGAGAAGGCAAAGGACTTATGATTTTTGAAATAGACTCTCTGCCTCTTGTACTACTGTCAGGATAAAGTGACAGGTTCAGCAAATATGACTAAAAGTTTTTTTTTTAACAAAAGTTAACTTCTACATCTTTAAAGATCATTTACATTACCAAGCGGGGACAACTTCCGCCTTTCTGCTCCACCACTGACTAACAGCTGACTCCACTCATTCACAGTCACCACTGCCCCAGGGCCGCTACAATATGCTATTTACAGAGATAGCACTGGCGATCTGAACCGGTCAGTGGCGAAAAAAAGCACTTTTATACGGGACGCATTTGCCCCCATTACCGTTTTAGCTCGTTTCGCGGCTCAATACTGAACCAATTTTAGAACGAGTGGTACCCATGAATCATACGCACACATACACCTGGGGAAATAGGGCCCAGGTTGAAAAATACTGAAGTTGTCCTTTAAGCCATGTGATTTTAATGCTTTTGTCAAAGCTCTGTGTGGGCCTTGCAATGTTGAAATACATCATGACACATCAAACTGGACTGGTCCAGACCAGCAACACACAGCACCTGAAGAAAGAAGTCCAAAACAGCTGGCTGGTTGCCGGGGGAGCATGGGGTCTCCATGGCGATGCCCTCCTGCAGACACTCAGCCTGCTCCTGCTGGAATAGCACCTCAGAGACGTATTGCCTCAGCTGCTCGTTGGTCATGTTCACGCACAGCTGGAATGTACACAACACACAAACACATTCGACCTGTAAACACACACTTTAGTGCACGTCATGAAATTCCTCCTCAGAGACGGGCGGCGCTGTGTGTTTGTTTTGAAAGCAAACAAATGTACTCAAATACAAATCAAACACACGCTGCTGTGGCACCAACGGTGAGGTCAATGGGGCATGAATGAACCGACTACTCGTATAACACACCTGACCCCAAAATGATGAAAGCTGTTTACAGGGACACCTCATGCATGGTATACAAAATAATGGATGTCCCTATGTAGGGTCTTTATCTATCCCAATATAATACGGACAAAGTGTTCCTGCTGGGACACATGAACTCTTCCTAACCCAGAAATCACAGCGAAGCAAATGGGTTTGCCTGGCATGTAGAGCTCTGGAGGGGAGGCTCAAGTGTGACTTGTCACATTGATGTAGTGAGAACGAACACAGAATATGAAGAGGAACAACACAGGACAGCAGACTTGTTTAAACTTCTCCTGAACCCAAATGTGTCACAGAGCAGAATACAAAAAAAGTCTTAAAGTGTTGTAGTCTAGGAATGAACTTGTCATTCTTGTACTGTGTCCCTCTTTTCAACCCGAGATCTGATGCTTCTATCTTTTGTAGTCTTAACGTCATGGCATCTTACACGAGAATAGATGCCAGACAGATGTAGCCATGTGATAAAAACATGAATCTTGTAGGCTGACAAATAAATTGAAAGTGAAAGTACTGATGCTGTGCTCAAATAAAGCCCGCAGCCCTTAGCTTCGGGGTGATGTTGTTTATCCAGTCACAGAAGGAACTGAATGTTCATTTGGTGGTGTGGAAATAAATAAACAGTTTTTCTCTTTGGGCGCTGTCATGTGATTGTGCCGGAACAATGCCATGACCCACATTTTCTTGCAGCCCGCTGATTGAGAAGTGCTGATCTAGAGGTGTGTTGTGCTGCGGTGCCGTTGGCTGTGGTCCTGTTTTTCTTTCATCCGTGTTTGTCTTTTCTTTGTCTTCAAGCTAGTTGAGTATATTAAAGGCTTAGTCCCAGCAGGTGGTTGATTGAGTTAGCTCATTAGCAAAGTGCTGAGCAGGTACAACACACCCCTGACAAACACAGCTCTAATTAACAAGCACTAATGACCCTGATCTTGCTGCGCATGTGGAGCCTGTCTATGTACGTGTCTGAACGTGTGTACAAACATATCAAAAGTGTGAGGGCTCGTTTGTCACTGACGTGCCACATCTACTGTAAGAGATCATCGAGTTTGTTTATCCAGACCTCGCTCCTCCTCTTCTCTCGTCTGTGGGTGGCGGGTAATGTGTGTGATTTGAACGGGCTGATTATTAATAGGCAGCTCAGACAGCAGCAACAATGGGGAAGATGTCTGGGGGACAGAGGCGAGCGATGCCACCGCCTGCCAGAGACAGCGTCGCCTTTTTTTTTTCCCCTTCCCAGTTTTGTTAGCCTCCTCCCCTCTCTTCCCCTACTGGCACTTGCACTCTCCGTGACCCGAAGGAGAAAAGGTCACGCAATCCCTCGCTTCCACTTGGATTAGAGGCCATCCAGGGGAAGACTAACTCCACGGACATCTCATCGCCACACACACACGCAAACCAAAGTCACACACAGGCACGCAAGCAAAGACAAACGCACACTGGCCTTAATAAAAGCTGGGGGGAGATTTGGAGTTCAACATGGGGGAAACATAAGCTCTGGGTAGCAGAAATAAGCATTTAGCCTCCTGAGTACCATGACTTAAACCCCAAGACACCCTACACACACACACACACACACACACACACACTGATAGTGATATACAGACTTGTCATCCTGGTCCCTGCTGGTCTTACAAAGGTTTAGCCTATTAACAGTGAATGCTTGATGAGCACATGATTTACAGATTTACAGCCCATAACAGGTGAGCTACAGGTTGTACTCTGTACACTACGCAGTGTAATCACATACACTGACATAACGAAAACAACCAAGCACCACAGACACCCTGATCCATCTGTGTGCATAGTACATACAAAAGCACACAGCAAAATACACAAACATCTACACATGAGGGGTGGAGGAAAAGACAACAGAAGAAAGAACAGAAAAACAGAAAATCCAGACTCCTATTTTTTATGAATCAAATCAAATTCCCACATTTGAAAGATCAATTCCTGTAAAAATGTCACTGCTTCTCAGTAAACACACTATTTTGTGCAGTCACATGTAGATGTTGTATGATTTGTATGATGCTTTGGAGAAGGAAAAACTATGTTAGCCAGTGTGAAACTTGTTAGATGCAGGATTTCACAGCCTCTCTTGGAAGAAGGAGCGATTAGTGTGCTACTGTCAGGCTCACACTTTAGTGCACTGAGCTGTAATACAAGATGGATTTACTGATGAATATTAAACACTTCTACCAAAACAGTGACAAAGACTTTCTTTACTTTGAAAAATGTAGGTAATTTCATTGATGCCAGTAGTTTTAAGTGATAATATGAACAATGCAGCCCAATGTGACAAATGTTTAAGGGACAATTCACTCCAAAATCCTTCTTATCTGAAGTGTTATTTATCAATTTACATTATTTTGGTGTGAGCTACCAAGTGTAAGAGATACAGTAACGGCCACAGATATGTCTGCCTTCCCTCAATTATCATGGAACTAGATGGCTCTTTCCAGAAACCATGTGCTGATTACTTAGGATAACCCACAGACCTTGTTGTGAGCAGTTTCGTGTCGGAACTATTTTCCTTCTACTGAACTACACCCACAAACCGCATCACAGCGCGGAAGGAAGTGTCCATCTACTGCTAGCTCACCTAGCATCACTGAGCTAGCTAACATTACAACTCAGCCAAGGAGGACGCCATTATCTCCCGCTGTCACAAACACGAGCCTCTCGTTCATGAGTAGATGCATGACCTCCTGCGCTGTGATACGGTTGGTGGTTGTAGTTTAGTGGAAGGAAAACAGTTCCTACATGGAACTGCTCACAACATCAAGTTTCATCTAGTTCCGTAATATTCAACAGAAGGCAGACATCTCTACAGCTGATATCTCCAACACTTGGCAACTCACACCAAAATAATGTACACTGACAAACAGCACTACAGGTAAGAGGAATAAAATATAGTTTTGATTTTGGGGTGAACTGTCCCTTTAATTATTCTTCAAACAAAAACAGTTTGGAGCAACTTTATTTGAAGATTTGATTTCGAAAGAAGAACAAACTGTGATTTGTATCATGACCCCAAAAATCTTAACCAAAACTCTTTCATCTAAAAATAAGATTTTCACATACATGCTCACACACACTCAAACACACACACACACACACACACACACACACACACACACGGGTCTGAAGGTCCCCATTACTCCAACATCTCACACACAGAGCAGTCATTGTGTCAGCCGTCAGTTCATTTGAGGACAGCTGAAAATCACGCCACAGTCAGCCACAGACCTCATCTCATTCATTACAAGTACAGACTAAAACGTCCGGGCTAAAATAGAGAACAGTGACAGTCCCAAATATTTTCGCAATTTGATTAAGATCTGTTTGAAACTACAATATCACATAGTGTTCAGAGGGATTTCTATTGCCCCAGGATGGCCTTCTGAGCCAATGACGTTAAACAGGGAATGCCTTAAATGCATTTGGCTTGATTAGGAGAAGTAACCTGTGGGCTTCAAGGGAAGATGAACACAGGGGGGACTCATGGAGTTGATGAGAATCTAATCAAATAAGCATATTCCCACCTGCTCAAATCCATTCCTCTGAAATTCTTCAAACCCAAAGACGTCTAAGATCCCAATTTCCAAGGCAGGATCACTGAAAGAGAATAACAGACAGACAGCATACATTACGTTACACCACTTTTACTCCAGCATCAGTGAGAGAACTTGTTTGCTTGCTTGCGTCACTGACAGGAATTATGTTTGCGTGTGTCTGAAGGAGGTGTGCCAGCATAGTGAGTACTATGGCTGACAAATTTATTATGTCCTGTGGTTGGTGTGTCAACAAGGCAAAGCACAAACACATTCCAGAAGATGGAGCATGGGTTATCTGACAGACTGCGATAAGACTTCACAACATCAACAACACCAAGGATTCCATTGGCCTCCACCTAAGAGAGTGCGTGAGTGTGTATTTAAGATTTTTGTGTGCGCAACCTTCACATAAACCTTGGGTGTGTCCTCCATCTCTACCTTGTTGCTGAGTATTTTCCATTTCGTGCATGCCATGCAATGTAAACTATTACAAACCTCTACTCTAAGCTATGCGTCATGTCACGACATCAGTGTTGTCACTCCGGAGGCCCTGAATGAGAGACTGCACTCGTGTGATGACAGACACGCCACATTGGTAGTGTTTGTGAACAGTTATCAATGCCTTGGGCTACCACAGAAAGTCATCTGCCGGTTAACATTGACAAAAAAAAAAAACAAAACAAAACAAAAAAAACCTCCTTGGAACACACACATGCACACACACACAGCTGTACCCTATGCTGTCATCCTGTCCCTGTAGGTAGTCGTTGGCGCTGTTGACCAGATAGCTGAAGAGGCGTCCGTAGATGGCCTTGGCGAGCTGGTCTTTGTACTGTTCCGACATCTCCACTGTGTGGCGCCGAGTGATCACGTCACCTGACACACAAGGGACATGGCAACACGATTTCTTAACATGTCAACCGATAGCACAGTGATAGTACAGTATTTATATGGTTTATTTTTTGGATATGTCCCAGTGCATGCAAAAGATTGATACATTCCCATTTTTAGCTTATCTCAGCATCTGTACACATATTGACTGAGAATTTGCAGTACCAATACTATCCAGTGATGCTTATTCCACTATAATTATTGATGTAATCTAAAAAATAAATGCTGTACTGTTGCCATTGTATCAGTTGTCTACCAGACAGCATCTATGAAACTATAAAATGTCTTACACTGTACAACCCTAGTCACAACAAGGGGTCCTTTAAACACATGTTTATGTTAAAGGGACATTTCACCTCCAAATCAAATGTATATACTGAGTTGCAGAGTATTGGAGATATCAGCCATTGAGATGTCTGCCTTCTCTTAAATATAATGGAACTAGATGGCACTCAGCTTGTGGTGCTTAAAGCACCAGCAAACATTTGTAAAGCTCAACATAAGTGTCTCTTTCAAGGAATCATAACCGAGTTGCTAAAGATAATCTATGGACTTTGTTGTGAGCAGTTTCATGTAGGAACTATTTTTCTTCTACTAAACTACAACCGCCAACCGTATCACCACACAGAATAAAGCGTGCACCTACTAATTGGGAGGCTCACTCTTCTTGGTTGAGCGGTAACTTCAGCTAGCTCAGTGGTGCTAGGTGGGCTAGTAGTACTGTAGATGCATGCTTCCTTCTGTGCGGTGAGACAGTTGGTGGGTGTAGTTCGGCGGAAAGAAAGTAGTTCCAGCATGAAACTTCTCATAAGCAGGTCTGTGGATTAGAGCTTAGATCGGGCCCAAAAAACATCCAGCCCGACCCCACCCAAGTCCGTGCATGTTCTGTCCAAGCCTGGCCCATCCCGTCCCTTTAACCGTAATTATGAGGCCGAGCCCGGTTTAAACCTGACATCTTTTTTAAGGATACAAACGTGGACACTGAAGGCTGACTCTCGTCTTTCTTTCGGTGGCAAGCCATCATCATGTACTTCGTAACTGTTGAGGTCCCCGTCTTTTTGCTGTCATATACCAGCATCGCGCTGCACTTGATACACTCGACGAAGCCAACACACACTTTGTCACCACTGACAGCACACCCACCGCCCCCCCCCCCCCCCAAGCTGTGATAAGTAGTTGGTTCCATAGCCTAGGTCTATTATGAGGAGCTCATCCCGTTCAAGCCTGAGGATAGTGGCAGGAGATTACGGCCCGACCTGGCCCACGGGTTTGGGCTTGGGCAGAAAATCTAAGCTCTGCTGTACATTATCTTGAGGAACCGAATTATAATGTTTGTAAAGAGACTTTGCTGTAAAGTATTTCTTTGAGCACCACAAGCCGAGTGACATCTAGTTCTATTAATAAGAGGCAAACATCTCTAGGGCTGAGATCTCCGATACTCAGCAACTCACACTAAAACAATCTAGATTGATACAGCACTACAGGTATGAGGAAAATATGTATTTCTGATTTGGGGGTGAACTGTCCCTTTAAAAATATAAATATAAGCCAATATATTGTGTACAGTTTTTTTAACCCCTTCAATATATATATATATCTTTATCAGCCTCAAAAAGTCCTTCCTCCTGACCATCTGCAGCTATTATTGTTACAGAAAATACATTTTTTCCCCAATGCGACTTTTCCCCATCTACAAGTCTTTGCATTGGAAATCACTCCAGTGGTAATCTGGTGAATCTGCTTATGTGTTTGGAGTATGTAAGGCCAAGTGATGGCGAAGGCTGGTGAGTGGATACCTTTGAAGTACTGGACGTCAGAGGTGAGGGCGGTGCTTAAGTCACTAGAGCACACCTGCAACAATCCAGCAACTGTGCCAGTGAAGATAGAAGAGGAAGAGGCGGGGGAAAATAACAGGCAGAATTACTGACAGTGACATCAAACATCAAAATAACAGCATTAATCATGACATGTGAGGATGTGCGTGTCAGAGAGGTAGCGCTGATAACATTCCAAAAATAGATGTGTTCTGTCTTGCTCTGACGATGATATCATGCTGCCAGCACAACAAGCTCTGCTTCAGATCACTCCTGCTTAATCGATCAGTAGGGCTGGCAGCAATTAGTCATCAGTGGATTTCTGAGCAGAACACATAAACAAGCAGCAGAAACAAGGTGACAGCGGCCCAGAATCCCTCTGCTGACATCACTAGCCATGACATCACATCCCCCTGACAACGACTGTCTCTTTCCCGTTCAGGCGCTGCCGTCATTTGTTTACCATCTCACTAAGGTCAGGGGTCACAGGAGCAAATGTAGCAGTTGCATAATGAGGGAGCGAGAGAAGGAGAGAAACACTAGTAGTGGGAAAGTGGGTGTTAAAGAGGACTCTTTTCTCACCGTGGCAGAAAATGCAGCTTACCAAACAGGTGACTGTCTGGCCTTTAGCTAATGCTGGCAAGAAGCCAAAAAAGGGAAACGGAGGAGTGATGACGACAAGGTAAACAAGAACGGTGGGTGTGATGCACCCCTCCTTCCTGATTCCACCTCCACGCAGGGTGGAAATGTGACCGTGGTCATGTGACGGGAGGCACTGACCTCTCTCCAGCAGCTGCAAGTCAGAGGGGAAGGCTGTATCGGCATCTGTCAATGCAGTAAAACGTAGGTCCCCAATATGGAGCACAGCGGATAGCAGCACAAACACTGAGTCAACCTCCTGGCAGACAACAAGAGAGCAAGAGAGAGAGAGAGAGAAAGAGGAAATAAATATTATCCACCAGCAGTTGGAAATGAGTAAAATAGTGGTGCAATCAAAAACATGAATTTCTCTTGCTGAGGAAATTGTTCATGATCCTAACCTCTTTAAAAAAAGAACAGGACTGGGGATATTCATATCTATTCATGTTAACAAATCCCATTAAAACAGATAATAAATGCACAAATAGAAAATCCAAATGATGCATCAACCCTCCTCCCTTCATTCACACACTTCTCCTACTCCGTCCCACTCTCCCTTCCTCTCTGCCCTTGAGTAGAGGGCGCTTAATGGAATACCCCATTACCCACTGCTCTGAATCTCTGAGAGGGGGATGTTCGTGTTTGAGGGTATGTGTTTGTACGTGTGTGTGTGTGTGTGTGTGTGTGTGTGTGTGTGTGTATGAATATGTCTGCGTGTGCACTCTCGCAAGGCAGGATATTGGAGCTGATATCTGGGAGATAAACACAAGCATTAGTCTCTGTCTGACACTCTATACACAGAGAGACTCCCCCCCCCCCCGCTTAGGAAGGAGAAGAAAGGGAGCGAGGGAGAGAAAAGGAGCGATAGGGAGCGTTAATGACGATTGACCTTTGGGTCTGGACTGGGAGTCTTCCCCTGATTAGACTTAGACAGAGACCAATGGGTGGTCTATCACTTCCACTCCGACTCCCCCTCTCCTCCATTTTCGGTCCCTTGGAGTCTCTCTCTCTTATCCAGTGGACACCGGTGCCCTCTGATATAAGACTATCTATCGCTCTCTCTCCTTGTCTCCATCCCTGAGGCCTTGCCTGCGTGTATTGACTGCTGCTGGATTAAAAGGTGAGATGTTGGTCACTCACTGCTGACAGATGCTGACTGGGAATCTAAGAATAGAACGATTATGGGCTGGGAACACGGCTGGTGGCGCACAGGACGGACTGTACCACACACTGTAGCACCCTACATGCACACAGCATGTATAAATCAAGGTCCTTGTCTTCTGCATTGGTTCACACATTTCATTTGGTCTGTAGATTGTTAATTGGAACACATGATGAGTCCCAATCCAAGAAATCCACACATGACCGGCTGAATAAAAGCCACATTTTACCATCATCATCACTTTACCGTTTATAGACTGTCACTTACTGTGTTACAGCTGTGACCTCTACATATTTATACTTATCGTTATGCACATACATTTACTAATTTCCTGTGTACATTCAATTTATTCATTTTCAATGATTGTCTTATTTGTGTCATTTTCTTTTATATTTTATATTTTATTTGTTATACTGTATCCCTTATTTTAACTGTTTTATGTTTAGGTTCCCATTTACTTTTTACTTGCAGATCTTCATTTTCCTTTTACACATATTTAATTAGCACTGTTGGAGGGCAGTGGGGACTTGGGCCGGATCAGGCTCCCTGGAAGGATGCTGGACTTTGAAGCCAATTTTGCATAGTGGCCAAACGGTGAAAATACGACTTCCAAGTCAGTCACGTGATGCCATTGGGCCAAAAAAAGACTTTTCCCATAGACTTTCATTGCGAAAGAGATGTCTGTAAATCAGTGGATACATTTTTTTGAGTGTCAGTTGGATAATGCACAATTAAATTATGTTACTCCCTTTCAAGTTAGCTAAATGCTAAACTGGAGGTAGCTGGCTCAGCTGGCAGAGGTCTCTACTGCACTCGCTGTATGGGCCCACTGGTGTGGAAGCAGTGCTGATCATCCAGGTAATTTTATACACGGCATTTGAATGTTGTTTTTGGCTTCATGCGACACTGAGCAACTTTCCCATGAATGAACGGGGTACTGTACTTTATCCAGTTCTCTTTATACATCCATGGGTGGGATGGTCTTCACACAGATACAGAAACTGATGTCAGCAGTAACTGCCATATGAGCCCAGTGCACAAACTAGCTGGTGGGATACACTTACAGGGACTCACATGTACTAACAGGCACGTGCAGTTCTACATAACATCAAGAGACAGGTAGTGTGACATCATTCTGTGCTCTGGACGCTATAACTCCACTTTATCTTTCCATAGCATGATGGTTTGCTGAGCTGCTCTGAAAGATGAATACAGAAACTTTACATACGGAACAACAGACCGAAGATGCTCGTCTCATTTCAAATACGTCTTGTGTCTGGACTGGGAGGACACACTGTTGTGTCCTTTGCATCCCTCAGTATCCCACAATCCATTATGCAGCAGTCAATTGTTTAATGGAGCGTGGTTTAGCCTCCTCAACTTGGAAATTACTTGTGACCATGCCATTGTTTACCAGGTGTTACTGGGTCATACATTTTGTTATATTTGACTTTAGAAATTGAACAGCCTATAAAATTCAACATTAGATTTGCTCTCTGTGAAGTGAGAGACACATCCTCTGGAAGATCCAGCCCTGTGACTTAGACACACTTACACACTAACCTTGGGTAAAATCTCATCAGTGACCTCATATGTGGCGACTTCAAAATCTGTGACATCAACACTTTAAATGATCCCAGCTGTCAATATCATTTGAATAAACAGGCTCTACAGAAGCCATATGCGGTGCCGATCAATACCTGCTTGTTGAATCCCAGGGCTCGCAAGGCTTGTTTGACTGCTGCGAGGCGTTCCCTGCTTTGGGTAGAGGCTGTAGCTACTGGAGGTTTCTCCCCTGGAAGTCCCCCACTTAGATACCTAGAGTAAGGACAGACAACCACAAAAACAATATAAACATAAAAGGCAATGTGTGTCTTCTGATGAGTGTACAGGTGCACCGGTCCCAAACATCTACCCGTGTACTCAGCAGGAATTTATGTGCATATCTTTGGATGAGAGAGACCTAGAACCAAAAGATTTACGAGGTGGTTTTGTGCATATGGTCCTGGTCACACTGTGCTGAGAGCTGTGTTTGGGAGGTAGGGAAAGAGCAAACAGGGTTTTAAATCTGCAGAACTGGATCGTGCACACCCAGCAAAGACACATGGAGACACAATGGGTTGGAATGATGCCAGAGAGCTCAGTGTACTTTCAGGCTTAAGAACAGTGCAGCTCAGGTCAGTGGTTATCACTCTGGTGGTGTATGGTGGATAACAGAACAGTAAGAGTAACCCACAATCACACTGTCACTCTACACGTAAGGACACACATGAGTAAAGATGTGCAACACAAACACAAACAAAAATATGATAAAGTAAGAGATGCACACGCATATAAATGAGCACATATGGACATGCAAATACACACTCTCTCTCTGAGGATTTCAAATATGAATGTATATCATCAGTATATTTAATATATATCACCTGTGATTTTATTAACCATTTATATACAGCCACGTACCTATGAGCCAGGACATTGTTGAGGTAAAGTGAGCTGTTCTCCTCTGCCGACTGGCCTTCCGCCATCAGATAGAAGATGTTGAAGTTGTGTTGGTGAGGAGGCAGGTGGACCAGGCGAGACTTCTCCAGCATGTGGGCGTAAACTCGAGCTTAAACATCAGATGCGTTTTATGCTTCAATAACAGGTGTGTCAATTGCATTTCAACAGTGCTAATGATGGTACTGAACATTCAGTCTGTGGCCTCGGCTCAATGGCCAGTGCTCACTGATCAAATTAAAGTGGGGTAAAATGAGGTGAACAGGGCTGTAAAAATGGAGCACAAATACAGACACTGCGACAGTGGACTCATGTTATTTTACTGCCCCCTGCAGGTCTTCCACTGTTCTACATCATCATACAGTAGTAGTGTGTACTGTATATTTGAACTCTTTATGTCTGATCTTTTTACTATCATCATAAAGTAGAGATCCACACGGTAAAAACAACAACTATTTGCTCAGGTATCTTGGCAATAAATATTTCATATATTTAAATCAAATTTTCAATTGTTTTTAGCCACACACCCCTGACAAGATACAGAATACACCGGGGACCACCTTATTTATGTCTGTTGGAATAATTTGACATAGCCTATTTTTTGCAACTTCTGTAGTCTTAGTTATATGAAGCACAAATCTAAACACAAGGGAAATGTATTAAATACAGTATATTATACATGTATTAAAATATTTGCACCATCTCAACACAGAGTGCCCGTTAAATAATAATGCAGCTGACACTGTACTGCAGCTGACACTGTACTTAAACTTCCATCGGTATCAAATCAGCTACATCAGTTTAAAAAGCTTTTAAAAACACACCTGTACAGACAGGCATTTCTATATTATATAGTATACATATATATATATTTTTTAACTGAATGTTGTGCTTTGTTTAATCTCTCATTTTATTGCATTTTCTGTGTATGATGTTCTTTTAATTTTTTTGTTTTTCTTATGTTGTGTGGTATTGTCTTTTGTGAAGCACATTGCAATTGAAAAGCAGTATTGATATAAAGGTCATCATTATTATAATCATTAATAATGATGACCTTGCAGGGGGGGGCTGGAGCCTATCCCTGCCGACACTGGGTGAGAGGCGGGGTACACCCTGGACAGGTCGCTAACAGTCTGTGGTTAGTCTACAGTCTATGGCTAAAGACAACCATTCATGCTCACACTAGCACATGGGCAATTTAGGGTCACCAATTAACCTAACCTGCATGTTTTTGGATTGGGAGGAACCAGTACCCAGACAAGGCCTACACTGACACAGGGAGAGCAAGCAGGCTCCACACAGAATGGCTTCCCAATCCTGGGTTTGAACCAGGAACCCTCTTGCTGTGAGGCGGCAATGCAAACCACTACACCGCCATGCCGCCATCATCATTATGGTTAATGAAACATCAGAGGAAAATCAAGAGAAAAGGGCTTATCTGTAATGCATTTAAGAACATACACACCCACACATATAGAGAGAAATGTGAAATGTTCTACTCTTAGTGCATACAGGCAAAATAAAATGCAGTTTCTGATTCAGTTTCTGACAATTTGTTACATTAGAATGGAAACTACAAACTATTCTAGATTTAAAGATTAGAGTGCTATCTGTTGAACTATGAAAGCTTTTGTTAAAAAAATACATCACGATAATTAAAATGAATGACAAAGAACAACAGATGCCTTTAGGTCCCCAGACCCCACTTTGAGATCACCAATTTGAATAATAAAGCATAAATTGTGTGTATTTAAAAAAATGAAGCAAATATTTTATGTTAGTTGTAGCAAAACTAAACCAGATTATAGACTTTAAGTGAATGATTCAGTGATTAGAATGAATGTTCTGACACTTATCAGCTTTTCATTCAACTGCTGTCTCTCATGTGAAATAAAGACAACACTTTATGAAAGTGAAAGTACAATAAGTTTCCACTGGCAGACATGTATGTTACCTCTGAGTAGTGTCCTCCTCTTGTCACAGTATTGGATGGTCAACAGCTTAATAAAGCGGCTTGAGTTGTTGTTCCTTGGAGTCTTCGCATGACCGAAGGCCTCCAGGATACAGTTAACCTGAATATTTTACCAAAATAAAGGAAACATTACCAGTGAGTCAGAATATCCTATGCACATCTTTTTCATTCTACAATTAATGAATGGAGTTCTGCTCCCATTCCACTCTCCGCCACTAGATGTCAATATGCATCCGTTATGTGGGACCTCAGTAATTTTTGTGTCCTCTGGATGATCAGAGAGTGAGCTGACCCAGATATCGACTACACAACGATGACTTCATCAGAACACAGCACTTGCAATCCCAGGCTACCCACTGCAACTGACAGACTGAGTGCAGAGCAGTGAATCATGTGTTAAGCACCACCAACATCTCACAATCTGAAACACAAGGGGAATGTAACAAGAAGCAGTAATGAAAGTGCGTCCCTTTCTTTTCATATGCAAAACAAGGAAGGATAATAAATTCTGATCTTGCCTAAATGCTTAAACAAAAAATTAGAAACTACTACTGTTTTTAAAACCAATACTCCCTCAGCAGGCTGTAAGGTGTAAGGAAAATGGACTGCCACCTGAGAATAATGCCCAAACAATCTTCTCTCTCTGTCCCAAAGAAACAACAACGTAAGAAACACAGTCATCTTAATGGAAATCTTGATGATGCAATCAAACACATGCTCAAATGGTGTCTTTGACAAATGAACAGCTATCAAGCAGAGAAGAAAACACCACCAGCAAAAGCCCCATTTTCTGGTGTATTAATCCATACACCTATTCCCTCCCCCAGCGCAGGGACAGAGGAACAGCGGGGTACATTTACACAGTTATGACTGCCGCCTCACCACACTGCTATCTGATTTTTGATCACAGATGACATGAGAGAAGGAACAAAAAGCGCAGGGAGAAATGGATGTAAGATTCAGTCAGTGCCTCGCTTTGAAGAACACACAAATATTCATGAGTTTCTCGATGAGGGCTGATTGCGGAGAGCAGAAAATTTGAAATGAAAAACAGCACAGATGTCTGCTGTAAGATAATTTTTGGGTGTTTCGCCTTTTTTACAAATCCAAGTAAAGGCACAATGGCATGAAAGTAACAAGGATTCAAGAGTCATGCCAAAGACACTGCGGTTACATCACGTGCTCCTCAGCCATATAAGCCCCCAGGACGCTCAGCCTGACGACTGCTTCAAGTGTAAAATAAAAGAGTATCTTAAACACTGACAGGTCCAGACTTACGTGTTTCATTCTGGGCTCCAGCACAAAGCCTTTGGGGCTGGAGCGGGCTGTCAGGTGTCTCACTATATGCTTACAGGCCTCTGTCTTCCCAGAACCACTTTCACCACTGGAGAGATGGAAAAATACAGATTTAATGTCATTCATTCCTCAGGTGATGTGTCACTGTCACTCTTTATACATGAACTCTTTCCAACATTGAACTGCAAAAGCTTTATAAATAATTATTATATTATATTATTATAATTAATAATTATTATAAATAATAAAATTTTGAATAAATAAAGGTCTATATTAGTTCTTAAATGAATAGCCAGGGAATAGAGCCCGAAAATGGCCAGGCAAAAATAATACAATTAAAGGGACAGTTCACTCCCAAATTAGATTAGATACTTTATTTGTCATTGTAAAAGAATTTATAACGAAATGTAATTGCACAATCAGGATGCGGCCTCATAGCTAAAAAGAAAGTAATAATAAATATAAAAGAATACGTCCTTCCATACATTCCAACACACATTCATACAGTCAACCAATCAGTCAAATCAAAACAAATCAAAATTCAAAAGTGACATTTGCAGTGCCATTGTGTGCATAGAGGTAGGTTTCATTTAAAAAAAGTAACCATTTACTTTTAGAAATAGTAATAAATAGTAATATTTATATCTAAAAAACATGAAAGTGCTGTATTATCTATATTGATGGGCAGGGTGGAAAGAGTCTTTGAAGATGTTGTGTGACTTCTGCAGACAATGTAAGGTGAAGAATCAAATCAAATGTGCACATTTTTCCCTCTTACCTTTAGTGCTATTTATGAATCTTGATTGTTTTGGTGTGAGTTGCAGAGTGTTGGAGATATCGACCATCAAGATGTCAGCCTTCTCTCTAATAAAATGGAACCTAAAGGCACGCGGCTCGTGGTGCTCAACCCCCCCAACCCCTAAAATAATCCACAGACCTTGTTGTGAGCATTTTCAAGTAAAACTATTTTGTTTCTACTACACCCACCAACTGTGTCACTGTGCAATTGAGAAGAGGCAGACACCTCTGCGGCCGATGTTAAGCCATCTAGACTGATAAATAGCACTACAGGTAAAAGGACAAATGTGCATTTTTTATTTGAGAGTGAACTGTCCCTTTAACAGGCTGCTATTAAAGGAAAGTAGACATCAAGAGTGAAAGACAGGGATGCACCTATCTAACGGTCACACATCAGTATCGGCTGATTGGATCGGTTTATCATCAAATAATTTGCTAGTCACTAATAGCAGTGGCTGATGTTTTTCCGTTTCCATCAATTTGGTGCAGGTTAAAAAGCAGGACTCCAGTCTAATGGCGTCCCATTGTTCCAGGGACAAAAGAAAATGTGTCTGGGATGAACAGAAATCTTCTCCATTACACCAGTGGGACAAAAAGACCCAGTAAACTCACTATCGATGCACCAGGGGATGCAGCCTATTGTTCCCCTGATACAGCTTCATTGTAAGGAGGAGCGCTAGTTAACGTTAGCTGGAGCTAACTGCTGATGGAGGTTGCATTGAATTACATTGTATGTTCAAGCTCTATTTCGTAAAAGTGAGTATTGGGCGTAAATTACAACGTTATCATGATGTGTTCAAATGCAATCATGTAAAATTTTGGTTTTGGCGAGTGGTTTAAAGGAGAATTTGTTTGTGTTTTCACAGCAATATAATATAAATATTAGTAAGGGAATATGATATATATATAGTAAAATGTCTTTTGAAGCAATTTTTAAAAAATGATTTCATGTGATAGAATATTATTTTTACGGTTGTTCCAAGTTCCAAAGTTGACGTTATAAAGGGCTGAATGACTTTAAAACAGTTCATATATCTTTTTACAATGATTTCTTTGTTTTTCTGGCACAAAAGGGGGAATAAATAACAACAAAAACACAATAAACAACAACAACAGTAACAAAAATCACTGGTATCCATAGCAGCCGAATTGTTAGTTAAACATCAGTGTCTATATCGGCATCCCAAGTAAAAGGCAAATTGAGCAGTGCAAAGATCAAGCATCTGTGTGTTACACTTCTCTGGAAGTGTCTCACAAGAATAGGTGTTATGCATTAGTCATCGGGGTGTTCCCCACATCTGTCACCTCAGTTGTATGTCTCCACCTACTTGACATCACCCCTTCAGGGACCTCCACCCATCAAATTCATAATCTATTCCTTCTTTCTAACACGACTAACATTGCTCTGTCCAAATGTTGTTGCTGCCACAACTTCTCTGGCAGTAGCCGCTTGTTTTTTAATTTGGCGTTGAGCGGATATTAAATCTGACATAAGGTACCTCTACAGTACATGCTCTGACACTCACCGACACGCAGAGAGTTGAGACAAGCATAGTAACATCAAACAGATGGCTTCGGAAGGTCAGAAGCCCTTGCTAATGACCGCAGTGTGCTGTGGTGAGCTGTTTGTCCGTGTGTATGTGTGTAGCTATATTTCCTACTAACAGCCCTGCTGGAGTGTGAAGTCCAAAGGCCTTTCCACTGTCTTTTCATTTACCAGTTTTTATTAGATTTCAAGGGCATTTTGTTAGAGCACTCGCCTCGGGGGATCATGGCTGCTGATTGCCTGTAAATGTGTAGGTGTGCGTGTGTGTTTATGTGTATGTGTGAGGAAATATGGAGTGAAACAGGAAGCTTGAACGTAAAGAGAAACACGAAAAGGAAGAATAAAGTGCAGTGGGGAAAGAGTGAAAACAAGTGTGTGTATGTGAGAATGCACAGTGCAATGTCCTTGCATGTGTGTGTGAGTGAGATGGATCGCCTCTGGCCAGGACATATTAACTCTCTGCCAGATTGGTTACAACTCAGCGGGAATGTCACTGGAGAGCCGGAACGGGATTTAATTGCAATCAGGGAGCTGCCACCGTCCAGCCGAGGACAAAGAGCGAGACGCCGCAACTCTCCCAGCAAACCTCCATCTCTGCATGAACAGGTCCACCGCTCAGCTCAGGCTGAGAGCTATTAATCTCTCAGGGAGTGTTTAACAGGTGTGCGGCGGAGGGCGTGGACGAACCAGGTGGCCAGCTGAACGTCACTATTATTCTCACAATTATTCCGCTCTGTTGAGATTTTTGTCTCAACCACCCGAGGCACACGGTGTTAGTGAGAGAGTGTATGTGTGTATGTGTCTTAAAGGGGGCCGGTGTACCTCAGGATGAAACACTGCGGGCGTCTCTCCTGCAGCATCATGTGGTAAGCTCGTTCTGCTGAGGAGAAGATGTGAGGTGGCAGAGAGGAGCACAGACGACCCGTGGAGCTCAGGTACAGCTGACTCACCTGGGAGAGAAAGAGAGGCAAGACATTGGATAACAACCTTATGTAACATGCATGCACACGTGGGCTGAGCAACACAGAGGATACAGTTTCAACAAAACAGTGAAACCATGCTGGGTATAACTTTCTATACCTGTGTGAGTGTGTGTATGTTCAGCTCACTAACAAGGTGTGGTTTACCACTCAGTGTAACCATGTAATTCAACCCAAAGTGACTAAGACAGCACTTAGGCGTTGACTGAAAACTGTCATCATTTTAAACACACACTTAAACAAAGTTTTCCTCCTGAATTCAATGTAACATGGGGTGAGTAATTGATATACATAATTTATCTCGCATGACTCCAGCGAACAAAGAACTAAAACAAGTAAAAACCTCTCAATAAATTGATGCTATAAGGGAACAAATTATCAAAACATCTGTTGAAAACTCAAACACACGTCATGCAGTATAATCCAAGTCTCATTTATCCAGTCATATGCTCAGTGTTGGAGCCATTTCTAGCAAGTCCTAGTTTCCTATTATTTTTTGTGTCACTCTCATGCGCCACCTGACCTGGCATCTAGGGAATGAGTGCGGAGCGGAGGATGCCATGGGATTACAGTCTAGAATCGCTGTGTTTTTGGTTAATCTTAGTTTTTATTGTTTGATGAAGTCGTTTAATACCCCATTGATTTGAACTTTGTTTTGTATAGGCCTGTTTATTTGGGGAATGTTTGTTTGGGGATTTTGGTTCATAGCGTCATCTTGCAACTCTTAATATATCATGCAAATCAGTCATCTGTAAAAACCAACCGAAGCACCTGGATCATCAAGCAGTGAGTAAAACTAAACCAAAGACAGTGAGTTTGTCATATCTCCCGTTATGGCGTCTGTCGGCGGCAATTTTTGAATTTATTTGTAAGCTGCAATACTCAGCATTTCCAGAACAGACAGCCCTTTCCTACAAAAAAACTAAACTAAAAGTGAAACATATCTATGCTCTCTTCAAAGCCAGACTCCATTTACAAAAACAGTAATTTTACCTCACTGAACACAGAAGCCACCACTGTCTCAATGAGTTTGTTTAGGTTATTGTGTGACTTTGGTGTTTGAAAGGGTTAGTTCAAACTCACCAGTGTCACACAATAACACAAACTAACTGATCGAGGCAGTGGTGGATCAGCAGCTCCCTTGTTAAACAAGGAAAAATTACTGCTTTTGTCAGTGGAGTCTGGCTTCTGGATTCTTCGTCACTGAGGAGGCGTGTGAAAAAAAACTAATGTTTTTCTTTTCACAAATTCAATGTAATATAGTGTGAGTAACTAACATATAAAGGGTCGTTTGCAGGGTGAGGTATTTCTTTAATGCCACGCCATGTTGCTGTAATAGAGAAAAGTACCAAGAATCTTTCTTCCTCTATCGTTTTAAGCGAAATAGTGTATTGGAGCATAATGTCTTGCAACACAAATTGCTAAATATAAACATGGAGAAAAAACAGGACCAAAGTATTAACCATCTCTGAGCAGCTGTCTAGTTTTTGTTTGCACATATGAGACTTTTTGTTTTTTTTTTAAGGAAACAATCTGTAACTGGTGTCTTGAAAAGTAATATTGCTAATGGAGGACCAAAACTTAAAAATATCCATTAAAACTTTGAACAATTAGACTCAACAATGGCCTAAAAGTGTTGACTTTTAGCTTTTAGTACAGATATGAAAACAGTTTTGAAGATGTTTTCTTTGGGGCCTCTGAGCAACTGAGGTGTTGAAGAATGTTACTCAGATGTTTGCTCTTTATCTTGATAAGGAGGTTATCATCTAGATATTTCTGTTTAGTTTAGTTGAGTCTTACATAGAAGACTTCAAATGTAAGTGATTCTAAAACCTGCACTTTCCACTTCAGCCAGTAACAGAAACTATAGTTTAAATGTTGCTCAACTTATGACGAAGGATAAATAAAATAAGAAATTATGAACAATCGCAATCCAACTTTATTGAAAACAGTGACCCCTCCACTGTCTGTCATACTGAACTGTGATACGACTGCACTGTAACACCCCCATTTGTCCCGGGTCCAGAGGATGTGTGCCAGTGCTGTATTTGTGGCTGTGGAAAAGCGAAGGAGGATGGGCTGTGAACCACCAGACCAGAGGGGGTGACAGACGGCCAGCAGATCACACATGTTGTGACATATGTCCTTCTCACACCGGCTCCTCCCTACTCGTCCACATACCCTGTCAGTTGGGTATGGATGCCTGGAGTGAATCCAGACGCGGGCAGGAATGGGACAGCCAAAGGGGGCTTGGCTCCATTCTGTCATGGCAGCGGAAGATGTCTCCTCCTCCATCCAACCCCCCCTCTGGGCCCACATGGGCAAGCAGCACTATACTGGCATTACTTCAGCTATTTCAGAATGAGTTATCTGCTGTTTAAAATAAGGTGACACACTGTTGTTGATTGATATCACAACAATAAACAAATAATTATGTGTAAAGAATAAGAGCCTGTCAGTTATTAGCTGACGGTCTCCTCCGGCTGTTGCATATGTTAAATATGATGCTTTTCACCAGCAGAGATAGTGTTTTAAAAATAATTCTTTACAGTGGAGACGTAGAGTAATAAAGTCTGTGTGATGATGTGTGTATGTGTGTGTGCTTAACTGAATCCATCTCTTCCCTCGCTGATGCCGAGCCAGCCTAGCGCTGTGTATCACTGACAGGAAGACTGCATTATTTATCAACCACAAGGTCCATTTCATCTGTTCATGCCCTGCTTATTATACAGCAACCGTGCCTCCTTTATAGTATGCTTCTGCATGTAAATCGTGTAGCCCATCAAATGTAAAGCCATGTGTTTTAGGCATGAATCATAGTACACAGAATTGCAAACTCAACATTAACAGAGCTCAGCGCAGCATATATCGTAAGCCTATGTCAGTCCCTCCAGGATTTAACTGGCTTTTTTTGGGATTGCAGCCTTAAATGCTTGATTTCATGGCAGCTTTTCTTGGATGTTTTATTGCAGTGAAATTGCCAGGGTAAATGAAAATTGCAAAAATAGTTGTTGTTTTTTGTTGTTGTATTATTCATTAGAAACTGAAGGCAACTAATTCCAGTGAGAACAAAACCGCACTGTTCTGAGTGTTCAAAAAGGTTCAAACATTTTATTGAATACTTATTATTCCTACACTATTTTCTTTATTACACTTACACACAACCAGGCAGGCACGCCTCTATGCCTTTGTGATTTATACAGCACTAACGTTACCACTAACCATCCATTTTCATCCGCTTATGTGGGGCCGGGGCACAGGGGCAGCAGGCCAAGCAAAGCATCCCAGACATCCCTCTCCCCAACAACACTTTCCAGCTCCTCCTGGAGGACCCCAAGTTGTTCCCAGGCCAGACGAGATATGTAATCCCTCCAGCGTGCCCCAGGAACACCTTTAATGGAAGGAGCCCGGAAGCATCCTGATCAGATGTATGAACCACCTCAACTGACCCCTTGCAGCGCAAAGGAGCAGCAGCTCTACTCCGAGCTCCCTCTGGATGTCCGAGCTCCTTACCTTATCTCTAAGGCTGAAATTACAAGGTTGTCCAATACAAGTGGGCAGAATTTGCGTTGAATTCTTACGATCCCAACAATGCGACATCCTGGAGGGGCTGCTGTGTGAAACAGAGGTCATTTAAATGTATGCTTACCAAAGTGGAGTAGATGGGCAGCTCTTTGTTTGGATTGACTAGCAGGAGGATGTGTCCGATGTAAGTCTACAAAACAGAGAAAAAGAAACACACCTGACTTATCTTTTACTCGTGAATCTAATTATGTTAAACACTTATCTTTTGGGTGTGAGGTTGACCGCTTTGACATACAAACAGGCTGAAGCTGGGTTTTAATTACTTACAGAGCGCCTGCAGCTATCACTGAACTGAAAAAAGTGCTGTGCCACTCTTTCCTTTACATCAGTATGCATGGAGGTGACAATCTCTATTACCATAAGAGTATGGTAATCTCATGGCAGAGACAGGTCAGGAGAGGAACCTCCAACGATAACCTCGGTAATGACCTTTCTCTGATAAAAAACCAAAACAATTCTGCCCGCCTACGCAGCGTACACACAAACCCTGAGGCCGTTTAGATAAAAATAACCAACTCCCAATTTCTGACCCTTTCCACTAAACTGCTAACCCTGTGTTTGTCACAAGGAGTCCCGGGGGCTGTTTGAAAGCTAACGCTCTGTCCCCTGGGAGAGTGCCGACATTGCTAACATTCTGTAACATGCTGCTCTGTCCCTAGGCCTTGGCTCAAGGTTAATGACTTGAACAAATTCCCACTGCTTGCGGACACGGAGTAGAATTTACACTACAAGTTTAGCTTTTTATTGACAGAATAAAACTCAGAGAACAACGCGCCACTTCCACACTAACTGTTGTTTAATCTTGTGATATGCTTGTCAATAATCCAGTGTCTTCTGTCACATCCTTTCCCAGCTCCTTGCCGCTCTCCTCGGGGGGGTTAGCGGCGCACTGGTCCTTCTATAATGGCAGAAGGCAGCAGACCACTCATCAAAGCCCCATCTCTGACCACCCTGCTGGGAACATATGGAGCATTCACCGCCTTTGTCCTCCCCCCTATTTCTGTCCTTCATCACATCTCTGCTTTGTCCACCTCTTTCTTGAAATGACCCTTATTATGCACTTAAGGTCATACTATAAGTATAGAATCAGGCAGGTGAAAAAGATTTTAGGTCTTTTCAAGGCAAACCCTCTTAGAAAAGATGGAAACGTCATTGAAAATGTCAAATGTAAAGCCATTATCTGCTTACCTGGCTTTATTTAGGAATATCTTTGCTATAAACAGAATTGAGTGTGTGGCTGTACTGCCTACACCTCATGACAGAGGAGTTACGCACAATGAGATCAGGCGTGTTCCTCATAGCTGCACTTTGTCCTTTCTTTCCACCTTTTCTTCTTCCAAATTGGACTGAAGCCTCAAATCCAGCCCTCATTATTCTAAATTCTAATCATTCCTCTTTTCTTCATCCACCACTCTACTGCCTTTTATTGTCATCCCCTTATCTGTTGTCCCCTGCTGCGGCTAACCCTACTGTCTGTCGCCCATCTGGGGTTCTATAATAACAGACTATTACTGCCTCTTCACGGAGAAGAGAGTGCACCGGATAGCTCCACATTGATCTGGTTCCAGTCTTTATAGAGCTCGGTCCCCGTGGTGAGGTATGGGCCAGACTACAGTTTTAAAGGAAAGGAGAAAAAGACAGGAATAAAAAATGGACCAAATCGTTGGAGATGAAGGCATTTTACTCCTGAATATAGTTATGGATTTGTCTTTTCAATCAATCTAAATGGTATTGATTTTGTAATTGTCACCAGTGTGAGTATGTGTGTGTCCGTATATATTAATATTACGTACCATAGGCTGAAACAGAAATGGGAAGGGACTCAGCTCATGAACACACAAGGGTGTACAGACTACTATGAATAATACAAATTTAGTCACGGTCAAAAAAATATTCACTGACAGTCACTGGCTGCAAAAGTAGTCCTGGGTCTAAAATTTTAATATTATCCACACAATCGTCTTCAGAATAGGAGGTGCAGTATTTGTGATGAACTGTATGTGGTGTTTTTACTTCAGAAACAGAGCACACTGCATGTACAGTATGCTGGAAGGAACCCCGCTGCAGTGCTCATGGGTATAAAGAACGTGCGATATGATCCAAACACCACACTCTGAAATTCTCAGACTGCAGACAACACAGCACTCAGCTACAAATAAACAACTGTAGTGGCCCAGTTTTACCCAAGAGAGTGTGTGTGTTTATCTTTCTCAGTGTTCCGTGTGTACTTTGTCTCCTAATGCATGTTTAATGTCGAGGGGGTCTTCACAGTTTAGTGGCACAAGGACAGCAGAGTCTTACGTAGATTTGGTCGTTGCCGAAGCGCTTCTGCATCTCATAGAGGAGGCTGCTGTCTGTCAGCTCGCTGAGGGACGCCAGGTCGTCGTTGGGAGCTGGAGGCATCAGTTTGACCTGAGGGAAAAGCAACGCAAGAGTTAAATTTCACATGTCAGCACTACGACATGCAGCTTGAGGCAGAGAGTGTTTTACATGATAAATTTAAAGTCTGGGACAGTGGTCTCCAGAAACAAATGGAAAATATAAAATTTTCTTCTAGCAGACATTTGGGATTATCTATGTTTTTACTAGAGCTGTCAGTCCTCTATAATCCCAGTCAATTTCATTCCTAATTATTAGTTATATTTAAATAATATTTGAATTTTTAAAGCTAAAATTCAGCTTATAATTGTATCTGATACAATTAATTGCTGGGGTGTAAAATCAAAACTTATCATAAATTAAATTTACTCAGCTAACATACATGAACCATGGCTTTTGTTGTACGTAACACGAGTTCCTGCCAGCTTGAATAACGTTCACTTCACCTCTCTCTCCTGTCCTATATTGTCAAACTAGTGCAACCATAAATAACAGCAAAATTCAGGAGAGAAGCCACCACTAAAGTAAATCACTCACTGCCGTATGGACGGATATTTCACGTTATTTTTTGGCATTTGGCCCACCTGGCCAAGGAGCTGAAAGTTTCTGGTTATCTGTAGTAGTCTCATCAAGGTAAATGACCATCTCTTATAACAACGTTCTTGCTGTTGGCTTTATTATATGTCATTTACAGTAAATACCACAATATCAAACAACTGATTTCAGTTTAAAAAGTAGGAATATAGCTAATAGCCTACTCACTCATCTTTTAAGTGGGTCTCTAGTCTGATCTCAGCACTGAGCTGATAGGTGAATGGTTTGTTTACATGACAAGACAGAAGTGCTTATTTAAGGGATTCAGTGTGTGGACAGAGAGCATCTGATGCGATGCGACACTTGGACGCTTGCTTGCTTGCTTGCTGTCAGGACACGCTGACAACATCCATCCATTTTAAACTGCTTATCCCAAACCAGGTCGTGGGGGCAGCAGGCCGAGCAAAGGATTCGAGACGTCCCTCTCCCTAGGGACGCTTTCCAGCTCCTCCTGGGGGACCCAGAGGTGTTTCCAGGCCAGACGAGATGTAAAATCCCTCCAGTGTGTTCTCTGGGTCTGCCCAGGGGCCTCCTACCAGTGGGACGTGCCCAATCACCTCTAGCAGAAGGCACCCAGGTGGAATCCTGATCAGATGCCCACACCTCCTCAACTGACCCCTTCTGACATGAAGGAGCAGCAGCTCTACTCCAAGCTCTCTCCGGATGTCCGAGCTCCTCACCCTATCTCCAAGGCTGAGCCCAGCCATCCTTCTGAGGAAACTCAATTCAGCCGCTTGTATCTGTGATATCATTCTTTCGGTCACTTCCCAGAGCTCATGACGACAGGTGAGGATTGGGACCTAGATGGACCAGTACAATGAAAGCTTTGCCTTCCAGCTCAGCTCTCTCTTCACCACAATGGTCCAGCACAACTCCCACATCACTGCAGACTCTGTTCCAAACCACCTACAACACTTCTATAGAAATATTTAAAAATACACACTTGAATTGTAATTTAAGAATGGAATTAGGATTAATTTTTTCACTATTCAATTAATATTTGACTCCCGAAATTCGATCCAACAGCCCTGGCTCTTACTGCCTTACTGTGTTTTTTGCAGTGTGGGAGCTGTAAGAAGCTGTAACAAGGTACCTGCTCCAGTTTGCTGGCTCCGGAGCTAAAGGGGCCATCTAGGCCATTATCCTGTGAGGGCTGTCGGCTCAGTGCTCCACCTGCCTCTCTGAACATGGCACACTTCTCCAGCAGACTGTCCCGCTTAGAGATGGAGAGCCCCAGGGGGTTCCTGTGTAATCGGAGGATAGGGGATAGAGTTTGACAGTAGATGGGGAGCAGATTTGGGGGAAAGGATGAGAGAATAATGAGAGTAAAAAAACAGGATTCACAATCTGTGGAGTAACAATAAGGCAACACTGTGCCCATGAAACTGTTAACCTACAAGTTCTTGACAGGAGTGTTGAGGTCGTGTGAACCACCATCATAGCGTTGGTCAGTGGAGGGTAGAGGAGCGGAGGGGTCCTTTAGTCTCTGCAGCCAGCTCTCCTCTGCACTCAGCAGCATATCAGCTATGGGCTCTGATGCGGAAATGTCTGGTGATAAGATACACAAGACGGGCTAATCAGTTCAGCGATTCATTGTGATATTTGAATGTCACAGAGAAATTTAACTTGATACAGATGAAACCTTCAAAATCTAATTTGTAAGCTCCAAAATTAATTTTATTACCACTCTGTGCCATTGGTGAAAAGACATAATATTTGTAATACTGTTCCCTTAAGACCATAATATTAGTCTTTGCTCTCTCTTTTGCCATACCAATCCTTCTCCACAATCAGTGTGGACGAGCCTGCACTGGTGGAGAATGTGAACCCCACTGTGGATCAATCCAACTGTGCTTAAAAGGAAGGGGGAAATAAGATCCCCGCAGTCTGTAATGAGGTATAACGGGGCACGAGGGAGGGGAATGGCTTCATCCTGTCTTTAGATTTTTGTGTGACTGACAACCCCCTAGACTCCAATCTCCTGCTCTGGCGTTTTTTCGTCATGTGGCTGCTGAGGGAGGGGTGTGGGGCTCGAGGCAAGAAAGGGAGGGGGGATTGTCTCAGTCTCTAAGGGCTTGTCTCACATCTTTTCTGAGCCTACATGCTAGAAGGAGCTATTGATTAGGACTGGAGTGAGGCAGTCAGAGGTGTGATGAAGCTATGGGAGCAAATGCTTAGAGGCAGCTGTGATATTCTATCTCACAATGGAGAGGTTTGAAGCCCAAAGCCCGTCTATATGACACATTTCATCACTATCACACGAGAGACGCCTCTTACATTTACAGTGACTTCACTACATTTGTCAGCAGCCTGGTTCAGTGAATGGTCTTAAGGCGGTTCTGCTATGGTTTGAGACGCAGGGAGTTTCACCCCTGCTGTGCGTGTGTGCGTGGGAGGAGAATTTGCAAGACTGATCGGGATCATCAGCCAATAATGGCTTTCCATCCAACATTAATATCACTGAAATTAATGAAAATATGTAAATGACCGCCATTACACCCACAGAGAGACTGAGCATTCACTGAAAGAACGTAGAGATGTCAAGACTTAAAAGGTACCCGTGGAGTTCTCTTGTAAGAAAACACAGTTGTGTTTACAACCTTCTCTTCAAAAGGGTTTGTGTGTATCTTTGATTGTTCGGAACGCCTTTATTTCTCATAAAACATTTGCAAAGCCCATTTTCTGAAAATGCTGAAACTTGCATTGTTTACGTTGGCTGCCAGTCATTTTTCTCTGTGCCTTTTGTTGGCTTACTGCCATGTTTATTTTAGTGTTATCATCTCCGACTGTCGATCAATGGAATGACATGAAAACAAGCAACATCAGCCCTTATCTCAACAGACAGATATCTGCATATGAATGCAGAATCTGTAGACCATAGGGCAAGATATTTGTTTGGGAAGCATTCTAGTTTCCATTTGTAGTCTGGCAATATTGACCAATCATGTTTGAGTGACAGATAAACCGTCTTAGATATTGTCTGATGACTGTTCAGCTTCATATTAGCTTTCTTAACAAAACAAAAAAAATATACTGTACTTCAATGCAGATTTTCGTTGACAGAGATGACCTGAAATGACCAGCTCATGGAATATGAAGTCTTATAGCTGATGGGTTAGCAGGCCTCTATGTCAGGTGAGTGTTTCATTTGTTTGTCTTCTTCTGAAAGTATTAATGCCTGCATGCACCTGGCAGGAATGTGTGCATATTCACGCATCTTTAGACGTATTGGCCGATACTTAACACTGCATATTATAACAGCTTGCACAAAAAGCATCAGATTTTACTGGTCATGTTTAAGTCTTTTATCATCATCTGTAATGTAAAAATAGATATCCACACAGTGAATGAAAGCAGGGAACAACATCAGGCCGTCCTACCATTTCAAGGTTCAAGCTTATATTTATTGTTCCCCCAGGGGAAATTTGTTTTGCAGCCAGAGTTCACATAAAAACAATAAAAGACAATATGGACGACCATCAACACAATAAATCACAGAGCCAGAGCAGGGAAATCAGAATTTATACCAAACAGGCCACATGAGCTCAAGAGTGCAAATGTGCAAGGAGTGCAGCCAAAGTGCTGTTTGAACTTTGGATGAAGGAGATGCAACATATCTTGGTTCTTCTTATGTGTGTCCTGAAACTGCATCCTGAGGGCAAAAGTTTGAACTCATCCAGGAGTGGATGGTCCTAGAATTAGCTTGGCCTGACTCCTCCCCAAAATCATACCAGCCATTTTAACAAGACTTCCAAGTCGATGCTTATTTGACAGTGTAAGTGCTATTTAAAAGTGTTTAGTTCACAATGTGCACGATGCATAATAAGGTTAAAATGTACATCCTATGTGACTGAGTTGATGTATTAAGGGTAAAATGTACATAATTGCAAAGGCTGAAGCTCAGGCACTAGTTCATTATTTACTTACTTGTACTTCTGTGGCGGAACAAATTTTCGTTGTTGTGCTGCTACTACTACTACTATTGGCAGAATTTGCTGTGGGACCGTCTATAGCACAGTGTTGAGAATGTCTTGCTAGATGGTTGGAGAGACGTTTGAGGGATTTTAAGAGCTTTGGGAAACTCTTCATGACAAGCAGCTGACGAGTTTTCACGGCATGACAAGAAGGAGATGCCTCAGAGGGACAGAAATGCCCGAATAAACGCCTGTTTGAGAGAACTGACCTGTGTCTGTGTTGCTGTGAGAGAAGCTACAGACAGATTTAGATTTCCAAACCAAGCAATAATGCAAAAGAGTCATCATCTGAGAAGAAACGTGTAAAGAGTTCATTTTTCTCAGGGAAAAAGTCTTCGTTGGACCTTTTAAGAGGTAGCATCAGCACAAACTGTTATCAAGAACAATACCCATAATCTGTCTCTATAACCATTACAGTATGTTTGTAGTACGAGCAAAAAAATTGCTCCACAGCACCTCTAGTGGTTAAAAATGTGACAGGGTACCTTTAATTTAGGATTGTAGAACTTAAAGGGGATCAGTGATTACAATATCACTGTATAAGCAGGCATCATTTTTCAGATGGTAGCAATCTGCTATGTGCAACTCATTATTTAAATCATGAATCATCAATTAAGTTTCTCCAGAGCTGCAGTGTCTACCAGTCAAAACAGGATCCATACACACAACTTGCCCCACACTGAATCAATGCAAATTGTCTTTACTCAGATCTCCTCTGTTGATTGTGTAAGATTCCCTTATTAAAAAAACAAAACAAAACAAAACATGCCTCTTGATAATGATATGATACCTTTATGCCCATTAGCAAATTAATCACACAAGCCTCTTTTGATTACTGCTAACACCCAGTTTTAATCAGTGTGTGTATGTGTGTGTGTGTGTGTGTGTGTGTGTGTACGGGCATGAGTGAGGTGCTCATGTTTTCTTTCATTAATAAATGAGTTCTCTCACACTCAAATGTGCAGATAGGCTCAGCAGAGACTTATTATGACGGAGCCTTGTATGTGTGTACGTGTGTGTGTGTGTGTGTGTGTGTGTGTGTGTGTGTGTGTGCCTGCGTGTGCCTGTGTTTCATATTAGCACAGTGATTATTAATGCATTCACAGGCATACAGTCAAAATCCATTTCTCCACTTCTTTGCTTCATTAACTCTTGCTTGCTACGACATGTTTGCCCATTCCAGGAGTAATATTTGTGTGTGTTTGTGCGTGCACGAGTGTATATTTGTGTGAATGCCTAAATATGTTACTGTACCTGAGGGCTTGTCTTGGTTGCAGTTCAACAGAGTCGGGTTTGCTCTGTGCCTCAGGAGCTGGCTAACGATGCTTGTCTGTAAGAGATGGGAGAAACACCCACATCCATTTTCATTAGATGCTAAAAAAATTCAAACATTTCTGGGGCGCCGTGAACGCCATCTACTTTCAAACCATCAGTACGAGAGCAAAAAGAAGCATTTCATGGCAGATTTCTGAAGATCCTCCTGTTAAAGGTCAGAGGAGAGTCAGCGGTTATTCCCACATGTATTGCTACAGTGCAGATGTGACAGAGACCTGGAATTTAAACACAGAGCAGACGAGACAAACACTGGGTGTCACACATGACAGGTCTATACAAGTGTTGCCCCCTGACTGAGGAGATCCTTTAATAATGAGACTATCTTCCATCACATGTCACAGTGGAAGAACCCAGCAGTCACCTACTCTCATCTCTACACACAGTGACATGTGATGGCTGTCACCTCTGTCCTCTGTTGTTCTGTCTGTGTTTTTCTTAAAGTGTAGGCTCACACAGGCTCACAGTCAGGCATGTTCTCCTTTCCCTCTCATTACTCCTTCATCTTCTACAGCCTTTTTTTTTTTTGCATTCTCTGTCACCACCCGTCTTTAACTCTGTGGAGTATTGGCTGCACTATGTGATCTGTGACTACTGTTTTGGGATTAGTGTATGCACTAGAGATGAAGCAGTATGAAAATTATGATCACAGTTATCAGTATTATCACGGTATTGTTAAAATATACTGAAAATAATCCGCAATGACACACTGAAATCATTTCGCCAAGTTTTATCCTATATTGGTGCATTGCAAAGTTAATATATTTAACTGAAACTGAACTAAAAACTAAAACTAGCCGTGAAAAAACATTATAGTTTGCTGAAATAAAAAAAAATCTAGACTAGAGAGAAATATATAAATGTCCTTGGTTGTAGTCTTTCTCAATTTGGCTAAATGTGTCAACACAACAAGCATAAGTGCTTTCTGACTCTTCTCACATTCTCCATGCTGATCATGAGCTTTTACCCTCGGGCAGAAGATACAGGATGCCCAAATTTAAACTGAACCGTTTCAAAAATTCATTTGTGCCAACCTCAATTAAGAATTTAAATAACGTCACTTGATGCTCAGGGATTGTGTTGTGTTTTGCTTATGGTGCTCTGTTGTGTGCTGGTGTTCTGTGCAATACATGAGTGGTTGATGTGCAGTTATGTGTAGTATGTTTTTTTTATGGTGTATGCTTTTCATTTTTTCTGGACTATTATTGTATAGCAGCAAAACTTGTACATCTTGAGTCCAAGACAAGTTTCCCTATGGGGACAAAAGAGTATATCGTATCATATCACATCATATCATATCATATCGTATGGTATGGTATGGTATGGTATGGTATGGTATGATATCGTATCACATCGCATCATATGGAGTAAGGAATTGGTGCATGTGTTCAATGACACTGGGATGCCACTTGCCTTCACAAAAAGCTGTGTTTGTATTGTAATACCTGTGCTGAGCTTCTTAAATCTTGCCCCTGACAAATACCCCTCATAATATAATAATAAAACTACAAATAAAACCAAAACTAATAAAAACTTAAGTAAAACTAAACATTTTAAAAAGACTAAAAACTAAACTGAAACAAGAAATACCTTTCTGGAAATTACCTAAAACTAAACTGACTTGAAACCCAAAATGAAAAAAAAAAAAAAAAAAAAAAAAAAACCTAATGAAAAATAAAAACCTCTAATAACTGAGGTGCACAAGCAGCCCAACTTTGAAATGCTAGCTCAGGTGTCTGCGTCACTGTAGATAAAGACAATGGAAGAGTAGCATCACTGGGTTCATTCACACCCACTTTGTAAAAGATAAGGCTGCCACTGCCTTCCACCATGTTTTAACTGATGCAAAACAAACCCACGTTGCATGCTGCGCCTGCATCTGGGAGACCTTTGCCAACTTTGCTTGATGCTGGACAGTATTTATTGTGAGTTTTTCAAAGTGTGGTAATCAAACACAGTTCTAACAATAACTAAAACTTGAAACACAGACATTGTCGTGAATTTCATCGTGGTCTATCGTGACACAGGTTACCATTTCATTCCGAGTATGCATTGTGTTTAAGTATCTGAAGTGTGATTCAATTTACTGATAATAGACAAGAATCTTCTTTATCACTTCTTGGTAATGTAGGAAAGATGTCATGACCCAGAAACTCAGAATCTCAGCAGCTCAACAAATAGAAAGGCATAATTTCAAAATGAAAATGAGAAGAGCGAGGCTGATACTGAAACACAAGAACCTACTTAACCATGGCACATTTTCTGGAAAACACTGGAGGTTCAGTTTTTATGACCATGTTTAGCTGCAATCCAACAAGCACCGTTTAAAGACTGAGCAAGTCTGGAAGATTTTCACTGAAGTTGTATATCAGGATCCCTCGAACATATTTCCACTTTGAAAACAAACTATTATCAGAAAGTCACAGCACTTCAGTGAAATCAAACCTACACTTGTGTGATGTCCTCTGTGGCTCTGGAGGAACATTCAAAAGTAGCATAACTTCTTTGTGCTATAGGAGAGTAATGAGACATCATCTGCAGTACAGAAGAGAGTGATTCAGCACATTGCTTAGACTGGCACTGACCCACGTCAACAGCTGTGCAGCTTTGAGTCTACAGCATCTCTACTGCCCACAACCCCCGTCAGCTGCACTCACACCCTATAAATACAGACGACACGTCAGTGGCACCACAAGATCTGAACTCTTCAATGGGTCAGCAGGATCAGGAAAAGGTTGTTACACAGGGATCAGCGGGGACAGAGCAACCTTATAGAGTAGGGTATGTCGATTCAGTTTTTGGTAAGGATCCAAATGTCCCTTTCCTATCTGTCAGACCTGACAATTAATCTTAAGATTAACATTAAAGTACTTAAGAAAATTAAACTGAATCAGGTGGTCGCTGCACTGCCACAGCTTTCACATGCGCCTTCATTATAAAACTGAATAAATTAATCCAGTCCCAGTAGGGCTGTATTTTAACATCCTGTCATTTTTGTGTGAAACTCCACACACAAAACTATTTAAAATTCTCTTCTCGAGAGAGCACATCTCGAAAAGCCTCGACTCAAACCAAGGACGCAGAGAGCAGGGGTCTGACTTATCACAAGACTGAGAGGGGGGGAGCTTAATTAGCTGCAGTAATAGGGTCATGTATCTTCTTAAAGGGTCAGTGTAGTACGAATGCCACACTGCAGAAGGGGTCTTTGGGTTTAACATAGCAGCGAGTGTTGCAGCTGCCAGCAAGTGTTTCCAGGCAACAGTTTGTGTGTGCCTCATATCAGCAAAACATCTTCTTAGCAGGACCGGTGACTGTGTTGGCTGGGTACGTACACACATCTTGAACCCGTAATATCCTACATTACTGATGTGTCACTGTCTGTATGAGGGAATGGTGACAGGAAGTGAGTGTTAAGAAGGGTCAGGGAGTAGTTGGTATGCAGGAGGCAAAAGCACTGGCACCAGTTAAGAGCCGATGGCTGAGGTGATTTAGTGCTGCAGGGGAGACCTAATCGATTCCCCAATCCTCCAGACTGCCACTCTTAGGTCAGATGCACTTAGATATCACACACACACACACACACACACACACACACACACACACACACACACACACACACACACACACACAGTAATTGCGTATGCAGATGGTCTTAAAACCAAAGACACACAAGAAGGTTATTATTCCATTTAGAAGATTGCTGTCTGAGAGATTTATACATTTAGATCTACTGAATAACAATCATTCTTTCAGCTAACAACTGCAGGAAGGAAACGTGTGAGAGCAAACAAGGGCAGCAGATCTGCATGAATGAAACAGAGAAAGGCCGCAAGGTAATAGAGAAGAAGAAAGAATTTTTAAAACACACTCTAGTAGAGGAAGAAAAACATGACTTGAGGGTAGATGAACTAAAGAAGTCGAGAGCGACTCTAAATACCAAATGAATAAATTCTTTTTGTCAGCAGCCCAAGCACACAGCCCAGAAATGTAATTAAATATCCAGTCGGGTCAGCAAGATGGGAACGTGATCACTTCCCTTCGTTCAAAGTTGGACCCCTCCCAAACCACCAGATCTCATCGCTCCCAACAGCTCACCTCCGCCCCATCTGGAAATCAATCTCTCTCCCTCTAAGAGAGACCATTAAACTGCTAATCTAAAATGCTGTAACAAATGCATGTGCGGCGCTGCTCTGCGCCAGCCGTTTGACTGTTTCTGATCAATAGGCCCAAAAAGAGCAGTTTATCAGAGTGTGTGCAGGGTAACTGGAGGCAAGTTTCTCACAGGAACAATCCATCCATCAATATTTCCCTTGTAATTTCATTCATTTCATTAATGACTGCAATCACGCCGGATCAATGCAGCTAGATGAGTAGAAATTAGAGGACTACTTCATTAATGTCAACAACATTCTGACATTTCACAGAGCGGCTGTGAGTTACCTGTCCATATTTAGCAGCCAGGTGGAGAGGGGTCCAGAAGTTGTTGTCAGCAGGATGAGGGTCCACTCCACTCGCTAACAACACAGACACCACCTCTCTGTAACCACTGGCACACGCTATGTGGAGCTGCAGAGAGACAGAGAGAAAAGAAAGGTTAAGTTATGACAGCAAAAAGAGGAGGCCACAGTATCTGGTAAAAAATGAGCTGAAGAAAGACAACAAACCATGGACAGGAAAAGAGAGAGACAAAGAGATGCCCACTTCCACACACTATAACACACACTGTGACCTCGCTTACCAGAGTGACTCCGTCATCATTGGGCTGGTTGAGGCTTCCCCCTGTGGCTACAAGCTGTCTGACATCAGACAGCATGGTGCTGGGTCTCTGTGTCTTCATGGCATGCATGGATGACACATCCACACCTAAAAAACAATCACAGTTGACACACATGTTACAGTGTGTTTGTAATTATGTGTTTTAGTCTATGTTGTGTTTAATGCTGTACTTTTGTATTGTGCGTTCTTAATGTTTTTGGTTATATGACTATGTGATTGTTTTAGTAATAGTACTTTTGTGTTGTTGTTTTTGCTTATGTGCCTTGCTCTGTGCTTTTGTCGATGGTTATATGCTTGCTCTGTGCTTACGTGCCCTTCTATGGACATGCCATCAATCCGCTTTTATCTGTGCTGATGTGCTTTCGTAAGTTATTTTAATGTCCTTTTCTTATATATAGCAGAGGTAGACACACGCATATCCATATTACCAGGTGCCGAGTCGAAAAGACATGATCAGGAAGAAAGAAAAAGACTCGCAACACTGTAGCTGCTCCCAATAAAAAAATATATATACTTTATTCTATCATCATAGTATAATTGTCCTTTTATATTAGTATTTATATAGTATAATTGTCCTTATATATTATGATGATAAAATAATGTATATATATTTTTTTATTGGGAGTAGCTACAGTGTTGTGAGTCTTTTTCTTTCTTCCTTTTTTTTTTATATATACACATACACCCTCAACCTGCCAGGGGCTGCAGATGAAAATTAGCTTATATGGCTAAATATAGCACATTTATGTGACTTAAGTAATCGTGGTAATTAATGTGCACTGTCCCTTTCTAAATGAAATAAACATAAATATCAATAATGTTCTAAGTGTTAAAAATAAGAATAATAATAATAGAATAATAAATAGCTTAGCTTAGCTTAGCTTAGCATTAGTGTTGCAAAAATATTGATTTGCCAATACATAGTGATCGACTCTGGTCATTTGAAACAGTTACAGTTCTCATTTTCTGCAGCATCGATTCACCAGTACCAGAGGGGCTTTCTTGCTCTCTGTTATTGTTAATGTTTACTACATTTTACTGTTCTCTGCTAATGAGCAAGAAAAGTAGTTGTCATCATGTTAAAGCCTTGTTATATTCATCTTTCTATAAAAAAATTATGCCCTCAATGTAAATTATTGCATTGAAAATGGCATTGAATATTGATATTTCTCTAGGTATTGTATAGACATTAGAAATTCCAGTATCGTGACAACACTATTTAGCATAAAGACTTGAAACCAGGGTGTCTACAGGTCAGACACCTTCATTTAATGCTATTCAAAATCTTTTTAACAGATTTTTGAACTTTTTTTTAATCATTTTTTTATTCAAGCATTGCGGGTAAGTATAAAGATAACTTGCATATATGTAGTCCCATGCAGCGGTAGGTTTTGTGTAGGATCATAGCTATTAGACTGAGTTTGGTGAATCTAAATTGTGCCAACAGGTAAGTGCAAGTAGAAAGTAAAATGGCGGTGGTGGGTTTAAAGATTTGTAACATCAGAAATGTGAACTTTCATGCAGAAGAAGGAAATCATATCAAAATGTTTGTGGCAATAAAGACCTCATAAATTCAAATTTTCGACTACTTTATGACTTATAAGACCCACTATCTATTAATTTGAATTTAAGACATTTTCAGACTTTAAGGACCTGCACACACCCTGCTTGAAACAGCCAGAAGCAGCTAGCCTGACTCTGTCCAAAGAAAATTGGCCCACACATCTAAAGCTCACTAATTAACACTTTAAAGTATATCTTGTTCATTTAATCTGTACAAAATCCAAAGTGTTAAGATGATAAGCTTGCTATTGCTTGCTTGGCATCAATGGTTTCAATTAAGCTTCTCTTACTCTCAGCAAGAAAACAAAAAAGTATATTTCCCAAAATGTCAAACCTTTAAATCCCAAGTTGAACTGTTTAAAACAAAACTAGTTACTTTACTGACTTTTGCAATATGTATGGATGAGTTGCATTCAGTGTTCTGACATGTTCTGCATTTAAAGATTTCCCAGTTTGTGCAGAACTGATTTTCTCAACAGGATTTGGCTGGAGTTCAGCGTGCTGTTCTCTGATAGTGCTTATGCAGTGTCAGTGCTGAATTACAACACAACTACAGTGTGCAAATTTTAGGGAGGATGATGGCTGTGTGTACAGCACTGACAGTAAAACACCCACAAACTGACGCCACACAGAAAACCCTCTCATGCTGAAACCAAAGCCTGGCAGATCAAGCGATGGCTACACGTGATCCAGATGTTGATGACACTTCAATTAAAAAATCAGAAGGTCATCAAATGCTCCTACAGAGCTCCGGTGCCTGACCTGAGCGGTTCAAGGCCACTGTAGCTTGTCTCCTGGGCTGACATTGACAAAGAGAGGTCTACAAAGGGCGTCTAGCCCAAACTATGAAGATCGATGGACTGCTCCATAATCACGTACAGACAGTGGACCTGACTTGGCTGCTGTAATGGAGTGGATTGATTATCAATCAATCTATATTTTACTTGGATAAGCTCTAGGGCACTAACTAATGGGACTTTTCCAAGTCGACTGGTTAGATTAGCCGATCAATAAGTTTGTCTATGCAAATGAATGAGGGCCACTGTGTGTGTAGCTTTTTGAGACATGCTCATAGGAACATAACCATCGCAGGAGAGGATTCTTTTCTTTACAGTGCTGCTCTCCAAAAAACAAGTGACTCGGCGAGGACAATGAAGAGAAAAAACCACCATCTCCTCCCTGATGTAGAGACACATGGACAGCCTGTCGTCTTTTTCCCATAAACTCAAAAAAACTTGATGGGGATAGAGAGTGTACAGCCAAGTTGCTATAGCAACAAAGGCAGAGCGAGCCTGTGTGAGTAAGAGTGTGTTTCATGGCGGCAAAGCCCAGCGTGATAGGGGGTGTATCAGGGGAGTGGAAGGTAGGCAGGAGGGAGAGATCACCACGGGGGCTGGCAGATAGAAGCAGAGAAAAAGTCTCAGAAAAAATTCAGCGGCTGGGGAGTCAGAGAGTGAGCCTGTGTGTGTGTGTGTGTGTGTGTGTGTGTGTGTAGGGTGGTCTGAGCTTTGATGAGTTAGCTGTCTGCAGTCAGGAGCTCGCATTTGTCATGTGAACTCGTGGCCAGTGGCAGATGGATGAGGGAAGACCCTCCATCATTGTCTATATCTGTTCCCGTCTAGCTTTGTCAGCACGGTCCCTGCTCCCCTTTCTCTGTGTGTCTTTCTGTATTTCTCTGGCACTTTTCCCTGCCTCTCCCTCTGTCACTCTGTGTCTGCTCCTCCGCCACGTTCGTCTCTGTGTGCTTCCAACTCTCCTGTGCCTTTATCTCCACTATTCGCAGCTCCTGTTTTGACCTTCTCCTTCCACTTTGGGAGACAAGTGTCCCAGTTGCAATCCACCATTAGGCCTGTGGGTGTACTTTACCTTCTCACACACACGGAACACCTTCTGTTTGACGCCACATGAGATATTAACCATTCACATTATCCCTATATTTACTTTTTCCTCACTCTTTCTCACGCTTATTTTTTCTCTTTTCTGAAAGGGTTTTGACAGCATGAAAAAGAGCCACTGTATATCATTAAATCAAACTGTAATGGAGCTCATGATAAAATGTGAAATGTCAAAGTTACTTCTGTCTTTCTTTCACTGTGCAACGCAAAACAAATGAGAGGTGCGCAGAGCCTTACCATTTTCCTCTAGGTATTTTCGGAGGATACAGCTGGTCTCAGTTCCCTCGGAGGCGTAGTCCAGAGGAATGTTTCCGTTGACATCCTGCAGCAGAACATTCACCCCGGCCTTCCGCACGCAGGGCCGCAGAAAGCAGAGAAGACACAAACAAACTGAATTTTAGCCAGGGCCATTCATCAGACTTGAATCAATGATAAAGTGGGCACAATTATCTCGGCTTCCCAGAGGCGTATACCTGAGCAGAACCATGGAGACATTAACAGACAATACAGTGAATTAAAGAACTCATTAAATAACTGCCTGGGGTGGCAGGGGCAGTGAGGAGCGAGGGCGTTGGTTACCGTTACCTGGGTTCATCAGGGTGAGCGTGTGACAAGATTAATGTGTGTTTACTCAACAAGGACCCTGCCGGATCAGTCTTCTGTTATAGCATGAGCTAACACGGGAGGCCTTCCCCTCGGGCTCTGTTAATGACTGTTACAGTGACGACAGCGCAGTCGTTGGTCACAATATGGTTATGATTGATTGCTTCTCTTTGGAGGAACTCGTTTGCGATGCAAGAAAGAAAATATTTTAATGCTTCACCAGCAGAGCAGAAATGTGTGAAATCCATGTGAACTGTACTCATGTGGACTTTCCCTCTGGTCTCCGTTTTTATCATCCACTCTTCAGAGTTGGGCACTAAACGTAACATCCATCCTTTCAAGTGGCAATTGTGAGCATCCAGCTATAAATCGCTTCCTGTTGTTTGACTTAACCATAAAAGACAAGCCGGTGTAACGATCGTAGCTGGACCAGGTCTGATAACAGGGACATGGGACTTTAAGTGAGGATCCTTATTGAATATTTACAGCTAATAGAATTCTAACGACCAAGTTGCAGTGCGGCAAAGAGATTTATGACCCAGACAGAGAGGGGAAGGGGTGGGGAAAGGAGAAAAAATGAGAGTAAGAGGACAGAAAATGCGAGGAGAGAGCCAGCTGACAGAGCAACACAAGAGCTGTTAACTTTAGTGCACTAAAAAGCGACCAGCAAAACCACAAGGACGCCGTGTCTGAACCCCTCAGTGCAACCTTGCAAATCTTAATTGATTTATAAATCACAGTTTTTTTCAATTATGAAAAATGTTTTGCAGATATCTAGAGGAAACCTTCTTCATTCAAGAAATACAGAGCAATTACAGTGTGATAAAGGCAGCACAATGCTGTCAATTACAGTTATCAGAGGATACGTTCTGGTGAGCGTTGCGGTTTTTATTATGCACCCATCCATGTCGTCTGGTGGGAGCTGTTTTCGCTTACTTATGAGGGTTAGTTAGGGGTTAACAATGGGAATTAATTAACATTAAGAACTATCAGCTGCTGCTTCGTGACTATTCATGAGAAAATAAGAAACCTTATCGCAACATGAAGCACAGCTTGAAGAGCAAGAGATGAGATGAGTGAGTCAGAGAGTGCATATTATTATGCCCCCCTCACCCGCCCTCCGCCCACCCCTACACCCACAAACATACACACACACACACACACACACACACTCCTTCCCCCCCTCTGTCCCATTTCTCCTAATGTTGAATTTGGACTGCTCCATCTATTTTCCTTAGATTTGTGCTTCGCCCCCAAACAGTAATCAACTTCCTCATAAACCTGACAGCTCCACTCAAGGTGCCTCTGTTAACGCACCAGTGTGTGTTAGTGTGCGTGGTTGTGCCTGAGTGTGTGTGTGTGTGTGTTCTGTGTAGTGGGTAGTAAAGGGCTGTGCTAACCCAGACAAGTCAGTTCAAGGTCCAGTAAAAGTCAACAGGGGTCTTGCTGGATGAAGTTATCAGCTGACAGATATATCTTGCTCTGTCTGACCGGAGGCCACTCTCAACACTGACCACCTCTTACAGCTGCATACACACAGCTGGACGAACCTTGAACAGGATGTCTACAGGTATCAGAAACTTAAATTTAATACTTTTTAAGACCTTTAAAAACAAATAAATAAATAAGATTGATTTTAAGACAAATATTGTTTTCTTATTAAAGCATTGCAGGTAAGTACTAGGACTGGGCAATATATCATGAAAATTATATCACAATATTTTTAGATTTTATCTCAAAACACGATATCAAAATCAATGTTGGTTTTTTCAGAAAATATATTTCAATGATACAATGATATTTTGGATCAATAATCATCAATAATGTGGATATAATGACTAAGTGGGTTAAGGTAAGCGTTAAAAAAAAAAGAAAAGTCTAGAAAGTTGATCAATTTAAGTCACTTTACTGTAATGTAGCTCTTAAAGCAGCTGTGCGGAACTTTCCGTTTTCGTTGATCATAGCGCCCCTTTTAGTCGAAGCGGTATGACACCCACAGCCTGGTGTCGTAAAATTCCAACTGCAGCCGGCAATTACCGCATGCATTTGTTTTGGAGAGCGAGAGGAAAATTATGTTCTGGTGTAGCTCTGAATTTTTTATAAACTGAGGACAACTGCCTGCTGTATATTTGTGTTCATGGTCACAGTCGCAGATAATTTTGTGGCCTTTGTTGTAATGTTACTAGACAAAAGCAGTTCATATCAGCTAACGTTACATTTAGCTTGCTTATAACTTCCATGTCGTCATATATTGAAGTGAAACAACGTCTAACAAGTTGCGGTATATTCTCTAAAGAAAAACAAAAATTACATACCTGTCGATTAGGAAAAGGGCCAACTCAGAATCAGTTTTAAAACCTTTCAAATCTCTCAGCTCTCTCCACTTGGTGAATGCCCGACCAAGGTTTACATGCGTTTGGGCTCAAGCCCTATCACTGTCCCGTTTAGCCTTCTTTTGTTCTTCTGTTCTTTTTCTTTTAGATGGGGAGACTGTGTATGCCATTACATGATACAAAGATATCCAAAATCTAAGACGATACATAGTCTCATATCTAAATAAGGATACAATATCTTCATATTGCCCAGCCCTGGTAAGTACAAAAGTAAGTAGTTTATATGTGGTCCTTTGCAGAGGCAGGTTTTATGTAGGAATATGATTATTAGAGTGAGTTAGGCTATTCTATATTTTGCCAACAGGTAGGTAGATCAGTGGTAGGTTTAAAGGCCTGTAACATCAGAAATGTGGATAGATGAGATAGATAAATGATATTAGATAAAATGTTTGTGGCAACTGAGATCTCACAAAAATCATGTAATGATTTTTAAAGCCTAATATTTATAAAACTGAATTTAAGTAATTTTGGACTTTTTAAAAAGGCATACTTTGCAGGATTGTTAGTTATTGTTTGCAAAAGCAAAAGCCAACCTCAGCTCTTGTTTGGTGTTTCACCTCACTATGTTTATGTTCTTTTCAGTCCTATGTCTCTTAAATGTCTGCTGGTTATGGCCCAGCAGCTGGTTGCCACCTTTTTATAAGCCCCAGTTTCACCTGAGCACTGTGGGTGTACACGCCTATAAATATCCCAAACACAGAAATATAGTCAGAGTGCAGAGTCAGATAAATACACTGCCACACAGTTCTAGTGGGCCATAGGAGGTCACTGAGAGGGATAACTTCTGTATGAGTCTATACATTGTTATTTAGGGTAATCCTGCATGGTATATCTTTAAGGACCTGCAGACACCTTGCTGAAATGTATCAGGTGCTTTGAGAATTGTTCTACTAAAATACAAAATGAATGGACAGGGTGCCCACTAGCTCACCATGTACAAAGGCTGTGTCCTTCCTCTTCCAACCCTTAGCCCCCTTGCTGCATGTCATTCCCACCCATCTCCCTTTCCACACCACAACTGTCCTGTCAAATAAAGGCAAAAAGGCCCCCAAAATATCTTAAAAAAAAAGAATAAAAACAGAATGAAATGTGGTCACATTTTATACCAGGACTCCTGCGACAGACTGTAAGTCTTATAATAACTGGGCCCTTCAATAAATCATAAGGCAGTAAACAACATAACAATGAGTTCTGTAAAAAAAAAAAAAAAAAAATCATGTGAAATGATTACACAATGTGACTACAATAAAAACCTATCACTACAGAAATAACTGATCTGAAGTTCTCTTAATAACGCACAAAAACCCAAGACCAGCAGACACAGATTATATGAAGGAAGTATGACGTGTCAGCCACTGATCCAGGGACATTAATCATGTGTCTGAGCTCACATGATAAGTGCTGACAGATATAAACGAGTCTGCGCTGCCTGGCAGCCACGCAGGCTGCGAGGGGTTAACAAGTTGACTTCTGACCTCCCGACACGCTCCCTGCCACAATATGATGAATTCACCTCTGATGTCCCCGAGATGGAAATCTGCTTACACTACACAGCCCGTGGTTCATAATGGCAGTTGTTACACACAGTGACTGCCAGAGAATCAATAACAACTAGCAGATATGTGCTGAAAGCTTTCCCCGGGGCACGAGCACTGTCACAGAGGGGTGAAAATCATCCAGAGCGAGTTCCCATGAGATTCTGTTTTTCTTTAGATCTGTTAAGAGATATATTATTTAACTGTCCTTTTAAAATTGCATGTGTTGGTTCAACATAATGCCAAAGCTTTCTCTTATTAATTATTAGCACACTCATATTGAGCATTCTACTATTCAGATTTTCTGGGCTCTATTAAAAAAAAGTAACCCAGTGTCAAGGAGCTCTCAAACTTGATTATCAAATAGCTGTAACAAATGTACCAGAAGCAATTGAGCTCTGGCCTTATTATTCTCTACTGACTGCACACAACATCTGCTCGGCTGCAATCCACCATGCTGCAGTGTTGTGATGTGTTGCAAACAACAGAGCCTGCCGGAAAAACTGTAATAATCATCTTTTTCTAAATCACCATGAAACGTTCCTGTTGCACTTCCTGTTATTGCGCATTGAGAATCTAAAGCTGAGGACAATTCTTCACCACGACATAAAAGATCTGCTCAACAAATAGAGGATTTTGTTACACCTGGTTAACAAACATGAACATGAACATATTGAAATAAAAATCTTGCATCCATGTGAAGGTTTGTACAGATCACAGACCGCAGGAATGTGCAACAACTGCTTAACAAACCACTGTCATGTTTAGAGGAGGGAGGGAGGGCGACATTGTCAACAGAAAACTCCCCCGAAATTCAACTGGTGTGAAGTGGAGTTCAGTGCAGCTGGGGGGCTCGCTGTTAATCGTTTGACTTCAAAGCACTCAGAGTTCAGACGTTTTAAATTCATCATTTACAAGCACGGAAAGTGGGTCACTTCTACAACTGTAACCCCACTGGGTTTTTGAACTGTAAGATGAGAAATAGCATTTTGGAACAGAACCTGTCTCCCAGGGATCAAATAACTGCATTGCTACATCTTCCCTGTGCAAGTTTAGAGACTAAAGCGAGTATCTTGCAGAGAAGTACGATATAAAGGAGAAGAAACGAAACTATTTTTAAAAAAAAAAAGAAAATCAGATGAAGTGCATCGGTGGTAAACAGTTTAAGGCAGAAGACTCATTTTTATGTTCTTCCAGAGTCCGTATTTTCAACACCGTGAACTTTCTCTCAAGGAGACAGTGAAGCGGAATTAGGGCAAGTCTGCAATTAACTCCAATCACTCACCGCATCTTTTCAGTTCAGAGTTTCATAAGGAATGAAATTAGGAAGACATAATTGAGGCACTAGAAAAAGTAAAATTTGATAAGTATCTTGTGGTTTGTGGCTTCAAATAGAAAGCCAGATTATATGTAACACATGGAGATCAAGAGCCTCTGCTGAAGCATCCTGATGCATGTGTATGAGCCAAGTCCAACTATTCAAGACTATGTTAAAATAAATATGAAAGCTGGATTTGGTTTTGTTTGTCACCGCTGCACATTACACTATCACTGTAGTATTTTTGCAGAATCACTCATGTTTTCATATGTTACGAAGCAGTCCACTGTGCCTCTGTGCAGCCTGTTAAACCTGCCAGGGTCTCAATGACCAACATTAACCAGAGCTGGAGCTTGGAATAGGTTTAGGAATGCATTTGGAAATGGGTTTGGGAATGAGACAGTTTAGAAATGGCTTACTCCCTCTCCTGCTGTTTGGAGGCAGGAGATAAGAGAATTAGCATTACTGCCAATCTGGACACAGAGCGACAATGCACCCAGACTTCTCATCAACCCCCCCCTTTCCCCACAAGACAAGCCGGGTAACATCTCTGTCAGCAAAAAAAACCCTCTCTGCTTCTCAATGAAGGAACTGGAGACAGGAAATCAAGGGCAGAGAAGCAGAGGACGAAGGGAGGGGAAGCAGAGACAGAGATGGAGGAGTAGGACACAATAGATTAGAACATATTTAGCAGCACTATTCCTTCCTGTGCCAATCAAAGATAAAGCTGCCAGTCAAGCTCCTCTGGCGAGACCACTGTTCCACTTCTCATTAAAATGTAAACCCGTTGCATTTGGAGGGAAAGATCTCCCATTTACAGCTCTGATAAGGCAGCAGCTTGAGAACAGAACAGAATGACTGGGCACTGGCAGAGTCTGTGGTGGAGGAGATGGATGTCAAAATGAATGAACAGTGGAAAAAGGATATTGCATCTCTATCGAAAATACAGTTGGACTGAAGCTATTTTTAACCTTCGACAGGAGGGGCATCAGGCCTGCCTGCTGACTACACCAGAAAGAGGAACTCAAGTGCTTATCTTACTCTGAAGAGAAAAAAATACTTCATGCAAATGTGCATCATTTTGCAAATTAATATATTTCAAGTCTCACATCTTACTTGGCCTGCCTCTTCATAACCACATAGTGTCACAATCACACAAGCTTGCACGAGGGCACACTCGCACGCAAGCAGACGTATACGCAGTCAAATAAATAAGCACTTTGTGTCAAAGTACACTGAAGCTGTGAAAGCTTTGGTGTTGCTAGAGTGAGCTGGAAAAAATGAACTTTTCACAGTGTTGAATGAGTTTTTGTTGAATTTCTTTGAAATTTTCTGTGTCTCTCATTCTTTACCCCCTGCTCTCTTCCAACAGGGCTGAGTTCTGTGTAAATATGACCTCATTTACTAGAGACTAGCTCTGTCTTGGTGGTGAAAGGGAGACATTTAGTTACTGCCTCCCAGGGAGCAGTATTAAATCTCTCCCTCTCCCTCTCTCTCTCTCTCTCTCTCATGGTATTGCCTATCATGAAAGCATACTCGCTGCATAAATTGCATTTGGCGTATCTATATCACACCCTGCTCTACAAACTAGAAAGCCTGCATGAATCTTGGTGTATTTGCATGCATTTAATTTCTCTCGAAGCAAACATACACATGAACCAACAGTCACGCAGTCACTACAGGCTGACAGATCCACTCTGCCTGGCAGCTCTTCAAACACATCCATTCCTCTCAGGATCGTCTCTTTCCTGCCCCGCAGACTGAAAGTCAGCAATCACTCAGGAACTAATCAGCAGAACCCGGCTGTACTGGATTCCATGGAGCTCCAGACTGTAGTTAACCCTCACTGGGTCTAATCAACACCAGCAGAACACACCCGGCCCACTGAGTGACTGGGCTGAGGATATGCATGCCCTCCCCTGCAGCTGGCCCTGCTCTCGTTATGGACCTAATCAGTACAACCGCAGCTCTTGTCAAGACAGACCCGACAAGAGCTGGAAATATCCTCCACAGAGCGCGCTCTCTCTTTGATTTCATGCTAATGCCCAAATTATAAATATTCCCATTTTCGGTGATTCAGCTGGGTGTGTGAGAGAATGGAAAGACGTGTTTCAGACCCTCTGTAATCCAAAACCCCTCATCAATGAGGGACGCTCCACTTGGACAAAAAAATCTGGATGACTAATGTGAATACAGCCAGTGGTACAAAGCTGATTTGAAACATGGAGTTAGTATGCCGACCTATTCCAAAACACTAATCTAATTTGTAGTCGACACGCTTGGAATTGCAAGGATCAACAAGAAAATGACTAAATTACAAAATGTCCATGCATGTGTGTGTGTGTGTATGTGTGTGTGTGTGTGTGTGTATTTGCATGTGTGTTTCTTACCAGCAACAGCAGCAGCACCACATCCGCATGGTCACACACACACGCTACATGCAGGGCCGTCCACAGGTCTTCGTCCTGCAGGTTGACATTCAGGCCTCGCTCAATCAGAAGTTCTGCCGCGAACACGTTGTCATGGCGAGCGCACTGCAGAATGCAAGCACAGGAGACTTCTTTATAATCAGTTTGCAGAACAGTACATGTCCTGAAGCACTGCTTACTACTAACAGTACACATGAGTGGTTCAGCTCATAGTAAGTCATGTATGTGAAAAAATGTAATGTGCAGCAATTGTAACATTAAATTCTTGTATTCCCACAGGGGTAACACGTTAGCCAGAATTAGCAAAATGCTAATGATAAAGGCATGGAGAACGATTATATATTGACTCCAACATGTCATCCTTCCTGATATTCCTCAGCCATTCGTAGTACAATGTGCACACCCTGCCAGTGCTTTTTCTTTATTTTGTTGTGACACACACACACACACACACACACACACACACACACACACAGGGGCTACTTTTCAAATTAAACAATCATCATCTGTACTCAGTCAAAAAGCTTTTTCTTACTGAATAATGAAAAGATTTAGGTAAAGTATGGAATAGGGAATGTAGCAGTTTTGGTTGGGTTGAAAGGTCTTCACATGTCCAAAATGATACACTCAAACCCAGGAAATTCTTTTTGAGATCTGATTGGATCTGATATTAGATTCATACACCCAACCTGTTTTTGGCCAAGATGTTACAGACCCGACCCTGTCAATGCCCAAGAGCCACGTCTTAGGTCTCTCTCGGGTCTATTTTATGGACTGGACATTCATGCATTCATTTTCTGTATCGCGTATCCTGTTGGGGGTCATGGGGGGCTGGAGCCTATCCCAGCTGTCATTGGGCGAGAGGTCGCCAGACTATCACAGGGCTGACACATAGAGACAGACAACCATTCACACTCACGTTCACACCCACGGTCTGTCTTTGTACTGTGGGAGGAAGCTAATGTACCCGGAGAAAACCCACACTGACACGGAGAGAAGAGAACATGCAAATTCCACACAGAAGGGTTCGAACCAGGGACCCTCTTACTGTGAGGTAACAATGGTAACCACTGTACCACCGTGCCGCCTGTTGTTGTGATGTGAGCTGCTGCAATGCCTTAATTTCCCTGGCTCAGGGACACATAAAGTACCTGAGTTTACCGTATCCTCCTCTGATCCCCCGCTACACACACACACACACAGCATATCTAAGTTTTTCTCATGATTGGTGCTAGTCATGGCTGCACTTGGGTAATACACATACTGTAATGATAAATAGACCTGGAATTAGAGGTAAAAGAGTAGGACCCCACCCCGACCCAACTGACTAAATAGGTAAAATTCATGGGTCAAGGTCTCTGGTCCTCAGGTCTGGGTAGAGCCGTGAAAACATGTAGCTGCAGGGATGAATGTAAGTCAGAATAATGTCCTTCATAACTGTAAAAAAAAGCTGCATGAATGAGTGTGTGTGTATCTTACCAGGTGTAGCAAGGATCCCCCAGAGGAAGTCGAAGTGTTGGGGTCTGCTCCCTCCTTCAGGAGACGCAACACTGCAACACAACACACATTCATATGTTAACACCTACTGTGAGTGAAGACAGACAGGGCGCTTAGGGCATGTAGTGAAGACACATTAACACACACACACAGACAGCACAGAGACTGATCTGTGCCACTCACAGACACAACCAATATTTGTCGAGTGTCCTCTGACTGTCCTTGACACGTCAGCGTGGATCAGTGTCAAGGCTGTGTGTGTGTCTGGTGGCTCCTCGTTCCCGCAGCAGGTCAGAGAGCCTCTGGGTTACACACACTCACATCACACACTGTAAGCTCCAGTGAGCCGCACAACACACTCACACTCTGACACAGATTTACGGAAGAAAACACAAACCACTACAAACAAGTTCACGCAGTCAGCCATAAACAAACGAGCAGAGAGTCGAAGGCTAAGCAAGGTCGCAGCGATTTTACTATACCACTGATATATTATTTATTCGACATGCACAAAAAGTGAATGAGGACGCTCAGCAGGAAACAGAGAGAGACAGTGTGTGTGTGTGTGTGTGTGTGTTTGTGTGTGTGTTAACTGGGGTGTGTGACAGATATGGAGAGCAGGATGGACAAACAAGCGAGGGGAGCGAGGGGAGAGGGAGGTGGAGCGCTGTGGTTTGGACATATGTGACTTCACTGACACTGACAGCACTGGATGGATACTGACTACACCCTGGAAGACCTTCTACCAGCGAAACAGCCACCACCGTCACGCAACCCCACCACACACACACACACACACACACACACACACACACACACACACACACACACACACACACACACACACACACACATACACTGATGTCTTTAAGCAAAGCAAATGGCTCTGAGAACAGTTACCATGGTAATCACGGTGGTGATAATTCCAGCCAATTAACACTGTTGATGACCCCCATGAGGTCATTTCACTTAAAGGGTCATTATGTAGACAGACATGCTTAAATAAACTCATCCAACCCACACACACACACACACACACACACACACACACACAAACACTGGTTAAGAATCCTGTCCTCATCTGAACACACAACCACTACTGATAAATATCCATATAAGAAGACCATTTTAATTTTAAGGGGTGCCATGCTGTTTACTCCACACAGGGGATAAATATAACAGCAGTGCACATAATAGTATGCAATACAACTCAAACACAATATGGCCGATAAAACTGCATATGCGGTATTTAAATCTCCTTTGACTCAGTCTCAACGGTAATTGATCGTGTATCTCTCTATCTGTGACTCGCTAACCTTCATTAACAAGCTACAGCTTTTACACTGATGTCTCCCCCACAGATCAAATGCCAAACTCTCCGCTTCTGTCAGATCTTACAAATGTTTAATCACGACTGCAAGCATGAGCATGAAATGGTTTCTAAGTTACATCTGCAGCAGGTAAAACTAATGAAGTCTTACATAAAAACTCTGCAAGAAATACGATGTAATACTGATCTTAGAAAGTTGGTTAAACATGATCATACACTTCAGCAGCCCCGCAAACTACAGCCTCTAGAACATGTATGTAGCCTATAGCTAGATGAAGTTATGTGTTTTAATCATAACAATAAATGTATTCATCATGTAAATGCATATAAATGGAGTGACGTCTGCGAGTTAGTTCAGGCAGTCAGCTCGAGCTGCATTGATTCATACACACACACGTCATACGTCACTCTCCATTTGTCTTCTACAAAACACACCCTCCAAATGTGGCGGTCTATTTAAGCTGCAAAATCTTCCCAGCTCTCCCTCTGCCATGTGTATGCCGCCGCTGCCCTGCATCAGTACTGCTGCTTGCTTGTTCAGCCACACCTCCACCTCAGCATCCTTCTACAGGCTCCGGCTTTACGTCTGGAACCTCCCATCTACAAAGGGCTTGAGTCGCGTCCTTGTTAAGGACTTGCCTCAGATTGCAGAGATACTCTCTTATCCTGAAGCCCCCTTAAGGAATCTGATCCCGTTTGATTCTGCAGTGGGAAATAAACATTTAAAACATTAGTTGTCTGACTGAACTAGTATTGCCAGTGACATAAGTTGGCAAGTAAACAGTTGTATGCTATCCCATTTAAGGGTCAACCCCTATGTCATTGGGCTGATGTCATCTGTTCCCTTTGTTAAGTGTGGCCTATAAAAAGCTTTTATTTTTAGAGTTGAAACAATTAATTAGTTGACCGAAAGAATATTAATCAGCACATTCGGACAAAATTCCAAATATTTGTTGGTTTAACGTTTTCAAATGTGAGGGCATGCTTTTTTCATAGGATAGTCCAGAGGTCGGCAACCTTCAATATCAAAAGAGCCATTTTTGGCAAAAAAAAAAATAATAATAAATAAAAAAATCTGTCTGGACCCACAATATATATTTGTGGCTTATAATGATGGCAACACAGCCTATCTAATCTAAATTAGCCTATAAACATTCCTAATTGGTCTAAATGAGCACAGTGTTAGTGGTGAATCAATAGCTAGCCTCACTAAGGAGACACATTTGTACAATTGGAAAGTGCAAGAATGACTTAATGGCTACTAGAATGATAAATGAAAATTAAAATGTTAAAAAATAACACTGATTTCCATATAATTTTTTGTCAAAGCCACAGGGAGCCACTGGAGAAGAGCCGCATGTGGCTCCTGAGCCAAAGGTTGCCGACTCCTAAGATAGCCAATTTATACCCTTTTTCCATTGTCACTCTTGGCCATGCCGCTCCAATTTGTGTTTCCAATGTCAGTTTAGACGTGCCATGCCACACCAAGCTGCACCAGAGATGGACCTTCTGAGAAGTAGGTCCAAAAGCTGGAACACCCGCCCTCAAGCAGGTGGCGGTGATGAAGCCCTACTGTTTTTGTCTGAACAACAGTTTTAAAAACAGCCAAATTCTGACAAGTACTTAATATACAAAGATTTGATTAAGGCAAAGTATTAAATTATAGGCTGTAACCAGCAAATGCCTGGCATGTTTATTTAAGAAATGACTTACACGTTCATCAATTATTAATACTGTCATTAGTTAATTCTCTGTCTGTTGACTAATCAGTAAATTGACTAATCATCTGAGAAGTGCTTGTGCACATAACAAACAGGCCAAGCTCACACTGTGCACAGACATTTCCCCACTCTTCTAATGGCATTCAGTGCCTAATGGCCTTTAAATGGTTGATGAGAAACAAACTGGCCAACCTTTCAGTCAATCAGCACAATTACCTCCCGCCTCCACAACATACTGTCGGGGCTCAAACTGTAAACCACCAATTAAGGTTCATCTAGCACTGAAGTCGTTACCAGGGACTAGACAATGCTCTTGCTTTCCTGTCCATCAAACAGTATATCACTGGGCTGCTCATTAATGTGAATGTGGACCAGCCATTTTTAAGCATGCGGGGTGTCATATGATTTGCTTCTTAACAAAAATGAACAGTTTGGTGAGTGTCAGTGGTCAGGAGAGTGTCATATGTTAGAGCCAGTTTTTGTTAGTCTTTGATAGAAGAACTTAACACAGTTTTATGGCACATTATTGAATATGTCTAAACAGAGGTCAGGAGTCAAGAGCTACATATTGACCCTCAGGCAATTAAAGAAAAAAAGCTAAGCGTTTGTCTAGCGATATGGCCATTGGTAATCAATAGTGTTGTTGTACCATTGGCGGATTTGTCAAAATCAACTACTGTTCTAGTTTGTTTGTGGAGCCCAGGTAGCCATTTTGTCTGTTTGCTTTGCTTAGCTTAATGTAACTTAAAGAACAGGCTCCCTTTTTCATGTCTGTTTTAAAATAATATTCAGGAATTCATATGAACACTGGAACAGGCTTTGCTTGATTTACCGTAAAACTTCAATTAGTAGTCCAGGGATTTTAAAAAGCAGCATTCTGTGGGACTGAAAAATTAAGCCAAAAAAGTCCAATGGCCACTTGAGGCTGGCTCTAAAAGCGAGTCAATCCCCATAGACACCCATGTTAAAATACTCAACTGTACAGCACAAATAAACATGTTTACAGCCTAGTACAAAAAAAAAAAATAGTTTGGGTCTGTACAGCCAATTTCAAACTTCGTGACAACTGTAGGGGGTGTGTGAATTTTTATGCAACTCACTCATTCAAATTTTCGTAAGGTTTAAAATTATGCATAATAAAATGCAGTGCTGCTTAAAGTAACAGGCTTTCTGCGAGGACTCACAGTCCGAGTCAGATCCACCCCTTGCCAGTTCACAGCAACCCCTCTCTTCCAAATTTGGTCACCTTGAGTCACTTTTGGCTCCAAAAATCCACGACAGCTATGGCCAAAATGCTGAACTCAAAGCTTCAAAATGGGAGTTAACAAACCAGTGGCTATACTCATTATTTTTTTTATACTCCATGGATTTTAACCACACAGAGGGAGAGCCATATGTCAAGTCAATACAAGGATAGATACAAACGACTTTCTTGCTTTGAAGCTCTAATGCTGCTGGAAATGGCAACTAGTCTGATTGGCTTAAGGTGAAGTCCAGCTGTGTTGATAAATACCAATGACTGCATATTAAGATAGACAGCATGACAGCTTCCCAAAACATCTAGGTGGCTGCAGTATACTGTAGGTCATAAACCCCATTCACTCCAAATTAGCATTGGTTTCTGTCATTTTGGGTAGTTATTATCATGCTGATGTACGTTTTTTTCTGAATGGTTTGATTGTAATTAAAAGATATTTGACGCAATACAAAAGGGGTTTGACGGCATATTGGTATGCCTTCAATCAATGGCGCTGCTCAGATTGGGTCAGAGGAATGTTTGGGCCAGAACTCAATACATCAGCTCCACTTCCCAACTGCTAATGCGCAAACTCTGACTCCAAACGATGAGGATGGCAGCCGCCCTATCTGGGATATCAGGCTTCATTTTTGTACAGTGGGAAGAAGAGGAGACATGTCGTCCATCTTTATGTACAGTCTGTGATAAATACTGTAAAACAAGGACAGCCTGCTGTGGCTTTTCTACAGTTATATTGTAAAGTTTCATATTATTTAGAGATAAACGAGAAGAGTACCATTAAGATACATGAGGAAAATGATCTAATTAAGAGCAACATAGAGTGCTGTTGCTTCTGTTGTAATGTAGCTCAAAGGCAGAAGGAACATTGGTCATCACGGAGATGTGTATCTTTAGAATAGCTATATGCTTGTCCCACAGCAACAGCAGCAATTTTCTCTCAATGTTAAGTCTTTATATGTCAGTTGGTATTTGATTATATGCTGATCTCAAGCACTGATCTTGGGAGAGTGTTTGTACGTGTGTGTGTTACTCCTCTATCAGGAGGCTGCTGATAGGGGAATGGAGAGTGGGCGTGAGGCAAAGTCGGCTGTCATTTTGTGGAAAATTGCAAAACAGCTGTTCGAGACATATGTGGAGTTTCCATGGCAACCAGATAGGACCTGGTAGCAAAGTGGAAAGAGGGAGAGGGGAAGAGAGGACAAGAGAGACAGAGAAACCTAAATAAGGTATAGATTGATGGAACGACATGTGGCAGGAACTACAATTCAGCCAAACTGCAGCTCAAAGTTAATTAGTACTTTTCAGATCTCGGATGACTCACCTGCTCGCCTCGAAATCGTTACCGTCATTCAGACTGACAGATATTCTGTCCTTAACCTGTCTTTGTGTTACGCAACACCTGAATACAGCTCTCTTTGTTCAGAATATTGCAAAGTAAGTACACTTGACACATAGAAAGAGCACTTCTCGCCTGAAAACATTTAGATATACTTTTTGCCTGCAGCAAGAAATAATATCACAAACCTCCACAGCAGGCCATGTAAGTGATACGAATATAACTCGCTGTTGAACTTGAACTTGTTGAAGTAGATATGATGTATGTGCAGCTGAATGAGCATGCTCTGTAGACACAGTACAAGATTAAATGTACTTTTCTTCAGCTGCTTTTTTTGATTCTTTGTCTCTTCTTTATCTTACTGGACCGTGATGTTCCATGAATTTAATAAAATCTCTGTAATGTATCCTCCATAATGTGCCACTTAACAGCAGTATTGCCAATTTTCTTCATCTAGCGAGCAGACATATTCTCCCCATGTACATCATCATTCCTTGGCAGTCCCGTATGAGATTCTGTTCAAATCCCTCATCCTTATAAATGCTCCTGTCTCTTTGGTCCTTATCACACAGTCATGGTCACGAGAGGCACCGTCTCACCTCACTGCCCCATGTTTCTGAAATGAGCTTTGACATTCTTCCATGATTTCTTTCCAGATGAAAAAAAAATACTTGTACAGTCTTCCAATAATTCTTAACTCTAAATGCAGATTATCGTGTGATGGGTTCTGTAAAATGGAATAGGCGTCTTCTGCCCACTTGTGCAGAAATTAGATGATTTCATGGATTTCAGGTGTTAAAGTCTCTGCAACAAAGCCATACATTTACAGCAAACACACCAGGGTGTTAATGCATTTTCACGAGATAACATTTGCCAAAGTATTTCAAGAACTGATCTGAAAAACCCTTGAAGAAATGCTAACTCAAAACATTGTACAAATAGCTTCAGTGATTAGGGAAATCATTATAAAACAGTATTATGGCTGCAACTAATGATTACTATCATTATAAAATAATCATTTCGTCAATAAAATGTCAGAAAACAGTGAACATGCCCTGTTAGATTTCTAAGAGCCCAAGGAGACGTCTTAATGTTATGTTTTATGCAACCTACAGTCCAAAAATTCAAAGCTATTCAGACTACTGTCATGTATGACATAGAAAACCATTAATATTTCACATTTAAGGTCTTATTTATGCTTGTCAGAGTGGGACACATGTAGAGCCTTCTATTCACTCTGCTTTCAATTCATCTGTATTCATGGAGGTTTTCTTAAGCCCCTTTTATACTGCCAGATTTTCCGCGAATGTTGGGCCGATTTGCCGGCAAGCTGCGAGTGTTCAGATACACAGAGCCGGATTGGCGAGTTGATCTGAGGTGCCCAATTTTCCGCCTCGTAGGGTAGACATATTGACAAAGGCAGCCTTCCGCAACGGGAGAGGCTGTTGAAGACTTGTGGGAGGAGCTGTTGACGATGCCGTACGTGCGAGCCACTGGCAGTGGATAAACAGGAAACAGCTGATAGCAGGAATTAGCGAGCAGCTAGTAGCAAGAGGGAAACACAAACGTGACAGACACTGTAAAGATGAGCAACTGGGGAGACAAAGAATTGCGTGCCCTCCTTGCCCTCGCAAACGAAGAGGCCATTAACCGTCAGATGACGGGGGCGGTGAAGAACGGGCCGACCTACGAGAGAATCGCAGAAGGACTGACCAGCCACAGCTTCCCTCCCATGTCACTGTTTACGTCACGCTGAGCCACACATTTTGTTACTTGCTCACGCCTCCCATTGCCCCGATAAAGGCACATTCTGTATAAACGAAAGTAGGTAGGCGGCATTCTGCCGCACTCCCCGATTTTGTTTTTATACTGCCAATGCTGAAAGAAGACCAATTGGGCTTTCCTGCAAATTTGCACAATTCCTATCTAAAAAGGGCTTTAGAGTTTATGGATACGGACAAAATGAAGCAGTACCACCAAAGATCACGGGGGCAGTTTAATGTAGTTCAAGCGAGATACAATCATGGGAGACGATGAAGACATTTAAAACTTGGCTAATCGGAAAGAATCAGTGATATAGTGAAAATAGTTTTCCGTCCACATGTCGCAATATATTTAATGCCGTCACAGTCTCACGCCATCTACAAGCATGATGTGATCTTGCCAAGTGGGACATGGTCCTGGATCAACATCCTACATCCTGTTCATGGACCAACTTTGTAATCAACCAATCATGGCCCTCTTGCATCATCAGTGTGCTGCTCCTGTGCTTCTTTCAAAATTCCTTTGTGCTTCTTCGGAGCTAAGCTAGCTTTCCAAATTGAAGTAAATACAATTAAACAAAATCCTCAGTAACGCTGAACAAAAGCCTTATAAGTTAAAGCAGGGTTAGCAAGTTAGCTTGCTAACTGGGCTGGCCATGCTAACAAGTGAGCTTGCAGGCAGACAAGAATACTGCCGAATTAGCTTGTCCTGTCCTACTTGGCAAAATCACGCCGCGCCAATCTACAACACTGCCCCTGTTCAAAGACACACTACCACGACTCCCTCCACAGTCGCCTCATTTGTTGTTGTATGAGATTTTTGACTCTGCCCTCTAGTGCCATCTATTGGATGTATATATACCACATAAAAGATGCATAAAGTATGAGGGAAGTGAAGTTTACAACATTTGCAACGGACGTAAATGTCTATACAGGGAGTATAATGAGTCTTAAGAAGCATGAAACCAGCAAATGTTTGGCCGTTTTGCTTTACAAATGACTGACACTATTAATTAATATTCTTTTAATTGACTAAACAATGAATAAACTAATCCTTGCAGCTCTAAACAGTATAACTGTACAATAATAAGATTATTTTGAGCTCCAACAATGAAACCACTTGGCAGCACTGCATTGTAGTACACTGCATATTGTGCATTGTATTGTTGTACTGTAGCTGTACTGTTCTTTTCAGGCCAGCAATCATTGTATAACCTTGTGAGTATCTTAATACTGAAATGACACTCTTCCTCTGGCCTACAGACTGAGAAGGAAAATGCTGTTGCCTGTTTGTGAGCAGCAGTAGAGAGAAACACTCCAGGGATTGCAAATAAGTGAATGTGTTTTAATCCATTTTCTCTGCTGGCCATATTTAGGAAATAAGTGTCATTACACTCTTCTCTTCCCTCTTGGTTTTAATGTTAATTGAAATACTCAAACGCAGAAGGAACACATTGAAATTGAATTTAGCTTCAAACTGGGCAGGGTAGACCTCTGTGAGAAAATGAGTTCACAAAGTGCTTTTATTTTTCATGCTCTCCTACATCTTTTGCTCCCTCATATAAAAGATGCCCTGATGAGTCACCGAGTGAACCAAAGGTTTAATATTAGAGGCTGAGATAAACACCACTGCCAGTGAAAAGTTTCAATATGCTGCCAGATGACGCAGTTGACATTAAAGAGATCCCACAGTATCAGGCAGAGTCTTAAGGTTTTAAATTGGATTCCAGTGAAAGATATCATGACATCTTTCTCTCCCTCCTCTGTGGGCCTAGGCCCCGTTATGTCAAAAACATGACAGGTGTTTGACGTGCCTTTAATCCCAGCATGCTCTATTGCAGAGAGATATCAATGTATTCTTCTGACATCCATATTCACCTATTTCTCCATCTCTCCTGGAGGAAGGGAACTCTGGTTTGCGATTTCTTATCTGGGGGGATTTTAAATATATAAATATATATATCTAAAACTTAAAGTGGCTTGCAGTAATGGTGTGACATGTTTTCTCTACTGAACAGGACACCTGGGTGTTGGATCAATGTGAGGTGGTGATGGCAAGCTGACTGATAAATAAAAGACTGGCAACATGTCTGTTTCCCATCACAGAGAAAAAATCACCAGCACTCTGAGTGGTTCACTGATTTTTAACTTCAGCTGAGGTGCCATCCAGCACATCCATTACAATTTCCACTTCAACAGAGAATATGATTTCCTTTGAAAGACACACAACTTAAGAAAATATAGAGAAGGACACAGTTAAGCATATGCCTTAATCTCCATGAAACTATCTTCACACTTGATTGCAAATAATGAAATTTGATCTTTATATGATCTATGATCATTTAAATATGGATCTTGGTTGAAGACTGACAACTAATGCTATGTTCAGAGCACACGATAGCAGCTCAATTTTAGCCAACCTTGCTGTTATAGGGTGTCAGCTCAAAGAAGGGACTGACAGTGGGTGTTGGTTGTGTCAGTTGATCATTTCACCTGTGTAGTGTGTCATAGTAGACACCTGACAGTTTCCTGGCAGAAAGAATAGCATGAGCATGACTCAGAATTTGACCAACAGGATCTAAAAGCCCACTTCACTGACGTCCTAGTAGGTTACTTCAATTCGCAGCTTCGCCTGGATCATGCCGACTACTACTGCTGTTATTACTGTCATACTTCTACTTTTACTATACACATATGATTATTATCGTCATACATGTACTGTCATATATTAATATATACTTATATATGCTATTAAAATACTATCATTATTATAATATTACTACTATTGTCATTACTGTCTGCCCTGCATCTCTCTATCTCTGTCCCGTTAAAGGGTTTTTTGGGGGAAGTTTTTCCTTATCCGATGTGAGGGTCAAAGGACGCAGGAATGTCGTACGCTATAAAGCCCTCTGAGGGAAATTGCGATTTGTGATTTTGGGCTTCATAAATAAAACTGAATTGAATTCAACGATGTCGAAGCAAAACAAGAACAAAGTGAAAGATAACTTAAACTAACATAGTGACCATCGCAATGGACAAAAACATGTGTAGTCTCATGGTAAATGGAGCACTTTTCTCGTCTTAAGACCACTCAAAGTGCTTTTACACTACTGAGCCATATTCACACACACACACACATTCATACACTGGTGGCCGAGGCTACCAAACAAGGTGCCACCTGCTATTCAGTAACCACTCACACACTTACACACCATGGAACAGCCATTGGGAGCAATTTGGGGTTCAGTATCTTGCCCAGGATACTTTGACATGCAGACTGGAGGAGCCAGGGATCGAACCCCCCCCCCCCCCCCCATCTTCCGATTGGTGGAGGACCAACAAATGGCTGAACACTGTGTAACCCTAGACACTGTGTTGTTATTTTAGCAATGTTATGATTCAGGTTTACAAATTGTGTCCAAAGCAGTGCTCGACAACACCACTCAAGACCGAAAGCTATTACCTATAAACTATTACCTTGGCCTGTTTCACTTCCCCACTATGGAGGACTGATTGGAGTCTGTGAGTCCCTGTGCTGTGCCTGCAGGATGGATCCATACACTCGGATCGATAATGGTAGGTCTAACTGATGCTCAAGAGCTGAATCGCAGGTGGGGCTTGATAAAGAAAGGAATGCAAACCACATATGCACACACATACACAAATACAAAGCAATAAATCATAACACTGAAACTAAACAAGTGCAGCAATTTCAGATGATATAACAGCTGTGTTTATCCAAGTGTGATAAATGCATCAGGAGGAATCAGGACGCAAATTCAAGCTGGCTGCAACACTGGATGAGGGTTTGATGTTTTGCTCAAGAACACACATGTGCTGTTGGTGCCTAACCTGTAAAGTCATTACATAATGGGTTTCCAAACCATACATGCAGCCTCACAGTTACTTCCCAGATGTAGTGCTATAACAGTCTGCTTTACGTCTTACATTCACCTGAACTGCTGCTCACCTTCTTTAACCTTTTAAAAATAATTTACATCAGTGTCTAACACTGTGTGTTTCCAGGAATCGTCATCTCAGTAAAAACCACAGATGTCAAAATGTCATATTTAATATCATTATTCCACTGAAAAGGGAAGACATTATAAAAATAGACTGCAGGTTCCATAGCTACAGGGCAACAGCTGCTGCCGTTCCACTTGTGTCTTGCTTTGATGAAGTTAAGAGATTGGTTTGGGAAAAGCAATTTCACCAAATGTCAAAACGCAACTGAGCCAGATGTTTGCATATGACAGATAGGAATGGAGAATGGAGATGAGGTATAGAATGCTCCTATCTAAATATAGCGCTGCATGCTGTTGGTACGTTTTTCACCTTAACCCCACAATATAGTCCCTAACTAGATGCTTCCTTTCGGCTGCCTTTCATTTTCTTTGGCTCTCCAATTTTTCATTTTCCCACCATGTTCACCCGTTCCTTTGTTCTCTGGCCCGCTTCCCTTTATCTCGTTCTCCTTCATTTTATTTCCTGTACAATGCGATAGATAAGAAAAAAAATCCTTGTGTGACTGTATGTGTGTGATATCTCAGATTACCTTGCTGCCTTGTCAGCAGACTGAGTTTCTGCACTATCTGAGAATCTAATTCTCAAGCCAGCTCACTGAAAACAGGCTTTAATTAGACAGGACATAACAAGGGTTCACTAAATCTCTCTCACTCCATTTCCTTCTCAGCCGCTCTGTTTCTTTGTTTTCTTTTCTCTGGGTCTAATTTGGATAATCTCTCTCTTTCTCTCTTGCGCGCTCACAAGTTCTTAAAAACAATAATGAGTCACCAAAACGTTTTTCCATCAATGTTTGCATTAATTATCACCATATGGGGGACACGAACCTGAAAATTGAAAGCTAATCAAGTCGAGGCGTGAACAGTTCATTCAAGATAACAGCAATGTTAAAGATATTGTCTATCATCTAACTGACGCTCATTTCTATTGGCCTCTTACGATGCTTCGACACACTCCATCTGACTCATTTCACACTCCAAATCTCATCTCGTGGAGCGCTTAAATGGTAATACTGAGAGCATAAAATAATCAAGAAAGCATCATATTTTTCTGGTAGTCATATCTGACACAGATATAATGAAACTACTTGCATCATAAAGACAAAATCAGCACTCACCCTTTTAATATTTCAGTCGATGTCTGCTTTCCAGGCAAGAGACTGAGGTATCTTGGCATTGTCAATGAGTCAAATGTAAATCCCTCATTCCTTTACCCCTAACCATCACATTAACCCCTGGGCTCTCACTGCAACAAGTGTATTTACACAATCCCTCCTCTCATAAAATACTTCAGTAGTAAGGGGGAAAGATTCAGAAATGTTCTCACATTACTCTGGGGAAAGTCCAAGCCTGAGGCAAATTCTATCACTCTGTACAAAAAGAGGAAGAGTGCTAACTTAAGCAGCAACAGTGAGGAAATACTGGTATTACTCAGCTCACCAGGACCAGCGAGGAACGCTCAATGACTATTGTCAAGATGCAGCAAGTGCTGATCAAGTGTTACAAAGTGTTACCTCAAAGTGTTTAGGACGGATCCACAAGGTCTCATGCAGGGAAAGACACTGTAATACAGACAGGAACCACACAGGCCAAGCAGTCACATGACTCGAGGAGTCTGACAGAAGTGAATCTGTCACCCATGCAGGGACTGCGGTCAGGGGGCCTTTCCATAGCAATGCAAGCGTAAGCCTGGTACCAGTTCAGTGCCACGGCGGCGCCTGGTCGCTAGGTAGGCATTAGACGGAGGGGTAGCAGATCTGATTCATTCCAGGCCAAGAAACCCTGGTTTCTGTCTGGCTGTTGCAATGCCACACCAGCTGCTCCCACAGACCCCAGCTGAACCTCATTGGCAGCCAGAGAGCAGAGATTAACACAGTGACCTGCAAAGACTGCTGGTAGGACTGACACAGATACGCCCGGACAGCTGGATAAATGACTGGCAAATGACTGGCACGGCCAAAAAGAAAGGTTGGACATGAAAAATCAATGCCCTTTAGAGCAAAGTGTGAGGACCGAGTTCATCAACTATCTGATCTCACAAACACAGCCTGAGTACCTGTGTGTCCAGAGTCATAGCAAAGGATCAGCAAATCACGGTTTTCATTTTGTTTTCAATGCTCCAATGCATCCATGTTGATTATTTTCAATGTCATCTGCATTTATAGAAAACAAAACTATTCGAGCATACTCAGTATTAGCAAGCTCGCATTTGTTTGAGATAAACGACTGAATGGTTGAAACAATGCCCAGTATGTATTGTCCCTGGGCTAATATTTTAACATGATTATGTTTGTTTTGATGCATTCTTGTGTGTTTGTGTTACAAATGTGAAAGCACACATGAAACTGTGGACCGACCAAAAAGCTGTGTCATATGCTCTCTTGTTTGTTTTGGCATTTGTTTATCTTTGAAGAGCATTTCAAATCCCCTTGTCACGGACACAGAACAGTGCAGACTCTGTTATCTAAGGTCCAACAAAAAGTGACTGCCTCTGTTACAGCATTTTGTCCTTGAGAGCAGTTTGTATCAGGATAAAAGCTTTGCTCCGTTCTCCTCAGTCAAGTGGACAGCTTCCAACAGAACAAATTATGTGACCTGCAGTCAGAAGCACTGTTTTGGCCCATTTGGTTGTGTGTGTGTGTGTGTGTGTGTGTGTGTGTCAGGCTACACCAACACCAACACATTCTGGTTTTAAAACATAAAACTACTACTCCGGCATTCTGGGACCTCAAAAACAGACCTCTGAAAACACTGCTGACCCCATTTTTGATTGAAAACTCTGGAGTTGCGTTTTATTGTGGCTGGCTGGAAAGAAAGATTTTTGTAAACACGAACGCACACACCCAGATTCACTTCCTGATTTGGTCTTACCAGTCACCAAGTGTCAAGCCAAAACATTATAGCTAAGCTTACAAATCTTTTCTGATTTCAGACATTTTCAGATATGTAAGTGCAGACGGAGATTGTTCCTGAAACGGCGCTAAAAACTTGTGTGTATGGAGATCGTTTTCATCTAAAACAAAAATGTAGACAGTGCGTGAGATAAGTGAGCCAGCACTGCAAATCTAGTAGCCAGATCACACCCTAAAAACTGTGTACACATCCACACACTACTACCTTTTTCACTAAACCATAAACAGACACACATCCTCATACATGCACCAACCTTCTTTGTCGTCATGGCGAATGATAGCATCCTGTATGACATCAGCCAGGCCGAAGCGGACGCGATGCTTCTTGCGGTGTGCGGGCGGGGCTCGAACCTTGACTCCACCTTGCTGGCGCTGAAGGCTCTTTTCCCTCTCGTAGTACGCCCTTATTTGGTCACAGCGCATCCTCCTGACCAGCCGCTGGCGCTGGCCAATGGGGAGAGACTCCAGCAGACACTGGTCTATCTCCATGTTCTGACGAAAGACATTACATAGCTGGAAACAACCTGGTGAGGAAAAGAGGCAGAGACTGAGTTAATGCGACAGTATCAAACTGAGGAGGAAGGCTAGGCTTTCAGCTTCATCTCCACCATCTCCAAATGTGTTATTGTTTTCGTGTTCGTGCATTTACGTTTTGCATGTCTCTGTGTGGACACTCATTTAGCACATTTGTTGTAAAGGATATTTGCTGTGTGTGTTGAGCCGTGGGGTTGGGAGAAACATCACAGCATTTTGTGTCCCATCTCTCCTGTCCCAGTGATTCTCCTGACTCCGCATAATCTCTCTGCCTCTCAGTGGAACTTAGCCAAACAGATCTCATCCCAGGCAGCTGCTAAACCTATTATGGTTTGCTTGGATGATTAGGATGAATAGTGCTTGTGCAGTAGGTGGGCTCAGAGTGAGATCCACTAAGTGCGCTCAGGTAAAAATCAAGAGACACGCATACAAAAAAACCCACATTACATAAGGTAGGTTTTGAGGAAACATATGTGCGTCAATCTGGCATTGGTAGCATTGATAATTTGACAAATTCAGGTCACAGCCACCACCAGAGGACAAGTAAAATATGAGAGAAAGGATGTCTTTGCAGAAATAGGGGCAGTTTTTCTTTCTGACTCACCAGCTTATCCCTCTTCAGCCCAGATGTCTCTATATCTCATTCCTCCTTTTATCAAACTTTGTTGCTCTCTTCTCTTTTGGGCCCATTTTGTTTTAAGTATCCCCCCTCTGGAGCATATTTGTCTTTCCACTGATCTCCAGTGTCTATGTCTCTACTCCACACCTCTCTTTCTATTAGGGTGATGGAGCGCACATCTGCCTACTAAAATATTTGGCTTCGCAAGGGCACAGAGGGTTGCTAGAAAAACTCCAGCTGCTGAACCAAGTGCACTACCTAGGATATGAGATCTCACAAATGGACAACTGGCAAAGATAGATTTCAAGCAGTGATGTTAAGCCTTAAACAAGTGATAAAAAAAGAGTTGTTCTTTTTTGGGTGCAGAGACTACTGCAGGCAGTGGGCCTGCGAATATGCTGAAGTGGCACATGCGACAATACTGACTGTACATGACTCAGTGACTTGGACTCTTGATGCTACGGACTCTTTTGTGAAGCTGAAGGACACTTACAGTAAGCTTCTGCCCTTATCTGTCTGTCTGAGACATAAAGCGCTTGTCAGCTGAGCAGCATTTGACTTTTCAGCATAGAATGAAACCCTAAACATGTTTCCTCAGCAGAGCATGTGATTCTCATCTGACTTGTTTTCCAGTCATTGACAAACATCATGTAAGTTAAATATGACCTGTTTTCAGTCTCCAGTTTCCAGATGAACAGTGAGCATAGAGTACAGTACTCAATACTAAAAACGAAAAACTAATGTTTTATACAAGTTTAATTTCACATGAAAATGACAATCTCAATGCTTAAAGCTGTAATTGGTAACGTTTATATAAACAACTTTCTGTCACATTTTCTGAAAATGTCACTATATCAACAAGGCAGTACATGAGATAGATAATCTGTGGAAAAAATCATGTTCTTCCTTTTCCTAGTGCTTCTAATGCCATTTGTAATAATCCAGCACATGAGCACAAATGCCCCTTTTCGACAGTCATGGGCTGGCTTGGCTTGGTTTGGTTTGGTTTGGGCCGTTAGCACAACAGGGATACCTCCTTTAAGGTGTGTCTTTAATTGATGATGGCTTGTCTTGAGTGATGATGTTTAAAAGCAGAGTGCCGATCCATGGCTAAAGTCCCCTGTAATTATAGCTGCATGTGTTTTTCCACAGCAGGGCAGGTAAAAGAAGTTTACCTGTTGGAGGTGAGCTGTTTGCAGAGGTGCAGTAAGAGCCTGTTGTCTGCAGCTCTTCATCAACATCTCACTTTCCTCCCTGCCATATAATCAGACTAGTCTTAACTGAAGAAAAGCTGCTTACAAAACTCCGCTATTTCAGTAATAACACATTTCATTTCCATTTCCATTTCCATTTCCAGCAGCGACTTCACACAACTTCTTATACGGCTGACAGCAAACATGAAACAGTAAAATAAAGCAGATATCTAAAGTACAAACATGTTGCAGGAAAGAAACTAAACTCCCAACCACAGAGATTCAGTTAAAAGCTATAAAAGTACTGAGAGACTTTTAAAAATGGCTGTCTCTCTGGTCTCCTGCAGACAGAGGTGAGTCGAGTCTTGCAACACAGATGCTTGTTTAGAGGGGAGAAGCGGTGTCGTTGGGGGTTGGCTGCAGTCGGTGAGACATCATCGCTAACTGCTCGAGGGGAGGTGGCCCTGCTTTTGGACCTACTACAGAGAAGGTCCATCTCCGGCGTGGCTTGGGATGGCATGGCCATGGCCTATTTCTTGCCTCAGATGTTGTCAGAAACAATAGTGTATGGTTTAGCTGTAAAATAAGAAAGTCTGTGACCTGACCGCATAGTTAAAAAGGGTCTAGCGAAAACCAAGCACTGCCAACTGGATCGGTCACAAACTTTCTCATTTTAAACAGTGCAGCTAACAACAGCTAAACAGTACACTAAAACTTGTTTGTGAAAACATTCTCAGTTCACGAGAAGTGATTGACATGATTGACAACTGTGTTAGAGACTCCTCTGCTCTGATCAGTTGTATTTTGTAACAGCCATGGTTCATTCTAGCAAATCCCATTAGAAGCACAAGAAGTGAAAGGAGGAACCAGATTTTTTCACAGACTATCTGTCTCATGTAAAACTGTGTGGATGTAGTGACAGCTTCAGCAAATATAACAAAAGGGTATTTTTCATAAAAGTTAGCAACTGTAGCTTTAATCTTTCGTTCCTTTCACATGAATGGGACGCCTTTGAAGTACCACATTGCCCCCATGTTTCCCACAGGCCTGTCTGTCTTTCCCTCTCACTGTTTTACCGTCTCTCTTCATCGTTTTGCATAACCACAGAGTGATGTGTCTTTGAACAGTACCAACATCCAAGAGTGAAAAGCAACACAAAAATAAAAGGTGGCCTTAACAGTCCACCAACGGCCATGAGTGGACTGTTTCTACTTTGTGTCTAATTTATACAGTAAACTGCCGTTTCTCAACTGTAGAGGCAGAGGTGTGTTTGGGCTAGATCTGTATCGGGTAGAGACAAAGCCGTCCAGGCAGACAAATGGAGCTACTGCCTCTCTCACATCTACACATTATTTCAAACACCTGCCCCCTCCACCCAGGGTTGGCCACACATACACAAACACACACACACACCTCCTGCACAATACACCAGTGCCATCTGGTCTGGTTAGACATGTAAAAAAGGTTCTTTTGTGTTCAAGTTCCAGACAAGGGGGGGTCATTATTGTACTGTTCATGCCAGGTGTCTGCTTTGACTGTATTTTATTTTCGGAACTTGGCCACACGTTGAGCGGACACACACATACAAACACAAAAACGCACTCAACCTACTGCCTTTTCAAATATCATGCCACTCCATCTCTCCACAGTCCAGCTCCCTCCGTCCCCGGTTATTGCCTCCTTATTCCTCTACTCTCACATATTTCTCCCCCTCAGTCACCCCACTTTGATATGTGACTTGGTGGCTGTGGTGTGTGTTCAGTGTGTGTCCACTGTAGACACCTATAAGAGTGGGTGCACCGATATATGTTGCTCTGATCTATCATACACTGACACATAACTCACTGCAGGCTACAGCACAGAACATCAAGAGCAAAACTCTTCAGCACTGCTGGAACATACTTTATGTACACTACCTTCACACACACACACACACACACACACACACACACACACACACACACAGATGCACACTCTAGATGACTAGCCTTGGCCAGTGTGTCAGTGTAACAGCCAGAGGTAAATATATTGTGAGTGTAAGCCTCAGGGAGTGGAAAACTGCTGTGGAAAACTGAGTAAAAACTGAGGAGCTAAGGCTGCAACTACTGAGCTAAGGCTGTAACTACTGATTCTTTTCATTGTCAGTTAATCAGACAATTATTTTTTTGATTAATCGATCTGTCAGTCAGTCTATAAAATATTTTTGCTGACAAATGGTTATTTCACCTCTGAACAGAACCCTTACTGAAAAAAAAAAACAACTGGCGCTGGCGCTGGCACTGGCAGGGCTACAAGCACAGGGATGAGAAATTGTCACATCATTTTTCATATTTGTCTTGACTGAAGGGAGAGATTTGCCACACCAAAAAAAGAAATCACCACGGCTGCAGATTTCATTCTGTTTCTTTCTTCTTTTGAACACTTAGGTAGCAGCATGAGTGACAGTAAGAAGCGGAGATCATAAAACACACTAGATCTCACTGATTCACCACACAAAATGTTTATATGGTGAAAGTGTCTGTCTTTATCTCTCCCTTGCCTTTGTGACTGTCATCTCATCCTTGGTTTGGTCACATTCTTCATGCACTCTGTCAACCCTTGTATGTGCAACTATACAGGCATTCAAGGCTACAGTCATATGAAGCCATAAACTCCCTGCACATGACAAGACGTCACATATCATGGCAGCATATTGATACAGACATGACTCACACATTAGATATTAAAGGTCCAGCATGTAGGATATGGGGGCATGTATCAGTAAAAATGTTTATATTTATAACTGTTTTCATTAGTTTATAATCACCTGAAAATAAGAATAGTTATGTTTTCGTTCCCTCAGAATGAGCCGTTTATATCCTACATACGGAGCAGGTCCTCTTCCACAGAGTCGGTCATGTTGCTCTACAGTAGCCCAGGGCAGACAAACCAAAACCTGGCTCTAGATAAGGCAATTGTTGCTTTTGTGTTTGCCATTGTAGTTCTATGACACGCTTGGCACATGGAGAAAGTTCAAGTTCTGCAACCTCACTACTAGATGCCATTAAATTCTTCACACTGGACCTTTAATGTATAGCTTGTAGTAGATGGGTGTCCATTAAACTAAAAGAATATATCAAGAACAACAGGACACTGATTTGAAATAACAATTTGTTAGCAAAGATATTTACATTAGGTGATAAGAATTCACTTATCTAAATAAATAATGAGGTAAGCTCAGTATGAGGATCACTTTAAGTGCACAGCCGTTCACACGTGGCGCTAAATGTTGTGATATGCTGCTACTATAAAACCTGTCCCTTATGAGTCGTCATAACCTGCTGTGTGTTGCTATATGTAACGTGGCTGAATGTGTTGTTAATATAAAATTATTGGTTGGCATATGTGAGCATTCCCAGGAGCATTTCTTTGTCTTTCTTCTATAGATGGAAACATCAAATATGGCCAGCGCTGACAGCGGAGATCAATAAGATTTTGCCCTCAGTCAATAAATACTTGAATTTCCATTTTTCAAATGAAAACAGTATGCAAATTAAATTTTCAGCAACCTAGCTGATGGAAACACACACCACTCCTTTTTAAATTCAACATTTGCAAAAACTATGACATAATGTCTGCAGTGGCATTTGCTACCGGGTGATAAATGGCTCTGGATAGGCAGATGAAAAGTGAATGAGAGAGGGAAGGACAGTGAGTCTAATGGGAAACAGGGCTGAATGAATCTGAGAGAGATGGAGTGAGTGGAGAGATGGAAAGAGGGGGGGGGGGGGGGGGTGAGAAGGATAGAGAGCAGTAGCTTTCTTCTGCTGCCATCCCATCACCAGGCTATCAGTTATTGATTGAATGTGGAAACATGCCATGCAGGCTCCAGCTAATAACACTGACAGCACTGCAGGAGCTTGTAAATCAGAAAACACAACACACACAGGCTGCAAACTGGAGACACCATACATGTGCAGGATGTAGATAGATGTATGTAGTGGGAGGAGATTTGGGGGTGAGACAGGTAGGGTTCTCAGAGTCAAGGAGACACTATATGACAGCCTTCATCACCCATGTGACAGAATTTACTTATTTCTCCTCTTTTACCTCCCTTCTTCCTTCCTTCCTCGCCATCACCACTCTAATATCAGCATCACGCTCCCTCATTCCTCCCCGAGTCTGCTCATCATTCTTCGCACCACTTGGCCGCATTCTTCACATGTCACTCATCCCGTCCTCACCTCCTTCCCATTTCCCAATCCTGCCATTCCCTCCCCTCTCTGCACCGCTCCTCTAAATCACCCTCAGTTTCTCTCCATCTGTCCTTCTCCCTCTGAAATGACTTTCTCTCTCTGTCAGTCTGTCGCTGTGTTATGAATATGCCAGACGCTCATGGGATCTGCGTCTCTGTGGCTCCATTTCATCTTTCTTTCCCTTGTGCCGGTACCTGCCGCATTCACCGGTCAACTTCACACATCTGCAGCAGCTCTCTGCAGCAAGCTCACACACCCACTTACTGCGCACACACACATACACACACACACACACACACACACATACACAAAGGGACAGATACATATTTGAAGCTTAGGTTGTGCTGCTGTGCTGGCAGCTGGTGACCAGAATTCACAAGGATGTAAACTTATACAGTATATGACACCCTACATATATAGTAAGTGCTGATACGACAGGCACGCATCCATGGCTGAGGCACATGTAAGTATACTTGCATGCACAGAAAGAGGTGGTGAATGGCTACTTACAGCATTTGATGAAATGGTAGTGAGACATTTTCTAAGTCAGACAGTCCGCGGTCAGGTAGAAAGGATGGCAAGCAGGCAGAAAGGTAAGCAGGAGTCAGTAAGTGAAGCAGGCAGGCAGACAGTAGGCAGCTACAGGTTCCAGCAAAAACTAACTAATGCAGAGCTCGTAACCCGGCAGGATGCATTATTAATCGGGCTCCCTGCATGCTATCCAAACTCCGTTCCCCTGTCTGCATTATTCACCAGCAGCAGCTCCGGTTGCAGCCCATGCAGCATCTACCATGTCACTCATCCCGTCCTCACCTCCTTCCCATTTCCCAATCCTGCCATTCCCTCCCCTCTCTGCACCGCTCCTCTAAATCACCCTCAGTTTCTCTCCATCTGTCCTTCTCCTCTGAAATGACTTCTCTCTCTGTCAGTCTGTCGCTGTGTTATGAATATGCCAGACGCTCATGGGATCTGCGTCTCTGTGGCTCCATTTCATCTTTCTTTCCCTTGTGCGGTACGTCAACTTCACACATCTGCAGCAGCTCTCTGCAGCAAGCTCACACACCCACTTACTGACACACACACACACATACACAAAGGGACAGATACATATTTGAAGCTTAGGTTGTGCTGCTGTGCTGACAGCTGGTGACCAGAATTCACAAGGATGTAAACTTATACAGTATATGACACCCTACATATATAGTAAGTGCTGATACGACAGGCACGCATCCATGGCTGAGGCACATGTAAGTATACTTGCATGCACAGAAAGAGGTGGTGAATGGCTACTTACAGCATTTGATGAAATGGTAGTGAGACATTTTCTAAGTCAGACAGTCCGCCGGTCAGGTAGAAAGGATGGCAAGCAGGCAGAAAGGTAAGCAGGGAGTCAGTAAGTGAAGCAGGCAGGCAGACAGTAGGCAGCTACAGGTTCCAGCAAAAACTAACTAATGCAGAGCTCGTAACCCGGCAGGATGCATTATTAATCGGGCTCCCTGCATGCTATCCAAACTCCGTTCCCCTGTCTGCATTATTCACCAGCAGCAGCTCCGGTTGCAGCCCATGCAGCATCTACATGCACACAGACCTCGACTCTCTCTCACACACACACACACTCACACACACTCACACAGACATTCACTCCCTCTATCAGCCCGTCGGCAAGGGGAGCTGCGGCTGTTTCTAGCTCTCCTCGCCTACAGCCAGATAACCGCCGCACAACGTCTTCCCAGCCATGACCGACGCACGTGCTCCACTCGCGTCACTGACTGACAGCCGGCTCGGCCCACCTCCCGCTCAACACACCCCCAATGACGCAATGCTCTTCACCTCCTTACACACCCCCCTCTCAGTCTCCTTCTATCACACATACACACACATACGCAGTGACTCATAAGGATGCACACCTCTTTGGACTATCCTCTACCTTCTCAGACAAAAGATAATAAAGAGGGGAGGGGGATTAATTTAATTGCAGCTCCTTATTCTGTAGATTTCGGCGAGAACGAGGGAGGTCATCTGAGAAAACACAATGATAGAGATAGGAATACAAAATTGAGGAAATGCAGATACAGCAGGGGGAGCAAGAGAAAGAAAAATAAGCAAGAGATGGCAAGAGACAGGGAGAGAGGGAGCGTTAAATTGGATAGAAGACTAGCTAAAGAGAGAGAGCAAGAGAAAGAGAAGCTGCTGCAGTGCGGCTTTTGGTGCGGCGGCAGGTTGAGTGCTCATCAACGGGCTTAAACTGGCCACAAATTACCTACACATAAGTACTGTTTACTAGAATGGTTGGGCTTGAGACCAGCACATTCACACACTCTAATATGCGTTTATCATGCTCCAGCACACACACACACCCACAGTGAGTGTTTAGTGACGCAACATGCACTATGTGCTTGCAGTGTCAGTAGGGCAATCTCTATGACTTTGTGCTTTAAGGCTGATTTGCATACATGAATATCAAAGCTTTGCATTAAAATGCAGATTCGCACAAGGCGGGTGAGAAGGTGAGCGCGAACGAAAGGAGGAGAGGGAAAGAAAGAAAGAGAGAGAAGAGGGGAGGAACAGCAGACTAAAGAGAAGAAGATAAAATGAGATAGCAAGAGAGACTGCAGACACACAATGTGGATGAGCGTAAAATAGCTTAACGAGGCGTGCAGTGTGTGACTAAAGCACGCTTGTGACACACATTTTGGCAATCTGTGCCACGGTGCTCACACATCTGCAGGTTATATAGCATGCTGCATATTATATGGGGGTGCAGGGGCGGGTGGGGGGGTTGAGCTGTTATCTCCCATCGCTGTCACACACGGCATTTGGAGATGGGATAAAAGTACGTGAGAAGCAGGTGAGGTTTGTGAGAGTATCGAACGGAGAGCAGCAGCAGAGGAAGCTTGAAAGGGAACGAGAGGAAGATAGAGACCGGGAGATGGATGTGTGTGTAGATGTGTGTGTGTGCGTTAGACTGAATGCTCGAGTAATTCCTGTCATAGGAAATCAGGTCACAGAAGTAGCTCGCTGCATCTTCCGCAAAACACTGCCAGAGCAACTACTCTAACATCTACCTGAGTAGAAAAAGACGGCACATTTGTGCATGTGTGCATGTTGAGTCTGAATGCTTGCAAAGATCCCACTATACCAACCACTAAATAAGTCATCGCTAACACCACTCATGCCATGCACATGCACATACACCAGCCAGATACTGTAGTATTTTTGGTCAAGGATAACACAATGACAACCCCATTAACACTTTACCCCTGACATCCAGATGTCAAGAGAAGATCTACCAGGAAAATGGCGTGCGTTTTCATCCAAATGCCGCGAAACATTAATGGCTCATGTGAAATCGGCGCCTGCAGCGATACACATGTAACATGCTGTATCAGAGGAGCAGTGATGTGTCAGAGCATTCAGGACAAAAGGTAACACGAGGTCTTGATGTGAGACAACCCGCTGCAAGGCAAGTCATCTCTGTTGTGACAGCAACAGGATAATGGGCTGGAGTTTCTTCCTAATACTTTCCTCTCCACAGCTACAATTAGGTCAAGCACCTAGGCAGGGAGGCAAACAGAGTGCACATATAGAGAGGGAAACGGAGACTGAAATATGTGAATCCTTGTTTTACGTAAAAAAAAAAAAAAAGCTGCAATTACTGGTGAATCTGATTTTTAAATACATTTACTCCACTATAGACATGTGTGACACTATACATCCGTGCATGTGTGCATAGTATCTCAGCTAATGCTATGAATTGTAGTTCATACTGTAGCAAATGCTGCAAGGAGAAGGTGCCTCCCTGCTGCCACAGAGCAGTGACAAACTCTCATTATAGCAGCTTTTGTCCCAGAGGAGATGACAAATTACATTCTCTTTGACACCGCTGTCATGCTGCCATCATCACCCTCAGGTGTCAGTCAAAACTATGGCTGTGTTACCACTGCGATCGCTATGGTTACCACCCTGGAGTGTGTGCATATGCTCGCATGCGATCGGTTTCACTGATGCTGATAATGCGGGATGCCTGATGCAGGAAATGTTCCCAATTACGGCAAAGCCAAAGGCGCTCGGAAAGTTTGGGGGTGATGCATTATATATGAAAAGAGATCTCCTCAGATTAATAATTCATCAAATGTGATGTATTTACACAAATAAATATTTATTTATTTTACCAGCCAGATTGAAGATTTTGAATGCTGTTTGCATGTATTGTGGGTTGTTTGATGTTTACGTGTAAATTACGTGGTGTGTGGCTCGTGCTACGTACATGTCCCTATACAAATATACATTAAACGAATAAAGCCTTGTGCACCTGCATCCACAAAATACAGCTTTTTGAGCAAGGAAGCATAGAGCATTTACCTGAATAAGAACCGCTCAAGTCCCAACGGACCAAAAGACCATGTGATTACACTCTCTTGTTAATGAGGAACTCCCCCCTCCCTTCACGAAGACACACACACACACACACACACACACACACACACACACCATTCAGGTTAATCCAGTGCCTTTCTATTCACTATATTACATTATCTCTCTCACCTCCTCCTGTCTCTACCTTCACCCCTTACCTCTCTTTATTTGCACGGCCAAAGTAATTTCCTTGTCCTGCAGCTATCTTCCAGCAGCATTCACACTTATTCAGTTGATTTCACGGACACGGCACTACTGTATATTGCATTGTGTTGCTCCCTACAAGGTTCTCCATTAAATACACAGTGATTCTTTAGAGTTTACTGTGTGTATTGTTTAAACTCTTCAGCAATAGACAGTGCTGTTGTTGTTAGGCTGTGGTGACAGCTTGTGTTTTTGTCACTACATTGGGTTTTATTGTTTTGTTGCCAACTGCACGGTTGTTGTTTTTGTAAATTATGCTGCTGATGAAACACCATGAAATGCCCGTAGTTTATTTCTTTAGGTGAGACTTTATGTGAGATTTTTCTATATTTATTAGGTTTTAACTAATGGAAAATGGAACTGTGAGGCACATTTTTAGGCGATAGGCTGAATCATTACACCACCATAGCATATGTTGTCAAAGTGAATGTTGAGAGTCGTCTCAGACGCAGTTATTTTTATGCCTCTGCACTGTTGACAGCCGTAGCCAGAGGCATTATGTTTTTGGTTGTCCGTCCGATTCTGGTGGATGCAATATCTCAGAAACCCCTGAAGGGAATTTCTTCAAATTCAGCACACACGCCCACTTCAACTCAAGAATGAACGGATTAGAAATTGGTGGCCAGTGGTCAAGGTCACTGTGGATTACAAAACACGTTTTGGGCTATAACTCAAGAATTCATCCACTAATTATATCAATATTTCACACAAATGTTTAATAGAATAAAATTATAAAGTCACTTAAGGCAGAGACATTTAAGCCCTATTCGGATGGGATTAGTTTAACGTGGAGGCGTGGGGCAAAGTAATTATTACCAGGGATTTTAGTACCGTCCGAATGTGCCATGTCTGTAATCATTACGGATAATGTCAGTAAAAATGACAGCGACTTTTACCTGTTGTAAAACAGTCCGGAGAAAATACCTTGGGTAATATTAATCCCGCGCGAACACGATTCTCTGTCAAAATGTATGTAAATATTTCGTCACGTCCTGTTTATAACCTTTTTTTCCGTGTTTACAACTAGTTTTCCGTGTTTTTCCGATGATGGAGGCACTTGAAGAAGCATTCGATGTTGTCGGCAGTCGTGATAGTGGACATTCTTCTAATGATCGCATAGCCCTACGTGGGACACCAATCAAAACGGCACGTCTTATTATTGTTATTTTATTATTATTTTATCCTTCAGCTGATGCTTACAGGAAGCAATGTAGCACGCACATGCTGACAGGGAGGTGACACCAGGGCGCGCACTGAGTCACCATTCCCATCTCTGATAGAATTACAGAGATTTCTTGTCCTGTGCGAATCTGACATTTATATTACAGACATCCTGTAGTAAACTGACATTAGTCCACATCCCTATGTAAAACTAATCCTGCCCGAATAGTACTTTAGACACTGAGTTGCTGACACTAATCTTCAACTGTGCTGATTGTATAGATCCTCTTTGCTGCTGGGTTGAAGATGTGTGTGAAGCATCCATGTTCTACAATTTGTAGCTTCTTTGCAGCAACATCCATATTCAAAGCACTGCCTACTGTCATGGCTACGTATGAGTCTAGAGGGACATGGACGTGAACTGTAGCTGCACTTGACTGGTTCGAGGAGGCGATAATTACAGACGACACCTGAACTGAGTATTTTCAGATTTAAGAGACTTATGATTTATGATTATTATGGCCTCTAATTTCTGTAAGCTGACCCTGCCAGCATTTTTCACCACATGTTTTTAACCACATGATTGTTGTTTTAGAGGATTAGTTCAAACATATGTTAGAATATGTAATGACTGGGTCTTATAGGGAGCTGAGCAGCCATGCATTAACAAGGGTGTTGACAGGCGTTTTCTACACGATGAGTTACACCCTTGCTGTTGGATATTTGCTTGCTACTGAGGAAGAAAGAGATGAAAATGGGTGAGAACAAAATGGATGATAGAAATATTTATGAGCAAGTGCAGCTGAAGTGGTAGTCTAAAAAACAGAACAAATATCCTTTGGCGATGCAAACACAAACATTTCAACGGCTGATTTGAAGGTGTGTCCTGTGTAACTGCTTAAGTGCGTGCTTTGTATCGCAAGTGACTGGAGAACTTGTCAAGTTTGTAAAAAACACACTTTATTTTGAAGTACAGTGAATTTCTGGCACAAGCTTTTATTTTAAAGTGTTGTTTCCTGCTGTAGAGTGAGTAAATAATGGACACCTACTTGACAGAGACAGCAAATTAGCTCCACGACATGGCCAAACACAAGTGTGATGCTGAATATATTAAACTGTGTGGACCTTGAACTAATGACTGAGGAGAAATCTGGACCCTGTGGCTGGACCTGTTGAGAACACGTGCAAGCACAATATACTTTTCTACTTTTGCACTCATATGTTTTTTTCCCATGCAAAGACTGTATATACAAATAAATCTACAGTTCATCTCACTTGTATATTTGTCAGGAATTGTTCTATCACATTAATCAAACTTTGATGAATGACTTTAAAATACTACAAATGCCGTGTTCTTCAAGTGCACAGACCTCTGTGTGACATCTCTTCATAATCTGGGTATCAACCTTTGGGGTGGATTATATTGTAATCCAACCATTTTCCCTCCAAAACAGCAGCTCAGTCCAGGTTTAAACTCAACAGCAGGGATTACTATTTAATATTCATAATACTAGTTAATAGCCTAGCAGCAATATTGGTCAATTCCAAGGTGGGTCTTTGCCTGCATGAGGAGGATTTAAACACTTCTCTGCATAATGCTGCAGAGCACCGAGAAACTCCACTGAATCAAATAAAGGTTTATATACCCTGCTTAAGTCCATATAGATGGTAATTAAAGCTGCATCATGCAGTTTATGACCACTCAGAGGCAGACCAACTCTCAAAAAACTTACAGCAATAAGCTTTGATACAATATGAGTTTAAAAAGTTCTTATGGATAACAAACAACTGCCTACTTATAAACCTAGAGAAGTATTTAAAAATATCTCTCTTCTCCAGCTACAGCTGAGCCTGTCTCAGTCTGTCAGTGCCATTAGCAGCCAACATATTAAATGCATTTGTTGCGAAACATGATGGACAACAGGTGGACAGATTAAGGTAAGCATGCCATCTATGTAAAAACCAGCCATCTGTACAAAGGAGATATCCTCTTGCCAGTGTGACTCAATCTGAGACAGTTGTTAACAAGCCGAGTGTCGCCTTCCACAGCTCACAGGCACTGATCGAACTGGCATGGCTGCAGACGGACACATTTCCTCCTCATGAATCTGCTTTATGGGGCCGACACACAGCAGGTGATGTCCCCTTTGCTCCATTTGTTTCAAATAGAAAGAATATAAACATGTGATAATTGTAAATCCTATTGCTGCAAAGTGACATTATGCTCAGTCTGGTGGAAATGTGTGCACAAAAACACTGTCCAACAGACAGTAGGGGCTGAGTGTTTAACCAACTAAAATGTGTCTGTAGCAGATAGTCAAGCCTGTGAAGCACCATCGGCTGATGTCAATCATTAAGACTGTATTTTATTAAGGGAACTTTATATATGTCTCCTTGCATTAAAATATTTTACATTTCTGTCATGATCCTGGGTTTTTGTTAATATTTTGTTATCTTGTAGACTTAATTTTGGTGTTTTCTGTCTGTGTTCTTCCTTGTTTTGTTATTCATTCATGTTTAATCTGTTTCCTGTTTTATTATGTAGATTCTCTCTCCTCATGTGTCATGTCTGGTTTTACTTCCTGTCTTTGTGTATTTCTGTCACACCTTGCTTCCACAAGTCTCGTTAGTCCTTCCCTGTTCCCTGAGTCTTCCTCTCTCACCTGTTCTGTATTAGTGTTTCGAACCACACCCTCGTTGTAGGCCAATCCCCATTTACCTCCTTTTGCCTGTGTCCACCTCCCTCTGTCTCGTTCTTTTGATTAGTTTTGTGTTTTGTTTTGGATTTCTTCGCTGGTTTATTTCACTGTAGTTTTGGTTCACCTTTCTTTTGGACTTTGTGTTTTGTTGCCTGCCTATTTTGAGGATTTTTTTTTTTAATCAGCATTAAAGCTCGCTTTTTGTTTAACCTTCTGCCTCCTGCTCTGCATTTGGATCCTTGCTGAACTGATTCCTGACACATTTCAGTAGTTTAGCTTCTTTTCTTAAAAAAGTACGAGGCAGCGCAAATTCGCAACAGCTACGACCATGTACGCACATACATTCCCCCATAGGCCCAATGAACACAAACATACACACTAACCTCCTTGAATGCCAAATTTTAGCCTCACAGGGTGAAAACTGTGGCCACCAAAGGGTGGGACAATTTTTGTGAATTGACTAACCAACCAACCAACCAACCGATATTTTACCAGAAAATTACTTTGGAAGTTAAAGTCACCTTTTAGAATATTACCTGAGTAAAAGTCTTACTGTACTTGAGTATGAAAAGGAAGTTAATTTCAATATATCAAATGTGCATTAGTACTGAAAGTACTAATAAATAAAGCAGGAGAATCGTGAATTTTGTTTCTTCTTAAATATACACAAATGGGGCATCCATTACACTTTAAGAAAAAAAGAGGTCTTTTTCGCAAGGATTGAAAGAACAAAATCCAGTTTTTCCTTCCCTCCTATTCCCTTATTCCTCTATCCATCTCTTCCTTCCTCCTTCCTCTCTTCCCTGTTTTGTTGTAAGTACCAAAGATGCTTCACAGAATGTATTGGAGTTAAAATGAAAGTTGACAGACAAAATTCAAGTAAAGTACAGACACTCCCAAACGTGCGGTAACAAAGTAGTATTACTTCATTACATTACACCACTGCAACCAACAGAGTGAGCTATACAGCTGCTGCTGGTCACAGCTAAAAAATAATTTTTGGACAGAAGGTATTGAAAAAGTATTAATAGAGTAAAAACTAATGTGTAATACTGCCAATAATAATAATACCCTGCCAGCACTCAAAGGCTTTTTCCTGCTTGTGACTAAGGGCTATTGCGTATAATGTCTTTATAATATTCCTTGCTTTTGAACCAAGACTTGTTTGTTTCCAGGGAAACACTCAACCACCAGGTGGATGATGGATAGAGCAATCTGCTTTGAAACAGCCTGTCCATCACGTGTCCCAGGCCCATTGGTCTGTCATTCAGCTCCAGTCCAGTCATAAATGTGTGCAACAACAAACCCTCGCTGACAGGCAAATCAGTCTGTTTAACACTCACTCAAATGTAGTGAGAAGCTGCCTAATCTTCAAACTTTTGTAGACTGTCATACAAGATGACAATCAAAAAGGATGGACTCTCGCTGAGGAGTTGATCAAGACTCTCAATGTTTTAACTTTGTTATTCGCTCCTACATTGCAGCATAGACAGACTGGACTGTGCAGCTGCCAAAATAAACAGCTGGATGGAAATAGAGGGTGAAGGGATGACAGAGAGGTCACAGCTGTAGCATCTTCCAGTGGGTAAATTGCTACAAGTGCAACAGCGGTGGACTGATTCAGCTCATTATCACCGCTGACTGTGGGGAGAAAGAAAGGGACATGATGGAATCGGGAGCGAGGGGAAGTAATGTGAAAAATCTGTCAGAGTCAGGACAATTTGACAGACAAATGAAGTAAATTAGTATGGGACAAAGGCAGAGAGACACAGAGGGGAGCTATAACAATCAATAACTTATGAGCCAGTTCCTCTCTGCTCACACATTCTCACACTGAATGTCTCACTTTCTACCTCTAATTATGTTTCTGCTTCTCCCTCTAAATCACCTCCCCTCTGCTGGTCAACCCCAAAATCCCTCAAACTGGAAGCGAGTGCCTTTGTCTCTCCCTTACTACCCGCTCGCCCAGCTCCCAGTTCCAAGCAGCTGGCACAATGGGCAACATGGGAACATAAAGGATGGCTGTGAGCTTTAGCGAGAGACAATCAATAACCAGACAAACAAAAGCGCAGCACAGTCCCGCATGTGAGAAGCTCCCAACTAAAGCGGCACTCATTGCAGAGGAGGCGTCCTTTTCGTGCTTTGTTCTGTCCCCGGCTGACTAAGAGTGAAAACCATGACCACTGCCTGACACACACTGTATTAGTGACTCACAGTGAGCTAACAGACGCATGCACAGTTGGGTCTAACTCCTAACTCACATCACCGTTCTGCTTATGTTATCATGCTACGCTCACAGCTGCTCAAATTCAAGTAGCAATGTTCCCTAAGATACCTGCTGGGTGTGTGAGCAAGTGTGCAAAAACACACACACATACACACTGTACTGTACACACTCTCCTGATCATGTACAATCATACTTAACCAGCTGTTTGTTCCCTTCTTGGCAAAGCTGAGGCACTTGCCGAAGTAACAATAACATGACCCAAAAGTAGGAAGAGAAGAAGACTTAATTACATAATTATCAGTGTAATAATTTGTTTCAGTTCAATGATCTGAAGAAAACAATTTTATAGCACTGCAGTGTTTCCTTTAGGATTTTTTCCAGCAGCGGTGCTTAAGTGTGTGACTTTGATTCTACACCACCAGAAGACTTTAAGCGTGTCCGCTGACACGAGAAAGGATTTAAACACAAATTTGTATGCAGCTGTAGATGTCAAATTGCGTTCAATAAAATGCTTCCCATACCCCGTACAATGTTACAGTCACCCCTGCATGTGGTAACAGATGTAACAGTCATGTAATTTTTGACATCTAGTGTTTCAATCAATATTGTGACGCTAACATTGCTTGTAAAAACAACTGAGTACTGTTAACAAGTAGAACACTGATACAATTTACTTACATAAAAATGTACTTCAATAGTTCAAGAGGTTTTTAAGTGGTTACATCAAAACCAAAAATTGTTAGAATTGCTCCCTGTCTCCCAACAAGCCAACAAGCAACCCAGCATTTCCAGTCACAGAGACAAATCAAACTCTAGAGAAATTCAGTTGAAAAACAGCTGGTAAATATAAAGATGCCACGCCATTAAAAAAACAGAAAAAGAAGTAAACAGATCGAATCACCTTGACAAGGCACTAACAACACCATTCACTTCCAGGTAGAAAACTGGCAGTTGATTACAATTACAGAGACATTATAAGTGGTTACGGAGAGTGAATGAAGTTATAGTAAATAAACATTGTGATTCGGTCTATTGCAACCTCTAGACAGTGTGTCAGCACTCACGACAGGCAGGTGAGACAGACGTCAGATTGGCAGTAAACCACAACTGTAACAGTGAATGTTCAGCGTGAGCTACAGTTTGTCAGAACCACAACACCAGTGCATAGAGAAATTGTCTCACATGGTTTCCATCATCTGATCAACTCTTCTGATCAGCCTTCAGACAATTCAGGACAAATATCAGCCAATTACGATCAGTGGCCGACTGATCAGAGCACCCTTATCTGCAGGTGTTCGATTTAAAATCTTTGCTCGTCCCCGATTACGGCTGCTTATATTAGAGATAGTGAGTTAAATTGTGTATAAGGAGACATTTTAGCTGCTGCTAAATGCATATAGGGGAAACACTGCACTGTCTGTGTCTTGATCAAGCTGTGAGTGTTTTTAAGTACCTAGAAAACATGAAATCAAACTTTGAGATGTATGCAGATATTCAACAACTATTGACTGTGGATCAAGATGTGGGATTAGACGAGACTGATATATTCTTTTCCAGCAAATGGCCTAGTTTGCAGCTACACTTGCTGGAGTCGTGTCAAAATCCAACATGCAAAACAAGCTTCCTATCTTGCTGTTATCCCCATGATTTGCAAGTTTTCCCATCTGGCTTTAAGAGTTGTTAAACAAACAAGTCTTAAGGCAAACACACACAAACAGACATTCATGATGCCGTCAACACTAGTTCAGTTTTAAACGCGTTTAGTTTTATTAAGTCATTCTGCAGCCTCCTGGAAAAGAGACAAAGTCTTGATAAACCACTGCACAACAGAAACACAAAGAGTGGAGACATAGTTAAAAGCCAAGCATGATGGAGAGATAAACTGTAACGGCCTTTTTCAACCACAACTGTTCCAAGAACCAACTTCTGCAAACTAACTTTTATGCTGTTTGCATTTTCCCATCTGAATAACACAGAGGAGCAGTATCAAGCTGATAAAATATTTAAGAGTGACAGATTTGTTTGAGGCACAATTTTTGTACAAGACGAGACAACAGCACAGAGTCATTCATCATTCTTCCTAATCTAATGTTCCATGACTGCGTGATGTCTAAACTGATTTTAGAAAGCTGCTGTGCAGAGAGGGGGGGAGAGGGAGACTGAAAAAAAGACATCAGTCTCTGAAGAACTGAAAACTCACTCAGTGTTTAAGTTGTTTTTCTGCTTTAGTACAAAACTGCACTGAAACAAAAGGAGGTACATCTTGTCTCACCCAGTCCCTCACGTCACAATAGTAACAAAATGATCCCATAACAATTGCAATTATCATCCAAATTTCTAATACAGATACTAATAAAAATCACTCTGTGCCTGGAGTTGAGTTTTAACAGTCAGCAACATTTATTGAGGCAGATTCCACCCCATCAGTTGCTGTCCTGTGTAAGAAAACACTACGGGAGAATAAACCATTAAGAAGGTAAGAACTATGGCTCGTGAACAAGAATGGAGCAAAGACTGCCAGGTAGTTCAAACAGGCAAAACTGCTCCACCAAACCAATCACCTGAATGAAAGCTGGCATTGTACGCTTCTGCAAACCACAGATATTTAATATTTGAATGTGCCGGATATGCTGAGACTTGATGTTTCAACAAGGCTGTGGTTAACATGTGGTTATGTTCAGGCACAAAATCCACTTGGTCATGGTTAGGAAAATATCATGTTTGGCTTAAAATCCCCAGTTTTGGTGCCACGGTCGCCACTGGCTGGGATGTCTGGCTTAAAAAACACCCATTTTTTTTTTGTTTGTTGGTCTTTTTAAGAATATGGATACATCTTCCATTGGAATGGGGACAAAGGAATTGACAGCCTGTCTAGCTTTGGAGAGACTGACATATATTCTTAAAAAGAAGGACAAGAACTTTATATGTGGAGCCCTTATTTGGACCTCTTGGGCACTCATGATTTTGAATAAGTTGAAGCTTTTTGCAATTAATGCACTATTTATCTTTTTCTTTCTTGCCAAAGTTGGGGATATCATACTTATTTTCTCTGTTGAAATGTTGCTGTTCACGTTTATTATTTAAAAACTCAATCAAAAAAGATTGTTAAAAGGAAATCATCTGCAATTTGGCAGCCATCTTTCATAGATGTCACTCTATCCATCATTCTCTCCAACTCCCTATGACAAAGGCAGCTCATATACATGTAATCTCAACTACGTCACTTTAGAAACATTGATGTGATACACATGAAACGTACAAATGTAACGTATCCCAGGTTTGCAGAGATGTACAATTCCAACATTTTCTTCTGACAACTAGGCAGGTAACACACATGAATACACATACAGGACAATGAATTCAAATCCTGCATTTGTGCGTCTTTGATCACTCTAACTCTCTGCCATGCATGCTGCCACACCTCTCACCTGGCAACTGTTACTGCTGCCGCTGTTTAGTGTCGCTTTGAGAGGAGTGCCAAGGTCAAACATCATACACCAAATAGCCACTGTACTCTACATTCACACTGCTGAAGGTTTTCCAGTGTTGAGCAACAGAGGTTAAGTAAAAACCATGCTACAGCTAAAGTTGCTGATGTTTTAAGATGTAATTAATCTCTGTATGACAGATAAGGCAGACCTAAATGCCAAAACCCTCCACACAGTCTGTGTATGTGGGCATCTTTCAATGTGGGAGTGTTTGTGTACAGGTCCAGTCACCATATCAGACCACGGCATTGCCAACCAGCTGACGCCACAAGCAGGAAGAACTGATTGCACACACTGACTTCAGTATGGTGTAAACACAACTCGTCATGTCGCTAAGCAACCTGAAAACGCCTCCACCTTCCCAGTAGCCATGAACAGTGAACGAGAGTGAGCTGTACGATAAAGAAACTAACTCAACTCACGTAAGAAAGAAAGCAGAGTAGAGTGGCTTAAATTCCACTTCAGACTATTTAACTTCCAACAGTAGAAAAAAAAACATTATGTTGAGTTGAGTTTTCGCTACAGGGCTGTTCTGTTCTCAGAGTGGAGACAAAGAGCGATCGGAGCTGGCGTGGCACTACACGACTGACCCACTTGTGCCCCCAACCATGCCATCCAAAAAGCTGGCAGACTCACAGCCGTTCACTCAGCTGGCTTTTAAAGTGACTTAAGAGACTTGCCAGCACTGCTTTATTTTGACTGTAGTGGAGCCCTTTGATATCCACACTCATTACTCCTCACAATACATTCAGCGAGCCAACTACTACTTTACCTAATGTGTAAGGACTATGCACACACAAACACACAGTGACCACCACCTACAGAGCAGCTTCCTACACCTGCCAGGGACATTTTTTTCTCAGTTTCAAATTAAACTGTCTGAAACTGCTTCATGTATATTCATCCCCTCCCTATTCATTATTGATGCTCTGAGCCTAGCCACAGCGCTGAGGCCAGACAGATTGACTTCTGGCATCTCACGCCTTCTCAACACCTTCACCTCCTCGTCATTTTCACAGCATCAACTGCTCCAATAAAACCTGCCTCGGAATAACACCACAAGCAATAATGACATTTCTTATTTTTTTTAAAACTGAACTTTCTGAATAAGGGGAGATGTAGAAGGGAAATTTAGGCGAAAAAAAAACCCAACACAGATTTACTGGGCAGCATTGTCACCTCACAGCAAGAGGGTTCCTGGTTCGAACCTGAAGTGGGGGAACCCTTCTGTGCAGAGTTTGCATGTTCTCCCCATGTCAGCGTGGGTACTCCAGCTTCCTCCCACAGTCCAAAGACATGCAGGTTAATTGGTAACTCTAAATTGACCATAGGTGTGAATGTGAATGTGTGTGTGTTGTCTGTCTCTATGTGTCAGCCCTGTCCCTCATTTGCGTATTTAAACATAAAATTTCTGAAAACTTGTAATCCAAAAAAATAATAGCCTTGATATGAGTCATTTGTAGTGTCTTGTTTTTGGTCTAAAAATGTATTGAATTTTACTATACGTATCTATGAATGCAATTTTCTCAAATTAAGTTTTTTCCCTCATACTCTGAAGCAGAAATCTGCACTTCAGTAGCAAATCAAATCTTCCAGTTTTATTCCTATCTACATTCTGAAGGTTTTTGCCAATGGGTTTGTTTATACACTACTCACAGCCTGATTTCTGTAGTTTTTTCCCCCTAAAAACATGGTCAATATCTATTTTTATGGCTGTTAGCAGTATTTTCTGATTTATGCAGTGATAAAAAGAGATCTCTCAAAACCTTTAACAAAATGTCAACATAATGAAACAAGAATTTTGTATCTGGCTTCATCCAGTGTTCGGATTTCTCCTTTAAAAATATTTCATTAGATAGTGCACCATTTGGACATTTAGACATAACATTTTGGAAATCAGCTGGGGAAATTCCATGGTCATTTCTGTTAGTTAAATTAGTGAAATTACCAGAATACACACTGACAAAAAGCTTTACTTGTCTTAATATCTATCTATATCTCTTAGTTAAAACCTCTTCCCTATTCACCAGCAGTGTCTCCCTTTAACTCCAGTATTTATCAGCATACAGGTAAATACATGACATGTACGGTCGTGGCCTTTGCCCTCATACTTTGCATTTGGCTGTTGTGATTTTCTGAATACAAAAGAATAATCTGGTCGAGAATGGCAACCTAATAACTAAATGCAAATTCAAATGTAAATGTAACTCTTTGCATACTCTCCCTTGAACCAAGCAGGCAGAACCATTTATACACACCTGTCACAGGAGGACAAAGTACTAGATTGCCTGCAGTATATTGTCCTTGGAGTTTAAACGCTCTGCTCAACAACAGCGTGGCCTTGATGGTAGCCACTGGAAAGACATCAAACCAACCACCATCCCAAATTCACCTCCACACTGTTAGACAGCAACATTCCAACAGAGCTGTACATCAGCTGATAGTCCTAGTAATGGATTATGTTTCCCAAATCTATCCGAAATTTTGATCCTTTGATCCGCAGTGTAATCTGTTTCCCCACTCTGGATGCTAGCCAAAGGGAACTCTGAGCTAAAAGATTCTGATTGGCTTTGTCGTGACCTCTAGCACCCACCCTTCAACTCTAGCTGTTTGTCTCTCAGGGGTCAATGAGGGTCAGCTTCGTAATTAATCACAGTCGGATGAATGGCAGGACTTTGCCCGTAAACTCGCAGCACAGTGGTGCACTACGAGGGAAGACCACCCTTTAATCAGAGGAGGTTTACACTCCAGCGTCAGGAAAAGCAGCTTCTCTGCACAAGTGTTCTTTAGCGATACTTTATCAGCACCAAGGGTGCTGTGTAACGGCTCAGAGGGGCATCAACACACGAAGTTGCTTGACAGCAACACCACCACAAGACAATGTGTCTCTGTCTAACACACATAAACATTAGTCCCAACAGACTCATGATCAAGTACAGCCTTAAAGCATGACACAGATACTAAGCGAGGATATCTCACGGCACACGGAAATCATTCTTGCACAATCAGCTGTTCATTCCCAGCCAGAAACACACACATTCTTCCACACTAAGCATCTGATGGTATATTTAGAGCAGCGACAACTGCACGGCACATCTGCCTTTCCTTTCGTTCCCAGTGGCACGCCGGGAGCACCACATGACATCCATGCACATTAACACACACGCATGCCCTCACTCTATGTCCGTCTCACATGTTGTCAAGACCTGAAGACACTTATCAGAGTGAAATAAATCACACTTACACTTGCCATCATGCTCAGAATCTTCACTCAGATGAGAGGAGAGGGCACAGAAAAAAAGCAGAGCCTTACCAGTGAGAGCCCGTCCACAGGAGACACCAGGGTACGGAGGAGAGAGAAATGTGTCTGCCCGACGAAAACCCAACAAGAGCCGCCTCCCCGTGCTCCGCCACCAAATCAATTTCACACTCTCTCACCTCCCCGCCACTGTGATGTCATTCATTCATCCGTTTCCCCCGTAGCCATGGCAACTCTGCCGCTTGGAGCAGTTCATTCTTTTACATCTGTCTTGCTCTCTCTCCTTTTTACGTCCCTCCCCCCTCTCCAGACCCCGGTGAACCCAGCCCACTTACTCCATCTGAGGGGGTACAGTTACACCCCCATCCTCACAAGCACCCACCCCCCTCTTCTCTGCTATCACATCGCTGGTATAAAAAAACGAGTAGGAGGGTACAAAACACATAAAGGGGAGGCGCCTGGATTCACCTCATGAAGCGCACACGCCCTTAAGAGTTTGTGGTCAACGAGCGCACTTTTGTCAAGGCTCTCCCATAAAGACAGAAGTGGCAGACAAAGAGAACTGGGAGACACAACAGAGCCTAAATAGGTGCGCCTGGAAATCTCCCGTTTTGGCGTGAGCCAGCTGTCTCATTTCCACAGAGACATGCAGACAAACAACACATAAGAGAGCCTAAATGCTGATGCACAGATGTGTGTACGTCTGCATCTACCTCACACACTCAGACACACATATGCACAAACACTTGGCCTGGCACTGTAGTGTGAGGTGATGAATAGTTAATGACCACCACCATAATTACTATGGTGCCCCTCTGCTAATCATCCCCATGTTGACCTTGGGAAAGGGGGAGGAAAATCTGGTCACTGAGAGACAAATCAAACAAAGACGCACACTTGCGCACACCACCACCCTGTTTGAAGCTGCCTGCTTTATTCAATTATGAGCCCCCAGTCCGCATTTCCCTTCCCAGCAAGCCCTCTCTTCAAAACCACCACAGGCTTCTGATGTTCATCGCTGCCTTACTTAGACCACTTCACCTTGCACTCCTACCAATCACCACCCTGCTGTTTTCATATTTGAAATCTTCCGTCTGCATCTCCCTCCCCTGCCTACTTTCATCTTCACCCGCAGGTCTGACACAGACGCTGAAAAGTATTCAACCACATGGACGAAGACAGGCACATTAAAAACAGGAACAGTAACACATATAAGGGTAACAGGGGATTATGGCCTGGAGTGGGACAAAGGACACAGAGGGAGAGGTTAATTAGGAGTTTACCAAGTAAATCAAGAAATGTTAAGAGAAAAAGAAAAAGAGGGGTCTCTCTGAAAAACAGGGATCTCCTCTCTGCAATATCTCTTCACACATCATCTGGTTTTTAATTAGCTTCCTGTGCTTTCCCCTGAAAAATCTCTCCATCTGTCTGCATCAGTCCCGTGCTCGCCATTCTTAATCTCTCTGTTGCTTCTCGCATAATAAATGAAGCGACACACTTTCACTCCTCCGCTTTATTTTCATGTGCAGTCAGTTTACTTCAGCTGTTGATTGATGAATGCTGACATAAACTTAAGTCTAATAAAAGTTCTGATTTGAATACATGCATCTTGCAGTCTGTTCTCCTTGCAGAAATTTGAGCCCATATTTTCTGTTGTAGCTCAGTGCACTTTGAGACTTATCTCCAGCACTGATGAACACATTCAACCACAATGACCTAAATGAATTAACTTACTGAATTAATAGTTTTAATGGGTTAGATAACTGGCCAGACTAGGAAGCAAAGTGCTCCTCTCTTCAGTCTGTGACTTGGTATAAATACTAATATTCAACATACAGCAGGCCGGCTGTCGAAATGTCTCTTGGGCTGCATTGAAAGGATGGCAGGAGACATACCTGCACACCAAAAAAGGATCACAGGCTGAGATCAATGCCAGAAAATGTCAATGTATTCAGAACATCCATGCGCAAAAAGAACGGTGCTCAAAGGGCAAAAATAATAAAATAAGCAAAGGTTTCAGTCCTCGACTATCATCAGCGCTACTGATATGTGTGCTTCACAGAACAGATATGGACACAGACAGAGCGACAGGCTTCATACACACCAAATCAGGTGCAGCACAGTCTCACTCCCCCAAAATAAGCCAAGGCTTGCTGCAAGAAGTTGTGACAGATGCAACTTTTAGAAAACACAATCTGACGTCACGCTGTGGTGTACAATCACGTACTGTAACAGTGATCAGACCCAAAGACGCTGCAGTCCACAGGAATATGTAATACAGTCTCTTTCTACCATTAAATATTCTAATAAGGTAAAAACAAAGTATGTAGTAACAGCTCATGTGTACAATCCTACAAAGGAGAGTGCTTGATCTTTAAAGCCAACATAAACTTACACTTAGTCTCTGAGACGAGGAGATTGGCTTTCTCCGCTCCCTAAAAATGGGTCATTTAAGTGGCACTTCCACACTGCCACACATCCCTGCGGCCGCAACACCAGATTTGTTATGAATGCAGCCTTAGTCTGTAAGAACTGTCCTGATATGAACTCTGACTTTGCAATAATGCCAAGAGTCTGACTGCAGACTCTTCGTCTGTAGACACAGTTACAAAGAACTAGGCAGTGTCTGGCCTCACATGAAGCTGTAGCAGTAGCCAGGCTGCAACACCATGAAAATCAGCCTTAACCTTGACCTTACTACACTTTCTTACTCTTATCAGTTCGGTGTTACTGTGAGGTACGGTCATGGCTCTAGTTGAGCTGAACTCCCTCTACCCTGGAATAGGGTCAATTGGCAAATCTAAGAAGGATTAACAGAGGTGGAGGTTAAAACACAGATAGAGAGGCAGGCGAGGTTCAGGGGTGAGTGTGTATTTAATCTCTGAATTACGGTCCATCAGAGGCATGAAATTACCTGACTAGTGGTTCAAATCACACACATACGCACACACCTGAGGAGGGAACCTGTAATCCAAAGCCGAGGCAATTCCCTTCACAGTATGGTTGGAGATGTAGCTTTACCTTGACATCATCATCCCTCTCTTCAGAACCCTTATCTGCACTTACAGAAATGAGCAGAGAATACAACGAATATGAAACTGACTGACAGTCTTTTATCGCCCCTTCTTCCATACCTTCTCTTCCTCTTCACCACTCGCACTACCCTTCACCTCGATTCCTCTCTCTTTTCCATCACTGCGCTCCACCATCAATCCCGCTTTGCTGCATGGCAGTCTTTTTCTCAACTATCTTCCTCACACGCTCTACTTCTCGCCTCGCTCTTTCATCCACACACCCTCCAACTCTCTCATCCCCTGCGCTGCAGACAACAGTCTGACAGGGGCCGTAGGAGATTAGCATGATAGTAGGTGGGAGTGTATCATAGCATTGTAAGAGGGGGGGCATCATGCCCCATTAATCATTGACCTAATTTGATTAGGGTTGAATGTGAGCGATGACATGTTTGAAATCAAACACACAAACATCACAGCCAGACGTTATCTTTCATCTTGGCGTAAACTCCCCCCATGGCTTCTCACATAGATCAAAGCCACATTTTTTTTTAAAGGGAATGCTTAAACAGTCCTGTTCATAATCATTTGCATGGCGCTGCAGCTGGGCTCATACTCAGCCATCTAATATACACTGTCTAGCTGCAGGCAAGAGAACCTGGTAGGTGGACAAGTGTTTATAATGCAAGGAGGAGGGTCCATGTGCGTGTGCATGTGTGTGTGTGTGTGTGTGTGTGTGTGTGTGTGTGTGTGTGTGTGTGTGTGTCTGTGTGAGAGAGTATGAGCTTGTGCTGGAGGCTTGATACTGATGGGAGCAGGAAAGCGATTACATTTCATGCACCTGCCCTCATACACCTTCCAAAGAGGGGAGAGCACCAGCTGCTCCTTGAGCTGCTCTTCCTGCCTCCCCACCTTTTTCTAAAAGAGACCTTTACTATCCTTCTATCATCAACCTTGCCATGTCACACAATCAAGTCATTTCAGCTCCCACTCCTACACACAGGATTACCTTCATAACATAACATCCAAGCACCTGTACCTATCAGGTGCTCTTATTCCCTCTCCACAAGCACAAATCCAGCACCGTTTGCTCAATTTTTATATAAAACACAGCTCTCCCACTCCATTTTAGGGCACAAACAGGCTAGAAATGTACATACATGTTCACATACACAGCATAAATGAAGCAGGAACAAGTCCTGACAAGCCCAGACACTGACCCTGACACTGATGTCCCTTATTGACACGGTGTCCAATAATAACCCTGGAAAGGAAACAAAGTCTGCAAGGCCGCCGGTCACATGCCAGCAGCAGCAACCCTGCATTAAAATGAGGAAGTCTTCTATAGAAAGATGAGGTCACACAGGGAACGCCCTCCCCCTCCTCTGACAAAGACTACTATCATATAGAGCCTGGTCGACCGGTGCAACTGTTTAGTATTGGATCCATGTAGACTCCTCTGCTTTGATGACACTGTTTCATCAGATGCGGGAAAATCTCAGACCAAAGGTTTGGATTTAATCTTAGCCTGCTGGAAGTGTTCCACGCCCAAATGACATGTTGCTGCTGCTGCTGCCAGCAGTGCTTCCCACCACCTGTCATTAGCTTTAGCTGCTGTTTGAAGCTGCCAACTGCCCGCTCCCATGGCCCTCACTTATAAGAATAGTCTGGGATTTCGTCTTCATCTCAGGATCACTTTTCAACTCATGCGGTCACCTGAGATAAAGAGGAAGAAGAGGAATGCCGATAAGAAAGGTTTTAGATTACGTCTGCTGTTTATTTTATCTCTATTTATTACATTTTCAGCAATTTAACACCCTCTAAATGGGCTGATAGGACATTATTAATTGACTTGATACTGTCAAAAGACTCTTTGAAACAAAGATTAAGTCAAATAGATTAACCCCAGACAATTTTGTCTTATTTTATTCAAGAAATAATCATTGACATAAATGACATTTTCTTGAGTTTCTTAAACATGAATTCCACCAGGTCAAGGCTACATAAGCCGCTACTAAACACCTGAACCTCTAACTGTCAGTGTTTGCATTATGGTTAATGTAGGCACAAGGTTTTTACAGGTAAGGGGCCGCACACATGCCTTGTCTTTAACTGCCTGACAAACACGAGATGGGGCGCTGGGTGCTACTTTAGTGCCTTTGAGCCAGCTTTCAAGAGCGCGGCGGTAGGATGCATCTGAGGCTGCTAAGTAACCTTAACAAGTACTGTATCGTAACCTATTTGCCTGAAATCCTGAGTGCAGAGTTGATCTTCTTCCAGGCCATGTTTGTGTGGGCATATCATCCGTGGGACAGGTGTAAAGCTCTGGTAGCTCTGCATCAAAACGATCAACTTTTCCATATTTATCACAGACTGATATTTACGGAACAAGGGAGAGATATCTGTCGGCTGTGATTGGTTGTTCCTCGTCACATGACATGTGGTGCGCACTGTTGCGTTCCAGAAGTTGAACTCTTTAGTTTATCTCCGGGTGCTGCCATTGCGCCCTAAAAAATAGGCGCTCAAGAACATGTGCGTGCTGCAACGGCGTCGCTCTGGCGTTTGAGCCCGCAATCCTCATTGAAAACAATGAATTAGAGTGCACAAAAAAAATGTGGCATGTCTAAGAAGACTGTGTCAGATCGGAAAGCAGTGATTTTGATTTTTTTTGAAACTGTGTATTGTGAGTCTGTCAATGTTATAATGCTGAGTTCACACGGGATGCGAAAGTGTTGCAAAGCATGGCGATATTCCATGGAGCACTGCCTGCTTCCTTTCAGCGCCCATGTTAACCAGTTAAACTGTTCATATGATATGCTGCAGCCCTGAGCTCTGTGACTGGCTCGAGATTTGTAGCGATAGTTTCGATGTCTGGTCTATATTTTTCTGCGAGCCATGATCAAATCTGGCAACAAAACACACTGATAAGCTATCATAAACGATATAAAGGGTATTTTAGATATGATATAAATGATGTGATTGTTTTTACATGATAAACTAAGTATCCCATGATTCCAAATTTTTGTCAGTTGTATCTAAACAAAGAGACAAGCAGACACACACACAAGCAAACAGAGACAGAGCTTTACGAGTGATCAGAAAAGAATAGAAGAGCAGAATCTCTTGCTTGTGGTGTCTGACTGCTAATGGGCCGCTCCACGACAATTGATATATTGGGGCTCCATGTCCAGTCTGAACAGGGTGTCAGAGTGCTCTGTTTTATATGTGAGGATTTTCTGAGGTTTTTTCTCTTTTATATCACCGTAAATGAAGTAGCGTTCTTGTCAGTTGGACAAAATAATTACAGCAAAATATCATATTAGGCTAAATTACCTTTGGACATTTATTTCTAAAATTGTAGGCTAAAAATATCCTTAATCAAAAAACAACCCATACGACAAATAAACTAAAACACATTGCCCTTCACTTATGCTCAAAGGCACGTATCTCATACAGATTGCGCATTTCCAGTGATAAATGACACACATCTGTCTCAAGTAATAACTCATTAATTATAAATAGCCCGTATTGGTGTGGATTACATTTTGCAATAATCAGATTTAAGGGTGAAACTAATCTAAGGCTTCCCCAGATGAATGGTAACCCACTTAATCCCACCCCAACCCCCCTTCTGTCTGCCCAGTCAGCTGTCTGCCTTCTGACGTCAGGCCCATGAAATGCATCCATCTACTCAGTGTACATGTATGTGTATGTATGTGAGTGTTATTAGAAGAGCTGCAAAGGAAATCCAGTAAGAGTGGTAACTGGCCAGTCCCATCTAAGAATAGATCAGCTGGTGGACAGACCAAGGGTTAGACATAAAAAACATGACAAAAGCTTTTGATGAACAGGCTCACAGTTAGAGGTGTTAACAAACAGGAAGTCTTCACCAATTTGACTCGACTGATGAGACAGCAGACAGGAATATTCCAGGTAGCAGGTGGTAGCTGTCGTTTCTAGTTTATCCGCTCTGAATTTTATGTAGCTATGACTTTCACGACCACACCACACTACCTCACAGACCTCTGTGTGAACAAGTATTCCCCTCCTTAATCATGCATAAAAGGTGCCATTTAAATCTTGCCAAAGCCACGGGGCCTCAGCACCGCTACACAGTCGGTGGGCTACTTTACATGAGTGAAACAGTAGGGGGGAGGGCTGTATATTCCTTGAACACCTCTGGAGCTCTGACAGCAGCAGATCCATCAAAAAGCTTTCTTGCGGGGAAAAGTCTTTGTGCAGCCATCCTGTGCTCCTCCACCTCCTGCTCTTCGTCATCGTCCCGTCTTGCTCATAAATCAACCTGTAATTATCAGGGAGGGTGGTGACTAAGTCTTGAGACCATGTGGCTCAACAGCTGACCACAGCACAGGGGACTGGGCTGCGTCTTTGACACAGACCCACAGACTGCAGCTTCAAGACATCAGCCTCTTGCCGGCTACACCCAGAGACCAGCGCAGCATGCTTTGCCATGTTTCAAAGAAGAGAAATATTAAAGAAAAAAAAGACAAGCCAGAAGGCAACAGCTGGAAAATAGCATTATGGAACCATGTGGCTGAGATAATCTTTCCAGTTTAAAGAGAGTGATACCTCCATGCAACGCTGCCGCACACAGAGGCCCGCAATCTGGCTGAGCAGGAGGACAGATGGGTGAAGCACACGCACAAACACACAACTTGCTGAAAGGGTGGCTGTATCTAAAATGGCTCGTCCACCCTCTAAACCAGTTTAGCGTGATTGATTTTTTTACACAGTGTTTAACAGTTACAACTCTGCATCATATTGTCCCAAGGGTTTAACGCCAACAACTTCAACACACATGCACACACACTCTCTCAGACACAACCACACACAGCCCTCAGCCATCTGAATGAGCCCATCTGTGAGCTCCTGTGAAACAAAAGCAGAGTTTTGTGGGTTGACACGGGCTGAGTTATGTTCTGTCTGTTACTCAGCAGCGTTCTGTCACACCAAGCAGGGGTATCTTTACACACTGTTGTCCTCTCCATCACCTTATAGCTCTTTTCTTTTTCCCCGTACAATGTTTACTTTTCCTGGTTTTTTTTTACCTTTCCTGCTTTTCTGGTCTCTAATACAACCGACACACCGGCAGAAGCTGCGCACATCACACAACCGCACAGCATTTGGGTGAAAGCCGCCCAAGGTCCTCTGAATCTGGGACGATTCCCAACTGACATCCAGCACCCCAAAGGCTTTTTGGAGGAGAGTTGTGTTTGTGTGTGCAGTGATCAAGCCAACAAACCTGTTTTCCTTTTTCTGTGCTGCCAGCCGGCACACATGCAACATCTCGGGGCAAACAACAGCACGCAAGATGGGGAGAAAAAAAAAAAAAAAAGGAGAAAGGAATAAAAGGCCAGTCTACAAACAGACAGTGGCCATTTAGGAAGAAGAATTGGTCTTTAACTTGGAAACCGTATAAAGCAGAACGGACGAAGACGCAGGCACGCATTTCACTCTTACAGAAAGACATTCGTGCAAAGAATAAAGCATTGAAAATCATGGTGAGGACAAATTGCCAGTGGCTGAACACTGATCCATCAGGCCTTGTGTGACTAGTAAACACAGAGAAACTCACACACAGCTAAACAATGCTGACGGACAAACAGGAGACAAGTGGCACCGTACCTCACTGTAACAGTTCCCCCGTAGTTCTTGATGCTTTCTTCCCAGCTAGGAAACAACATCCAGAGACAATCTGGTCTCAGCTGCAAAGATCTGAAACACTCAGAGAGACAGAGAGAGAGAAAGAAATCAACTCCCAGCTCTCTCTACATCTACACCCATAGGCTAAAATCCTCCACTGACATCCCATCAGAGAAAAAGGGGAGAGAGAGGGGAGTGTGCCAGTTTGGGTGAATGAGGGGGGGAGTAGTTGAAAGGCAGAGAGAGCATGAGTCAGTGAGAAAGAGAGGGAGAGAGAGAGAGATTTAGGAGTTTGTCAGTGAGTGAGTGAGTGAGCGTGTGTGTGTGTGTGAGAGAGAGAAAAAAAACAGAGAGTGAGACGGGAGTTTAAATCTCTAATTACAACTGCTTATCACAAGCCCATAAGCAGCTGGTGGGAATGGGTGACACTGGAGTTCATACACACGACTACACTGTGTTGCGTCTGTATTGTGTGTGTGTGTGCATGCTAGGGGGAGGAGAACCAAACATTCAAACAATGGACTGAAAGTGAAACCGTATAGTGAAAACACAGGGACAAAAAAGCAGCGCAGAGCGAAAAGACAACTCCAACCTACTACGTGCCTTCTCCTCCCTTTCCTCCCATCCTCTTAAGGATGGAAGGAGAAAGAGATTATTTGACTCAAGTAAAAACTGGGTCAGTAGTGTTGTTTGAATGTTTTATTTTTATTTGTTATACAGTGTTTTGTTTTATTTTCCAATTTTTAGCTATTACAATTTCTTGTATTATATGATGCACCTTCTACTTTTTAATCATGTTAACATGTATTGGGGCAGATCCTAACCCATCTATCTCAACTGGAAAGCACTTTGGCTCAACTCCTGTTGTTTTTAAATGTGCTACATATACACTCACCTGCCACTTTATTAGGTACACCTTGCTAGTACTAGGTTGGACCCCTTTTGCCTCCAGAACTGCTTGAATTCTTGGTGTCATAGATTCAACAAGGTGCTGGAAACATTCCTCAGAGATTCTGGTCCATATTGACGTGATAGCATCACACAGCCGGCTGCACATCCATGATGCGAATCTCCCATCAGCAACAATACTCAGGTAGACTGTAGTGTTTAAACCATGCTCAGTTGGTACTAAGGGGCCCAAAGTGTGCCAAGAAAATATCCCCCACACCATTACACCAGCAGCAGCAGCCTGAACTGTTGATACAAGGCAGGATGGATCCATGCTTTCATGTTGTTCACACCAAATTCTGACCCTACCATCTGAATGTGGCAGCAGAAATCCAGACTCATCAGACCAGGCAACGTGTTTCCAATCTTCTATTGTCCAGTTTTGGTGAGCCTGTGTGAACTGTAGCCTCAGTTTCCTGTTGTTAGCTGACAGGAGTGGCACCTGGTGTGGTCTTCTGCTGCTGTAGCCCATCTGCTTCAAGGTTGGATGTGTTGTTGGTTCAGAGATGGTCTTCTGCAGACCTTGGTTGTAACCAGTGGCTATTTGAGTTACTGTTGCCTTTCTATCATCTTGAACCAGTCTGGCCATTCTCCTCTGACCATCAACAAGGCATTTTCACCCAGAGAACTGCTGCTCACTGGATATTTTCCCTCTTTAGGACCATCCTCTGTAAAACCTAGAGATGGTTGTTTGTGAAAATCCCAGTAGATTTGGCCACATTCAACGTCACTTAAATCACCTTTCTCCCCCATTCTGATGCTCGGTTTGAACTTCAGCAGGTCATCTTGACCATGTCTACATGCCTAAATACACTGAGCTGCTGACATGAGATTGGATGATTTTCCATTTGTGTTAACGAGCAGTTGAAGTGTAACTAATAAAGTGGATAGTGAGAGGAAATTAATTAAAGTGACTTGACAATTATCAAATTAAATAGCATCTTTCAGCCACAGAATTAAGTGCATTGATACAAAGGAAAACACTAGTGTTATAAAAATAGCAATGTATGGATACATCTTGATTCTGAATATTTGAAACTGTTTCAATACTCATTTTCAGCAGTATTGATACACTGGCACCAGCTGTGCTTTCTAACTCTCTCTGATTGTTAATGTTTACAACAGTTATTCTGCTGTTCTCTGCTACTAACCAAGAACAGTCCTTGTCTTGATATGACTTTGTCTTACCCTTTAATAAAAAGTTTAACTTGTATGCCCTCAATGTCAAATTTTCCCTATGGTATTAAAAATCCTATCAAATACTCATATTTTCAAGGTATTGTATTGAAATTAGAAATTTTACTGCATGACAACACTAGTGCATAAAACTGATAATCAATTATCAATACAACCTCCTTTCTCAGTGTAGCCTACCAAGAACTAACCAGAGAAGGCGACACAACTGAAGACAATGACATAAAAATGAGCAACACTAAGACCCTTTCAAGACACCTTTTAACCAGATTTAGGACAGGTTTTTGGACAAATCATGTTTTACTTGATTAAACATCGCAGGTAAGCATTGCAGGCAAGTGTATATGTGGTTTTGAGCAGAGTTAGTTTTACCTGTGTAAAAGATCTGAGCACTCCTTCCACCACAGTCAAATTAGTCCATTAGCTCGATGCTAACACATAATGGGAATTACCATTAACGCGCTACTGAAAATTAACATCGCGATAATATTATCCTTACAAATGATCCATTTTTATTTCAAATGCTCAACATAAAGAGAAATATGTGCTCATACTTAGAGGCATAAATTCCCCATGCTCTATAAAAAGAAACTAATAGCGGCTGACTTCTGTCCCCGTGTCCAGTTGTTGCTAAAGATGCTAATGCTAGATAGACTCCTTGTTTTAGCCTACTTGGTTCAGTTAGCACATCTAAGGGAATGTCGCCACCTGCTGACATGGCGGGTAACTGCACCTCAGATATGTTTATTTATTTTGTTGAAGTATGTTTATGGAGTAAGGTATGCGTATTTGCAAATCACGTTGTATTTTTGTGGATATGCCTTAAGGCAACACAAATATAAAAAGACAAGTTTGTGGATGGTGAAATATTTGTGAACCTTGCTAACTGTCGTCACCTAGCTTTAAGCGCGCGCGAGAGTGAGCCTTTCACCAGGTGTGTGTGAGTGCGGTGGGAAAATGCATGTGTCCAAATTGAGTAGAAGCATGTGTGGTCACAAAAATGCAGAGCTAGAGAACATATAATTTATTATGGAGTGAAAACTCTATGATATCAGAGCCTGGCTCACACGGCTACTTCTGGAAAGACTGTTAGCTACGTCCCTAGCAACTGCTGGAGCTAGTGCTAGCAAAAGTTAGCTGCTAGTTAACTTTAATGGAAGTTAGCAACACTAAACAAGTTTGTTGTAATGGTACTCACCTGTCTGAAGGTGTCACTGTCAGAGCTTTCTGCACCGTGAAGTCCTTCTCAGTCTGCTTTAGGTTATTTTTCTTCATGTTCATTCTCACCTAACTGAAGGTGGAAGTTTCCAAGCAAATGTAGAGATCACTGGAGCAGGAGCAATGACAGGTTAGACACACTATTTCAAATGGTCCCAGCATGCACCTGTGCTGTGCACATGCTGATCAGGTGGTGCATTAAAGCAGTGATTAATTAAGGTAGCAATAAATGAAAATATCTTAAACATTTAACTAAAATCACTTTTTATGGTTGTGATGGTTTTAAATAATGGCTGAGGAAGACATGGCTTTATTCTATTGTTTAATTATAATGTTTAATTTTGGTGCACAAGTTTTAGCCATGCTAGCGTCATGAGTCAAATATCTTAAAAACTGGCTTATTGGATGGATTGCCAGGAAAGAAGTACTGAAGTGTGCGACTTGTGTTAAGTGCTAATTGACAAATGTTAAAAACAAATAACATCAAATGTTAGCATGCTTAACCTTTTTAACCCTAAGCTTATTTTATAGGCCTCTGCTCAAAAATTGCATACCCATAACAAAATGAATATATCTCTGCAACCACAAGGTCTATTTGAATACTTCAAGTGTCATGGTAAAGGGAACACTTGTGAGATTTGTTAAGATGTGTAAATATCAGCATGTGTTATCAGGAGCGAAAATCCCATTTCATAGTTGGGGGGGACAATAAACAATAAAATTTTAGAGAATAATTCCGGGGGGACAAGGAAAAAAGTTGTAGCCTGTCTTTTATACAGCATCTTTTACCGCAATTTGATGCTTTAATCTTCTCTCTATCTCTCCAACAGGCAGAGTGAATGTCTATACCTATGACAAATGGCGTAACAACTAAACATTTCCTGCAATTAAGCTGGTAAACTGGTTTATAAACAGTGTGCTGTGAGATCTGCCGCTGCACACCTCACAACCATGTAATAGTCGCGCGTAATGACCGCTCCTCGACGGTTAGACTGCACGTCTCTCATGTTTGTCTAACTGACAGGTGGAGAGCCTACAGACAGGTACCCATTAGCTACGAGCCGCTCCGCCACTGACTGCTCTTGTCCTGTCCTCTCCCTCTTCTGTCTCTCCTGTCCTCTCTATCACTAAACTCTGAGCTTAATCATTAGCCTTTAGCTTAGCAGCACTCGTAATTGAGTAGGCTTTTGAACAATGCAGGAGAAATGTTGCAGACAGTTTATATTATCAGCCTGGGCCTGTGGCTTGTTGTAACAGTAAATGGGATGTGTTGTAACTTGTGTAAGTTAAACTGTGTCTGTGTCAGTGAACATCTTACCCTGCGATGCGCGATGTGGGCAGCGGTTCCAGCCACATGCTGCTACTGCTGCCAAGCAGCCCCGCCCGTTGGAAAGAGTGTGGGATATACCACCACTACTAGGAATGGGAGGGGGGACTAAATCTTTTAAGATTTAAATAGCACATTATTGCGCGATTATAATGAGCACCGCTTACACTGTGCTTTCAATAAATACTACTGCATTGTTCAAAAATTATTAATTGTGTCTCAAATTATTCTGGGGGGGGACAGCTTTACTGAAGGGGGAGTCATGTCCCCCCTGCCCCCCCCCCCCGGGATTTCCGCCCCTGTGTGTTATATGTGAAGAGTAAATGAAGATAGTGCACAGCACGAATGAAACATTTTGAGGTTTGCCTAAAAAAAAGCATGTTTGCATGTGATTTTTGTCATGTACAAAACTATATCTTTCATTTTTTGTTTTTGTAAATGTTTAGGATATACACATACTGTCCGTTTCATTTTTTTCATGTATTTCCCACTCCAAACTGACCAATACACACCTACTACATGTGAAACTGATTTTCTCTTCTGTGCTTTGGAGGCTCTATCTCCGCAACGGCTTGGTTAATTGGTTGTTGTTCAGTCTTATCCTTAACGACCGATCGTCAATCAATTGCTATCATCCCAAGTAAATACCTAAAATTACGTTCATCTTCCTTCGTATAGGTTTCATCATAGGTGATTAGTTTGTTGTTGTGTTAACACTTTGCAGTGTTTGTGTACTCCCTGTATGTTTTTTTAATGTTTTTAAATGAACTGCTGGAGAGATCAGGATACAGTTGGCGAAAGCAGTGTATGAGAGAACATTATATTTACAGTGTATACAAACTGCTCACTCAGTCCTGCAGCCCCCAGTGCTGTGTGAAGGAGTGGGGACATTTAAGCACGACACAAAAACAGAGCTAGACGAATGTTACTGGCTCTCTGTGTGCCTCTGCCAAAGCTCCATCTTGGAGCCATAAAGCAGAGTGTGGGAGTCAGGAGATGGCGAGAGGAAGGGGGGCAGAGTTGTGGCAAACCAAAATCCTTCCCTCCTCTCATCCATTTGATGTGTTCCCTCTCCTCTGTAACAGGCTGATGTCCTTGAGAAAAAGACAGAGGGGGGCAAAAAAGGCAAGATTCACCAAAGATGAGCTCCAACGGCAACGGAGACAACTTCTAAATCTGTTCCTACTTTTCTTGCGCACATGCAGATTGCAAGCCTGCCGTTTCATCGCAGTTTGATCCCAGGCAGAGGCAGAACCGTATGAATTATAGATCAGCTTATATTCCAACAGATCCTATGTAGTCAGGGGAGAAGAAGCTAAACTAGATGTAATGTCAGCGCCATTAAAAACAAATAGACCTCTCATTCTGCGGGGTCAGTCCCATTTTTCAGATCAAAACCAATTAGTGTCATCTTAGGCTGAATCGATTAAGAATCTACAGCGTGGCAGCCGCGGAACATGGTGCTTAGACTTTAGAGGAACGGATGGCACAATCCAGTTTGCTGATAAACCAAATCCTCACTTAAATGAGAAATCCACGCAGTGCTGCTGCCAGTTCAGCTGAAGGGCTCTGGATCAGCCTGATTACTTTGGTCTGACTGCAGCAGATCAAAGTAATCCCCAAATACTAAAGGAGTACGTACACAGAGCAGCCATGTAGTACACTGAAGCACAGTGAGACGATGTGAAAGCTGTACGTTGTGTAAGTCTTTAGGGGATGCATATGAATGTGTGTGTATGTGTGTGTATGCGCATGTGCAAATCTATGTCTACAAAAGCCGCAGTATGTGTTTGTGGTGGTCTGCTGCAGAAGCAAAGCACGCTGGGTTTTTATAATCAGGATTCAGGGATCACCTTTAGCCCCCGTCATCAGTCAGACCTGTCCTAAAGCTCCAAAACAGGCAGAGAGGGAGGAGGGAGGAGATGAAAGGGACAGATGGGGACACCGAGACGCTAAGGTCCTCGTTTCACACAGACGATGCAGCCTGAAAATTGGGTGAATTGAGGACTCTGAGGGAGTGGGGCTGACGATACCACTGAATTTTACCCCTCTCATCTACAAATGAGCAAAATATTCTATACTCTTGAGAAATTTGCTGATATCAAACAAAAAAATCTAAATATCAGGGTTGTTTTCCCACTTACTGTATCTCCTGTGGATACAAAGTTTTTGCAGTGGAGACTGTGCCTATTAAAACATAAAAAGAAAGGAACATTTTGAAGGTTGTTTTTCTTGCTTGGTTTCTTGAGATTGGTTTGATTCTTCAAAAAAAAATCCGTCTTCATGCTTGACAGATGGTTTTTTAAATTAGTGTGAAAACCATTCATCATTTCAGACTCATTTCTTGTCAGCTCCAGCTAAAAATAGATTTAATAATGTTAAATATTCTAATACAGATTCTGTTCAAAGTTACTGGTGTGCTAGGATACAAAATCTAATCATGGCAAATATTACGACTTTGCTTCTCCCTTTTCACTCCGTGATATATATCTGTCCGCTTTTTTCTGTGTGTAATAATACGACTGTGTGCACTCACAACATGTGTGTGTGTGTGCGTGTGTGAACTATACACAGTGCCAGCATGTGTACACAGCAGGTCTCATTTCCTGATTCTCCGGTCAGATGCTGGTTTCTCTTTTGAGAGGCGAGCCCACAATGACATCAGCTTCCGCCAACACACCAGCCGTCGCCATGGCACCACACAAAGACATTTCTGACCAAGAGGGAGGGGGAGCATCATGCTTGACACGTTTATAGGAGAGGTCTGTGCTCCCCTCTCCTCTTATACCCTCCTCCTCCTCCTCCTCTTTCTCGATGGCTGTTTGTACAGCCGCCTGCTCTGTTTACCAGATCATCAAAGAGCTTCTCTGACTTGCATGGCTGTAGTAGCCCAGGCCTGGCCTGCTCTCTCTATCTGTTTTAGCCTCACAGCATCTCTCTTCTTGCTCTTCCAACTAATGGCTACTGCTATCCATTAACTCCATTTGAAATCTTTCTTTCTCAGTCTTCTATTTTAGACCCTCTTCCTCCCTCCCCCTCTTTTGGGTCTCTCTTCTTGTCGAATGGAGCCATGACTCCAAGGGCAAAATGCCGAGTGAAGAAGTGACCACCCACTGGGCTTTGTCTAACTCTTTGCCCCAACGGACAGAGGGCCTGTGTGTGTGTGTGTGTGTGTGTGTGTGTGTGTGTGTGTGTGTGTGTGTGTGTGTGTGAGTCACACAGAGAGGGAGAAACAGACGGGACAGAGAGTGACAGGTAGGGGAAAACCCCATTACAAAAATATTTCAATACCCATCTCTTAAAAATGAACAATGACAATATTTGGCTGAAAAATATCACTTATTACTTTATTGCAGTTTCAGGTTTAGGCTAGAAACAAAACAAAATTAAACATATTTTCATTTACGCCACCTTTTTTCCATTTAAAGACAGGTCTAACACTTAAAGGATAACTTAGCAGAATGAAACTGCTATCTAATGACTAACAGATATTCAGATAAAAAAAGATTAGTTAAGACTAAAACATACTTAAAGGATAACTTGGGCATTTTTCAACTTCCTAGTTTCCCGTGTGTGTCTTTAAGAGACTGCTGTAAGCAACCGTTTTTGAAATCAGTCCAGTATTGAGCGAAAGGCAGCAGCTGACAGCCGCACAACAGGCCACAATGTAAGTATATGGGGCAACTGAACACCGTCACTGTACCTACATCAAAGGTGGTTATTATTGCTGCAGACAGGCTCAGATTGTTATTATAAGTGGCTGCCTGTTGTCCCCCCCTCTTCTCTTCTGCTCTTAAGTTATTAGGTGCTCTTTATCCATATACTCCGGCTCAAATAAATGCAGACGCCCATCAAATTCAAGGCCTCGTCCTTATTGTCGAAATCATTTAAATTATCATACATACACTGCAACACATTTTCACTCTGACCTCGTCACATATCGCCACTTGATTGTGGACTTTCCACGTCTACATGACATGCCACACAGCCTGGGTGTATCTGTTGTTGATGTTCTGGGAGGCCATGTCAACTTCAGCCTGTTAAATGCATTGTGTCTTTTCAAAATACACTTCCATTTTCACAGGAAATGTACAGATTGCGCACAGCCCCTTCAAAATAAATACACTACGTCGGTACAACACCACAAATTTACGTTTTACATTCATACGTGAGGCTAACACTGGCCTCCTGGGTGAAAGTCAGTGATTGTTGGACCCATCCACCAACCCTCCCAACCAACCTACTTGACATTTTCAGCCACGCTAACTTATGTTGCTGTCCAGCTGCATTTTCTTTGACGCCGTCAGACAATGTTACACAATGATGGCACCTGGCTGCATATTATTCCAATGTAAAACGACATCTTTTTATGTCAGTGTCTGTTGTGGCTTCAGAATGATACCAGGCTGTGCATGGAAAATCTTTTACATACTACATTTCTGTTTTCTGTACTCCACAACAGACTATTCCCCTTACTATTCTCTCCAAATCTCACTCACATTTCCATTGTTGTTTCCCTGCAATAGGTCACACATGGTGAGATTTCAGAACGAGAATTCCGCCTGATGGGACAATAACAGACTGGATCAAGTGGAAGGTAAAGAGACACTCCAGCCACTTATAGTAACAATCTGAGCCTGTCTGTGGTGAAAATAACCACTTTTAATGGAGATACAGTGTGATACACTTCAGTTGCCCCATATGCTCTCACTGCAGCCCCTTTCTCAGCTGCTGGTTGCTGCCCTCTTGCTCAGTACTGGAGCAATTTCAAAAACTGTTATTCACATCAGTATGTTAAATGACAATACATGGGAAAATAGGGTCCAGGTTGACAAATGTTATCCTTTAGATATGATTTATTCTTCATTCATCTTTTTTTTTAACCTGAATATTAGTTGGTTTTTAGTTAGCAGTTTTGTTTTGCTATGAGCATAAAAAGCTAGGAGCAGAGAATAAGTAAGATGTACAGTACAAGTGTGTGTAGGCAACACATAGAAATCAGCTCCACTGACACTGCATAAGCTGAATTACATGTGGGTGGGCTTCTTGCCTTGGGGGGACATCTGACGTCGAGCACACCTCTGCAAAATTAAGGCACTTAGATTTTTCAGCAGAGTTTTAGTTGTTCCGTGGCAGCAGGTAACAGCCAGAGATACTGTTTAATCAAACTATTTTGCCTGTCATTAATTTGTATTTCTGTAGAATGTATTGTATACTAGGGGCGGGAGTTTGAAATGAATATCTTGGTATTTATAATTTTCCATGTCACCAAATTTATGCAAAGTCATGTAATGGTGCCCCAGGTGTACCTCTCCCTCTCCCTCCAGCTTAACATGAAGAATCATCCATTGAAGACATTTCTCTGTTTACTAACCACAGGCTCCTCAATTTCATTGAGCAGCAGTTCCTTTGAACGCGCAGACATTTTCTGCCTGCACTGTTTTTGCCTCAGTCTAAAAATAGGCACTTTTACCTAAGTTCCACTGTTCTCGCTCAACCTCAGCTCCATGTGTGTCTCTGCTGCCTGACAGGATGATCTGCCACACTGAAGTCTCTCCTTCTTGTGGCCGACAGAGGAACAACAACCTCCACCCAGATTCCAGATGATGTCATAGCTTGTACTGTCACTTTATTGCATCTACATTTTTAATCAGTTAGACATATACGGTACAGGTAAGCTTATATAAAATCATGGCACTCAGGTGATAAATCAAACCACTCTTGCTTATGTGAAAATATCTAAAATAATAAAGCAGGTGAGAAGGAGTATTTCAGTGATGCTGCTGCTACAGGATGAAAGACTTATTGATCATTACAGTGTAAGTAAAACATCTCTTACAAGTCAGACAAAGTCATGTCTAATAAGTCAGATCTTAACAAATGTTTGTGATGATTTAAAGAAAATATACTTGGCGGTTTTATATCTTGTCTTGATGTGTGGTAGAAATTAATGTAATACAGCTGTAGCTATAAGTTGAATACATTTTTAAATGAACAGTTCATCACAAAATTAAAAAAATACATGTTTTTCCTCTTAACTGCAGTGCTATTCATTGGACATATGAAACGTGCATCTAGAGGCTAATGGTGTCCTCTTCAGCTGAGCTGTAACGTTAGCTAGCTCAGCGGCGCTAGGTGAGCTAGCAGTTGATGGCCAACTCCTTCTGCGTGGTGATGCAGTTAGTGGGTGTGGTTTGGTGGAATGAAAATAGTTCCTACATTAAAGTGCTCACAACAAGGTCTGTGGATCCTCTTGAGTGACTGGGTCATGAGTTCTGGAAAGAGACGTTGCTGTTGAGCTTTTCAAATGTATTTTTGGTGCTTTGAGCACCACAAGCCGAGTGCCATCTAGTTCCATTATATTTGAAAGAAGGTGGATATCTCTACAACACTCAGCAACTCACATCAAGACAATCTTGATTGATGAACAGCTCTAAAAGTAAGAGGAAAAATACATATTTTTTATTTTGGGGTGAACTGTCCCTTTAAGAGTAAAGCTTGCGCTACAGCTCACAGTCCCCTTCATGTTCCCTCAGGCTCAACATGCTAGGAGTCACACAGTCTGTCTCTCAGCCAGCACAGGATTCGCTGCTTCCTGTATTCTTCTCACCTCACATCACATATTTCACATCACCCAAAGTCACGCGAGGTCACCAGAACTGTGCCTTGTTGCTCACTCCCCTCCCATTATGGCACCTCTTCCCCAACACAACAGAATCCCGCAGGGTCCAAAGTGAGGCGACACACTTTAAGCCAGTTTGACAGCACCCAGGAAGGTGGCGTCTCCATACAGGGACACGTTGGCTGTGGAACGGGGGATCAGCAGCTCCAAGTGGTCGCCGGCCTCCAGCTTCACGATACCTGAGGGATGCAAACACACACATTAAACCTTGACTTGCCATGGTCCTTTTTTTCCTGCCACGAACAGCCATACCAGACTGCTGACACACATGTGCAGCCAACCCACAGACACACACACACACACACGCTTGAGAGCTCAACAACAAAACACTGACTGACCTTCCGTAACAGCTGTTGTAAAATAGGGTGAACATAGCTTGACATAAACACTAACTCAGGCTCACCTCCTGTGAAGCAGGTGTTGTACGGGTGAACAGGGTTCATATTCTGGATGCAGCGGAACAAGATCACAGACTGAGGCTCGTCTCCCACCACATTCCTCTTCCTCCGAATCACCACGTGACCCATTGCAAAGGTGCTGTCTATGTAGTAGACCTGAGCACATCAGAAATACTGGGTTAAATATACTGGGTTAAATATATGGCACAAGGCACAGACTTTAACATGTATAAACAGGTAGGTGGGTGCCACTTCATTTATCATGTAAGCATCATTTGCATTGTTTCCTCTTGGTCTGACCTTTCTTCAAGGTCTCTTAACCAGCGACATGCTTAGATCAAGCAGACCCTTTTTTTCCTGCAATGTATGTAGACATGTTCCCCTCCTATGTTAAACCTGGTGATTAGCAAACAGGCAAGCAGCGCCTCCCTGTGGAGAAACTATGGAATGACAACAAGTACACCTACCTGGCCATACACAAAGTAGAAGCCCTCCTCTCTGACCAACATGCAGTCTCCGTCTGCCTCCAGGGCCGAGCCTCTCCTCAGCCCAGCCTGCCAGGGGATACCTGTGTGTGGCTCCGACTTATATTCTGTTTCAATAAATAAGAATATATCAGAAAACACATCAAAGAGGTTGCTGATGGTGGTTTCTGCATATATGTTTATATACATTTTACAGTAATATTAAAGCTGCAGCTGCAGATTTTATAAGAAATAACTTCTTTTAATATTTGCTAGAACTATTACTACATACACACAAAGTATTATATGAGACAGATAGTGTGTGAAAAAAAAGACATTTCCTTCCTCCTCCTATTGCCTAATGGAAATCGTTAGAATCTACCACAGCGCACCAAAGAAAACCAATTACAGCAGAGGAGTCTCTAACGCAGCTGTAAGACATGTCAGCCAAAGCTTGCGAAACGCATCCAAACTGTCAAACTAGGCAGCTCTGATCAAATATGAATCAAGATTCTGTTACAGCATTGCCTATTTTTCCTTCAAATGTTTCCGGAAACATATTTTAGTGCACTGTTCAGCTGTAAAATGAGAAAGTTGGTCCGGGTTGTGGGAGTTTCTCTGTGTTTTGCTTGACTGTGTCCAACATGGCGACTGTCTCAATACTTTTTCATATTACAGCTGAACAATACACTATAGGCCCGTTTCCACAGAAGAAGTCCCTGGTAGTATTTGGGGGGCAGGAACTTTACAGGAACGTCCTCTTGCTCGGCCCTCTCAGCCACTGTGTCTCCACTGTGCGGCGGAGTTGGAGGAAGGTTACTGTAAAGTTACCGGGCTCTGGATGTGACGTAGTTGTTGCGCGACCATTTTAACCGGGATGACGCGGCAAAGAAACAAAGAAAGAACAACAACAAAGAAGAAGAAGCAGAAGTACGAAGCAGAAGTAAGAAGAAGAAAGCAGACATAAGAAAGACGATAATCAGCATGGAAAGAGCTGAGGTGGTTGCTGGGTTTCTGGCGTGTCTCTTCGTTTACATGGCAGTGGAAGCTATGAACGAGCTAACCCTCGTCTGCTGAGTTTTAAAAATGCCGGCTATTTTGTTGTTTTCTGTTGACGTCACATCCCGCCTTGAGTATATCCAATCAGCACCAAGTAAACACCAAGCCCCAGCCAGGAGTTTTTCGAGGCCGTTCTGAGTACCTACCCCGAGGCAGGGACTTGTTGAGCCCCTGTAAAAGTTCCGGAACTCTGCCCTTCGGGGGTGGAGACACACACCAACAGCCCCGGCCCCGTAAAATTACCCTGAAGTTCCTGCGGTGGAAACGGGCCTTATAACTGTGGTTCCCAACTGGTCCAGGCAAGGGGTTAGTCATTAGTTCAAGGTCCACACAGTTTAACAAATTCAGCGTCATACTTGCAGTTGGCCAAGTCATTGAGCTAGTCTGCTGGCTCTATTAACTAACTGTCTGTTAATCACTCACTCACTTAACAGCAGGAAACAACACTTTAAAATACAAGCTTTGTGCCTGAATTCACTGTACTTAAAAATTAAGTGTGTTTTTTACAAACATGACACATTTCCCAGTCACTTGAAGTCCAATTGAAATGGACCTGCGACCCACCAGTTGGGAACAACTGCACTATATCATGTTCGGTTATGATGGCAGAGGAACACAATTTGTCACACATTATTGGTCTCATACACTTCTGTGTGGATAAAGTGACCGTGTCAGCAGATATAACAAAAAGTTGTCAGCTACAGCTTTAATGTCAACTTCCAAAGTCCAAAACTAATATGAAATGGTAAAATATAAACTACATGAATTTGAAAAAAAGTGCAATCATAAATCACTAAGCTATCATAGCCCAGGATGGACGTACTGTACCTTTCCTGAAGGTTTTCCTGCTACTGTTTGCCAACAACTGCAGGCAAGGCTGAGAAACTGTCACAAAAGATAAGAGAAATTGCTTATTCCATGACTGTCTCTCTTTGTCTGTTTTCTGCTTCCCCTTTTCCATTCTGGGTATAATTCCACTAACATAGTCAACACTAAGAAACAGTACAGTATACTGTAAATATTGGTGTCCTGTACACCCCAGGGATATACACCGTATAGTAAATAGTGAGCACTATGGATGGAAGCTTTATCTCTCCACATCTGACTGGTTATTTTTAAAATGGTTTTCACCAAAAGTGATACGTCATTCACATTCAGCTATTAGTCCGCATTAAGACAGACAATATTTAGGGGAGTTTTTTCCTTTTCGGAGTAACAGGTCTAAGATCACATGGTATATACAGATTGTGAAGCACTCTGAGGCATTTTTAATGTCAGAATCTTTTTGCAAAAGTACCACGGGGTTGTGAAACGCCACCAATCTTGCATTCCAGGAAAATTTAAGCAACTAATCTGCATCTCATACATCAACAGAGAACTGTCAGACTCAGGTGTGGCCTACCGTGTCTTACCTAATGTCTCTGATCCAGAGACCAACCTTCTATTCCTTGTCAGGGTGAACGCATCTTGAGTCCCAGGTTGGTGCAGAGGCTCTTGGCTGCTTCTCCTACTCATGTTCTCGGTCTGAACAGACAAAATGAAGTGTTTAGAACAATACGTGCAATCTTGTGCAGATGAAGGTGTCTTAAAGACTAGTTTGTTGTCTCTCACCTGTCCTGCATGTTTAGCCTCCTGTCCCTCTTCTCTCCTGCGATACACCTCTGATTTGAGTCCCTCTACCTCAGCTCTGAGAGCCACCAGTTGGTACAGGGACAAAGCTGAAAGAGAGGAGGAGGTGACAGCAACCAGCGTCAGCAGGAAAACTGGCCAGGATAGCCTCCTCTCACCTGTCCTTGGTCCAGTCCCAGACTCAAAACCTGCCAAAGCTGCCATCGCGGGGCTCATATAATCTTGAGAGATCTCACACTGGCAGCATGACCAATCCGAGGCCGGAACTACGCCACCTCTCTTCTGACAGACTTGGGCTAAGTGCAGTGGATGTTTGCTTCCTTCATCAAAGTTGTCTCTAGAGCCTCTGGCTTTATCTTAATGGCCCTCTTAAAGCACCACTGACTTCCTTAACTCTCGTTTTGTCCTTCAGTAGCCGGTTCCAATTCAGTCCGAGCGACTACGCAGAACGTATACTGTACAAAAAAGGGCAAAACAGCTTCCTGTCTACTGTTCCGCTCAGCTAACCACACCACACACACACACAGCTTCCTGCCTGACCAGCAGCCCTGACAACTCTTTCTCTCTTTTCTTTTCATAATGCTCCATAAACACATCTCAACTTGTCCACACTGTAATGAAAATCCCATGTCATTTTTACAAAGTGGAAACAGGAAGGACAGGTTGCCAGTTGGACAAGTGACTGGTAGGGAAACACGGGGATAGAGAAAAGGAGAAACAGGCATGACTAATGCCACTCTCACATTTGAAATTAACAACCACGTACTGAAAAAAAGGAAGTGCAAAAATGACTTCAACTTTAAACAGCAACATTGAACAGAAAAACAAACAAACTGCGATTCTAAGAATATAACAGCTGAAGTGATGACATGTTGCATAAATTAAATTGTAACTGTTACATCCCAAAAAAAGCTTGTTTACACCAAAAAAACTACCAAAACGGGCAATTTTAATGTATCAATTTATTGCATGTTACAGTACAGAAAATAGAAAGTGAAAATGTGTGCTTACAAAAGAAGTTGTTGACATTGTTTTGAAATAGAAAAAAAGAAAACAAGGTAAATGGAAAATCCCCCAAACTAACTGACTGCTTCATACTGACGATAAAGATGTATCACTCAGATATCCCATCAATGTTCCCTCCATGTAGAGTCACTGTTAGTCACGGTGGACGCAGACAAGTAACGTCAACACTGTGCAGGTCCGGTACAGAAATTTGAGACTCAATGCAATCACACGTCAGCTTGCAAATGCAAATTCCTAAAATTGTGCAGACACTTTCAACAGCCTTCATTCCACTCTGTTAACAATCATGTGAATACATAAAAATATGCTCCATAGTGCATTTGCAAAATACCTGGCAAAATGATTTTCTTTATTAAAAAAAAAGAAGAAGAGACATTCAGTTTGATTCCACTTCATCAACAGGGTGTCGGACAATAACAATACATTTGGCTAGCAAAAAAAACACAAATTCTCGTTGCTATTAATTTCGCTTTAGGCCAGCCAGAAAAACAATAACTCAAATGAAAGATGAAAAGTTCCTAAATCTTTTCTTGAATGAAACAAACAGCAGAAGTGTGCAAAGCAAAACTTGAGGGGAAAAAAACAAGTGTATATTCACATGTTTGCACGGTGTACTCTCACAACATATGATGGGATAAATCTAACTAAGCTTATGGATTTGATATAATACAAAATGTCTGAAACTGTTCGGTGCCGATGGAGGCGAAAAGTCACACACAAAAAAGGAGAAAAGACCATCTATACATTATTTCTTGTAAAGCACACTTGTTAATTTAAGACCACAACTTACATTCATAGTAGCCTTATTTAGACCAGTATTTTTTTTTTCAAGTTCACATGGACACAAACAAATTTGGTCTTCTGATATTTGTCAAATTTCATCGCGCATACTGTTGACAAACAGTATCAAATATGGCTAAGGAGATCTGTATTCAAATGGCTTTAAGACCACTGCAGTGCAGCATGCTGCATTTGGAAAGCGGGAGCAGAGAACGGTGATTTAATCGTCGGGCTCCGCTCCACCCCCTGGAAGACATGCAGGAAAGGTTAATTAGCTCATTAAAAGCCCTCCAAGTGAGTAAAGCCATTTTGCCACACAAGCACGGGGTGAAACGAGAACACAAGATCGTCCAATTAATTAATTATGGTGCTGATAATAGCAAACAAATAATCACAGCCTTTGATTAAAAACACTTTATTTTTAGTTCTTAAAGGGTAGGTTTGTTTTTTTCAAGACTATCTTGATACATTACCCATGTGCCAATATGTGTGTGTTGGTATGACAAATGGTTGTTGTTATAGCCCCTCTTTTCGACACTGGTCATTCAGAAATCCCTTTCTTGTGCAATTAGAGTGTAAGAGATGGGGATAAAAGCCAGTTCTCTAAATATGAGGTTTCAGTCTGAATAGGGCAAAGTTTTTTCTTCACAAAATCTCTATTGGAATTTGCCAGACTGTGTTTCCTTGTTGATCTGGATGGAGAAACAGCAATCTTAATATCCATCGGCTATCAGTCGGACGTTAAGCCTCTGGTGGCGGGGGCCAATGTTTTGGGCTGATCCAGTGAAGCCAGCGGATATCAGGGCCAAGACTTACTCTACTGTGCCTTGGTCATCCTGGCTTATCTCTATTCATTCATTGCATATGAACGCAGTTAAAAAGTTTTCAAAAAATTTTTTAAGAATTAAAAAAAGCTAATTCATCGTCAGACAATAGCTGATGGATTCTGAGGTTACATTGCGTCCAATGCATTCCGCCTCTCAGACGACAAACCAAGTACAGGCGGAAACCATTACACTTCCGACATCAAAATCTTGTCCAGTTGCCTTCAGATTCTGCACACGTATGCAGAATCTGTTTATAGAGATTAGAGGAACAGTTACACATAGAGGACATTTTCTACTTCATAGAATTGGAAAATACCCACTTGATTTATCGTACTCCAACTGCTGAAGCCTCACATTAGCTTCTGCTCAATTTTGGAATTTTTATTTTAAATGAAAAAGAGGACTATTTTGCCTACCATCGCTTCTTGGATTACACTGAATTCACGTTAGAAACATATCCCTTTACGATCAGTATAGACAGGAGAATTACAGCAACTATTAACATATCAGTGTACGTGAGGGCACGTGTTATGGTGTTGTACTAAGACAGACTTGAAGAAATCCGCATCCATCCTTCAATAACAAACCACACATAGAGCAGCAACCAGACTGCTGTGTTTTAACAGGACACAGTGACGGGGAGAATATCTTGTAGCTTATTAAAATCGAGAACAGAAAGAGTCAGACAGGAAATCAAGTTGTTTTGATAGGCGGAAGTAGCAAACATGTCAACGTTAATCATACTGACCACTGCACCTCAGCCAACACGTTCTTATGGCTGAATGTAATTATTCAACAGCAGAAGTTTTATGCTATTGTGCCAGACAAAAATGTAAGGGTATATATAAATATTAACCACTACAATGTCATGTCATGCCAAGCTGCTGCAAGGACTCTAAATATGAATGTTCCTCACCTAAAGGGGAGAAATAAAAGATCCTTATACTCCTCACAGTATTGCTCAGAAGATGTTTGCCTACAGAACTCAACACTTGGGTAAATCTGAACAAAAAAGTGCAATGTAATGTATTAACAAAGATATATACATTTTAGGCCTACATATTAGCAGTGTTTCATTTTGTTTGAGGTGTATTTTTAATACCAGTAGTAAACAGTGTTCACTGTAATATTGTAGGTCCTAACATGGTCACCTTACTTAGAGCAACTGTTTCGGTTATTTTAATTAATTTCAGTAGACCCATTACGGCAAATATTTTGTGGTTGTGACATGGTTGTCTTGCAGTGTGGGCATGTATGCTCTGGCTTCATTCATTTAAGGTCATAAATACATGCATTCATAGCTGCAACACAAAAGAACCCATGAGAGCATTGTCACCCTCTCTTAAAACTTTGAAATAGTCAAATCATTTTAACAAATATGTTACATTTACAGAAAGGTAGAAAGAGTGAAATAAAATAGAAACCCAGACAAAAGCATAAAAAATGTACATTCTTCCCAAAAATCAATTAAGTCCATCCAATCAATTCCCGTTCACTTCCTCCAGCCCAAAATCTGTAGTCAACAGTCAGTCCATGACTGTTTATTTCAGATAATGGTGACACTAGCTGAGGGCTGAGCACTCTCCTCGTGGGCGTGGCTCTTCAGTAGGTCTTTCATGAACTGCTCCAGAGCAGCGAAGTAACCCTGACACTGCCACGTGTCGTTGTGTGTGCCCTCTGGAAAGATAGCCAGACGTTTAGTCCGTGCAGGAGACAGCTCATACAGTTGTTTCATCATGACTGGTGGGATGAGCTGGTCCGACAGACCAGACACAAACAGCGAGGGCATGCGGCACAGCGCCACCTGTCGGTAGGACAGGAACTGATTCCTGTAGCACCACAGGGGCAGCAGGCGCATGGGCATGAAGGAGAAGAGTGTGGCTGCCATGTGGGGGATGCTGAGGAAGGTGTTTTCAACAATAATGGCTGCCACACGGTGAGGATTAACTGACGCCAAGCGCACAGCCACAGCACCCCCGAGTGAGCGTCCAAACAGCACCACCTTCGTCTTGTCCAGATCAGGACGGGTCATGACATAGTCCAGTGTGGCCTCGGCATCCAGGTACAGCCCATCCTCACTGGGCTCACCCTCACTCTTTCCGTAGCCGCGGTAGTCCACCAGCACTACGTTGGCTTTCAGATTGACAAGCATAAGCAGGGCGTTTGGCACCCTGTGACCAATATTACCTGCATTACCATGGAAATAAAGGATAGTAGGTGGAGCAGAGGAAGTGGGGCTGCTTTGATTGCCAGGGGTGACTCCAGGAGGCGTGTCCCCTCCTGTGTAGCGAAGCAGGATGAGGTTTAGCTTAACACCGTCCTTGGTGCGAATGTACACATTCTCATGTGGGATTCCTGTTGGCATTGGAACATAAAGGCGGGAGGAGGAGGGCTGGTCAGGGAAGTAGAGAAGCACATCCTGAAATTTGTAGAGGATGCCTGCCACAGAGGCTAGGATAAGAGCTAAGAGAAAGAATCCTCCGTACAGGTGGAAGGTGAGGATGAGGGCCAAGAGGGAGACTCGACAAGCACCCCAGGACCAGGAGGCCAGAGTCAGGGTACAACGCTCCATTGCCCCCCACAGCCTCCAGGGCTTTTCCATGGCTACACAAGAGCTGAGTCACACGACACACACTCTGCAAATAGAGAGAGTCAAAGACAGGAAAGAGAAAGAGAATGGGTTTAATATATGATCAAGAAAAACATTCAGGAAAACATAATTAGTAACAGGTTTACAATGCAGGAATTATAAACAGTATCACCAATGAAAGTGAAAGCGAACCCTAGATCTATATTTGCAGGGGGTTTTAGCACAATTTATGTAGCTTCCTCTTGCACGCGTGCTGCTTATGGTCTGGCACTTGGTCGCTACCTTTTTGTTAGGTCCTGACCTCAGCTGTGTACTGTCCCCTGGAACGTTCTGAACACAGAAAATCAAACAAATATAAGAAACTAGAGGCAGAGGGCAGAGGGCAGAGTCTCTGCAGATAAATACACTGCCTCACACTTCTGATGGGTCATAAGTGATGACTGAGTGGGATTACTTTTGTATAATTCTTTATATTTTGTTGTTAGGAAACCCCTGCGTAGTATTCCTTTAAGTTTTAATTTGTCTGTGATTTCTTTAACATAAAAAATGATGGGAATTACACATCAGAGCCCAATGTGATAGTTACAAAATGCTTATTTAATCTAACAAAGCAAAACCCCAGTATACAATCATATCAATACAAAGAACAACAACAAATTCTCACACTGAAGAATCTGTAACTATCTAATATGAGCCATATTCATGCCAGGAATGCCTGATTATTAAAACTGCCACCTAACAATGCTCATCCAACCAGGTCATAACCTCAATAAGGTTGTGGAAGGCAGCGCTTATTCAAAAGTATAGTGTCCAGCTAGCTAACTGCTAGGTTAACGTGGGTTAGCTCAATCTCGGCTGTAGATGATATAAATCCTATTTCAAGAGCTACTGGTATTAGGCCAGCTGAATTGAATTACAGATAGTAATAGGTGTATCTGAAAAGGTAAATGCTAAAACATACTGACTTATTTCACTTGAATTACTCAAAGCTTATTTAATAATTATAAGTGTAAGCTCTTTGGTATCACAGACTAATATTTCCTCTTGAGCTGAATCATTAGCTGAAGGTACAACAAGATCGCTTCAACACACAGGGCCTTGCACAATAGCCATAAAAAGCCTCGGAAGGTCTGACCCCTAGCAGCCAGTTGATTAACACCCTAATAACTAAATACTCCACTTTGTGCTGCTACTAATCCTGTCACTCAAACCATTAGGCAACTCGGAGCAACACTGTCATTTCCACCCTGTATTCAAGCCAGATTGCCACATAACTGACTTTGTGCCTTGCACAACTGCAATTACTATCAGCTCCAACCATTTCTTGTCTGTCAGCCTGTTTGAAGCAGATGGAGCTGGTGGTCACGCCTGGCACTGGAGAGCCCCACTATAGCACAGTTAAGCTGCTGCACCAGCTAACATTCAGGTGTTTTAGGGGTGTTTAGCCAATTCAACAGCTGGTTGACCCCAACTCTTGATGAACTGACACCCCAAACTTTGCCTTATCAGGTATGGGCAGTGTAGAAACAGCTGTAACCAGAGAGAGTAACGTTATGCAGTGGAGTAGCTCTCCAGGATCAGTGAGCACCACCGAAGAGAAAACATTGCTTTAACGCTAATGTTGCTCAGTACAATCTGAGGATAAATTCATAAATATTACAGGACTGAAAAATGTCTTGACCCCACCCACAAGGAAGAGATGGTGACAGCTGCTGCTAGCTTAGAGAAAAGCACGTAACTAACAGTTGACGTTAGCTGCGACTAACGTCAAGAGAGCTTTGACAGGTAGCGTTAGCCAGCTAATCTTAACTAACGTTTAACGTCAGCGACAGCTATCACTAACGTTAAGCAATCTTTCTCTGAACTGTCAAAACAAGCTGTTTCCGAGACGGTGAAACACCAAGCTTTGAAGTGACTGCTCATAAAACCACACTAATCCCTATCAAAATCGACGTTGGCTAGCTTAGCTGCGAGTTAGCTCCGTAACAGGCATGCTAACTATCAAGCTACCTTCTATTCCCATAGCTACTAGTGCTATCAGCATTGTTACACCGTTTAAATTTAGCCACCTATCTTTCAGTGGTTAGCAAGGTGGCTACATACTCACCCGTCTCTCATTTTAGCGCCTCAGCTGCATGAATGTTTTGCAAGACAGTAACAGCACAGCCACTGTCATGCAGCTCGGAAGCAGTTAAGTAAATAACAGTGAAAGTTAGCTGGTGAAAACGCAAGGTGAACAACTGTCAGTGATAACCGGCGAGGCTAGCTGTACAGCTGGTTAGCATTACTGGTGTAGCCTTCGTGAGTTCCGTGTTTGGCTCAGCGCTAGAAACAAAGGTTCCGGTTCCACTCCCAAAGCAAAATAAAACTATTTTGAAATATTGAATCCATCCACTGAATTATAACGACAACAATTTGGAATTGAAACTAATTATTATGTATTTTGTAATATCATACTAAAACTACTAATCATATATTTTTTCAACCTATGTATTCTGAAGCATTTTTACTTCATGTAACTGGCTTTGCACAAAGTTTCGTCAACTTGAAAACTCTTCTCAAAAGGACATTTTTATGGGCTCATGGATAACTTATTTAATTAAATTTAATTAATTTATTTATTTTACCTTCCTGGAAATGTTTATACACACAAATCCCAGTATACTGAAGTGAAACCTAAGTTTAGTGTTATTCATAATGAGTTTCTTCCTCAAATAAAAGCCCTTAAAGTCGTGAAAAATAAAAATGCAATGAATCTTTTTTGCGGTATAGAAATATATATGATTAAAAAAAAACAAGTAGTTTTTTCTGTCTGTAATATGCATCTATCAATGTAATGCAAAGATCTTAAAGCCATGACGTTTGTAAATGAGAAATTGTTAAGTTTTCTAAAAAAAGAAACAAAGGTTCTTCTTTGAGGTTTACCAGCAGCTGGCATCCTCAGTGCTGCACTACTGCCATCCTGTGGAGTTGGTTAACGCCGACAGTGTCTGGTTTGGCATGTTTTTTACATCATGGGAAGCTGATTAATCATCATCAATGTGTCCACTTCCACTACACTCCCGTATGTTTTTGCATCCTGACAATGTTCACAGGGGCAAGACTGATGCTTTCCTATAATGCGAAGTGTGTCATTTGAGATGTGCCATTCTTAGTGTGGTCATTATTATCTCATCTTTTCTATTCCCTCCCCTATTTTTCACAATACCCACTCTTTTCCATACAGTGTTCTTTCCCTATGATTTTTAAAGGTCAATACAGTTGTCTGTGTTCTTTCTTATCAGCTTGTTTGGCTATTTTGTCCACTCTCTCATTACCCAGAATGCACGAATAAGTAGGAACCTAAATGAATGTGACCTCAGTGCCCTGCTGTGAATGTACTGCCATTATTTTTGAATAGTAAGTCCTGGCGATTTTTGGATGCACTTGTCATAAGACTGGACAGAGCAGAGACTGAGTCACTACGGACAAGGACTTTGTTTGGTTTTATTTGTGCAACCCATTTTAAAGCCAACAAAATGGCATGCAACACAACAGTATGTAAACAAATCTGAAGTTTATTTACAGATTTCAACTCTTTGCAAGTTTTTTGCTGCTGCATCTCTTGTCCAGCAATATTAACACTGATTTTGGTGTCTTTTCTCTTTCCCAGCAGGACTGTAGCACTCTTTTTGGTTGGGTTACTATCTCCATGACTTCTCACATTCAACCAATAGCTCACTAGGTGCTGTATTCTGTGTGGCAAGTCTGCTGTCACACAATCCTGTCATAACCTTAGAGCCCAGGCCTGCATCATATCTCATTCTCCAAGTACAATTTTTCATGCAGATCCATAAACTACTCTCCCATAATCTAACCTTGATCTCATTACATCTAAAGCCAAAATACACTCCAAGAATCAAAATGTCTCTGCTCTCCCTAAATTACTCCCTTACAGTTTTGCCGGACATATGATCAGCACCAATTCTCTTAAACAGTGTTGCAGCATCTTGAGATATCACAATAGCGAGAGCAGCAATCATTACTAATGTCTCATATCAATCATATGATATCTTTAACACTGTATCATGCACATCACAATGCACTGAAAGTTGATCATTCACCATTGCATGTGCTGTTCCATATTTGCCCACCAGGTGCTGCTGTTGGAGAGAATATGATCCGGAATATTCACCATGTAAAGGTTATAATTTTTCAGGTTAGACAAAAATAAGGTTAAAGCTGATGTTGATGGTGGCCTAAAAGAATCAGCACTGCCCACTAGAAAGCTTGATTCCCAGGAGATAGAGTCTCAAAGCTAAAGACTGTTTGTAAGCAGTTTGTTTCTAAAACCATGATCCTAATGTATTTTATAACTTGGGATACTACCTGCTGCTCTGATGTCAACAACAGACTACAAATGCATGGAGTCCAAATTGTCACATTTCACACACTACATAAACGGATCAAATTGCCAATGTAACTGCTGACAGGTGCAGTGTGCTGAGAGAAATTTCATTTAATTAAGTGTCCCTTGATGAAAGGACAGCAAGGACAGTAAGCATGACAATCTGTAAACAATATCTCAGTTCCCATTTACCCTGGAGAATGACTCAGTGTCTGCTCTGAAAATTGCTTGTACTGCATAAGCTGAGGTCAACAAAACTCACAAAGGCACGCCAACTAAGGATTTGAGCAGACTGATTGTGACTCTATGTTTTCACACTGGCAGTGACTTTACATACAGTCAACTGATGATCTCTCAAACTCATCAGAAAATAAAAACTTAACATGTGGACCATGAAGCAAAAGCCTCGTTAAATACACATCTGAATGTTACTTGTTGATTTTTGATCCTCTTCCCAGTTTCACTATCCGTGTTGCTGTATTGAACATCTTGCTCACAGTCAGTGTGACCTTGAAGGAGAAAGACAGATTATGGGCAGACTAAGCTGTTGGCCATTCAGCTCTGTCCTTGAGGTTTGTTGGTTTGATTTGGTTGTGTCAGAGTCAGCATCAAAACCCTAGATGGAGCACACTTCTATTCTGTCAGATAAAGCTGTAGGCTACCAATACCTCTTTAAAGAAGTGTTGAAAAATGGGAAAGATGGTGTTTTTAAAATAAAAATAGACTGTCTATGAAGTAGAAAGATGCTGCTTTTTTGTTTTACTCTTTAAATTGGTGCTATATGACCAGGGAAAACAGAGTAAGAGAAGTGTAGTACTCGCTTTTTCTCAAGAGACAGAAAACCTACAACTACCAGAATGGACTGCACCACACGGGACCAGTAACCGCTCCCGCTTTTGGGTGATGTCATACGAGTTTGCCTGTTTTGACACTGGAAACAATATAGCTGGTGACAAACAATTTCAAGTTACAGTTAAAAGGTAAAAACAACCCGTGAACATCAAAAAGACAAAGGAGCTCTTCACTGACTTCAGACGGCAACAGGAGGAGCATCTACCATTTAGAATAGGAGAGAAGGAGGTGGAGAGGGTCCCTAGTTTTAAATGCCTGGGAACCCACATAAGCGAGGAGCTCCTGTGGACCATAAACTCCACTGCTCTGGTGAAAAAGGCCCAACAGAGACTATACTTCCTCAGGATGCTGAGGAGGACCAAACTCTCTTGAGTCTTTCTATCTTTCTACCACTGCTCAGTGGAGAGCATCTTGACGTACTGCATCACGGCCTGGTATGGGAACTGTTCGGCAGCAGACAGGACAGCTCTCCAGAGGGTGGTCAACACAGCACAAAAGAGTCTTGCTTCCACAGCAGACCTTGAAGGACTGATAAAGACAGTACTCACCCCTTTCCTGTTCACACTGCTGCCCTCCGGAGAACGCTTCAGGGCCCTGAAATGCCGCACCTCCACACTGAGGAACAGTTTTAACCCCAAAGTCATACACAAACTGAACTCTCTCCCCCCAAATCCCCCTCATGCATCTATTTTCATCTTCTTATCTGGGGCTGGATCGCACCCCAGATGTTCCTCTCCCCAGCAATGCTTTCCAGCTCTTCCTGCGGGACCCCAAGGTGTTCCCAGGCCAGATGAGATATGCTATCCCTCTAGCTTTTTCGTGGGTCTGCCCCAGGGCCTCCTACCAGTGGGATGTGCCCGGAACACCTCCAACGGGAGGCGCCCAGGAGGCATCCTGATCAGAAGCTCAAACTACCTCAATTGACCTTTTTGACACCAAGGAGCAGCGGTTCTACTACGAGCTCCCTCTGGATGGCCCAACCATCCCGTGAAGGAAACTCATCGCGGCCACTTGTATCCGCAATCTCATTCTTTCAGTCACTACACAGAGCTCATGACCATAGGTGAGGGCTGGGACATAGATGGACCAGTAATTCAAAAGCTCCCTCGTCGCCACGACGGTCTAGTACAGCGCTCGCATCACTGCCGAAGCTGCACCATACCGCCAATCCATCTCATGCTCCATTCTACCCTACTCGTGAGCAAGACCCCGAGATACTTGAACCTCTCCTATTTTAGCCTTATCCTATTTTAATGTGTGCGCATGTGAGCGTATGTTGAGCAAATGGAACAGTTTTTCTTTTATGAGAGACAGCAAATTTGGTTGTATGTGAACATGCAATGACAATAACGATGTCATTTTTTCAGCCTCTGTTTTTTACAATGCAGGCGGAAGTATGGTGCCAACTTCCTGACCACAAATTTTTGTATCACAGCCAAACAGTGCACTAAAATATGTTTGTGAAGGCATCTTAATCTTGGTTTATATTTGATCATCACTGCCTAATTTTATAGTTTGCTTGAAATTTGGTTTGATCCAAATTTACTTGGAAAATGGCCTCTAAAGGGAAAGTTGTCTATTTGAACTAAATCATCCAGACTGAGGAATGAGAACAAAGAGCTGCATTTATTAATTACTTTATTTCAACTGGAACAGGTTGGCTTTAAGATTATGTCCATGTTCAAACTCATTATTCAGACTCTATTTAAAAAAAGAGGGCGACACTAATAACAGGGAGTGCTGCATTCTGATGGATTCAGTTTATACCATAAGAGACTGACAGCTGGCAAGTTCACTCTCTCTTACCTACGACTCAATTACCTTTGACATGCCAGTCAAAACATCTATTACACACACGCTCTTGCACACACTCCAACTCTCATACACACTTATACAGGCACGCTCTGTGGCTCAACCCTCGTATGCCACGACTCAATTACTTGAAATATAGCACTCCAAACAGCTGGAGGGCCTGAGCTCAATAATACAAATTCAGAGCCGCTACAGGACGAGGAGTGACTGTGATGACCTCGCTGGGAATATGATATCATCAGGCCAGAGGACATGCTTGTCATTCACCTCACGCCAGGCACCCAATGGCCAAGCAATTGATACGCATCGATTTCTCTGTCAGTCAGCATCTTTTTGGACTGGTGCTGCGACTTTATATCTTCGCGTGTAAGACTTGCCATCATTGCATTTTTGCGCTGGGTTTGTGAAAGACATAGTTGAGATCATCTGACATCATCATGAGTGATGCCTCTTTGATTTGCAAGTCACACTGAATGCCATGCACAGGGTGATAGATGTGGTGTCCATGGCTACAATGTAAATGTGTTGTCACCTTGGAGACAGAGCATTGCTTTGAGTCAGAGAGGACAGCGACATAATGGCAAGTCCTCATTTTAAACACATCTCAGATGCATCCAGGAGTTACATGTCAGAGCAGAGCATTAAACCGCTTTTTTTTCCCTTTTATGTTCATTCATAAGCAACAAAGCGGGAGCCGCTGTGGCTCTTTTGGCTCTTTTCTAGTGTCAGTCAACATGGTTTAATGAGATTGCGCATTGTACAGTGATGGCCTAATCAGCTAAGGGAAATAGGCAGACGTACCTGCAGCAAAGAGTTGCCTATACACCATACCTGCCAAGAATAAATTGGGTGGAAATTGCTGTATGTCTCAGGCAGCAATTAGGAGCCCTCCTGTGGTGAAGAGGCAGGCATTTAATAAAGGCTACATTTCCCTCATTTCCCTTGTAAATAAACCTTCTGTCACACCTATGATGATATCTAGTCCTCTAATTAACCTGCAGATATAAGAATGTGCGTATGTGCATGTGTGTGGGTTCCTGTGCGAAATTCGGGACCCATCTTGTTAAAGTTCAGGGAGTGATGAGGATTTGGGGACTAAGGCATTAAAAGAGCAATCCCAAACTAAAGCAATTCAGTGAAGTAAGATGTAACACCAACACAGAGGGACCGGCCATGGTTTCCTGTTGCACTGGATTTGAATGATGTGCTGGGTTTTGTGTAATGATGAACTATACTTCATATGACTTGCGGCTCTTTCTGTTCACATCTCTCACTGTATTCGGTATACCCACCACGATAGGACATTAAAGTGGTCACCAGGTTGCCTACAATGCTTCTATCATACCTGCAGCATCTTTAGAGTGTGGATGATCTCATCTAAGCCATCATTAATTTCCCAGTCTTTGCCCAACCTCCTCCGATGGTAGAGATTATAAGCACATTTGTATGGTGGCCCCGAGAGATCAACGTACTACAAATGCACACAACACAATTATATGAAGAAACATCTTCACCGACGTGACGACACACACACATAGCATTGAGAAAACATTCACTGTCTCAGTGACAAACAAAAACATCAGTTTGGTGACACCTGAGCAGCACTAAGAAAAAGCATTGCAAGAAGCTAACAACTGTTTGCAGGGGACACATATAAATGATGCATATACGGCCAGGAAACACTTGTAGTTGCTGTGGTTTTTGGCTTATGAAGTAATTAAAGTTGGCTCTCCGTCAGTGTTGCTGGGCAGTCACCAAAAATGTAAGTTTTTTTTGGTCTTAAACATTGTAATCCCATGATTGATGAGCCTGTTGCTCATAGAGTGCTGCAGAGATTATGTTACTTTTTTGTGGGTCAACCCAGCAGTTAGCGTCATTAGCATCGTATTTTTAGCGCTTGCGGTTATTTATTTATTTGGGTGGCATGGAGGTGCAGTGGTTAGCATTGTCGCCTCACAGCAAGAGGGTTCCTGGTTTGAACCCAGGGTGGGGGAGCCCTCATGTGGAGAGTATGCATGTTGTCCCCATGTCAGTGTCAGGTGGTGACTCTAAATTGTCCGTAGGTGTGAATGTGAGTGTGAGTGTTTGTCTGTCTCTATGTATCAGCCCTGTGATAGTCTGGCGACCTGTCCAGGGTGCACCCCGCCTCTCACCCAGTGTCAGCTGGGATAGGCTCCAGCAACCCCTGCAACCCCTAACAGGATAAGCGGTTACAGAATGTTATTTATTTATTTTTGTTTGTGTGTTTCTTTTTGTTTTGTATTTGGTTTGTTATTGTTACATTTGGTGTATAGTGTTGATTTTTAACTTTTTTTTTTTATATTGTTGTATATTGCATTTTTAAGGCTGCGGTATAGGGGAAGAGCCCCAGACAAATTTCCCACTTTGTGGGACAATTAATCTTGATCTGGAAGACATCAAACCAGTAACTCATTCAGAAACACATATTTTCTATTGGCTGACACAGCGTCGCCCTGGTTCCCTTGTAAAAGATTTTTCCATTGTTTTTTGTATTATTGCAAAAAATAAGGTCTGTGGGAAATAAAATTTAATGACACTTAGACCTTTTGTTCAGCAAGATAATCTTCACAAATGAACACCACTTTTAGGATTTCTGAAGCCTCAATGCAAAAAAGTAAAAGCTAACGTTAGGCTATAAACAAACTACACTACGGTCACATGAATTAAAATCCTAAACACAGCAGGGCTGTAAAACCATGTTCAGCATGTTCTGTAGTCTTATTTAGCCACTTGTTAGCTACCATCTTTCATATAAATGCTTCAATAACCACAAGAGGGGTATTTACTTACAAGTTTTATGTTGTAGAACGAAATGTGGAAGTCTCTTAACCACAGACCTTATGTCAGGCATCTAACCAAAAACCCACTGACTCTGAAATGAGGGAACTAGGAGTGCAGAAATGATAACTCATTTCCAGGTTTTAGCACTCTGTTATTACTGTCCCAACACAGTGTACCACTAGAAACAATTTCTGTTGTGAGCTCCTGGCAGTGCTTTTTCTAAATGTGTTGTCAAATTTCTGTTTTCGTTTATCGCCAAGCAGGTGATTTTTTTCCCCCCTAAATGCTGTGCATGTGTTGTCAAGTAAATATTTTTGTGTGTCATCAGGCTGGTGAAGACGTTTCTCATTTGCTTGTGTCTATTTACAGTGCATCGAGCTCTCAGGGCCACCGTGCATTTGGCCATTGTGCCAAAAATAAAGATAAAAAGATGACTTTCACAGAAGGCTTTTTTTGGCTTGCCAGACACCTTGAACAGCCTCCACAGTGGTAACATCACTTGCCAGACTTGCTAAATCAAGCAGCCTTCAAGCGGTTTGATAATGTGATTCAAGTGTTTATTTACAAATGCCAGCTTTTGTCAGATCAAGTCAAGTTAATGTTATTTATATAGTCCATTGTCACAAATGACAAATTGCCCTCAAGGGGCTTTACAACCTGTATAAAATTCTGCACCTGCAATCATTAGATCCTTGATATAAAAACAACAAAACAAACAAAAATCCCTTTAATGGAGAAAAATAGATTAACAAAGGAGGGATCCCTCTCCCAGGACTGACAGACAAACAATATGTCGGTCAAAGGCATCATGGAGTTCCAGTTGAAGGAATTGTTTGACATTAAATCAGAAGATCTATACCACTATACACTGTGCATTTAGTATGGAGCTAAAGCCAGGAGGCAATTAGCCTAGCATAGCCTAAAAAATGGAAGCTGAGGACAACAGCTAGCTTGGCCGCCACACCTCTAAAGTTCACGCATCAACATGCAAGCTTCAGATGTGCTGGCAGCTGAAGCCTTTTTTTGAACTTTGGAACGAAGCCTTGCTCTTTCCTCCTGCGTCCAGTCTTTATGCTGCGAGCTAATCACCTGCTGTTTCCAGCTACAGACATGAGAGTGGTATCGATCCTGTCTAACTCTGAAAGCGAATAATCATATTTCATGAAATGTCAAACTATTCCTCTTGGGCAATAACCACCTCAGCCGCCCCCACCGCAGTAATCCTCATCATCGTTATCATCATTATTAATCCCAGTTACAGTAACACAGTAGCAGCTACCTTGTGTCCAGAGCTCATCACATTGGGAAAAGCCTAAACACGTCTCCCTGTGAAGGACGTTTTCTTTTTGAAGGTGGTGTAACCATGAAATAGTGTCAGCAGCAAGCCCTATTTGAAAAAGTGCAATATCAAGGGCATGCTGTAATTACAATGTGTTCAATTTAGCCTGTGGAGACTTCAGTCTCTGCAGAGAAGTAGAACCTGCTGTCCTTGAAAAATGCTGCCACATTGTCTGAGGGAAGTCAAGAGGTTTCTAAAGGTGGGGTAAGCTGTAGGAATTTGAGTGCATAAGCCTATAGGGTGATGTCGGTAACCGCTCTCCACTTAGGGAGCAAATTCACTCAGTTTGGTGAAAGCTCAGTCACTTTGTGAAGGTCAGTCCGATCAGTAATAAGTGATCGATTGAGATGTTTTGGGAGATCACTCCTGACTGAGCTAATACCACAGGACATGTGGACCATGGTCGCCAGTAGAAAAAGACAGGGCTGTGGTCCAGATTAAAGGTTACTGTTTTATCCTGTGGGGATGGAAAGGCCATCTTTCATTTCTCATTTAATAAATGTGTTAGTGCATGCAAGTGTGGGCTTGTATGGGTATGGGTATGTGAATGAGCAAAAAATATTTTCAAATGGAGAGAGTAAAGAATCTTCTCCCACATTTAGGTTTTTGACCTTTAGTAGACTAACAGATAAAGCTGATAACAGAGGTCAGTCGGTGGGGTTTGGATCATATAGAAGATTACAAATTTACAACTGCCTCACACCATATTTACACACAAATGATGAAGGCCAGGCTGTCTTATAAAATGTAAACACACTTTTTAAATGCATATATGGTGAAGCGGCAGTCATTATATAGGCTTTAATAAACAATATTTAAAACCATTAATTTACTAATGCATGCACTTATCTGACACCCTTTCATCCGCATCAATTATTGCTATAATTAAATAACTGACTATAAAAAGCGTCCCAGTCCTTACCTATAATGGACTTTATTAGAATATCCATATTGAAATGTAACAGTTTTTTGTTATTATTTCCTGTAGTGATGGCTACTTCTATTTTTAGTGTCATGAAATTGGTATTATTACTGTTATTATTAACAGTCAGGCATCCAGGGAGATTCAGATAGCACCTCCAAGCAGGTGCTAAGATGGCATAGATGAAGATGGCCCTGCTGGAAGACATGGCAGCCCATGGCTTCACGAGAGAGCACATCTTCAGACACTAATATAGCATGTTTGAAGAGACTGGCGAATGGCTAATCAGCTGTTTTTGACAGCCAAGACATTCACAGACGCTCACCGACAGCTCGCCACTGGTGTGTCAGGGCCTTAACATGGGCATAGAAACAACTTCACTACTTTCTCAATGATATGCCTTTAGGCAAATGTGTTTCCCGTAACAGACAGGGCTCCTATAGTGATCAAATTCCTGGAAAACTTATGAAAAGAATTTCATTGTGCAAACCACTGAGTTTTCTATTGTGTATTTGACAATGAACTTCTTGAATCTTGAAATTAAAAAAGTTGTTTTCCAGGCCTGGAAATGGTTTGGAATTAACAGAAAGTTTTGAATACACATTGTTCTGGTTATTGCTTAAAATATGCTCATGATAATCCCCAAACATGTCTCCTGTAATGGTAGGTAACAGTAGTAGCAATTTAAGCAATAAAAAAAGTCAACCAGTTAGTTGCTAATTTAAGACACATGGATCAATTGGTAGAATGTTGATTACTATATTAAGTGATAGCTGCAGCCCTAATCCGAACACCAGTCAAACTGCATTGACATCAATAGGCTCTTTGGTTTTCTATCCCCAAAAGGGGCACGGCCTTGACAATTTGCAATTACCTGTATGTGTGAGTCTGGTCTGTTGGCACATGCAGCTAGCTGGCTGCTGAAATGTCAAACGAGCAAGTAAAGTTAGCAAGCGCTCACAGTTTGCTTATAAGCAAACGCCTGGAAAGTGCATGTTTAACTTTGAAACCTGAGAAATTTTTCAAAATCTTTTAAAAACATGGGAAGAAGGCAATGAACAATGATAAAAATAGCAAAAAAAAAAAAAATAGTAAAAAGAGGAAATTAAAAACAAGAAGATTAGTTTAAAAAAGTGAAAGAAAGAAAGAAAGTAAAAAATAAACATCTAGAAGAAAAATGACCTGGAAAGAGTGCTTAAATATTATAATAATTCTGTAACATAATTTTAAAATGTAATAATTCTAATAATTATAAACAGTTTTCCCTTTTTTTCTTTTTTGTAGTTTTTTTTTAAAAATTTTTTAAAAAATTCTTTCTTTAAAAGAAAGAATTCTTTTTTTTCAATTCATGGGACATTTCTAATCAAACTGTTCAGTGCTTTTTCAGCCCATGTTTTTGAAAGAAATCGCACCAATTTGCTCAAAGTTTAAGCAGCACAAGAGAAGTGATGTTGCTCCAGGTTTCAAAGGGTTAATATTGTATGCATTTAACGCTATATAGGCCTATCAGTTTGAAACTACTTAAATAAAGTCATGGAAATGAGGTAAAATATTACGGAAAAGTTCTGGATAACTTTTGAAAATGAGTTGGTAAAAAAAAGTGTTGGGACCCTGAATTGAGAAATAGGGGCGTGGCAGCGTGCTGATTGCAGATAGCGGGCATGCACCTGACAGTTTAGGGTTATTCTAAATCACTAACATAGTAACAGTGGCAACAGCAACATCTTCTGGTGCGAATATGTCATGAATCCAACAGTAATTTTGTGTGCACACATATTGTATGCATAGTAAGAACATTTCTACATACATATTAGTGAATGAGGCCCATTGTAATTTACTAATGCATGCTATCATTGGCTTGGAAGTAATGCTTCATGTGAGGTAAGTGGCAGAGGAAGGTACTTATTCATCAGTGTGTGTCAGCAGGTCATGCTTTAAAGAGATCCTGCAGAAGTGTGTTGCAAATAAAGACTAATAGCTCAGCTGGGGGCAAATAAGTCTACTAACACCAAAACAATGCTTTGCAGGCACCACAGGTTTAACAGCTATCAGTCCTATTAAGATCTCCATGTGTACACACTAGACTGACTGACCAGTGCTGCTATTTATTCATCAAATACAGCTTACATAAGGTGGCTGCTGTAAAGACAGAATAAATGACCTGGGAGTAATTATGGCACAGCATGCAGCTTTCGAGGCATATTTACCCACACACAGTCAGTCTCCAGGTATAAATGGCCGCACAGAGGAGGCTGTGTGAAATGGGACTACAGTAAGAGACAGAAATGACTGAGGAAGGGCCAACACAGAAGTCCATGTTGTGATATATGTGTCCTGCTTCCTATAGCCCCTCGTTTTCAGTGGTATGACCTTGTAGTAAGTCAGTGTAATAGCCATTGCTCAGGGAGCCTTGTGATTTAAAGACAAGAGTTTCCACCTGTGAATCTGGACTATATATCACTGAGTCTGCGCCTCGTCTCTCATCTCCACACTTGACCCTTAGTTGTTGTCTGTTTCAAGCTGTTTCTCGCCCTCTCTTGTCTGTGCTCTTTTTCTGTTGCCCTCTCCCACACTCAAACACACACACACACACACATGCAGGGAGACACACAGTCCCAGGCACCTCCCCGACTCACCCCTGAGGCCCACACAATAAGAGCTTAATGAAAAGGTACTTCACACTGGCGGCTGTGCACTGGGGAGATATCTTTAAATGTCACTGTTAATGGGAGGAATTAGCAGAGAGCAGAGTGTTATGTATCTGTGTGCGAACGTGTGCATCCTGATGGCGGCATATGATACCTGGATAAATGAGTTACACCTTATTTGTCCCTCTCTGTGCGTAAAAGAAAGAGAGAGCGTGCATGTGTGTGTGTTAGTCCACCACCCAGCAGTAGAGGCAGCTCATGCGGTTGATTTATGTTCCCCAGGCCTCGGCTCTGCGGACCCTGGCTTGATTACAGTGTATCACTGCAGCTACAGCCATGACCCCACTGTGACCCCATAAATTAGCCCCGCTGCATGATGGGAGCTTGCAAAATCAGATGATGCCAATCTTCTCCAACTGATTGATTTTAGTATAGCCATAATTTCGGCATATCATTTATTCCGCCCTAGTCTCCTTCCTGTGAATCGAGCATCTCGGTGGTGCAATGCATCACAGCTCCAGCGAGCCTAGAGGACCACGGTGAAAAAGATGGATGCTCCTCCATGGCTCATTGCTGAGAGGGGTCTGTTTAATGGTTACAGTAATGGTTTACATGCTTGATAGGCAGGTGTTAGAGAAATGAGGCTGGATCATGTTGCTGCTGTCTTATCATCTCCACTGATAAAACCCCGATACACTGAGATGGAACACTGGGTACTTTCTTAAACTCTGGTTTTACACTGATACATAGTCGACAGTGCCAGTACGGAATTTATCACTTTTGACCTTTTCCTGAACTTTACTTTGTCTGTGGCGGATATTTACAGAGCCTCACAGAGAGGAGCATGACTGATGGAGAGAGAGGGATAAGTGTCCAGGAGAGAAAAGAAGGGTGGTTGTTTAGGAAGGAAGGAGGTCACAAGTGTGTGTGTGTGCTGCGACTGTGCTGCTGTAGAGGAGGCAAGCATCCTTCACATCAAAGTAGCTTTTAGGGAGCAGTTAGCAGAGCTGCAAAGAGCCGGATAACACAATTAACGGTGACACAATCTTTACATTTAACACGGCCCCAGGTTAACTGAATTTACAGTGGCGCATCTGAAAAGCAACTTGTGAACAGTTGCTAATGGATGGCACTCCTTCTTTGATTGTTTCACTTAGGCGCAGATTTCAGATTGCCAGGAGAAGCACAGATGTGTGCTGTGATCAGAAGTAGAACAAGCCACCACAGGGAGAGAGGGAGAGATTCGCACGTGACTGGTAGACTGCAGAGTGTGTCTGCAAAGTCATCTGAGGTCGGCCAGTCTGTGCGATGAGAAAGATGACGCAGAGTAAGGGCTTAGGCCGAGTACAGCACAGTGCCATACGGGCCCGGGCTCGCACACACAACGCCCCACCTTGCATACTAGATTAGATAGCAATTGAACCTCGGCTTTATTTGCAAACAAGGATGCCACACGGAGTGAAACGGGAGGAACTGAGCTACATCAGAGGAAGACTAATAGTCTACAGCCCAGTAGCAGCTTTGTGAGGGTGTGTTTGGGGCATAGCAGCGCTTTGAGCTAAATTCAAAGGTCAACATGCTAACATGCTCACGATGACAATGCACACATTCGCAGGTATAATGTTAACCATGTTGCCATCTTAGTTTAGCATATTAGCATGGAGCATTCGCTACAGATTGGGATCAGTCCCCCAGGAACAGCAACGGACTTTGAAGCCAATTTGACATAGTGGCCAAATGTGGAATTACAATGTCCAGGTTTGTCATGTGATACCATAGGGCCCAAAAAGACTTTTTCTATAGATTTACTTTGGTAAAGAGTCAAAATCAGTGGATACATTTTTTGAGCATCCCAGTGACTTGTTTCATTTGATCCATTTGGCTCAGTAACATTTCGCAAAGTTTATGAGAGCAACACGATAGACGTTAGCTGCTCGACTGCCTTCAATCTCTAGTGCACTTGCTCTATGGACCCCACAATGCACAAGATCTGGATAATTTCATACCTAAATCTAGCTCTTTGGCTTCACAACCAGCGCTGTACTGGATTTTCTTTATAGATCCATGATGGGGATGTTATTTTCTTCGCTAACAGAAATTTAAATGTTGGCCGAATGACAGGGCAACCAAAGCTGAACAATCAATTTTGTGGAGAGCATGAATGTTTGCACTAACTTTCGTGGCAATCTGTTCAGTAGTTGTAGAGACATTTCACTCAAAACTACAAATTTGAACCTCATGTGGGGGCTGGAGGAGATATCCAAAGTTTGAGATTCATAATCTGGGAGCCAATAATCACTGTACAAAACTTTAGTTCAGTTCGTGTGATAAATGTAGTAAAGGAAGAGTCAGGGGCTCACTAAAGTCATTAGGATTCATCCTCTGGGAACCATGAATGTGTCCCTACAAACTTTTATGGCAATCTATTGAATACTTGTTAAGATATTTCGGTCTGTACCAAAGTGGTGGAGCCACCAGTGAACTGACAGCATGTGACACTAAGACAGGAGCAGCTCGCAAGGCTAAAAGTGATAACAAGATGGTCAAACACTAAGTGAAAGGCTGCCAAAAAAATCCAGCAACAGCACATTTAATTGTAAAATAAATCACCTTTGCTGATTATATTTTATCTGATCTAAGCAATTTCCAATGCAGATCATTTTTGCAATTACCCAGTAAGACAGTGATGACATGACTGAGACAGAAATTGAAGAGAAGAAAATGGTATGTAGCAGTCTGATTAGCCCTGTGAGCTGTGTTATAACACAGTGGCAGGGACTGCTTGGTGATGTTGTAAGGCTCAGCACGCTAACACTCCGAGCGGAAGAAAGGAGGAGAGGGAAGGAGAGATGAGGCTGGGGGATTGGAGCACAGCTACCCTGGCCTTTCTCCAGCCCCATCCCAGGCACAATCTGGATAGTAGCGGCTGTGTGTTTATTCCTGCGAACACACACCACTCCTACAAGACGAGAGGTGACTAGATCTCGGCGCTGGATGCTGCTCAGGTTCCATGTTAGCCTGGATTTGACTTCACTCCCAGTTCTTCAAAATGCCCCCCCCCCCCCCCCACACACACACACACACACGCGCACACGCGCACACACACACACACACACACACACACACACACACACATCCACACTTTCCTGTTGGATCCAGGAGCAGACATATCCCTTTCATCAGGAGGTGCTTTTCTCTGACAGCAGAGATTAGTGAGAGGCAAATGCATTTAGAAACGCCAGGCTCATTTTCCTTGCTCTCACACTGAGCGTTTACCATGCTTTGCATTAATAAATGGTTCATCCAAGGCCTTCTATCTGTTGTCCCATTACATTCAGTATATGAAATTTTTATGTGAGCTCACATCATGAGGAATACTAAGCTCAAGTGATATCAACAGCTCTGTGCAGATGAACAGCTACTTCAAATCAGTTTGATCTCTATTTTTAAGCCAGCAGAACTTAATGTACAGATAGAGTTGGAGAGGAGGATAGACAGACAGACGGGGAAGGTTATGTAGGTTCAGCTCAGGTTGGTGTTGACAGCAGGGATGCTTGGTGACAAAACCCCTTTGGGCTCTTCGCTGCTGGAGTGTGGAGTCTCAGCCCTGGAGTTCCTGTAAATCCTGCCTTCTGCTGTTTACACTGGGGCTGAGGCTGATGTTGCCGGGGCCTACTCCTTCCATCTGGAGGAAGAGGGCCCATGGTGCTGATCAAGACACTCCATGAATTCAAGATCCCCCTCAGATATACATTTGTACATGTCTCTGCTTTCTTTAAAATACTGCTGCAAATTGATACATTGTCTTTAAACCATTTTGAGTAGAATTGTATAATTTCTTACTGTGGTGCCCTCTTTTGGGGAATCATCTAAACTAGTCTTTAGCCATGCAAACGGCACTGTGAGGCTCTGCTCTGACTTAACGTAAGCATGCCCACATGCTCAAAATGGAAACGCTGACATCATCAGGTGTACTGTTTACACATGAACCCCAGGAACATCGCCGGACTTTAAAGCCGAATTGACATAGTGTCCAAACTAAGTAACTACAACCTTCAGGTCTGTCACATGAGGCCACTGGACCCAAAAAGACCTTAGGACATCAACTTACTTTGGATAAGAGATGTCTGTAAATCACTGGGTACATTTATTTTCCAGCATCGTAACCCACGTGGAATGACTCGGGATTTGATCCATTCGGCCCAATAACATTTTGACAGTCTAGAAGAGCCACACAATTGAATCATTTCATCTGCTAATCTGAAAGTTGGCTGCTCAACTGCCTTCAGTCCCATTGAAGGCCTAAACCAGAAGTTAGCCACATGGTCAGCAAAGTATGTAGTGGACTTGTTCTATGGGCCCAAAGATGCGAAAGCTCCAGGTAATTTTATCCCGGGGAAGTCAAACATTTTTGGCTTCATTCACCACTGAGCAGCTTTCATATAAAAGAATGAGGCGCCTCCTTCGATGCTGTTTGCAGTTGTCTTAATACATCCATGGTTTATACAATGTTCACCATCTTATTTTTTTTTCACAGTAGTACAGTAACATTCGCTAATTGGCATAAACACAAAATACAGTTGAGGCTGATAGAACTTCAGTCGTGTTGCTGGTTGACCATAAACAAAAGTACTGAACAAACTGGAGTTATGACTTGATGGTTGTTAGGAGCCAAGCAGTGAGACAACAAGGACCCAGGCGTTGGGGCCACAACATTGTGGGTTTTTATCTACCCAAGAAATGCATGAAAAATTGCAAACTAAGAAATGAACAATTAGGCCTATTATAGAGGTCAACGTAACATACTAAATATAATAACTACACAAGGTGTTGACTGAACAAACTGACCTGTCAACATGACACACGAGGGAGCATATATAGTGGCTTGGCCAAACCAAATAATATGCCAAAATGGAGGGCAACTACAACTAGATACAAAGCAAAACTAACTAAATCCAAATCCCCCCCGTGACATGGCATCACATGGTTTGATCCAATGAGTTGGCTCCAGGATTTAAGAGTCCTCAGCCCTCAGCCACACCTTTTGCTCAACCAGGAAGGAACCTCCCCAAACAACCATGGTAAGCACACCCTCACTGAGCTGCTATGTACACTTAAATTAAACAATGCAAAGCAAATAATAAAAAAATCAAAAGTAACCTGTGTAGATAACAAACTAATGCGTGTAAAGAGTGTGGATTGGGAAAATATTACCATGTGTGGCTGTGAGCATCCCAGGTGGAGCTCGATGAAAGTCAGGGAATCACCAAATTGATTACAGTTTATCCTTAGGGGGCTTGAACGTGTGTGGGAATTTTCACGGCAATCCAGCATACATTTCACTCAAACCACAAACCAAGTATTCCTCATGTGAGAACCACACATGTGTGTACAAAATGCCATGGCAATTTAGCCTGGACCAACTGACATTATCCTTAGACCTATGCTGCTAGCATGGCTAAAAATAAGACCTGTGCACCAAAATTTAAATATTATGAGGAAACAGTAGAATAATGTCATATCCTATACAAACTCATTTTAGTTGAATGTTTAAAGGTGTAGTATGGAGTTGATTGTTGAGTCTCATTCCCAGGACATCAGAGATCAGTGCTTTGGGTTGATGGTTCAGCCCAACTACCAACCCAATCTCGTCTGTATTTTACGACCAGGGAATCCGCAATAAACTATCCTTCTCTAGAATTACATTAGAATTACATTCCGCACCTTGACGATAACTTCACATTACAAATCTTGTGCAAAAAGCATTTGACTTGCTGCTTAAAGAGACAAAGTCTTTTGAAATTGTTATGCTGTTAGAGTAGGAAGAGTTAAACCCACTGTGTGATTATCATTTCTACAGCTTTCTGGTCCTTTCCCAGAGAGAGCGATCATTCCCAGTGTAAGAGATTGTGTAGAGACTGTGAGAGCATTAGGATACAGTCTCGGGCCATCAGTGATGTAACATCAGAGTAAGAGAGGATGAAGACAAACACACCCTAACACGCACAAACACATTCAGGAATGTTATACTCATATTCAATAGTGTTTTATTTAACTGTTGTGATAGTGTTTTCAGATCAGATAGAGACCACAAGAGGGCATAAACAGGGTAGATATGTGCTGTTTTAGCTGCTAGTCAAACATGATAATACACATAATTATGCAAGGGGCTTGCGTCAGTAGGTTTTAGTCCCCTCAGCTATGTATTTGTATTCTGTATGTTTCCTTGCCAGTCTATAAGCTACCTTCCCTGACAGGCACATTCCCTTTGAAGCTGGAGACAGGGTGAGTGCAGAGATCCGGGTTGCACGGTGGGAATATAGGCCAGGAATCCAGGATCACGGATATGGGAATAGGCTGTGTCCTTGGGAAAGTAAGCTGTGTTGATAAACCGCTGAGGGATTCCTGGAATGGAAATGGGGTGAGTCAATCGATCATGAGAGTAAAGCCCTAAGGCGGAGCAGAGGTGGTGGTGGGTGGGGTGGTAGGTTGAACTGCATGATGGTATCTCCATCATTGGCTTAATCCCCCCCTCGAGTCCAGTGACCAATTGAACAGTCAGTACAGTGTTCATTTGTTTCATCACATACATGCAAGGACTGTACCAGTGAATCTGTGTATCTGATCCCATGCACGGTAGATCTTGTACAATTTATAATGGCAAATTACGCTGAAATGTTTAAAAAAAAAAAGAAATTCACCTCCATTCATTTCTGTATGGTTGAAAATCAATTGTTGGACTCTCTTGGTTGTGTAATCCATCACGGTGAACAATGCATTTGTTTGTGTCAAAGTTGTATTATAGTTGTGAGGCGGTGCAGAGCACACTGTTTAATAAATGTACTAAAATAGCTGATATAAAAAAGAGATGTGATGTGACTGTAATGGAAAAAAGACTGGTTTCAAGAATACTTTGATTTCCATACCATACCATACCATATGGAAATCAATGGCTGACTGAAAAATACATTGAAAAATCTAAACCTTTATAGCATACTTTGGAATTTTATTTTCACAGCTATATTCGGATTACACCTGGTTTGAAGAGCTAAAGCTTGGAAAGATACTGCAAAAACAATGATATTTTAATGTACAACTATCTAATCAATATTACTCAAATGACCCCCTGTTATAATACTCATGCTACATGATGCTGACTGACCAAGCAAAATTAAGTTCGTGAGATGCAGTTGAAAGCTTGTTGATCTTGAGTTAAAGGAATACATCACTCCAAAATGACCATCAATTACTCATCCTGTGTTAAACTGACTTTGTGAGGACAACTATGCATGCTTGTGTGCCTTTATGGTGAATAAAGAATTAAAAAAAGGAGAAAATTCCCGATGAGTTCAAGTAACAGGGGTCCATGTTTAACAAGTAGAAAACATCCCTTTACAAACTCTTACACTACTCCTGCAGTATAATCGAACTGTGTCTCAAATCACATACTTCCGTTACTACACTTCCATGTAGTATACTATGTGCACTATGTACTTATTGGCGTAGGGCGCAAATTTCGACAGGGTCGTGTTGTCTCAAACCAAACATGGCCGTTGTGCACTTACTGGAAATGACGACCGCAAATGTGCAGCTGTTAGCTAGTTAGCAAACTAGCATTAGCATTCACGTTATGGTTCGCGGTACCAAATCATTACAGATTGCTAAATTAACCCAATAAACATACTGCTGGCTTATACCCGACAACAATGTAGTGGTGCTTAGTGCAAAAAACCCCTTTCCGCTACATAGCCAAGATGGCAACCATTGAGGGCGAGAAGTGTCCATAGTTCCACACTCAACTTCTTGTCCAGTTTGAGTGCGCCATCCGGGTACTCATAGTGCACTGCATTTCTCCATACTTCTCAGTGTGAACGCACTTGTGCACTCAAAATATTAAGTGTAAGTACAGAAGTATGCGATTTAGTGTGATCTAGTGTCATTTCTCCAGTCGTATGCTCAGTACTTCCCAAACAGATGGCTCTTTCTGATGGGAACTGAATGGAAAGTAAAACTTATGCGTGCTCTCTTCAAAGCCAGACTCCATTAACAAAAACAGTAATTTTACCTCCCTGAGCACAGGAGCTTCTGGTCTACCACTGCCTCAATTTGTAGTTCGTCTTTGTTATTGTGTGACTATGGTGACTTCAAACTAACCCTTTTAAACACCAAAGTCCCACAATAAAACAAATAAATTAAATGACTGAGGCAGTGGTAGATCAGCAGCTCCTGTGTTTAGCAATGTTAAATTATTAGTTTTGCCAGTGGAGCCTGGCTTAAAAGAAAGCGATATAATGGCTTCAATTTCTCATCAGAAATCGCTGCAAAGTAAAGCAGTGAAAATATTCTAAATATAGCATACACTTAAACTGATTATATAGATGTTTTTGGTGGCTTAAATAGGTTTTGCTGCTGACCCCTCCACAGGAGTACATCATTTAGCTTCCATGACGATACTCCTGCCTGCTTCTCCAAACTGGGAGCATGCTGCCTGATGCTAATACACTGACTATGGATGAGTAACCCATATAAGCCTACTTCAAACAATCCAAACTACCCCTTTAATTAACACAGTTGCACACACTCAGAACATTAGAACACGAAGGGAAAATAAGCACACACACATATTTGCAGGTGCATACACACATGCACTTGTGTGGGATAATGCACTAACCTTAAACCACACATCTCTCTGTCAAATCCTGACATCCACTCAGGACAGTAAGCCAGGGCTGAGGGTGCTGTCTTCTTTGACCAATCAGAGAGGCTGAGCCTGTCTCTTTCTCCTCTCTGACGTCAGGCAGATGAAAGCACAGAAGGAGGGTGAGACTGAGAGACAGTGGAAGACAGCGAGAGCTTAAAGAGGAGTCATATCAGAAGAGTCGAATAGGGTCAGCTGAGTGAGAGAAGAAGGGAAGGATGGAAAGTGACGTTGGCAGTAAGAAGGGAGAAAGAAAATGCTGACAGATCATTAAAAAGGAGGAAAAAAGAGAAAAGGTGAACTCAGAGGAGGGGAAGAAGAGAATGAAGAGCATGCATCTTAAAGCCAGCTGTGAAGGGCAAACAAGACAAGAAAAGAGATATAGTGACAGATTCACTAAAGAGGTCCATTTCGGCGCTGACACAGTGCGCAGGAGGTGGGAAGGTTGTGGATTTGACACAAGTTGGCACAGTTGGCTGATGTCACCTGTCTCTTTCCTTTCACTCCATTCTCCTCCTCCTCTGATTGTCGTTGGGTGCAGTCTAGCAACAACCTCTGTCCTCCTCCCTGGCTGTCTGTCTCCGTCAGGAATGCCGATGGGTGGGGAAACACATTGTGATGACGAGATAGTGAACATCAGGGTGCGAAAAGGTCTTTCCAAAGCTTAGGATGCTCATGAAATATTGATTGGTTTAAAGAGGCAACATTGTCAGCATCAATTTAAGCTTCCTGTGTGACTCAAACAATACAGAATGGGGTTACTTTTTATAGCTGGATCAGATTCAGAGTGACTTAAAAAACTTCAGAGAGCTAAAAAGGCAATGAACCCTCCACTTGGTTATTTTGGATTTGTTTATAAAACATTTTTAAATAGGCACTTATAAATAGACGGTTGAGCTTTGACAAGCCAGACAGAGCAATGATGTAAAAATAGATATAACAGGGGGTTTGGATATTGAATGACACACTTATTTGCGTTTGATTTCCTGCAAATTTAAATAGAAAACGAGATGCAAATTACCTTCGATTCAGCAAGAGTGGCTGTGTGAGTACAGCAAGATAATGCAATCAATTCTACATGTATGTACAGTTGTTTCAGAGAGGACACACGCAGAAACACACACACGTTCCTGGGCATGGATAGTGGATGAGTCATGTCTGCCAGCCCTTACTGTTACTGTGATGGCTCCAGATTTAAGGGCCAGCAATCTGCATTCATCTCACAGACCTACACTCTCTTGCTCTCTCTCCGCTGTCTCTCTACTCTGTCTCACTCTTGCCCTCACACTACTTCTGTCTCCATTACACACACACACACACACACACATGGATACACAAACAAACACGCAGGTAGGGAAAGTGTTGGGAGTGGTGTGAAACTGACAACTCTCTGCTGTGCCAGCCACACACACCGTATGTTGTTGATTGGCCACCTCTCAGGAGCTGACATAAGTCAGGCGTTCAGCTCGAACCAATCAAATTGCTGATCTGGAAACGGCATTATGAAACTCCTGGCAAGGTCCCTATATCCATATGTCTACCAACAGTGCAGGCGAGGGGGGGGCAGCCACACACATGCACAAACACACACACAATCGGGGTCAAAGACAGAGCATGAAATTGAGCAACTAACTACAGTTAAAGGCAGACTAGACAATCCCAGCCGAAGTAGGACATCTTTCCCCGCGAGGCATGATCACAGCATCCTGCAGTGACATAATATGTGAGAGCAATGAGTGATGAATGATGAGCATTCAAGCATCCTTAGCAATGACACAACAGATGTTTGCCACAACACCATCCGCTGTTCCAAATTCAGTTGATGTTCCTACCAAAAATCCAGGCCCTGCATGGTGGATTATTCAGTCACCGTTGCGATCAGAGGTGAATCAGAGAAGGAGGACTTCAAAAACATCACGCAAATCGAATCTCCTTGTGTGAGCTGCACCTGCTGACATTTTGTGATAAATTTGCAAATTACGTTAGTGGTGGGACATGTTCCCTCCACTGGGAACATTTTTTTTAGGTTAAACAGCTCTCTTAAAGGTCCAGTGTGGAAGATTTGGTGATGCTTCAAAACTGTTGGGGATGGCGTTGGAATGGTTAGCATTGTTGCCTCACAGCAAGAGGGTTTCTGGTTCGAACCCAGGGTGGGGGAGCCCTTCTATGTGGAGTTTGCATATTCTCCCCGTGTCAGCGTGGGTTTTCTCTGGGTACTCCAGCTTCCTCCCACAGTCCAAAGACATGCAGTTTAAGTTAATTAGTGACTCTAAATTTCCCGTAGGTGTGAATGTGAGTGTGAATGGTTGTCTGTCTCTATGTGTCAGCCCTGTGATAGTCTGGTGGCCTGTCCAGGGTGTACCCTGCCTCTCGCTCAATGCCAGCTGGGATAGGCTCCAGCCCCGCCACGACATGATAAGCGGTTACGGAAAATGAATGAAATGAATGAATGAGCTCTCTTAAAGGTCTAGTGTAAGATTTAGGGCATCTAGCAGATTGCAACCGGCTAAAACTTCTCTTGGTTAGAATTCTTTGGTGTTCATTGTGCGCATGATTTAACTGGGAGCCAATTTACCCGCAAAGGTTTCCTACAAAACAAACTGACCACGGGCCTCATTTATAAAGCAGTACGTAGGATCCATACATCCATAAAAATGTACAGAAGGCCAAAGCAAAAATGGCTTGCGCTAAAAAATATGCATCAATTGCAGGCTTCCACCTTATCATCCGTTTGTAAGCAAGTTTCTCCCACCAAGTCTGTCTTCATAGATCGGTGAGAAGTGGTTTACGCCTCTTTCAGGCCTCATTTTGTGAGTATGCAATGTTTATAAATGAGATCTTGCTATTTTAAACAGTAAAAACACTGAATAAAGAAGTTTAATATTACGAAACAGTGTTTCCTACACTGTTAGCCGAGCACCTGCTAATTTGTGCTCACCTTTTTTCTTTGATGATTTAAGATCCAGACGTTCAGGGGATTTTTCAGGAGGAGCTTAATTATCCGCAGAGGTCTCTTCCTGGTGATTTCAACTTGTAAAAACACTAGATGATGCAATTTTACATTAAAAAAATCTGTGTTTTTCCAACACTACTCATCGCAGACAAACCAAACACGAGCTGTCTGGAGTGTTTGGTTTGGTCGGTCTGTTCTGGGCTACTGTAGAAACATGGTGGTGCAACATGGCGATATCTGTAAATGAGGACCCCCTCATTGCGTAGATATAAACAGCTCATTCTAAGGTAACCAAAACACAATTTTTATTCTCAGATGATAATACACTAAAGAAAACATACTTACTATACTGTATTCCATTTCTGCCAATGTATCACCCTACATCATACACACTGGACTTTTATACACTCAGTGGAAGGTGCAACAGAAGGGATAAACACCTCTTTATGTTGCGTTTGAGGGCAGTTTTACAAAGTAAACCTCTGCAACAGGCAGTTTAGTAAACTGCAGCTTCCACACAGACAACCCTGAGAGGTGAGCTGTCCATGGTGCTGAAACTAAGTGCTGCTCTCCCACAGGACAAAAAGACCACACAATATAAAACATTTTCATTTAATTCCCATCACTTTTCAGTATATTGTTGCATCATTTTTTGGCAGGGGACACTGGCTGCACTAAAACTAATTGGACTGGTGTTGGATGAGCACTTCTCCCCCTCAACAACAAATTGTAGAAGAAGCCGCCTCCCGCCCTGCCTTAAGCACGAATTAATCAGGTAATCATCTCTTGTCTTATCCCCAATATACAGCCCATTAACATTAGGCAACGCTCTCTTTGGTGGTTCTCCAAGCCATGCACACTGACAATGATTAGTAGCTCTGAGGACAAGGATAAATACAGTAATTTACTTTCAGCACCCTGAGAGCAACTACCTGTCCCTCCTCCCTCTTTCTCCCTCTGTCACACACACAGGTGCATTATATATGGAGTCACACTGTAAGTCATGTGTTTGTTTTAAACCCACTGACCAAACACAACACAGGTGATAAGGTGGGACCCACTTGCAGGGAGCAGGTACATGATACTGAACCTACAAGTACAAAGTGTGCTTGCTCAGCTGCTTGTTCAGAGTCAGTGTTGTTAAAGCCTTAAGTTCCTTAATATTAATTCCACCTGCGTCTTCTCTGGGTAAGATGATGAAAAACACTGTGTAATGTGAGGATTTACAGCCTGCATTGCGTGTATGAAATGAGCCGGAATTTTAAATGACTGAAACAGTCAGAGTGATGTCTTAACTGCATTGTTGTTCTTGTGAATGGACTCGCGCCTATCCTGCACCAAAAGCAAGATGTCGCCAAAAGTGTGTGTTTGTGCTGCCAAGACAACATTTGGGGACTATTACTCATGAAGAGCAGAGAGGATAGCCTAAACACCCTTAACCACCTTTATGTGTGTCTGTGCTCTCTCTCCCTCTCCCTCCCTGCGTGTGTGTGTGCATGTGTCTCCGTGTGTGTTTGTGTGCATATAGGTAATAAGCTGCTCCGCCACTGCGCAACGATGGAGCTATCGCAACGATGGAGATGACGCAAACCGACCCAGCTCTCCGAAAAAGTGTTTCAAGACGAACATGGCGGCAACTTAACCGCGGTCCAAGATGACAATGGCCAACGGGAGAAAGGATTCTAGGCTTTCCGCCCAAGCACCGGACAGTGTGCGTGCATCGAAAGGGCTCGTTGCTCTCCTTTAAGTCAATCTGCAAAGCGAACGGCGGCAGACGCGCAGCATCAGCACCGAGAGGCTCGCAACAGCTGGTCTCCCTGCGCCCCCGACGAGAGAACAAACCCGGGGAGGGACGGTAGGGAGAGGGGGGCATGCGGTCAAAGAGGACGCCGTTTCCCCCCGGAGAGCCATGGAGAACCGGGATGCGGCAGCGCGAAGCTTAATCTGTGCGGGCGCGCTAATTGGATCGGAATAGCACCGATTGCTGCGGGCGCGATAGAGGAGCGCCCTGGACCGGCGGAGGCACGGCACCCCACCGTTACAGAGGAGAACCAACCGGAGTCCGTCTCCCCCCAAGTCAATGAGTATTGTGGCAGAGCAGCCCCCGCGGTGGAGTCGGCCAGGGCAGCACTTTCCTAAAATATGACCAGGGGTGCTTGGATGCGTCGGCAGCATGATGAGGGCTTAAAATACTGGTTTGCACCCCGAGAGAACGAGAAGCCATTTACCGAGTCGGAGCGGGCCCAGAGATGGCGACTGTCGCTGGCCTCTCTGCTGTTCATCACCGTCCTGCTCTCTGATCACTTGTGGTTCTGCGCCGAGGCGAAACTGACGCGAACCCGAGACAAGCGGTCGGACGAGGGGCTTGCATACACGGACATGGGCGAGTACCCAAACTCCCTCCACCGACACCATATCCCAACATCACCTGACCCCAACCGCCTCGCCAGAGAGGAAGATGTTATTTTTATAGGGAATTCTACCAAACCTCTGTGGCGAATGGACACCTGTCATCCAGACAGCCTGTCCAAAGACTGCTTTACTTTCACGGACGCGAAGACCGTGTGCCAGGGCCTCTCCGGTGGAGGGGAAAAGGGGACACAGTTGGCGTACGTGAATCTGAGCGATTTGTACCTTTCTTTTTGTAATTCCTACTCACTTTTGGATTTGTTTTACGGGTTTACGAGTCCGGACGTTGTGAATTGCACCCTGGATATGCCCATGGGGGCGGATGAATGCACCGAGTGTGTCCGGGCTTATCAGCTTCTTGACCAGCAGGCGGAGGAAATCTACCGGGAGTTTGAACTGCTGGTTCAGAAATATGAGACGGATGCATACTCGGTTAGGACGTGCATGGAGGAATGCAAGGTAGGACTAACGAGGCGCGCACGCACACACGCGCACACACACACACACACACACACACACACACACACACACAAGTGCTTTTAAGGGGGTGGGTTCACAGTCGTCATGGCAACCATTGGGCATATCTGTCAGTATATTGGTATTTATTCTTTATTTATTTTGTAGAGATCAGGCAACCAGTGCTTTTACTGCATCAGCTGGTCTGTCAGGGTTTGCACAAACACACAGTTGCACCACATGACAGTACCATGGGGGACCAGAGGACAGGCCAGCAGACTCCTACAGTCCCTCATCACTCTCTTTCCCCCCTTCTTTCTCTTCCTCTGCCTCTCTAAGTCTAATCTCGTGGACCACTTTGTGAACTGTAACTGTGGAAGTGACGTTTGACATTTGGAGCAAGGGCCAGGCTTGCACTGCAGCTCTGTGAAATGAGGGGAGAGAGGGCTGTTGAGTGGTGCTCATTTCAATATCGTTAATAGCACACGAGTGATTTCTGCACCTAATCCAGGCTTTGTATTGTCCCCAGTTTGCTTGTTGTCTCGATAACATGGCAGCCTCAGACAGCACATATCTCAGGTTGTGGAGTACATGTTGTGCATGTTAGCAGTGTAGCATACCCAGGTCTACATCATCTATACATACACACACACACACATACAGACAAACACACTTTTACTTCAGGCATCAGGGCCCTCTCAGCTGTGTTGAACAAAGACAACGCACCTGTAAATAGTAACATGGTGGAGATACATTGGATATTACACTTCAATCTGGATCATTTGTTGCACGCTGGACTGTTGCAGAGGCTCTGTCTCCCCGACAGCTGTGCATCCTCCTGTGCTCGCTGTCCACGCTGCTGAGAGAAGGCCCTGCAAGAGGCCTTTCAGGAAGACATGCTTGCTCCTGTGGCTGTGTACTTATGGAACGACATCAATTGATTTAATTAGTGTGGCAGTGAAGTACGGTTGTTTTTGTTCACCTTATTGGCCCAAGGACCAGCCTCATCTCTTAAACAGAGTGGACCACACTACATGTCCTCCCACCTCTATCCATACCTGATTAGCTCAGTCAGGTGGGTTGATGTGTTCATGTTTGGATAGATGGAAATGTGCAGTTTGGGGGTCTTTCATTAACAAGATTGAGAACTGCTGGTATAATAAATATGGAATATTGTTCATGACATGAGGGATGTGGGAGTATGGCTTGACAAGGACAAAAGAGATTTACTGTATGTTAGTGTGGCTTGTACTGGGTCTGATACTCTGCTGTGTCTATTGTATAGCTTCATTTATTTCGCAAATAAACTTTTTACCTGTGCCACATCATGTTCTTATCAAGTTTCCTGTCCTGAACATTAAGGTTTTGAGGAATTATAATGACAGTTGTTATAAAATGCATCCAAAGCCAGGAGAGCCGCAGCATCACCACAAAAGCACTGTGTAGTAACAGGTCAGGAAATGAACTTCGGAAAGCAGGAAATCTTCCGTCAAAACTGCCCTCATAATGGTCCTGCAACCCAAACCCCATTTCTACAAGATGGATGTTGTACAAGGGCAGATGGTCAGGGTGCTGGGCTGTGAGTGCTGATAATCCATGTGTGTGTGTGTGTGTGAGGAAGGCCAGTTAGTGGGAGGATACACCAAGGATAAACCTTCACATTGTAATCATGTGTCGTTTATATATTTGTTTCTTGTGAGTCATAGCTTATTGTTAGGCTCTGACTGTGTGCATGCATGTACATATGTGCGTGAGGCTGTTTCCTACTACATCATATAGCTGCTTCCTTCTCATGCCATCTAATCACCAGTGTGCATTTGCACTCCTACTCTTTGCTAATGTAATCAGACTCAGGCAGGGCTACAGCAGCCTTTTAGCCCCTTTAGCCCAATCTGAATTGCTAATCTGCTCCAGTGTTCGTGTGACCTTTGTGAAAGCACAGCACCCCAGGCCTGCATCACAAACCACCGCTCCTTGAAGAACCACTCTGCTGGACAATAAGAGACAGCTTGAAACAATATTATTACGAGTCACTCGTATCTTTCTTATCTCTCTCGTCTCGGACATTTTTACTTCATCTTCATTTTAAACAACTGCTTAAGGTTTCTTTCAAATAGTTTAAAGGGACAGTTCACCCCAAAACCAAAAATGCGTATTTTTCCTCTTACCTGTAGTGGTATGTATCAGTCTAGATTGTTTTGGTGTGAGTTGCAGAGTGTTAGAGATATCTTCCATAGAGATGTCTGCCTTCTCTCCAATATAATGGAACTAGATAGCACTTGACTTGTTGTCCGTAAAGCAGCAGCAATGTCTCTTTCCAGAAATCATGACCCCGGTTCTCAAGATAATCCACACAGCTTGTTGTGAGCAGTTTTATGTAGGAACTATTTTCTTTCTACTGAACACACCCACCAATTGTATCACTGCACAGAAGGAAGCATGCATCTCCTGCTAGCTCACCTAGCACCACTGAGCTAGTTAACGTTACATCTCAGCCGAGGAGGACCCCTGGTCATTATATCCACGAGACGGCCGACAATGCTACGGCCAATATCTTTAACACTCAGGAACTGAGGAACACTCAGGTGGGGTGAACTGTTCCTTTAAATCATCTGAAACTGTAACATCACGTGATGTTTGTTTATGTTATGTCAGTGTTGTATATGTACATGGGATGGGAGAACAGATAAGCCGTTAGATGATATAAAAGGAAAAGGGATAATGGAAAATATGAGGCAGGTGAATTTCAAGAGGCATCAATACGATACGCACACACATAATATGACATAACTAGTCTACTAATCTTCATGGACAGATGTAAACTGTGGGTGTCATTATCATTCAAACCAGCTAGTTTTCATCAGCATGGTGTTTGGCACCAGGCCTGCCTTGTTTACTGTCAGAGAATGATGTGTTACTAGAGTTTACTGGCAAGCGTTACCTGTGCAGCTAAAGCCTCATTGAGCTTATTTCTCTGTGTCATAGACCTCCATTGTTGCCCCAGACCTATTAAAAACACATCAGTGGGCCACAGTGTTGTACTGAGTGACATGTTTATCTGTTTCCATGAAAATAGGCACCGTAGTTGATTTAGAGTCAAACCACATACCCCGTCCTGCTGTTGCAAATACTCATTAGTGATCTGAATGTGTATGTATCTGTTGAATAGTTCCTAAAAAATGAACTTCTGTTTGAGTAATGTTCGATAAAACTACAGTGCACAGCTGTTTTAGGAAATGACTTAGCTATTAAAAATAACTTTATATTTGTGACATGTTTTAAAAGATTTAAATCTTCAGAAGGAGCGTATGGGTACCACAGACAGACAGGGTAGAGAAGTTTCATTTTCAGATGCTGCATTTGACTGAGACGGGTCTTTCTTACTCCGACTAGTGACTTTAAAGCCCCACTTTTGCACCACCTTTGCTCAATTGCCAGTCCAAGACCATAGCAACCACTTCTTGTATTAACTTACTCCTGAACTAAACACGCTCATTTGGTATAGGCCTTTTTTACAGAGATGCTTGACATGTAGTAAAAGCACAGGTGTAAATAAATAAATGCAATTAAGCTGCTTCAGTCTCAGGGTACTGGTTGTTGATTGTTGGCTCATTGTCACACTGTCATGACTATAATGAAATCATTCCTAATGTTAGTAACTTGTGCTTTCCTTACAATTACAAGTCAAAATGTCTGCTGTTACAAGGCATATTACTCTCTAAGAAACTAATTTCAGGACAAGTCTGGAAACTATGTTTACAGTAGGGCTGGGCGATATGGAATAAATCAAACATTAGGATATTTTTGACCCAATACCTCAATATTGATGTTGCACTGACACTGTAGGGTTGACTCAAAGTGCATAAAGTGGGTAAATGCAAGTAATAAAACAGCTAATACAGTCTGGTAACTTCAAAAAATGACATCACTTTACTGTAATGCAGCCTTTAAAACCAAGAAAAGACAACATTTATGATATTACGATATCCAACGTTGGAGATGAATTCTAGTCTCATAACACAGTACTGACGTAAGATTGATATGTCACCCAGCCCTAAATTAGCTTACGATTCTCAATATCTGATGTTTTCAGGCAATATTTCTGCTTCATTTGAGATGGAAAAATGACATGTGATTAACTCTACAGACATGTAGGTAAAGGAAGTTTACATTATCGTGAGTAAAATCTGCTACAGCCAACTCAGGTGAAAAAAAACAGAACTTTTGGCACAGTGTGGTGCGTACAGTACCGTATACACCAACACAGGGTCATCAGAAAAATGTGTATCAAATGAAACATAATGGAAGAGGTGTGCAAATTGTTATGCTATATCCAAGGCTGTAGACAGAACCAACTTAATCGAGTCCAAGTCAAGTCCAAGTGCAGTCCGAGTCTAGACTAAGTTCAAAGTCACGACAGAGCAAATCGAGTCCTTTTCAAGACCAGAATATGCAATAGTTTCTGTCCAATACTAATATAGTGTTTAAGGAGTTAGGATGGACAATGAAATAAACTATGAGTGAACATAACTGATCTATCTCCTAACATCAAACTCATCAATGCATGGAATTTAGGTCTGAGGCCCATTACAGGCTCCTACTGGTAAGCTAACCAAAATACTTTAAATTCTTTGTTGTGTTGTGCCAGAGTTGCTTGCAAAATTGGTGCAATATCACAGAGGAAGAGGTGGAGGGAGGGGTATTTTCTTTTCACGTATCATGTTGGTAAAATTAGGCAACGTTCTGTACAACTGTTCCCGAATCAGCAGCCAGGAACGACCAGTTCTCAATAGCTGAGCCTGAGACCAAGACTAATTCCCAGTCCAACAAGGCATGAGAACAAAACAAATGCAAGACCTTCAAAAGTGGTCTCAACACTGGACTCGAGTATCACCAGCCCTGGCTACACCCCTCCTCTTTGTTACCTGTTTTTTTCTCCTCCTATTACACTTCATGTGTTCTCTGCACCTTTTGATCTCTGTATGTACCTGTTTATATCACACAGACATGTGATTACACACACACACACACACACACACACACACACGCACACAAAGAGCCCCATGTGCAGTGTTTCCTGCAGGTCCAGACCTGACTGTCCCTTCCGGTGTAATTTAATTTGCACTCCCATAATTCTCTGCTTCTCTGGTGGCTGTGTCTCCAGGGCTCTGTCTCAACATGTTGATCTCCTTTCTCCCTCGACCTGTCATTGTCTCTCCCTCACTTTCACATCCTTTCCCTCTTTGTCTTTCTCCCATCTGTGTCAGAGCGCTGAGGAACCAACATCACACGTACACATGTGTCCAGTATCTGTCTCTGCATCACCTCTGCCCCTTTCTCCCCTCCTCCTTATAGACTCACTTCCCATCAGGGGCCTTGGTTTCTCTCTCCCTCTCCCTTCCTAGAGATATGTGGGTGTTGAGCTCTTCTCTGCTGCTGGAGTGATGGATGCTGATCTAGGTTAAGGTCCTTTCCTTCCCTTGAATTACAGGCCTGTCCACACAAATCCCACTGTGTGCTCCCTCAGCCAGCCTCTCTGGCCTTCTGCTTATTCAATCACCTTTTCTCCTCTATCACTCTCTATTTCTACAAGACTATTCAGTTAAGCTCCTATTTAATTTAGCTGTTTATGTTTTAACTCTGCAGTGAAGATGGGCCGATTGTGTTTTCTATTAAATAAAACAGAATTACAAAAAGTCCCTGCCGGAGTTCCAGTGTATGTCAAGGTAAAATTCAGAAAAGATAACGTAAGATAAAACTTTATTGATCCCCAGGAGGGAAATTTTGCATTACAGCACCACGAGAAGCAGACCAGAGATTCAGTAGGTAGGAACCAGTCTACAGCCATGCTAGCAGCCCTGTGAGACTGTTTTAAGGCACAGAGGTGCTTTGAGTTGAATTCAGATGTCAGTAATGATAATGCTAACAGGTTTACCATTGTCACCATCTTAGTTTAGCATGCTAACATCTGCTAATCAGCACTATATCCACTATAAATTTGACCTGATGATGGTTAAAAGGCAGAACCCAGGTCTGAAGAAGGGTAACCCCTGCACCTATGTGATGACATCTTCTAGAGCGGTGGCTTTTGGTTAGCCAGTGGGAGGCACACACAGAGACTCACATGCACTTACATACACGCATGTTCAGTACATCTACCACAGCAACAAACAGAGAAGCTTGGATTACAACACACATGAAGGTAGCGTGACTTCATTCTCCGCTCAGGATGCCATTACTTCACTATATCTTTACATAGAAAACAGTTGTTTAATCTGTATCACATTCCACAGCAGTTTGTCCACTAGTTGAGATCCCCAGCCAACATTTGTATGTAGGGCCCATGTGGGTGGTAAATGGGCTAAAAAAAATGGGCCCTAGATGGGATTGTGCATTGGTTCCATGATGGCCCCATGGCAGTCGCCCACATGGTTGGGTTTAATCAAGTGGGCCCATATAGGTTATGCTAGGGCTACCTGGGTACAAAGTGGGTATGGGCCCAAAATGGGCACCTTATCCGGGGCCCACTTGGGTAAACCCACCCATGTGGGCAATTGGCATAGGGCCAATGTGGAACTTGTTGGTAATCCCATATAGGGCCCATTTTTCTGTTCATTTACGACCCATATGGGCCCCACATACAGATGTTGGCTTGGCCAGGGGTGTAATGGTAGTTGATGAGGTGGGTGTACTACTAGGTAGATGGGTAGTTTACCAAGGAGGAAGTGGGTATACTTTCCTGTATAGTCCAGTGGCTTTTTGGCTGACAAAATGAAGTGGGTATACCCAGTATACCCATGTGTGAGATGGAAACTTTTAGTTGCTGTATTGGGCCTCTTGACTGTCTTCCTCAGGAGATGGAGATTGTCCAGTTGTAATGCTGATTGTAGATCAGATTTAAAGCAAGGTTTAATGAGATAGTTCCTTGTCATGAATGTTCTTAAGTGCACCTTACTTCTTTAAGTGTCTGATTGTTTGTTTGTTGAAATACTTGTACATTTATGTTGAATTGAAAGCTCCAAATCAGACACACAGGTGTGTGGTGAGATTGTTTGCGTCAGTTCATCTAAAAATTCACTCTGAACCAAAACAAAGTAAGAGGAGCAGCAGAGTCAATAGCATGCATTGTCTGGGGAGCATCAACGTATGTACAAAAATGTGATGGCATTCCCAATATTTGTAGAAATAAGTGATCAATCAGCAGACTGACACTGCCATCCCGAGAGCTCCACTGCTAGCATAGCTAAAAAAAATTCAGTTAGATGCAGCACATGACCCAATATAGTGATATTTTTAGCTCAACCTAGATATATGCAATAATATATGCAGTATTTAATCTGTATTATATACTAAGTTTGGGATGGCAGGAAAAATACTGACTCAGCACATGTTTCTGTTAACACATTTTGCTTTATTACAAGTGGATGGTGTGCTACGCTACAAACTACACATTTGTTAAAACGAACAGCTTCTGCATGCAAATGAAAGTCGGCTTTGACAGAGCACATAATGCACAGATTTCTCTGCTATCCACACAGACAGCATGGCCTCACTGCAAGTCCTGCACTTTTCTCTCTCTCTCCCTCAAATTCAATTAGGGCTCTGTTGCTTCTCTACGCAGCTCAAATAGATCCAGGGAAACTCCCCTTCATATGAGCTGCCAGTGTTTGTTTCTCCCCAGGCAGGAGATAAGGGAATGCGTCTGTTCGAGAAGAACACAGCAGCACTCCCATGGAAACGCCTCCTCGTCGTCCTCGATTCCCCGTCTACGCAGCACAATGAGACCATACAGCTCCCTCCTTCACTGCCTTGGGCCTCAGCTCCAATCAACACATCCACACCCATTTCATTCTTTCCATATATTTTTCTCTCTCTTTGCTGCAATACTCTGAAAAAAAAGTCCTTTCCCTCATTCAGAGGAGTGCTGTCCTGTTTGCCTGGTGCGTGGGTACCTTTTAGGTCAGCTGAAAAAGTCAAAGAAAACAGTATGAGCTCGTCTGTGCGCTTGTGTGTGACTGTGTGTAGGAAAGAGCTGCATGTATCCAGCCAGTCACTGTAGGCCATACATCAGCTCCGCTCATAATAAGATAAAAGTTGCAGTGAGTCCTTTTAATGCATCCAATTCAATCAGATCTATGGCATAAACAAATTATGACTTTTACAAATGCACACTTGCTATCTGTCTCTTCTCTCCTCTGTCTCAGTGGTATGCTTAGTTGAATGATTTGATGAGTGGGTGATGTGTTATGTTTGATTTTCTGTGACAAAGTGAAGAGAGAGAAGGGGCTAGAGAGAGCGGAAATGGCTCCTATTGATAACTGACTCCATACAAAATGCATTAAACTGCCCGATAAAATCAGTAAACATAAGGCATTTATTTATCTAATAAGATTTTAGGTGTTTAACAGCCCGTATCTACATCTAATACCCAGCCTCTTCACGATTTCAGGAGGAAAAAATGGCCTCTGCGCAACAGATTTTGCACTTGTGTCCAGGATACGGCCAATATCTGCCACTTCTGTTTATTCAGTGTTAGCTGGTGGCGAACAAAAGGAAGATGACAATTGGATTAACAAAAACAATAATGTGAGGAAACTGATTTTTTAGCACAAACCATTAGAAATACACAAGTGCCACCATGACAGCCCAGCGCAGTTTCACATTTCTGGTCCCAAGGTCCTTTGTGTTGAGATGCACATCTTAATTTAGTTCTTGTGCGTAAGCATGACATTGATCTGTAGACTCAATTGTTTATTTGAAAGGAGGAGAAATAGGGCTTTTTAACAGAATTAGTCACTGATAAAAATGGAATTCATTTAATCAGAACTTCATTGAAGGGATTTACAAAGCGGAGAGTGCAAGAATGTGCTCCACAGACTCTATTTTTAGAGTGATGTCACTTTGCTATTTGATGGTGTTCGTATTAGGTGAGAAAGTGAATGGAACAGCACATCACATTTCATATCCTGGAGGTAAAAGCATCTGAATTATGAATGCACTTGAAGCGAAAAGGGTATTTACATGAAATGTCTCTCTACAATAGTTCAATGAATGAGGAATGAGAATGAATGAATGAACATTTGTTTACCGGTGTAGGGGAGCAGGCTCCTATACTCCTTGTGGCTCCAGAGGGAGCTGGGTTAAATCTAAGAAATTGTGGGTTGGGTCTAAAGACAAGTTTGAAAAATAAATGAATCTTGGGTGTGGAGTTGGAGACCTCTGTAGCTTGCTCCTCATCTCTGCTTGAGGCTTGTGGCTGGATATTAGCTGCTACTAGCACAATAACAATATTTCGACCATACGTAGGTGCCAGGTTATGAAAAGCAAGAAACATTTGTGGAATATAAAAGCAAATATCTTTCATTCTGCTGCATTGATTTGAAAAACTGCCCATCACGAGTCGTTACAGGAGTGCAGTGCTGTTTAATCCTCTGTGGTCTATCACCCAGAACATCGGCGTCATTTGGTGACTGAGCAAAAGTTTAGGCTGATACATGTTTTCCTTTTCCACTCAGGATCTGATAAATGTGTATGTGACTTCCTGTATATACTGTTGATGCTGTTGGAAACTGCCCAAGTTGACTGTAGCTTTTTGTCACCTCCCCCGGCTGCAGCCACGAGGCGAGAATGGATTCATCTTAAACAAGACTGTGTTCAAATATCCAACCACTTCCTGCTTACATGCATGAATAGCAGGGTACTTTGTTCCCCTGAGTTTGACTCCTGTGAAAGCACTTCCTCTCAGGTTGTTTACACACCGCCTGTGCCCTCTGGATCTACCCTAAATCATCTGTGCCCTTACTTGAAACATCTTGAAGCTGAACTATTGGTTTGAGGGGGGTGTTACTGTAGTTGAGGATGGCTAAGGCTCATTTTTATGGATTTTCAAAGCAAATACAGGTCACCAGTGTTTATAATAAACAATCTTGACCAGAGGTAAAAAGGTAAATTGGTAAAAATTCCCCCCATTGACACTTTGCCACTTCATGCGTCTGTGGTGAATCAGATAACAGTATTAGACACCAGACAAATGTAAATGCAGCCATTCTAGCCTAATATCCATCTCTCCAAGACACAAACACAATCATTTGTCCTCCCAATAACTACGTCAGTAAATGGCCTGTGGAAGCGGCTACTCACACGGCCTATCCCCTGTGATAATGGTGGTTGAAGTGACACTGAAATTACACTGACATTTCGATCATTGTTAGTGTCACATTAAAAGCAACAGGAAGAAAGCATGACAGCAATTCCAGCACAGAAGGTCGTACAGAAGACGTAATGTGCTGTTGTGGCATTATCCGATCCCTGATCTGTTTAACCACCGGATGATCCGTGTGGGTGATCTGTTACCGGTGAGGACGTGGCGTAAGGAAGAGGAAAACTTTTGTCCTAATTGCTAGTCCGTCCAAGTGATTCATCCGTGTGTTTGTGCTGGTTGTTAGCCACCTAGCTAAGCTGCTAATGTTGTTGTCGTCACACAAGCTATTTTTCTTCTGGTGTTTTTCCAGTGAAACAGCTTCAGGGGCATCGCAACCCCCCTTTGGACTGATGTGATGCTGATCCTGATTTGTACATAGCCTGAATAAACCTGGGATTGCAATCTGTCGGAGAGGCATTACGTGTCTCGGTGTCAACAAAAGTTTAATAAATTGCATCTGGATTTCACCTGCACAAAAGAACACTTGAAATGGGAACAAAAACAACAAGATCAAAAAGGAACTGACAGCAGCAAAAGTGAAGTGTGCTGAGAAAGCTACAGTCTGAGCATCACTGGCAGAGAGACAAAAACCAGTCTCAGTTCCCAGACTCTGGTGACATTCTCACATTACTGAGTCATCATCATCATCAGCCGCTCACAGCATGTCCTGATTCAGGGAGAGCAGAGAAGCGAGAGGAGACAGTCACACGAACATGTAGCTTTATGTTTATAAACTCGCGCAGACTTTACGTACACAGCATGAGCAGACACATCCTGCAGCATTAACCGACGACAGCACATACGGGAGAGAGACTGACAGCTATCAGGTGACGGAAGCAAACAGAAGAGGGGTGGAGAGGGAGAGAGAGAGACTGACAAATGAATGGTTAGATTAGAGGGAATACCCAGTGATGTGTGCAGCATGATGGGCTCATGACAGATCCCCTGACATACTGTATTCTCTCTGGGTTTTGTACAAACAATTCATTTGAGCACCTGGTCCTACCTAATCCTTTCAATTTTAATCAGGCTAGTGTTTCTGTCAATGGATGAGTGTGTGTGTATTTGTTGAGTGAAGGGCGCATGTTTTCATGCATGAGTGCGTTGCATAGTGGGATGTTGTAGACCTTTCCATCTGTCCATTTGTTATGAAATCTTGGTCTAAAAAGAGCTATATAAGGGACATTCAGGGCATCAGTATAGCGGTAAGCAAACATTTGCTATGTAAAGACAGAGCAGATTAATGTTGCCTGAGCACAGAATGAAGTCACGCTTCCTCTTTGTGTTATAATCTGAGCTTCTCTGATCTTTGTTGTGGTAGCTGGTCTGGCCAGGGGTGCATGTTTGCGCATGTGAGTCCCTGTTTGTGTATCCCACTAGCGAACCAATCGACTCTGCTCTGCACCGTACTCACATGGCATTTACTGCTGCATAATGTCCACCCCCATGTTAACAGTGTTGGCTCTGTCAGCACTGTTGCCATTTGTAGCATTGTTATCTGCTAGCTGCTGGCTCGGCCACCTCCATGTTGAGAGCCATGTGCAGACAATTTCAGCTCAGACTCCGAATCATAGAAATGCTCTGAATGTTGCATTCAGCTTCTTTAAAGGAATTGTGACAGTTGGGGAAATAATTAATTTGCTTTCTTGCAGAGAGTTAGGTAAGAATTTCAAAACCACTCTCTTGTGTGTCTGTTAGATATGAAGCTACAGCCAGGAGACAGTTAGCTTAGCTCAATAAAGTACAGGGAAATCAAACTGGTTGGCGTCGGACACTAATGTGCAGAGGCACTTTTTATTGGAGGTATGAGATGCCATGGGTAGTGGCATTTGTTGATGCTGCAGGTGAGAAAGTCTGCATAGGTGGGAGGGATGTCAGGGACTTTCACCCGGACTTTCACCTGGGAGCCCACTGTGTGTGTCCCAGACACAATCTTGGACTTCCACTGGGAGCTTGCTGTTTGTGTTTTGTGTGAAACCAAAAGTCAATTCAAGTTACTCTAATAACAATAAAGTCTGCTAGCATGTGTAGTATACAATGCGAGTGACATATGTACGTTGATGAAAAAAGGTACGTATTATATGCCAAACCATGGTGTTTTTTTTTCCTAAAACCTAAACATGTGCTTTTGTTGCCTAAACATAAGGAAGTTCACCTGAAAATGTATTTTTATTTACCCACGTTCTTACCTAGCTTTGAGTTAAAGTTTGCATGCATTTAACGAACAGAAACTGTAGCCACATTTCCTGTGAAAATGGAAGTTTGTTTTGAAAAAAGATGATGCATGTAACAAGCCTAAATTAAAATGTCCATGATCTCTAAAACTGATGCATTTTTTAACTAGTTGAACAAGATTAAACTTATGTTAATTAGTAACTTTACAGGTGCGGGTAGATACATTTTGTTACCTTGGAAGAGAGCCGGCTCGCTGTTTCCCCCTGCTAAGCCAACAAACTGCTGGTGCTAGCTTCATATTGACCATACAGACACAATGTTATTGATCCCAACATCTAATTCTCAGCAAAAGAATAAATAAGGGTATTTCCCAAAATGTTGACCTGCTCCTTTAAAGTTTTATATTATGTCACTTGAATTTAGGGGCATTTTCATTTTATAGGATGCAACTAACAATTACTTTAATTCTAGATTAATCTTTTGATTATTTTCTCGATTAAGTTGGCTAATTAATTATTTTGTCCATAAAATGTCAGAAAATAATGAAAAATGCCCATAATAATTACCTTGAGCCCAGGGTGACATATCTAAATTACTTGTTTTATTTTACCATAAATCCAAGCCTAAAGATATTCAATTTACCATCATGAATGATAAAGAACAGCAACAAATCGTTACACTCAGGGAGCTGGATGCACAGAAAGTCAAGAATTTTCTCTTGAAGAGTAATTGAAATGGCAAATCGATTATACAAGTAGTTGCCAATTTATTTCATGTCGATCGCTAATCGAATAATTAATTACTTGTTTCAGCTCTAGGGGCAATATTCTGATATTCATTTGGAGACACTGGAGACACTGAGAAATAAAAGCAGAAGGGGTTGTTGATGCAGTGGTTCATGTTTCTGAAATAAAACTGTGACTTTGATGCTCTAAATATTTTTTTCAGTCATGATGGATATTTTTATCCCCGCCTAGTAATAATAGAAATCAAGACAACAATATTGCATTGTTTTATGACTGTTTCCAGAGCAGCGTGATAAAAGTAAGCAAGTTTATTTATATAGCGCCTTTCACAGACAAAGATCACAAAGTGCATGAAAGGTTGCATTCAGGGTAAAAACCAACAGTGTGATCAAACTTTTAAAAAATCTTTGCTTTTCTGGTCATCACTCTGTGTGCTTGTTTCTTACAGGTGGGGTGGAAAAACATCTAAAATAGCATTTAGGCAATATTACACTAAACGCCTCCATTCAAACGGATGCAAATGAGTTTGTGTTGTCCTCTTCACAGCCCTCATTATGAAGCCAAAGAGGCTGATTATTCACATCATTATTCCAGTGGCACCTAGCAACCACCTCACCACTGAGGAGCCTTTCCTGGTGCCTGATACAGGCTTACAGTTCCTATGTGAGACCTACAGTAAGTTTGGTGGTCTGTGGTATATCCTCACCCCCCGCACACACACCTCCTCCAGCCTGACGCGGTAATTTGATTGCGTACGGGGAGGGTGAAGAGAGAGGGGGGTTATTGATGGACACAGATGGAACATGGAAAAGGAACAAAGCAAGACAGGAGAGGAATGGAGGGGAGCTTGACCTGATGATGAGGGTCTTATCGGCACCTCTTCGTAATGGTTTTTCACCTGCCGCGCATGTGTGTGTGTGTGTGTGTGTGTGTGTGTGTATGTGTGTGTGAAGTGGATGGATGGTGGAGGGGTTACTGGGGGTTTTTCACCTGCTGAAGTTTTGCTCTTCGTCTAAGACTCTTTTGTTCATTTGTCCTCAGCCCCTACAGTATGTGCCATTTGTCAACCGCAGCTGTGTCACTCTTTCTTCATCCTTTTACACCATCTTTCACACTGTTATTCTTCATTCTTCTTTTTTTATTACTTTTCTTCCATCTAGCACTCGCTCGGGAACTACCTGTATAACATGTATGGGGCTTTCGTCCTGTCCTGCTTTGTCTCTTTTATAGCAGTTTTCCTTTACATTGGCATTGACAGCCTCTGACTGATTCTCTTTAAATTATTCATCTGCCATTGACTTTTCAAAAGCACTGAAGAGGAACTGGGACACTTCTGTCTCTTGCACCCACAACCCTGTGACACTCTCTTGTGCCTTTTTTGCAAGCAAGCACACGCGCAAATCACCAGAATAAATGTTGGCATTTTACATTTCTGCAAACCGCACATATGACACATTTGTACATTTCATATGGAGCAAATACACTGAAGAATTCTGTTTCTTTACATTTAAGTTTTATAGTTCTTGCTGTGACACACTGTGGTTAATGTGTGGTTGGGTAAAGGCACAAAAACACTTTATCATGGTTAGGAAAAGAACATGGAAATGTGCTGATGACTCCTTAAAAAATACCTGGCTGTTGTTGCAACAACCATCGCTGGAAATTTACCGATATTGCCTCATAAATATCCGGTACCTAGCCACAATCACCGCTGAAAATGTGCTGACACCACCTTAAAAAACACCCGGTTGTTGTTGCTTCAGTCATTGCTGGAATTGTGCTGACATCATCTTAAAAAATACCCGGTTGTCGCTTTAGTCTTTGCTGGAAATTTGCTGACATCACCCTGGTTGTAGTTGCCACAAACACTGCTGGAAGTGTCGTGACATGTCGTTTTAAAACCCCTCCTGATGAAAACCTCAGCTCATATACATGTAATCTCAACTACGTCACATTAGAAATGTTGATAGGGTACGTATGAAGCGTTTGCAGGAAGGTATATTTGTACATTTGTAGCTATTTGTATAGCGGGGTGTGCTATCACATGATCTGTTGGGCGTTGGTTGTACATATAGAGGTGTGTCTCCTTATCTTGTTCATGTCTGATGATGAGCTGATGCTTGAAACGTCAGATGTGGTAATACGATTAACATCTCCAAAAGGAGCAGTTTCACATGAGCGGACCTGTTTTTGTATTTTTGTATTTGTTCTTCTGTCCAGCATCCAGAATTTATCACTTTTGGATGTGCGTGCTGTTTTTGAATCATCAAATGTATATTGCCAACATTTTTTCTGGTGGCCGGGCTGGTAAAAAGCATGCAAGCACACCCAAATATATATGCACAGGACCTTTAATGCCCTTGAGAACTTTTTATGGAAACAGCCGTCTTTACCTTTGTGATTTTTTAATCTCCCTGTCAACCTCCGCACATCCTCTATCTAACATATTACAATAAACATCAGAGGCACACAACTGTAAATAAAAAAGCACTCATGACTCATGTCTTGTATCATACAAACATCACATCTCAAGCAAGGTTGATGCCTTGTACTCTGCTTGATCCTCGCATATCTTGAAATGCCACGGCAACAGAAACACACATGCTAAAACACAATTTCGGTTGCTGAATTTTCTCCCAGGGTTTCATCAGAAATAGCCATTTATATGTGCCTGATGAGTCCAAATACATACACCAAATTCTCATCTGTATTTGCTAGACAGCAGTCATTGAGTATTTAGACAGTAGGGATAAGCTCTACATAAAATTAAGCTTTATATGGTGTCCGGACTGCCACTGTATGTGTGTGTTTGCATGGCACTAACCTGGAGGGCATGAATGTGTTTTGGTGTAGATATCATTTCCTCACTGTAATCCTACACAGCCTCCCTTCCGTTCCTCTTTCCATTTTTATCAAGGTGGTGAAACGTCACACGATCGCTGCCCCAGTTCGTCACCTCCTCCTCCTCTCCCTATCTTGCTCCCTGTAGCCCTAATCCTCCTGTGCAGGCTCTTAGCTGGATAAAGCTGTCTCCCATCCTTTCTCTTTATGGCAGGATTTACAGCAGCACCCCTTCATATCCCCCTTTTAGCACTCTTATGGTAGCTTCCAGTGTTACAGGGCTGTGCTCTTTGAAGAGCCTACGATTCAGTGGCAGGATGGAAGGAAATCCCTGAAGGTCCAAGTAGCCAAACTTTTACTGCGATGAACTGAAATTACAAAATAGAAAGGTCAGGGAAGGTCATTTTGGAAGTGGAGACCATATTGATTCTAAATTGGCTTTGTGACACATTTATGTTTTAACCAGCTGTCAAGTAAACCTCTCTATAACAGGCTGTGATAGTCTATAAAACAGGTTGTTTGTAGCACAGTGAATCTTGGGGCTTCCCTTGCTCCATTCAGGACTGTCTTGGCAGTCGGCATAGAAGACATGGAGGACAATATTGATTGGTTCCCATTGGAAAGTTCAGGGAAGCGGCTGTGTGCTGCTTCTTAGCAGAGATGGAGTGTCAGGAATCAGTTCAGGAAGGACCCAAGGATCCAAATGCAGAGCAGGAGGCAGGTTTAAGGTTAAACAAAAAGCGAAATCCTTGAAACAGGCTGGCAACAAAACAAAGTCCAAATGAAAGAAGAACCAAAACTGAAACAAACCAGGGAAGCATGATGACAACAGGGAAGAACTCGGGGAAGAAAATAGAACATGAGAGACCAGAAAGGAACGACACAGTGAGCACTGGAATAAATGCAGATGAACCAACAAGGAACAAAGGGAAGCATTCAGGTATATATGCACAGAAAACCAATCAAAAGAATGAGACACAGCTGGAGTAGGTGGACATGGGCAAAAGGAGGGACATGGGGATTGGCTTATGAAAAGGGTGTGGTTAGAAACAGGCGGGAAAACACACAGGAAGGAAGATAGGAAGTAAAACCAGACATGACGCAAGGATAGAATCTACAAAATAAAACAGGAAACAAGAAAGAACACAAAGAGAAAACCCCATAACAAAGTCCACAAGATAACATAATATTAACAAAAACCCATGGTAATGACGAGGGGAAGTTAACCAGATAAACATTTGCCAAACCGACCAGTTCATCTCCAGTTTGTCCTCTAAAAATACAGTTTAAAAACAGCTGAGATAAAGTATAAATCCCACCTTTCTGTCACTTCTTGAAGATTGTTTTCCAATATGGCCGAGAAGACGCTGCAGCCGTAAACAGACACGACACACGAAGGTCAAATTCATATTTTATTGGACATTCTTTCAACCTGTATTTTTTTTAACCTTAAAAGAAAAATGACTTTAAAGATGAGGACTGAGTAGTTGGTTTGAAAAATGCACCTCTGGCTAAGCGCTCCACCTCTGCTAAACTACAGGGCACAGCCACTTCCCTGAGCTCTTCAATGGGAACCGAAGACGAGGGGCTTCCCATTCATTTTCATCGTCAACCTTTTTAAATGTGATTGTCCTCACTTTGAGTCGGGCAATTAAATGTCTGGGCTCCCCGTTTTTCCTCAGTGTCCTCTTGTCCTTGGTGTCAGTTGGTTGTGGCATGCATTTCAGTATTGAGCGTTGTGTGCCGTCATTCCTACAGTATAATCTAGCGTGTGTGTGTTATTTCATCCCCGCAGTGCAGTGTCTCTGAATAGGACAGGATGAAAAGGAGATGTGATTTCGTCAGACAGATTTTCTAAATTTCTAACATTTGGGATTTAATGATTTGTTTTTGTGTTAGTAGCAGTGATGGTGGGATACGACCGGGGAAGGCATTACTGTATACGTGACTGCGCTCGTGTGTGTGTGTGACCGTGCGAGTGAGTAAGCGAAAAGAGAGAGTGAGAGAGAACGAGGGCGACTTTCACAAACTGACTTATTGATTTCCCATTTGAAAGCAGGGGTGAGGTTTCGGACGGGAGAGATTGGGAGGTGGAGTCGTCAAGAGAAAGGAAGACATGAGGTGGAAAGAAAAGACAAAAAGAGAGAGGGCGGGGGTTTGTCAGAGATTGACAACAGAATAATACAGATGATGCTTGGAAACACATGTAGAAGGAGAGTGGACACACAGGGGGAGGGATGGGGATGGGGAATTTAAGGGCTTGACCTTACAACCTCCCCTCCCCATCCAAGATTGATGCTCTCAGTCAAGACACACAGATGCTGGTAGCAAAGCTCTGGCATAGGAAATGATGGTGATTGATTGATAGGGGACGATGAGGGTCATATCCTGTACAGAGGACAGCAGGACTGTTACTGACAGAATTACTCTGGCTCTCTCTTTCTCTTTCATCTCTTCCTCTGTCTCCATCGGTCCTCTAATTCATCTCTCTTAACAGAGGCTAAAACTTCATGTCCAGGATACAAAGTCAGCATCCACACCAGCTGATCCTGTAGGCAACAGGGCACGATTTTTTTGTTTCAGAAGCATTGTGATTTTTGTTTGTCATCTATTTGTAACCCTAGTAGCACCAACCAATCAGTTTTGAGCTAGCTTTGGTTGCATGCAGGTAATCAGTCCGGAACCCGTCACTATGTGCTCAGTAGCCAGGTCCAGCCCTCATGATGTTTTCTGCTCCCTTATTTTCATTATTATTTCCTGTTAGTCTGTAACTTAGGCCATCACAGGTTGATTACAAGCACTCTCAACTCGTGGCCGTTTGGTCTCTGGGGGCCCAGATCCCCTTTTTTGGACACGTTTCTGGCAAAATGATGTAAATGCAAATATAAGGACACTACGATGGCATTGATTGTCCGATGAAATTTGGTGAGGAGTGTCCTGACACAAAGGGGAAAGAAGTAATATCAGATTCTGGGACTTGCTGCCATTTTATTTCAAAATATCACACACATATGTTGTGAAATGTGCGTAATTAGCATAATTAGCATTTGATTTGGACAGTCTTGGAGTGGTTTTGGGGTTACTGAGGATGCTGGATCCATTTCTGACATTTTCAAAATTTAAGTAGCTGTTTAAACCAGATGTTTATACCAGATGTGATATCATCTGATGTCAGTTAAGCTTTTTTATTAATTTATCTGCATTCATATGCAGATATCTATTGGTGGAGCATCAAGTTGGCAATAGGACTGTAAACAATGAATGGCACACATAAGAGGAGGTCTTGGCCTGGATATGCTTTATCAAGATGGCCACGCTGAAACCCCTCGAGTATTGGCTGCTGTCCCCAGAGGTTAAATCATTGTCAGATCGATAGCCGATTGGGTTACAGGAATGCTGTATCAATAAAACTGTAATTAAAATGGTACTGAATAGATTGGATGCATAGAAAAACATCTGTGCCAGGCAACAAAGTAATGAGATTCATGCCAATAATGTTAGCATGTTCAAACACTGAGCTTTACTTTTGTAAGAGACAAGAAAACAAGGATGAGGAATAACCTCTTAAAGAGTAAGAGCGTAGTTTGCAGGTTGCAAAACGCAAGCCTGCCCCAAACACAGAGAGCGTTTTTTGCAGCTTGCTGTGTCTTTTTAAATTGTTGCCAGGGAACCACTGAATCACTTGTCCTTAGTTTAACCGCTATTTTGCTGGGAAGTAAACTTGCAGATCTGTACTTTAAAAGCTGCATATAAAATGGACAGGCAGAGGGCACCTGCCCCGGCTTTGGTTGAGGGTGAGAGGCTGTTACAAAATGAAAGTGGAGATCCATGTGGGTATATGAGACCCTCAGAAAGAGGACAAATCACAGGAGGTATCGGCAGCTGGTACAGGAGCCTGGATGATGGTCGATGTGAGGCTTATTTTAGAATAAGTCGGGGACAATTCGACGAGCCACTGTCAATCATTGGGCCTAATTGCGGCTGGTAAAATGTTAGAAAGTAGTTGAGGTGACAGTTTATTCAGACATGTCTTGCAGCTTGTCTAGGGTGACGTCGAAAGTTATCTAATGTAAGCTTCACACAAGCCATGTACGCTACTACTTGTTGTTAGAGCCAACACAGAAGGCCCACCTCTCATTTCATCTGATTACACAGTGGGAAAAAACGACAATAACGTTTGGCGCTTCCAGGGTTGAAGTGTTTTGAAACTTGAGGCATTCAGGGTGCTCCTGTGCCTGATTGTATAGAGTGGAAAAAGCTGGCCCAGGCTGCTAAAAGGCACTCTGTCTGATCGAAGCCTATCACAAATTTGGCTGGAGCTGCTGGTGTGAAAACTTCCCCCTTCTAAACCCAGATATGATGCACCTTGGCTATCACAGGGTGGTTGTCCAGTCACAAATAGGTGCTGTTACCCCATGTCATAACATAGTTTGTTTACCTCTTGAAATAACTCAAGGTTACCACTGCAGGTAGTAAGCCAGTTATCTGGGCATGCTATCATTTGCAGCTTATGTTAGAGCAGATAAACACTATTTAATCAGTTTTTTTTACACCTTTGCATGTGTTTTTGGTTTTGGAAAGGTAATTTCCAAAATTACCAGTTCCTGTCAAACAAACACACATACACACACACACACAGTTTGTGCTGTGGAGTAACTGCTGTTGTGAGCAGATACAGACCTGACAAACAGCGCTGAGCTGCTGTGAGCAACGGGGATCAGAGCTGGTGCTGCACTCAGTGTGTTCTGTGTCCACATAGAAAAGGCTTTCCTCAGCGTAATTACATAATTACAGCTTCTGCATCTCTTCACCAAACCACTTCACCTGAGTGTGACTCCGTTTTTTTTTTCTTTTCACCAGACCAAAACTGCTAAAGAATGTGGTGCCTCCACTGCTATGCAGTTGCTAGAAGTTTATTAAAATGAAATTTCAGTGTTTCCTGACTTGTGTTACTTCATCAAGTCAAGTATGCAGGCTATTTAATCCACGCACAATATCAAAATGTATATCTAAATATATCATTAGAAAAAGTATATGGAGTAAATCTTTGGTAATGTTAGCTAACTGCTAAGGTCATTGTCAACACTTCCAGTTTTGCAGAAAAGACCTGACTGTGCCTTCTGGCTATTTATAGTGAAGCACATGCAGGAAGTGGCAGCCTATATGTTTGCTTAAAGCTCTAAATGAATCATGTGGATCAGAAAACTGTATTTGATGTGGATCGCTGACATTTGGCTGATACTTGACCTGCCTAATGAGGTCAGTAGAAGCGTATCAGTGCTGAAACCTTATCCAAACGTTCAAATTGCTGCATCTCTACTCTTTTCTCCTGCCTGGCTGTATTTCTCTCTCTCTCTCTCTCTCTCTCTCTCTCTGTGTGTGTGTATGTGTCTCTCACTCTTGAAGCTGCATGAACAGTCGCACAGTGCAGCAATAGAAAGGAGAAAATTGCAGGTGGAGCACATAATGCTTTTACAAGTCTTCGCTTGCTTGAAACTTCAACCCCATTTATGTTTGCTTGTCGACATGGGTGAGTGTGGTTTGGGCATGTGCGTGGTGTGTAATGATTGTCTGTGTGTGTGTGTGTGTATCATTGTGTTCCTGTGTGTTCTTGGGGCTCAGTGTAATCACAGCTCTAATCTGTCTGCCAGGAGTCTGTGTGTGGGTGACATTAAAGTTCTCATTAGCACTGTAACTCAGCACCAATGTCACTGTGAAGACACCAACGACACATCCACTGCAGCAAAATCTACCCACCACGTCTGTGTGTGTATATCTGTGTGTGTGTGTGTGTGTGTGTGTGTGTGTGCATGAGAGAGAGAGGGAGAGAGAGAGAGAGAGAGAGAGAGTAAAAGCTCCTTAAGTTAACAGTTTGGATGATTTCTTGCACCCATTCTCCACATTTTCTTTTCTTAGTCGTTGTTAATGTGCTGTCGATTTCATTACTCATGAAGGCAAAATTAGATAAAACAGCACACGAGTGCTTTGTTTAACAGCATGCACTATTAAAAAGTTGGGGAATAATATGTAACGGTGCGATGAATTATTTCTTGCCGCACCACGTTTTCATTAAATAACTTAAGAGTTCTCTTTATAGACACGCTGTTTGATTCAGCTGAAATAAGGCAGGATGAATGAGAAAGAAGAGGTGGAAAGAAGGAATAGTTGGGAAGAAGGACGAGACAGGTTACCATGGTAACAGGAAACGGGCTGGAATTGAGTGAAAGATTTGGCGGAGACCAGTTTACTGAGTTGAAACCACAACAAGGTCTACCGCTGCTGGTGTAACCAGAGATGCCGGCTGTGCAGCTGTTTCTTTTCTCCCTGTCAGCCAGATATCGGCATCCCATTTCTGTACCCATCACTTGACCCCCCTCTGAACGCTGTTTCAATAAGCATGGCTGTAAGCACTCTGCACCAAGTTAGTCTGACTTGTTTGCAGCAAGCATATTAAGTAAAAGAACCAGAGCGAGTGAGAGAAGTGGGTCAGAGGAGGATATGAGCGTCTGCGCTCAGGCCGGTTCTGTCTGATTTCACACATCCCAGCTAATCAGCCTCTAACACTTAGCATCCTCGCTCTCTCTAGCATGCTAACGCACAAGCAAGCTGCCCTAGTAGTTGTTCTTAGGGGGTTGGATAATGCTAACATGCTAACATGGTGCTAATCATCTCTGTTATGCACAACAATTATATCCTGTGGTGGATATTGTGGTGTTTTAAGGCAGTCCAGCATGGCGTCACCACTGTGTAAGAGTGTTGCACTAAAAACTGATTCATAGCTAGTCTGTGTTTGGATGTTAGCATTTTAACGTGCAGCCTGGTTTCTCTTGTTTTTAGCTGCAGCTTTGAAACAGAATAGATGATGCAGCTCAGGATGGTTTTCCCTGAATGAATGTTTTTTTTCTTGAAAAAGGCAGGTTTAGTGAAAAGCTGCAAAAAGTGAAAGCAAGGAGTGGAGGGAGTGATAGCAGATCCATCAGACGTGTCTCTTGTGTCCTTGGTGACGCAGATCTGCAGTTTTTCTGCAGTAGGAACAACAGAGAGGGAGAGAGGGAGACAGAGAGAAAGAGAGTACATTTCGAGGGTCAGGGGCTGAGACAAACAGTGAAGCTCAGGGAGTGAACATTCGGCACCTGCAGTGGGACTTGGCTGCAACAGTAGTTCATTTTTTTCTGGAGGAAATGGGGTCTCTGATTTGCATTATGCAGCATCCTAGCTGCAATGCCAGCTCTGCTGCAATATACAAAGTTGACAAATATCAGCTTTATTGTCAGGAGCTGGGCTTGATTTGGTGTTGAAACGAATAGATTTCTCATTTGGCCTTTGGGCTGGAACCATGTCGTATTTGTTGTTGGTGGTGTGTGTGTAAGGGAGGGGGTAATACAAGCCCAGAGCTGCAGTTTTGGAGTTGAATCTTAGAGTGTTTTTGCAGAGATTAAAGAATGGATGCAGAAAGCTGGAAACATGAGGTGAAGTGCTGGGCTACTTCAACTTCATTAACAGATGTCTCATACTATTTTGAGCTGTGTAAGGCTCAGTGTTGTATTTGGCTACTCGAGCTCCATCATGGTCTTTAGACTGGCCTTAAAACCACTTTTTGAAAGTGTCACCTTATCTTGGACTTTTTAGTCAGCCTTGTCTTTCTTATAGACAAGGTAGACTCAAGCAGAGCCTATCCCAGCTGACACTGGGCGAGAGGCAGGGTACACCCTGGACAGGTCCCCAGACTATCACAGGGCTGACACATAAAGACAGACAACCATTTACTCACATTCACACCTACGGACAATTTAGAGTCACCAATTAACGTGCATGTCTTTGGACTGTTGGAGGAAGCCAGAGTACCCGGTCTGAACCCCCCACCCCAGGTTTGAACCAGGTACTTTCTAGCTGTGAGGCAACAATGCCACCGTGCCGTTGGGCTGTGACTGAAATTGTACATTTTGAGTTGCTTGCTGACTGACTTTATTTATGTATGCAGGTCTATCTCGACAAGTGAGATCTCAATCTAAAAGGGACTTACCTGATTAAATAAAGGTCTTTATTTTTGCTCTTTAATGTTAATTTCTATTTGGTCAGGATGACTTGGTCTTGGTTTAGGTTGTCTTGACTACAACACTGGTAAGACCGCCCCCCCATGAAGTAAAGGAGCATTATAGTCACTAAATGAAAAGGGTTCGTACTCACAGCCAGCTTAATGATATGAAATAATAGTGTTCTCCTGTTCTAGAGGTAAATGAGGGAGCACGAAGGCTCACTTAGTCATGCAGAGTTAGCTTGATGACAGCCAGTGTTTTTTTTTTACTATGCTCACCTGCTGAGTGGTGCTCTTGTAACAGCAGCATATTACCACTTCAGCTATGTATACAGTTTAACTTAAGCATGCAGACGCTCATCTTTTACTGCCAATACCATTTTCCCTACTGCCCATTTAACTGAATTTACACCTTTTACTGCACAAAGGAAAACATTAGCTAAAAATACTGAATATGCAGGATCTCTATAATGTATTCAGAAAAATTGGATTAAGGTTGGACAATGCTACAGAATTTGGGTTTGATCCAATACCAAGTAATTCCAGGGCCAGGGTCGCCAATATTGGTACTTTTTATTGCGATAACCAGCTAATGTGCTGTCTTTTAAGAGACAGAAATATGTCATGATTTCCTAGGTGAATGGATTATTAACTGTCTCCTGCTAAAAGTACTTTAATTACCACTGAATAATTTGCCAAACATGAGATTTCATATGACTCTTCTCTGTTAATTACTTAATCGCATGCACGTTTTAACACAAGTCAGGTTTCAATGGCAAATAACAAATGTTCTCTGCGCACATGCACACAACAGCAGCAGTGGTGCAAATATTTCAGCGCTAAGAAGTGTGTTCATGTGCCCAGGATAGTACCAATACTCCTGAGTAAAACTATACATTTTGGTAACACAGATAGTATTTGCATGTTTCAGCTTTTTAAATGGTAGGCATCTGTTTTTATAACTTTGCTGCCCTTGAAATATCTTCAGTTTTACATGACATTCTCTGTACATCTTCCTGCAATGCATTATATAAGGTGCTTCTCAGATCAGGGACAGCAGACATCCCTGAATGTTTGTCTGTTTTCACTATCCAACATTTAAAATCAATGCGTATGCTCCGGTCTCTTCACACTTCCGATCTTACATTTAAACTATAACTAACAAATACTGGGCCATGTATGTACAGTATGAAAACAAGTTTATTGGATGAAAAGTTGAGGTGAGTGTGTGTGGGATAGAGGGATGAGAGGGGTTGAAGGGTGGAATGAAATGGTGGTTGAGCATGAGGGGATGAACTGAGGGTTGACTGAGAAGCGATTATGGGCCAGAAGAAAGAACGCTTGGAGTTAGACTCAGGTTGGGAACTTCTCAGTAAGGCTTCATTGCTTGATCATCCCTACCTTGTGATTCTTGTAGTAGGAGGACAGAGAGCAGAAACAGGGTTTGGAATTTAGGGTTGTGAGACTTGAGACAAATAGGAGAGAAAGGTGTTAAGACCCAGATTCACCACACAAAGAACTAGTGGTGACCAAGGCCGACTGCTACGTCCCCTCAGGTCCCCTGTGTCTCAGCCCAAAAGTTGCACTGAACACACCCCAAATACTACAGTCAGTGGCTACCTAGCATGTATGTTCTGTGCCTGTGTGAGAGGAAATAACTCTTCTTAGCAGCATGCAATGGTGGTTTGTATTCGACATTACTAAAGGGAAACCAGGACAATGCTAGTTAGCCAGTTAGCATATTAACAACAAAACTTGATGTTGAAAAATAAAGGCTATATAAGCTCAAGATCAATAACAAAACAATTACAAACTGTTTCTGCTAAAGACCTCTATAGCTGAAAAAACAAAAAGATCTTAACAATTATAACAAGTTTGTCTCGATCTCACACACATCCTTGACTTAAGCTGTTTGTTTACTTTCCTCACTTATGTTTCTCCTTTTGTGCACTGAACTGAACTTCTAATCCGAGGAATGTCATTCACTAACCGACTCCGCCAGGTCTGCTGCCAATTTAACATACTGAGTTGGGTGAAAAGAACTAACAAGGGGAGACTAGTGCCAACATTGTGGGACAAACTGCAAAAACTAGGTGGACAGATGCTTAGCAACGGCCTGACATTGACCAACGAGCAGCCATCGGCTTGGTCTGTCAGGGCCCCTCGACACTCTTATAATATATACTGTAGGTAGACACAGAACAATTGAATTAGAATGAGGCAACATTTCTGGAGTTGAAACACTTTCAGTGTAAGTGTGAGTATAAAGCAAGATGTATTACTACCATACAAAGGAAAATGTTGGACTGGGGTTCATTAAATGTATGCTTTCATTCTGCCAGTATAAAATTTTAACCAGCCATCTTTAAACTAATCCAGTCGGGGTGGTTCTATAAATGGACCACTGAAAACTTTTGCTTAATTAATAAAGGTTAATGCATTCAAGATGGAACACTTAATCCTGCAATACAAGGGCATTTGGTTGAACATTCACTTTGAGTATGTTTGATATCAGTTTCGTCAATATTTAATGTAGAGAATGAATGAAAATTCTAAATGGTCTTTCCGAGCCTTTACTGAATCTATTCTTCAAAGATATAAAGCATTCTGTACTTCCTCCTCTACTGGTAATACAAGCAGGCACAAAGAGAGCATGTCATCGGTGTATACTCTCTAGATTCTGAATTTCCTCGTCATGAATACTACAGGTGAAAGTGGGAAAATGGCTCTCTGGTTCAGCAATAACAAACACTACTTTTCCGCAAGGCTAAGTGGCCTATGTTTGTGTCTGTTGTGACCATGCAACATCCGAGAGAAAATTTCACATTAACCTCATAAACCATTGAGGAATCCCATCATGGGCCTGTTCCTCACCACAAAGCAAACAAAATATAGTTGGACATATCATTCTGAAGCTGCAATCAAAAAAAAAAATCAAAGAATCAAATGACTAGATGAATACACCATACTTGTAGCAAAGTTATCTGTTGCCTACACACTTATGTGGGATTTATACTTCTGCATCAAACTGACACGTGCCATAACCTGTGCCGTAGCTTGACATGCACCTCCTCAGGAATGTAACTACATGTCGTGGTGATGCAGACCACCTGTCTATTTTTGTAAGCTGAAATCATTTCTCTCAGTGGAAAGGAGGCTTTTATTTGCTTTAATTTCACAGATGAGAAACAATAAATTGTGAAGACAGTAAAGCCTCCACAAAAATAGCATTTTAAGTCTTGTGTGTGATTTATATTTTAGGATTTAGCCTGATACCATATGAGCAGAGGAAATCTCAGGTCATCACTAGGCTAATTTATACAATGTAAAATGCCACAGGCTTGTGCTAATAACATAAGCATGTTATATTTGTTTGGAAAACGTGTTTAGTATAAGACAGTTGTTTTGCCAGTGAACCTTGTGAGTTGTAATGGAGCTGAATTTTGTAACATTACCTTTGTTAAATGTTGCTGTTGTCCCTGGCTTCATATGGGTAGAGGAAAAGTGCGCTAACCGCTAGGCTAATTTATACAATGTAAAATACCAAAGTCTTGTGCTAAAAACATTAGCATGTTGTATTTGTGGGGAAAATGTGTCCAGCCAAACAAAAGCCATAGACTGTGTCGTGTTAAGTATCTGTGAGCTGTCGATTCACTACCTCCAAGCAGAAGAGAGAAGATAATGTTATCACGGAGCCTTGCGGTGGAAAGTTTCTCCTCCTTTGTGCTGCTGCATCATGTCTGCAGCTCTCTGTACCAAGGAGTAGCGTGAAAGTTAAGAATGCTCACTCAGCAGCAAAATCTGGGGACCAAAATGTTCCCAGAAGTACAGTATACAGCACACTGACTAGCCCCCACCCACCAAAAAAACAGACTGCTCAAGTTGAAGCAATCTCAGTCGACTGAGGGTTCTCCGACTGATGACTCGAATCTCCGACTTTAAAAGGACATCCCTAATTAACACACACACTGAATGTACCTTTTAGTGTAAGTTCAGGAAGGAAGATAATTATTATTCTAATTTCCTCATCGCACCGGGTCTCAGCTCGTCATTAATTAAAAGACTCACTGAGCATATGTTCAAGGGCTCTTCTACATATCAACTAATGACCATCCAGGCTGAAGGGTAATCAAACTACAGTACAAGTCATGTCTTTTTACCACTGCAGCAGTTTGTCTTCATATTTTTGTGGATAATGTTCATAGTCACTAGGGCTGTACTGAATAGTTCAAAGCTTTAAAGCTTCATTTATAACATCAACAATGGAATGCTGTGCAGCTTTATTTATTTTTTCATGTCCATTCTCTTTAAACCAGGTATTTCTGCACAGTTAGGGCCAGGGCCAGACTAGTCTGAGTGGGCGGAAGTTCGCTGCATAGATTTTTTCTGCCATGGTTCGCATCCTGTAGGCGATATTTTTGTGGGCGTGTTACACCAAAACCTGTTTCCCCCCGGCAATACTTTTGCAAGCACACCGTTGCTGTGGCACCGCCAAGAACGATTGTGATTGGTTGAAAGAAATAAAAAAAGATGGGTTTTTTTTCTCTAATCTTAAAGTGAGAGTCGGCCCAGCCAGACCTTTCTTTTCTTGAGAAAGGTCTGGTGAGCGAGACTAGGGCCAGACTTAGCCATGAGGGCCCACAGTAAAGTAGACTTGTACCGTTACACACAGGAGGTCCTACTGGGAAATAGACTTAACTGCATCAAAACTTGGCCTTATGCAATGGATCAAACTCTGTTAAGCAAGTTAGGCAGCCACTGTTTTCTCCCAGTTAGTGGTGTTGGTGGCGATAACGCAAAACAGCTTTGATATTATCTGTTGTCCCCGCGGGCTAGTTGGCTCCCTTGCTAGCAGCAGATCTAATTGTGGCAGGCTACCTGGGTGGCGTGACGGGGCGGTCCAGCAACAGTAGCAAGAAAATGACTTCTTATTGACTTATAATGGTTTCAGCTCTGGCTTAGAAGATAGACTGGGTTGTCCTTCAATCACAAGGTTTGCGGCCATGTCCACGGCTTCTCCTGTACGCATGTCAGAGTGTCCTTGATTAAGACACTGAACCCACTGGTGTATGAATGTGTGTGAATGGGTGAATGGGAGGCAAATTGTAAAGCCCTTTGTCTGGAGAGGTAGAAAGACACTATATAAATTTAGTCCGTTTACCATTCACCTTTTCCAAGTCTTCCTGCACTGCTCCAGACTATGTGTACTGCGGCATGTTTGTGTGTTTGTAAATCCAGTTTAACAGATAGCACTCCAATTACATTATTAAAGGGATTAGGCACTAGTAGGCGTCACAGCTAGTAAAGCAGGGGTGGACAAACTATTGCCTGTGGGCCAGCAAAATGAACTAGAATATGGCTTCAGCATATTTCTAAAAGACTGCACTGTATGTACATTGCACACTGTACAGTTGAAACACAATGTCACTGTCATCCTAAAAATCTATGCTACTAATGACAAACCCTGTCATTGAACTTAATTTGAAACTAGATGTTGCAACTTCACCTGCAATAATTGATTACTCACTGACAAGTAAATTTACCTCAGTAAACATGGCGACAGAGAGAAATTTCTACAGGCATTTCTGCTTTAAAAATACAAATTTTCTTGCCGTGTAACTGGTTGAAAACTGTGCATTTACTATTGTTTGGCCCATGAGTCCTTATATTTTTCTGTATAAAGCCCACAATTAGAACATTTGTCCTACCTTTGCCCTGACTGGCCATTACTGTTTTTGACTGGTTCTTAAAGTCTCCACAATTACATGGTCTGTAACTTGCTGAGGATAGTTTCATGACCTTTTTTGTCCAACAGTGTTTTGTCCGGCTTTTTTTTCCACATATAAAAATGTAACACAGCTATGGGCACCTGACCCTGACACCGGAACACTTTTTTAATGTTGTACGAAATATTATTGCTTCATCAAGTGGTAGGTAGGTAGCGTGATCAAAATTATTGTCATTATAAGGGGTTGTATAGCTGTAGACATTCAAACACACAGTGATTGAGACTCCAGACTGTTTGAGCATTAGTTCCACCAATTATTTTTAGCACAGATTTGACCGTTGAACCTTTATCGGATGTTTTTCCTCTAACAAAGTTAGCCAGCTAACAACACATTTTATGTTTGTCTGCAGTGTGTTTGAGACAGATTTTAAAATTTACCAGAAACAGTTCTTTTTATTGTTTCCCCCCCAGACCATTTCCTTTATACTCCTGTCTCTATATTTCATTACGTGAGTCACACAGCTCCGAACACATTATTCTCACTCAAGTTAAAACATTTTCAACTTCAATTTGCATCACCTCGAGTGAACCCTCGTCAGCCTTATTTTTCTTCGCATTCTTGTGAACTCTGTGAAAATTGCTTTGGTTCACTTTTCACTTTGAGTTTCCAGCTATTCATTTACTAGGGATTATGTGACAAAAACAAGGACTGGGAATAAAAAAAAGATGTTACAGTCATTTTGTACAGGTATCTACATGTAGTTATACAGGACAACCAACAAGGTTTGAGCACAACTATTGTCACATATGAGCATATAATAGTGAGACAATGATATTAGCTTCAGTCTGGTGAATCATGACATGACTTAAACCAATATAAAAATGAAGTGACACTAAAAGTTGAGAAAACTGGTCTTCTTTATGTAGCAATTATTTCCAATGGTGGGACAAACTAAACTGCACAGTTCAATAGTCAGTTGTATTTGGCAGGTTTGGCATTTTGGCCATTACCATCTTTGGAGTAATGAAGTTGGAGCTATGAAGGGGTGAGGGGTGGATCTCACTGAGAGGTAGCCACGCCCTAAAGCATACCCTGCTTTATCATGTATTTGACTCTAGATGGGACGATAATGTACAAAATGAACATCATGCTGTATTGAAGACTTAAAGTATTGATTGACACTAAGAAAATGTTTACTGAGGTAATAAATCAAGTGAGAAGTAGGGTCATTTTCTCATAGACTCATATACAATCAGACTTCTTTTTTCCACAAGTGGAGTCACCCCCTGCTGGCCATTAGAAAGAATGCAGGTTTCAAGCACATTCGCGTTGGCCTCACTTTTCAGACTTGAAATAACCCCTTGATTTCAACATGTGTCAGTTCCAAGGCTGTTCTGGAAATGATGCTAATATATCCCAGTGTTACCACATGTTTCCACCTTTTGACCCATTGATTATGGTAATCTGCCAAGAACGCATGGTCTTTCACTGTGTATCATAAAACAGTTCATATGCTTATGCAACAGTTTGCATATGTTATCAATTAGCACCTCTACCGCTTCTACCGGTTTAGGAAAATAATCTTGGTTGGGCGTCGTCATGTTACGCACTTAATGTAACTTAAAATAACTTCATGTTGACTTTTGGTTTCACATGGGACACAAACAGCAGCCTCCTGGGTCAAAGTCCTGTGTTTGTTTGACCCATCCATTCACCCCAACCACATCCCTAAGCAGAATTTGTCGCTCTTTATATCACAAGATCTTTCTCTTTTGCCTCATATACATATGAGCAAAGCCACGCTGCAGCTCACAGGCCTCAGGTTCACATTCTCCTCATGATCACATGGGTGATTTATGAATTATAGTGCTTTACTTTTTGTAGGTATAAGTACAAACAGTGAATGAAAACAGCCTGCATTTAACTATCAAGTGGGCTGTACTACAATAACCTATCTACCTAGACTTTCTGCACATCTCAAATGTGGTTTTAATGTATGTAAGCCTTGCTCTGAGAATATTTCAAGGCGACTTTACAAATTCTGCAACCATTACAATTAGATTACAGGTCAATCTGTTGAACTGGGTATGCAGAGATTTCTGTGAAAGATGATAATAGAGCAGCTGTGATTCCATATCACACCTGCAGCTGCTGTAAGATTTCCCCTTTAGCTGTCAGAGGTTTGCCCGTGTAAGTGCCTGTGTGTGTGTTTGTGTGTGCTCGTGTTTGTTGCCCTGCACACTCACAGACAGAGACAGACAGACAGACAGACAGAGAGAGTCAGTGTGAGCCGTGCACCTGTGTATATTTTGTCTTGTGTCAGCGTGGCCTCTCTGAAGCCTGATGTTATCAACCTCTGGTGATGAAAGGTAGACTTTGTCCTTTCCAGGTGTCCCTGGCAGAGGAAGAGAGGAGAGGAGAGAGTCCTTCATGGGCCTCGCTGAGCATTCATGATTGTTATTAAGCTATTTCATGCTAATCTCGGTCGAGTTTCAAGTCTAGGCATGGGTCTGAATCAAATCTTAAATCCCTTTGGATTTATTATCATCCTTTTGTATAATCTCTCACAGGACCAAGTGCCTTGAACAGTCACCATGATAATGAAGCACCTTGTGGCTGCTCAAGACTGAGTAATGTAGACTTAATTGGCTAAATTGCATTTCTTTCAACCTTTTGAAATTGTACAATGACTGGCTGATTACAGATGATATGGTGGAACATGTGGAACATACACTTGGTGGCTACTTTATTAGGTACACTAAGCAAAAGCTAATGCAGTCTAATACAGCAGCCCTGCACTAAATCTTATCTCCATGAAGGTTATAAGTTTCGGTTTCTGTTGAAACTCTTTTAGAGAACCAGCTATATGGGCAGCAGTCTATTCTATGCTGTAGTCTGAGGTAGTTTTTGAAGATTTAGATATCTATATTTACCATCATTGATATTATATGTATAAGGTGGAAAAATATTTTTGAATAAAGATTGTGTGACTTGGTCTCATTGGATAAAACATGTAAAGAGCAGCATATAAACATGTATGCCAGGTAGGGGTGTAACAGTTCATGATTCGGTTCTCAATAGGATAGGTGGTCAGTGTTGATGTTGTGGTGGATAACAATAAATACGTCATTGTATGGAAACACTGAGATTTATATTTATTCATGTGTATATTTGGGTCCAACCCTATTGTGCAAATAATACATAGAGTTTCACTTGAATTTGTGATCTTTAAGACACAGTAAAGTTGGCGTCTTTGTTGAGAAGTTGGAGGTATGCAGCCTGTCACTTGCTGCTCTTCATCTAATAGCTAAAAACGGATCTACTGACAAAATAATTCAGAGAATGGCTGTCGTCTTGTTCACCAGATGCATTTTTGATGAGCGATTGCAGAACCATTGAGTTCAAACAGGGCAGCACTAAACACACTCCCCTTATCCTCAAATGAATCATCCTCTTCAACATCTCCCTATCCCTTTTTATCCTTAGAAAACCTGTATGTTTGTGTGTTTCTTCCACTTCTTGCTGCATCTACGTATGTGTGACGTTGAATACATCCGAGCAGGCTAGGGAACAACACGATCCAAAGGCACTCTGTTACCTTTCAGGACACTGAGTTTATATTAGGCGAGGAAGCTTCTGCTGAATATTTCAGCGATGCTGCCATGCTACTATGAAGGAAATGAGGAAGCTGTAAGGAATAGAAGGACTGTATGTCCCTGCATAGTACCTGAACATGCTGTTTGTCAATAAACGTAACAGAATTGTGTGTACATAGCTGTTTACTTTCCTCTTGTCATTGAAGCTTGGGGAGTTGGGGGATATATTTGTACTTGACTATGATGCTCACTAAGGTTTTGTCCTGAATTTAAGTGAAGGAATACTCTTTGGAACATAAGTTTGCTTGTGGTTCATCATGATCACTTGATTAGAGTTCTTAAAATTCATCAGAAAAAACTTTAAAATAAGTGACATGTAATTTAAGGCAGCAAGGTGTATATTTAGTCTGCTAGTGCTTAATGCTGCTCGAGTGTTTTAAAGTTATTTTCTTAAAGAAAAAGGGCTTTTGGATGTTTTTTTTTTAATCAATGTTGCTATATGTACCTATAGCATAAGTTGGTTGTCAGTATCAGACAATCAGACCACAGTTACACTTGAGATACAGCAAGCGCAGGACTGAATTACTGTGACTGTTAAAAAAAGTACAGACAAACTTTTGATGTTGGCAACTGTTAGAAAGATATGCCAAAGTTCATTTTTTAAAGTCACTCCGTGGTCATTCAGAGAGGCATGCAGGGTAGGGGCACTTCTGCAAACTTCTGAATGTACGAAGAGCGCAGTAGCTGCACATACTGTAATTCAGTCAGGAACACTTTAGTCAAAGAAAACTTTATTTCCATTGACAGTGTTATATTTGGTGGTATGGCTCTGTTCTGGGGCCCCTCTGCCTTTCCTCAGGCCTACGCAGAAAGCCTCTTATACGTGCCTACATGAAAAGCCTAAAGGCGGAGAAAGCACACTTGTCTGCCCTTCCACGTGCAAATGAGGAAAGCCTGAGGCAGAGAGGCAAACTTTCCTGCCCCTCCATGCGCCTGTGTAGAAAGCTTTAGCCAGGGAGAGCAGCAGCAAAGACCCCCCCTGGAACAGAACAGAGCAGCAACAATGACAAACAGAAATGACATTGATAAGTCAGACACAGCATGAAAAGGAGGAGCTTGGGTGGAGGCAGGTTGCAAAGCAGCTTGCAGAGGAAGCAGCAACAGCAGTCAGGCCAGAGCAGTTTAAATAGGGCGCCCTGAATGAGATTCGCCAACTGGTTGCATAGAACGGAATCATGTGATCTGTCGGCTGACTCGCTTCCATCAGTCAGCTGATCCATCAGTTTATTGGGGTGTTTGAGATCAGCTGATGTAGCTGGGATGTGAGCTGAGCTTGACGTTGTGTCCTGCCTGAACTAACGCTATGCTAAATTAATTAATTTCTTAAATGAATTGTGAAATGAGTTGTAAGTAGTACAGTGCAAAAATGATTATATTACATTAATTTTATCAGTACAACAACAAAGTATGCCGTACTCACCAATCTGCTGCCTTGAATTTCTGTTTTTCTTGTGTTCAACACAAACATTAATATCAAGCTCTGATAAAATCCAGTTTCTTTGCCCTTCATTCATTCACTGTAAAGCTACTTCCTGCTCATGTTTCACATTGAAAGCCAACCAGGAACAAGTAGGACTATACCCTCTATTTAGCCACTTACAGTACAGGAAACAGTGTGGCACCCACTTCCTTTTCAAAAATTCTCTTATTACAGCTAAACAATGCACAAAAATTATGTGTCTAAAGACATTTTAGGCAAGACATCGATTATAGTATCTTGGTTTGTATTTGATCAGCACTGTAGTTTTTCAGTTTGATCTGAGTTTGGTCTGAGAAAGAAAGAAAGAAAGAGGTGGTGGGTATATGAAAATGTGTAAGTACAATCTGTGGTTTGAGCAACAGCCCTAGAGGTAGAGGAAATATTACGCTGAAAGATGAGCAGGGAGATCTAGGCGCTGGTAAGATGGCACAAAGTTTACCATAGTTCATTTACACACGCTACCCAGACTGTTATGATAGAAAGCTGCTGAAAATAGGTACAGTATCTCTTTAAAAAACCAAAAGCTTGAAAACCTTTCTCTGATGTAAACCTGTTTCAATGAAGTGCCTCGGTTTCTCTTTGCACTTGAGGACAGAGAACCGGGAGCTTTGTCACCTGATATAAACTCAGTGTCCTGAAAGGTAGCAGAGGGCCTGGGTATTGTGTCACTCCCCAGTCTTCCTGGTAGTGTTCAGCGTCACAGATATGAATGAAACACACAAATATGCAGGTTATCTGAGGATAGAAAAGCAGGAAGACGTTGAAGGAAACCAGTCAGTATTTAAAAGACTGATCCCTTTGTTGACAGCGGTCTGAAATAGTTCACAAGCCAAAAGACACAAGAGAAATAACTTTGATTACATATAAAAATCATTAAATCCAGAGATGAAGTAGTAACCAGTAACCAGCTACCATAACGCTTCACTTTTGCTGCCACCACCTCCCTTTGCCAAACCGCTGTCACAAAAAACTAAAATTTCTGGACTGTATGTGTTAACCTACTTGCTCTTTTGCGTCTGTGTGGCTAATAAGTGTTTTTCTTTGAGAGTCGTGGCAGGAGGTAACCAACTACTGTTCAGGCCGCCTCATCTCCCCTCGCTGTGCACCCCCCGCCAGCTCTGGTCTGGAAACCCACCTTAATATAGATCAGGCACCTGGGAGAACAGCACGGGGTCCCGGCCCTCTGGCCTGTTCCAGAGCTTTATTGATAGGCACCGAGCCGAGCTGCCAATATCACAGCAGCACGTGGACCCAGTTGCTGTTGTTAAGTGTGGATTTGTGTGGCTCTTTTGTGTACTCTCCGTGTGTGTCTCTATATTGTGGCACTTTTACTTTCTTCTTTTTTTATGCTTTTGTTTTCCATCTTTGTTAGAAGGTCCTTTATTGATATGTAAGAAAAAAAGCCTTTGAACATCCAAGCAACCATGCATGCTTTCTCTCTCCCACACACACACACACACACACACACACACACACACACACACACACCTGCACAATGTAATCCAACAATACACAACTCTGCAATGGAAAGTACAATAGCCAGTCATGAAGTATATGCAATGAAGGAGAGTGTATAGTCATAAGGCTCCAGTCGTTTTTCTTCATACTTCTGGCTCTCATTTTTTAATGTCACGATTTGTTTCATCTAAATAATGACCATAATGAATCATGGGAAATGAGAACACATGTACATCTTGTAACTTTACCCCCATTTTACAGAGGTTTGACCTCATCTAATCAGTATATAAGAACATGAAACATCTGTGAAAAATGGGGCTAAGGAGGATGGGTAATGAGAAGCATGGAAAGAAAAGTGTAGGAGGCGGCAGACAGAATAGAAGGAGAATGAAGAGGTGCTTAATATTTCATTAGTTAATTAGAGACTGTGCTACGTTCTGAGTGAGTGTGCTGTAGCTCTAGGCTCCTGGGTGTCATTGTGGCCGGCACAGTCATCACTTACTGTACCAGCCTATTTCCGATGGCCTCCACTTCACAACAAATACAGTATGGGGACTAGTTCTTTTGCCACAAACCAAGGGAAAATGGATACATAAAGGTGGAGATATTTGGAGGCAAGTTGCTGTTTAACATGCAGCATATAGTCAGGCAAACATTGTGCAGACCACAGACGGTGTGGCCGTGGTGTTCTGGTATCTTTGTGGCCAGAGGTATCACCTGCACCCAGGTAAACTTGCACAGAGTGGAAAATGATGTAATGCATTATTTAACATAGATTGAGGGCATGCTAGAAGGTGATTACAGTCTGCTATCAGTCACACAAGCAGTATCCCACCATGACGTAAATCCTTAGTGCACAACTTTCTCAGACATTGTGTGTACAGTGTGTTCAGAAAGTCCTGAGGATATCACCTACAATACATGTGGGATAAGTAACTGATTATACTGGAAGGCAGTAATGCTGAGGTATATCCAAATTCTGATGTGCACAAGTGTGCGTTATTATTTTGCAGCACTCTAATTGCAAGCACAAGATGTAATCAGCTAGCTTCCATTTTTCATAACTGTACTGTACACCGGTGGCCCTGTTGTCATACAGTAATTGGATTTACTTTGCATTTCCACTATACATCTGAATGTGTTTCTTATTTATAGTCAGAGTGAAGCAAAAATGAAAAACATTCATGTGGTTGTTGGGTTATTTTGGAGAGTAACATGTGGGTGTTCCTCCGCCTTAAAGTGGCATAATTAGCACCAAACAAATCTGTGCTCTGTGCAGTATCCTGTTTACCTGGTCTGAGCAGGTGGGTGGTGAACAATACAAAACACAGTCATAGCTTACACCAGAAGTGCAGTGCCCCACTTCACTGCCAATGATACACCTATTGCAACTGTTGCTTCCCTTTGATCATTCCTTTTGAATGTTATCAGTGGATTGAATGGGTATTAGTCTCATAGATGTGGGTTATAAGGGGCCTCCTACACCTGCTAGTAGTAGTATCAGCCCATAAAAATGGTTGCAGCTTCTTTGGGTTTCTCCTCCAGTTCTGTGAAGTTGATGTGCCAAAACTGTGTGGTTAGGGTTAGAAAAAAGATCATTGTTTTGGTTAAAATAAGCAAGAGTGTTGCGTAACGTTAATGTAGAGCCCAGTTCAGACCAAAGATTCCCAACGAGACAAGTTAAAACAGGCAACTACTTGCAAAGCGCTGTTGTGCAACGTTCTGGTTCTAATTTACTCCAATGCAACCAGATGAGATGGTGTATCATCTCTATGCAACAACTCTCTGTACTTCTGTTCTGATTTCCAGCTTTTCAGGCTTATTTTGTGGCTGAATATAATTTGTAGTCTCTTAAAATATGAATAAGGATAGTTATAGTGAGATACTGGCTACAGTTGCATTTTTAGTAACGATGAAATTGCGAAAAACAAACAAAATGAAAATCAGGCATCGGCACACTGGTAGAGCAGAAACTTGGTGGGGGCTTGGCTTGGTGGGGACAGAGCAGCTGCAGCAAGTGAACACGCAGTCTGCGGCCATTTTGACTTGACCAATGGACTTTCCTACAAGCCGATTGGCTGTTGAAACAGGTCACGTTGCTTTATGTTCTAAAGCCAGCTGCCGGCGACTTGACCAGCTCAGTTGCAGGCTACACCATCAGCCATCCTGAGTCAACCTCAGACCAGCCAGTTCACACTGCTGCAACTTTTCTCTGCAACTTTCTAAAACGTTTTCATCTCATTGCAAATCATTGGTCTAAACTAGGCCTACAGTAACATGACAAACATGAGCACATCAGTTAAAATAAGTCAAGATTAACTACTGGTTTCCCACGGGACACGAAAAGCAGTCTCCTGGGTCAAAGTCCTGTGTTCCTTGATCCACCACCCCAACCTCCTCTGATCATGGACTCTGTCGCTTTTTGTATGATGTCACCTGACTCCCTCCTTTGCTCACAATTACTACAGCCACCAGGGGTCGCCTTCTATGCTCATTACAAGTGATAATGACCTACAACAGTAGAAGATTCAGAAGGCCTCCTCTTACCCATGACTATTAGGCTGATAATCACTGATAATGAGTGAGAATGAATAAAGTCTCCAAACAAAGAAAAGGTGAAGGCATATTCAACTTTGTCTGTCAAAGCTGTACTTGTTATGCATCTGCACAAAAAAACAGCCTGGAGAACCAAGTAGGGGGAAAATGAGGACATGAGGTGAGGACAATGAAGGACAGAAGGGCAGCGCTGAGGGATAGTGTTGGTTTCCTCAGAGAGAAACCATAGAAATGCCAAGAGTTACCTCAGGCTTCTGGGGAGCAACACAGAGAGAGCGAGGTGAAAGTGTGTGTGTAAGGAAGAGAGAGTCAGACAGACAGAGAGGAACATTTGGAGAGATAGATTTAGCTTTTGACACATGGCTGCTAAAAAAGTAAAAAAAAAATAATAATAAAAAAAAAAGGTCTATTTTCCATTGAACATTTTCCAATTCTTAATTAAGTCTCATTGCTATTTCAGGCGTAGATGTTAAGACAGAGGTGAGAGTGTGTTTTCTCTATTTAACAAGCGTGTTGTGATGTGAGAATGTCACTCTGGGTCCAAAAAAGATACAGATGTCTCAATAATGAGTCATAGTCATCACAGTTGAGAGTGTTGGAATGAATAGCACTTGGTGTGTGTGTGTGTGAGCAGGTAGATAGAGACAAGATATTTTGACCAGGTCTCTCTGCAGGTGGTGATTCTGGATATTTAGCTGCAAAGTATTCTGGAAACCAATAATTACACGTGCATACACAAGCGCACATACGCACACCAATACAGGAACGCAGATGAAAACCTTTGTCTTGTTTTGCGAGTCCCAGGTGCAATAACATCTTGCCAGCCCGTGAATAAAGTTTTCCACAGAGAGCAGAGCAGAGAGAGACTGATGCACACGAGCTGTGATTGATGGTTTATTGAGCTTATCAACCCAGAGGGGAAAAGAAAACCTAATTCTCCAACTCTTCTCCTCTCACTGCAAGACCAGAAGGAAAAAAACAAAGAGAGCAGGGACCAAGGTCTGCATGTTAATTACAAGAGTATAAGATAAACCCAAGTGCATTGTGTGTATGTGTGTGTACTCAGTAATTAGCCTCGATACGAGTAGAATTGGAAGTTTAAAGCCCAAGGAAGTCATTCATTCAAAATAAAAGGTCTCATCATAAAGGAACTTGCATGTAGCAGCTTTAAAAGAATCCCAGATAATGCTTCATTATGGATTTATAGTTTGATACTAATAACATTGACATAGTAAAGAAAGCACATTGTGAGATGTTATTATGATAGAAATATAATCTTATAATATAGTTCGAATAATTTGAGCTGTAACTTTATGTATTTTACAGACTTGTAGAAGCAAAAATAAGACTAAAATGTGCCACAGTTAAAGGTCCAGTGCGTAGGATGTAGGGGTATATATTGGCAAAAATGGCATATAATATAACAAATATGTTCTTTAGTGTATAACCACCTCAAAGTAAGAATCGATGCGTCTTTCGTTACGTTAGACTGAGCCCTTTATATCTATATAGGAAACAGGTGCTCGTCCATGTTCACTGCCACGTCTCTACACTAACCCAGAACGGACAAACCGAGCACTGGCTCTATATGGCCTATTTGCACTTTTGCGTCAGCTACGGTAGTTAGCAGCCACTCCACGACAAGCGATATTGCAAAAACACAGTTTTTTGTAACATTAAAAACTGCTTTATTTAGTGTTTTTACAGGTTTAAATCACCAGATCCATTTTCTTTAGAGAGGAAGCAACCTCTGGGGATAATTTGACTCCTGGCAAAATCCTCTTGATGAACACTAAAGGACTTCTAACTGGGAGAGGTTTCAGCTGGTTGCAATCTGCAGTCCTCACTGCTTGACACTACTAAGTCATTTTAGATTTTACTAACTGGACCTTGAATCTATTCATACTAATAGAAACTGAATACTCGGAACAATCTTGCAAGTTCCATCCATCCATCCATTTTCATCCACTTGGGGTCACAGGGGCAGCAGGCCAAGCAAACCACCCCAGACGTCCCTCTCCCCAGCAACAATTCCCAGCTCCTCCTGGGGGACCCCAAGGCGTTCCCATCACACATTTATTGTTGTTCTTGCTTATAATCGTGGGTGAAAGAAAGGACCCAAGTCCGAAGAAGATTAATCAATCAGGCAACACAAGGACTCTTCATTAAGGCAATTTTAATTCATGTATACAGGGGTAGATTGACTTAGCACAAAGTGCATCAGTTAACCTACATCAACTGAGAGTGTGTGTTTGTACATGAAAGTCCATTTTTTTTTTGTGGTTTGATGTCTGTGACCCATCCACCACCCCAACCTGTCTTCTTACAAGCACCTGGGACTGCTTTCTTGTTTCTTGCCATTAGCGCATAGGTCACGTGATTGTAGCCCTTCAAAATACATGGCAACAAAATTTGGCTACACTGTTTTTTGTCGGAAAACATATGAACAATTTGTGAGAACAGCCTGCTTAACATGACTCGAAGTTCACACCCTTCCAAACACCACTCCTGAGGAAAGCCTTTGGGGAAGTTTTCAGTTTCATGACCCATCCACCACCCCAACCTACCTCCTTATGGGGCCACCTCCTTCTTTACTCCTGTCAGCATATTGGTCTCGTAGACTTCCCAAATACGTGGGTTATATATAAGTTACTGGCACTTGATTACATGGGATATGTGTGAATTTTGGTGAATTACTTTTCGTAGGAAAATGTACAGACAGTGCATGAGAACAGCCTGGTTTGCATGCTGATGAGTTGGTGTGTATGGTGTTTGCGCAGGGATGTTTATGGGTGTGGCTGTGTAGGCTTATGCATACCCATCTACCTTTTAGTACACCCACCACTACACCACTGTGAACACACCTCTAACCCACCTTGCCAGATAAAACATCAGTTTGTCCATTTGTATGTTAGTAAAACAGCTTCGTAAAAGGTTTTCTTCAGACTGCAGAAAACCAATTGCTATATTTCTCAATACTTGCCAGAGGAGCCTTGAGGGAAGAGTTCAACTGTGTGCATAGAGTTCACCTCAGGACAAAGTAGATACACGAGGACACGGTGCACATACTGTATGGAAGATCTAAAAGTAAATATAAAAGATTTAAGATTTGACATGAAACGATAATAAAATGATTATGACATATCTCAGTTTAGCAGGGCTAAACTCAACCAAAGAAAATCTTAGTCAGCTGGAACTGCACCTAATCTTATCGTATCTCTAGATCATCTGAATGGGCCACAGTGCTCTGAGTGCACTCTACTTGGTAGTGTTGTGTTTCCACTAAAGTGTTTTGTTCCTGTCACAAGGCTCGACATTAACACTTGCTCAGGGCAAGTTAACTTCCAGTGAACTTAGTTACTTCCAGTGACAAATCAATGTGATCTCAAATGTAATACTGTACGAAAATAAACTACGCACATTTAACACTTTTCAACTTGAGCTGCATATGTGAGTCTTTCTCACCACTAAACACTGAACAAGGGTGGATCTTGGGAAAAATCCGACATACTGGACATTGCAGAAGTTAAGACTGGATTTTAGGATGTCATATACAACATAAGGTTACTCATGCATTTCCATAACCACTTTTCCTTTTAGGGATTGCGGTGGAGCTGGACCCAATCCCAGCTGAAACTGGGCGAGAGGCAGGGTACACCCTGGACAGGTCGCCACACTATTGCAGGGCTGACACATAGAGACAGACAACCATTCACACTCACATTCGCACCTATGGTCAATGTAGAGTTACCAATTAGCCTGCATGTCTCTTGACTATGGGAGGAATCCGGAGTACACGGGTAGAACATGCAAACTCAACACAGAAGGGCTCCCCCACCCCAGAGTTTGAACTCCCCTCTAGCTGTGAGGCGACAGTGCTACCCACTGAGCCACCTTACTGCTCCTGACATAAGTTTACTAATGTTAAATATCTGTAACGCTGCATGCAAGAGAGAGACTTCATATTTTAGTCCAGTAGCTAACGTTAGCTATCCTGCCGCTTCAACAAGGGCTCCAGTGTGATCCTATTCCTTTCAGAAGCTTTATAATCCAGCCTTGAACTGCAGTGTTTTTTCTGAGATGTTAGTAAATTAAATCCATAGTGATAAAATCCAAAACTGAATGTCTTCTGTGATTATTTATCTGTTTTCTGGTTAAAAATGGAAGTAAAATGCTGCGCTCGTCACTGTCACCAGCCGTCAAATGACTGGGGAGTGGGGGCGTGATAAGTACCTTAAAGACCAACCATCACAGAGGTGCAACACCTGCTGTTTCCAGCCGGGAAAAGAAAGGTTGTGGTTGACAGACGGCCTTATAAAAGTAACACAAGCAACTGTTTGACTAATGAGAATTTGGTCAGACAAGAGCATAACCAATTGACCAACCGTCAGTTTACATTGTCTCTAAAATATGTTTATTGTGCATGCAGGTATCTTAAAGTGCATCCAACAAAATTTAACAGTGTTCGAGTTTCGATTGGGTGAATGACTTCATGTAACCTAACGTGGCTTCTGTGTGTGTGTGTGTGTGTGTGTGTATGAGTAAGCGTCTGACTGGCCTCCAGCCATTTTCTCAGTTTGTTATGTGAATTTGCATGCATTCGGTGCGAGCCTAAAGCCAAGCTGCAGTCAAAGAAAATGCATCACGGCACGGTCCCTGAGAGAAGTTTGAGGGCATTATGCAACCAAGCCACCGTACTGTTACAGTATCCCAGGCAACACTTTCATATGCACCACACCTTCAACATTTTAAACGGCTGCGACTGTATGAGCTTGAGCCCATTTTTGCACTTCAAATGAATTTCCACTCAGATCTCAGCTGGCAAGTTTGCCGTCTCTACCTGCAATGTTTCACTGAGCAGAATCTGTTTCACGTTGGGAAATTAGCATTCTACAGTAGCTTTCACTCTCACATCAGGGTGTTGTTGCTGCTGTTTTTAGCAGCTTTCACTCCTACACTCCTGGTTCTAGCCAGTTATGACTCAGGACTACTAATTGTCCTCGTGGCATGAAGGCCTCAGGGGTATCAGAAAATAACCCTGAGTGATAACTCACGTTCATACCTTTTTTTTTTGTCAGTCTGTTGCTTCCAGGTATATCATCTGATCTACAGTATGTGTGTCTACTGTAGGTGTGTATGTGTGCAAATATTCCTGCATACATGTTTCTCTCCAACACACACAGTATGTCTACTGATCAATCCATTTCTTTACAGGACAGTGCGTACCTTTCTGTGTCTGTGTGTGTGTGTGCGGGGGGGGGGGGGGGGGTGATGGGTGCAGCAGTGTAACTGGGATGATTTCTGCTGCTGGAGTAGATAGTGATGACCTGGCAGTGGTGTTATTTGGCTGAGAAAAGACTCTGGCCCTCTCCAACCCTCTGCTGTACTGATTACTGACTCCTGACTCCTGGCACACACACACCAGCTATAGGCCAGGGCAGCTCCACCCCATAATCACTATTGATTACTGATAATCCAGTTAGGAGAAGGAAAACTGCCCCTGTTTTGGCAATGGAGAGAAGATGGCATCAGTGAGATGAGCTATCTTCTTACAGTAGTGCTGAGGCAGGAAAGACAGAAAGCATACTGTATTCTAAAACCCCTCTTCAGATGTGAAGAAACATGTGATGGTGATTTTATGTCAGTCTCATGTTTGAATAAACCTCTGAGTTACTTTGCCACAAAAGTTGTGCTCATGTGATTCTGTCAAACTTAGAAAAAACAGAGATTAAATAAGCACTGTAGTAACTTTGTTACTGAATTATCATATATCATGCACAGAGAAAATAAAATCAGTTTAATACACCACAAAATAGTGTCAATATGTCAATCTAAATTTGTGCAGGAGATTCTCCTCATGTCAGATCAGTCCATAAACTTTTTTATGAACTTTATTTGTAGTTTAGTACAAAACAGAATTTCTTTTTTTTTTTTTTTTTACTTTTATTTATTTATTTTTTTACTGCACCACAAAACATAACATTTTATGGACCGATCTGACATGAGAAAAATCCCCGAACTCTTTTTTTTTTTTTTTTTTTTTTTGGTGCAGTACAAAAGTGGCAGCATGGTGGCACGATGGTGCAGTGGTTAGCATTATTGCCTCACAACAAGAAGGTTCCTGGTTTGAACGCAGATTGGGGGGTTTGAACCAGGAGTGGGGGGGTCAAGACCCGGGGTGGGGGAGCCATGTTCTCCCCATGTCAGTGTGGGTTTTCTCTGGGTACTCCGGCTTCTTCCCACAGTCCAAAGACATGCAGGTTAATTGGTGACTCTAAATTGTCCGTAGGTGTGAATGTGAGTGGTGAGCGTGAATGGTTGTCTGTCTCTATGTGTCAGCCCTATGATAGTCTGGCGACCTGTCCAGGTTGTACCCTGCCTCTCGCCCAATAGGCTCCAGCCCCACCAAATCTCCAACAGAATAAGCATATATGGAAAATGAATGAATACAAAAAAACCTTAATTATATTTAATAAATAAAATAATCATCAGACCATCAACATAAACTTTTATCTTTCAATAAAAGTTACACTACATACACCATGTAAGCTAGTAGAACTCAAGCAACAGACAAAACCTAATGTCATGTCTTTTTTTTTCTTTTTTTTACATCTGCTTCAGTGTTGTGGGATTGTAGACAGAATATATTGAGATAACTGTCAGGGTTGGTTGAACCAGTGAGCAGAGCTGATGAGTGTCACTTACACTCACAGTTGTCATTAATTAAAGGTGCCCTGTGGAGTTTTCTTGTAAACAAACAGAAGTTATGTTTACATTCAGTGTTGTGCATGAATACACATTGTGTGTATCCTTGAGTTCTAACAAATGTATTATATGCATTTACTTCGTCATAAAACATTTTTTCAAAGCCATTTTTTAGAATTATTTGCTAGCTTGCAGTTGCCTTCTTGGGTTCTTTTGTTAGTGCATTACATGTTTCCTACACATTCCCTCCACCAGCTACTTATCAGTGGTGTTGAATGGAGCTGAAGTCAGCCTGTGAGATGCAACACTTGCATGTTCAAGCTTGTGCATGTGTGTCTATGTGTGCGTGCACAATACAAACACAACAGGGACCTACTTGTGAAGATGTGGCTCCACAGCCCTCCTAGTGGTCAAAAACTTAACAGGGTACCTTTAAGTCACAGAGATAAACAGTCATTAAACTGAGGGATAAGTCTGAAAAACTGTGAATACTTTCTCCCTCAAAATTATTACTGTTCAGCTCAGCACCATCACTCACTCACCATGGGCCAAATATTGCATGGGGATTCTAGCTCTTTGCATTGTGATCCTGTCAAATTTGAATAACTCGAATGTTGAGCATTTATGCTACAAAGATGTTTGACTGCCAAAAAATGGTTACTTTAAAACAGTGGTTCCCAAACTGAGGGTCCCGACTCCAAAAGGGTTCACCAAAGCTTCATGGGAGGTCACAACGCCGTCTTGATTTTCACTTTCAGACATGTATCCAAATCACTTTTCACACAAACTTTCCGCAGTTATTGATTTCACTGTTTGGGTCAATTGTACAGTTTATCAGTTGTTTTGTACTCTTATCGTAATGCCTTGAATATACTATGAAGATCCATGAAATATGTCACCTAGTCAGGGGTTGTCAGGGGTTATCGATTTTAATGACAGAAAAGTCTGTGGTTTAGGAAAAAGGTTAGGAACCACTGCTTTAACGGACAGATCAAGACAATAATGTAACAGATTCCATGTCTGGGTTAGAATGATTTATATTCTTTAGCCTCATTTACACTGCATGGTTCAGCTCCACTCTCACTTTTGGTTCCAGTTGCTTTTCTAAATTTAATTTCCTACTGCAAGCAATAGCCCTTCAATGCGGACAGGATTCTTAGCTGATCGTCATAGCAACGCCACATGAAACTGCTGTGACATCATCTTCAACGCAACAGCGGGTGATGCCCCTCCAGATCTGGCTGGATCCTGTTATTGGCAACCAAATAAAGTAATGTCTGCACTTTGTGGTTTTGTGAGCTTCCACTTTTTTAGAAGCTGAGTGAATCAAAAAACATATGGTTGCCGTTGATGGTAACTTGGCTATTTAAAAATGGACTGCACTTGTATGACGCTTTTCTAGTCTTCCAACCACTCAAAGCACTTTTACTCTGTATGTCCCGTTCACACACTGGTGGCCGAGGCTACCATACGTGGTGCCACTTGCTACTCAGTAACCAATCACACGCACTCACACACCAATGGAACAGCCATCAGGAGCAATTTGGGGTTCAGTGTCTTGCCCAAGGATTCAACCACCAATCCTTGGATTAGTGGACAACCTCCTCTACCTCTGAGCCACAGTCACCAAAATGGCGGATTTGTGCAGTGTGTCCTGTGTCCCACTAGTCCCTGACCAATCAGTGGTCTGCAGTGTTTTGACTCTACCTTCTTCAGCAGTGTCACCTCAGTTGCTTACACCTCGAACAAGGTGGTACCAAAAAGGTAACGGGTACTATCCACAAAGTTTTCAAATGGAAAACTGAAAAAGAACAGTTGCAAACAAGCTGAGGTGAGTCAAGCCGCACTGTAAGATATAGTGGAAATGAGGCCTTTGTGAGAGTGCTAGGGAGTCTGCGTTATTGAAGGCCATCTATTTGCTGTTCAGCAGCCTTTGATAAAGAACCATATGATTAATCAACAGTTTGATATGATATGTTTTCTGATTGCAGTTAAAAAGAATCAGATATAAAGCTGAGAAGAGATTTTGAGAGAGAAGAAAAGAAGAATGAAAACATACAAGGAGGCAAAGGACAGTGAATGATAGGTTAAGAAAAACAGCTTCAGTTAATCCGCACAGAGGGGGATGAGGAGAAATGGTGAGATTCACTGTAGGTGTGCGGCTAAACTGAGTAAGGTATTAACATGGATGTTTTGGGTACAAACATTGTAGCATTGTATCATACTAAAAAAAAAGCTTTGCTTAGGTTATTTTATAGTCGCATTCAGGTAATAGGAAATAAACTCCCACGTGGCAAATGATTGCTTTTGAACCACCTCAAATGTTAATTCAAAAACATACAACTGAAAGATACTACATTTTGCTTCATATAGATTCTTTGAGATGCATTAAATGTGAGGATGCAGGCATCTACTGCGCTGTGTGGCATAATCCCGGCCATCAACTCCCACGCTCTCTGCATCTCCACAGCATGGAGCATCCACTGTCTGTCAACACTCTAATGGGAGGCAAACCAAACAACACAGAGGGAAGGGGACAAGAATATACACAAACTACACAGAGATAAATGGATAATGGGCTAATGTTGTACAGATTGGAGCATTGTGAATAATGCTGATAATGAATCCCGTTTCAGATGGTCTGCGTTGGACAGCTGGAGTGGACTTTTCCTTGTGTCACATTTCAGCTTTATTGTGTCAGTGTGAAGAGGCTGTATCACTGTAGTGCGTTATAAATGCAGCAGCTGGGTCACAGGGGTAGAGGGCTTAGAGGGTCATCACAGTGGAAACTGTTGAAAAACAGAAAATACACTGAAAAAGAGAAGAAAAGAGAAATTGAGCTCATCACCTTTTTTTCATCCTTGTCACAGTACAGTAGATTTAATAGTGCTTACAGAAAACGGAGCGGTGATTAAGGAACTGAATACAAGATAATTATATTCACTGCAATGCACACATGGGGTCAATAATAAGAATGAGTAATGTTGCATAGTGCAGCTGGCGGGTTACAGTGCTGCAGGGCCGGCCCATGTCCTTCCTGTTCTCTGAATACAGGGTCTCATTGGAGTCTGAAGGCAGAGATGGCAGCTAAGTGGGCTCTGGATTGATGTTCTCCACAGCGAAGCACTGCAGAGGCCTGACTCGCACTCCCCTCTACCCCTCTGCTAAACCTCTTCTTCACTCACCTGCATTGCACCAGTTATTTCTCACCTCCAACTTAACATCTCCTCCTGTCCTACAGATTCAGTGCTCAGGAGTCCTCCCTCCCTCCCTCCCTCTGTCCCTCTTTCTCTCTCGGTAAACACTGCAGCGCTTCATTCACGTGTGTTCAGGTGTGGGCTGCTTCGGGGCAAATGAAGGCTGATAATCCTCCTGTTAGCATCGATTTTGAAATACAGACATCGACTGTGGGAGAAATAATGGCACTTTTCCACTGCTGGAACTTAACAACCCGTAACGTGAAGCTTCCCAAAAACTTTCATGAACCTGTAAGATTGTGGCTGGTTCTTTTGGCTGGTTCTGACTTGTGTTTCTGCTGTATATCACAAAGTGAAATTTGTCAGATAAATGTTATTGAAAGTATGACACCTCTTTGGATAGGCCATAAAAGTTAGTCCTTTGGGTTGTTAAACCAGCCCACAGCTCTATTCCCTCCAGGATTAGATGGGGGAAGAACAGATGCAGCACGATCATTCAGGAGCTTCTTTTTTTGTCTTCAAGAGAAAAAACAATATAGTGAGCGTTAGGCAGGAGGGGTTTGCAGGTCAAACAAACATCAACTTTCGCCCTGGAGAGCGGTGCTCTTGTCCCGTAAGATTATGAAGCCAAACCCTGTTTTTTTTCCTTAACCCAAACACGTGTGTTAGTTGTTGGAGGAACGTCAATTTGGGTTGTTGTACTGACGTAGTGCATTTATTTTGAAAGAGACTGTATGTAAACTATAAATGTCCTGTGAAAACTGAAGCGTATTTTGAAAGGGGAAAATGCATGTAACAGGCAGAACTTGACACAACGTCCCAAAACGTCAACAACCAACACGCCCACTCGCCCAGGGTACCTTTCACGTCGTATCTGCACATGGAAAGTCCATGACCTAATGTCGATATGTGATGAGGTTGGCGTGAGAAAGGGTTACTTTAAATTGTAGCACTTCAATGGACGCTCCATCTAGCAGCTTTATTGGACTTTATTGGAGCCAGAGGTTGGAAATCAGCCTAGTTCTTCTCAGTCTGCAACAGAAAGGTAACTCAACAGCTATAGTTCTTATATAGTGTAGGGGCGGGGTTTACGCTAAGGGTTACTCCATTGTGTCATTGAGCTTGCTTTTAGCCCTGTCTCAAAAATCCTGGACACAGACAGTTGAAGGGCCTAACTCCACAATTCCATACCATATAGTTCTGTATTTTCACATTTTCAGCAAGTGTTTTTGAACATGATTAATTTATTTAGATGAAAATGTCAGAGTTTTACTACTCTGATACTAGACTATTATTAAAATAATATAGAAAAGAAATTAGACCAGACCCTGAAACTATCGCAGCAGATTGGCACTGTGGTGATAGTTTTGGCTTGCTGGGAAACTAATGGAGCATCCACAGAGTTCGTGGTCAGCTTCCCAGAGCTCTGTTGCCAGCCACAGAGGCTTCAGGGTACTTTGTGGTACTTCTGCCTCTTGTCTAAACCTGGTGAACTCACCAAGATGCACTCTCAGGTACTGACGTTTAGCACCGATGCATTTAATGTGAATTGGTACTCATTAATACCCATGTAATTTGGTAGGTGTCATTAAAAGTACAGAGTTCTGTACCCAACCCTACCCTCAAGAGTACCTGCAACTTGTATTTAACTCTGGTGTCCCCTCCTGAGTTGTGGCAGAAATATAGCTCCAGGAGCTCATGATCTCAAAAGCCCAGGAGTACAAAAGCACAGACAAACAAAAGCAGAACCTGTGACCATGATTACAGTCACATGCTGTTAAGTTCCCATAGTAGAAAAGGCACATAAAATCACATAAGAGCATCACCGTCTTTTGTTAAACAGGACAAATTGCAGACATGGCCTGGCCCTGTGTTCCACAGCTGAGCCCATGAAATATACAATGATGTTCAGCCTCCTCTCTCACACAAGGTCTTGGCCTTCTCCTGAAGCTGAGGCAGCCTGGGTAGGCTGAGCACTCCTCAGCTACTGAACCATGACGGGCTACTGCTGTTCAAGAGCTCTGCCTAGGGAAACGGGACCCAGCTTTACACCGTCAACCCCAAGATTAAATGGCCAAAGGGAGAAGAAGCAGGGAGACCAGGGTGTGTGTCGCGGTGCATGTGTGTGACAATAGTGTGTATGATTGATCATGATAGTAGGATGTGTTTACAGCATTTGGTGAGGCCACTGTAAATCAGGCCCCCTCTCTTCCCCGTCGCTATGGCAATGACTTCCTGATCCACTCTGGGCTGATTTAATGGTCCTGGGGGACCTCTAAACACACGCCATGGATGCTCTCTGGGCTCCACTCACCAGGCTTAGGCTGCCGTAAATTCAATCAGTTACCGGTTAGAGCACCTGTGTGCACTTGGGTGAGTGTGTGTTTGTCTGTGCAGCTTATCAGTTTGTGTGTGTTTGTTTTGTGTATTTTTTTTTTTTTTTTGCACTAAACAAACAAATCATTGTCTGAGGTAATTCAATCAAGCAGTCAGTCTTGGAGTGTTAAAAAAATGTAGTGCTTGTGGTGTGAGATGATGAGTTTTCAATTCAAGAGTCATTATGATCTGCCTTGTTTTCAGTTGCTGACTTCTAACAGAGATGAGTGGAATCATTTCATCTCCTTGATAGAAAAACCTAATTTTATTTTAATTTAAAGATAAATAAAGCCTTTTTTTTCACATAAGCATTCAATCAAATACTAGAGTTGCTTATACTGCTGGTCCCGCTAACAGTTAGCCTCAGTCTGCAATTCTGTGCAGAATTTAGGTGAAGTAAATGGAAGGTGTCAAAAATCTGGTAAGCCAGTGGCACTGAAGTAGCTGATGATGGACATAAGGTGAATACAAATGCAAAACCGGTGTTTGATTGCATAATATTACTCATATTGGACTTTTTATGATGGAGGTGTAATTTCTTAGGCACTGTTACACATATTCCGATCTGGAAGCTGCCCAGTACAACCATAATCGTGTGTGTGAGGCTGACTGACGAGAGTTATAGTTTGGACTAGCCAGAAGAGTTTAAATCTGCAATAACATATTGATTTGCCGCTTGGGGTTAGGGGAAACTAGGGGGACATCTTATCACCTTATATAGTTAATATGGCGAACTTGTTGGCAGACAGTTGCTAATTTAGGCCCTGATCACATTGAAAGCATTTTAGCAGCTGGAGGCACCTTTATGTAATTGTTTTTAATAAGAATGAAGCTTTTTGCTCGCAGTTTTTGCATAGCCATGTGCCTCGCATTTCTGCACTCCATTTCATCTCTTATTTTTGTCATCTTTTCTCCCATTGTCCAACTGGATGATTTGAGAGGCAGGTCTGGTGTGGTCATGACAACAAGTTTACAGCTGGTAAACAATGGAGGAGAAACTGGTGGTAGCAGTTGCTGGATACCCAGAGCTATACGGCATGATGATAGACAACAGACTGTGAAACTGCCCCAGAGTCATCCTAAAATATGCCTGGAAACGGCCATCATGGAGGTGAAGCTTTTGGACCAACTGGTGGTACTCTCCGTGATCCACCCTCTTTTTTAGGGTCTCGTGTACCCACACAGATCTCTGTTTCCCTGTGCCCAACAAACTATTTACTGACAGCCTTACCCTCAGTCAGAGCTACAGCAAGTACCCTGTGCCTCAACATTTTAGGAACTAGATATTAATTACTGTGAAAAAAAGAGGAGGTTGATCTAATGGGAAGGTTAGCGTAGGGAGGTGATGGGGTAGTTGCCTGGCAACAATAAAAAGGCGCAGCAAGCATTTTTTTTTTTTTTTTACTAGTGGTATAAACCTTTCCGTCTGATCGAGGCCTTACTTATCCAGAGGACATGTAGCAACATTTGCATTCATTGCGAGTTGTGTCTCTGGCCACCTGAAAAATTTAGGTCCAGTATTTTACTCTTCCTTTAGCTCTGTTTTGGTCACCACCAACTTGTGAGAAACATATCTGGCTCCTTAGCAGCTTAAACTCAAAAAACTGCTAAGGAGACAAAAAAACTTCTGCCTGCACTCAGAATTAAAAATAATAATGATTAAAACAGTTTCAGCTTCCTCCACACATATCCTTTTGCTGTGGGAAACACTGGGACTTTAGGATCTTGTAGCCAAAAACAGCTGCCTGCCGTGGCCTATAATTATTCTAGAATGTGCCGAAATATATAGCTGAAAGACGTGATAAATCTCCATGGAGATGAGGGGAACTGCAGAGGTGATAATGGTCTGTGGTTTCATCACTACAGGTGACCCAATTCACATTACATGCAGTCATCTGATCCAGTGTTGTTATAGAAATACTGATTCATGTAGCAGCTTAGTGATTGGTGCTTTGACGACAAATCTCTCAGTTGGTGTCTCGTAGAAAGTATGACGTACACAATTTAGATATGGCCACCATGTAAATCAATGACTTTCATTATTATGTTGTTTGTGCAGACTTATATAAAGTCACATGAGTGTCTGTAGTCTAATCAGTACTTATGTAGGTGACAAGACCTGGTGTGAATAAATATCGTCTCTCTCACATATGTTCTAAGTTTAACCCAAGCCAGTGACCTTGTCTTTACACCCACCTCTCTCTTTCTGTTCTTGTTTCCTCTCTACATATGTTCTATGGTCAAATACCATGAACATTTTTATTGGTTTAATCTAAAACAAAGTATTAACATGGATTATTAACCTTTACATCATCATACGTCTTACAACTTGGTCCCTGCAAACATTTTAAATAAAGACATCAATCAACTGGCAACATGTTATCTATCTTCTGTCATGTTGCATGTAAAAAAAAGTCCAATATGGGATTACATTATGGGCCTAACTCTGGCCCAGAAAAAGAAAGATAAATCCACAATTTGCTCCGTATCTGCAGCCACAGAAATATGGTGTGAAAATCTTTCATGTCAGCACACAAGCATGGATGCCTTTTCCTCTCTCGCTATCTCTCTTCCCCCTGAAGACACACACACACACACACACACACACACACACACATGCAGGAGGGATGACATAATGGAATGTATCATTTGTTTGGGTTCGGTTTGTTAACTGGTATTAAGCCAGACTGCCGTGCAAGAATCAAGACTGATCTAAGAGGAGATTGCCGGAAAGACCCTGACTGGCTTTGTGTATCCGTGTGTGTACGCTTGTGTTTAGGAGGAACCTTGTCATCAGATAAGCCTAATAAGCTGATTGATCACATGTTCATAAATGTCCCTCTACTCATTTATCAGTGAGAGCTACTGTACAGCCACATGTAAACAGAACACGCAAGAGTGGTATCATTCAATATGATGTAATTCAATTTATTTCAACCATTTGCATATTCTTTCCATAAACAGCTCATCCTGAAGTCAGATTGCAGTGTTCAAAAGATATTTACAGGGTTTACAGTAAGTAGTTTAGATCATAATATTATAGAAAACAAATATGTCTTCTTAGAATGTCATTAAGGAATAACCGCTACATTTGCCCCATGTTGTATGAGCTGCAGTTAAACTGTGGCTTTACTTTTGCATTTCAGCGCCAATAATAAAAAGAAAAACTGCTTAAATGTTTAACCAGAGCAATGAAACTGTTTATCAGTGTAAAATGACTACAGCCCTGGAGTATTTTTAAGCAAACCACTGGTGCTGTAATGGCTTTTACGCTTTTAATATTTAAGGCAAATGCGCCTCATTTACTTTTCCTTTACTGGTATCACAGATTATCACCAGTGAGTGATACTGGTCTGTTCCTCCTGGATGCTGAGTCTGTGTTTTTTGTGTAAATCATCTTTAAAAGTCCAAAAAACCACATTTCATTCCTGTCGTTTTGGACATTGTAAGACTCGTTCCATCAAAGCTACCCTATGGAGTTTTCTGTGCAGATACAGATTGTGTGTATCTTTTAGGCCTAACAAGCATATTGAATGAATTTTGAATCTTATTTAACAATTGCAAAGCCATTTTTTTTAACATTTTGAAAGCTGCATTGTTAACAACCACATTTACATCGACTAGCTGTCCCCTTCTCTGCATTTTGCTGGTGTATTGCTACGTTCCGTGGAAAATATTTCACCTGCTTTACTTCTTCTGTTATAGCTTGTACAGTATGCAGCTACACTGTGCATGGGATGCAAAAAAATAGGATAACATTGCTCCATAGCAACAGTATTGGAAAAAATACCTTTTAGAAGATAACCAGACGTAGGGATATTTAGCGATTTGTTTGCTTGCATGATGGTTTCAACCTCTACGCTGGTGGAACCCATCTCAGTTCAAATCTCCTGCACAAACCACATTTGGGTTTTCTCACTTCTCGCAAGTGCTATACGAAAATCCATGAAACAGTTTTCCCCTCGGGTATGTAGCCAACAATTCTTATTTTATTATATTTAAATTCTGATGGTATGGTCTCAAATTTCTAAGAGAGCTTAAAGATACTTCACTCCCCAAATAATCATTTGGATATCAACTTAACCCGTGTTATGGTGAGTCCTGGAAGAAAACGTTGCTTTTGTTGCATGCCTCCATGGTGAACAGGGAATCTAAAACATGATAAAGAATGCATGCTAAAACCTTAGTATTTAAAACACTTGCACATAAACACACATGGACGAGTTGTCACCTGTTTCTTCAGCCAATCAGCTTGTAGTGAAGTCCACTGGTCAGGTCAAAATGACGACAGACGGCATGTTCACTTAATGCGGCAGGTGCTCCATCCACGCCAAGCCCTCTGTTTCCGTCCTCATGGTGTGCCGGTGCTGGTCGGTGGGTCGCTGCTGCTGCTCACTATACAGTATGTGCTTATGCCCCTTCACACACACACACTCATTGACTGATTAATTGGCGCTGGTTATTTGTATTATTGTGGCATATTTATTATGAATACAGTCCATATGATGCTCATTTTGTCTGTCTTTTCATCCGCTTTAAATGCACTTGTAGCCAGTATCTTACTGTCACTATCCTCATTCATATTTTAAGAAGCTACAGATTATATTCAGCCACAAAATAAGCCTGAAAAGATGGAAGTCAGGATGGAGGTACAGAAAGTTGTTGAATAGAGATGATACACCGTCTCATCTAGTTGCATTGGTGCGAACCGGCAGGTTTTTAGAACGTTGCAGAATTGCGCATTGCAGGTAGTTGCCTGTTTCAACTCTTCTCGTTGCGAATCTTTGGTCTGAACTGGGTATTAAGTCGACGGAAAGAACTTGTTGCTGAGATGGAATGAAAACCTGCGGGCATGACACATGGCTGGCTACGTCTGATCAACAGCACAAAGAAGAGATACACAGTTCTGTATTCTGTGAATGTGTTTGAAAATCTTCAGTTGTAATATAGCTGTTTGTTTTTAGGATTAGGCCAAGTGAAACCTTTCTTTTTCTAATCCTCTCCAAATTTCACTCAGATTGCGGGAAGAATGCAGTCGTCTGACTGCCACTGAGTGTTTACACACACATTTACTTTGTGGATATTCGAATGTTCTGCACTGAACTTGGCTGGCACATGTAAACACCATATTGTGTTTACAATATGCCCGTATCTGAAATTTTAACTGCAGAGTCTGGTGATAGTTCTGTAGGTTTAACACAAAGAGAGACTCCTTTCACATTGTCACATATTATTTTCATATTTTCATTTGATAGTTTTTACTAAAACATTGTGCTTTACGAGTCTGCTTATAACACACATATTAATATGGCAGCTTAGTCAGTGACCTTACACCTAAAATTCTAAGTACCCCACTAGCATCAATTTTGGACACTCAGGGACAGCTTGTCAATTGCTGCTCACTACATGCATAATGTCTTCTCAAAATGAACTTCTGTATCTAAAGGAAACTTGGATTTCATCACCAAAAACTACCATGGGTTTATGCAACATGACTACTTGGTAGGATTTAGAAAAAAGATTATGATTTGAGTTAAAATTAGTATATTTGTTGTATAACTTAACTTATGTTAGTGTTAACAAGTATGTCACGAGACTTAAGAACAGTGGTCTCCTGGGGGAAAGTCCTGTGCTTCTTTGACCGATCAACCACCCTTCCCTTTCTCCAACTTTCTCACTCTTTTATCTGCAACATTGCTGCGGATGGGTTTATATTGAAGTCATTTGAAAGCCTGGTATATCTTATACAGACCCTAAAGGGTGCCTTGTAAGTCAGAATGAGACGCTGACAGCCACTGACCATCTGCTGTATTTGACACCCTAGGAATGGGAAAGAGCTGTTATACAGTACATACATAAGCTACCTTGTGAATGTTTAAATCCTTAAATCCAAAACCATCTCTCCTATGTCATGGGTTAATCTAAACTCATTTTTATATTACTGAATGTTGAAAATGTCTTGGCTTTGGTGTCAATTTTTCAATTCAACAATAAACGAATGTTACAGCCTCGAGCTTTACAGAGGTTTAATGTAGTTCATTGTATTATGTGCTGTGGATTGCAAAGTTCATGGAGCATTACAATGGAACTGAAAATTTCCTTTGTGCGATATCCATGTCTATATTTAGTGTCAGTGAATATTATAATACACCCTGATAGATCATAAATTTAGCACTTTACAGACGAGTGTAACCATGGTAAAACATGGTTATACTTTTCACCACTCACACTTCCTAACAAGTGCTGTTGGTGGAACTAGGTCTGCTGGTTGTCATGGTAACCGCTCTATTCATGCCGGGTGATGTACGACTGCTTCCTGTTTGCTCTCCCCCTTGGACATTTCAGCTTAATCGCCTGGAAACAGGCCAAATATGAATTTATGATGCAAGTTTGGCAGCATGAACAAACTTTAAAACATCAATAAATTTAATGTACATACATATTTTGGGCTGTTCTTTAAGTGTCAAGGGCTTACACATGTTAATGTGGGTGAGTTGTAGTTGTGTAGCTCTGCCTTTGTCCGTGTTATCGTGAAAATACTGTCTTGGCTTCAGCTGACTCACTTTCCTTTATGGATGTAGACGGATGTCTTCTTCAGCGCACACTGTATCTGACCAGCAGCTGTCAGCTTTTAGTTCTGAGGGTGAGGATCTGTCTGTCCCTGCAGACATATTTGACACATATACACACTCATTCACATACACACACACACTTTCCTTATGCTCCTGGTGCATCAATCCTACTCTCCCTTCAAGGGAAATGTAAAAGAGCTCCAAGCGATAGCCTCAGGGCATTACAAGGTGGCTAGAAAGACCTTTCATCCTGCCTTAAGCTCCGCCATAGCCAACATGCTAGTATGAGTATAGTAAGCAAAATGATTTAAGAGGAATAATTCCCCTTAACACTGCAACACTGTTGAACAAACAGCCACTGGCCAAGCTCTCACTTTGACCGCTCTCATGTGTAACTGCTGTGAAGGAATTTTCGATCATAAAAAATGTTTGATTGTGTGTCTCATAAAAATGCTTAATTTGTGCGTTGACATGTAATTGATGTGAGAAACATTAGTGCCCTTAGCACTTAGCATGTTTCATATTGAGAGGCTCCTGCCTGTCTGGGAGATAAGATGTTGACCTTGTTGATGGAACACACATCCTTTGTCTGACTCATGTCTGGTGATGTAATGATAGGAGATTCTGAATGATGCAGGACAGACACTGTATCAGGCGGAAATTACTGCTCTGTACCATAAGATTTTAGTATGTCTCTGTACATGCACATGTACGGTGCAGAAGGCTTCTCTGATATCAGATCTGAGTTACAGTTATACAGTTTATTCAAGTAAGAACAACTGCAGCTCATTGAGTTTATTTTAGTATTCATCAAAAAGAGGACTGACGAGTTAAAGTTTTTCCACATCATCAGGCAAAATATAGATCACACAATAGTTTTGGACTTGCGTTTTACTGATAACACACAGCGTACTGGCATAACAAAAAAAAGTAGGATTTTGAGGTGAGAGAACACTTTCGAAATGAGTCAAAAAATGTGGGGACCGGACAGAACAGGGCACAGACAAAAATAAAGGACAAAAACGTCACAATGTGATCTCTAATCATTTTTATAGTGTAGTTGCGGATAAGATGCACTGGGGGGCGGCATTCTTTGATGCTCTGACCAATTGCTGTAGTATAAACAGCAAGAAAGTCAGTTTAGTGTAGGTGGGAGCGGTGGTGGATGGGTCAAACAAACTCCAGACTTTCACCCGGGAGCCCGCTGTTTGTGTCTCATGTGAAACCAACAGTCAGTTGGGTTATTTAAATAATATGCTAGTGACATATGTCACATAACATATGATACGAGAGTAACAAACATACTTTATAAAGTCAAACCATAATGTATTTTTCTAAACCCAACCACATAATTTTGTTGCCTATATAAACCTAAAAGCCTATATTCTAAGTTTATTTTGAAAACTGTATACATTTAATGAGCAGAAACTGTACATTTCCCATGAAAACAAATTTATTTTGAAAAGACACAATGCATGTGACGAGCAGAAGTTGACATACCATCCCTTAGCATCCAAAACAAGTGGCAATTTCTGGGGCTGAAAGATGAATCCAACATGGATGTGCTAAAAACTGCAGTTCATCAAATGGCCACTTGAGGCTGGCTCCAGAAGCCAGTCAGTCCCCATAGACACCCATGTTAAAATGCCCAACTTTACAGCAGAAATAAACATGACAAACATGATAATTTCACCCTCCATAACAACTGCACCTGTTTACGTTTTATTACAGCATATAGTTACGCATAATTGAGGACAGGGTGCATTGAGTAACAGGCTGTCTGCTGATAGTGCCCCCAGCTTCTAAGTCAGATCCACTCCTCGCTCCTCCACAGCGATGGCCTCTTGCATAAATATGGTCACCTCTGGCTCCAAAAACCCAAGAATGTGAAGGCTGAAATGCCAAACTCAAGCCTTCAAAATGGGCTGATGTCACGAGAGAATGTGTTGCCAAGCGATCGGGGTGATATTTTGTCTTTAAGGTAGCGACTGGTTCATGTTTTTAGTCAACAAGATCATCCAATGATTTGCAGACACTGATTAACATCCTCCTTTTGGTGAATGCATTGCTGATGTTGAACATGTTGCCCAGCCGCCACTGATGGTTTGGGTGTTTGTGTGCAGTCAGAGAGCGAGCAGCGGAGCAGTAATTTACATTCAGTAATTTGGCAGAGGCTTTTGTTCAAAGTGACTTATGATAGGTGCTTTTAAACCCAGGGGACAAACTCAGGAACTCAAGGTCCAAGAGCTAAATACCTTAAAAAATTGGAAGTGAAACCTCCAAAATAAACAGCTTAAAGTGTGTTCAGAGAGCTGCAGTACAAGTGCTTCTTTTCTTTTTTTCCCCCAGTTTAACAGACACACTAAATTGAATATGATTTATCAAAAATCAGTGTCAGTTTTGGGTGTTAATTATTTTGAGGATTGAACAGCAACTATTTTAATAATGTGTTAATCATTTAGGTTCACTAATGGCATTTGCTAGTTCTGGCTTCTTAAATGTGAGGATTTGATGCTTTTCTTTTCATTTTATAAGCTTGTTTATGAAATACTGTGGAGTTTGGGAGTGTTAACAGAAAGAACAATTTAAATAAGTCACCCTGGGCATGTTTTAGTATTTGCTGACATTTTACAATCTAATTGGAAAAGTAATCAACTGATTAGTTCATAATGGAAATAATCCTTAGTTATACCCTGAAACTAGTGACAACTTCTGTAGAGACTCAATAATGTAATCTGTAAGGTTCAATAGGGACAAGCCCATCAGAAAGGAGGAAGTGATACTAATCTTTCCGCTGACAGCTGCCTCAGAGGACACATCAACAAGACATACTGTGTTTTGAATAAGGGCAGCAACCTTCACTCGGTCTGGACCGGCTCACTGATACATAAACCCCTGTATAAGATGAGGCAGATCTTAATTATGAAACCTTGTGAGCAAATAAAACCAATCATCTGTTCTAGATGTTGGTGCTATACAGAAAATATATATTCAGACAGTAGCAATTGTTTGCTATCAAGCTAATTTCACTTAGTCCCACACAGCAAAGTGGAACAAGTTTACCCCTTCTCTTTAGAGGTTACTGAAAGTCATTCTGGGAAATGTAAAAAATGAAAGTACAGCAGGAGGCAGGCAGGAAAATAAATTAGTCCACTTAATTTGAAAATAACTTCTGGCCTCCATTGAACATAACTAATTGATGCTATTTGTAATCTTCCTATGTGACGCGCTGCTTCTGGTCACCCTCTCTTGCTCTGACATCTGACCTGTTCCCATGAGGCTGCACTCCAATCACAGAAAAACAGGAAGAACATTGCCTCTGACAGCAGGCGTTACGAGTGGCCTCATGGGAAATGTAGTGCTGGCAATCTAAAGTGGGGTATGAGTCACCATCTGTCTCTCTCACTCAGTCATTACACAAGTGCTGCACATGCGTGTTTTGATGTGTGTGTGTGTGTGTGTGTGTGTGTGTGTGTGTATTTGTCAGTATAAACTGTGATTGTATTTACTGGTTATTTGTCCTACATCTGTCTTGCAGTTTGAATCTATTACGTTTCTGATGACATGGGAAATTGTGAGTTGACCTTGCAAGGTGCTGGGAGAGTCGTGGATGTCACTCTGTCTTGTGTGTCTGGGAAGAGCCGACGGTGCTGGTAGCTGTTGACATACACATAGAGAGTACGCTACTGCAATACAGGCACACACACACACACACACACACACACACACACACACACACACACTACCTCAAGGCTGAGACTGTCCTACTGTGTCTCTACTTGCCACCACGTTTAGGTATTCCAGGCAACGCTCATAGGGTATATTGACATTCCTGTCTCATTGGTTGCTCCATTGTGCATTCTGTGAGAGCTAAACCCCCCCCCCCATCTCTGTGTGTGTATGTGTGTGTGTGTGTGTGTGTGTGTGTGTGTGTGTGTCTCTCTCTCTCACTCCACAGAGCATCAGACTTATTATCCTCACTCACACTCAGCTTTGGAGAACAGCAAGACAACACATGCATCAAAACAGGCACACACGCAAACACACACACGCACACAAGCAGCAATTACTGTATGCAGAAAATATTTAAAAGATAACTCCGATGTTGTGAATGACCCTATTTATGTGACTGGTTTACAGATCTGTCAATACGTCGCTTAATCATGATGTCAGCCTCTCCTTCAAAAGGCTGAAGGCGGCGCTTGGTGTCAGTACTTTTGAGTCCCGACCGATTAGGATTGAGAGATGACAGTCATGCTAACATGCTCACAATGGCAACGCTAACATGCTGATGTTATGAAGATATGTCTGCCTTGTTCACTATCCAGGTTTAGCATATTAGCATGCTAAAAAATACATTTACAGTGTTTGTACATTCAACTATTTACACATTTATGTTCACAATTATTATTTACATACTTAAATATTAAAATATTCGCAGCAGCATTGTTAAAAACAGTTAAATAATTTTCTTGATCTGCCTTAGTAATTCTCACATACATTGACCTCAGTCTAAGTCCTTCTAGCTTCTCATTGGTTAGTTAAGAGACATGTGACCCATAACAAAGAAGAGTAATTACGAAATGTTGTTGTGAAGCTGCTGAAGTGTGAGAACAGTAAAGTGCCTAAGAGAATATCTGTCTCCATCCTGCTGTGTACTCTCTACAAGAGTGCCCCAACCACAACACATTGAACCCTCACGTTACTCTACTATTTGTTTAAAAATGCGTAACTATTGCTAAGTTGACATCTAGCATCCACACTCTTCTGCATTTTGGAACCCCTTAAACAGACAATTTGAAACACTGATGATCCATTTTAGTTTTAAAACTCCGTGGTTGCGTTTTAGTGTGGATGGGTGAAAATGGAGACCTCAGAAAACGATGACACAGACACTGATGTCCACTTCTTGGTTGGGTCTTATAATTCATGGCATGTTAAGCCAAAAAACATCATAACAAGGTCTACAACCCCTTTGTGATTTTCAACCTTCTTGTGTGGGTACTTCCCTTGGTGCAGGTACTGCTCTAATATGTCGCTGCATTTGCTTTGCAACGACTCAGTCTGTTTTCCAATGCCTCGGCCATTTTATACTCATTATCAATAAAACAAAAACAAAACATACTGCAGATATGGAGAAAAGTAAGACCACCGATTCCTCTGTGGTCTTACTTTTCTCCATATCCGCAGTATTTTTCGTAGCAACCAGTCAGAGAGTAGACAGTCAGTACGGGCATCTAATGTATGTGAATGGTCATGATGTGTTATGTGTTTTCAGGCACATGAAATGGACAGAGATTAAATGGGAAAACCAGAGTTTTTACCTAATGATGGTGCTTCATGAAACATCTTGGCAACACAAAATTTATCACAACTGATCCTGAGCAATCAAATGGCAATCTGTCCCATACAGACATTGTGCTAGACTTTTTCGACTTTGTCGTCATTTTGACCGACAGGGTCATAAAAATCCGGTCATAATCTATTTTTACTGGTCATTTAAATTTTCGCTTTTAAATGATAATAAAGATATTCAAAGACATTTCGTTTTCATTCGTTCGTTTTTAATAAGTCCAACAAGCAAGTTATAAAGTGTGCATTAATAAGGACATGAACGAAAAGATGAACAGACATCCATACACCGCAGCGCTTCAGTTTGACATCTGGTCTATTTTTCACGCGAGCCGTGAGCGCTTCTGTCAAGCTGGATAGAGTGGATCATACCAAACAGAAAGTCGGACACAGAAAAGACGAGAGAATCCAGCCAATTTTCAAAATAAAATAACAACAGCATGCACGATGAACGTGAGGAGAAAATACCGTGTTTATAATTTAAAATAACACAACAGTGCATAACTGAACACATTTTTCAATACTCTAATCATTTCATTACAATTTTAATTCTGTGTCACCGAGCCTACAGACATAACTACATGAATTAAATGGTCAGAACAATATGCCCTATTCATTCAGTGTTTATCCAACACGCTCAATACATGGATATGCAATGACAAACTGTCATTAACTGTTGATGTGAAAAACGTGTACTGACGGGAACAGACGAGTGGAGTCGATGTTTAACCGGCGCGGAGAGCGCAGGACAAATGCGCTGCCTGTGTGGACAGTCAAGCGCCTGTGAGTATACTCTCAGGACTTCTGCAGCACTAACGCATCTGGTGTGTCCAGGCCGTTATGTCAACAACGCTACATGAAGCAGATGAATGACTTTTTCTTTGCAGTGTGAAAACGGCAGCCACTTAAACCACTGACTGTGCACTCCGCCACTGGAGTGGGCAGGGGTGGTAAATGCAACTGGTCAAAATGACTGACGGCCTTCAGATTTTCCAGTCATTGTTGTAAAAAAACGGTCAGTGACCGAGAATATCCGGTTAACGCGACCCCTGGTCCCATAGCTGCTGAGATATTTCATTCCGTACCAAAGTGGTGGACCAACAGTGCAGCAAAGTAGGGGCGCCCTGAGGTTCCATTGATATATTCCTCTTGTTCTTGTATGGATGTGTCATAAAACAAGGATGCCCTCAGAGGTTCGGCTTACACTTTCCTTACACTTGTGATGTAAGGTGCTGTTTGTGATATTTTCCTTTTTTTTACAGTGGAGATTCAGCCCTCTGTATGGTGTGTACAATCTGTTGTAGCTTAACAGGATTGTGTTTCTTTATGGTGTCACCTTATGAAAAATAATAATGGAACAGGTGGCTTTCTGCAATCAAGCTGAAACTATTTTGTGATTGAGAAAAATTTGGGCTGAAGTTTTTTATACTGTATTTATACTGTATGCACTGTATATAGACAGTAACCTTGGTTCACCATTTCATATACCCAAGCCCAACAGAATTAGTGGTGGGAATTAGAAGGCTTTAAACCTGGTTATGTAGTTGATCTGTGCCCTCTAAGGTCAAACACCATGCTAGCTTTGGTTTGAATGGGTCATAAATAATGTTTGAGAAACAACTGGCATTTTTTGGAGGATAAACTGTAGTCGACCCAACAAGTCCTCCAAATTAAACGTCAAAATGTGTAACTTGTCCATGTCCTCTTGAACACCATACAGAAGTGTTCCTTGAATTGTAATTCTTTTTGAGAGCACAGTCATTTGTAGTCATCTCAATAGTACAACCTATTGTTGTTTGCCTGAGGATATGGAGCTGCTGTTGCCCGGGTACAGTGCTGCAGTAACTGTTTAAGTGATAGGAAGTAAATGCAAAGAATTCCTTATCACCAAATGCGTTGCCATAACACAGAAAAACGAGGATGTTTTTTTTAGCTCCATAGGAAAAAGCATGTATATAGTGCTAATTTAGATCTCAAGAGCTCTCACAATACTGCAGTCAAACTCAAGTCCTTCTCTAGCTGTGTTCAATAATGAAAGTGGGACCCAGATAGAAAGCGACATAAAAACAAGCTTAATAATTTAATAATGGTCTGGGATCTATGGTCTCTTTGTGTTTGCTTATCTTCATCTAAGACAAGCGGTTGTGGCTCAGCTGCTGCTTGTTTATCTCCGTGCTGCAGGTGCTGTAAGGAAAGACACACAGGTAAACTAAATAAATATATCCCTTTTACAGCACAGGCAATAATCATTTAAAACAATTCTGTAATTATGTATTTTGTCTGCAGGAAACAACAGAAATGATAATAATAAATATGGCTAATAAGGAGAAACAAAACAGAAAAAAATTAAATTATTAAACCTGAAAAAATTGAAGTGGAAAGACTGAAATAGGAAGTAAGAATCATGAGCATTACACACACTTTGTCATATAAACAGACCTTGTTTGTGTACATGCACACACAGACACACACACATTTGCACACCTTCAGGAGCTGGAAGCAATGTAGCTTACTCGCATCACACTGGCCTGTGATGTTGGTTTGTTTATGTGTGCCAAGGGAGTGATAACCTGCTACTGTAGCTAACATTTCTAAACAGCTCCAGCAGCAGCTCGCACTGAGGAAATGAATGGGCAGATTTCACCTGTGCTTGGTTGTTTGGCGGAGAGATGTGTTTGAGGCAGCTGGTCTCTTTGTCAGCTAAAAACACTCATGGGTTTATTTATTTCGACCATGCTGCATCCTTATCCTCTTCTCTTCCACATCACACCTCTCTGTCAAAAGTTGGCATCTCAACCATCGGTGAGGAGACATGCAGTCTTTTCTTTTGAGTTGTTTTAACTCATTGGCACCTCGGGACGCCCCTCCTTTGCTCTGTGCTTGCTACATACTTGGTAAGGCTGGTACAGTGAGAAGTGAAGTGAGAATTGAGCAACTACAGCTACTATTTGAAGTGTGATCCTGATGTTAAAACACCCTCAGTCAAGGACGTTTTACTTCAAATTTAATCAAGTGTCAAATTTTCAAACTGGATTTTGTCCCCATGTTTATTTCAAGCACTTATATCCAAGGAAAGCCAAAAGAGAGGGCCAGCTGTTTGAGAAAACAAGTTGAGCCTTGACTTTGTCCCTAAAGAAAAAGTTAGGATGGAGCTCTTGATGGGAGACATGGAGACATTTAGAAGGGAAGACGCATGATAGCTGGCTTTTATCCTGCTTCACCTCTGACAACACCCAAAAAGTAGTCAAAATTAAATGGTCTAAGTCTGGAGCCTATCCCAGCTGACACTGGGAGAGAGGCAGGGTACACCCTGGACAGGTCGCCATGCTAGCACAGGGCTGACACATAGAGACAGACGCTCTCACTCACACCTATGGCCAATTTAGAGTCACCAATTAACCTGCATGTCTTTGGACTGTGGGAGGAAGCTGGTGTACCCGGAGAAAACCCACACTGACACAGGGAGAACATGCAAAATCTGCATAGAAGGCCTACCCCATCACAGAGTTTGAAACCCCAACCCCAGGTTCCTCCTGCTGTGAAGCGACCAGTGTTGGGTAAGGGTTACTTTAAAAGTAATCAAAGTACATTACTGCGTTACTTTCTAAAAAGGTAAGGAGTTACTTTACTGCGTTACTCCCTGAGAAAAGTAACTCAAGCACTTTTAAAGTACTTTTGAGTATTCTACATTTCCTATTGGGCAATGGACCACAGGGCGCTAAGCCTACATTTTTTTGTCTCCAAAATTAAAGTTATGGACCACTTGCCCTTCACTGAGATCCAATTCTCCCATCACAGCAGTCACTTTGACCAGTAGAAACACACAACGATCTGCTGCCGTAGACAACTGTATGACAACAACACCCCAGCGTTTTTAATATTTCCTCTAGGGATGTTACCACACAGAGTAAAAGGGGAAATGATGGTGTGAAACAGCAGAGGCACTTTGTCAACCCGCTGAGTTAACGTTACTGTGATTAGCATCAAGCTAGCAAACAATGGTACATCCTCACGGTCGGACATAAAGTAATAACATTAACAAATAGCGGCGGGGCTTTTACTCACCACAACTGCAGAGGCTCCCAGCTTCATTTGAAACAAACTACATTGTAGATGGTCCGTTATTTATTAATCCCTCTGTGTGTTCATATATTTACTTTTTATCTGCTCTGTTGTCTTTATAAAGTTAACATATCGCACCATCATTTCAAACTCAACACTAGTTTCACATTAAAAGCCCCTTATAACCTCAGCTGAGAGAATCCCTCCATTTTCTAAATAGGCTTTTATTCTGAAACATTTGTCAGAACTTCCTGTGGAAGATACAGTAACTTGTTAGTTTACATATGCGCTTCAAATGTAGCTCATGCCATCTGCTGACGCTTTTAGGTGACTACAACAACATGTCGGCTGGCACATGAACACACACAGTGACTCAAATAATAGTCAAAGTAATAAAAACAAGACAAGAATAATCTGATGACATCACACACGCCGTGAAAGACGACCGGGGATAATTGGTGAGTACCAGCGTGTAGCGTGTACCAGGCATAATGCAAGTCCTGAGTCTGAAATATGTCTGTCAGCGAGTCCACTCCACCTATTTAGACTCCACCGTAGACAACGGCAGCATTTCTCCGACCACATAGCGAGCCACAAGCTCCGTGGCTTCTTTCAGACTGATAGGTTTAACGTTATCTCTGTTATTAGAACCAAACAACAGCCATTGCTGTTTCGGAGCTGAAGGACCAGCGTTCTAAAAGTAACTGAAGTAGCTGATGTCTTGTTTGAAAATGTACTTAAGTATTTGATTACTCAAACAGCAAACTAACGCGTTAGGTTACTTGTTACTGCAAAAAGTAATCCAAGTACTCTAACGCGTTACTTTGTATTGTTGTATACCCAACTCTGGTAGGAAGATAGCAAGTCAGTTAATCATCCATCTTTTAAGTTGTTATGTATTCAGTCTTATCTGAAGTGCACAGCTGATATTTTACATGAAGTAACAGAAGTGCATAGTTAATGTATTCAGTGTGGACAGAGAGCTCTGGTAACATTCAATGTGACGCAATAGTCTGACACTTGTATGCTATTAGGACACGTGCAAATTTGTTCCACTCAGGCGTGGCTGCTGAGTCAAGTGCCACACCTGGTAAATTTGGTATACTGATCTGATCTGGCTCCTAATATAAAACTGGTTTGAACATTTGTACGCTGGTCCAAACCTAGTCTACAATACTAATATAAGTCTGTTAAATACTCACTGTGTGTTTTTTCTTCTTTTTTTTTGGAAGTGGAATATTACTACAACCCCTGAATCCCCCCCAAAATATTGAGGATTCCCCAAAAAACACAGAATTTGGAGGCTGTATATTGTCTGCATTGTATAACATTAATGTGTCAGTAATCACATTCTACAATGTGTTAATATTTAGGTGTTAATATTTCACATTGCATGTCACCCTCTTAATCATAGGTCAAGCTAGGGGTCGGTGATATATTGATTATACTTGATGTATCGCAGGGTGTTCCATGTGGGATGTGTAAAATGACTTTATCATGAATGTCAAGTATAAATTGTCACCTCATCTCAGACTCCTTCGCCCATCCAAACCACTCTCGCATGGCTGATAGAGTGAGCAGGTGATGTGTGTGGTTTTGCTCCAGACCACCACTTTTCCAGCTCGCAGTGAATAAATCCTCACGTTTAAAGGTGCTGCGTTAATAGTTCAACTTTATGCTAATTGCTAACATCTGATAGTTTCCTGGAGGCTTCAAGTTTAGAGCAAAAACACCAACACTGCTGGCCTGATGCTTCAAAATAAGAGCACCAGTGGTTACGCTTCAATTTTTAAAATGTATTAACAATATTTTATTGAACTTCATTCAGAGTATTTTATTTAATTTCATTTTAACAGCACCATATTTAACTTTCTTATGACAGTAGCGACATAATTTGAATTGAGTGTAACTGTAGTTTCTTGATTAGTTTTGTATTTTAGTCGTCTACAGTAGTTTAGAGGAGATTTTAAAATGTTGCGATATAGCCTAAAAATATTGCAATATTATTTTTTAAGCTATATAACCCTAAAGGTCAAGCCTTCATCTATCATGTTCATACAAGAAGTAAATAAATCTAAACCACATATAATGGCTTCTGTATGTAGTCGTGTAAACATGCACACACACACACACGCTCATACACACACAGATACACACACAGGCCCACTAAACTACATTAAGCGATTCAGCATTGATCAGAACCCCAGAGAGCGGACCTCTTAGCTCTTTTATTAATAATTGATACAGGCCAGGAGAGCACTGGGGCGCTCATCTTTACTTAGCATATTAAGGTAGGAACCTTTTTCTTCAAGGCTTAGAGGCAGAAGCCACTTATGGGAGGTTTGTGGCTACTGCGTTCGCATGCTGATGACATTTAGCTGAGTGCGGAGTCAGGGGACTTTATTTAGATGATGGAGACATTAAGACATGGCTGTAAGCTGGCAGACCAAAGTCATAATATCAAACCCAATAATGTGGATAAGTGGAACGAATCCCCGAGAGACGTGCTTGTTTGCTCTATTATCATACACATTTGTCATCGCTGCATCTTGTACAGAGGAAGTCCCAGAATAAGCTCCAGTAAAGAGGAAAATAACTCCACACCAGTGCCTGTGTGTTATTTCTTAAATTGATAGAGGGATTTCACACCCTGCTTGTTATTTAAAAATCGACTTATCTATGCTGTGCATGTCAGTCGGGTAAAGCAGAACATAGATTGAGAGAGTCTGCAGATACCTTTAATGATTTGTTCCTGTTTTGATATCTCCAAGGTGTTAAGTTACACGCATATCTTTCCATTGTGAGAAAGGATGGGAGGTAAATGAGAGGAGAAGTGAGGCCTGCTGGTGTTTATGCTCCAGCATGCTGTTCAGCAGGCCTGTAGAGCTGCCAGGCAGACAGACAGCGGTGGAGGTTGGGGTGGGGGGCAGTAGTCACATACAGATGACACAATCCGCTGTGATGCCACAAAGCTGACACTGGCAGAGACCAGCGAGAAGGCAGGCGATACACATCCTGGCATTTCTGTGTTATGTAACCACTTGTACACTGTGGAACATTTAAGGCCATGGTGCACCTGAGGCAGCAGACGCACGTGTTTTCACACACCCTAAATGTTTTTGGTGGGCCAGTGCAGTATCATATGTCATGTGTCATATGAAAGCATGGCGTGGTTGCTGTTGCCGTGACTCAGCACCACATACTATGTATCACAGTCCTGCATGATTATCACCTGGAGCTCCACACATTTTTTTCCACTAAATTTTTTTCTAACTCTACGAACAAACCAAAGCAGACCTTGACTTCGACTCACAAATTCAGATGAGAGAAAATTAATTCAGTGACCAGTGATTTAGCAGGTATTATAGATATAAAGGCCTGGATGTCACAGAATTTTTTTCCCGCACAACAAGGATAAAAAGAAGTACCGATCAATGGTCCAAAGCCTCAGACAGAGAGACTGGACTCCAAACTAAATACAAAAGGTCTCAGCAGGAGCAAAGAAGCAAGAAATCTAGCAGTTATTTTTGATTCTGATTTCAATTTCAAGGTTCAAGGTACTGGGTGTCACAAAAACAGCATTTTATCATTTGAAGAACATCTTCAAAGTGAGGCTATTTCTCTCTCTGAGCCACACAGAGACACTGATGTACGCTTTTATAACTAGCAGGTTTGACTATTGTTACACTCTTCTAACAATAAATCAGCTGAAATGAATTCAAGATTCTGCTGCATGAGTGCTAAGACTCAAAGGAGAGCACACATTACAGCTATTTTAAAGTCTTTACATGTTACCTGTATAATATTGATTTTTAAGTTATTTTATTAGTTAAGGCTAAGGCTATACCTGGCTGTCTGTCAGAAATGCTTTTTATGAACCAAGCAGGCTCCTCAAATCCTCAAGGTCTGATCTTTTAACTGTGCCACAAAGCAGAACAAAACATTTGGCAATGCTGCTTTCAGCCATTATAATCCAAGTTGCTAAAACAATCTTCCAGTGGATCTGGAGTACCTATAGGTCAGAGTCAAACCTGGGCCGCTTCAAGAAGGACTCACAGGACTACCATTTTTAACATCTTTTTTTTTTTATCGATGGTGCTCTATAAAGACAGTTTGATTGATAGATTATGCAAAAGCTGAATTACAATATTGTGAACAAAATGTAGCAAAGACTGCTAGCAAGTTCAGGTAGCCCAACTCAATTCAACCACTGAACTCTACAACGGTTCGTATGATATCTAACAAAATGAACGCCTTACGAGTGAAGTAAAGATGCGTAGGTTAGATTTAGGAAAAGAAACATGGTGACGACAAACCTTAAAACAATTTAAAGTTAATTTTGTTTCACACAGTTCCAAACACCGGTGTCCTTGGGGAAGGTCCTGCATTGTTTGGCCCATCCACCACCCCAGCCTGCCTTCTTACATGGACCTTCTCCCTTTATACTACTCCTGTCAGCACATTGGTCATGTAATTGCAGCCTTCCCGATTACATAGAGTATACACAAATTACTGGCTCATAATGAAGTGGGTTGTATGAGGTGCGGTGTTATTATTATTTTTCGTAGGTATACGTATGAACAGTGCATGAGAACCACCTGCTCTGCAACGTACAGTATATTGAATGCACCCTTTGTATCATGGCAGTGTACTTAACCCATCAGTGCTCTGCTTCCTCTTCTGCTGCATACCTACTGCCTACAGCATTTGAAAATCACTCCAGCATCCACCTTTAGGCTCTGAGTCCACCTTTACCCTGAAGATAACATAGTTGCTGTCCATTTCCTGGTGTGCTGAGCTTAAGGTTTCCTTGTGAAGCGCAACAAGGTCAGAGCCCTAATGCTGTACCAAGCAACGTCCAGGGCTAAAAAAATGAAGCAAACACGAAAGTGCGAAAAGCTGCAGTTCTTTGAACAGCCACTAGAGGTTGGCACCAGAAGCCAGTCAATCTCCTCAGACCATGTTAAAATGCCTGGCAGAAATAAACATGTTTAGAGCCAAGTCCAAAAAAGGTTTTAGTCGCTATTGGTCTCAACTGCACATGGAGTGAGTGTATATACAACTCATCTGTTAACATTTTATTAAGGCTTAATGTTACACACAATTAAGGGTGGGCCACTTTGAGACAGGCTGTCTGCCGATAGACAGCGTTCACATACAGTCCATTCCATGTGAGTCAGCTGACTGAAATATGTAATATAATAACAGTATACACTGTACTTACCTGTGCTTCAAACTAGTCACCAGATATGAGGGAAAGGTAACAGCCCAAACCGTTTAACTTCATTTCATTCATGCATCCCACAGGGTTGAAACGCAGGTGAAAGCACTGCTGATGCTTCAAATCTCCTGTCTGCAGTGCACCATATTCAAAATGACACATTCAAAAAAGTATTGCTTCCAGTGGCCCTTTGGATCAGCTTTTTTATGTAACCCTTAGAGGGCTTTACAATCTGTAAACAGGTATCAAGCCTTGAAAAGAGCAAATTGCTTATGAAACAGTTCGGATGAGTCTAAGCAGGGGTGATACGGGTTTATGTGTTTCAACAGACTGTTAAAAGCAGGAGCCTGGCAATGTCAACACTGTGATTGAATCCATTCAACATTATGTCAGTATGGTACAAAGGGACTTACTACATTTTGCATGAGTTAATTGTGCCTTCCTAAGCATCATTTGCCTGCTTGATGGAACGCAGCAGACAAAGAGTGTCCTCAGACCACAGCCGCTGCCCACATAACACACTCATCACTAAGAAAGCAAAGAGCTCACAGCGGTGCAGGAGTCATTGTGCACCCCCCATGACAACACAGATCCTCGTACATCCTCTTCTGACGCTTACATTGCTTGCCGTGTGTACGAGTGTGCTCAGCCTGTTTATTCATGCATGTGCATGCACGCACGTGTATGCACACCCTTTTGTGCATAGTATGCGGGGGAGGAAGAGGAGGTGTCAAGCACACAGTGGTATCCAGGAAAAGATTGTTCTGTTCTTGTAGATGTGTGTGGGAGGACACTGTGGAGTGGGGTCATCTGGGACCATGGATTCTCAGGGAATTAAAGAATTACTTACTCTGTTTCCAATTTAAATGCAAATGTTGGGAATGTGAGCTTCTAGGAGAGTGCAGAGACACCAGGAGTGGCGAGGAAAGCGGGCTGTGTACTGTATGTGTGCACAGGGATGTTTAGAGGCCTGAGTATATTAACCATGATTAGTTGTTGTCAGTAAAGATCTCCAAGGGCAGGACCTGGTGGGATCATTACGGCTACCAGAGAGTGACCTGAAGAAGGTCAGCACACTTGTTGTGCCAGCTACAGCAAGCGCAGGTTTCTTACATTTTCCAAAGCTGTTGATTACTGTCCATTCATAATGTCACGGTAACTCTGTTAGCCACAAGTCCAGCCTCTGCAGCCAGTGGAGGACAAAGCATATGTCCGCTCTTTATAAAAGCCTGCCCCGCTTTCATAAATTCCCAGGAGTAACTCTTACAGACTGATTTACATAATGGAAAAGAACAGAGTCATTGGAGATTGTGAGTCTGCAGAAATATGCTCCAAATTTTCAGTTCCATAAAAAACATTGTCATGGCTCAGCAAACTGTGTCTCCACACTCAGATACTACTCTTTCACACAGGATCTATCATACTTACACCCCTCCTTTATTTGTAGGACTGTAAGCAGTGGCAAATTAGAGGGACTGAGTGAGCAAAAACACACGAGAGAACATGAAAGAGAAGGAAAGTGGTTAAAAAAAGCTCTGAAATTGGGAAAGAAGGAGTAGTAGTCAAGGTCAGTTAAAAAAAAAAAGAAAAACAAATGCGAGTGAGTGCAACACTGGGAGATCACTGGAATAAAAGAGATTAATTGGTTGCCAAATGTACAGTCTATCACCAACAGATGGTTCATCTCACTGGGATTATTTGCAGCAACACAGTGTGTGATCATAGCCCCACAGGTAACATAGCATCCCGGCTAAACTCTGTACTTAATTTCTAAAGAGAACATTACAGGTCTTAATGACTAAGCAAACCTTTACAGTCTTTACATGAATAATCAAATCAAATCTCAGTTATTTCTTAAAGGTCACATTCATTCATCAGTGTTTTACTCACATGGATTTGGGGATTTTACGAGATGTCTTTGGGATAATTTTATACACATTATTTCAAATGCATCTTAGTGTGTCCTGTTTCTTTGGAAACTATGGGTTCTTGGCTTGAGTTTAAAATAAAGTTTATTCATTTGAACAAATTTTGTCCGCACAAATGCTTGCAGTGATTAACCCACCGGCAGGTCAGTGTGGCTGAACATTTTACAGCCAAGTCACCATAAGATGTTGGCATTGTACATTTCTGTGGATATGTTATGTTGTGCATTTATGATGTAGCTCAGATTGCACACATATGAAATGACTTTCTCATCAGGACAGGAAGGGATGGTGGATATTGTCATCTAGGCAAGACAGCTATATGTTAGACTATTTTTTAAGGACAGGTCAGGACATTTCCAGATGCTTTTCTAGTGACTGACCAGGTATTTTAAGCCAAACATGATGTTTTCCTCATCTTAACTAAGTGGTTTTTGTACCTAAACCTAATCACACGGTAACAACAGTGTTAAATAAGCGTTAAATAATAAAACTGAAAAGTGAAACATAAAGAAACGAAAAGTTTTAACATATCAGCTACCTATGAAACATACAAATGTAACATATCCACGGTTTGCAAAAACATACCATGACATGTATTCTAGCAATTAGGTTGTAAGTCAACATGAATATTTTTGAGCATGGAAGAAAAGAAGGCAGGCACATACTGTTAATGGTAAATTGGAGGCAGTATTGCCTGCAGCTAAAGCCTGGTATTCCTTTGCACCACAGAGCACCATCATTGTTGAAAAAACCTATTTAAAGCACACCAAAGAGCCACACTGTTGCACTGTGAAAGCTTCCTTTGTTACCAAAAACATGAGCATGTCCTGCTGCTGAAAATAGTCCCTAACAAATGCGCTATTTACTTCTGTTTGAGTAACATGTGCCAAGCACTACAGGTTGTTCATTTTCCATGATTGCTTATCTTGTTAGGGGTCGTGATGGGGCTGGAGCCTATCCCAGCTGATACTGGGCAAGAGTCGGGGTACACCCTAGACAGGTCGTCTGACACGTAGAGACAGACAATCATTCACACAATTTAGAGTCACCAATTTGCCTGCATGTCTTTGGACTGTGGGAGGAAGCCAGAGTACCGGGAGAAAACCCGGGGAGAACATGCAAACTCCACACAGAGGAGCTCCTCCACGCCTGGGTCGAACCAGGGACCCTCTTTCTTTGAGGCCACAATGCTAACCACTGCACCACCATGCTGCCCCAGCCTTGTTATATATGCCCTATACAATAAATGAAAGTATATACGGTATCTCGACCTGTATTTAAAGATTTATGTCCTCAATAGCGATGAATTGGCTTGGGGCTGAAAGCCACAGACGCAGTGAGTCAGAAAACATGGAGAGACGGACTTATGCACTGTTGGTTTTTGTCTTCTCACAGGATTTGTTAACAAATACAAATACAGAATGCTGCGCCCAATTTTGGAATGAAAATTGTCACGTGACCTGATATGTGATCCTGCAGACAGCCAAGTGCTAACCCCTATTCTTGGAAGATATATGTGAAAGGGCCCCAAGCTCTTGCAACGTCCACCTGACCAGACCTTGAACAGCAGAGATACAGGCTATCAATTATTGAAGCCAGATATGGGTTATCTATTATTGCTGCGCACAGAAAAGAATGTTGCACTTTCATCACCGCAGACAGTTGAATGTTCCTCATTAAGCAAGCCCTCCATGAGTGGGTGACAGTGATTAGTGCTGAAGAGGACACATATACTTGATGAGGCTGAAGTGTAGTATTAGCCTTTGTTACATGGAGCTTGTGTTTGGAAGTGGAGCAGAGTGCACCAAGAGTTCCTGTGTTCTCTCCTCCTCACAATGGAGGCAGCAGAGTGGAAAATCTCTGGATTATGAAGAGCCTGACCCAGGGAAATGCACACATGCGCACACACATACAAACACACACACACACCGGTACACACATGCTCCACTCACCCCATTTATGTAAAACTCTGTGCACCTGTGCTGTACACACAACATAGTGCTCATGGGTATTGCAGGTATTGCCGTGTTACTATTATGGGAAACTGCTGCTGCCCCTAAGCTCCTCTCCTCCCTTATGCTCCCTTCTCATCCTCTCATATATCAACTCCCCTAAGCAGTGGTGAGCAGGGCCCCCAGGCTCGCTCTCTCCCAGCCAATGACGCTATTAGATGGTCCATTTTGTTATCACAGCTCAATGGAATTACAGCCATGTTCCTGTCTCAGATAAATATTGGATGTGACGAAGGAAGCTTTGGAACACCACGGTGCACCTTCCTCTGCCACCCTGGCCCATTTTCTCTGCTTTTCTTTGAATGTGAGCGTAAAATACGTGTTCTGGTACACGTGACACCACGGTGTAGATCGATGATATGAGATGATAGGCGAGGTGGTATGAGTAGGCCCTTGAGTTGTAATGAGCCAGCAGGTAATGGGACGCAGCCATGTTCCTACACAGCCTCTTGTAATGGGATATATAGCTCAGATTAATGGACCTGTCATTGCTTGGTCTGAACATATGGTCCACACTCACCTGAGAAGTTCAGTTCAGAATATTTTCCAGCAGATAAGCAAAAAAATCCCGAAGCATCATTCAGATGTTTTTGTTTTATAATTTCCTGCTTATGTGAGAAAACCGTTAATCAACACTTCATATTTTGTTTTATCCTGACTTATCTTCAAAGTTGCTGTTTTGGGAAAATCACATCTTGTCCTACTTATCTCTGCCTGTGTACCTTTGTATCGCAAAATCTATTATTCAAGTGATTTTTTCTTTATTCTTACCCTAAAATAAGGCATGTGTTGTGTTTGACCAAAAAAGGGTAATACCACCTAAATAAAAAATACCCCTTTATTACTGCCATGGTATAGGACAGTTTCATCAAAGACAGAAACCGGAGAGGTAAGTCTTAAACTTGTGATGTCATCAAGTATAAAGTCTGGAGCTGCTCCATAAACAATGGATGGGAAACTGATTCTGTGTACACACAGAATGTTTGCTGCCTTTTTTTTTTTTTTTTTATAACCAAATGAGCTTTATTTTGTTATAGTGTTCTCAGTAAAGAAAATGTACCCATATACACCTGACATTATACTTTATGACATCACAAATTTGAGTTTTAGCTCTCTAGTTTTTGGATTTGGGAGAGTAGTTTATGTTTACTTATAATTTTGGACTGTCTTAGACCATAGAAATAACACGGATGAATTTTGAAAATGGGCGTAGTTGCCCTTTAAGTTATTGTTGCTGTGGCTGTTCACTCTGCCTCTGCTAGTATGCATTTTATAATGATAGTGGTGGTCAGTTCGCTCTAAATTTGTACTGTTTTTTTTTTAACCATGGGTCTTTGATTTAGGAAAAAAATTAGACAAATGAAGGGTTTCAAGTTCAGAGATGACTATTTCAACCCAGGCTCAATCCGAAGACTTCGAAATCCGTTGCTTTCGCAATGACTTGTGGCATCAGACACTGACGAAAGAGCCATCCCTCAACGTTGGTATGATACGTGGCCAGTCGCTGTTATAGATTATTGGCACTCTGTGGTGTCAGAGGAGCACGATCGAAAGTTAAGGCGACGAAAGTCCAAGCAGGGCGGGTGTCAGGGGTTGTGGATGGGTCCAGCAAACATCGACTTTCACCCAGGAGAGCGGTGTTCTTGTCCCGTAAGATTATAAAGCCAAACCCCGTTTTTTTTTTCCTAAACTCAACCATGTGCGTTAGTTGAAGGCAAAAAAATGTCAATGTTTTTTACCAATCGACTTATTATATTATTATTATATTTTGAAAGAGACTGTATGTAAACTGTAAATTTCCTGTGAGAACGGAGGCGTACTTTGAAAGAAGACAATGCATATAACAGGCAGAACTTGACACAGTGTCCCAGTGCATCATCATCCAACGCACCCAGGGTACCTTTCACATCGTACCTGGACGTGGAAAGTCCATGACCAAACATCGATATGTGATGAGGTCGGAGTGAGAGTGTGTTGGCAGAGTTTAGTTATAGCTAAATTACGTTTGGTTGGTTGAAAACTCTCTATTTGACTTTTGAATGTTTCTAGCGGATTCATATGTGAGTAAGCCCAAAGAAAAAGGGTCTTAATATGCATTTAATGGCTAATCTCTATGTAATGAAGATGCAAAAAGGCTAAAGTTTAATGGCCGCATGTAAAAGTATCTTCACCCCATGATAAATCATATCTAAGACATGGTGATAAAGAAGCAGCTTGTTAGCCTGGTTAGCTACACTATTAAGGAAACATGAGTAAACTTCCCCAAATCCAACAGAGAGCAAGGCTAATGTTATTCTAAAGACTGATTTGTTTAGTAGCATCTGGTCAGGGCTTTTTCCACTGCCACTGTGACCACACGATAATATAGTTAGCTAATGGCATGCTAACTCTTAGCCTTGGAAGTGATGCTAAGTTACTAATGGAGGTAGATGACCTTGTCAGCTAATCATGCTAACAATGGAGGTTTGCAGTAGAGTTGGTAAACACAGTGTTTAATCCTTTCCTTATGCTAATTTTGCTGTTACATGTTTGTTTTTGGAGAGTTAAAAAAAAGAGCACCATGCACACTGCTTCAGCACCTTTAGAAATCCAAAGCTTGACAGGCCTACTGTGCCTAGTTACAGTTGCTCAGCTATGATTGGGTAATTTGAAGAGGAAGGCTTTAGTAAACAGTCTGTTACTTTGTGTTATTCTGAAATGTTAGCTTTTCATTCATAGCTGTTTGTGCTTTTCTTGTTTTCCTATTGGAGCAGTACTGTTGTCCACCTGGGTTGATAAGTTTACGGTGGTCATGGATACACACCGAGCATGCATTTGTGTGCATATCTTCGAAGGCCTTGAATGCTTAACTGGATCCTGATAATATTCTCCAAGCTATCATTATAATTCAGTGTAAATGTGATGCGTCTCCCTGCAGTAGGCCTACCAGCAGTGTGGGGGCTGCTCTGTTCTGCTCTCCTCTGCTTGCACAAACTCTCATTCTATCCATGATACAGAGCCGCAGCTTATTCTGGCAGCAGCAATCAGATTAATAAGTAAACAAGCTAGTAATTGTCCTCAATGAAATATTCAAATGATACGGCTGTTTACTAAAAGGACACTCATCCTGGAATTTCAAGCATTAACCACCCATGATGATATGACATGTCATTACAAGTACCATCTCTCTCTGTGACTGCCTCCCTCCCTCTCACCTCAATCCCCCCTTTGCATACGAGAGCGCTCTGAGGCTGTCTGTGCATCATGTACTTTCCTTCACTTGTGGTGTATTTTAGAATAATGCACTGCAGAATTCCAACTAATATATGACTTACTGCTGCGACCAGTGAGCTTTGCAAAATACAACGTCATCTCTGGCTCCACTAAAACATGCATCTACATATGTGGCACTGCATGCATCAGATCTCTCTGTTAATCCTTTTATCTCGCAGTGTGTGTGTGTGTGTGTGTGTGTGTGTGTGTGTGTGTGTGTGTGTGTGTGTGTGAGCGCCCATGTATGCTTGTGTGCCTCTGTGATCTTGCTTTCTGTCTAAGCGCAGCATTGCAGAGCACAAGCTGCATACTAACCCAATCATTAAGACATAAATGAGAACATCAGAATCTATCTGCAGTCTCGCACACAGCAGTCCCGAGAGAGAGAGGCAGAGAGAGAGGCAGAGGGAGGGAGAGAGGTGGGGGGAGGGCTGACCAATTTATCTTCAGTCTCTCCTTCCTCCTCTTCTAATGTTTGCATCTCCCCATTTCTCTCTTGCTCTCCCACTTCCTTTCTTTCTCTGACAGATAGAAGCACAGGGGCGGAATGTGGCCTGGTTGAATATATCAGACTCAGACTTTCTGCCTGTAGTTTTTAGTCTAATTGGGGGCAGCAAAGCTGCCGTGTCTCAGGCTTGGCCCAGACGTTGTGACCCCATCGGATTCTACCATTCCTTTCTAATTTTGTCCTGCATTTCAGACACTGGCCAATCCTGGCCCACTTTCCCGTCCATATGTGAGATAAAAAAGACAACATCAGAGACAAATGAAAAGATGGAACGCTATGATAGAGGGAGTTGGGTAAAAATGATAGAGAAGAAAAGCTACCTGCGTTCTGTAGTGCTGTTGCTAGAAAGAGTCGAAAATGTTGTCTCTGTGTACAAATGTGTGAGTCAATAGATGTGTGCTTTGGGTGAGGAGGAATGTGTGAAAGAGAAGAGATCAGTGATCTTTTAGCAGATGCCACGCTGCAACTAGAGAAACCAGTTGAAATGGGAATAAGAGGGAAAAGTGACAGGAGAAGACATGTTGAGGGATTTAGGGGGTTGTGACTTGGGTTAATGATTCATTGAGGTCAATACAGGCACTCCTGACCTCTCTGGCTCTATGGAGACCCAGAATCACTGGGATTGATTCCCATAGGAACCATTACATCTCCCTCTGTGGGAATGAAGAGCTTATTTTGATCGGTGCAAAAGCTCTAGGTTATATGATGATTCAAACTGCAACATCTGGGGAACAGAGAGCTTGACTGCACTGCAGTGACATGTTTCATGTAGTGTGTGTGCATGCATGTGTATACTGTGTATCCATGCGAGCGTGTGCATACATAAACACATTTAAACATAACATGGAGCATTGCCCTTGAGTTTGCTCCTTCTTTATGGGATAATGCTATTAGAAATTAATCTCCTCAGAAGCGTTGCTGACAAAGCATGTTTTGTTTGACCTGAGCTGTTCCAAAAACACCCCAAAATAAACACAGACTTTTGCTGTTAGTAATGTTGTGGTTAAGGAGCTGGCATTCATGTTTCACAATCTACAACATCAGAATATAGTGAGATCCTGGTTAGTTGAGCAGTCTCGCAGACACAAGCTGTGTGATGGCAGGTTCAGCACTTTGATCAGGAAGTGTTTCACCTCAACTGTCACACACACACCTCTAGGTAGGCTCTATGTTGAAAGCAACACCAGTTGACGAAACTTACACAGCATTTCATGTGTGTATTAATAGTCTGGCAGGGCACGTGTATCAACCTCTGTAAGAATACAAAACTAAATTCATCCTAATTCACGAAACCATGCTTCTGCCTGCTTCTGTCCTGCACTGACTTCAAATTAGCAGCATAAAATTGTCAAAACAGACTCTGCATTGTCATACACCGCCAATAGGTACAACCACTATATACACTGTGCACCATCGTATCCTATAATCTGATTTGAGGGGTGGAATCGATAGCTATCAAATGATATGGTGCATCTGCAGTTAATTAGATTTTTGCTATCGCTATCACCTTTAATTAGAGGGTGCGTTTAAGGTCATATTATTTAACTCAACTTCATATTTCAGTCAAATTTCTGCCCTGCCATTCCAAATGCGTTCGTCTACGTGATTTGTAATGCAACTAGAAGCAAAGACGATTTCAATAGGTCATGTTAGAGACCATCACAATGTGTTACACCCCACACAAGTACACATTAAAATATACATGTGTGCAATTCCACTTGGACGACATTTTAAATGGCAAGATGTGTTCATTATCAAGTGCCTGGACACATGACGTTGATGGGTGATAAGATGTCAGCTTGAATGACACACAATTAAACTGATATCAACTCAGATGAGGTGGTGTTGAAAGCAATATTAAATTAAGTGCAGCGACGAGTTTAAAAAAAAAAAGTCAGTGGTGAGCAAAATTGCACTGCATCAACCTGCTTAAATTTCTTGTTGAAAAATAAATGTCAGGCTGATCAAATATATTCATAAAATGATTTGTTTACAATTTCATTTGATCGCCGTGAAATCATGTAATTTGGGTAATTGGTTGCAACACTTCAGTATTTAATTTAATTGCATTTAATTTGGTTCAACATTTAATATGATAACATTATACTCAATTCATCATTTAATTTGCTAGCTATTTAAACGAGTCTGCATTTAATTTATCGTTTTTCATGACCTCCAACCAAGTCTGAGGACAAATTTGGAAGTTGTTTTGATGCTAATGTAAGATATTAAAACATATTTATTAGAATAAATGAGCTTATATGAAGAAGGAAAACTGTAGCTGTCTGATAGCAGATGCTAGCAATGTGTAAATCTGAAACCACTCACTGGATGCTGTCAAACATATTTGAATATACAAACTTTCTTACGGTGTTACGGTGCATAAATGTATTGTAATAATGATATCATAAAAGTGAAATCTGAGACACATTTTACTGTTCTGGAGTCCAAATGGGAGTGTATCTATGTTCCCAGGGTCCTGTGCTCCCAGTTCAGTGTTCTGTAAAACACATTATCCCTGCTTTTGTGTTCTGGTCAAGTTTTGCCTGTCTCTTTTTTTATCCTTTGTTTTTCTGCTCTCGTTTAATTGCTTAATTAATATTGATTTTAGGGATGAAATCTGTTTGGAAATTGTTCTTCATACATAAAAGTAACTATTATCTAGACTAAGATCTGTGCAAGTGTGCAAGTGCAATTGATTCTAGTCCTCTAACCTAAAGACTAGAGGACATAGGACCCTGAGAACACAGGACCCTGAGAACATAGGATCCAGAGGACAAAAGACCCTAGTAATATTGGACCCTTAGAGCATAGGACTCAGGGAACAAAGGACGATGGGAACATAGACCCTTGGGAATATAGACCCCTGGGAACATAGGACCATGGGAACAAAGGACCTTGGGGATATATGACCCCAAAAACATAGGACCCTGGGACCTTAGGACCTTGGAAACATAGAACCCTGTGAACATGGGACCCTGAGAGCATAGGTCTATGGTGACAAAGGAACATGAAAACATAGGACCTTGAGAATATAGACCCCTGGGAACATATTACATTGGGAACATAGGGCCCTGAGGACCCTGGGAACACAGGGCCCAAGGAACATAGGACACTGAGAACATAGGACCTTGGGAACATAGAACCCGGGGAACATAGGTCCATGAGAACATAGGACTTTCGGAACATACGACCCAAAGAACTTACAGTAGGATCCTGTGAACATAGGACCCTGGGATCATATAACCCTGAGAACATAGGACTTTCAGAACATGTGACCCCAAGAACTTAGGATCCTGGGAACAAAGGACCCTGAGATCATAACCCTGGAAACACAGGACCTTGGGAACACAGGGCACTGAGAACATAGTACCTTGGGAACATATGACCCTGAAAAGAAAGGATCCTGGGAACATAGGTCCCTGAGTACACAGGACCCTGAGAGCATAGGACCATGGGAACAGAGAACCCTGACAACATAGAACTTTGGGAACATATGACCCCAAGAACGTAGGATCCTGGGAACACATGACCCTGAGATCATATAACCCTGTGAACACAGGATTCTGAGAGCATAGGACCCTGGGAACATAGGACTCTCCGAACATATGACCCCAAGAACTTAGGACCTTGGGAACATAGGACCCTGAGAACATAGGGCCCTGACAACACAGGGAACACAGGAATAACCCTGCGCGAACACCACCATGAGCCACAACCGAAAACATGACCAGAGTTAGTTGAATAAAAACCGCTGTGACACAGTTTCAACAAAGACTGAACATTGTGAGCTTCACAAAAGTAGAATTCATTACAGCATTGTTTTATATGAGAGGTTCAGAGTCAAACCTCTTGTCAGTGGCGCTGGCCTCTACACCGGATTTGTTGTGTGTGATGATGTGCTTTAGCAGCCAGTCATGGGTTCACAGCAAGCCTGTGGCTGGACCTGCCCAGACAAGACCTCCATTATCAATGCCCCCTTAGCTCTGGTAGCTGCTCATCTGATAATTAAACAGTTGATAGTGCTGATTTTCTGCCGTGTTAGAGATTGCCCATGTACATGTGTTTGTGTGTGTACTTCAAGCATGTACACAAACATCAGTATTTGCTTTTGTTTCTTACATGTTCCAGGCTTCATGCTGAAAACACCTCATTCATATTGAACTAAATCTACTCACACTACAGCGCATGTTCATCTTGTGGTAAAGCATCAGATGCATTAATGTATGTGCCACTTTTGTAATCATATTGACTGATATTGTTTATACACATTTAAACCTCTAAAGCATATAGGCCAAAACCATTTAGTACTGTATATAGAGGTCATTTCTAGGAGACAGTGTTGTCATTATTGCAGACAGTAAGTGCTATAGAAAATGAGTGAACTATTTGTGTGTTCATACTGTTTATTATTATTATAAAATTATTCTGTTTTATCAGCTAAAGAGGGATTTGGGACACTGAGTGAGAGATTGACTTTTAAAGGTCACATTAGTAATGGGGAGGCTGGAATAAAGACAATAAGATTAAAGACACAGTTTCATGAATAGAAGAATACAATGCAGTAACTGGACCGTCCCTCTTACACTTGAATGCAGCTCAGCAACTCTGGCAACAAAAGAATGAAATTAAAGCTATGCTGGAACTTTGTTAGCTGCAGTGAACATAATTATACTTATTATTATGATATCTTTACATGGCGAAATGTTTTAAGAACTGTTATCTGCATAAGGTGTCACGTCACCCTGTGGCAGCAGTGAGGAGGTTTTGCTGACTCAAGCAGAAACAACTGGGACACAAACGGGGCATCGGCACACGGTTACTGCATGACCTTGGAATCATTAGAGTCTATCTTTACAGGGAGCAACAATTTTTGTTGGAAAAAAAGCTGACAGTTTGGTCCCAAATTGTACACAAAATCAAAGTATTCATTACTGAAGCGGAGATAAACTTCAGTGACACCCTTTGAAGATCCCTCTCTCCTCTCTCTCCCTGACTTTATCTTTCACGCCTGTGCCAGATAAACACGGATTGAATGATTTTCTTTTTATGAGGATTTGAATAGCAAAACATCTGAGGGGAGTTATTAAAGGAAATGTTTAATGTATGTGGATGCACATGTGTTTGTACTGTGCACCTTTAAAACAGAGAAGGTATTCAGCTGGCCAATTTAGGACATGAGCTCAGTTTCAAACGATCCGATCCACCGGGCCTGACATGGCTCGCCTGGCTGGGTCAGTGACACCCGTGGGAGGAAAACTCTCTGACAACAAGCTAGTGACAACTGTAGGATATTAATACTGTAAAGACCTGGAAAGACACCACCATCCCTCCTTCTCTGTCTCTCTGTTCTACATGTGTGTTTGCTTCTCCTGTAAATGAGACAGAAAGAGAGCAAGCTAGAGAAATAGCACTGCGAAGCTAGAAAGAGAGCACAGTGTATGTCTGAAGGTGAGTGTGTATATCTGTTATGTCTCTGCTGGCAACCTTGCGCCAGCCCCCCCTTCCAGGCCATTTTTCATCCACTTGCTGCAGTACACACTGCAGAGGGAGACAAGGGGGGAGTGAGGTAGGGGTGGGGGGGAGGCATGTATAGCAGCAGGAGAGACAGCAGTCGCGCGAGAAGGAAGGGATTTTCCTGCGATACTGTGCGGTAATGGTGAACAGTTGTCTGTTGCCGGGATTACTCGCTGTGTTTAACAGGTTTGCATGGCTGGGGATGCAGGAATGGGACCCCACAGAGGCAGGAAGAGCTGATAACTGAGCTGCAGGTACACGTCACACATGCATACAAGCATGGCCCAGTAGAGCTAACAGCAGGCTGTATGACTGCAGTGGGTGTTGATTCATCACTCTCACTCACAGTAGGCCCATCTTGCTGATAATTATCTTTGTCAAATTAATTATCAGTGTAAGTGTCAGCCTGACAGTGCCGATGAATTACATCCAGATAACCTCGATTAATCAACAAAATGAGTTTTAGGGCAAATGTTTTGTGCATATGGATGTGCTGCCTGTAGAAAATGTCCTCTTTCTTCTTCATCCATCTCCATCCTCACATTCAGAATTTCTCATCGCTGCGTCTTTCCCTGACACTCTCTCTGTCTCTGCGTTCTCTATTCTTACAGAGGAGTTTTACGGTTTAGAGTACCAGGATCACAAACTTTCAGAGCAGACTAAAAGAACAAAAATCTCAGTGTCCTGACCTCTTTTTTAAAGACTTTTTGGCTTGACTGGAAAGCTGTTAACTTTACGAGACAAATACTGTATGATGAGATATACAGGCAGGGATATCTGTACCAAAGTTCATGGCAGTCCATCCGATAGTTCAGACAGGAGAGACCTGAATTGATTTATTTGACATAGTGCACAATAGAAAAGTTGAAGAAATATGAGGGGAGACTTTGGCAGTTCTACCCCATTGTGACATTATTATTTTAAAGCTGTAGTGATGCTGTGAGCTGCACAGGAATATCCAGTGATGCAGTATAGTTAATGGTGAATGGTTGTAGAGCAATGGCTGAAGATCTGGATGGATCTGACGTGGAGCAAAACTTCTGATGAGCTCGCAGGAACAACCCATGGGTGCTGGTTGTGATGACAACGGGAGGTGAATGGGGTGGAAAAGGGTTGCATCAATCTCACGCTGAAATGACAGCTGACAGCAGCAGAGAAAGCAGCAGCTTTAAAATTCAGCATCAACGAGATGATTGGCTGACAGAGACTGTGGCAAAATACGATTTGTGTGACGCTCTCAGTCAGCTGATTGAGTTGTAAGTGGGAAACAGAGGAGGGAGAAAGAGAGAATAAATAGAGTAAGAATGAAGAAAGCCCTCCTGTTTGAACTTTTGCCAAGCTTCATTTGTTATGTCAACCTACTGGCAGTGCTATAGGGCTTTTCTATACAAATGGCTTGGCTTGACTCAGTTTGACTCGGCACGTCAGCCCAGTGTGGAATCTCCATATAGCAGGGATCCCCGCTTGAGGGTGTGTCTTCAGATGATGTGCTAACTTTCCTTGTGAACCATGTTATTTCACATTGTGTACGTTTTTCTGCCCGCTGTTTTTTTTTTTTTTTAATTCTCCCTTACACTGCATGCCCATCTCCTTTAGCTTGCTTGCAGTGTCTCAGAAGTGGTGTAGTGCTGCTGGAGCACACCAGAGTAACGCTCTTTCACTTTTTGTCTCCAAGTGAGGAAGTCAGGTGGTTAGCACTGTCGTAAATTGTCCACTAATGTGAATGTGAGCATGAATGCTTTCTGTCAGGCTCCAGCCCCCCAGTGACCCTGAGTAGTATAAGCTTTTATGGATAATGACTGAATGAATGAAGGATGATATCAAATAAACACTCGTCAGCAACACAAACATCCAAATATTTCACCATAAAGCGTAGAAAGTGTTAAGTAAAAATAAAATTTTATACAGATGTTAAATTGAGACGTTGAAGCTGTAGTGAAAGGTGGTGTGATGTCAATATGATTATCAAAGAACCATTTTCACTGTCTATTTTTCCTGCCTGTCGCACACAGAAAAGCTAGGCGAGACTCTGGATCTCTGAACAGCAGCCGAGCCACGCAGGAGCAGTGCGTCTCACACAGGCAGTGCGGCCTGCGCGTAAATTGCTTGTAGTTGCCAGTAGACTTTGAGTGGCACAGTGGATTAAATTATTTTTTCTCAGGCTAGCTAACTATACGTATATAAAATGTGCCTCTCTGACATTTCTTTAAAATCCTAATGCACTTTATTTAAACATCTGTGCTCAATTTGAATTGATCTACACAAGTTGGAGAAGCTGAGGGGGCTGCATTTAACTTCAGTTGTACCTTGTATGATTTGACAGTTAAATTTACTGATTGATTGACATTGAAATTTGATGCTTTGGATGAAGCCCGTCTGAAGTCACCTCAGTCTGTATGGTTGGGCGCACTGTTGGCCCAACTCCAGAGACGGCCCATTTCAGGCATATCTTGGCACACCTCTGTGTTTTTAAACTGGTAATGGAAACTTAAGTCAATGTTGCATGGTTTGACTGCGGCCAAAAACACCAATGGAAAAGTCTTAATAGAGAAAAAGTCTGAATCTGAGAAAATGTCCTGAATCAGAACTCCACACCAAGCACACATCAGACAAACCACTGCAACTGGTTTTCCTTTTTAACATGATAATACAGTCACCACCTTAATGGAATCACAATGAAGTTTTCTGCGCTCTTCTCGCACAGTTCATGTTTATAAATGTGTGTGTGATGGGAGCTCCATGGTAACTTTATCAACTGGTCTATCAACTCGTCTCAGAGGCTCACACCTGCACAACCTGACACACTCTTGCAGGCAGTGAACACCTCCTGCTTGGAGGAAATTCATTCTTTCATTATTAATTCACACACTGCCATGACCGTATCTTTCATTCATTAATTTTTCATGTTTCCCTGTACCGCTCCTATTTTGCGATTCAGCACTCATCATATTTGTTGTATTTTTCCCTTTTCAGTAGCGCACTACACTGAAACATGGCCCGGCAACGTCTCAGCATAACAGTCTGGTGAACTCGGTGCAGTCTGTACTCTGAGGTTATTCTAATTTTTTTTACACACGTCTCCCTCTGTCCCTCTATTTGTTTGCATATATTCTCCTTTTAATAACCTCACTTAATGTAATACTGTATGTCCTTGGTGTGTGGTAATTACATTAGCATGGCTTTTGTTTGACAAACGAGCAGCCCATATTAAAAAGATATGTTTAGCTGTTGTTGCATGTGTGTGTGTATGTGTGCTGTGTGTGTTTAAGCTGTGCATCTGCCACAAACAGCAGGTGGGTCATAATGAAAAACCAGGCCTCATGTGTCCACACAGTCATTCAAATATAACATGAATGTAATTGAATAGGTGCCTCTCAGGGAGTTGCACGCGTTCTTTCTGCGCCACTTCTCTTTTCAGTCAATGCATTGTGTTGTGGCTGCAGTCTGCCAGCAGCCTCTCTCATCCTTTTGTTTTACAATCGCGCTCTTACTGCTTCCTCTAACCACCTTGGCTAAACCTGCCTTTTTATTTTAGCCTGTCTTGTTGTTTAGATCATTAGCTATGTAACATTTTCTCTATGTAACTGCTGTTGACATGGTGTGCTTGCCAGCTGCTGGCGCCTCAGGCTAGTCAATATACACACATGCATGTTTTCACTGTACATAAAAGAAAACGCACATAAATACATCCCAGCCAATTAAATGTTATCTGCTGAAGTTAGCGGGGTGTTTCTGCTGTGATATTGATTATACATGCACTTTCCTTGCAGGGGACCCATGGTTTGTTTTTTCTTTGTGTTTGAGTTCACGCTTGATCACATTCATTGACGTACCGACGTGTTTAGCCATGCACACTCGTTTGTTTGTATATGTGAGTGTGGATGTTTTTTTTACAGATTATATTTGGTGTAACCTTTGCGATTTGACCCTTCAGCCCCCATCTTGTGGTGCAGCTCCCATGGGGCATTGCTACTGCTGCTGCTGCTGCTGGTGTAGGAATTAAAGCGATAGTTTACGTGCTGGCTCCTACTAAAGAACAACCTCTATTTGACCCCGCACATGTTGGACTGCCCTAGTGTCACTGCTTGAATGGACTGCTCATTTTATCCAACGCTGTGGAGAGCATGCAGAATGATAATCTGTGCTTCTGTGGACTGGGTGTGGGGAATTACATTTTCATCAGCGGACAGTATATAGTGCATAGGGTCAAAAAAATGTCTTAAAATAAGCAGGAAAATCCAAAGAGACACAAATCCAAAAGCATTCTCTTTAACCATTTCTAGTTCTTTAATATACTCAGAGGAAGTATGACGATTTTGCAATGCTGTCTCACACATAAACAACAGAACAGGTTGAATTTCACTGACTTTCTGAAGAACTAATGTGACCGACTCCAAAATGGTATTACTGTCATAACAGTCGCAGTTTTGACCAGGTGATTAGTGTCACCAAGCGCACACAATTGTGGTTTAAACCTATGTGATTAGGTTAAAGAAAAACATCATGGTTTGGCATTAAATACTGTAAGTACTTTTGTCACTAACATATGTCAGCATACTAGGCTACGTTTTTTTAGGGCTGGGCTGTCAAAATAACAGTTGCTTTGTCACATGATGGAGGCAGACAAAAGGCGCTACTTGGCCCCATGAGTGGAACATTTACATTTAAAAAATGGAGAGATGGAAGTGTTGATAGGAGGGGGTCTGCCCATTGGTCCGACAGCCCATTGGTCCGACATCCCATTGTTCCAACCATATTAAACCCATTGTTCCGAAGTCCCGTTGTTCCGAAATCATCATGATGCCCTGTGGTTAAGGTCTGGTTAGGTTTAGGCACAAAAAACACTTGGTTAGGGTCAGGAAAAGATCATGGTGTGGGTTAAAATGAAAAAGAAAGTGGCAAACACATAAGCCGTGAGCCTGCTTCGCCTCAAGCCTTTCCCAGCTGACCCAAAGCCAGTCGCGGCGCACCATCAAGGCAGAAATACGCCCACTGGGATCCATTCAGCACCGCGGAAAACTCCCCACACAACCTGGACCCCAGAGTTAATAACAGGAGGTTATGGTGACACTTGTATCTCGACCAGTAGCCTACTTTTATTGCGTTGCTGATCCTCTATGGTACACAAATACAGTATCGGAACAACGGGACGTCAGACTAATGGGAGGTCGGAACCATGGGAGGTCGGAACAATGCTACAGCACCGACAGGAGCACTGTCCTCTGCAATTTCTGCAGTAAGAAATTTTCATACCATCGGAGTGCTTCAAGCCAAAAATATCACCTCATTGCAAAGCATTTAGAAGCAAGCCTGGAGGTCTGAGCTAGCACAGCCTCTGACGCTAGCACTAGCAGCTAGTCTGGCCAAGCCACGCTCGACCAGGCGTTCAAACTGAGTAAGTCCACCTGTGACCGACTAATTAACTCCCTTGCAAAATGGATTGCAATGGACTCCAGGCCAGTTTTGGTGGTAGAGGACAGGGAGACAATTGTGTCCAAAATCCAGCAGCTTTACTATGACACATCTGCCAAAACTTATTTGAACTGAATTTTTAAAAATACTTTCACAGCAAAAGTTGACGTATGCGATTAATTTAGATACTTTTTTTTTAATCCCTTGACAGGCCTAGTTTTTATTAAAATAAGTCAACATTGACTCTGGGACACAAACAGCAGTCTCCTGGGTGAAAGTGCTGTGTTTGTTTGACCCATCGAGCACCCCTTCCTTCCACCTTATAGGGGTTTCTTTGATATTTGTTAGGGGTGGGAGGCTCCAGGCACCTCAGGATTCAATCGATTACGATTCAGAGGGCCACGATTTGATTTTAAGAAAATTATCGATACATCTTGATGCATCGAAATTTTCAATTTCTATTCATGATTTATTTTTGACACTGTGCGACTACCTGATACTTTTAAAACATTGCGTGCATCTGCATTTTCAATGATCTATAATTAAATAAAAATATGAATTTACTTGCATAAAGTGTGGCTTTTGTCTAGGTCCACGCCCTGGCTGTTAAACCAGGGAGTGGCAGTCAGATTGTATCCATCTGCAGTCGGTCATGCTAACCCACTGAAGGATATTGTGTCTAGTATTTGCATACAGTAATATTTCACTGGACACAGTATGTAATTAACATACTGTTGATTAATGATTGGTTTGCAACCTTTTTATTTTAAAAGGTTAACTGCATTCATTTAGGAATTAATTAATGTGAAAACACCTTACTGTGTTCTGCCTGTATGAGAATAACGAAATGAGGGAAGGCAGAGTGCTCCTCTGTGTTGTTAACTTTACTTCTCGAGCAGCCTCTGCAGCATGGAAAGCCAAGCCGCTCAGCATGCCACGTACAGGGTTTTTGAGGTGAAAAAGACTGAGCTCAGAGTTATTTTCTTCACCACAGAGGTGTTATAAGTTGCTTGATGCTGCTGTGTGTGTTGGTCAGCTGGTCTAGTTTGTTAATATTACTGCTGATTGCTGCTCTGCACTGTTAATGTAACTAATGTAACTGTGGGTGATGGCATAGCAAGTGTACACAATATACTTCATATTCATCTTGCAAAAAATGTAATCATCAGACACTGAATTTAAACATGCTTGCAACTGCTGACTTTTGTGCTCAACATCAGGTTTACAAACATTGAGATAATCGATTACTGACATTTGCAAATTGGTGCTGAATCGTCCATGTCCACATCTCGATGCATCCAATGATTAATTTCCCCCTCATCCCTAATATTTGTACATCATTACATCGACTTTGTCACTTTTTTTTTGTTATGTCACGTCACCTCCTTCTCTGGTCCTGTACTAATTAGCTTACTACGGCCACTAGAGGGCATCACCTTACAATAAATCTAAATATGGGTCGTAATACGCTGCTTGCACAGTCAACCTTTGTGGTCGTTTTTCAGTGAGAGTGGGCCGTGAATTTGCGTTTTCTGTCTCCAAAGATTTTCTTAGCTGTGCCTGTTGACTGGACTTACAATGTTTGGTGCAGGGAGACAAAATATAATCAGTTCAAATCAGTGTAAAAATCTGGTGTAGAAAACCAAATGAAAGTGTATTTTTCTGTGAAACTTGTAACCTCAATTACAAGTTTTTCATCACATCCTTCTGTTGTTTTACTCCCATGCTGCAGTCTGACACAACTTACAAATATGCTAATACCAGGCTATTGTGCTGTACACTTGTCCTGGTCCATTATTTAAGCTGAGGATCATTTAAATAAGCAGAGCAGAAAAGAGGATACAAGAAAAGAGGACAGCCCAAATGCATCGAAGCAGTGAATGGCTGTTAGTTGTAATTGACAAGGCGGCTCATGAGACTCTGCATGTGTTTATGTGTGTCTGTGCCTCTCTGTAGCTCCACTGCACTGCACTGCATGCTGAAGAGAAATGAGTTGCAGTAAAGTGGTGCGTTGCTACCATCTCCCTCAGCCTCTGTCAGCAGTTTAGCCACAACCACAAGTCCAGATAAAACATTAAAGACGAGGCACTGACAAGGCAGGGCCATCCGGGGCCACTTAAAACCAATACCACAGGGCAGAGTAAGGCCTTCCATCAATTACAACCTTATTAGCCTAATCGTTATGAAATAATCCAATCCAGGAGACAGCTGAGTGTCAACTCTGCAGATCACCAAGTCAAGCAAACCAGTGGAGAGCAGGGGGAGGAGCCGGCCATCACAAAATATTGTGGCATTATATTTTGCAATACAAAAATGATATGCATTGTAGAGCCAAAGACTGGATTGTAGTATCAGTTAAATCTTTTCAGTCAATTTTTAAATTACAAAAGCAAATTTTCAGACCAGACCAATTTGACTCAAGCTGTATCTCTTTATACAATCCATGTTCCCCGTATGCTCATAAAAATGTTGTCATTATGAACTTTAGCAGATGTGTTTTCACCTTCAGCACATCTGCATCTGTTCATCTCTGCAGTCTTCTGACCATTACCTTTGTTTGAAATTCATGCAGCCTCTAGATATCGCTGCATTGCGCAAATAGATGTAAACAAGTTGTCATTACTGTGGTGACGTTCTCCAAACTTTGTTATCAATTAGCTGAGATGATTTAGAACAGTGGTTCCCAATTGGTCCAGCCACGGTGTCCAGATTTCTCCTCAGTCATTAGTTAAAGGTCCACACATTTTAATATAGTCAATGCCAAACGCATACTTGCGTTTGGCATTGAGCTAGTTTGCTGTCTCTGTGTGGTCGCTGTCCCTTAGTCACTCACTCTACAGCAGGAAACATCACTTCAAAATAAAAGCTCTGTGCTGTAAATTCAGTGCAAAATAAAATGTGTTCTTTACAAACTCAAAACATTCTGGAGTCACTTGCAGTCCATTCAGGATGGACCCACCATCCACCAGTTGGGAACCATTGATTTAGAAAATCTACCACCTTTGCTGCGCCCATTGTCAGCAGGCAGCAGAGACACTGCACATTGCCACCTCAGTTGTGTTGGCACAGCAAGATGATGACATACATTTGTTCTGTATCTTCACGAGGGCATTCTCATACACTACATGCATTGCATTTATATACAGTAATCTGGCAGTTGTTTTTATCCAAAGCAGCATACATTTTCCACCACACAAACATGCATGAAAAGCACAGAAAAACAGCTAAGTAGAGGCAATCATAAATGATTAGTGTGTGAGAACAATAGTTCTGTTAAAAAGAGAATTTCAAAACAACACAGCAGTCATTGTGACACACTTTGTTCTTGTATTGATATAGTATTTACTTCACACTGACATTAATTATTGTCGGCTACTTTTGATAAATAAATACTGAAGTAGTGAATAAGTGTTGTGATCCATTAAGTTCTCCTCCATTATTTGAAAATACATTTTCCATTTTTTTCGTGTGTGCCTCTACTTGAGAATTTACGGTAAAAGCATCACTAGTAAATCGAACCATGACGCCTGTGTTGTGAGACCGTGTTAGTCGCACCTTCGATGGGAAAGATGACACAGTGACAGGAGTTCAGCACAGCAAAAGTGGATGGGAGATGTAAAAGGAAGTGAAAGGTGACAGAAAAGGGGGAATGAAAATTTGAGAGCCAGCTGGCTGACCTCTAACTCACTGAGCCGGTGATTGAGGAGAAGGCAGTATTTTACTCTCTCCCCAAGGGGGTCGAGAGAAGACACCAGATTGGAAAAAAGTTACATAAAGGAAAGAAAGAATTCATCCCACCACTATCTCTATCATGACACTCCTCTCCCTGTCTCTCCCACTTGCCATCTCTTTCTTCCTCTCTGAGATTTGACAGCAGGATGATAAATTACTAGTCATGCGTCTACAGAAGACTGATGGTTGAGGGAGTGGAGATCTCGTGTGCAGCAGCAGCAGTGGGCCTCACTAACTGGGACTGAGTGCAAAAGGATATGACTGTGTGACGAAGGGCCAAAAAGAGCTGTGGTTTCTACACCACATCTGTTGCACTTCAAACAGATGTTCTGGTGACTGGCAGGCTCACGGGGCATGCTTGCCCTTTTTTGTTCTGGTCATGTGGTCTGAGAGTCACCTAGATCCAACCTACTTCTTTGTCCTTGTGAATAAGCATTAGTTACACTGACAGTGCTGGGCCTAGCACTTTCGGCATCCTAGGCAAGCTCCTCCTGCGCCCCAATTACTGCTGTTATCTTTTTATCTTTTTATATAAATCAACACAAAAAAAACAATAGAAACAACATTGCAAACAAATTGAATTAAAACAAAAAACAATAAGCGAACACTTTATGTGCAAATTTGAAAAATTTGTGTTCTTGTTTTCCGGCCTCAGCGCCGGTGATAGACGTGGGTAGAGGCATTATGTTTCTGGGTAGTCTGGCAGTCCATACATTGGTCCGTCCATCCGTCCATCTGTCGATCCATCCTTCAAATTTGGCACAAATATCCACTTGGACTCGACGCTGAACTGATTAGAATTTGGTGGTGAAAGGTCAAGATCACTGTGACCTTGCATTTATCTCATTCTTGTGAACATGATATTTAAATTGGGCCTTGAGGGAATTTCCTCAACTTTGGCACAAACGTCCACTTGGACTCAAGGATGAACTGATAAGATTTTATCAAAAGGTCAAGGTCACTGTGGCCTTAAAAAACATGTTTTTGGCTTAAACTTAAAAATTCATTTGCTAATTATGTCAAAATTTCACACAAATAGATAATAGAATAAAATGGTGAGGTGACATTTTATATCCACAAGGTCAAAGGTCACTTTCACCGTTACATTGTAGTGTTATGAAAAATGCATTGCTGGCCATTATGAAACTTAATAATGCAGGAACAGTAGGAGAGATATCTGGTCAGATACAGAATTGGTGACACTAATCTTGGGTGTCCATTTTGAAACTGTGCTGACCTTCTGTTCTAACACATTCTCACAACGACCTCGTCACATATTGACGTGCTTAGTCATGGACATTCCACGTCCACATACAATGTGCAAGGTACCCTGGGTGCGCTGGTTGGTGACGTTCTGGACACCATGACAAGTTCTGCCTGCTACATACATTGTCTTCTCTTAAGATACACATGCGTTTTCACAGGAAGTTTTTATCGTTTTAACGCTTTCAAAATAAACGCACTATGTCGGTACAACTCCGCGAATTGAGTGTTTTTCCTTCAACAGCAAACACACATGGTTGGGTTTAGGCAACAAAAGCACATGGTTAGGTTTAGAGAGAATCTTGAGAATCATACGGGACACAAACACCGCTCTCTTGGGTGAAAGTCAGCATTTGGTAGACCCATCCATAACCTTCCCACCTGGCCCACTCGGACATTAACTTTCGTCCTTGTCTCGCCGCGTTTCCCCCTGACGCAGTGTATCATGCTGAAGTCAGAGGACGGCTTTTTCGTTGGTGTCTGACACTGTAAGTCACTGCCCAAGCGCCGGATTTCGACGACTTCGGTGTGCTGCCGGGCGGAAGATGTGTGTGAAGCAACCATGTTTTAGAATATCTAGCTTCTTTGCAGCAACATCCGTATTTGAAGTATTGTCAACTGTCATGGCTACATATGGGTCTGGACAGGTATAGATGTAAAGTGTAACTTAAAAAAAAAATGGGGGCCTATGTTGCCTATAGAAAGTTCCACTACTGAACACTGACCTCAATTCTGCTAGGAAATGGTTGCCATACTCAAGTGAGAGCTAAGGGGCTGCTTGAGGCGTTGTTTAATGATAATCTCTTTAGTTGTGATGTTATTGATTATTCAGCTTTTCATTTTTTGATTTATGTCCGAGCCTCGGTGCAACCAGACAGACTTTAACATTGTTGTCTGACGTTCTGCTGAGTATGGGAAATGTCTGATAAATACCAAAACAGACACCACTTGACACTCACTGCCTGTGACATTGTTAGTCTAACGTGATGCGTTGCTGAATTTCACTCAGTTTGTCTTTATCTCCTCGTGCTGACAGCTACATTAGGAGAAGTCGTCCATACACAGGGAACAGGAGGACATGAGGTGGAAAATGTGTTGCACAAGCGAAATGCAAAAGACTCACACATACATGGACGCTTCTATTCTCACATACGCAGATGCACAGCATGTTAATAATTTAGAAATAATCATCTGATGCTGTATGTACACGATGTGACATTAGGCCATTTTCATTTGTGACATTCACACAGTGACAGAAGGGCAGTGTACGTGCCTCTGTGTGTGTGTGTGTGTGTGTGTGTGTGGTGTCCTCAGGAAGCAACCTTATCTTCTACTGCAAATCCAATTATTAGCGCACAGCAATTTACTGTACAGCATCTGTGCATGTGTACAGGATGTCCATTGGTGCACATGTTCAGTCATGCATATAGTATATGCCTCTCAGTCTACAACAGGCATGACAGATGACTCAACCGAGCAGTCATGTTATGTTGAAGTGATATTTGCATAATGATATAATACTATGATAAATTTCAGATGCTACAAAATGACATCTCAGTGTGGCCATTACAAGCACAAAGGATATTTGAGTACCAGACAATAGGTACTTGTCACAATAAAGGCAATTGTTAAACTTCTCTTTATTATTCCAGCAACATTTTGACTTACAGTAATATGCCCCCACTCAAGTTCTGAATAATTTACTAACATGAATCAAAGGCAGACATTTTCTAAGAATAGTTTTCTGATGCATTGCATTTTTTCCCCTCATTTGAATCACATATTGCCTTCTCTTTTCCCCATTTATATGAGGACTAATTTGTAAAATGACACACAAGCATACACTAATGCTGTATTACAGAGCAGTCTTACACTGTTATTACTATTATTATATGTATTACAACATATATTGCTACTTAACAGTTCAAGGAAGACCCAGATGCAGACTAACAGGCTGGTTGAGGTGATAAAAAGCGAGCTTTAATACAGCCAATAAAAAAACATCCAGATACAACAGGTAACAAAGTCCAAATGAAAGCAGAACAAAAAATAAATTGAAAATCACATGGGATACGGAGCATGGACAACATCAAGAACACAGCGACGAGCTCAGGAATACATAGAGATGAACATAGACGAGCTGACAAAGAATAAAGGGAAACACACAGGTATATATACACAGAAAACTAATCACAAGAGCGAGACACAGCTCAGGGAAATTGACACACAGGGAAATGGAGATTGGCTATCAACAAGGGTGTGGAGGGGAACACGAGGGTGAAGCAAACAATACTAATACACAACAGGTGTGAAGGGAAGACTCTGGGAACAGGGAAGGACTAACGTGACAGGTGTGACAGCAGAAAACACACAAAGACAGGAAGTAAAACCAGACACAACACATGAGGAAAGAATCTACAAAATAAAACAGGAAGCAGATTAAACGTGAATGAATAACATGAAACAAGGGACACAAACAGAAAACTAGAAAACAAAGTCCATAGGATGACAGACTATAAACAAACCCATGATCATGACAATATATGGCATATAAGGTATTATAATCAGTTACAATGACGCTTAAAGCAACAAAAACATAAGGATTTTTGTTGGTTGAACAAACACTTTAATTGAAACCTGAAACTTTTTTTTAAAATGAAAGTATGTGTGAAAAGTCTGACAGGCTGTCATTTACTACCAAGCAAGACCATAGCAAGACAAGCAAATGTACACAGTATGGTAACCGTCAATTTTCATATGGGTTCACAGTATACTGCTGCAACCCTGGAAAAGACAACAGAATGAGTGATGAGGCTGTAACTATGCCTTAAATAGTAATGCAAAAGGAAATGTTAGCGCCTCCATTATGCAAAAATGTTTAAATAATAAGCCCATTAATTATGTTATGCTATGATGTTAATGCTAATTATCATTAGCTCTATTATCCCAGACATAGCCTGCAATGTCTGCTCTTCAAGAATATTATTTAACCATCATTTTCTTTTCTTTTCCTCTCCTCTCCTCTGCTTTACATTACTTAGGCTACATCTTGGCTGGATTGCAACCATTTACATCTACACTTCGACAAATAGTTTTTATCAATGATCATTCTGTTTTGTGTGCTTGTGTGTATTTTTCCTTTGCTATGTTCAGGGATTATTTATTTATTGGTATTTATGTGTCATCCAAAAGAATCTATACATTACTATTACATAAATACTGTATTTCAACATACACATTTGATCTTGCTCTCCTCTTTCTGGCACTCACACTCACACACACACACACACACACACACACACACACACACACACACACACACACACACACACGTGGACACCACCACAACAGTAACATGTACAGTAAGTATCTATGGGGGAGTGACATGGTTTGGTGCACTGTTTTTAGGCGCGATGATTAGCTCCAAGCAGGTGCTAGCTTGCCTTGCGATCCCTGGAGTGTTTCACAGGAAATACCAGTAAATTGCTGCAGGTGATAATACCTCACAATGAGGTGACAAGTTTATTGCATGAGGAAGGAAAAAAATAAGGTGCTAAGTAAATCATTTGTCCCCACTTGTGCACTGGTAGAGCTGAGAAAATAAGTGAGAAAAGAATTAGGAAATTACTGTACACAAACATCAACATTATGTAATATGAACCTTTTTTTAACATATACTGCACATTTAAGATAATCTCACATTTACAGTTTAATTTACAGTTCAGTTTGTTTTCAAAAATACATATTTTTCCTCTTACCAATTGTTTTGGTGTGAGTTGCTGAGTGTTGAAGATATCGGATGTAGAGACTTTCTTCTCTTTAGTGTAATGGAATTTAGTTGCACTCAGCTTGTGGTGCTCAGAGGGCCAAAAAATTACATTACAAAAATTGAAAAACTCTACATTGATGTCTCTTTCCAGAAATCTTGACCCAGTTACTCAGGTTAATCTACAAACCTTGTTGGGAGCAGTTTCTTAAAGGAACTATTTTCTCTCCACTGAAGTACACTTGCCAACGGTGTTGCCACACAAAAGGAAGTGTGCATCTACTGTTAGCTCACGTTACAGCTCAGCTAAGAAGGGCATCATTAATTAATGTTTATTCACAACCACGAGCCTCTCATCCATGAGTAGATGCACTCTTCCTTCTGCATGGTAACGCGTTTGGCATTAGTAGTTCGGTGGAAAGAAAATAGTTCCTGGATGAAACTGCTCGCAATAATGTCTGTGGATTATCTATGTATTTCTGTTTCTGGAAAGAGACATGGCTGTTGAGTTTTACAAATGTATTTTTGGCACTTTGAGGACCACAAGCTGAGTGCCATCTAGTTCCATTATATTTGAGAGAAGGCAGACACCCGGCAACTCACACCAAAATAATCCAAATTGCTAAATAGCACTACAGATAAGAAAAAAATATGCACTTTTGATTTGGGGGTGGACTGTCCTTTTAACACACCTGTGTTTTTGCTATGAAATGTTAGTGAACTGATGATGATTCAAAAAATAAGACAATTCTCCTGCTGTGTTTACAAGCATTGCTGGTGTAAACCAACCTAACAGCATCAGCTTAGAATTTATCATATTTGATATAAAGAGATTGTATGAAAAGAGCTGTAAATGTTGTAGTGATGGATCATCCAATTTGGTGTTTTGATTTCTGAAGGAACAATTACAAGCTACTAGCTTTTACTGACTCACAGTTTACTTAGGGTGTACATAATAGAAGTGGATTCTCTGTGTATTTTGAGCATCACTGGATAATACAAATCTGAATTATGCCTCTGAAGACTGTGAAATGCAGCTGCAGCACAGCACACATTGATACAGTTGTTCTAAAGAGGAAGTTGTGTAATACTGTATATTGACCAGCTGCCCAGCAACAGCCACATTCATTAAACAGTGGCTATCAGGATCACCAGGATATCTGCTCAGTTCTTTGTGAATCAGTAGCTGTAGAGGTCATGGATGATGCACATACATGTGAGAGTGTGCATGTGTGTGACTGCGTATCATCCGAAGCAACCCTCCCTAACTCATCAATATCCTCTCTCTCTGCACCCCCTCCGCCTGTCTTTCTCTCTCCCCTGCCCTCACCTCTCTGTCTCCCACCTAGATGGTTTATAAGCCCTGGCTGTGTTCTCAGTACTTCCAGACCACCCAGATGCACTGCAGTAAGCGAATCCCCTGTGGTCAGTACTGCCTGGAGGTGCAGCAGCGGTGCCCCTTCGTCCTGCCCGACAATGATGATCTCATTCATGGAGGCAGCCCCAGTTTTATATGCACAGGTACAAAAAATATCTTACAGTGTTTGCATTCATCTGTTTGTATAAAGCTCCTGTGCGTGTTTCCTTTTAACCTTATTTTAAAGATTAGTATCACATGCAGCTGCCCAGTCTCACTTCAGTGCTCAGCAACTCAACTGAGCACTTGGAGCGAAGTGCTTTGTTGACTATGTGAGGGATAAAGGAGCATTACTTCCTTAAATCCCAGGATTCGAAGCCACAGCAACAAGCATCTCAAATCTCTACTGCTTCTGCCCACCCTATGTACTATAGATCATGCTCTTCACCTGTGAAACTTAGGCCCCATCCCATTTCTTTTTACCCCTACCCCTAGTTTTGAGTGCCCCTTTGAACAGTTTCAAGGGGTGGAAATCTTCAACTATAAAATGGGATAACACTTTAAGACCCTGAAACATCATCAGCATCGTCATGAATGGTATTTACATAAATAGACGTGATGATTGCAATAATGGTATTATCACAGTGACATTTGCCTGTAATTTATCTGATAGATATCGGAAAGCATGGATGCTAGTCCATTGCTCATAACTTAAAGAGCATAGACATCAGCAGTGAGCTAAGCATGTTTCTGACAATATTTAAAGTGAGAAATAGGCAACTCACTTTGGTCATACAGGGACAGGATGGCTTATATCAATGATCCAGGTACCCCATAATCCTGCAGCTTCTGTCTCCAAGTCCACGAAGCACGTGTAGACTGGATGAGCAAACTCCCACAACCCCTCCAGCAACCCTGCAAGAGTAAAGAGCTGGTCCACTGGTTCATGGTCAGGGCAGAATTGGCATTGCTCCTCTTGAATCCAAGGTCAGAGCCTCCTTTCCAGCACCCTGGAGTAAACTTTCCCCAGGACCCTGAGCAGTGTGACACCCCGATAATTGGAGCTCACCTTCTGGTCCCCTATTTTTTAAAGTGGGAACCACCATCCTGATCTGCCACTCTACAGGCACTGTACCTGACCTCTACGCGACTCTAAAGAGGCGTGTCAGCAAAGACAGCCCAACAATGTCAAGAGCCTTCAGCATCTCAGGGCAAATCTCATCCACACCCGGCGCCTTGGCACTGGGAAGCTTTTTGACTACCTCAGTGACCTCTGCCAGGGATGTGGACGAGAGTTTTCTCAAGTCTTTAGACTCAACAATATCCCCAGTCCAGGCAGGCAGTTTTCCTCCCCTGCTGAGCACAGCCTGAGATGAGCCCTGCTTTCGCTTCCTGAGGTGTCTAATGGTTTGCAAGAACTTGCTTCATGCCAACCAAAAGTCCTTCTCCACAGTTCACCCTCAATACACACTTGGGTTTGCCAGCCTCCCTAGCATCTGATCCAACTCACCACCAAGTGGGGATCAGTTGACAGCTCTGCTCCGCTCTTCACCCAAGTGTCCAAGACATACAGCCACAGATCTGATGATACAACCACAAAGTCAATCATCAATCTTTGGAGTGTTCTGGTACCAGGTACACTTATGAATCTCCCTGTACTTGAATATGGTATTTGTTATGGCCAAGCCATGACTCGCACAGAAGTCCTGCTGTTCCTCCACTCCCTGCCAGGTTTCTCCATGGTTGCCCACGTGAATGTTGAAGTCCCCCCAGAAGAACACACCTAGTGCACTGCCCCTACCGCTCTGCACACAAAGCACCTGACCCCGATACCCGTTCCTGCAGGTGGTGGGCCCAAAGGGCAGTGGCTCCATGTCATTTATTTGGGCTGAGTGTGACAGGGTCTGATGGCTTAGGCCCAGCCATCAGATGCTCACTGGCGAGTCCCCTGCCTACTGGGGCTGGTGTCCCCATACTGGGCGAGGTACTCGCAGTCCCAATATGCCAAATAATCTAGGTCTTCCTGAGTCACTCTTAGTCTGGCGCCTCCCCTGACACCACTTTGCCTTGGGAGACCCTACCAGGGGCTATTAGCCCCAGACAACACAGCTCCCACGATCACAGGGACATGTAAACCTTTCTGCCATGTTAATATGGCGATTCTCGGAGGAGTATCGTAATTTTAAATGTTTTTTAACATAGAAAATACAATTAGGAGTTTCTTTTGTTCTTTGTACAGCCATCTTTCTGATGATTTCTCATAACACTCGGTTTGAAATGTGCCTCTGAAAAACCTTAGTATTGAGGGCCATGTAGCCCTAACACTTTGCCCTACACCTCTATCCCAACAAGAATCAGGACACTCCTCCCTTAGACTTGAAAGGGCCAAACAGTGTACTGGGATTGTACAATGAGCAAACACATTGTTAACACATTTGAACGTAGGGTCCTGCTCAATGATACTTCAGTAGAACACAACCCTTTGATGGTCTCACAGTGAACACTTGTGACTTTACAGTTACAGGATGTTCTGTTTAATCACCTGACTAACAAGGTGATACACCATTACAACAAATTTTTAGCAATTCATTCACAGCACCAGGAGACAGCTGTACAGTGGAGCACTACCTGTATGTTCTGCCTGTACTGCACTCTGTTGGTCAGTGTTAGTGAATGTGGTGCTTATTCACACATGATGACCTTTTTTTTGTCAATGTACATGGAAGGTAAATAAGCAGGAGCACAGTTTTACTGTGTGACCAGACTTTTGTCCCCAGAACTTGATTAATACAAAGACACACACTCACATCATGTGTTGATGCCGCCCTCTAGTGGTCATATTGAGCATCAGGTTACATTCATGTACAGTATAAAAGAAGAAATTCAAAGTGTTTGTCATAACTAGTTAAGTTTTTCTATTAATCAACAAATGTATGTATTCATTAAGAATACAAAACAAGGCTGCTTTTCTCACTCTTTGAAACTGAAGGATAAGGCTGGCAATATTCTGTCACATTTTTACAATCATCAACAAAAGACCAACTATGTTAGTCTGTTTTTAATAGTAGCTGATGCCTCCAGCCTGTCTGTAGCTCTCAACTCCAAGCCCCTTCATCTCATTGGAAGAAATATTTAAAAATGGGTCACACACACATATATATTTGCTTACAGTCATTATCATATTGTCTATGTGTGTATGTATATGGGACCCTATGATGATAATTACCATGAAAGCTTCAAGCAAATCACCTCTCAGTTCCTGCAATAAAAATGACATGACTTCCATTTTCCTCCATGCTAGGCTGAAATGTGAGCATGTTTGTTTGACATGGCCAGAATAAATGGAACTGAGATAGATCAAATTTGTCTTGAAGATCTAAAACAGCTGAGCACTGTAGGTTTCGTCAAATCTTCCTCAGACAGGAGAAAAAGGTACAATGGTCTGGTAATTTTAAGATTAATACAGATCCACTGCACTAGTGAGTATTTAGGGTGATGTATATGGGGTTGAGTCAAAATAGGCTACAGCCTGTCATGTTCATTGTAATGAAGAAACTTACCTGCCAGTGTAAAAGTGCAGCTCATTGGTGTGTTTTTAATATTTTTGGGACAGTTATGGGGCTCTGCGTCTCATTAGAATAAACTACACTGACAGTACTTGTTATCTGGATCATTTAATTGGATTTGGTCGTTCCACAGGCTTTTCTGACAATATAGAAAATGTAGAATAACACCCTCCACCCTCTTCTGGACTCTATGGGTTTTACTCTTCCAATTACAATCACCACTGAAATTTGAATAAAGGTAGCTGGCAAATCAGCACGTGCCTACCTGAATATGTGCAGAGCCCACAGAATGTAGAGGAGCCTGACAGTCTTAGCATCCTACTCTGTCTGTAGCTAGCAGAGTAGGAGCAACAGAGTGCTTAGGTAAAGAGCTCTGCTTGTGCTAATAGAACTAAGGTTACAATATCATAACCTTCATTTCAACTCCAGTTGCAAATAAATATGTTTTTTGGGGGACACTAAAAACTGATAAGCATGTAAAAGACTTTTTCCTTGGTAAATTGGGTAACAGTATTTACTTGTGAGTTTTCTTTTCATTTGCTTGCATTTTCTTACATTGCAGATCACTGAGCTCTCTTGGCCACAGTGCTTTCAAACCATAATTTCATGATCAAAGTCATAGGAATGTATTAATGTTATTTTGTCTTTTATCTTTTTTTTTTTAGTGGGCGAAGCTGGATTAGCTGCAATATTCTTTTTGTAACAGGAGGCAAGGACAGGATTTATAAAGTAAATGTTAAGACAACATGTGTGCTAACATTTTAAATCTCCACTCCCACCACCACCCCCTTCCCCCAAAAACAAACCCCAGGGCTGCTGGAGGACCATCCATCAGGTGTTGACCCGAAAGCAGAGTGCTGCGACGTGCGGTGGGACTTGAAAGTGGACAACCGTTCCCGGGGGACCCTGAAAAGAACTCACCCGCCATGCCAGCACCGTACCTCCCTCAGCTCCTCGGCAGCCTGCAGACTGTGTAACAGCCGGCTCAAACTCTGCCTGCTGGTCCTCGTCCTCCTACACACTGTTGCCAGCCTCACTGCATCCCACAATGCAACAGGACTGGGCCTCCCCGCCATCACGCCTCTGGAGGAGAGCCCCGCCAACGAGGAGTGATAGAGCTGCCAGGAGGAGGTGAGGTTGTTGGGGTGGGGGATTCCCTCACCATGGCAACCGGTGTGGAAAAATACAGCCACAGTTGTGCGAACGGCTGGAGCTGTGTGCCTGTGGACATTCTGCAACGCTTTCTGGCAAATGGAAAATGTGGGACGCTTTGAGACGAAAGACACACAAATCAATCAAAACAAATAAATAAGTAAACAAACAGACACACTGAGGGACTCAACCAGTCCCTTAGATAGAAAGGGGACAATGCCACAGCCTTTGTTGAGTGGGAAGGTCGGCTTCCCCATGGCTGAGTTTCTCTCACTACGCTTTTTTACACTGTGTTCCAATTATTGGTTTCTGTTGCACTGGCTGACTATGGAATAACACAATCATATTCTCTTTCTAATGTTCATCCTTTGTGTTTGTTTCTGGGTCTCTCATACAGGAAGAAAATGTGTTCTCTAACTAAGACAGATAATGTGTAAAAAAAAAAATTAATTAGCTGCAAGTTTGTGTGAGATGGTTTGTGTTTCTAGATTTACCGTGTGCGTGAGTATGTGTGGGCGTGTGTGTGCTTGTATGCATGTCTTTAAATGTGTGTGTGTGTGTGTGTGAGAGAGGAGGAGTGTGTGTTGCTGACACGTACCCTAAAAGTCTAGCTAACAGGCTGGTGCAGCGATGATGTTTTTATGGAGTCGTCCCCCCCCCCAACACACACACACACACACACCCAGATGTCACTTAGCTCTGCCATGCTGGTTTGTTGGCCACTATCCCATTTTAACTTCACTGGGTTTTGGATGTGGTTCTGATGTCCATAATAAGCACTGTGTTTAACACAGGTTTATGGTCCTACACTTTGCTTTATGAGATAATATTCGCCTGGTAACACTGTTTTAAAGGATCAAAACATTTTAGTAATTAGCATCAGTGAAAAGCTAACACCTGGCTAAACTGTGAAACACATCAGGATCTATCCAAATTTTATTACAACTAGGGAACTATTTTCTTGGTTTTGACTGTGATTCCTTTTACGGCGCTGTACTCACCATGTTTATGCTTTCTGGGACGACTGATAAAATGAAGTCTGACAGGGGAAGAGACATAAGCAATCAGTTTAGACAAACCTAAAACCAACCAAACTTATGTGGCAGATAAAATGAAGACAGTTTTCCTTTGCAATGACAGATTTTTACAAACATTTCAACATCACTCACTTTAAATTTGTATACCAAATACAATATATTATAAACATGCATTTGAATATATATCAAATATTTCATCTGACCACTTTTCTTGCTCCATTAGACTTCGTTGTAACAATGCTGACGTGTTGCCAGATCTCAGCAGTTAGTTTGTTGGGTAAAACCTTGTCATTATCAATAAAAGTGACTGCCAAAACTATAAAAGTGAGGCCCAAGCTGTATTAAACCTGAGTGAATATTTAAGCTTCAGGCTTAACACTACAGTGGGGCTGAGCCAAATGAATGGAAACTGAATCAGAATGATCGTACAAAATAACTTGACTGTTAATTTTAGTTATGTGTTGAATGATCATGCTTTAAAGATGCTAAACTAAAGCATTAGGATCAGCACTCATCAGGTTGCACTCTCCTGTGCTTTGAATGAAGATGAACAAAAGTGGCCGAGTCGCCAAAGGAAAATTTTTGGCATTGTACATTTATGCAAACCATGGTGATAGTGACTCGCTCTATACTTAGCAGTTGCTAATTGGCTGAATTGATTGGACTTGTTCTCAGAAAACTACTCCCAATCTTTTTGAATGCTGTATATCATTATTGGTTTATTTCCTCACCTCTGAACATAACTTCCAACAACTTTCAACGCAAACTTCCAATAAATACATACTGTTTGCGCCCTAACATCAGCAACACCTGTGCTTACTGGGATGAACTTTAATACCATGGCCTGCCTCAGCCAGCGACATAAGCCACCTAGTGGCGTGGTGGGATATTACATTTCACACAATTCAAAACAATGTCTCCAACAAAGGTTATGTTACATGTGGATGTTAGTTAGTTATGATCACATGCATATGAGCTGATTTGGTCATCAGGAGGAGGAGGGGATGGTGGATGTGACATTCAGGCAAGACAGCAGCCAAGCAGCGGCCCACTGCAGCCCACTGCCCAACCATAACTAGTTGTTTTTGTGCCTATACTTAACCACATGTTAATCACAGCATTGTTGAAATGTAAAGTTTCAACATATCAACTACACACTGTATGAAATGTGCAAATGTCTGTTGTTTGCATAAATACACAATGCCAATATTTATTCTGGTGATTAGGCTGCCAAAAGACAAGGCAGGACCACCTGGTTAGATGCCAAAGAATGTGTAGAAAGCTTTTATTAGACACTCTATTAAAATTAAAGGAGGGGATCTTTATGTTGCTGCTGTTATTTTTTTAACTACTCCCTTTAAATCATACTAGTTAATAAAATATTATACCTGGGTTAACTGTTAGCCATTAAAGCCTGAATAATACCATGAACATGTAGCCAGTTGTTAGCAACTACTGCACTGGAAGCTTTAAAAAAGCACAGGTAGGACAATTTTATCTCATATAAAAAAACATGAAGCTGTGTTAAGCTTGTCTTAACCAAAGATGTTATTTCAGGCGTTTTAACAAAACCCAGTCAGATTGTGGTCACTTCTCAGCAACGTTGCTCTGCAGAGTTAAGTGACATCAGGGTTATAGCACTGGATCAATGTTATTCACTGTTGTTCCAGATGAAGAAGCTTTGTTATTTTTGATTTTAAAGGTACTATCCAGTCAAAAATTAATGTCCGCAATATAAGAATGATGGTTACTGAAAGTTCCTATGTCTCCTCTGCCTCAAAAGCCTTTTCCTATTCCCTGCAGCTCACCTATAAAGATTTTTTTTCTATCACCACTACTTGAAAACACAAACTAAATTTAACCTTTGCCCCGGAACCATTACTGATGCCTATATCAGTGGTGTCATTTTAACCTCAGGCCTTTTTATTCACACGAAAAATGATGACTGGATGTTACCTTTAAGGACTTTTTATAATTGGTAAACTGTAATTCCCGTGCAGTTATGATGAAGATAAAATGTCAACGTCTCACTAGGAAAGGTAGCATGCTACCTCAGGTAGTGTGAGGGAAAATCCCCTGTCCACTGATAGGTATATTACACTATAACCCTGCTCCCTGGCCATACAGTAGGTACAGAAAGACACTCAACATATCACCAACACTGAGACGATTTGTTTAGATTGGTCACTTTGTTTCTGTTAAATCGAAATGTGTAATCGACTCTCATGAACTGCATGTGGAGGCTCTGTGCAAGGTTATGATGGCCTCTTTTGTTGATTGTCCTCAGCCCCACTTCGCACCACATCCAATCCCAAATCAGCTCCTGTAGCATGCCCACTGTCTCGTACTTTTCTCCTCCAAACATCAAACTAGCGTCTCATTAAGTAAAGGGCTTATTAAGATACACAGTACAAACATGATCATCACACACAGTCAGACACACTTAACAACATGCACATCCAAATTGTTAGCAGACAAAGGGTAAAAACATGGCTCACTTCCTGTTTCTTTTTTAACTGGTATAATACCTGCAGTGCAGAGGCATTCCACTGGCTGCTGCTGGAGAGCAGGAGCAGAAATCTAGAGAGAGAGAGGAGCGTGTCATTGTTTGTGTAAGCACTAATGGTATAACCTGGTAATCGTCTAAGTCAGCTGACACTTATGTTTCTTTTCTAAATGTTGACCAGCATGTGAACAGAAAGGAATGGCGTGACCTTAAGGGCTGACTTCTTCTTTAGTTTCTAGATTTTATTTTGTCTCTTCGATGAACAAGGCTGTGAGATCAGGTATTTGAAGACAAACAGATGTTATTGAATGCATTTTTTCCACTCTCGAGTATGTTGATTACATAAATGAGATGTCCAATCTGATATCTGATGTCAAGAATTTTATTATACAGCTTATATGAGGATTTAAAATTCATCATTATTCACATTTTACGTCTATATAACCAATATATTGGCTTATTTTTGACACTTACTCTGTTTAGACCCTGCCCCACTCTAGACATCACCATTCCTGCTTGCATAACTACTCATTGTCATTCAGCACAGCACACCCATGCCCATCTCGGATGACCGCAGTCAGTGATAGAAAAATGCTGCTATTCTATTGGTCACCAGTAGATGGAGATATTTTTATTCTTTTATATTGCTACCGCTGCTGAAGACCTATCACACAAGGACTGTCATATACACAGAGTCAGGAAGGCTGAGCTCAGAGGATAAAATGATGGGCCTGTGGGTAAAAGTGCGCTGTTGTGTGTGTGTGTGTGTGTGTGTGTGTGTGTGTGCATATGCAGAAATGTGTGTTTGTGTCTGTGGCTAATTGCCGTGTGTTCTCTGGAGAGCTCATTAGCGTTGCTACGACCTTGGGGCCTGCAGGACAGGTGTGGCAAACCACCACTGTCTTTAGACCCACGGGGACCTGCTACATTAATCGTCTCATTATTCACTGCAGCCCTAAAGCTGCATGGACTGTAGTATGAAACCACTGTACTGTACAATGTGTAATAAGTGTGTCAGTGCCCAGAGACCCCCACACAGACTAGGGTAGGGGTAGATCTATTTTTTCCACAGCACTTGCCTGTTAGAATAATCCCCGAGCCCTTGTCTGAAATGAGATGATGCACAGAAGGTCAGGGAGAATGAAGTGGACAATGACCCGAAACTGGTGCCAAAGCATACCTTGTTCCTGAGTAAAACAAACCCAATTCAAATCTAATACGACACGCAACAGGAGGAAAACGGGGTCTGTCAGTGTCGGAGAAATGTGCCATGTTAGCAATATATGGATTGCATCTCATAAGCCTCACACAACCCTCGCCATGAACACATGTAAGGGATCTCCTCAAGACGTACATGTGATTCCATTCTGCCTATCATGTCAGCAGTTGACGCTGTGATGTCATCACAAACCAACTGTCAGACATGTGTTCATACAATAAAGTCATGCAGAGGCTGCTTTACATGCAGGAATGCATCCTCACCGCGGTTGCATGGGTGCGAATGCTGTGCATATACGTTGTCCTTCATGCTGCTTCAGACATGTCAGCACCAAGGACGGACCTTGTGTGCAAGGTTTCTTCCACAGACAATAATAGAATTAGATTTGACTGATGTAAATCTCTGATTTGACTTTTGTTGGTAATGCAGGCATGCACGCAACAGTTACTCTGCTGTGATAACTTTTTATTTTCCTGTGTGTTTTGGTTTGTCACTTTTTACTGCATTATACTGAGAAGAAATTGTGTAGGGTCCTATAGATTCAGTCTAGATCCCCGACAATGGTCTGTAGCAGTCGTAGGGTATGGTCTGTCACATTCCATAATACACCAACCTACAAAAACTAATTTTGTGTTCCCCCCCCCTGCACATATAGACTATGTATGCCTCTTGCCCCCAACCCCCCCTCCCGTGCACCCACCGCCAAATGGTATGTACACAAATATTGCCCTCTTTCACTCCCTCTCAGCCTCTCTCTGTTTTCACAATAGTTCCGTTCTCTATCCTGTGGATCTATGCAGAAGCCCATTCCTTTTTTGGTTGTAAATACGTTCCTTAGTATGCTGAACAATGTATGTCTTTGCGTCCAGGTTTCCTTGTGTACTTTAAGTTGATGTCATGCTGTTACTTTCTTCTTCTTCTTCTAATTCTTTTTTTTTTTTTTAATTTTATTTCGAGCGTCTGAAATCATTGATGTTAAAAGAGAATGTGGGGAGGTTTAACCAATAGACTCGCCCTCAGCTTCGCAACCTTATTGTGAGAGGTTGTGGTTCTGTGTGTGTGGAAGCGAAAGATTTATGATTATAGAAATGAAAAAGGTTCAAAGTCATATAGAAGTATCATTGCGATTATGATTATTATGATTACTATTATACTACCAGTATATTGTAATATTATAGATGCTTTAGTTCAAGTAACTTCTTTAATTTTTTTACAAACAACTTTGATGAAATGATTTATAAAACAGTCTCACAAGTCATGATCTTTTCGAAAAGTATGAAAACTACTGCTACAATGATTAAAATTGTGTTCTGATGAAAATAAATACAGACATATAATCTGTTCCTCTGTTGTGTTTTGTATGATGTCACATTGTTCCAAGTAAGATGCGAAGATAGCAGTGAAAGTTCGACTTTTTTTGTATTTTTACGTAACAGGTTTTCATAAACTCCTGTAATAATGTACCTCAAAGAAGTGGTGAAACTAGTGTGCAAAACACAAGCCTCAAAAGATTGGTTAATATCACAGAAAAGTGTCTGAATCTGCAGTTTTCACAGCCTCTCAACAACCCACGATGATGACACAAGGTGCAATCACATGACATATTTTCTACAGAGGTGCTGGTGCTGACGAGAACTAAAATGATCCCTAACGACTCGGTGGGCAACACTGATGTGATGTTCAGCAAAGGTAATGAATGTTGTCAGCTGCCTGAGGACAAGAGGAAAGGTAAAAAAAAAAAAAGAACTGTTATAGAAATCAAACACCTGTCAGTATTTCACAATGACATAAAGACACAGTTCACGTTTTACTGTTGAATCATTACATAATTTAAACTGCCGTTAACTTAAAATAAAAGTTCAGAATCAGCATTATTGGTCAAGTATGTGCAAACATTCAAGTAAACTGACTCTGCTTTATTGCTTTTAATGTTCATCCAGAGATTATAGATACAAAGAGGTGGGTATTTATCAAGCTTGGGTTCTCTACCAGAGGCCTGGAAGTTTGAGGTACAGTATCTGCACATCATTTTAGCTGTTCCAAGCACTCCTCCAGACGGAGACCTCAGATGTTGTACCTGGAATCTGCTAGAGCCACTCTCCCAGTTTGGGGGTCACAGCCCCAAGTGCTCCGATTACAACTGGCACCACTGTTGCCTTTAATCCCCATTTCTTCTGTTGTTTGTTAATCAACATGATGTGTGGTTGGTTAGCCATAACCAGTTTGTCACTCTGGATCTGGAAGTCCCACAGGATCTTGGCTTGGTCATTCTCAACCACCTCAGGATGTATCTTCCATTCTGACTTAGACTTCCAGCCTATACTTAGTGCAGATGTTCCCGTACACTACGCCAGCCACCATGTATGCTGTTCTTGCCTGCGTCTTACATCCTGCTATCACTGTATGTGCTGAACCGTCTCAGGAGCATCTTTGCACAGCCTGCACCTGGGATCCTGTCTGGTGTGGTAGACCCCCTGCTCTTGTGCTGCCAGGATTAGTGCTTCTCTTTCAGTCCAGCCATTCCAGCTACTGGTAGGATGTCTTGATGTCTGCCACTTCTTCAATGTGTTGGTGGTACATGAGGTGCAGGGGCTTGTCCTTCCATGATGGTTCATTCGAAGCATCCATATGTTCCACATCCTCTGCATGTAGCCCCTTTCACTGGGGTTACTTGTGTAGTAGCATTCCAACATATATTCTCTGCTCTTGTCCATCTATGTTTTGTTCAATTTCTCATCAATGTTTGCCTGTTTTTTAGGGGCACTTTATAAAATAAAATACTTACGCACCTTCTTACCTTTATAGCACCTCTTCAGTATCTGGTAAATGCCCATGTCAGTGCTGCTAACAATCCATGAACCCCATTTCTAATGCAGGTTTTCTGTTAGAAATGCGTAGACCTGCAGCACAAGACGAGGTAACACTGGTGACATTACTGAGGTTATTTTTGACTTCCACAGATATTGAATGAAATCCAATAAAACTCCAATGCTGGTCATTAGTATGCAGTAAGCACTAATATTTAAGCTTCTGTTTATGCCATTAGATCCATAATAAATTCCTCACAGTCTACATTCGTTGTGTCCATCCATGTCCAAGTTGGAGCACAAATACAACATGCAGTTCCACTTAACACCATGAGATGGCAGTATCAGCATATTAGTAGGAGTGTGTGCTGGCATAAATCCAAGAGTACAAAAATAGATCACTAAAAATGTTGACATCACAACCACAGGGATCATGAATGAATGCTACATGGGCATTTATTGACTGAATTTTGTGCTTAACTCTGTGCATCTTCACACCAGGAGAGGGATTAGCTCATACAATATCCACTGGGTGCTCTATTAAGTATTTACCATTAAATATATACCACATAGTTTAAGTATATACCTTCACTCTGAGCTGAGTTAAGCCAAGAGACTGGATATATATTTCACTCATACATTATAAAACTGCTGACCAAGACCTGCCGTGGCCAGCTGGGTCAATTGCATACACACTCACCTTTTAAAATTTAATGTCACTGCACATGCATTTATTCAGCTGTTTATCAAGCACCGCTGACATTACGGAGTGAGTGACTCTCCTCACTGTGCATAATAATGTTTGAAGCCATGACTGTGTCCATTCATACTTTTTGTAGCCCATTAACTGTGTCACCCTGCGAGGATTAAATTACTGTGGGTCAGTGAGATGGACCGCCTGAGCTTTATTTGTCACTGGTAGGCTATATTGCATACACACAGACAGGCTCAAAACTCAGTGCCATTGTAACTGTGGATTATAAATGTGGGAAACAATACCAAATCACATATATTCCCCTCTGTGCCAGTGGCCCTTCCACTTCGGATTAAAGCCCTCATTTCTATTTCGGCTTGTTGGGGGAGATGAGCTCATCTGACTAATCCTCAACTAGCCCGCCAATAGTCAGCATCCAATATTCCACCTGCCATTCAGACCACAGGCTGTGTGTGTGTGTGTGTGTGTGTGTGTGTGTGTGTGTGTGTGCTGTTGAAAGAAAATTGCTGTATTGGCATGTAGCACTACTGACATAACGTAGGGAGTCACTGATGCTGATTTTGGAATCAACAACAGTCCTGCAGAGGACTTCTAGTAGCCTATCTTTGTATTTAAAATTTGGTTTATCAGTATTTCATGCAGAGCTTGAATGTCAGCTCAATGGTGTTGCCATACACCTGCCAAGAGAGGTCAGTGCTATGCAGGCATTAAAGGAAATATAGCATCACTTTATGATTTAAATCAGTTATTAACGGGGGACTTTATTTTATGGACAACATAGCCCTTGCAACAACACATGTTATACACTGCATCTAATAACTAATGGAAAGACTATACATATTTTTGCTCTAAATCCCAAACAATTGTTAAATCAAAAGGCAGACGCCGAGCAGCGGGGGCGAATCACCGAACCAAGCTGAGCTGAGCTTGGCTGAACTGAGACATGTTTTCTCCCCCCTCTTTCCACCAGGCTGCATGCTGCTGATTGGATGTTAGCTAATCCTACAGAACAGTCATTTGTCAGTTCTGCTGGGAGCTTTGCATGTGTGAGGCATAACAGGAATTAATAAACATTTTCCCACAACCTCCCAATCGCCCTTTCACTTCGGCATAAATGACCTAACTTAGTCGCTCATGGAGGTGTTGCTACTTACATGTTTCTTGTGTAGGCTTGTGAGAAGAGTTGAGAAAAGCCTGGTTTAATATTTCACAAAGTTAAAGCCTCTGAAGTCCTTATGTAACAGTCCCTCGTAACAGTTTTTAAGCCAAGTCTCTGGCGCATCCTCCTGATTTTTTTTTTTTCTCCCACTTGTTTTTTGCAGCAGAGTGTGTATACTGTGTGTGTTCATGTTTTATAACAAGAGGGAGGGGAGGAAAGCAACATTAGGACCACAGGGATTTAAGAAGATGATCTGCCTTGGCTGAAATTCAAACACATCAGACGCAGCAGTGTCAGTCACATCATTGCAGACATGGGGGGGCGGAAGTGAAGCTATTGATTGTGCTGCACTGATTCTGATCCACCAGCATCAGCTGTGGTCACTGTTAAGGGCTTAATGGACAAGGCATAATTAAGCAGATGCTTAGCTGATTAGACGAGCTAGACAAGTTAGGCACTGGGTTGTAAATGTTGCTTACGACAGTGTTTGAGTGGCATTGTGGCAAGTGTCACTCACAGCCAGAGAGGCCTAATTATGCGCTAATTGTTTCTCATTGTCCCTTGGTTTCTGAAGAGGTGCGTCCAATCTGTGGGTCTCCATGGGTTTAACGAAGGCAGGAGAGGGAAGCAACCACTGGCAGCTAAATGTAATGACCTTAATTAAAAAACGTAACAGGTTAGTCTAAGGAGCTACCATGAGAATCCTTGCAGTTAAAGGAGCAGTGTGTGGGATTCACTTCTCCCATGTGCCAAGCATGACGTCCCAGTTGGGATTTCTCAAGTGTTCATTGTTCAGGGGTTTTTTGGTGGGAGCTGGATTATCCACAGAGGTCTCTTTCTCTCCAAAACAAATGGTCGCATTTATAAACATTGCATGGGCCACTTTCTACGGAAAAGTTGTGGTCTATAAAAACAGATTTGATGAGAGAAACTTTAACCCATACTAATGAACAGTGTGGAGACAGGAAATCGACGATGCAGATGATGAGGTGGAAGCCTGATGGTTGAAATTGTTAAAAAAAAATTTGGTGCACATCATTTCTGACTTTTGTCCATATGTACAAGTTAAGTATGGATCCTACGCATTGTTTTGTGAATGAGAACCCAGTTTATTTCCTTTAACTCCCAGCTGGGATTTCTCTACTGTTCATTGTTAAGGGGGTTTTAGCAGGAGCCGAATTATCCACAGAGGTCTCTCTAAAACATACGGACCAGGGGTCTTATTTCTAAACATTGCATATGCACAAAACAGGGCTTGAAAGAGGCGTACGCTACTTTCCACGCAAAAGTTGTGATCTATAAAAACAGACTTGATAGAAGAAACTTTGACCCATGCTTACGAAGATTTAGGAGATGGAGAAGATTTTGCAGATAGTAGTTGGAAACAGCATCATGTCTGTTGTCATGTAAACTTGCGATTTGCAGTTCAGCACATGCACATAACGGGTTCCAGTCACTAGGCATGCGCAAGAAAGTCAACCATCACAACAACATTGGCGGACTCCTGAGCTCTGTTTGTGCTGCTCAGCCTGTTGAAATTATTGACGCTTCTCCAGCAAAGTATAGATTTACTGTAGCAACTCCACCTCGTCGTCCGTCCAGACAAACATTTGTGCGGTTTTGTTTATTTATACATCACCGCTCTGTCGAAGGAAGTGCATGTGTGCAGGCGTGTGTTGTTTCATCACAAAATCATACCGCCAACTACTGGCTTGGCATGTACAGACCTACTACAGCGTTTTTGGTCATTTTTGCAGATCCGTGTGCAGGGTGATTGTTATCAATACATTGTCGTCTGAACACGGAACTTCTTTCAAAACGAAAATGAGAAACTATTCCGTTTTCAGCGGATCGTTTTCGTGTAAACATGGCCTGAATAAAGCAGTGTCACGTTAAAAAAATCAGTGTTTTCCCGACAGCTCGTTGCAGAGGAGCTGCTAACTGTTGTGGCCACTGAGAAAATGTATATCGCCCTTTCTAAAGCCAGTGTTTGTTATTTCCGTTCTATTCTACTGTAGAAACATGGCCGTGCAACTGACCCTGTAAGTTCACAAGTCCTTTCTTTCTGTGGTTGGAATGTGAAATACAGATCAATGTGAAATGACAGGTATGCATTTTGATTCATAGGCACTGGAGAATGCAGAATTTTCTATGGTTCTAGACTGTCAAGAGTTAATGCAATGCAGGAGACATTTACATACCTTGTATTTCTCTTGCATAATGCAACAGCAATGGCAGTTGATATGTGCAATGCAACACTGACACCTTTAATCTTTTGTAAGCCCTTTAACTGTAGAAAAAATTTCAAGCAGCCTTGCGGTTAGGTCTTGGGGCAGAGATTGAGAGAAAAGGGTGCATTTTAATGCTGTTGGGATAGAAATACTGCAAACATACAGTTCAAAGCATTCAAGAGTGCATCGTATGTGGTTGCCAGGCAGAGGCGTTCTCTCTGGCATGCATCTCTCTCTTTCAGTTGGACATACTTTGCGTAGACACCTGACATGCGCCTGCACCCCCACGCAACTTACATTGTTTGGCGTATGAGAAGAAATAATGAGGAGAACCCATTTAAAGCTTTTAACACTGCCTCACTTTGGTTTCTGTCTTTCTCTGTCTGCCTCTCATCCCCTCTTTCTGTTTTGTTTTAATAATCTGTGTCCATCTGGACTTGTGCTTGTATACGTAGGATCAGTGCCAAAAGAGCCGGTCAATCATGTCCGAACAGAGTGCCTTTATACTGGTGGCAAAATCTGGACACACATCTGTGTAGTTTGACTTCATGGTGCAGATAAAGGCAATACTAATGACAAAGTAATATGGACAGACAATGGAGTATTGTATCTGCATCCTAAGAATGAAGTTTACAGTGTAATTATGAATTACATACAGTAATGTTATCTGCTTGGTTGGTGGAACAGACAGTATCCCAAAGCATCAGTGTCATGAATGTACACTTCACTGCTCAATGGAACCATCTACCTCGATGGAGCAGGCATCCTTTTTAGCCAGGTCCCTGGTGCCACATAATGCTGTTTTCAACAACACTGTATTCATCACAAGCTTACATGAAAGAGGATGCTTGCATGGATGGTGCTGATGCGTGATTTGTATATCTGTGTGTGTGTGTGTGTGTGTGTGTGTGTGTATGTGTGTGTGCCTGCATGTGTGGTGCTTTCTACTCACTGGATTGATGACAGAGAATGTACCCACCCGAGGACCAGCCTGAGGCCTTTTGAGCCTCTGCTACTGCCATTTAGAGTTTGCTTGGACTGAAACCTTTCCTCTTCAGGCTTCTGCTCAGAGCAGTTGTTTGGACCAGAATTCAGCAGCACTGAAACCAGCCTAGACTAAATGAATCAAACAAATGTTTCATTCAAAGTGTACCACACAGTATGCTACTACTATACTTCTACTGCACTACATTTTGAAAGTCAATTATTGTACTTTTTACTACACTACTACTGTTATTATTATTATCTAATTTAGTTTAATTTAATTTAATTCTAATTTGAATTATATAATTTCAAATTAATTTATTTTATCTATCTATTTATTTAGCAGTATATAAAATAATTAAAATCATCCGTTTGAGCTGCAACAGTATAGTGATGTACACAGTGATGCATCCCTAATTATGATCAACATACATGAATCTGAAACAGGCCACACAGCATAATGAGTACTTCTTTTAATGCTAATACTAATGTATGTGTGAGTATTTTTACACTGTTATATTTACTTAAATACACTAAAAGATAAGAATACTTCCACCACTGTGCGTGTGGAAGAGTGGAACTTTATTTGACATGTGTTTGACAAACCTGTGAGCAATTTTCACTGGATTAAATGGAATTTACTCTTCCAATAAACCATGCAACGCAAAAGCCTCAACCCCATTCATTTAATGAGGCACAGTGTTGACACGATAGAGATGCTAAGGCAGTGGCAGAGGCCGCAGGTAAAAAAAATGCAAGGATGTCAGCTAAACAGTGTGATCTCATCTGGCATTACACCGTTTTGGCCGATCACTGCTTACATTGCTGGATTCCAAAGCAAAGGTAAAAGACTGTCACTATGAAAAGTTTTCACAGTTGTAAAATCCAGTCGCACACTACTATAAATAGTTGGCATTGTTCAGTCTTCAGGTTGGCCTTCACATTTCTGGAAGCTGCATCTTCACTTCCTGGATTGAATTTCTACATCTACATCTACAAATCAATGCGTATACTAAAAATGTACATATGGACAAAAGCAGGGGTGAAAATCCCATGTCATAGTTGGGGGGGACAATAAACAGTAAAATTTTACAGAATAATTCCAGGGGGGGGACAAGGAAAAAAAGTTGTAGCCTGTCTTTTATACAGCATCTTTTACCGCAATTTGACGCTTTAATCTTCTCTCTATCTCTCCAACAGGCAAAGTGAATGTCTATACTAACTAAACTAAAACTAAAACTAAACATTTCCTGCAATTAAACTGGTAAACTGGTTTATAAACAGTGTGCTGTGAGATCTGCCGCTGCGCACCTCACAACCGTACGTAATAGTCACGCGTAATGACCGCTCCTCGTCTGCACGTCTTTGATGTTTGTCTCACTGACAGGTGGAGAGCCTACAGACAGGTACCCATTAGCTACGCTCTGTCACAACCGTGCGTAATAGTCGTTCGTAATGACCGCCCCTCGTCTGCATGTCTTTCATGTTTGTCTCACTGACAGGTGGAGAGCCTAGAGACAGGTACCCATTGCTCCGCCACTGACTGCTCTTGTCCTGTACTCTCCCTCTTCTTTCTCTCCCATCCTCTCTATCACTAAACTCTGAGCTTAATCATTAGCTTTTAGCTTAGCAGCACTCGTAATTGAGTAGGCTTTTGAACAATGCAGGAGAAATGTTGCAGACAGTTTATATTATCAGCCTGGGCCTGGAGCTTGTTGTAACAGTAAATGGGATGTGTTGTAACTTGTGTAAGTTAAACTGTGTCTGTGTGAGTGAACATCTTACCCTGCGATGTGGGCAGCGGTTCCAGCCACATGCTGCTACTGCTGCCAAGCAGCCCCGCCCGTTGGAAAGAGTGTGGGATATACCACTACTAGGAATGGGAGGGGGGGACTAAATCTTTTGAGATTTAAATAGCACATTATTGCGCGATTTTAATGAGCACCGCTTACATTGTGCTTTCAATAAATACTACTGCATTGTTCAAAAATTATTAATTGTGTCTAAAATAATTCTAGGGGGGTACAGCTTTACTGAAGGGGGAGTCATGTCCCCCCTGTCCCCCCCCCCGGATTTCCGCCCCTGGACAAAAGCCAAAAATAGAGTGTGCCAAAAAATATTCGACATTCGCTTCCCCTTTACCATCTCCATCAGCAATTCCTCAAGTGGTGTATGTCTCTTTCAGGCTTTCAGGAGTACACATAAAATGGGGCTTTTATAAATGAGACCCCTGGTTTTGTCAAGACATGTTTTTTGGTCTTCTTTTTTCTATTTGTTTTATATTTTTGGCAAAGCTACAAGAAATAAGTTATGCTGGAGTTATGCTGCTGCATGGACGGGGAAAGGCACAGCCCGAAACACAATGAAAAAAAATTACAGCTCTAACATAACTTGGTTAGTGTACCTAATGCCCCACAGCCACTTAATGCACTCAGAAAGTCTGGTAGAACACACTGTATGAGACACACACACGCGCACACACACACACACACACACACACACACACACACACACACACACACACACACACACACACACACACAATCTTGCCCACTGTTTGTTGCTTTGTGCATAAGGAGTTTGTCAGAGTATAACTTGTTCAAGCAAGCTGGAGAAGAATTTTCCATTCACACTCACCCTCACTGCTGCTCTCAATAAAAGCAAGCATAATAAAAAAAAACAACAGCAATCTCCTGTCTTACCCTGCTTTGTGATGCATTTTATATCTGTGCACTACATATACAGAGATGTGCAATCAAAGCATGGCGAGAGAGAAGCAGCAGGATACAGCTGTGTCAAAGGTCTCTTGAATATATCTGTTGTATTTGTGCATATGTGCTGATTCTCCTTCTTTACATCTTCCACAACTTGGAAACACAGCGGGAACATCCCATCATAAAGAGATTAACAATGCCATCCCATTTATCATCAGGCATTGACTGGTCTATGAGCTGGAAACCTGTTTAATAAATGGATAGTTCAGTTGATTTGATGGGATTATCAAAGGATGACAAAGAGCCAATGAGAATCAGTGGCATTATTGCTGTAATAAGCCAGCATGTCATTAAAGGAATCCACTGATGAATAGCTAGTAGATACATTATGGATGAAGTGTAAGGAGCTCAGAGTAAGGATGATGTATTCACTATATGGAAATACTTTAAATAGGAGGTTTCTATTCTCATTATGCTTTTTCCTCCACATATCAAGATGAGGATTGTGCACAAATTTGCACAAAAAATATCTCGTCCTGTTACGTATTTAGAAAATGACATACTTGTGTTACAACATTTCTGTCACACATAGGCTGTGCACCTAAATTTATACATATGTCACACATTTTAAAAGGCTGCAATCACAGCAGTCTTCTGAAGAGGCAGGTTGGCTAACACATTCTCACACCAACCTCATCACATATCAGCGTTTGGTCATGGACCTTCCACGTCCTGACATGACATGAAAGGTACCCTGGGTGCGTTGGTTGTTGACATTCTGGGACGGCGTGTCAAGTTCTGCCTGTTACATGCATTGTCTTCTTTCAAGATACACTTTAACGTTTACTGTAACGTTACCGTTTGACCTTTTTTTCCCTGCAACAACTAATGCATGTGGATGGGTTTAGGAAAAAGAACAGGGTTTGGATTTATAATCTTATGGGACACAAACATTAATCCCACGGGTGAAGGTTGGTGTTTGTTGGACCCATCCACCATCCCTCCTGCCCACCCTACTTGGACTTTCGCTGCCTTAACTTTCATTCTTGTCCCACTGCGTTCCCCCTGATGCTGCCCCTGATCACTATAACGATGATTGGCTGCGTATCATGCCGACGTTAAAGGACGGCTTTTCATCAATATCTGATGCCACAAGTCATTGCTCAAGTGCCAGATTTCGATGACTTCGGACTGAGACCGGGTAGGGTAGGGGTAGTGGATGAATCACAAAAACCCAGACTTTCCCCTGTAGATGAGTTTGGAACCATGAGAACTTTGAGTGAACTTTGAGTCATCTTAAGGTGCGTCCTCACCATGTTTCTTTTCCACAACCTAACCTCTGTAACTTTACATTAATTACGTGGCTGTATGTTAAGTATGGAATGTCATTTGTGGAGCACTAATTCGTAGCATATCATACAAAACATTTTATAAGAATGGCAGCGCACAAAAGATACAGCAGTCTGGGTGCCATTCCTCACTCCCATCATCTCATCACCATATAAGCACTTCAAAGAGCTGGTCTGAAACTCTAATGTACCATTCTTAGAGACTCGTCTTGAAGATGGGACACACAAACACTGACACATTGTAAATATTTTAGTGTATATTTGCTTGTTTTTTGGTTTCACATCTGAAATCTTGCATATTTTGGACCAGAGATGAGACTGTGTACGGATCATATGTGTATCTCACCCTGTTTCTATGTGCTACAACTGTTAACTTGTTAAGTTAGATTTAGTTGCTCAAAAATGGAATGGTGGATAATGCATGGAGAAATGCATCGATAAAAATATGCATTTCATCTGAACACAGTGCCAACAAATAGCACAGAAATTGCACTTCTTTATAAATTACCAGTGGCAACTCTTTTCATATTCACAGTTAAGCAAAGCAGAGCTAAGTGTCCTTACAAAAGTTTGCACGCCATCAAACTCTTCTCCCCAATAAGACTGTGTGCCTGTGTGATTTAAAATCTTCAAAGCTTGGATGAAAATTTCTGTCCAATTACTGAGATGTTGTAGACACCCACACCATCCTATTTCAGTCTAATTTTCTTACTATCTGTCACTTTTGGATCACAAATTAACACATAAACACTGCGAAAAATAATAGAGAGCAAGACCACTAACTCAAACTTTGTTGTGCTCTTTGAAGCGTCTCCTTACTTTTCCTTAAAGTGCTTGTCGGTGAATATTCAGATGCAGTTAATTTTGTGTTGGCTGTTACAGCTACTACACTGTGCACGCTGTATCACAGTCACTGTGGAGGTCCCAGGCCACACAGATGGGACAGACAGAAGATTTAAAAGTTAGTGGGTAATGGGGTAAAATATTGTCGTCTGTCTAGTGCTCTGCTGCGGGATGGCTAGCTTTGTAAAATCTAATCCTACACACACACACACACACACACACACACACACACGCATGTATATCAGCAGACAAACAAACACATCCCCATGCTGCTGTAAACAGTTTTTAAGTTGTCTTAACAGGAGTAGAGGGATTAAATTCATTGACACACATACTCAACTCTCTCTTTCTCCCTCCCTCTCTTTCCGTCTCACAAGCACACATCTATGCACGCATTAACACATGCACACGCATACACAGGTCACACAGAGCATCAGTTATTAGACCCAAATGGAGCTGAACCCTGACTGACAGCATCTGTTTCTAATGCCATCTGCCGCAGACATCAGCCAGCTCGCTGATGATGATCTGACTGTGTCCACGATAAATAGATGGGGGCATGAACAGTGAGACTTGCATAATGTTGTTTCCGCAGTGAAGAAGCATATGAACGTATATTTGTTTTGTTTTTGGTAAATTTAGATAGAAAACTGTTAAAGGTTGTGATCTTGACAAACCTCAGCTGGTTCCTAAAAGGCCCAGCACTAACATGTAGATGGGTTTCCAAGCATCATTGTCCTTTTTCATGAAAGATAATTCGACGTCACCATAGAAAAAACACAGGTGTGAGTAACAAAATAAATGATGGCTACATTTTTCATCAAGGATAATTAGACACAATAGGAAATACTAATTATAGTAAATTCAATCCTGAGCACTTTAAAGGGATAATAAGTTTAATATGGCCAGAATTTGAGTTTAAAACATTTAAAAAAAAACAAACAAACAAACTAATATTATCAGCAGAATGTGAAGAAGTAACAGTGTTGACACTGATGTAAAAAATGTCTATGCATTGTGTGGCAAAACACGATTGAGCGTGCTAACCAGCTTGCCCTGGTCTGTTCTGTTTTGTAATACCACTTTTACCTTCGATAGATACATGCACGCCACATACACATTCATATCTATATTTTTAAGATATGATAGATACAAGTAAAAGCAAATCAGTTAAAACGAAACGTGTGAGAGGTCCTGCCTTATGTTTGTGGCCCGTGAGAGAAGGCGGTCTGAGTGAGGGTCACAAATAATGATCCGATGATCCTCTCAGAAATCTTGACAACCTGCTGCAGGTCTTTTTTTGGGAGCCGGAGTACCACACAGTACAGCAGGATGTTATTATGCTCTCAACTGTGCAGTGGTAAAAGAGGATCAGAAGTTCCTGAGGAAGCCTGTTATGTTTCAGCATCCTCAGAAAGAACAAACTTTGAGAGGCTGTGTCGCGTCCACCCTCAGTCCAAAATCAGAGGACAAAGTAATAGAGCTGCACTGAACTCCCTACTTAATGCCACACTACATCCGATATATTTCTGTTTTTAAACACATAAATTTTTATGAAGCAAAAGATGGCTGAAGCTCTGGGCAAGTGACCTTTATCACCATGCCAGCCACCGGTTCCAAGAAATGAAAACATTGGCGTCGCTTTCCACTGCTGGAGAGAGGTTTTGGCTGGTAAAGAGATGAGGTTCATTGCAATGTTTCTTTTAGACAAGAGCCACAATCTGGTGCTTCAAATGGGGATCCTTGAATATATAATAAACAATGAGTAACATCTAATGATTGCTATCTAGTGAAACTGATAGCAATACAGTGATACAGTCTAGCTGAAGCTGACATAAGCTACATATGTTACTAATAATAAATACCCATAATATTTTCTAGAAGGCTGATCTTACCAGAACCCACCCCACCAGCTATGGGTCAATAATAAGCTAATAGTAAGCTGACAGATGGATTTATGAAAAACCCGTGGGTCAAACATATATATTTGGGGTTGGTAAATCATTCCGAATAAAAGTATTTCCCTCTTAACTGTCTCAATTAAGATGCTGCAATATAATGATAAAAAATAATAAAAAAAAAACACCTGTACATGTTTTCTCCCTCAAATTTGATGAATACATTAATATTCTGCGCCCATGCCACCAGTTGACAATCGCTGCTATAGACCAACACTGAATCTGCTTGTGTGTCTGGAACCTCCCGTCTACAATGGGTTTGACATGCGCCCTCGTTGAAGACTTGGCTCAGATTCTGGAATTACTTCTTATCCTGAAGCCTCCTTAAGGAAAGGACAATCTTGATTCGGCAGTGGGAACCTCTTGCGATCGCATGCTTTTGCTGACGCTGACCACAGCAGGATGTGAGCCCTAGACCTTCCGCATGGACGAGTACTAACCACTAGGGAGGCCCCCCTGTTATATTGACCGGCTGTCAGTGTTTCACCCATTTGGTTGAATTTTGTGCATCATTAGCAACTGGTTATCATGGAACAGCAATAACAAAATTCAACACATTCTCATCCGAACTCCTCAAATATTGCTGTTTCAAGTCTACATATGACATACTAGGTATCCTCCTGAGTCTGTTGACTTTTTCAGAACGCAGTGTCAACTTATGCTTGTTACATGCACTCACTTTTCAAAATACACGCATATGCATATGAGCCTTTTTCCTTTTCAAAATAAATTTACAATGACGGTAAAACACCTCATACTGATGGTAACTTCCCTGTGTAACAAAAGCACATGGTTAGGTTTAGAGAACAAATGCATGTGGTTAGGTTAGGTTAGGTTCAGAAAATGATATCATGATTTGGCTAAATGTTCATATGGGAAGAGAACACCAGGCTCTTGGGTGAAAGTCCAGGGTTTGTTGGACCCACCCATTGCCCGTCTCACCCACCCTATAGAGACTTCCCAGCTCCTTATATTACGTTGTTGCGTTACGTGGCTGCAATATAAACTGACGCCCACCTGGCCTCAAAAGGTGCCTTTTGCTTTGTTGTCTGATGTCAAAATCACTCACCAAGTGATGGTATTTGATGACTTCATCATAAGAACGGGCTGTAAATTTAGATGGTGGATCCAGTAGTAGACCAGTGAAACACTACTCTCTATTTCTTGGGAGCATGTGGCCAGGCATTACACACTGCAGGTTTTACTCAAGGAAACCAAACATACAGAGAACAAGACATACCTGTAGCATGAATGTGGTGCTATTTGCGGCCTTAAAGAGCCTTCATCCTGTTCCCCATCTAGTCAACTGCATCACTGGGCTAGTTGGTCTTCACTGTAGCCTTGATACAGTATGAACATACTGGTAGTTTCTTACATTATTATTTTCATTATTTTTCAATACTGGTCATCACATGTGCTTTATTAATAGCAGAGAGCTTGATTGTATGCCCGGTGTTCATTAAACAAGCTCTCATACTGTGCAGGCTACACACTGTGCCTGAGTGTCCAGGAACACACCAAAGGGACGGCTGCCTCAGAAGTAATCAGCTACCGTGTCCTCAGGGGAACTGGTTCCAACAATGAATCACATACTGTAAATAACATACTGCACCAAGAATGTAAGTAACCATCATAATAGGAAATGAAACGATCGGTCATGAATCTAATGGTTGCTCTGCCATGACGGTTTATAATGATGACATTTATCTTTCGTCTGTCATACGACTTCCTTTCAGCGTAACCAGTGCCCCCAAAAACCATCACAGATGCATGCTCTTTCCAGACTCCGCACAGTTGATAACAGGATATTAACCTAATCATAGGGATGGCACGACTGATCCTGATTACCTCATTAGCAAAGGCTGAACCTTCGCCTTAAATTGACTCCTGAAAGGTATGCAGGAAAGACGGAGCGTGACATAGAATATGACACACTGTGTAAAGCAAAGTAAAAATTTCCTTTCCATACATCTTTCCATGTATCTGCATATTGTCTATCCTCGGGTTGAGTGTAATCCATACAGATAATGACGCCTAAAAAATAGTGCTTAAAAGATGAACATAGCTTTCATTAACGTCAGCATTATCCAGCTTGTATTAACTCATCACCATGCTATGAAAACAAATCTAAAGCATGGTTAGTTATATTTATTTGTGCCAGAAAAAGAAGCCCCATGCAGTGATTTATTTTATTGAGCACCACGCTGAGTCTGGACACCGCTCAAATCATGCTGATGATGCTATAACAGTATTTCAGCCAATATTATTGAACCACATTCTCACAAAAGGTAGTTAAAGCTGACCTGACTTGAACATTTTTTTCCACAGTTGGAAAGGCACCATCAAAGCCTCCTACCCTGCCAAAGGCTGCCAGTTTAAGACTCTGAATTACACCTGACAAGCTTTTATTTTTATTCATCCATTACTCATTTTGTTTCTCATATACCCTCAGCTGCTCAGTAAATCAATAGGACATGGCCTCAGTGGACTTTAGGAGTCATAATTTGTGATGCGTCACCACTATTTTTCCTGCACAAGAAGAGAGTGTAAAGGATCGCTAGTGTGAGACACGCCAACCACTGCCAAATCTTGCTCCTTGGCCGGATATATTTTAAAGACATATTTCCAGTTTGCTCCATTTGATTGTGTCACGGTTATGAAGGCAGGTGGGCCCAAATGCAGAAGCAACAGGTGGGCAAAAGGAACTTGAGGAAAATAAATATTTATAACCAGATGCCTGGGAACATGCAGACAGATGCAAAATGGAACTGGCTGGCTTGAAACGAGGAGCCAGGACAAATAACAAATACTGGAACTGCAACACCATGATGCACTGACTCTGATCATTTCAAGGCGTCTTTCGGTTGCCAGGAAACAACATCATTGTTTAACTTAGACTTAGACTGCAGCCAGTTAAGTCCTCCTGAACTGAAAGACACACTGTGGGAAATGGCAAAATTAGTTTTTGGACCTTGCTGCTCAATGGTAGGTTGTTCTCTTCGACAAGGTACAAACTCAATGTCAGACATAAAAGCCCACCACTTCCCTAAACAAACACACACTGCAGCAGTTAAACAAAAGAACTAGATACTGTCAGGAAGATCCAGAGTCTGTAGTGCTCATTTCATCACTGGAATGTAAGCGTCTTCAAGCTTACAATTGCTAGCCAACAGTCTACTAAGGAGCATTCGTATTTGTGTGTGCTGTGCGTCTTGTCATTGTTATTCTCCCTAAAACTGCTAAACTTACCGATGATGCCCAGAACCCTGGATTCTCCTGGCGGTATCCAGTTTGTCATTTGACCACTGTAATCCATGTTTTGCACTGGTTCGTGTCTTCAGGGAGGCTGTAGACTTTTATTTCTGACATTAAGTTTGTACCTTGTCAAAGGGAGCAACCTACCATTGAGCAGCAAGGTCAATAACTAATTTCACCATTGCTCAGAGTGTGCTCAGTTCAGGAAGAAAGATGCTTTGAAACGGTCTGTACACAGAGAACTAATCACGAGAGCAAGACACAGTTGGAGTAAGCCAAGGATATATGAAGAGACCTGGTTTTAGCATTAAAGGCAGGACCCCATTCATTCCTATGAATGTTGCTAAGAAGCGACTGAAGTCAGAAACGTTTATATGCTGCATATAAAATCACCTGGACGATCTGGACTGCTTCCGCATCATTGGGCCCATGGAGTAAGTGCATTAGAGACTTCTGCTGGCCGAGCCAGAAACCTATGGGTAAGCTCTCTACGAGCTTGAATGGGGATAAAATTATTTAATCTTGCAGCTCTTCCAGACTTTCCAAATCTTATTGGATGGAAAGGATCCCAATAGTGAAACAAGTCATTTTGCAGGAACTGCAAGGCTCAAAAAAACTTTGTCCACTGATTTACACACTTCTCTTTCACAGTGTAAATATAGGGATAATGTCTTTTTGGGCCCAATGGCATCACATGATGGACTTAGGAGTTGTAATTCCACATTTTGGCCACTATGAAAATTGGCTCCAAAGCTCGGCGTACTTCCTGGGGGGCTAGAACAGATGGGCACGGGCATAAGGATGAAGACACTGGCTAACAATTAAAGTAACGAGGATTAACAAGGGTTGAGCAAATTAGACTAGTACAGGAAAATAAGGAGGGAACCTCTGGAACAGGGAAGGACTAACGAGGCTGATACAAGCAGGTATGTAAGAAAACAGCCGAAAAACAAAAAAGTCCACAAGCGTATAAGTAAAAAGAGTATGCCTTCTACCTAATATGTATGCATGTATCAGACATCCTGTATTGTATAAGGACTAGCATAGTTAGGACTGATCACAATTGAATATCTAAAGTATCACTCAACAATATATACAATATACTTTACTTTTAAAATGGTAAATGGATCTACATTTGTATAGCACCTTTCTAGTCATCTGACCACTCAAAGCGCTTTTTACGCTTTTCACACACACATTCATATATTGGTGGCCGAGGCTACCATACAGCTAACCTCTGCTGGCAGAATAATGCCTGGACTAACACAATGACATTACGCAGAGATAGATACTGTAAACCTGGTTATTCCGCTTCACCTGTTTCTGTTAAGTTAAGTGGAATGGTAGTGAAGCATTAGGGTTTTCTTAATGCAAAGAAAATCTAATACAGAGAAAGCAGAGGATGTCATGAATACAGGAGCATAGACAAAGACCCTACGCTTGGTTCAGTCAGCTTGATAGGATTGTTTGTCTTCCCATACATCACCTTGGCAGGCAGCGATAGTTGGTATTTTTTTTCAGCTCTTTTGATATTGTTATATTTCTGGCATTACCTTATGGCAATTACATCCACATTCATCAAGAGAGAAACATTATCCAGTCCTACCAGGTATGGTGCTTCCGAGGTTAGTCTGCCAATATCCTCTGCATATTTGAAAACAATCTTTATTAGCAAATCCAAATTTAGGCTTGTTGCTTTGGATATGCTTCGCTTAAGTGGTTCAAAATATGCTTTAGGGTGTCCATGTATAACCGAGGCAAACAAGGAGATTGACTGCATGCATTCCTATCGTCCATCTTATATGAAACCAGCTCTGCACACAGGTGCTGTCAATGCTGCTGATGTACAGCACCAGCAGGCCCCGACAAAGTCAGCAAGAAGAATCCATTAAGTGCGAAGAAGTATTTGGTGAAGTACAGTTCAAAGCACACTGCCAAAAGCCAACGCACTCTGTGATATATATAGAATACATTAGCTTTCAGTGGAGTAGAGAACATACAACAGGCATGTAAGTGCAGGTATGTGCTCATGCAGCCAGACACACAGGATTTCTCAGAGTGACAAACTTATCAATTACCAGAGCTGACCTAGTTAGTTTTGGGTACATTAAACAATAACTAAAAACCCCATCTTTACCCCATCATCACATTTAACAAAGTAAGAAAACTGCTTTGTCTACTTATCTGATCTGCTGCTGTCAGGACAACAGCCCATTCCCGAATGTCAGTAAAAGTAAGGAGATGATGGTGGACTTAATGCCCCCCTTAATATTGACGCGTCCTTGGTGTGAGAGGGTGTACAGCTTCTGTGCTTCTGAATTCCGTGATCATTTTTGGTGTTTCCCACATGTTGTATTTTAACAAACTCCTTCTACAGAATCAATCGGATTGACTTCAGAATTGGTTTGTGCGAGCTTCACTACATTGTGATCAAAAGCGATCAAGATCTACCTCACGTTGAAGGGCACGCCCACTACGGAGTGTTGAATTTGGATGTCTCGCCATAAAACACAAAATTGCTATAACTTTGGATTACATGCTGCAATGTGCATAAAACTTCACGTTTCACAAATGTCCCAGCCTGAATACATTTGCATGACAATGAGGAGTCATAGTCATACTGCCACCAAGTGAAGAAGGAAGTGTCTTCAAATTCCTTCCTCCTGTGTCCAAGGCGGCAGCACCTTATTTACCAGTCTGTGTGTGGCAACTTGGTTGCAGTTGCAGCACACCCCGACAGGCATCAGGGTGTCACGGCCTGTTCAACGCTGCTTGCAGCTTTAATATTATGTTATATTTTGATGTTAGTCATTGTAAACTCTTTTATCTATATTTTAGAAAATTAAAATTATTAACATACAGTACGGTTTTGTCTTTTAGTGCTGCAGATGGTGTTGGCCTCCGGTCACGGGGGCGGCTGGTGGTGGGAGTTCACCTGTTGGTTTGTGGTGATATAATTTAAGGTTTTGTGTGTCACTAGTTATTCTGTGTGTAGTTTTGGTTATCCACATATAGTATACTTCCAGTGCACCTGCCTAAAGGTTGCTGTGCCACACCCCCTGCAGCAAGACACTCTGACTTTTAATTGCTTTTAAAATACTGCTGTTAGGGACCCTGAGTTTAATAAAAGCCTGTTTTGGCATTTTGACCTACACTAACTGCTGGCTTCATTATTGAAGACCACCTGTAGTTATATGAATGTGAACTTGGGTGTTACAAGCTGAATACACTATAAGCCTAAAGAGTGTCTACACCAGGTGCTGCTAAAATTAGGCCAGGAGAATCATTAAAGATCCCAGCCACCCAGATAACTGACTTTTCACCCTGTTGAGTTTGGGGAGAAGGTGCCGGATTCACCAGGGCATCACTGAGGCTCAGGAAGAGATGCTACACTCAGGCCGCAAGGATACTGAATGAAGACCCATCCTAATCCTTAACACTGACATTTATTTATCGTTACTACACTATTGGTAATATATAAATTGACAGAACTGACAACTGTATTTCACTGAAATCATATTTTATGATTTCATGTAACGAATAAATGGAGTGATTTATACAATTTATTTAAAATGCACTTCAGCAAGAGAGTCCATGTACACTTTACAGGTCAGTACACAAAACAAAAGCGGGAATTAAGAAACACATTATATGTCAAAATACACGCATGCACATACTTTCATACACAGGTGATTCAGGTCAGTCATTTTAAAAACAGATCATACAGAATAACCATAACAGGACTGGTGTATCAAGCCTGTCAGTGACATAAAAAAAAAAAAAAAAATCTCAGTGAACCCTCGTGTATTCAGCCTGGATATGAAAGTATGAAAAGAGCCCGGCACCTGAATGTGCAGTGGGAGATTATTCCAAAGAAGTGGAGCTCAGTGGGCACCAGAAGAGTTTTTATTAAATCTAGGAATGGTTAAATAACCAGCATCAAAGGAAGGTAAAGGGTGTGATGGAGTATATGGGGAGATTACGCTGGAGACATGTGAGGGAGCCAGTCCATTCAAAGCTTTACAGGTAAGAAGGAGGACTTTGAAATCAGCCCTTTCGAGAACCAGTAGGCAATGCAGAGCCATCAGTGCCAGTGTGACTGTATATAATACAACTTCTTAGATCCTGTGAGAATTCTCACAGCTGCATTCTGAACCAATTGGAGACCTTTTGTTGCTGCCTCAGGTAGACCGGAGAAAAGTGTATTACTGAGAAATTGTGCAGCCATCAAGGTTAATGGAAAATCTGTAAAATATGAATCTAGCAGGACCAACCTGCGTGCATTCAAATGCAGGGAATTAAAGGGAAAAGAAAAAGCAATTACTTCAAAGTCAAGAATCATAAATATAATATGAAGGACTATATTGTTTTTAAATCCAAGAACATTATTAGTTGTTTTGTTTTGTTTTGTTTTTTAATTGGTGCACTTGCACACTTCCCTGCATAGCTACACTTACCCTGAGCAGAGGTCTAATGTGCCAATTTAACACCTTTATGTTAATCACTGAGAGTCATTCAGCTCTTGATTGTATACATTTACTTGTTTTAACTGAGTTTTTCTCCTTTGGTGTTTCAAATCCATCCAGGGCGACCCAGCATGTTTAAAGCATGAGACAAAGTAGACGTCAATACACACACTCACAATACACATTTCTTTCTCTAGAGTCTGGAGCATCTGAAGTCGTTTGATCTGATTCAGAATGAGGCATTTGCAGCATCTTGTGTGCCTATACAAGATGGACATGACGTAGATCAGCCCGTACATCCTTCTGTGTGACAGCTGAGCCCAGCAGTGCTATGGCAGCAATCAGGAAAGAACAGCAGCAAGTGTTGAAGAAATGGCTCGCTAAAAATAAGACAAATGTATCCTGTGTGATGATGACATCAGCTCTTTGCTAGTTTGATTCAAAATGATTCCTCGTATCTGTCTATATTGTCTGAATGGGAAAATTAAAGGGTGAAGGGACACATCTCGGGGAAGCCGTGTTTAAGCCAAAATGCATGACCTGTATATGTACACATAATTTAAAATGATTGTTAGATTGGATCAGCATTGTGAGTTCATACAGGAAAATTTCGAAACCGCAGTGCTATAATTAACAATCGCAGCATCTGGCTGACAAACCCTCTGCACAAAGCAAATATTTGGGTTCACATTAGATACTTTACAAACCTTCAGTTGCTTAACCTGCAGTCAGCTCTGCTGGATGGGCTGATGTGATTGTAAAAGAGGATTTTGGAGGCTTTCAGGCTGAAAGACCAGAATGGCAGAGCAGGGATTAATCTGATGTCATCAGCGGTGCAGAAGACCTCTCAGTGCAGGCTCAGAATGCATGAAAGCTTCTGAGCTGTCTTTTATTCAGCACTAGGCTTCAAGTCTGTTTATTATATAACCCACTAGGTGGTAAGATTGTTGTCAAAAAGCAATGGACATTAAACACAACGTTTAAACAACTGGATGTTCTCTAGTTACATCAGTCAGTGTCTCCAATCTTTATACAGTACTATTATGACGTTAATTTCTGTTTTGGTGCTGTTCTTATTTTAAACGTGTTAATTTGTGACACCTCTGGCTTTTTCTTTTTTTCTTTTTTTTTTTTTTTACTAACAAATCCTCCAAAGCAAAATATGTTGTTTGTCCATAATCTCCGTCACGACTGAGGAAAAGCAGGTTTGGACCTAAACTTAGACAAGGCAGGCAGACAGAATCTCTTGTGATTTAAGGTATATGCACATGTATATGGTACAGGAATGATGATGAAGCAGGCAAGGGCTCAAACCAAGAGTGAAAACAGGTTACATGGAAACCGACAAACAATAGGGCCAAGAAGTTGGTAAAATGGTACGTTCCATTGAAAGTTCAAGGTCAGAATTTTGGATATTTCAACTGGAGACTCAAAAAGTTGGAAGAATCTCCTCAACCCGACCTCAAAATAAAGGTGGCTGCTCCATGCATCGACACACTGAAGTTAGCGCTTCAGTCTTATGTGTGTGTCATTTAAACAGTTGTACATTCAGTGCTGTCCAACTTCTATCTGTGCACGTGTTGCTGTGGTGTTTGTATGCATAAATTACCACGTAATGTTGTGTTATTAACTAGGGCTGCAACGATTAGTCGACTAATCGATGACTAATCGACTATTAAAATAATCGGTGACTATTTTATCTTTTTTTTTATTTATTTTTTTTTTTTTACTGAATTTTATAGTGCAATACGGTGACTACTACTAAGTAGTCGACTAATCGGTTTGAGTCATTTTTCATAGAAAAGTCCCATAAAAGTACCCTAAATACTCTTATTGCAGCTTCTTATGGTCAAGTATTGGCAGCTTTACACACTTTCCCATGACGGTGAACTAAAACCCTTTGGCACGAGTACGGAACACGACATTAGATGACATAATTTTGGGGTTTGGGAGAGACAGACCGACATTTTTCAACATTTTAACACATTTTTCGATAAAATGATTAGTCGACTAATCAAAGAAATAATTGACAGATTAGTCGACAATGAAAATAATCGTTAGTTGCAGCACTATTATTAAAAACTAAACTGGTTATGAATTATGCATCTTGATTTTCTGACTTCCAGGATAAATGGAAAGCAGTATAAAGTGGCAATCCATTGCAAGATGTACTATAATAGTTATAGTATATATATATATTATAGTCAATAATTCCGAAACAATATTCCTGACTTCCAATCTACATTTGTCCTGGTGCATCTGCTGGGGAAAACAAGTATGCCCGTAGCAAACTGATGTCTGCCAAGTCTCTGAGCTTCACAAGCATCCACAGAAGACCTACATCATTTGCCAGTACCAAAAAGAATGTTACCTGTCTTGCTTGTCTTTGCTTATTAAAATAAAGTACAAAGGCTCAGAATTGTGGAAGCAGGTGCCGAGTGAAATAGTTTGAACCATATCCAAAAGCAAAAAAGTTTAAGAACTTGTGTGAACTTACGTTGTGTGGACGGAGACAGAGATAAGCATGCACTTTGTGCGCCGCTATGTAACTGATGTCACAGGTTTTATGTCACTGAACTAGGGCTAGATGGATCTTTCCCAAGTTTCCAACACTGACTTTGGACTTGAATGACTGTTCCATTACACTTTTCCATGTCAGAGGTCATTTTCCTCTGAGTTCTAAGTACAGTGGAGTGCAGTGTAAGTACTTCAGGGATGAGGAAATGAGGTGCAGGTGGGGAGATGGATGGAAAAGCTCAGTTGGTTGCAGGGCAGATGGGAGTGACAGCATCTGGAATAAAAGGACAGTCTAGAGGCATGTCGTGGACAGGTAAAGAACAGCACTGAAGGGGCCTGAGAGGAGGGTAATGTGGCTGCAGAGAGGGACAGAGAGGCAGAGAAAGGGCTTGTGTTACAAAACAGAACTAATTACAGCACAAACAGCTAATGTGAGCTATACAAACAGCTCACATTAATTACAAAGAAAAAAACTGAGAGAAGCATTTTGGCAGACAGACACATGACCCCTCGACCCAGAGTGTAGTTCATCCTCAGAACCAATTGAAATTGAAAGGAGGATGAATGAATAAAGACAGATGTTTGCTCGGTGGTGTAAAAATATGAACTGATGTTATGAAATGCTTCTAAGCGGCTTGGTGAATAAAAATAGCGGCATGTGTGCTTGCTTTGACCCCTACTGTGCTCAAAGTGCTCGCCATCCCAGACCTTCTAAATATCAGTCCTGGCAACAGTCTGGCTCTCTGCTCACTGTTTTCAATTGTAGCAAAAGGGCTGTTTGGTACATAAATCACTGGCATTATGGTGCCTGTATATTTTTAAAAAAAACATCTGAAATCAAGTCCACTTAAAACAATTTAATTTGAATAACCTACTTGGATGTTTTAGTATATTGGATTTTTAAAATTGAATTGTCTTTTCTTTAAAGAGAGCTCAAAAAAGACACCAGAGAGAGAATCTGAATGATATTTTTACTGTACGTCTGTATTAACTGCACCAAATGGTTTTATTTGTCAGTCCAGTGAATCTCATCAAAGCACATCAGAAATGCAATTGCCGAGGTCAAGTCGACCTGCCATCATCCCTCTGGTTTATTTCTTCTCAGTTTCTGAGAATCTATTTTTTTTCATAACATAATAAGACAATTAACTCTTTCTCTCTCCCTATTATTCATTCTTTTGTATAGTATGAATAGATGCATTTGTTCATTCTCTGCTTGTCAGTCTCTGAGTTTCTCATTCTCTTTGTGCTGGTTTGTGAACTTCCTCTTTATGTGTGTGTAGTGTGTCAACGTATCCTTACAACGGTTCGTTTGACATCTTGCAAAAATGCACATGCAAAAGTTCGTGTCACAGTGTGCACTTCCAAAGCTGCCATACAGTACCAAACACCCAGTAAGTTTCCACCACACCTACCTGTCAGCCTATCACCTGTCCACACATCTTTTGCTCCTGTCGGTCCACCACAACCACCTCATCAAGCCAACTGCTCTCAGCTGTGGATTATTACCTCCCACCACTATAAAGACTCTAACTTCACAGACAGAGATTGTTCTTGCGATACCCATGCAAGACTTTCCATCTTATGTTCCCAGACTGTTTCCTCACCTGCCCCTGACTGCTCCCTGGTAAACCACTTAGCCTTCTGTCCCTGACCAAGAGGTCTACTACTGCCTTCCTGGTTTCTGTTCGCCTATTCCCTGTGCCTGTTTGGAAAGATCGTCACCCAGCTCTCCATGGCGAGTTTAACCTAGGTATGTCACACCTAGTGCTTGGGACTGAACCTGTGTCTTAGAAGGCTCCAAGTCATGACTGTCTCACTGTCATCATTCTGTGTCTGACAGGCAAAATATTAAAGGACATTACAAATTTTCCTGTCAGCCTATGGTGCTGAAATTGGGTTCTTACCATATCTGTGACAAGTTTGTATGACATCTAATGAATCAGCATCCCTATAAGCTAGGTTAGGGTTTAGGAAAAGAATCATGGTTGGGTATGGTAACGTTATGTACTTAACTTGAAGTTACATAGCTTAGCTTTAGGAAAAAAACATTGTTGGCCACTGTCAGGTCACGTTTGTAACATAAACTGGCAATGTGACAACATACTTTAAAACAACTCAAAGTTCACTTGTTTCACACTCGACACAAACACCAGACTCATGGAGAAAGTCCTGTGTTTCTCTGACCCAACCACCACCCTGACCTGCCTCCTTACGCAGAATTTTGCTCTTTAAACTACTTCCGTCTACTCCTTTCACCAGCTTGGTCACATGATCACAGCCTTCATGATCATATGGTTGTATACAAATTACGAGAACCTGCCTCAGAATTATATCAGTCCAATTTGATTTGGCTGTTCAATACCAATATTCTGTGATTCTTTCAAGTTTTTTTTTTTTTTTTTGAAGATATTTTTGAGGGCATTTTTGCCTTTAATCGATAGGAAAGCTAAGTGTAAAAGGGGGAGAGAAAGGGAATGACATGCAGCAAAAGGGCCCACAGGTTGGAGTCGAGGCGTCTGCCCATTGGTCCGACAGCCCATTATTCCGACATCCCATTGTTCCGACCATATTAAACCCATTGTTCCGAAGTCCCATTGTTCCGAAATCATCATGATGCCCTGTGGTTAAGGTCTGGTTAGGTTTAGACACAAAAACCACTTGGTTAGGGTTAGGAAAAGATCATGGTGTGGGTTAAAATGAGAAAGAAAGTGGCAAACACATAAGCCGTGAGCCAGCTTCGCCTCAAGCCTTTCCCAGCTGACCCAGAGCCAGTCGCGGCGCACCATCAAGGCAGAAATATGCCCGCCAGGAGCTGTTCAGCACCACAGAGAGCTCCCCACACAACCCAGACCCCAGAGTTAATAACAGGAGGTTATGGTGTTTCATTCTCTCCTCTCTATGACACTTGTATCTCGACCAGTAGCCTACTTTTGTTGCGTTTGCTGATCCTCTATGGTACACAAATACAGTATAGCCTAGTATAATCACATATCGGAACAACGGGACATCAGACTAATGGGATGTCGGACCAATGACATGGAGCCGGAGTCGAACCTCGGCCACTGCGCCAACACCCTTGTACATGGGGCGCCTGCTCTATCCACTAAACCACCAACGCCCCGATACTTTTAAGTTTTAAAGTTAGAACGAGGCTCAGTGTGACATTCCTGCAATATCACAAACAAGCTAACTGTGCTAATGATGGATCGGAAATGTGCAACAACATTTTTCCAGACACTAGATATCAAAGAAAAGTTGGAGACTTTGTCGTATTAAGGTGCTGTGAGATGTAAATTCACCTCATCTAACTACAACAGAGAAGATAATGTCATTTTGGAGCCTTACAGGGCAAAGTCTCTCTTCCTCTTTGCCACTGCATTTTGTCCACAGCTGAGAATCATGAAAGTCAAGAGCGCTTACTGTGCAGCAAAATCCAGGGACTAAAACATCCCCAGGAGTGCACTGCACAGCACACTGACCAGCAAAAAAAAAAAAAAAAATCACATAAAAACTGCTTGACTTGAAGCAATCTCAGTTGACTGAGGGGTCTCCGACTGGTGATTCAAATCTCCGACTTTCAGGGAGCAGCCCAAATGAGAACAGCGCTGTGTGTGATTGTAAATGTAATGAAAAGAACACACAGCCTCCTGGACATGTTCCTATTTCTTCTGCTTGCTGTATTGAGCCACCAGTTAAGCCCTCCCAGATCAGTGCGTCAACAGGGGATTCCAGTTGGTTAAGCTGCTGTGGGTGGATGCCTCCCCGTCAAGGCTGAGCGTTGTCTGTGTCACGCACCTTTCCATCCAAAAGCGGAAACTTTATCACTTATCCTGGTCCTTATCGTACAAAGCCTGCAGTGTTACCGACCATGTGTTCCATCAGTGGTCCCAAGGCCAGGCTATTGTTAAGTGTTGGGTGGGTTGACAGAAGGCAGAGGCTGTGCTACAGTAAGTCTCCATGGCAGGTGTCTAGATCACCTGGAACACCCCTGATATCCATGTCCTTGAAAGTCCACTTAAATATAAACAAAAAGCTTGAATGATTTTGCAGATGCAGTGGTCATCAAATCATAGTACATTTAAGAAAAAAAGGGCCATGGTACAACCCAATGGCTAAAAAAAATTCTGCAAACCTTGGATATGTGACATTTGTACGTTATTAAACAGTGAATATGTTTCTTTACCTTTCAACAATGCTTTGGTGAACACATGTGGTAAGGTTTATGTACAAAGAAAAACAATTAAGTTAGGTTATAGTTAGGAAAAGATCTTGTTTTAGTCTGATCTGTGTTGGCCCAGATGAGTGACTGAGTTCAAACCTGTAATGATACATGATGAAACCTGGCCTGGTGTCAAGGATCAATGCCTAAAAGGGGAGACTCAAGCATCCGCTACTTCATGCAAGGCCAGGGTAGTTTAACAGATGGAGACAGCTTAAGGTTTCTCAGTGCCTTGCTACCTTGTCTTTTTGTACTGTAAGACAGTAATTGGTGGGAAAGCGGATGAAAAAAATTGTCCTTTAAAAGTAATCGTCGATAGCACTAATTATCCGAAAACATTAAATATCCAAATCAATGGTGTGTCACAAATCACATACTTCCGTTAGTACACTTCCATGTAGTACACTATGTGCACTATGTACTTAATGGCGTAGTGCATGAATTTCGACAGAGTACTGTTGTCTCAAACCAAACACGGCCACTGTGCACTTACTGGAAATGACGACAGCAAATTTCGACCTCTTCTTCTTCTTCTTCTTCTTCTTCTTCTTCTTCTTTTAATGCGTAATTGTAACCGGCCAGTGGAGCATTACTGCCACCATTTGCCTTCAATGTCAAAATGTGCAGCTGTTAGCTAGTTAGCAAACTAGCATTAGCATTTACGTAATCGTTCGCAGCACCAAATCATTACAGCCTGATAAATGAACCCAATAAACATGCTGGCTTATATCCGACAACAGTATAGTGGTGCTTAGTGCAAAAAACACATGTATTTGTACAATGCAGCGACGTTCATGGTCGCACAGTCCATTTCCAGTTTGAAAAGTGGTCCCTCCTCTTCCGCTACGTAGCCAAGATGACGACCATTGAGGGCGAGAAGTGCCCATAGTTCCACACTCAACTCCTTGTCCGCTTTGAGTGCGCCATCCGGGTACTCATAGTGCACTGCATTTTTCCATCCTAGTGTGAACGCACTTACGCATTCAAAATATTAAGTGTAAGTACAGAAGTACGCAATTTGAGACACACAGCACAAATTTCATGGTAATGCATGAAAACAGTTGAGGAAGTTTCACACAAAATCAACGATGCGTGAAAGGATGACACCTGTAGGACTGTGGATGAACGTTGGGAAGATATTCAACACATTCTCACTCTGACCTCGTCACATATCACTGTGTGGTCATGGACTTTCTGTGTCGACATGTGATGTGCAAGGGAGCCAGGGTGTGTCTGTTGTTGACGTTCACGTTTGTAACCGGACCGAGACCACCTCTTCAAGAAGATCTCAGTGCAGTTGTTCTGGTGTGCACCCGAGTGCGATTGCTGTGTTCACACCTGCCCAAATGATCCGCACTTTGGGGGCAAACGAACTTGAGTTGGATTGAACGGAACCAAACAGCGCAGGTGTGAAAGCACCCTTAGAGAGAGGGTGAATACAGGTGTCCCAGCACAGCCAGTAAGAGGAAAATAAAGTGTTTTTTGATCATCAAACCATGTAAAAATGTTCAAGTAGAAACGTAAAATACAAGTATGACACAGAAAATGAGCATAACTTTAGATATACATTTTTAAATAAAATCCTTTATTCTTGTGGTTGTAACTTTAAAATGAAAGGTGCAACAGTTACAACAGCTTGGTGAGATCAAGCGAGCAGGTGGACAGGATAAGAGACACGAGGAGAAAGACAGTGAAAACTCAAACAGAAGCAGGAAGTGAGCTCAGATGGGTCAGAAAAGGAAAATACTGACTCTAAAAGGGAAGCAGAAAGATGAAAAGCAAAGACACCTTCTTCACCTTAACTGATGCCACCATCCTCGCTGCTTTTTCAAGAGTGCTCCGTTTTAATCCAGCACTGATTCTACCTCCAGTGAGAGGCACAGAGGGGAAGCCAGCAATTAGTGCTGATAGATTTGATTACCTGAGTTGTCGACCTGCGGTGTGCATCTGTAAAAACAGCCTCCGGTCATCCACACCTCGAAGAGCAAGAGGAAAGGGGCAGGAGGAGATGAGGAGCTGCAAGGTTAATTGCAGGTTGATGAGATCTTTCATGCCCGAGGCAGAAAGCACATAATGTTAAATAAAACAAGAAACCATGACTCAGCCCTCATGCCTATGACATTCATGGCAGGTCTTTGCTGTAACTACATGACAAAGGTAATTTATCAGGCCATTGCTGGCTCGTTAAACTTTATGAGCCACTTGTTTGCGCATTGAAACAACCTTCTGGACCAATACTGAATCATATATGTAGCAGCAAGGGTTTTACATTGAAGCAGAGTTTGGATCTGCCTTCTATCTCAGGTCTTGGAATAGACAAATCTAAGTGTGGTAGCAGATGTTCCTTGTTTGTGTTTGTTTGTTCCAGAGTGCCTGCGTTTGTATTACCTGAGTTTATAGTGTCTGTGCATGTTCTGCCCAGTGCTAAATTAAATACTGATTTCCCTTTTGGTAGAAACATTCACACTCTTTGATTAACATGTTAGAATTCAGCTCTGCTCTCGCCATTTACCAGCATCCCACAGGCAGACAGATAAGATCCTGAACACACACAGCAACCATATTGCACTTGCCCATTCCTCCCTCTTCCTTTCCCTCCCTCCTTTTGACCGCATCAGTCATCATTAGGGAATGAGGTGCAGGTGACAGCAGTAATTACCTTTAACTATTTTGATGAGATGAATTCCAGAGGAAAATTAGGATTTCAGTGTGTGTGTGTGTGTGTGTGTGTGTGTGTGTGTGTGTGTCTGCACACAAGCACACATAAACATTTAATCGTTTGGTGTGTGTGTGTGTGTGTGTGTGTGTGTGTGTGTGTGTGCCTCTCTGGACACTAATTAATTCAATGTCAATTTAACCAGCCGGTTTTCGCCATAATCGAATGATCTAGATGAAGAGTCAAAGTTTCATTTATCATCCTTTAACCTTAAAGTTTGAGAAACTTGACCTCGTCTTAAGTGGTCTAACACAGAAACAGGAAATTGAATAACAAATGAATTTGCTTTCACTCTAATGTTGTTTGAGCCGTTGAACGTTCAAAGCAAACTTAATATATCTTGTTCCGCAGTCGAAATGTTTGCCTTGCACAGGATTTCCACAACTAAATTGTTGTAAATCGTTTTCATATGTAAATGTTAGTGCAGTATGCGTACCTTAAAGGGGATAGATATAGGATTCATAATTCCTGGCCAGTAGGTGTCACACACACACTCGCCCGCTCTTGCTCTACTCCTCAATTCTACAGGTTGCCACGTAACCAAATCAAAATATTGACATATTTTTTTCAGGAAAATATAGACTTTAATTCTGCACCTTTCTAGACATGCTGTGGATGTATTATTTTTGATACCCCCCCCCCCCAAGCTCGTTACACTTACCTGCTCTGGAGGGGAGATGGGTGAGTTATCCAATATCAGGTGAACCCCGAAACATGCTGTATCTTTATCATGTTCAAGTTTCAAAAGCTCTCTGGTGCCCACTCAGCTACCATTACACTACTGAGAGGAGTGGATGTGGAGAGAAAGAACATGAAAAAACAACAATAACAACAAATCAGTGTTGAAATTGGCAGGACGAGAGCTAGTTATTGCATCCAACAGCTCACAGAGGTTGCACTGATTTACAATGTGAAGCTTTCGAGCTCTATTCAGTATAAATTAGTGTTTGGCAAAGGCAAATTAAAATGCTGTCATGATGTGTTCAGTGTAATCTTGTAAAATGTAGCTTTGGGTGAGAAACTTGAATAATTTCAGTTTATTTAAAGGAGAAATGTGTTGATGTTTTCACAACACTATAAATTAGATATTAGAGAGGGAATTATGATGTATCATATGTAGTGAAAAGGCTTATGGCTTAATTTTTTTTAAAGATACTTTAATGTGAAAGAAAGTTATGTTAAATTTTGTTCCATAAATGCATATTATTAAATTTGTGCTCATTCAAAGGTAGTGTAATGAAGGACTGAATGACTTTAAAATTGGTCATTTATTTTTTTACAATGTAGATTTCTGTGTTTCCCTGGAGCTAAAGAAGAATTAACAACAACCAAAGCACCAATGTAAAAACATTGCTATTGGCAAAATTGTTTTTTTAAACATCAGTATCAGTATCAGCCCAGAATTTCAAAATTGGTGCATCCCTAGTTCAATTATAAAGTTAATTTGTACATTTTATAATTATTTTACAGTGTCATATATTAAGTTCATTTGTAATTAATTTATCCACTGACTATTAATTTATATGACTATTATAACACACGTAGAACACGTTACTGAAAGCAAATTAGCACATAGTATTATCTTGCCTTTTGTTAGCTAGGTAGTTTATTTGCATTTTGGTACTTTGACTGTTGAGTTGCAGCAAGCACCTTGCCAAGGGCCTTGCCTTAGGTCAGCACTGGTAGGAACGTTACATTTGTTTTAATGGAAAAGATATTACTTTAGCAAGCTTATTAAGCTAAATGTTAGCACCTACCTGCATGCTTTTGTTTTGGAACGAGCTTTGGCTTTTAGTGTTTCACCATGCTATGCTTATTTATATAGGTGTTGTACTGCAGAATATGCAGGCTATTGTGTGATTATTGACACACAATTTTCCAGTTAAATTGCCTGTAACAAATGGGGAGTACATTTCTCTGCCATGGCAACCAATTATAAAGCTGGTGGCGACAATAATTGAAGCATCTTTTTTTAAATTATTGGTTCAAAACAACACAAAATTAAGAGATTTTTACATTTTGATTGAAAAAGAAACAGACTAGAACATATCAGTTTAGTTAGTCATTTATTATTTAATCATAGCAACTTGAAGTGACTTAGAACGATAATCAGCCTTCCATGACACCATGGGGCTCATGATGGTGGCCATGACTCTGGTGCACTTTCACTTCTCCCTGTGGACAAGCCTTGTTAGTGTTAATTAACAACCTAAAAGTCACCTGTCTGTCTTTTTGGCAGGTCTGCACAATGCCCCTCCATCCCTGAACCTCCTTACAACCAACTCCCCCAGTAAGACAGCTGCCACTCCGACAACAAGGCAATGTTAGCACATGCCATGTGCTTCAGAGTGAGAGGAGGGTTGTTAATAAAACATTTATTCAAGTTTTGATTCCAATGACATTCCATTACAAAGTCACTTTGCATATTTGTCGTAGCACTCATTTCAGCAGAGAAGTTGTCAAAATCCTCAAACGGCCTAATTTTGTGAATTAACTCCAGTCGATGGAGGAAATCTATATTCTAGGCAGGAAATCCAAGGGCTCCGTAATGGATTTTAAAGTAGAAGGTTTGGAAAATAAGAGAGTTCGGTCTTCTCTGAGGTAGGCTTTTAGCCATGTGGAAATAATATCTACACGGACCTCCATCAGATCCGTGGAATTGCTGTGTGCTGCATTAAAACTCACTCTTCTCTGTATTCCATGGCTCTCCAGAGCGCTCTGTCCATTTTTCCATCCTGTCTTTTAATGTAGCAATTAGGTAAGTGGAGATGGAAGAGTCACTAACCAATCTCCCTCATATGCCCCTTTTGCCTTTTTACAGCTCTACTTTGGTGTAGGTGTTACATGGTCAGCTTCCCCTTTCCGTCTCTCGTCTTTTCTGGTCCTCCTCACCTGAATCATTGAGTATGATGGACATGTAAGTATCCTTGCCACACATAAGAGCATAAATGGAATAAATATGATCAGACAATAATGTAGTGCATGCAGTTGTGTTTATGAGGGTCCTGGAAATAAATACAGTAACAACTTGTAAAGAAGTGTAATCCTTTGGAAAATTATGATATACTTGCATTTTATGGCTCGGTTACAGTAGTTGAGAACAAGAAGGTGGAGGAGCCCTTCAGTGTGGAATTTGCATGTTCTCCCCATGTCAGTGTGGGTTTTCTCTGGGTACTCCGGCTTCCCCCCACAGTCCAAAGACATGCAGATTAATTGGTGACTCTAAATTGCCCATAGGTGTGAATGTGAGTGTCAATGGTTGTCTGTCTTTACGTGTCAGCCCTGTGACAGTCTGGTGACCTGTCCAGGGTGTACCCCACCTCTCGCCCAATGTCAGGTGGGACAGGCTTCAGCACCCCTGCAACCCCCGACAGGATAAGCGATTACAGAAAATGAATGAATGAATGAATATTATTAAATTAATTGTTTAAATTTTTCTGTCAATCATGTCACAGAAACCTTTGTAAATAAACTCCAGACTGCTCAGATAAAGCTCTGAAATGTTTTTCACCCAGCTTCAGGAAAGGTGTTCAGTAGGTGTCTGCTCATTATTGTAATGACACTTCTGTGAAGTTTTTGCACTTACGCATGAAAGCACATGTAATTAATCTTAAGTGATCTTACATAGTATATGCTTTACTTTTAAATTAATGGCAGGCGTGCTAATGTTTGTCCAAGCTGCCAAATCATTTCACATTTGTCTGGTATGTTGCTTGCATCCCACCACAGTGACACAAACAAAAGGTCTTATTTCCCTCTTTTTATCACCGAGTTAGTTGCTAAGTTACTGAAATCGACTGATGAAATGTTCCATTCAAAAAAAAAAAAAGCCTACTGAAAGAACGACTCCCCCAAATGCTTTGTGTTTCTGTTTCTCTTATTTGTTCTCTGGGGGGTCTTGTTACCTTTACTGTGCCTCTGTAAACAGCAGGCTGCTGTGTTGCAGCAATGTGAGTCATTATGTTGCTTTGTGTGTCTGTCTTTCTGCTTGCCTGCATGCTAGTGTGCTACTGTGTGTCCATTAGCATAACTACTTGCCTGCAGTTTGTCAGACCCTACACCCAGTTTGCCTGCTTTTATCTCATATAACAACATATCCTCATACATTGGTTACTATCACATGAGCTAATGAATTGGCACTCAACAAAGTGGTGTCCCTACCGGTTTGGTTGGGTTCAGGAATCATGGTTGGGTGTACACCACCTGCATGAAGAATTCCATTGTTATTTCCATGGCCTAGGAAAATTCGATCAGTATTTGTGAACATGAGCCACTCTCTCTCTCTCAAAGCCAGAATCCAGAGAGACATGTCTCAAGCTTGTGATATCAGGGTATTGACGCAGGGTATCAAGTCTGGAGCTGCTCCATAGATACAGTGAGTCTGATTTCACACAAAATGTTTATTTTCTTTTTAAAACCTCAATTAGCTTTATTTTATGTAAGTGGTCTCAGTTTTGAAGCAGAAAATATATAGTGATATAGTCAGAACATCCCCCTGGGTGCTCTCAATGTCATCAAGGTCAAGGTCAACTTTATTATCCTCAAAGAGGAAATTCATTCTATTTCTCATACACGTCTCATTCCAACATATAAATACATACATTATATATAACATATAACATATGTACTATAACATCTTTCACCCTTCATTGTGTATGAAGCAGCTTCAGACTTCACGCCATATGACATCACAAATTTATGTTTTTGCACTCTAGAGTTGTTCATGATTACTGATATTTTTTGGACTGTCTGAGAGCACAATAATAACATGTACGAAACTGAGAATGGGTGTAGCTCTCCTTTAATGTAAAGTTACATAGATATGGTTTAGGAAAAGAAACAGTTGGGCATCCTTACATCGTAACAGAATGTTAAATATGTAATCCTACGTTGGTCATGTCAACTGTACGTCAAAAATACTTATTAGTTCACTTGATTTAACATGAGACTCAAACACCAATAGGAAAGTCATGTGCTTGTTTGACCCATCCACCCCTACAACCCACTTACTTACGCGGCCCTTTGCTCTTTATACTACTTCCTACTTTACTCTTGTAAGCGCATTCATCACATTCATGATCGCAGCCTTCACAATTACGTGGGTTAAATACAAATTACTGGCACATGATTTCTTGGGTTGGTTATTGGGTTAAGTGGCTAACTAGCATCGAGACGGTCTACCGGTTTCCCTTTTTGAATTGATTACAGACGACTGCTGTCTACTAATGTGGAGAGTTATTTCCTCTCATGTAGAACATATGTGCGGGTTGGCTGCTGGTCGTAGTCTTTTTGGCCGAGACACAGGCAATGTGAGGCAACACAGCAGGGGGCTGTTGTCCCTGTTAGTTCTCTGAAGTTGGTTTGGTATCACTAATATGAAAGATTTTATATAACTCATTCTTTTCTTGCATTCATTCCCATAAGGAGATTTTGGTATATAGAATATAAATGTGATGATAGTACCCCAGTCCACAATGCAGTTACTCTGAAGTGCCCAAGGGCACGCAGTCCCAACACTTTATGAAAACACTGTAAAGTGGTTCTTGAGCTAAAATGTCACTTCACAGCAAGAACAAGTGGAGCTGTAGACCTTTTTGTCCACTGCTTACTTGTATTATTGCCTTTGGCTCTGTACACAAGAGTCCTGACATTTTTCTAAGAACATAAACTCTTAACCTCATTCAGAAGTCTTCTTTCACAGTTTTCTGAATCACTACAGGGGACAATTCTTTCAGTCATTACAGTCCAAATCTTTACTGCCAAGGTGTTTAGGTCATCCTGTCACTGTGCAGGTTTTCGTCTCTCCAGGGAGGCAAAGCCTGAATCACCATTCAATTCACAGTATGCAATGTGTCCAGTACAGGGAGGGTTAGAGGGAGCAATTATTTCTGTCACATGACAGGCCCTGTGGGACACACAGGGTCACAGAGGAACACGATTCCTCATCAGGCCCCATTTCAGTTCTTCTATATTCAAATAACTGAACTAAGACCTTCTTTAGACCAGTAATAGGCTCCTGACAACGTCACCAAAAGAGTCTGTGTTGGTGTGGATGTATTGCCACAGGATACCAATTAAAATGCAAACCAGAAAATGAAAAGCTTATAAGACACAAGAACACTGTATTTATACTCCTTTGAGGCAGGACTGTACATATCTGGAAAGGTATTGGGGTGGCAATGCTCTCCACTGATGCCTGAAGGTACAAACACAATGCTACAAGCTGCATGCTGCAAAAGCGTGAAAAGTATCAACATCAGCACTGCTTTGCTCATACTGCATCAAGGTTACATCCAGGCCTCAGGAGTGATCCCTCACCTACGTAAAACCCGTACATCACAGACTGACATATCATTTTTTTCCCCCAACTCAGTAAAAGCTGACACTCGGGGAGATCATTTACGCATGAAACATGACTCAGACTGGCGTATCAACAAATCTGTACATCTGGTGACGTGATGAAGCAAATCAGCAGTGATAAATGGATCACTGAAAAAGAAGGGATTTTTCTCAAGGTAATGTTCTTGGCTGATGGAGGCAACTGGGAGGGGCTGTTTCAGGGTTATACCGCTCATAAAAATGCAGATTTGGAAGACAATGCGTTGTATTGTTTTCATTATTATGTGTGTAAATAAACATAGTTGTCTGTGAGATTACCTGCAGTGGTTTTACCTCAGAGTGTGAGACAAAGCATGTTACTGATGGTGGGTGGAGACTGTGTTTTTATATATCATATGCAGCGATAGGCAGAGAATCTACTCACCAAACACCAAGAAAATAGATCATATTATTCCTTTAATGTCTTTACACTGGCTACCAATATGTCACAGAATCGATTGTTAGATTTTGTTCAGTACCCCAGATGTCCCAGATTATATCTCTGAATTACTCCTTGTCACACAAACTCACACACACAGACTGCATACAGTCTGAGGTCCTCAGCCAGGAACCTGCTGACTCTTGCTGTTGTCCCTGGCTTCATATGTGTAGAGGAAAAGTCCGCTAGCCACTAGGCTAATTTATGCAATGTAAAATGCCATAGGCTTGTGCTAAAAACATTAGCATGTTGTATTTGTGGGGACTTGAGCTAGAGCTTCGTAGATTACTTCTTCAAGATAGTGGGGTTTCCCCAAACTAAATAAATAGCGCACTGTTAATACCAATAGTCAAAACTAAATCAAACATTTTTTAATAATTTCCAAAATTTACAACATGTTTTTATCTAATGACATGTTCTGCTTCAGTCCATATTTGGTGGCGTTTAGCTGCTCAAAAACATCTGTTTAACTTTTTCCACTGCTGTCACACTCTGGCTTGCTGCAGTCCAGGGAGGCACACACCTGCACTGACAACACCACAGATTATATTAGTAATAGAAAGTTGATTTAATAACAATAAGACTAACTCATTCAATCTGATGCACCACTTAGCTCATATAGCCTAAGTATGTTGGCGAATTTCTACAAATGCAGTGGTTAAGTTCAAGTTCTGAAATTGTCTTTTTTAAGTTAATTATTCTATAAAAGTTATTGTATCAGCTGCAAGAAATAGCTCATGATGAGCATTTGTTAGATAGCCTTATTTCTTTATAAGATATCCTAACAACCCATTCTAGTTGGCTTTTAGCTTTTTAGGTCATCTGAAATAAAGAACAAACAATGTTTTAGATTTATTAGTGTGTAGGTGGGTGTGGTTAGTAGTCAGGATGTTCTGACTTAATTCTGGACCTCTGAGCTCTTTATCTGAAAATGTCACATCTCGCCTTTTTTTGTTGTGTTGTGTTCTTCTCATCCTCGTTCAACCATTCATCGAAACTAAGTATGCTGTATAAAAAGCCTTCTGGCTTTTGCTCCAGCTTTGGCAGTCACAACATCACTATGGAACTGGCGGAGTAATAGTTGTAGTAAGGAGCAAGGTGTGCTGTTATGCCAATTTGAGCACATTCTAAGTGTCTTGTCGACCAATCAGGTTGCTTGGTGACAACTACTTGTTGTGCAATGTGCATTGACGAAGACATTCATCTCAAACCCCCATCACCTTAAGAGGCATTCTGTGACCTCTGTGACCCCACTTGAGGTGCTCTGAGGCGATGATTGGAGGATGTTAGGAGGTAATGGCCATTGTTGATATTTGTTGCCTAAAATTTACTGCCTTTCAGTCAGAGATAATATCAGTAGTTAATGATCTGACCAAAGATCAATACTTTATTTTTCTTTTAAACGAGGAATGTAGTTGCTGCTTAGAAACAAGCAAAACCTGCTGTACCCCCCACCATTTTGAGTATTTCGAGTGTTTTGTTTTCATCTGTGTCTCAGTGGAAGCAGCAGTCAAGATAAATGACATTCTCCTCACTTTGGGCTAAAAGGATTTGTGTCATTATTGACAGGTTGGCGTAATGACAAAATCCTTTTAACTCCACATTGATTTCTGGGCTAAATGCTTGTCCGTTCATAAATGTAGCCAGGCAGTGCTAATCCTTGTCAGTCGCTGTATCAATAGCAAGGACTCCCCTCATCAGTAGTCATCCATTACACATAACCTTGTCATCTCAATTATATTTGTCTTTCTAGTGAGTACCTCTTCATGTACACAGTTATCTATCACGGTTAAAATGCTGCCAAGAGATGCCAACTGGAAGGGAGTTGTGTTTTGAAGGTCAAGCTAACGGTGCTAAATCAGCACATCTCTGCTTGGCTCTCATGCATGAAATTTTTCATCACTGCTACTGCGTGATTGAATGCTCCTGTTGCAGTTTTCTGTAAGTTTTAGTATTCATTAAGGCCGAGTGCTTATTTTACATGACTGGTGATTGCAGAAGCTATACAGGATCTATGTAAAGAGCTATAAGCCAACATTGAGTTTCTTTTTGATTCCATTAAGGCCACTCTGAGCACAGCTACCTCATAAGCAAAAGAATGAGTGAATGGCAACGCCTGTGCACTTTACCTTATAGAGTCTCAGCACTGCATTGTACTTTGCGTAAAGTGCTCACAGGGGCTGAAACGGACAGATGGGGCTTTATGAATTTGCCGCTCCTCTCTGTCCACTTAAAGGAATACCATGCTGGATTTTCCTAAAACAAATATATAGACTCACACAAAAGTATTCGGTCTTAATCATCACATATGTGGGACCCACTAGAGGTTTGTGGCGATGTATTTATCTACAGAGACCCTGCCCTCTGCCTGTATGTTCATATTTTCTTCTTATTTTGTTGTGTTGGGAACACTTTTGGGCTGCAACCTTTGGGCAGTGATGTATAACCCGCATCCAAAAATGGCACACAGGTGAGGTCCAGATAGCAACAGATAACATCTGAGAGGAAGTACAACACTGGAAAAAAAAAAAATGCAAATATAGTGAGGCAAAACACCAGGTGAACATAGTTTGTTCCAAAACAAGAATGAATCTGGGGTTGGCTTTCACTGTTTGCTGGCGAGCACTGAAGGAGAGAATTGAGATAAAGAGTGGCAAGGAGTTGGTCTGTTTTCTGTTGGAGAGGTAGGTGTTGATGGGTAGTGTAGTGTAAGATTTAATCACTAATCAGGTAAATGTTTTATTTTGCATAAGTTGATTAAGGTTGGAGTTCATGTAACCATGTTTTATGTATCCATGTATGGCAAAGCACTTTTACACAAGTTTGTGTATTCATATATTGAAAACACACACATACCATACCATGTATTGCCTGGAATTGTAATAGTAGACAGTAGTAGTAGGCCGGGAGAAAAAGATTACACCATAGGGACATGTCTGGGCATGTCCAGGCATGTCTGAACAAAGGCAAAAAGGCCTGCCACCAGTGGGTAAGATGGACTGAAGGAAAAAGGTGGAGATTCTCTCGAATCCTCACCAGCATAAAAGGGAGCAGCGCAGAAAGTGAAACTTCAGTCTTGCTCCGGAGCTTGACTCATTGAGTTGTGATGTGTTTGTTGCCTGCGAGCACATTAAACTCAGTTGCATCTGATTCCACGTGTCGCCAGTGATTTTTTGACCTCTGAGTATTTGAGTTTTTGATATCTAATGGAAGACAAAGAAAGTCCGTTTGAGATGAAAAGAGCGAGGTCGGGAGCCATCTGGCCCAATTCCAGGCACCGATTTTCACTTCAACAGTAGCTTGCTAAAGTATCACTGTAGCAAGTTTAAGCCCATACTTTTTGAGGAGGCTGTGGCGAGCACGTTGACATCCTCTATCACTGTTTGGTGCAGGAACTGCTCTGCAGCTGACAGGAAGGCACTGCAACGAGTGGTTGAATCTGCTCAAAGAATAACCAACAGCAGCCTCCCTTCCTTGGTGGACATTTATGTCAGCAGGTGCAGAAGCAGAGCGTCATGTATCATGAAGGACTCCACCCACCCGGCACACGCCATGCTCATCCTCCTCCCCTAAGGCAGAAGGCACAGCCTCAGAGCACCAACAATGAGTGTGCAACAAGTCTAGCTTCTTCCTGGAGGCTTTGAGGCTTATGAACTCTCTAGCTTCAGTCTTTCCTCTGCACTTTATATCGCTGCGACTGTGTGTGGCTGCTTGATTTTTATTTATTTTTTACCAATGTGTTGTATTTATTATAGGCTTTTAGGTTATTAAATTATTTATTACACATCTATCTTAAATGTTATTTATTCTATATGCTGCTGGACTTGGGTCACAAACTTTGTTTCCTCATGTTCTTTAACATGTTTGAATGACAATAAACTGAACCTTGAACCTTGATAAACTGAACCTTGAACTTTTTCATAACAACAATTTATGCTTGTTACATGCATTGTGTCTTTTCAATATAAACTTCCATTTTCACAGAGAATGTAGTTTCCACTTTCTAAATGCATGCACTGTTTTTTCAAAATAAACTCGGAACATGGGTAAAAAAGTTTTTAGGTTCACATAGGCAACAAAACCACATGGTTAGGTTTAAAAAGAAACATCATGGTGTGACTTAAAAGGATTTGATAATAACATAATGTAACATCACTAGACAAGCATCACATATGTTCATACGTCAGTAGTGCAGTATGCTGCTCATACTAGCTGGTTCAAAGCTGGACCAAAGCACCTGCAATGAGCCAGCACCCTTCCTTGGGCCTGGGAGCGTCTCATGGCAAGTTTTGTCCATAATTAAAAATGTCAGCTCAACTGTCAATAACACAGAAAACAAATAACATAAAACAAAATTAAAAAAGGTTGAGTGGATGGCCCTTTGCTGCCCCACGCCAGCTGTGTCCCACCAGGGCTTCTGGTCGTACTGTTGGCGGGGCTCAGGGTGGGGGTTGACCTCCTGTTTGCCTCTCTCCTGTACCTGTCTGGGCCCACTCCTCATCACTGTGCAATTTAAAGTTTACTACAATTGATTGTTGACTATTATATTCTCATCATATCACTTCATTAATATATTACTATTAAATTATATTGCTGTCACATAAGATATATTTCCAGTCATTTTAACATCAATACAGCTCCTATTGCTCTGCCTCTCTGCAACACATCCCATGGCCTACTGCTTACCCCACAAACACCTGTTTAGACTTAGTAACCACACACACAGCTGCCTCACACATAAACACTAAAACATGAACACACACATAACCAACACGTACCCTATCTGAGACAACCTAATCTCTTATCATATCTCCACATACATCATCATAACAGCTTTATGTCTATCTGTCCCCTTGTATATACATGTGCCACCCTTGTTTTTTTCTGCCACAATATGTCACCAATAAAATTCTTTTAAAAATGACTTTGATTTTTGGTCTCACATGGGCACAAACAGCTGTCTCCTGGGTGAAAGTCCAGTGTCTGTGCCATTCATCTTCCTCCTACCAAGCCTATGAAGACCTTCTCATTCTTTATTCTACAGCGGTTGTTCGGAGCCAAGTGTCGGTATTTGACAAGTTGGGAGTGAGATGGGTGGAAGTCTTCTAGTTTTGCAGTGTACATATAAGTAGTGGAGGGAGGAATCTGAATCTTGTGTTTACAGACAAGCAACAATTTGTGCAAAGTATACCTTAAACTTGTCAGTGAAGTATTTTCAAATTCATAAAAAAGCATCCAAAGCACAGGAAAAAACCACTTATATTTGCATTACAATGACAAAGAATACAAACGAGATCCTGGTGTAATTTGACATAGAGACTTTATTAGAATTAAATAACATTACACAAAAAAAGCAAAAGCAAAGTACTACCAGCTGGACGGTGGCCCAGTTGCACATACACATTTATAACTGTGTGTGTTTGTCTTACAGAGAGAGACACAGAGACAGAAAGACAGACAGGAAAACAGAAAACGTGCATCTGTTGGACATGAGGATCACCAGTTTAGTATGAGACAGCAGCCAGCGTAAAATCTCAAAGATCACATGTGACAAATGGCACAAAATCTGCCTCTATGCTATGATCCTGGCTTCATCTCTGACACACACACATACTCATTCACACTTTTCATACTTAAAATATATAAATGCTATCCAGATGATCCTCATGCCGAGAGATAGCACGTCCCTTCTGTCTGCCAAGTCAGCAACAACGAATAGTGGCTGTAATAACAATCATAATAGCGATGAATCTGCGCTGTCATAAGGGAGGCAGACCTGTTGAACCTCCTCCATCTAGAGCATAAACCAGAGCGGAAAACTACACATTCCAAACCACGAGTAAACGCCTAAGGCCTTATAGCGTCATAGCAGCACAAACATACTTGTCAAGAAAACAGCGTAGACAGCAGCCAAGAAAACCACATCAACTATTTTTCACAGGTTGTTTTCTCAAAGTTGTCACTGTTTCAGAGAGGATAATAGTCGCAGCAAGCTCCGTCTGCATTTCTGGGGACCGAGGCTGCCAAACGCTTTCCTCTCCTGCTCTCGTCTTCCCTTAAACAGTGACTCATGTATACGCACAGTAAATGCATGAGGGACACATATACACACACACATGCACATTGCACACATAGACATACAGATACTGTACACTCAAAACACACTTAAGGCAATGGTGGCCAGGCAACTGTGACCGTTCGAGTAGATCTAAATGTGCCCTCATATGCTTCTTTAACCCTTCATCCCTATTCGTCCCTCTCGAGCCTGCGGCCTCAACAAGCTGCTCGGAAATATGGAACATTACTACAGATCACTGAAACACAAGATCAGCTCTTTCCTTCACAGAACATCACCAAGCAAATATACAAGAAAATACTTATTTCATAATGTTAACACCTGATTTCAGTACAAGTCAGAATACTGTGTGAATATTAATAAGAATACAGATGAGCAGATACTGTATGGGTGCACAATTTATATTTGCATGTTTTTAAACAACGCTTGTGTCATATCATCGCTGACATTCACAGGAAGATGGCTGCACTAATCCAAAATTCACCCCAGAGACGGTAGGCATCAACACTAATGAAACAATACCCAGACGACACAGTCTTTAATCTCTGCCATCATGTTCCACAATATTATTTCTACACTCGCTCTGCACGGATCATATGATGGCTTAATGCCTAATGAATCTTCAGTTTTGATGCAACCCTGAAGACTATATTAAAACATAACTCACACTTTGACTTGCTGCGCATGTGCACGAGAGCTGTCAGTTCTAAGCGACTAAACAACAAAGGTGTTTGTGACAGCCTTTAAAAAAAAAAGGTCTGGTTGCAAATTTGTAAACCCCAGGATAGCAAAGGAATAACCTGCCCTACTCTCCCTCTGACTGGCTCGTGCTCGTTGCCTTCATTAATTAGATTGGTTAGGTTTCAGCAGCATCAGCAGTTGTTAGGGTTAAGGTAAGAATGTCGCCATTTCTCCACTATTCTAGAAAAGACAAATTTGCCCACTGGTTGGACTGGGCATATCTGGAACTTTACACACACATTATACAGTAGGGGCCCGGCCTTTGTTTTGCCCTGAGGCCTCAAGACTGTCCTCCTAATGCCCAGCTCAGACCAAAGATTCGCAATGACATAAATTGAAACAGGCAACTACTTGCAATGCACCATTCTGCAATGTTCTAAAACCCTGCGGATTCACACCAATGCAACTAGATGGGGTGGTGTATCATCTCTATGCAACAACTCTGTACTTCTGTTCAGATTTCCACCTTTTGAGGATTATTTTGTGGCAGAATATAATTTCTAGTCTCTTAATATTTGAATGAGGATAGTTAGAGTGAGATACTGGCGACAGTTGCATTTGTTGTAGTGATGAAACGGTGAAAAGCAGAAACAAAATGAGCACCAGATGGACTGAATTCATAAAAAATATGCCACAATAATATGAATAACCAGGGCCAGTGAATCAGTCCATGAAACTGTGTCTGTGTGTGTGTGTGTGTGCGCGTGTGTGTTCGAACATGCAGTCTGTAGTTATTTTGATTATTTGATTTCGATTTGCTGTTGAAACAGGTGATGTGCTTTACATTCTAAAACCAGCTGCTGGCGATTTTACCAGCAAAGTCACAGGTGACACTATCAGCCAGCTTGAGTCGAGCTCAGACGTCGAGTGTACACCTCTGCAACTTTTCTCTTTAATGCTCTTGTTGCGAATAATTGGTCTGAACTGGGCTCAAGAAGAACAGCAGGAGTTATTTCATCAGAAACAACATTTACGTTCCAAAGCACTCTAGCGGCCGTAGTTATTTTGATGGGGGAAGGAAGGAAAAGGATAATATTTGTATTACGCTATGTCATTTTTAATGTGGAGGACTTGTTAGAGGCCAACTAACAGGACAATCCAACCATGTAAAAGGGACAAACTAGAATTAGAATTAATATCTCTATAACCCATTTGCCAGAAAAACATGTTGGCATTGAACGTTTCTGAAAACAATGGATACGTTACATTTGCGTGTTACTATGTTACGGATACACTGAAAATTTAGGTGTCAACAACACTGTGGTTAACATGTGGTTGAGTTTAGGCACAAAAAACATCTAGTTATAGTTAGGGAAATGATCGTGTTTCGGCTTAAAATATCTAGTTTTGGAGGCACAATCCTGGGAAGAAACACAGCCATACCTTCGAAGAAAAACTGCTTTTCATGGCACAGTCCATGTTGGGAAAAACAGCAACTGGTTGCTAAAAGAACGCCCCCAAAAAACAAAAAGCAAAACAACCTGTTTTGTTGTGTTTTGGTCTTGAACTATGGTCTATGTATTGGTAGACATCTTGCCTAGGTAACACGGCATCCACCATCCCCTCCACCTCCTGATGACAAAATCAGCTCATATACGTCACTTTAGAAATGTTGATATGATACATAAGAAACGTGAAAATATAATGGATTCCTGGTTTGCAAAAAAAGTACAATGCCAACATTTTTTGCTGGGGATTGGGCTGGTCTAATAGTGATAATAATAGAGCTGCTTTAAATGTAACTTAACTATCAAATTACTTATATTAATATCTGAAGGGCAAGCTGAAAGTAATACTTATCACAGCAATACCAACAGTTACTACATGTTCAGTTAGGAACCTTGCCAAAACCTTGAGGCAAAGCTCAGATAACCAAGCTTTTTTTTCTATTTTTTTTTTTACCTGGGTGTGCAGCCCAGTCAGGCAATTTTCCTCATCAAATATCAGCTTTGCTCACATTAAACAACTCCGACCCTGCCAGCACCTGTGCCCCAGAGGTTTCCTCTGCAACACCGGTGGACAGTGTCCTTAGCAGCACTCCCCCCTCTCTCTGAGCACAGCATCAGTGACACTGGTGTCAAAGAATAAAGGACCATTTATTGTAACAAATGGTTACACTTTTATATGGAGGAATGGGCTCTGCTCATGAAGCTGCTCTGCAATCCAAGCGGCAGTGAGAGTTTCAGCAGAGCATCCAATAAACCCCTCAACAGACATATCACTGAGATATGGGCACACATAATGCTAAAGGTATGAGATGCCATCATCAAGCCTGATAATAGGCTCAGTCACAGGACTGAGTGAAGACATGTCACTTTATAAAGGCCACCTCATTGTCTAGACTGAACATGATTGATTAGCTGTGTGAATGTGAGAAGGATCCCTAATTGCAGAGAACACTTTCACCCCTCTTACAGTGTGTTGTGTATTGTCACATCATAGTGTTAATTATAATAACAGCCATATTTGTCGTCTTGACTAAACTTAAAGGGTGTCATTTATCTCACTGAGAGTGTGTGTCCATGTAGCATTTTTCTTTGGCAGGAAAGTAGTGGCAGGGCGCTGGGGAGTGCTTCATCCCTGCGCATTATTTAGAAAAAAAAAAAAAAAAAACAGAGCTGCCAATGCCAACACTATCATTATCATTAGCTATATAGATAACATTATGCTACTTTAACAGAGGGTTAAATACACAATTAACAACAAAGCTTACAATATATACAGTAGTAAAGGCACAACACTCACCAACAACATTCAGTCTTTGCTGTAATAGTTTCTTATTGACATACCATAACGCTTGGGATAGACAGTAGCTACAGGAGTGGCAGTGACGACACCAGCACTTTTCTGAAAAGGGCAGAGATTTACAACTAGAAGCGCTCAGCAGAGTGGCAGCACAAAAAAGTCAGAGCACTCTTCTCTAAGCCACCACATGCAGCTGTATACTCTCCCTCCTTATTGGGAACAACTGAAAAAAGATGCTGACGCTCAGAAAAAATGCTAAGGCCCTAAAATTGCCGCAAGATTGGAATGGCATGCTTCATATGGATAATGTTTATAATTTGGATGAACCGAGTATATCTCTATATATATATCTCTTTCTCTCTCTCTCTCTCTCTCTCTCTCTCTCTCTCTCTCTCTCTATATATATATATATATATATATTCATTCATTCATTTTCTGTTACCGCTTATCCTGTTAGGGGTCACAGGGGAGCTGGAGCCAATGCCAGCTGACATTGGGCAAGAGGTGGGGTACACCCTGGACATGTCCCCAGACTATCACAGGGCTGACACATAGAGACAGACAACCATTCACACTCACATTTACACCTACGGGCAATTTAGAGTCACCAATTAACCCTTTGAAACCTGAGCAATTTGGCTTGGTTTATTTCAAAATCATGGGAAGTAGGCAGTGAGCAATTAAAGAAAAAATGACCCCAAAAATCTGCAAGAAATTAGTTAAAGGAGAAAATTTTAAAAATAGAAAAAACAAACTTAAAAACAAAGAAAGAAATGACATGAAAAAAAGGCATAAAAAATTCCAATAATTCTGTATCATAATTTTATATATGTTGTAATAATAATAATAATAATAATGATAATCATAAATAGATTTTTCCTAGCTATTTTCCCTCTAGTTTAAAAAAATAATAATTTTCTAAATCTATTAATTTTTTTGCGATTTGTGGGACATTTCTTATCAAGTTGCTCATTGCCTTTTCTCCCATGTTTTTTAAAGAAATCGCTGGGGTTAAATACTTGCGAAAGGTGTCTGAAAGCAGCACAAGAAAAGTGGTGTCGCTCCAGGTTTTAAAGGGTTGACCTTTGCAATTTAAATATATAGCTCTATTCATATACGTATGTATGGCAGCACCATTTGTATTTGTTTGTTTGTTTTGTTTTCATAGAATTGACAATTTTTTTTACTTGTTATGGCTAACATGTTAGCTAACAGTTGCCGTGCACATCCAGCAGAAACAAAGCTATATTAGCATATATTCAGTTATGTTTGTGGCCACCCAGTGAATTTAAGTCCAATATTTGCTGTCCTTTTAACTCTGTTTTGGTCTCCACCAGCTCCTAAGGGAAATATACGGGCAGCTAGATTCTCCTTTATGTTCACCAAATAGTCGCCAAATAGTCACAAACACATAGTCTGCTGTTTGGTCGGATTATCTGCTGAAAACAGCTTGCTGCAGAATTGATGACAGCAGAGTTACAGGCCAGAGAACCAAAAATATGATCCAAAAAAAGGCAAAAACCCTGGAGATGGCTGATAATCCTCTGTGGGTTTGTCACTGTGACTGACCCCTTTCACATTACATGTAGAAGACTGATCTACTGTTAATGTGAATTAGTGCAGCTTTGAACTCATGGCACCCTTGGCAACACCATCTGTAGATATTGTGCAGGACAGTCATTTCTGTCCGCAGAATAAATGTGACATATAATATGAAACTTGTGAGTGGGATCACTAAATTCCAAATTTAAAACAGAGGACTGAGGGTGGCATTTAAAATAACCTTTAAGTACCTCTGTTCACATTGACATTTATACATAATTTGGAATGTGGTAATTAGTGATACAATCACTACCCACTGCATATTAGTCATCACAGGTATTTTTACACTGAGCTTTAATTTAATGGCTAGTATTAATTTGGTCAAAGAGGAAAATAACTAATTATTGGCATGTCTGTAATTGGTTGTGAGCAAGTGCATAATAACTAGTTTAAACAGGAGTAGTCTGTGTATGTGTGTGTGTGTGTGTGTGTGTGTGCTGACTGGATGAGATGCAGTAGATTGGGGAGCAAGTCATAACGTCAAACGGCCTCTATGACACCGCAGGGAAATCAGCCTCTCACAGCCTCACTCTCTATGAAAAAAAATAAGTTTTCCAAGCGTCTCTCATAAACAACAACACAGACAGCAGCGTTACAGTATTTCTCTATGTGGGAAATGCTTCTAGCAGACGCATAAATCCCTCTGTCTGCTTTTTACTGCGGGAGAACTTTATTCACCATACAAAATGTCTGCTTTTTACTGCGGGAGAACTTTATTCACCATACAAAATGTCTGCTTTTCCAAGGTTTGACAGCAAGATTTCGAGACCAGACAGGCATTTCAATTTGAGGACACACATGATCTCACTATGGCATCATTGTATGTGCGCATTTAAAACCAGAGCCATATATATACAAAGGCCCAGTGCCCAATGGTAATCAGCAGTGGGTCATGAAGCCCAGAGACAATCATCAGCTAGATGAATGTGTGCCTCTTGTGCTTCGAACATGATGGGGACTGAGTTTGCACAGTGAGCCAAGGGGAAGGTGAAGGCAATGTTCTGCTGTCACTTTGCCTTCCTTCGTACACTTGACGTGAAGCGGAAAGAATATACGGTTGTCTCATTTTAATGACATAGGAACAGGAGCTGCAGATATTAATTTATTAGCACATTAGTGTACGATTTTATCGTCTAGGGTTGTCAACAAGGTTGTCATTTGCTGTACTTTGCATAACACAGAGGTTTCAGCTGATAAAATTCCTCCCTCTTACACTATTTTAGTCTCATAGAAAGGCTTCACTATGATTTATATTTTAAACACAAAGGGAACGGTGCACACAATAAACCACAAAAGCTGCAGGCCAATCTAAAATCCTCCTCCTCCAAAAAAAAAAAAAAAAAAAACTAAAAAATGCTCACAAAAGCAAGTCCATACATCTATTAGTTGAGAGGCTGACAGCATTGTGCTTTGGTGCACTCAGTGAAATATGCTCATCTGTTCAGCCTGGCAGGTTTGAGGTTGTAACGCAATTAGTGCGAGGTGCACAGGAGAGCCAGAGTCAAGCGCGCTAGACAGGGCCTGACAAACACAGACCTCTGAAACCTGGCTGCCATTTTGTAGCCTGCAGGTGAGCTCAACAGGAACTGCAAGTCACTGAACTATCACTGAACATATTTGTATTCACTGTAGTTACTTAATCCTCTTGCTGCCTCCATAAAACATACTGTGAGGCTGCAGTGAAGTTTTTTTTTTTTTTTTCAAGATATAAGATTACCTCTGGCGACTTCATCAAAGTCCTTGTATCTATAGGAATATAGTGCACCCTCTTTTTAAGGGGAGTTTTTCTAATGTGACAAGAGCATGCGTCTCTCTCCCACCTGTGCCCATTAATTCTCTTTAAACCTGGTCTCAGGTGTGGCTATCCCTTTCTCTACTGTTTTTCTCAGATCTCATGACCTTCCTTCCCCCAAACCCTGTTCTCCTCTTCTCTTCCTGCTCAGCCGCTAGCATCGTTACTAACAAAAAGAAGGTCCCAGATATGAACCCCCAAGGGCATGGCGAAGGTCAGAAAGGACTGTCCCGACCCTGAGACTCGACCAAGCAACAACCGTCAGGGCTGAAAAATGAAGCCAACATGAAAGTGCCAAAAACTGCAGTTCTTGAGGCTGGCTCCAGAAGCCAGTCAGTCCCAACTGACGCTCATGTTAATATGCCCAACTTTACAGCCTAAATAAAAATGTTTATAGCCTGGCACAAAAACAGTTTGGGCCTGTTTAGCTATTTCCCCTTCATGACAACTGCACAGGGGGGAGTTTTCATATAACTCATCCCTTTAAGTGATATTAAGGCTTAAAGTTAAGCATAATTAAGGGCGGGACGCCAACAGTGTCTTCAGCTCCTCAGTCAGATCCACCCTTTGCTCCTCCCCAGCTCTAGCCTCTCATCCAAATGTGGCTCCAAAACATCAAGATAGCAAAGGCCAAAATGCTAAATTTGAGCCTTAAAAATGGGAGTCCAGAAACCAATGAGTGATGTCATGGTGGCTACGTCCATTATTTAATACAGTTTAATATGCTCCAGCCTCATCACGACTCTGTTAAACACCGTTCATCCCTCTTGACCGCAATCACCCCATCATACATGACCCCTACCCACTTTCAGGACCAGTCCATCTACCCTGTTTTCAACCCTTCCCTTAACACCATCACACCATCAAACTTGATCCTCACCTCATCTTTCCCTAATCCTCTCATCACCCCAAATAAAACTACTTTTATACCGTACATATGGAGTGGTCTTTTGATAGTGAAGTAGTCTCTGACGTATCCCAACTTCCATTTCAGATGTTCTCCAGCGAATTGTATACTGCCCTCAAACAAGAGTCCTGATACTAGAAAGAAACACAACCCTTCAAGTCACCCTGTTAACATTTGCTACAGTGTTCACCTATGAGGACACAACACAAACAAACACTGCAGCACACACAGAAAATCTGCCTCTACAAACTCAAAAACACAAAGTTGGCTAGTGTACAACCACAACACAAGGCATCACCACTGCCCATCTAAGCTGTTTATAGCACGTTTCCTGCGAACCGTGGAACCATGTAGAGCTTCAGACTTATTTATCAGGTCCCGTCTGGAGGAAATTCTTATCTTCTGAGGAGGATTTTCAGTTTGTTTAGAACATACTTTCAGTCTGTAAACTCCACTTCCACAACCCCTCAGGTTACAATTTGCCTGTGATTATAGTGCCTGTGATGAATGAGGCAAATCAACAGCAGACAAATATAACACACTAGTATTTAGAACCAGGCACTTAGTCCACAAGGCAATTGCTTCACCATCGTTAACACGGATGAACAACTGACAGCAAAATATAAAACACAATTTAAAAATTACATAGCAAATGATCTTCCTGTTTTTATAGCTACGTGATGAAGTTATCATACAGCCCACCACTACCACACACTCATGCACACACACTCACACACGCCCCACCGCAAACATCTAAGCAAACGATTTGCCTTGGTCCACTGTGACAAGAAATAACTATAATTTTTTTGTGCTGTTCTTAATATAGCTACTGTATGGAGGTATTTACACTGTAAGACTGTTTCCATAAATGATCCCTACGTAACTTTGCTCACAGTCATGGGTGAAGCTTCTATGCTGCTACACTATATGGCCTGTTTTTCCACTCCACATCACTGTCCCTATGAGTACAGAATTGGCCTAAAGACAAAGGATGTGGGGTGCTGTGTTGCCGTAGTAACTGTCTCTTCTGGATTGTGCCTGCATCCATCTGCCTCAGCAGGTTCCCATGGTGCTGACTGTAGTGTAACTGAACTTGGACATGGATGCTCCCGTTGCCATAACATCCTCCTCGTTGTCCCGTAGCCCACGGCGAGGATGGCGACGGTGGCAAGGGGCGGCGCAGCATGAGAACGTGGCTAGCAGAGCTTTGCGGAAGCGTGTGTTCATGAAGCAGTAAATAATTGGGTTGACGCAGGCGGAGGTGTAGCACAACAAATGGATAAAAGCAATGGGTGCCCCCGAGAGGGCTTGTTTGGCAGAGATGTCATCGAAAGCTCGCCAGGTGTTGGCACAGTACAGTGGCATCCAGCAGAGAAAGAACAGGACAACAATGACCACCAGCATGCGGATAACTCGCTTCTTGGCCTCCAGCTTGGCCTCAGATGTGTTGCTGCGCGGTCTTTCCGCCTTGATGGCTCTGTTGGATGAGGACATGGTGGACATCTCCATCGAGCGTGGCCGCTGGACGACGTTCACATAGCAACCATCTCCATCATCACTGCCAGTCGACACAGTGGAGGTCAGTCCATTCTTCACATCTGTATGGTTTAAAAGGCAGGGATACTTCTGTCAGTTATATGTAATTAAAACTTCATCCCCTGATGTGTGAGTAACGCTTTCATGTTGTGACACTTAATGCTTTCCCTGCACATTGTAGGCACTGTTAAAGCTGAGGTAGGCCGTTTTTGTTTCTTGTTTCTTTGCATCATGGGACAAAAATGCCACGACGACCTTTCATCATATTGCAATAAAAGTTCTCTGAGAGAAAACCAGACTTCTACACTTCCTCTTGGCTCTGTTATCAGGAAATTAAGCCCACGATTTGAGACTTTGGCCACTCACAGGTCATTTCAGAGAGAGGGCTTAAAGCCTGATTAAAGCCTGATTCAATGGTGGAAAAAGGATTGCAGAAAAAGTTGCTATTCCAGCCTTGGCAACACCTGCCTACACTGCAAAGCAACCCAAAAAAGGAAGATGGAACTACCAAAAAGAGAGTCTAGAGGAGAGTCTGACAACAAACTGGATAAAACATGTTTCAGTATTGGTGAGGTGTTTCAGAGATGGAGGGAGAATGTTGCTAACAGTTTAGCATTCTGCTAATTGGGGCTCATGGCTGTGACTAATTCAAGTTCATGTTAATGTAGCTAACATTAACATGAACTAAAATTCCAGCATGTCATCTCAAAGGGCTTTACAGGCACAGACCTTCAGCAACTTGAATTCATCCAGCACAAACCCCAGTGCAGGGGGTCTGATCTTAGACTGCCTGCCCCCTCCCTGTTGGATCAGCAAACTTTCAGACTCGTGACACAGCTGGCCAGAGATCGCTGTGATCCCCGACTCTGGGGTTTGCGTTGGCTGAATTGCAGTTGTTACAGCTGCTGACTGAAGGTCCGTCTCCAGAGCTGCTGCCTGCTGTGAAGACGTCTGTTGTGGTTTGATAAACAGAGAGAGCCAGACTGGGGCAAGGAGGGGCTGCATGCAACTCGACAATGAGATAAGATTTTACCCATTTTAAATAGTAAGATTGGGAAACACTGGGTTACTGTATGAAGCATGTGCATATGCCAATGCTCGTCTGGTGGGAGGGGCTTGAGACAGAGAGGGGAGACGGGACTGCAGCAGGGGATACTCCCAGATATACTCTCCATACCCAATACCGAAAGTGTAGATATTTCTAAAATTAGTCCTTGATTTGAATATTAATGTACTAGTGTCAATAGGGTTAATAACAACAATAATGCATCATTATCACACCAGATCACATTGTGGCCACATTAACACGTTTCCTAGTGCATGCTCACTCTGATCCACTGCTGCTTCATCTCATACAACATAACATACAGCTCTCCCCACATGATAATCCATTAGCAACTTTAATAATAAAAAGTTGGTATCGGTATCAGATTTATTTCCTGGTATTACTTGCTGACATACCTGAACCAAATATAGTGGTTTAAAGCAACCCTTACCTTTCTGGAAATTTTACACTTTTCTTTGTTTAGGTTAAAATGCTATTAATAAGCTGATGGCACACTAAAATGTAAGTGAATTCCACCAGAGATGAACTCATCATTATACCATTCTCATATGGTTCTAAGAAAACTCCAATGATTGCAATGATTGGTCGGAGTTTTCTCCTGTCCTGTCTGTCTTCCCCACGTGGAGACCTCCGACTGACGTAACAGCTCGCGTAACCACCCCCCACACCCTCCACCCCTGAGTCTGAGACAACAAACAGGTTAGTAACAGGGACGCTTGTGGATATAAACTTTTCTCCGTAACAAAAGCAAACAAATGTGGACCACCACTTCCACCTTCAGCCACTCCAACAGGGAAATCAGTTGGCAAAAGAAAGAAACAATGCAACAAGAAGTAAATTCATCAGTGCAATACAGTCGCGAGTTTCTAACAGACATTAGAAACTGCTGCAGAGATCTAACGCTACAACCAAGAGAGCTCAGGATGTGTAGCAAGCTTGGTCTGCTATGTCGAGCTAGCCCTGAGATGACCGTGGTTTCGCCTGGAGCGGTTGGGATTGAATGAGTATGGGTAGGGGTGCGAGTGGGACAGGAATGAGGGCTGTGTGAGTGCGCGTGCGCGTGTGTTTTGTATGTGCGAGCTGGAGGAGAGAGCAGGAGTACATGGTTTGTGAGCTAACGTTACGGCTAAGTTCTTGTCTCGTTTTTTTGGCGTGGTTACGGCCAACAGTAACTTGTGCTGTGAAGCAATAAACGGTGGGTTGCTGAATAACCTTGTCATCATTCTACACTTCCTGGCGGACACTACAATAACATTATGACAACACAGCATCCAGTTGCTAATGGCTAACGTTAGCCTACTGTAGTGTAGCCTCTGAAACATTAACGTTATCTTCCTTGTGTGTCCGTTTCCACTTACTAGTAATGTTAACGCTACTATCTAATGTTAGCACTGTAACCTTATTCTAAAACTCATCAGTCATCACTGACTCCAGTTGAGTTTTAAAACTCCGGGGTTGCGTTTGACTGTCTTTGTTGTAACATTACACTCGCTCTCCTCTTTCGTATATCTAACGTTACCTTGCCAATGGCCACGTCTATAAGGAGGACGTAATGGAGGGAGGTGGAGTTGCAGAAGGAGGAGGATGGGACTTTGGAGGGAGGCGGGAGTTGTGGATGTTTAAATTTTTTCTAAGTGCTGTGTGAAATGCAAGAAAGGTAAGGGTTGCTTTAACTCATCCCTGTAGCAGACACAGTTCTGTTAATACACGACTGGGAATGTTCGGGGAATCCACGGGGAAGACACTCACAGTTATGCAGACACAAAATATTTTTTGTGCTTTAGTATTCAGGATAAGATTGAACACACAAATCACATGAAAATCTTAAAAGACAACAAGAACTGTTCATGTTTAAACTGCAGAATTAATCAGTATTTGAAGAGGATAGCCTAGTACAACTGGTACTACTTATACTAAAGAAGTATGTATTAATAATTAAACATTAAATGTTAGTTCAGGTAGGACACAATATCAAGCTCAGCTAACATCCTAGCTACATCAGCGAATCTTTATGCAACCAATTGGGCGAATCTCATTCAGGGCGCCCTACTTAAACACTCTGGCCTGCCTACTGTTGCTGCTTCCTCTTCAAGCTGCTTTGCAACCTGCCTCCACCCCAGCTCCTCCTTTTCATGTTGTATCGGACTTATTAATGTCATTTCTGCTTGTCATTGATGTTGCCTGATCCCAGGGGGTCTTTGCTGCCTCCCTGCCTTAGGCTTTCCATGTAGGCGCATGGAAGGGCAGAGAAGTGTGCTCTTTCTGCCTTGAGGCTTTCCACACACATGTGGAAGAGGCTTTCTATATACTGTACTGTACAGCCAAATATAATACTGCAAATGACAGTAAAGTTTTCTTTAACTAAAGTGGTCCTGACTGAATTAGTATTCCCCAGCCACTCCCCACATCCCCCAGGCGCATGCATTTCATCGAACTATCCAGACTTGCCATTCTCCACCTGTCTACCAGATGTCCTCAGACATTTCCACCTGGCTCAGTCTCACACTCCCAGATCCAACCACTCTGTCCTTTCCCGCAGTAACCCCAGTATCTGGGAAAGATCCCTTCACCTGACCCTCCCCGCCCAGCCTAGCAGAATACAACTGGCCCTTCTCCACTCATTCCATGGAAGATTGTCAATGTTGCTTCGTGCCTGGGCCAACAAACCTGTACCTGCCTGCCTGTAGGTTTATGTATCTTCACTTCTTCAATAAATTACTGAACTGTTCTTGTCAACCTGGTTTGTGTGCCCTTCCCTATTGCCTGGCACCAATTCGCCTGACAGAAACATTCACATAAAGTACAACTGGCAGGCAGTTTTGTAGCAAAAAGGATCTAAAGGTCTGTGTTTGTGCATACAGATAGACTGAATGCAGAATGTTTATGTGAAAAGCTTAGTGTTAGAGATAAGACTGGACATGTATGACTGGATGGTACAGTACTGCATGTGGAACACGTGACTATGAAATGACTTCAGTGCCTGCCTGACTCACTGGCTCCTATTTTTGTCCTATGAAATTCACTTCTTGTAGTTTGATTTATTTGACTGATATTTTGCCACTGGCTTAAAAAAAGATTTAAAAAAATAACCAGGTAAATCAACAACTGAGCCAAAGCACCACAGCTCTGCGGTATTACATGCACCCATCTATGAGGTTTCTCTGGAGTGAATCATAGCTCTTTAAAGAGCAGCAGCTCACCTTAATGGAAAGAAGAATGACTAACAATTCTTGCTGAGCCACAGTAATCATCCATCAGGGGATATTGCAATCTATTGACAAAACTTAATAGTCCATCTTTCCCTCTTCAAAGGACTAAGTACACTGAACACAATAATAAGAGCCCTGGAGCAAGCAAATACAAACAGGAACTGATAAAGTAGTTAACCACTTCTGGATTATTAAATCAAACACATTTTCCAAACGGTTATTTTAGAAGTTCTTTGCCCTTTATCCCTGTTTTTTTAACCACATGCTCTTTGTCTCTCAAACTTTGTTTTTATTTTTGACATCCTCTATCTCTCTGAGACCAAGCAGATGGTGATGTCCAGGCCCGCAGCTGCCAGCCAATTCCATCCTCTAATGGAAGCCCCTGCAAATACACTCAACACTGCTATCATCCCAGACACACACTCACAGGACCACAAAAGGTTATGTTCCACTTAACCCGCACACATTACAGTGATTGTGTTGCTAATGAAACCGTGGTGATTAAAAATTAAATTCCTCATCATTCACATGAATTAGAAAAAAAACATGTAAATGCTAACATTAAAGTCAGGTTGGTAGGTCCCTGATAGCGCCATGACATTTATCGAGAGACACAGTTTGACTCAACAATCAAATGACTTCTTTTAATTAGTGACAGGCTGCTGAGCAACGTTAATGCCCTCTTGGAACATGTGTTAGTATGTGTGTTAGTCGTACTGCTGCTGTTGTGGCAGTATCTTTCATACAGTATGTTGTCTGCTATAACATGTCTGATTTGCTACTCTTTTATTTGTTACTCTGCATGCACGACTAAACTCCCCTCTGGATATGCATAAAGGCATAGAATAATCAAATGTAATAGTATTCATAGGTACAGTTAAGTTCACATCTTATTTTCTCAGCTCATAAGTTAAAATGTTCATATGTCTTATACTTCTTTTTTATTGAGTCACTTCTTACTTGTACTAGGATCCATTGGTGTACTGGCCATGTTGCATGCTGGGACAATATTTGTTGGCCTCAGCATCAGTGGGCTGATGGGCCGTCAAACGATCCGTAACATTTTTACCAGCCGTCTGGCCCTCTCTGTGTGCTTGTTATTCAGAGTCAAGCACACAGAGACAGCGCCAGGCTTTGAAGCCAATGTGATATGGGTGGCCAAACAGCATAATTACAACTTCTGGGTGTTGTCACGTGATGCCATGGGGCCCAGAAAGACCAAAGTTCGGGTACAGCATTGGAGGCAGGGCCTTGTTCATTCCAAGTTGCTCAGTGGTGCCTGAAGTGAAGAAAGTTTGACTTCCAGACATAAGTTCATCAAGATCCTCCTCATTACAGGGCCCATAGAGCAAGCGCACTACTGTGTCCTTTAACTCTGGCTCCAAACCACGATGTCAGGCTCACTCACATGAATGACAGTAGGAAAATAACCGTGGATTCTGCTGTTAGTGAATGTTACAACAAGGACTTGATGATTTAAAATGAGCTATTTAAGTGCTCATACTGGAAAGTCAATGTACCTAAAAATAAAAATAGATATCTGCAAATTTACAGATGTCCCTTTCCCATTCTAAGTCACGTGATGTGACAGAAGTTGTAATACCACTGGCTCCAAAGTGTGGCGCTGTTCCTTTGGGGCCTGGCATGTCAGTGTGCTGTGTGCATGTACTGTGACTGGGCTTAGGACAAAGGCTCCAGTGTAGCCTCCTCCATTGCTACTGTTGTGGCTGTAAATTAAACAAAATCGTTAAAATTCAATTGCATAAATTGTTTGTGTCAGAACCCCCACAACATAACTTTACCATCGTTCAACATTTGTAGAGTCTGGAGGAGCTGCACTATTGAATTTATTCATCCCTATTCAAGGTAACATTGATGATGCACAGTGTCTACTGTGGACACCTTCAGGTTTCTCGATACCGGAAAAAGGCCCAACAGAGGCTGTACTTCCTGCGACAACTCAGGAAGCTCAACTTGCCTCAGGAACTGCTGATCGTGTTCCACACAGCCATAATCCAGTCTGTTCTCTGCACATCCATCACCATCTGGTTTGGATCTGCCACCAAACTGGACAGTAACAGACTGAAAAGGACAATCAGATGTGCAGAGAGGATTATTGGTACTGATCTTCCCTCCATCGAGGACCTGTACAGGTCAAGGGTCAGGAAACGGGCAGGAAACATCAATGTAGACTCCTCAAACCCCAAACACAATCTGTTTAACTCCTCCCCTAAAGTAGGCGCCACAGAGCACTGTTTGCCAAAACCACCAGTCACAAAGACAGTTCCTTCCCCCAGGCTGTCGCTCTGATGAACTCCTAACAGTCACAGAGGTGCAGGACAAACAAACAACACTGTATCGTTGTATATTGTATATTGTGTGTATATATATATATATATATATATATAGATAGATAGATAGATAGATAGATAGATAGATATGTCAATTCTGGTACATCAATAAAATAGCTAAATAAATAAAGCCGATTCTGATTCTGATAGCTGCATTTATTTTAAGATTATTTTTTTTTAATTTTAAATAAGTAAGTATCAGGAAAAATGTAAGATTTGTGCTGTTTTAATTTTTATGAAAGATAAAATAAGTGAGAATACAATGGAGTGTTTTAAACTTCAAACATGACACTTTTTTTGTAAGTTAGGTAACAACCTTCTGGAAAAACGAAAATGTATGCATGTAAATTCACTGGCATAAATCTAAATTAAGCATCTGTCTAAGGTCATGCCTCTGGAATCCTAGCATGTACTTAGCTGTCTTTTTGCATATTTTATTATTCATCGACTGCTGTCTGTGAGCCAAATTGTCCTCTGGAACACTAATTAAAGCTCTATCTACTGTGTTCTTTATGTTTCCTGCATGTAGTACAAATGGCCTCACCAGTAGAGTCTTTTTTGTGGCCCATCTCAAACTGGATGCCTCTGTAAAGTTCCCTGGAGATCAGTCCATAGGCTACAATCATCACCAAGCCTGGGATGGCGAACAGCACGAGCAGCAGCATAATGTACCTGCAAGAGACACACGAGAGAGATAAAAATCCCAATATCCATACATTCAGGCACGTATGTAGCCCCAGTTTGTGTCTCTCATGTCCAGTAGTAATGTATTGCTATTACCTTTTTCTTTCTCGGAAAAATAAAAACCTGCAGAATGTTGTTCAGCAAAATTTACTGTTGTTCTGAGGATATTTCCAAAATCCTCAGACACTAGTTAAACTGTCCTGATGAAAAGAACACCCCATCTTTTGCATGATAAAAAGAGGTTTTAGGCAGGTTTCCCAAGTGGCTAGTCCTTCCTAATTAATAACAAAAATGGTAGCAAGGAATGAGATATGTTTTTTTATTTCCATACAAATAATACATTTATATTTTTATAGCATTGTGTGAAATAATTTTGTATTTTTCACTCGTGCTAAGACGTCGACCACAAACTACAACCTGGATAGGGACTTTTATCTCTGTTTCTCTTTTTAATTATGCAGCAGACAAAGCTTTCTTTCATCCAGATGGTAAGTCTTCACAGATTTTGGGAATACCTTCACAACCATGAATGTTGAAAGACTACTCTTTTTCTCTCTTTCTCAAGTATGATTTTCTCAGTGCATCAGAATTGTATAGTAATCATAATATGTGTATATACTACACCAGAGACACAAACTGGTTCTCGCACCAATGCACAGATTCACACACCCATAAGGAAGCCTGCAGTCAGATAAAGACATAGAATCAAACACAAAAGTACTAAAATACACACACGTACAAAAACATAATTTTCAGCTGTACACACATATACACAGATCTTCACTGAGATGACTGAAATTACCCCAAAGCCTGTTCCTTCTTGGTCCAAAACAAAAACAAAGAACACATCCGTCTGTTCTCTTCATCTGCACTAATGTCTCCACAAAAAACACCCAAAAGACAGATAGTGAGAGCTGCTGCAAACAGGCTCCAGGTTCAAACATGGAGGCAAATGAGATGCTTCAGTGTAGCGTGCCTTGCTGAAAGTACACACACACACACACACACACACACACACACACACACACACACACATTCGTCCCAGACGCAGGTCATCTGAAGTTTATTTGATACAAAACAGCACATTGTCCAGATGGCGAGGAAGATGGATGATCGGAGTCTAAATTTTATGTTAAATTGCATTTTATGTGCTGTTGTGTTACTCTGGGAATGTAACTGGCAATGCTCAGGGAAACAGAAAATATCTCCAGTCAGATTTACAACACACCAAACTTCTCTGTGAAGAAAATGACCAAGTATCCAACTTTTCGGTGAACTTGTTTGAACTGACCCTTTTCTTGTTATGAGAAGATTCATTGGTGTGTCATTATAAAAGGAAACACAGATGTAATGACAAGAAAAAGATCCACTTTAGGCCCAAAGAAAAGACACAGTGGTGTACGGACACTGAGGAAACCTCACTGGTTTGGACGTTCTCACTGACCTCTGTTTGTTCTTGTATTGATTTTGTGCTTTTTAATCTGTCAGTGAGATGTGCACCTTGACGTTAGCATTAACCAAAACTATTTCTCCACTTCTCCTCTTCATAATCAATTGCGTCTACCTTAATCTGTGAGTAGGACTGTCTATACATGCGGCTGTATTTGTCCTCCCAGTGGATCGATGACAAATGATTCAACCATAGACTAATTTTTCCCCTCTGTGTAGCCCCAGACATCTAAATTTTTAATGTAGTGTATGCATACATAAGATATTCTATCCTCTGTTATGCAAATCACACCATATCTTACTTGAAAGCCAAAGATAAAACTAAATTACATTGTCCAAATGAGCCATCTTTAATTTATATGTATGGACTACTGTGTTTTCTCAATGCATCTTTTTCTTCTCATCACTTTGATATAAAATCAGGATATATTAGAAGTACTTCCTTGTTAAAACTAAAAAAGATGAATATGATATAAATATTAAATGAGACGATGCAAGTTTTAGAGGAAAAAATGACTGAAGCTGTGTAATAAAATGTACCGTTTGTCAAATCTTCACAAGGTCTTTGTTGCTTTATAGCTTTATTTGGTCTGATATAACCTGTAGCAAATGATGGCTAATGCTGATGAAAGCAAACCTCAGATGGATACTGTGTGACTGACATTAATGAGTGTATTTACTGACTTTACAGGTCTTTTGTACTTGTGCTCCTGTTGCGCTACATTTAAGCACGTCAGATAAATGTGATATGTACTGTAGGGATTTCGTCTGAGTTCATGGCAGCTTTTCTAAAAGTAAATTGCGATGCATGTTGGGGCAAGCATGATGCTGTTGATGCCGTTCAACGCAACACTGACAGACTGGTTTCGCGAGAAGCTCTCCTCCTGACTCTCTCTGCCCAGAACGAGTTTATACATCACAGCTGATCTCATTCCTAGTCATCATTTTTGCCGCAAGGCAGAAGCCCTAAAGTAGGTGTTAGCATCCAACACCAAGCTGTTATTCTAACACAGACACCAAAACAGCTCGACTTGTTAATTACTGTTGGGCAGTGTTAATGTGATGCTAACAGTTAGCCCTGTTACTGTGTCTGCGACTCTGTCCCAGGCACAGAGCCCCAGCCCCACTGAAGTAATCTCATGATAAAGCCACCTGGTCTCCCTCTGAAGCTCTTGGAAACCAGCCGTTCTTTCATGCTGGCATGATATGCAGCCTGTCACTGGTATTGTTTAATCGCCCCTGACACAGTGGGACAACAGCGAAGGTTAAGGGGGGCGAAAAGTCTAAGTAGGGTGGGTGGGAGGGGTACTGGATGAGTCCAACAGCCACCAACGTTCACCCGGAAACCGGTGTTCACTTCCCATTTGAATGTAAAGTCAAACCCTGTTCTTTTTGTTCTTAACCCAACCCCATGCGTTAAATGACAAAAACATCAATTCGCAGCGTTGTACCGATGCAGTGCGTTTATTTTGAAAGAGGCTGTAGGCAAACTGTAAATTTCCTGTTAAAACAGAAGTGTATTTTGAAAACAGATAATGCATGTAAGAGAGCTGAAGTTGACACGGCGTCCCAGAACGTCAACTGCCAACGCACCCTGGGTACCTTGCACGCCAGATCTCCACGTGAAACTCCATGACCAAACACTGATATATGACGAGGTCAGAGTGGGAATGTGTTGGATAAACAGAGAGGGAGATTCTCTGAGCGAATCAATACGCTGCATGCAGCTCTGCAATGAAATTAGATTTTAATCGCTTAAAATAGTCAAATTTGCAGTAAAGATGTGGTAATTGAACAAAATTGTAAGATCATGTAGAATTCACAAGGGATTGGCATTAATTTACATAATCCTGGTGGAACCGGGGTCTTTAAATCAACTGACTCAAGACAGCCTTGGGAAATACTGAAACTGAATGTGTTATTATCCTGTAATCACCACTTGTGGCCACAGCAGCTGCTGTTCAGCAACAGTTTCATAGAAATTCTTCTTTTTCACTTCCTTTTATAATGAGAAAAAGAAATTGCTGCAACATTTACTGATTATACTGAGAAACGTAGACCCAAATTGTGCTAAAGGTAGCCTATACTATGCAGGATTTTCTTTAACACTATGTATAGTTTCATACATCAGGAATCCCTCTCAATCATAAAATGTAATCCACTCGAGATGTGTGGCGGTGTATCTGCAGAGACCCCTGACCTCTGACAACAGGCATTCAAGAGGAAGAGGCTACAAAAATGGCAGATGCAGTGCAGAACAGCACAAATATGGCGAAATGCCAACCGGACAGAGCTTGTTCCCAAACAAAAGTGACTCTGGGGTGGAAAGGGATGAAGAACAGCACAGAGTTGGCCTGTTTTCTGTTGGACAGGGAGGTACTGGTGATAGTTAGCTTGCTAAGGTATCGGCTTTTCTGTTACAAAAATGTGACATTCTTCAATAGTACAGTAGTTTGCAGTGTGTGTACAAGTAGTGTAGCAAGGAGGGGGCACACAGAAACAGACAGTTCCTGCATAGTTTACCTTTAAATAATTGGGACCAACAAACACTCACCACGCCTGCTCTGCCGTTGCGACGGGCCACTTGTGGCGACACTGGTGGGCAGTGGTGTTGTCAGGACGCTGAAAAGACTCCAGGTGACTGATGATTGGATAGGGGATCATGATGATGAAGGCCAGCACCCACGTCGCAGCAATCACCCGATAGGCATGGGATCGGGTCTGCCACACCCGTGACTTCAGGGGATTACAGATGGCGCTGTAGCGCTCGATCGCTATGGCAACCAGGCTAAATGTGGAGATGCTCACTGATATTCCTGCAGGGAAACAAAACAGATTATTTAAAGAGCAAGTAAACACACTGGCTATCTTTTCTTTTTGATGAATGAAAAGTTATTGCCGCTCTGCGCTCAGTATAGAGCCTTGGACCAGTAATAAAAAAAAGTAACAAAAACATGTTTGTTGATGTTCACGTAATATCTGCAATCATAACTGAGAACAAAATGCGGCGGCCTGTGAAGATGTGCTTGCAAATGAATATAGCGCGAGATGGGAGGTGGGGACGGTTATCTGAGCTCCGGTAGAAGGAATCATGTTGGCCTAGTCCACTGATGTTATCGGCCATCTCCCTCCTGACAGGGCAAGACGGGAAATTACTCTTTACCTTCGTTATCCAAGTCCTCAGCAAGAATACAGACTGTGTGTGTGTGTGTGAGTGTGTGTGTGTTAGTGTGAGAGGGACAGCCAAGCCAAGCCAGCCCATGACTGTCGAAAGAGGTATTCTGTACCAATAAGGGCAGCTTCAGAGCAGATCCCTCTGAATCAAAGAGCAATCTCTAACTTTCACATTATCATAATAATGTTGCTGTTAATCTCTCTAACTTAATCACTCCTTTTTTAAATTTACTCCTCCATTTTCATGCACTCTTCATTTTCATATTACCTTTTATTCCTCCTCACAGTGGAGTGTAGAAGCAGACAGCAGAGACAAGTGTTGTTGTTTTTATCAACAGGGTTTTGCAAAGTGTCACATGACTCATGTATCAAGCAAAATAAATGCTTTTATTATTCTGTACGTGTTATCAAACTTTGTATTATTCATTGCACTAAAATGAGGAAGTCTACTGAAAAACCAAAGCAATCATGAGGCCAGATGAGAAGTGCATCCAAACTAAAATACTTGATAGCAGGGCGGATATTGTGCATTTATGCCAGACCAAAAAATGCAGTCTGAAAGAAGTTGTATTCCCTTATAAGATTTTCTTAGAAAGAAGAAACGTCTCCATATTCACCAAGGATATTAGGCATGATGTGAAGTGCATACAAGATAAATACTGCACTATGGAGTGGGGATCCATTTTGTGGCAGACTTAAAGCGCCATCTGAAAGCATGTGTATCCCCCTGTAACTAAGAAACTTCTCCATATTCACCAAGACTATCAGGCATGTTCTCAAATGTATACAACATTTATACAAACACCTTGATAGCAGGGCTTCATCTGACCATGACGGAGATGGAATACATTTTGAAGCAGGTTAAAAATGTAGTCTGAAAGAATTTCTATCCCACTATAATTTTTGCTAGGAAAGAAGAGACTTTATATTCACCATGGAAATTGGGCATAATGTGAAGTACATACAAATTATAATACCTGATAGCAGGGCATAATTTGTGCATTACAGAGAGGGGATGCATTTTGTGTGTAGACACGTACAGAAGGATTAAAGCATTTACTTTGACAGATGAGCCATGTGTTACTTTGAACAACAATAATAAAGCCATAAATTACACAAATTACATAATGCTATTTCTCATTTACCTCTTGTAATTGAATTGTAGTAATGTAGGTCCACCTTAATTGAATGCATGCATTTGCCTGTGGCCAGGAGGCACACTACCAATCAGATGATAACTAACTGCTGCTGTGGACATTATAATATTGTCTGCCTTTGTGATGTTTTATTCTGCTGTTACTTCTGTAAAAGTGTCAGACTGTTTAGTTTGTCTAGTCTAATATTTTTGTTTATACATGTCTGCCTTGTGTGCCTTGATGATGTTTTATTCTGCTGTTAATCCTGCAAGAAACGTTAGAGTATTTAATTTTAATATTGTTTGATGCAACCGTCGCAGTGTCCACAGTACTTTTTTATTTATTGTCTGTCATTTTCTGTTTAACTGTCTGAGTTTTGTCCTCTTTCTTTGCTAATTTAGACGCTGAGGAAGCAGCTGTTATATGCACAGGCTGCAAGGTGTTGTCTATAGAAAAGGAAAATTTAGGGTGCGTTCCGCATTGCATACCTTTTTTTAAGTATGCAGTATGCACACAAATAGACTGTGGATTCTAATATATTATATTTGCGCAGTTCTCTATCACTGTTATTTTCACAGTTACGTCCTTTTATTACACGGCTCTATTAAATGCTGTATTCTGATTGGTCAGTAGCGGCATTCTGCGGTCTGATATTACTGTGTAATGACCACTGCTAGTAGCAACGGTCATTACACACAGTTGCTATGTAGCCCAGCATTGCTAGGGATGCTGCCCTGCAACACTGCAGCTGTCGAAAAACAAAAGAAGACGGATTTGAATACACACTCGGCAGTCATGCTTAATGACATTTTACGCGAGTTTTATGCCTCGGTTCAGTCCACTAAGCCTGGATGAGTACAAAACTTTCACCAAAATTTGTCGAATCCAGTCGGTTTTAATGCACTTCGCAGAGGCAGACAACATTATTTATTTAACTGATAATTAGCCGTGTAATAAGCGGGATAATGTATAATGAGCCGGTGAATACTGGGAAAATAACTCTCTTCAGGGGAATGAAACCTATTCTATTCTGTTCTATTCCCCTGTCGGGAGTTATTTTCCCAGTATTCACCGGCTCATTAGGCTATACATTATCCCTTACTTATTGTTCGGATCGAATGCAATGATTGGCCGAGCGTCCTGTCTGTCTTTCCCACGTAGAGGCCTCCGACTGACGTAACCGCTTGTGTAATGCAGCTTCATCCTGAGCTAAAAAGGGACAAGGTGGTAACAGAGTTTCTCCTGGACAGGTATTTTTAGTTTGCCTCTAATGTAACATAGGCTAGAACGTTATATATGACAACACAGCATCCAGTTGCTAACAGCTAACATTAGCCTACTGTAGCGTAGCCTCTGAAACATTACCGTTATCTTCCTTGTGTATTTCCACTTACTAGTAACGTTAACGCTACTATCTAATGTTAGCAGTCATCACTGACTCCGGTTGAGTTTTAAAACTCCAGGGTTGCATTTGACTGTCTGAAGGGGGTGTAGGCCTTTGGAGGGAGGCGGGAGTTGTGGATGTTCAAATCACAAGCGCTGTGTGAAATGCAAGAAAGGTAAGAGTAGCTTTAAATGCACTGTCATCCATCACTGTAACTTCTGACAGCTGTCAATCAGTTGTCATTGAGCTGTCGAGCTGTCGTACGTTTGCAGCTTACTCGATGCGACGCATCGTCAGCTGTGCAGAGGATTGTGGGTCAGAATAGCCAGAATAGCATGCTGGCTTGCATACTGCAAAATCGGACCAGATATAGTAGAACATCCTGGTATTTTTGGCATACTGCATTTGATTTATTGTAGGCTATGTTGACATGTTAATGCGCTTTATTTTGTTAGCTAAATGTTGTTGTTTTTTTAATTTATTCAATAGGTCTATCATAGAAATTCAACACCTTATACAGTTTTGTCTTCACCTTCCATTTACAAGACTGGAAACTGGAGGCAACAAAGCTAGTCCTGGCAAGACAAGGAAGAATCTTAAGCCTTTTGTTGACAGATAATGTAGATGAGAGAGAACTCATTACCTAGAGGCATGGATTTTCCCTTGATGTAAACCAGGCAAATTAACCTAAAACTGACCAATGAACCTCCTACAAATTGGGAAGCTAATGATCTGTGATACTGTTCAATGGTAATCTATACCTTTTGTAAAGTGGTGGTCAGGAGGTCAGAGAACGTGTTAACTTCTTGAGTGCTGCTTGTTTCCCTGGTTGTTGCAGTTTAGGTTCACAAGTAAAGAAAATCAATAAGAGGGCCGCATTTGAATTGAGTTTTATTTCAGTGGTAAAACAATGAGGCTGCTGTGTCGCCCCCTTTTAATTTTCTATTGAATGCCAGTCTTTTCAAGGCAACATAGGATTATCCTAATAATCAGACTGAAATGTAATTTTCTTTCTATTTAAATCACACACAAAAAAATGAAGATGTAGGCAGTGATTCAGTTTTGTCAGATCTGCAGGCAAGCTATTGTGGTATAGTTTGTTCTGAAAGAAGATGACAGTAAAAAAGTAACATTAACTGCCATTTTGAACAATTTTACTTTGAAGTGCCGTACTGTATCACCAAAAATTGAGAAAGATATTTGATGTCTTTGTGTGTCAGGAAGTTTTGTCTTTCCCCGCTGTGGAAAAATGTCTGTACATCAAAAGACAGCAGTTTCTTTGTTGTATCCACCTCAACAATTACAAAGACTGACTATAATGAGGTGCTGCTTAGAAAATGGTTCTTATCGAGCCATGATTGCTGCAAGACATGAAACAGATATGTAGGGCTGCAACTGACAGTTTTTGTGATCATTAATTTGTTGGTTGTTTTTCAGCTGATTGAATAGGATACATACACTCATCTGCCACTTTATTAGGAACACCTGTATAACTGCTCATTATGCAAATAGTTAATCAGCCAATCACATGGCAGCAACTCAATGTATTTAGGCATAAAGACGACCTGCTGAAATTCAAACCATTGCCATGGTTGTTGGTGCCCGACGGACTGGTCTGTCAGAAACTGCTAATCTACTGGGATTTTCACACACAACCATCTCTAGGGTTTACAGAGGATGGTCCCAAAAAGTATGGGAAAATGCCTTGTTGATGCCAGAGGTCAGAGGAGAATGGCCAGACTGGTTCAAGATGATAGAAAGGCAACAGTAACTCAAATAGGCACTGGTTACAACCAAGGTCTGCAGAAGACCATCTCTGAACCAACAACACGTCCAACCTTGAAGCAGATGGGCTACAGCAGCAGAAGACCACACCAGGTGCCACTCCTGTCAGCTAACAACAGGAAACTGAGGCTACAATTCACACAGGCTCACCAAAACTGGACAATAGAAGATTGGAAACACGTTGCCTGGTCTGATGAGTCTGGATTTCTGCTGCCACATTCAGATGGTAGGGTCAGAATTTGGTGTAAACAACATGAAAGCATGGATCCATCCTGCCTTGTATCAAGGGTTCAGGCTGGTGGTGGTGGTGTAATGGTGTGGGGGATATTTTCTTGGCACACTTTGGGCCCCTTAGTACCAACTGAGCATGGTTTAAACACTACAGTCTACCTGAGTATTGTTGCTGACCGTGTCCATCCCTTTATGACCACAGTGTACCCATCTTCTGATGGCTACTTCCAGCAAGATAACGCACCATGTCACAAAGCTCAGATCATCTCAAACTGGTTTCTTGAATAAGACAATGAGTTCACTGTACTCCAATGGCCTCCACAGTCACATCATGGATGTGCAGCCGACAAATCTGCAGCTATCTGATGTTATCGTGTCAATATGGACCAGTGTCTGTGAGGTATGTTTCCAGCATCTTGTTGAATCTATGCCACAAAGAGTTAAGGCAGTTCTTAAGGCAAATGGGGTCCAACCCGATACTAGCAAGGTGTACCTAATAAAGTGGGTGTATTTTACTCTGTCAAAAATGTTAAAAACTGTTTCCCAGAATCCAAGTAAGCGGCTTCAAATGTGCTTGTTCTGTCCAACTAACACACCAAAACCCAAAGACTTTTCACGAACAATGATATAAACCTGTTAGCTGCATGGCATCTTGTGTGGATGTGTGTTATGTAAGACATATGGATATGAATATTCATGAAGAGGTTTCATTCAAGAAGTAATAGTGGATTCTCAGTCTTACAAAATGGTGAGTCACTGTAGGAGATATGGAAATCCTAAATATGAAAAAAGTCTCTGGACTTTATTTGATGAATGTAATGGATCTCCATGCCACAGCAGGCATTAGCTGAAACATTTGACTGAGTAATTCTCCTTGATAGTACATTTTTAAATTAATTTTCTTTCTTCTTTTTTTCCCTCTTTTAAAGTCTTGGCACTGATTCTAAACTAACATTTCTTCTGAAATCTATTGCAAACACATCTTTCCATATCTCTACTAAAAGTCCCAGTGGTAGATGTACTTCTAACCTCCATCAAAAGGCGAGTGACCTCCTGTCTGCAAGTGTTCACCCCAAAGCACTGAAGTATGCCTGGGCCGCCTAAAATTAGGTTAGATATAAAAAAGCATTTCACAGCAAAATCCACTGAAAAAGGGTTACAGAAAAAAAACACTATAATCTTACACTGTACAGAATATACTGTACAACCCTGCTCTGTTAAAAAGGTTTTTAATGCCAACCCTTACCCTTACCACTAATACCCCTAAATCTTATCATATAAAAACTGCAGTGAAACAGTTGTATTTATTCTCTTTAGATGTCCTAGTTGACCCACAATAAATAGTGCAACAACCTTAGACATTTGTTAGTTTAATCCAATAATACTAACAATAGAGATGGATGCTGCTGCTCCCACTGTTCCCTTGTTGGGACTGTATTCACCGTAACAAATACGGATTTTTTCAAGGCTGCTTTTCTAAAATCACTGCATTACCTGCAAGTTAAATAACTCTTCTAATTTACTGAAATGCCCCTGTCACATGATTTATATTAAAAGTTAAATGAATGAATGAATTTGAGAACATCAGTACATATGAAGCTTAAAGGGTCCTGCATTAAGACAGTATAATTAAAGCAAACATTTTAGGGGCAGAGAAACTTTCTCATAGTTCGATAAACCCTCTTCTGTTGCATCCACACTGCAAGAACTCGGTACAATCGTAGTTCTTAGAATGCCATTTTGAGGGACTTTTAAAGCTCCTATTTCAGAGTAGATACTCTCCAAGCACAAGAGGAACCATGAAGGACGTAAGTGTATGGTGAGTGGTCAAACACAGCAAATACACTACCAGCCAATGCCCTTTTGAAGAAAACAGTTAGCTGTGTAAACAACAGACAGTACAAAACACAATGAACAGCTCATAACAAAAAAGGGGAAGAAAACACAGGTAAAATGGACTGACAGAAAAGTCACTATTTTACTGAGCATATATGTGCACATGTGATTTTGACTTATCAAAGTGAATGTGACGTTGCTATACCAACCACTGGCCAGCTTACACTGGTGTTGCAAACAGGCCAGCCATTAAGAAATATCAGTAGAGGGGGTTCATTCAATCTTGAAGAACTGAAATAATGTACCGTATATAGCTGTCAACTCTCTGTTGTCCAGTCATCCCCAATTTATGCAATTCCAAGACTGTTTTGGGGCCCAGAAATATTTAAACACACCATTTTGTTATAACAGGTAATGTTCCTTTTTCTCTCACAAAAATTTAGTGCAACTATGGGTAATTATTTGGCCCCCTTTACAACATGACAGCATAACACAGTTGGTATCAATGGATACCTTAGATGGGTCCATGTCATTGGTCTGACAGCCCATTAGTCCGACGGTCCGTGGTGCTGAATGGCTCCCGGCGGGTGTATTTCTGCCTTGATGGTGCACCGCGACCGGCTCTGGGTCAGCTGGGAAAGGCTCGAGGCGGAGCAGGCTCACAGCTTATGTGTTTGTCACTTTCTTTTTCATTTTAACCCACACCATGATCTTCTCCTGACCCTAACCAAGTGGTTTTTGTGCCTAAACCTAACCAGACCTTAACCACAGGGCATCATGATGATTTCGGAATGGACTTCGGAACAATGGGTTTAATATGGTCGGAACAATGGGATGTCGGACCAATGGGATGTTGGACCAATGGGCTGTCGGACCAATGGGCAGTTCCCACCTTAGATCCTCTAGTTCGATATGATACCCATGTCTCCACTGTAGCTTTAACATTAAGCCTGCTACAGCAGGTTTTCTTACTAAAATTATTATTATTATTACTATTAGTCTTCCTCTTTTTTTTGCCAGACATTTGGCGATTGTCTCTCTCTTCTCCCTGTTCCTTTCGTTTTCTTGTTCTCTCTGTACCCTGGCTTCTCGTTTAGGAGTCCCTGATTTTGGTGAGGCATTCTGACTTGTCAGGTTGCAGTGTGCCTCACATTTTTACATCAGTGGCACTTAGTTAGTTTTGCACATCATGCACCTGACTGATGTCAGATAGACCGCACCATTATTTATTATGTAAATACACATAACTGCTATTGGGAGTGATATAAATCAGTAAGTAAATTCTTGTACTTGATCCCAGTTAAAGGTCAACCAAAGATCTTTTCATAGGCCACCCCTTGGCCTTGGGTTGGGGTCATCTGTACCCTTTGACCCCCCTGATGGCGGGCCTGGTTGCAGATGCAAACAGAAAAAAGGGCTCTTAAATGTACATATGTAGTTCTCTGGGGAGCTCATGGCAGTTCCTCTCAGGAAGTCCCCATAACTGCTTGGTCCATAAACGTCTATAGCGTTTCAGGAAGCAATTTTTACCAGAATTCTTTTTAATTCATTTATTCATTTTAAGATTTACTGGGGGCGTTTTCATTGCCTTTATTGATAGGACAGCTATAGAGAGACAGGAAAGGTGGGTAAGAGAGGGGGTATGACATGCAGCAAAGGGCCGTGGATCAGAATCAAAATGAGGCTGCTGCAGAGGACTCAGCCTATATGATGCACACACTCTACAAGGTCATTCAGAGGTCGCCCCCACATTTTTCTTTTTTCAAACTCAGCTTTTAGTGATATTATTTACTTTTTTAAATGTGGCTTTGTTCATACCAATTCTTCAGATAAAAAAAATGGATGACCATTAATATGAAACATAGTAAAATAAACCCTGTATAGAAAATGCATATTTACGATTGGTTATTTCCATATATTTTATGTGTAACTGATGCTCTAAATGAAGTATTTGTACTTGATATGACCAGTCTTTGCAGTTTATCCCTATTTAACAATTCTAGCCATATCAACCGAGCCCAGATCTGTTTCCCAATCACTCCTTCACTTATGTATGCTTTATGTAGTCTCTTCAAAAATTCCAACAATGGAACAAAAAAAAAGTAGTGCCTTGTATCCGAGTGTCTATTATACTACAGGCAAAAGTGAATGTGTGAACAAGGAAGCCATTTTGGACGTGGGTACGAATGTAGAGTATGATGGAAAATATAGAGATAGAAAGTCTGCCCCGCCACTCCCCCTTCTCTCACCCATGAGGTAGGACACTATCTTGCACATGGCAGCTCCAAAGATGAAGTCCTTGAGGATGCTGGGAATGAGGGTGAAGGGCATGCAGAAGACGGCCATCATCAGGTCGCTGACGGCGAGCGACAGCAGGAAGGAGTTGGTCACGGTGCGCATGCGCTTATTGACTGTCAGCACCACAATGATCAGCAGGTTGCCAAACACACTCAGGAAGAAGATGAGCGAGTAGAGCAGGATCCGCAGCGTGTGGTCATCATCTGGTATGGAGAAAGGCAGGAGAAGAGCATATGTTAAGTGTCCTGTTTTACATGATTATCAACATAATCACACTGATTCATTGATCCTGAAAGCCTGGAGCCATTAGTGCTACTTCTGTAATTTAATAAACAATACAGGTACACACTTACTGCTGTCAGGTATAGCAGAAACATAAAGACTCTGTCCTGATCACTACTTTGTAATATCCCACAAAGTGGAATATTTTTGTCTGCTTTACCTTACACACTAACCAATCAAGGCAGCAGCTGACCAGCAACACCTGTGTATACAGTGATGTAAAATGACTGTTTTTCTCAATGGGGTCTGGTGGCTTTCAAATAAAAGCTTCAGCTCCCCACTGGAAATGGCAGTCTAAAAGAAAGCAGTGAACATATTCTAAATATGGCGCATACTTTTCTATATGGGCCTTTGTTTTTGTGGTTTTTGTGGCTTTATTTTGTGCACATGATGCAGGGGTTTTCTACCCATAAGTTATGTGAACACTGTGATTTCACCTATAGTGAACTTGCACCATCTGCTTGGATGACCTCTCAGAATAAGACACACTTAGAACAGATTTACACATGTAATTGCTTCTAACTGCTGCCTATTTTCGTCCAACTAGGTCTCTGCTGTCTGAGACAAAATTAGCCTGTTTAGCTTGTTCTGTTTCTGATAGCTGTTGCTCCATAAATGTTCCTGCTGGCATGGCAAGCCACCGATTAGTTGCAACCAGCGTTGCCAGGTCTGACTGACAAAAAAATTCAAAGCCTAGAACCTGCCCAATCATCATAAAAGTACAAATTGTATAAACAGTACAATTAGACAAACTCAATTATCATTTTGTGTGTGCACATGTGGATTTTCACTCTTACTCCAATTATTATTAATTAGCTGCTGTTTTATCAATTTGGGTACCAACATAAACATTTTCACCTACAAAAAGTACTTTAGCCTGCAGCCCAAATCCTCTCTGTGCCCATTAGGTTCACCATATCATATCCTGTAAAGTCTATGCTGTTGGCTCTCTCTGTTATCTTCACCTCACCTCCTGCTTAGACACAACACTTTTTAACAGGCTACCCACTGCTTCTGTATCCTGGGGATTAGAGGCACCCAACAGCCACAGGACACAAATCACATCACATGCCTAAGACCACACTTCATTGATACAGTTGCAGAGGCGTGTGCAACCAAACACATTTCTTAATCCCCTGATAATACAGCAACAGTGCCTCAAAGGCACTGGTAAATTACGTAGACTTGAATCTGCAAGACATCTAGAGCGGGTCTGTTTCCTGCAAAATACCAACCAAATGTACTGCTATCTCCATCTTGTCTTTTTATTTGCTGCATTCCTGTTTCTATGGGGGTATTTTAAAAGCACATTGTCATCTTTCAGGCATCTCGTTTTGATCTTTAACCTTTTCCCATCTTGCTCTCTTTGCTTTTTTCTTGGTCTATTTCCTTTCCTTCCGGTCTTAATTAAAAGTGGAAAGCTTTCAAAGAAGACAGCAAGACTGTAGCAAAGCCAGCCGCACAGCTACGTGACTCAGATCTGATGACATTCAGTGTTTGCCGCAAAATTAGATTCTGTTTGTGGTGGTAGCTGACTGGGGGAGACACAGACCTCCAGTTAACACCCTGTAGCAACTCGATTTCACCCAGTGAAAACGCAGCACCCTGGTGAGGTAGTCTCCTAGGCGGGGGATGTTATGTTGGTTTGTTTATCAGCAGGATTACAGAAAAAACTACTGGATCAATTTTCATGGCACTTTCATGGAAATGTGTAACACACCCCGAGGAAAAAACATTTCAGTTTTTCAATTCTGTTTACAGATAGCGCATTTGGCCATAGTGGAACATCTTAAAATCCAGTAAATGTTAGTAAAGTTCAATTGTGACAAGATACATCCCAGCTACATCAGCTGATCTCAAACAGCCCAATCAACTGATGGAGCAGCTGACTGATGGAAGGGAGTCAGCTGATAGATCACATGATTCTTTTCTATGCAACCAATTGGCAAATCTCATTCAGAGCGCCCTATTTAAACTGCTCTGGCCTGCCTACTGTTGCTGTTTCCTCTGCAAGTCACTTTGCAACTCACCTCCACCCCAGCTCCTCCTTTTCATGTTGTGTCTGACTCATCAATGGCATTTCTGTTTGTCATTGATGCTGCTCTGTTCTGTTCCTGGGGGCATTTGCTGCTGCTCTCCCTGCCTTAGGCTTTCCATGTAGGGGCATGGAAGGGCAGGGAGGTTTGCGCTCTCTGCCTCAGGCTTTCCTTGTCTGCACGTGGAAGGGCAGAGAGGTGTGCTCTCTCTGCCTTGGGCTTTCGACATAGGTGTGTGGAAGAAGCTTTCTGCATACGCCTATGAGAGGCAGGGAGGCCCCAGAACAGAGTCATACCGCCAAATATAATACCGCAAATGGAAATGAAGTTTTCTTTGATTTAAGTGGCCCTGACTCAACTAGTATTCTAGTATTCTCCAACCAATACCCACTTCACCTAGGCCCATGCATTTCTCATTCTCTCTTCCGTACCCAGGGAGTTTTTTGCTGCTGCTCTCCCTGCCTTAGGCTTTCCATGTAGGTACATGGAAGGGCAGGGAGGTTTGCTCTCTCCGCCTCAGGCTTTCCTTGTCTGCACATGGAAGGGCAGAGAGGTGTGCTCTGTCCACCTTAGACTTTCTGCGTAGGCCTAGGAAAGGCAGAAAGGTCCCAGAACAGAGCCTTACCACCAAATTTAACACTGAAAACTTTTTTTTTTTTTTTTTTTTTTTAAATAACACGCTGCAATGTTCATGATGTCATTCCAGTCTTTGATATTTGTCCATGTGTACATGATGGAGCATTTTCTGGTTTTTGCAAATATTTTATATGTAATATATTTCTCATTTAGAAATGCCCAGCTGAGATGAAAAGGCCAAAGCAAGGCACAACCATAGTTTGAGATCAGTCTAATAGTTTTGGAAATGCATCCAGACATAGTCGTTATGCTTGCAGATTTGCATATCATAAAAGACTGGGCTATTGTCCTTGGTGGAGGTCTGCACTCTCCTAGTGCCCTTTTAGCTGATTCATGTTTTCCCGCTGATCAGTATCCTCAGTATCATAGATTTCACACCTCACTGACTCTGAACATCATAAACCCTATTAAAGAATAAACATATATTCCCATTCGCCTGTGTCACATCTGCTAGACATCATCCTAAGCCTGAGTCATATTGATTTACAGTCACCCACCTGGGATGTAAATATATGAATTGTGCTCAGCTGGCGGGGGCACATAATCTGTGTGTTTATCAAAAAGCAGCGTACAGTTCAGGTTAAGCTACAAAAATCTGCCACACAGAAGCTGGTATAAAGATAAAGAGGACCATCAAAAATGGAATTTGGTTTCTCTAAATCCATATGGGCAGATATGTGGATCATAAAGTAGGATGCTGGCATGTCACTTAATTGATTTAATGCTCTTGCCTCCACCCAGCCACTCTGAAATGTTTGTTTAACTGGCAGACTTAGCAATGGATTCAGGCTCAGCTTGGTCAGCAAAAGTCTGTCTTTCACTGTCTTGCTCTCATCTCTCTCAGGAACACACACACACACACACACACACACACACAAACACACACAAATACAGTCTTCCATCTACTGACATGAGGCTTCACCATCTGTCTCCCACACTCCTATGCAAATAAAAAGCAGTTACCTCTAATATGGTGGTTACTGTTCTGCTGACAGTACATCAGAGTTTTTCTTAACCACAGCAGGCTTGCAAATGGAAGACACCAAAAGTGTTTAATTTTGTGTTTGTTTGTGCACATTTGCCTGCGTGAGCATAATGAAAATGTGCAGGCAGATGACTGGTTAGAGAGAGGAACCAACACTCTTCTTTATTACTGTCTCTCTCTCTCTTGTACCTAATGAAATATGTTACACTGGCCCCCACCTAGGCCAAGCCAATTAGCTTTCCTGTGTGCTCGCTGGCTGTGCGGGAAACACTGATAACTCCCTCAGCACATTTACCAGTTCCTTCAGGCCAGCAATTCCAGTAGCTGCTCCTGTGTTTAGAGCGGAAGCATTTATATTAATCACCTGGCTCTCTAATGCTCTACCCATGCTCACTACCCAATGTGCGGCACAAATAAATATTTCTGCTCGATGAAGTTGAGCACTCTTGTTCTGTCGTGTTCTGTTCTACAGCCTCACTGGCAGATTTATACTGATGCATAAAACTGGTGCTCAACAAGACTGTTTAAATGAATATGCTTGGCATACAGACATTTCCTTTTCTAAAAGCTGTAAAGTTATGATATACACAGACAGGTATTACTGAGCATGGTGGCACTTATGATCTAGAAGCTGTAAATTAAGTTGTAAATGTTTCTTAAAGAGGCAAACACATCTGGGTTGAGAACGTTTATATCAACAAGACAGAGTAGTGTAAAGAAAGTAAAGTTTCTAGGCAATTATACCTCACTTGAGTATTATACTTCTACTACACAAAAATTCAGAGTGAACTTTGTCCAGTGTCAACTTTTTTTTACTCCTTTACATTTATTTGACAAATGAAGCTCAGCTTAAGTTCAATCAGGAAGTTCAATCAGCTGACTATGGGTGCTCACTCTTCTAGTTATCCAATCAAACTTCGCCACGATCTCTATCAGCCAATCAGGGTGCTACTGCAAAATTTTAATCCTGCTTTCTCCTCTGCTGCTGTCAGCTGTCATTTTAGGCAGAATCTTCGCGCCCTCCTCCACCCAGTTCACTTCCAGCCATCATATCCAGAGGCCAGGACGAGCTCAGCAAAGGCTCATTCCTCTACTCATCCAGATCATCAGCACTTCTCCATCTTCTTCTCATTTCCTCGACCCCAGGGGGGTTCTCTATTCAACTATGGATTCACCACCCTCCTTAATCTTTTACTATAAAAATTAGTCTCTCCTGATTGAATTTTGAAAACAAAGTTGATGTATCTGGATGTATGTTGGGTTTAGGAAAAAAGAACACAATCTTAGGGAAGCAAACACCGACCTCCCGGGTGAAAGTCAGTGGTTGTTGGACCCATCCACCACCCCTTCCACCCGGGTGCCGTTAAATTATAACGGCGACCAGCTGCGTATCATGCCAACATGAAAGGTGGCTTTTTTTGTCTGTGTCTGATGCTGGAAGTCACCGCCAAAGTGCTGGAAATCGATGACATCTGAGTGGGTTGGCACAACAGAATGACCCGCTCAGCGCCCCCTTCCCCCTCTCTCTTACGTTTATCAGAGTAAGCTCCACACCTGGGACAGAATCACACACCCATACACACACACACACTAACACACTTGGCTAACAGTACCCAACAGTTATTAATGGTTTCAACGACGGAGTCGAGTGATTTTGATGTTGCTGTAAGGATTGGACAGCAGAGAGTCCAGGAGGAGAGCGGCTCCCAGAGACAATCCTTTAGTGCTGCCTCAAACAGTGGCAACAACTGATTGTCAGGGATCAGCTGTTGCTGCTCCCACACCATCACAAATAGATTGTAACTCTATGGGAAACACTGAATTGTCATAATATCAGGCCCCTAATCAAAGAAAGCATTGCAACTATGTTTGCAATTTTCACTTGCCCCAGCAATTTCATTGCAACAGAAATGCCTATGAACATCCATACATCGCAACATGCATCACAATTTTATAGAAAAACTGCCATGAAAAAAATCCTTGTGAAACTGACTAGTCACATCAATAATACACAATGTAATCAATAAATACATTCTGATATATCACAAAAGGGTGAAGACCAGACTCGTTGAAGGTGCGTTTTAGCATCTTTTGAAGTGTTGTTTTGGTTTTAAAGCCCACAACAGCAGTTTACAGCTAAAAAGCTCCGATGAACACACTGCACACTACCAAAACAGCAGCCAGACAGATTTAGTGACCAGCTGGTGAACATGGTGATGCATTTAGCTGAGAAAGAGTTAGACATGATGAATGGCTCGAATGGAACTCCTATTTGTGCTGGTCTACACAGCTGTGCCGCACATGGTGCTCCTGATGTGGGTACATAATGAATAATCCACCTACAGTGCTCAGCTTTTAGTATTTCACCACCTGTGACAGACAACTGGTAGACAAATCCCTGATGTCTGGAGAGCCTCTAGACATGACAGACTCATTAATATTGGAACAATACCATAGGAGAAAATTATTATACTCTCACTGATGGGAAGCTGCAAAAGGACATCCTTTATAATGTGACAAATCAAGGTGACAAAGTCATAAAGTATTAATAGAAAAGTGATGCCAGACAAATATCAAAAGTTACTGTTGGAATATTTTAAAATATGTTAAATCACAGACATTGCAGTTCTCTTTCTGGGGAAATTATTCTGAGCCTGACATGATAAAATATTGTAACTATAGCTTTTATTTATTTATTTATTTATTTATTTATTTATTAGGGATGGCAGTGTCCAGACTGAATTTTTTTTATCATGTACCACCTAAGGATGGACTGTAGCAACATCTAGCACCACTATCCAGTAAAAAATGAAACTTTGTCCAATACTTTGGTTTAAGAATCCCATAGATTATATAACAATAATGGACATAGCAACTGTGACATCACCCATTGGTTTGTGGACTCAGAGGAGACCGTATTTGGATGAATTTAAATGAATGAGTTAAATAAAAATTCACCCCTGTACATTCATTTTCCGTAACCGCTTATCATGTTGGGGGTCACAGGGGCATCGACATTGGGTGAGAGGCAGGGTACACCCTGGACAAGTCACCCGACTATCGCAGGGTTGACATATAGGGACAGACAACCAATTACACTCACATTTACACCTATGGGCAATTTAGAGTCACCAAGTAGCCTGCATGTCTTTGTGGGAGGAAGCCAGAGTAGCCGGAGAAAGCCCAGGCTGACACGGAGAACATGCAAACTCCACACAAAAGGGCCCTCCCACCCCAGGGTTTGAACCAGGAACCCTCTTGCTGTGAGGTGACAATGCTATTGCACCACCATGCCACTTTTGTAAAGGTTGTAAAGGTGCAAGCTCACCTCACACCACTGAGCTGGCTACCATTACAGCTCAACCGAGGAGGACGCCATTAATTGTTACAGCTCATGCTGTCATGAACATCTTATCCGTGATTAGAGGCACACTTCCTTCTGTGCTGTAATACAGTTGGCAGATTTAGTTTTGTAGAAAGAAAATAGTTCCTGCATGAAACTGCTCACAACAAGGTCTGTGGATTATCTTGAGGAACCGGGTCATGATTTCTGAGGAAGAGATGTTGCTGTTGAGTTTTTCAAATGTATTTTTAGCTGCTTTAAGCACCACAAGCCAAGTGCAAGCTAGTTCAATTATGTTTGAGAGAAAGCAGACATCTCAGCAAACGTTAGGCGTCTCACACCAAAAATATCTAGACTGATAAACAGCACCACAGGGGGGAAGAAAAAAATGTATTTTTGATTCTTGGGTGAACTATCCATTTAAAACACATTATGGGGTCACTCTATTGTAGTAAAATACTCCAATCTATTTAACACTGAAGTTGCTTTACTACTACAACTTTATGGGGGGAAAAAAAGAAACCAATACTTCCCATTTGGCAACGTGTAGTTTTCACTCCGAGAAGAACTATTTTCAGTTTAAAAAGCCGAATGACAGAAGGGAAGCCTGTAGCACTGGAGGTGTGGGAAGCCGGTTTCACGAGTGTGTGTACGTGTATGTGTGTGTGTACGTGTATGTGTGTGTGCAGTGCCCATCAGCCGTGTCTGACCGTTGGCTCTGGCACACAGTCTGCTCCCTGTTTACAGACAAGAGGCACTGTGAGCAGGATTTTGGATAAATGACTTTGTTGCAACTTCCAGAGGTTCGTTATTTGAAGTTTTTCAAAATAGTCCTGCAATTTTGTTGAGCACTGCCTCAATTTATCTTCAATTTATATCTCATTTGAGTGCACTACCTGCACATACTATCTCAAGAGTGTATCCCTATCTATAGTCACATCTCATACACACAGCATGTCTTCTATATTAGACACATTTTACAGTTGAGTTCAATTGTGCAAATGTACATTCCATTAAAGCTTTTCCACCTCTTGTCTAACACTGATTTGAAAGCATCATGTAATTTTGGGCGTGAGAGGATGTGAGAGGCTGATGAACAGATTCCCTGCAAACAATAATTCAAAAAATAATTCAAGTGGAAAGTTAACTGCAGTGACGAGGGCTATGGTTAGATATGCAGTGAAATCTTGGATGAATTAATAATGGGGTTCACCAATGAATATTTAAGGTTTCATCTGTTTCTTATTGACTGTGAATTATCCCCCCCTCCTTTTGTCTAATACACATGCAGTGTGTGTCACTTTCTGTCCCATCTGGCCCCTCGTCTCGCTGCACCTATCAGGGAAAAACCGGCTCTGCTCCTGTAAGACCGAGGTATCGGTAAATGTCACAGCTAGTAGCTAATCCAGCATAGTAAATGTCATCTAAGCCTTGTCACTAAGCCAACTGCACCCCCCAACAGTTGATGGAGGCACTGAACCACATCACTTCCTGTTGACTGACGGAATACAACACACGAGCCGCAGAGTCCCTGGTCACTGCGGTCAGACTACAAAACAACATGTTGGTGGCTTGGCTCACAGTGCAGGCACGTATTAAACACCTCAGCTCCCAGCAAGCAGTGAGATGAGAGGATGTGAGCGACGGATAGTAAAATACACACAAACAGGGGAAACTGAGCGGCGAGAGAAGTGGTGTGGTGGGAGTGAAGAGGGAAATGAAAAGCAGTGGAGGGTTTAATATTTTTTGTCTAAATGCCTTTTGTGAGGATAGATTGCCTTGTGTTCAGGAATGAAAATGGTGGTTCATTCCTGGCAGTGACTGATAACCCCTCCTGCTACCATCATCATCACCTCTAAAGTAATGACCTCCTACTGTTGTTGTATGATGAATTGCTCCCCGATCAGCCAGTATCCCTGACAACCTGTAAACACGTTTATTGACTCTATAAATTAATAGTTATTCAGTACTGTCTTGTGCAGTTCACAGTGTCTGACAGGCTCACTTTAAAACCATTATAACTGATATCAAGTCTACAGTAGGGGTGCCAAACCATGTGCCATGAAGCAGTTAGAGAGTCTGCAGGTTTCTGTTCCAGATCCAAAGTAACACCTGAGCTGCATCCAATGTGAAAACATTTTGAAAGGTGTTTGTGGTTGAGTGATATGTTCCCTCCCAGCGATGGGCAAGGATTTTCCTCACTCTGAGATGTGTTTGCTCCTGTTTGCTGGATGCCGGTATCCATGGTGAAAATCTCCCAAACAGTGATGTATTTAAACACTGAAATATCCCAGAGATATCAATAACCCATGGGTTGCATTGTGCACTATTATTGTGATTTAGTGCTGCACCCCCATAAAAATGAGGAACGTGCTCCAGACAGATATATAAAAAAAGATTGTCTGACCCTCCCTGTCTGGTAAATGTCGTTCAAACACCACATCACCGGTGTCTAATGCAGGCTTTCCTTTAATAAACTGCAGTCTCAGAGCCTGGTAAAATCCCTGAGGTTATTTACTCGAACATCACAAAGCTCCCCAAGAGCCACGATGACTAGTAAATTCATATTCCTCAAGCAGCAACCTCCAGGGCTGTAAATGAAGCCAACACGAAAGCATCAAAAACTGCAGTTCCTTGAATGGCCATCTGAGGCTGGCTCTGAAAGTAAGTAAACCCCCATAGAGCCCCATGTTAAAGTGCTCAACTTTACAGCAGAAAAAAACAGGTTTACAGCCTGGTACAAAAATGGTTTCGGTCTCTATAGCTAATTTTCCCTGTCATGACAACTGTACAGGGTAAATTTTTTATGTAACTCACTGGCTCAAACTTTATTGAAGTTTAAACTCATGCATAATTGAGGTTGTGGCCACTTTGAGTGACAGGTCGTCTGCAATGAGTCACCCCAGTCTATTGTCAGATCCCCCCCTTGCTCCTCCCTAGCTCCAAACTCTTGTCCAGATCAGGTCCCTCCTGGCCCCAAATATTCAAGATGGCGACTACCAAAATGCCGAAAGCTTCAAAATGTGAGTCTACAAACCAATGGCTGACATCATGGCGGTTACGTCCATTATTTTTATACAGTCTATGATACTGATGTATATGAATTTATAAAGTTTTCCTTTAGATAATCATCAGAAGCTTTCCTGATTTAAATTTTATGGAGACAGAACAATACAGTTTCGGTTATGGGTATGAAATTACCAAGATCTTCTGCATCATAGGGCCAATAGAGCATGTGCACTAACATTTCCTTTAACCCTGGCTCCCAAACCCACGGTCTCCAGCTCACTCACATGGACACCAGTTCGTAATAACTATGGATTTGGCCATAAGTGAATTTTAAAACTTTTAGGACATTATGATTTAAATGTGGGCTATTTGAGTGATCATGTTTCAAAATTTATGTACCTCAAAAGAAATTATTACCAACACATTCTCACTCCAACCTCATCACATATTGATTGGTCATGGACTTTCCACATTCAGATACGACGTGCAAGGTACCCTGGGCGCATTGGTTGTTGACGATCTGGGATGCCACGTCAAGTTCTGCCTGTTAAATGCATTGTCTTCTTTCAAAATGCACCTCTGTTTTCACAGGAAATATACCTTTTATTGGTATTTTTGTCGCTACAACACTGTGAATTGATGTTTTTTTTTTCTTCAACAACTAATGCACGTGGTTGGGTTTAGGCAACAAAAACACGTGGTTGGGTTTAGGAAAAAAAGAACATGGTTTGGCTTTTTAATTTTACAGGACGCGAAGACCGCTCTTGTAGGTGAAAGTCGATGTTTGTTGGATGGCCACGTTTCCCTCGACGCTGCTGGGCATGGAAAGTCCACGACCAAACGTCGGTATGTGACGAGGTCAGAATGAGAATGTGTGTTGGTAGTCCAATGTTTTCACAGCGAAAAAAAAAGATAAAGTTACACTAAAATTATGTATAACAGAGCTTTCATACAGCTTTGCACACACATTACTCTTGGATGGATTACTCGCAAATGCAGGCTCGCACAGAAATGCCACGCATATCACATGAAAGTGCAGGAGCAGAGCTTTCCAATGATACCACACACATCATTGTGCTGTCATCCCATCACGCTATAAATACAGATCAATTGTCTACAAAATGAAAACCTGACGAATTTCTTTACAATCCATTATCAGTCACTTCATATAGTGAGGAATATTGTATCTTACCACGTCTTAGGCTTGCGTGTGTTTCTCCCTGTCTATCCACATTTGAAGTCCGGCTTTCAAGATGCAAATATCTCCATATTGTCCAGTTGACACTCCATCAAACATTGTATGACAAAATCAGCCACTTCACCTTTGCATACCCAGACAACTGCAGCCTAATTATGCATGCTGACAGGGCCGTAGTCACCACATACATTGAGGGGAACATTGAGGGGAATCTTTAATCAGAACACAAAATTAATTTCCACTTATCTATAATAAAATGTTTTCTGATTAAGACTGAGAATGACTCAGTGAATACCTTACTCAGTTTTATTTGATTAATGGTAAAACAGGTCTCTGTTTACATTCAAAGGTATTTATGTGAGCAAACTGATAAAAATTAGTCTGTTGATGACCACAGTGGATTGTTCAGTCATTGCAGAGCCAAATTAATTCAAATTTACCCACTGAATGGGTCACCTCAGCCATCATCACAACAATTGCCCCCCCTGAGAAATTTGGCGGGAGCCGCCACTGATTTGTAGGAACAAAATTTAATAGATACCATATTTACCACTGTATTTGTATGCCTGTATGAGGATACATTGAAAGGCCAATTACAAACAATGCATTTTGTCATTTATTTTGGCGGACTTGTTGGTTTCGTCAAGTCTGAACACAACCCTCAGTTGATTTCACTGCTTGGTAACATCTCTCCAAAAGGAAAGATTGAATTCTAAGAGCCTTTTGGTGAGAATGAAAACCTGCAGACTATATGTGGGAAGACTCTAAGTGGTTAGTGGCACATGCTCTTATATCCCTGGTCTGCAGAAAAATAGGGGGGGGGGGGGGGGGGGGGGTTGATGATGACACACAACTCTAACTGCTCCATAAAGATCAAGTGTCAGAGTGATGGACAGAGAGAGGTGATAGAATGAGATGAGCAAACGTAGTGAAGAAATAAAGTCTGAGGTGACGGAGTGAGTAATGATGGTGACAGCAGCTGTGCGGGGTCAGACATCCTCATTTATTCTCTCTAGAAGATGGGCGTGTGGTCCTGTTGGAAGATACAGCGGAAATGCTAACAGAGAGAGCAAAAAGCCAAAGTGGGGAAAAGTGATAATCTGTAAGTGACACAGTGTGTGTGGGCAAAATAACATAATGATAGAGCATAAAAATGGCTTCAGCTCCCAACTTAACTTCCTGTACTTCTCACCAGACAACGAGACACGGCGGTCTTGATTTGTACTTGTCACCAGGTGTCCCCAGTGGGTTTTCAACATGCTGATTTAGCTCAGTGTAATGGGTCACACTCACTGCGGGGTGCTTGGAATTACTCATCAGTGGCAGGTGGAGGAGATGTGAGGTAAACACGGGAATGGAGCGAAATCATTCAGTTAACAAACTTGTGTCTCTCACTTATGATGTTGAGCTGTCAACACTCAGCAGCGTAATGAAGGTGCTCAATCTCTGCGGTGTCTGCTACACTCATGTAGCCCACACACACACGCACACACACACACCTCATCACACATGGAAACCCTGACAACTGTTAAGGGATGAAAATAGCAAGTGTTGATTGATAAAAAGTACTTGTAGGTGGAGATAGGAAATTGCAGGAGTGATGACGCATTTCACTCTTCTTTCTTGTTCACAAGCTCAAATCAAGTCAGTTGTATTAATGTAGCTCCAAATCACATATTTGCCTCAATGATATTACAGTCTGTCCAACCTACAATATGCAGTTACACCCTCAATTTAAATTAAGGGATTAGAAATGTATATGCATACAGTACATAACACAGAAACATAGTAAATTGAGAAACAGCAGAAAGCAGCAGCACGGCCGTGCAGCACAGCCCAGGTATGAAACCATTTGACTTCTTTTTATAAATCAATCTCCCTGTGTACCCGGGATTTGATTCCTGACTGCTCTCTGATCTCCATTTCACTGTAAACACCTGAATGTCCACATGTGGGGATCAGTAAAGGCTTGTCTTGTTTCCATCAATTTCCCTGTAAAGTAAAGCCAAAGAGAGGCCAACAGTGCAGCTTTACTTTGAAAAATAGAGTCAGGCACATCAGGGCATCAGGGTATTGTGCTGAAAATTCTCTGAATTTTTAATTATGAGCCAAACCTTACACAAAATCTTCTTTTGACTGTAGTTATTTGAAGTCAGTCTATCCTCTTTTCAGTTCAAAAATCTTCTGCCATTGCAGCTAAACATATCAACCTTCATTAACACCCTATCATTAGACTGAGGGTATTTTAAAGGAAATCTACTATTAATATTCTTGGCAGCACAATTGAGTTTGTCAGGAGAGCCAAGCCAGGTCACCTTCCCAGAAAGAAATTTAATACAATATGAGGTCACATTTGCACGTTTTAATTAACCTCCAGATGATAAACGTTGAGTAATCTGCGTGTCCACTCACCTTTGTACCTCACGCGCTGAGGTATGTGTGTGGAATCGTTGCCGCTGGTGATGTTTGATGCCTCCAAGCTCCCGTTACCGGCTCCGCTCTGCAGCGCGTCAGTCTGCGCTCCGACCCACTCGGGAGATGTAAATGTCTCATTTCGCGCATAAAGATCCATGTTTATGTCTTATTTATTTAATAAAGATCTCTGAGGTTACGGAGAGTTCGATCCAGACCTTTTGTCAGTTTTTGTCTGAACCTCTAAAGTGGTAAAAATAACTCTTCATCCATGGTTCTTCGCACTTGAGACCGAGGCAAGTTGTCGCTTTCCAAACCTCTGCAAAACAAATGTAAAAACAAAACTGCACTTTACTAAATGTTCGCTTATGTTCCCACCTTTGCTGTAGTGGATGTGTCTCACTTGGCATCACACGCCTCAATCAGGGATCGGTGCGCACTAGGACAAAGGAGGAGCGCGGCGCACGGCTGCGCCTGTGCCAAGTGAACCGCATGGAGAGCGAGTGAGCGCAGAGTGGAGTGGGAGACTAATGTCATATAGGGTGGGTGGGTGGTGTGTGTGTGGGTATGTGTGTGAGTTGTGAGGGGTGTTTTCTCAATCTAAAAAGCTCGATAAAAAACATAAAATGAAAAAACATGAATCGTTTTTCCATGTGTGAAACATAGTCGCCCTGTGCGGGTGTTAGGGGATTACTGAATGAAAAAAATATTGAATCACTCACAAGAAGAGTTAATTAATTTTCTTGAGGTATAAAAGAAGGGATGGCATTGTGGGGTTAAAAGTAATTGAGGAGTTTAATGAGCTCAGCTGGAAGCATTAAGTGCAGCAACACTGTGTTAACGAATAAGTTAATACCTTTTTTTAATAATAGCTCCACCTTTATCTGTCATATCTGAGTCCACATCATCTTGTCATAGTGACAAACCTTAAGATATATCTCTTCAATTTTAGGTTGACAAAAATAGCCTGGGATCTATTGTTAAACTGCAGGGCAATTTAAATGAACAATGCGAAGAATTCATAGACTGGATCTGAGTGATGAGAGGAAACAATGTCCACGCATTGTGCATGCAGGTTATTTTGCGACTCTAAATTAAGTGTGAATAGTTGTCTGTCTCTTTGTGTCGGCGTGGCGACCTGTCAAGGGTGTAGACGTCCCCCCTATGACAGCTGGAGGTGGCTCCAGCCTCCCTGCGACCCTTAAGGATAGGCGGGTATAACGGATGGATGGATGACCTCATGCTCTTAATAGGCCCATGACTAAAGGCAGCTGTAGTTGTTTGTGTGCGCACCGCCGCCCTCATGTGGTGTATGAGTGCACTTCCTGTCTTTTAGATCAACATGTTTCAGAGCTTTGCGTGAATAAAAACGGTTCTGGAGAATATGGAAATACACGTCACATTCTTGTCTGAGTCATTTGCCTGAGCAGAAAGGTACAGTATGAGTCATTGTGGTTTTCCGTTTGGAAAGGTTATCCTCCTTATTAAATCTTGCTTATCATAATCAAAATCACCATTATTACTCCATTAACCTCTCCTCTAGAAGAGACTAATTACATCTTATGATATCAAAATGTCTGCAGTGGTTCATCCACATCTTTTTTCTGTGTTTTTACCATGCATCACTTGCATTCAGAAACATTTTACAGATGTTCTGTGTGAGATCTGTCTCCTGCCAATAGTCAATACTCTCGCCAGATCTTGGCATTGTATGTTTCTGCAAACCACGGATACATAACATTTGTACGTTTCAACAATGCTGTGGTTAATGTGTGGTTACGTTTAGGCACTAAGTTCACTTGGTTATGGTTAGAAAAAGATCATATTTTGGTTTGAAATACCATGCTTTGGTGGCACAATCCCTGGTGGAAACGCAGCAATGTCTCAGTAAGAAATAATTGCTTTTGGTGGCACTATCCCAGCTAGAAATGCTGCGATGTCTTGGTACAAAACAATCGCTTTCTTGGCACTATACCTGTTGAAAACACAGCAAAGTCTCGGTAAAAAACAATCACTTTTCGTGGCACTACTCCCATTGGAAAAACAGTCACAGGTCACTTTAACACAACCAGTTTGCTCTTTGATGGTCTCAAACAGTGATCTGCGGTGGTCTGCTGCTTGGCAAGTGTCTCACCGAGGCGCAACACCATCCACCATCCCTACACCTCCCACTGAGTCAGCTCATTCATCACTTTAGAAAAGTTGATTCAAGATATTTGAAATGTAACATACTTGTGATGTGCAGAATCAGTGCCAACATTTCCCTCTGGACACTGTGCTGTTCTGCAATGGTCAGTACAGGTATGTGATTTGGAAGGCTGTGACATGTTACCCCTTGGCCCTACCACTACATTTGCGTGTTCCCACAAGGGGTAGGGGTGTTCCAATTCCTTTTTGCGTGTAGGGGTAGCCCTTCGGAGCGAGGGATTTCAGATGCTGACTTGCCAGCGAGGGGTAGACGTCTCCATGGCTATCACCGAGCAAGAGACGGGGGAAAAGTTCATACATAGCTAACACTACCGTCGTCAGGCTGCTTGTTAGTTAGCTTACAAGGCGTCTGTCATCTGTCCTGTTTTGCAAAATTGTCGGATTTTTCACATTACGATAACACGCCAGCTAGTATAACTATGCTGCCTCATAATGTTAGCTAGTTAGCTAGCTATCTAGCTAGCAGAAGCCCCCTGTCATCTGTCGTTCATCAAACAAAGCATGATGAATAATGCAAGTTACACGATCGGTAGGATGAACTCAACTGGAGACTCCATTGTAGATGCCGGTTGGAAATGTAGATGGCTCGCAGCTTCCTGTGCAAAATAGTTACGCATGCGTGAACGTACCCGACGCGGTGACATAGTGGGTGGTGTCCCAATTCCTAGGGAAAGATTTCAACCCCTACCCCTCGTTCCTTCATTTCGAGGTGCCAAGGGGTAGTGGGCAAGGGCTAGGGGTAGGGCCAAGGGCTAGGGGGTAGTGGACAAAGGGGGGTATTGGGATTGGGCCCAAGTTTGAACCAGGAACCAGGAACGCTCTTGCTCTGAGGCGACAATGCGAACCACTGCACCACCATGCCGCCCAGATATATTCAGAGCCTGAATATCACTGATGGTTTCTGACTTTCAACATTTTTATTACATGTATGGCTCAGTTTTGTCTTTAAATGCTTAGAATTCTGAATGATGTTCAATGACAGAATGTTTCTACAGGTTTGCGCAAAATTAATGGCTTTTATTAAAGGCTGGTAAGTGTCATGATGAGAACAATCCTTTGGTTAGGCCATTATGATCAATCATTTCATCAAGGCTTAAAGATAATGTGTTTCCGTCCATCTGCACCATTGCACTATACCAAGCTGGGGAGAAGAGCGGAGACTGTCTCTTCCCTACCACCTGTACATTTGGGAGGTTAAAATGTCGCTGCTTTCTGAGGCATGTTATTGCTGTGGAGAGCGGGGACCGACTGCTTGGCCTCTGAATGCTCAAATGACTCCTGGAGAGAAAAAAAGAAGGGGCCATTATTTGAAGCGGCCCAGCTCTAATCTTTCTCCTGGTCTAATTAGCTGGCTCAGGCAGGTCATGTGCCGGGCCACTTACCCCAGATAAACAAGCCATGTGAGGATGCCAATCAAGATGAGGAGAGAGCCTAGTGCTCCCAGTTGAGTGCGGTAATCACAAACTGGCATGGCGTGTTGATTACCGATGCTCCACTGCTGATGAAGACAGGTTGGAGATAATCACTGCTGGGGTAGAATACAGCTCATGACTGTATCCTCTGGTACTGCAGCCTATGCATACTTTTCTGCCGTTACTGTAAACACCACAAAGATTAGGTTAGAGGTCAAATAAACAACTGCAGCACTGGAGGATTCATCAATCCAGGCGGTCGCTGTCATGGAAATACATTAAACTCTCCTTTTTTCCGGCAAACACAAGGTGATGACTGAGGGTAATGGATAGTGAATGCATCAGTGCTAAGCCGAGCTGAAGACAATTTCTGTCTCTGTCCGCTCACTTCATCTCTCCTCTGGTTGTGGCTCCTGGACCACTGGGATCGATTGTTCAAACATTGCTCCAGGCCGGTGAGTGTGTGGCTGTAGGGTTGGAGGTGTGTGTGTATGTGTTTTATCAAAGGGGAGCTCAGGGCACCGAACCATCAGCAGTCTTAAGTGCCCGGTCTCAAGGTGCATACACCTGTATCTGAGTGTCTGTGTATACAAGTGGGGAGACTGATGCCCTCGATCCTGCACAGATTCTGCCATTTCCTGCTGTTGTTCTCAATTTGTGGCAGACAGTGCTGCGCCCTCATGATTTTTCACCTGAGTGCTGTTTCCAAAAACATGGTTATTTTCTGAACTAGAGGTAGTGAGTAAGCTCTTTTCTTGCAGTGGCTATAATCAATATTTTTTAATAACACTGTTGTGGCAATTTCTGCTAGACAGAACTCGTCGACTCAGAAACTTGTCTTATTGTAAGTTTAATTCAGCTTAGGTTAGGTTAACTGGTGACTCTACCTTCCCCACGCGAGCAAATGGTTGTCTGTATCTACGTGTCAGCCTTATAATAGTCGGCGGTCTGTCCAGGGTGTGCCCTACCTTTCACCCAATGTCAGCTGGGATAGGCTCCAACCCCCACATGACCCTGAATGGGATAAGCAGTTACGGATAATGAATTAATTAACTGATATAAAATCATAATGTGACAAAGAGGTCACTTGTAGTGATGAACCTACAGTTTAGCTGTCCTGCTCACGCTTCACCACTGTCATAGCTACAAGTACAAACAGTGGACATACAGTACAAACAACAACAGAAAACAACATATATATATATATATATATATATATATATATATATATATATAAGGACCCCCCACCACCACCCTCTCCTCCCCTTGATTAATTCTCTTTGATTTGATTTTAATTTAGGGGCGATCATACCTTGGGCCGCAACCAAACCCAGAGGTGGCTGCTGGCCTGTTGCAGATCTGATCTCCTGTGCCTCTTCCTGGTCTGGGCAACTCCCAGACCCTTGGGAGGGGGTCTGCCTGCTGAGGAGTTTTTATTTTATTCCCTTGAGAGAGGGAGAGAGGTAGGGCCCAACCGCCCCGCCTCCCACCTGCCCCCACCTGAGGTCCCGCCATGCCCCCAGAGAACCAGGCATGGAGCCCCCGCTCACCTCCACCCTCAACCAATCCAGTCCGGCCTCACGAAAGAAAGAAAGAAAGAAAGAAAGAGGAAGTAAAAAAAGGACTGTTTTATGGGCTTGTGGAGATGTGGTGATGTGCATGGGCTGCTCTGATATAGTTCTGATGTAGTATGGTATCAACTGAGAAGAGTGAGAAATGGGTTCCAAGTTTCATTAAAGGCCGACATATAACTGTTAGAGGCTGCGATTTTCTCTATTGAGATGAATTCTGTAAGAAGGTTGGTCCAGTGGTTGATGTGTAATGATTGTTTTGATTTCCAGTTTAACAGAACTGTTTTCTTGGCGATAGTTAGAGATATGAGCAGCTGGTTTCTGTATTTGGATGGGAGGTTGGTTTCTGTGATATCTCCGAGCAGGCAGAGGGATGGAGATGGTGGGATTCTGCAACTCAATATGCAAGAAAGTTTTTTTGTGACTGCTACCCAAAAGGAGTGAACTGGTTGGCATGTCCAGGGTGCGTGAAAGTAATCGTCGGTGCTCCCTAAAGTGCATTGTGAACAGGTGTCTGTGTTAGTTAAGCCCATTTTTAGTATTTTGTGTTCTGTGATGTGAATCCTGTGTAGTGTCTTATACTGAATAAGTTGTAAGTTTGTGTTATTTGTCACAGAGAAGCTATTTGTACAGATTTGTGTCCAGAAGTCGGGGTTGGGAGAAATAACCAGATCATTTTCCCATTTTGCGGTTGGGAGTATTATGGATTCATCTGAGTTGGACAGAAGTTTATAGAGCTTTGACATTGTGTTTTTTGAGTCTGTGATTTTCTTGATTTCTTTGCCTAGTTTGAAGGGTTTGAGGGGGTTGTTGGTTATGTGATTTTCTTGATTTCTTTGCCTAGTTTGAAGGGTTTGAGGGGGTTGTTGGTTATGTTAATCTTAGATTTGATAATGGATTTAAGTTGTTGATATTGGAAAAGCTGATTTCTCCCAACCCCGTACCTCTGGAATAATGGATTGAAGGTTATGAATTGGTTATTTTCAAAAAGGTGATGAAGGTGAGTGATTCCTTTGTTTTGCCATGTGGGAAAGTGAATGGGAGTGTTGCCAGAAAGGAAATTAGGGTTGTGCGAAATTGGGGTGTACTTACAGGGTGTTAGTGATGAACTACTGACTCTACTGGCTTTCCACCAGGCTGTCAGAGTTGTAGAGATTACTGTATTTTTGAAGAGTTCGAGCTTTTTAATTGATTGGGGTAGGAACGGTAGGTCTGTGATTGAAATGTTTTTGCATTGGGATTGTTCTAAATCTATCCATGAGTTACTGTATTTGGGTTGTTGAATCCATTTGATTAGGTACTGTAATTGATTTGCTAGAAAGTATAGTGGGAAGTTTGGTGCTTCAAGGCCGCCTTGGGATTTTTTCTTTTGTAAAGTTGAGAGTGAGATTTTTGTTTTTTTATTTTTCCAATAGAACTGGTTGATTGAGAAGTTGAGAGATTGAAACCATTTGTCTGTTGGGGTAGTGGGAAGCATAGAAAAGAGATAGTTGATTTGAGGTAGGGTTTTCATTTTAACTGTTGCGATTCGTCCTATTAGTGAGAGTGGGAGATTGATCCATCGTTTCAGGTCGTCCTGTATTTTTTTTAGCAGTGGAGTGTAATTAAGGTTAAATAACTCTGACAGCCTGGAGGAAATATTAATACCCAGATCAGACAGGGGGAGTATGGTTGATTTGTTCCAGTTAATTGTGTAGTTGGAAATCACGGAGAAGTTGCTGCTTAGACTGAAAGTTGTATTTGTAGGGGTCATGTAAAAACAATAATATATCATCTGCATACAAACTGATTTTATGTTGTGAATGGCTGTTTTGAATTCCTTTAATGTTATTCAATGAAAATGGCAAATAAAGAAGGTGAGAGTGGGCATCCTTGTCTGATTCCTCTATGCAGTGTGAAACCCTGTGATGTGATACTATTTGTGGTTATTGTGGCCATAGGTGAGGTGTAAAGAATTTTGATCCAGTGGATGAACGACTCTCCAAAGCCGAGTTTGTGAAGAGTATTGAATAGAAATGACCAGTTTACTTTATCAGATGCTTTTTCTGCGTCTAATGATACAATTATAGTTTTGTTTTTTGTTTGCTGTGTTTGGTTGATCAGATTGAATAGTCTACGGGTATTATCGGAAGCGTGTCTGTTTTTGATGAAGCCTGTTTGGTCTGGGTAGATAATGATGGGGGTGGCTGTTTTAAGTCGGGTTGCTAATGCTTTGGTGATAATTTTTAAATTGGTATTGATTAGAGAAATAGGGCGGTAGCTGGAGGGGTGAGTTGGGTCTTTGTTAGGGGTATGTTAGGTCATGTGTATCGGAATTGTGGATGTAGTTTTTATTTCTGAGGTTACTCTGTGAAACAGTGGTGAAAGTATGTGCCAGAAGTGTTTGTAGTATTCTGCTGGGAATCCGTCCGGTCTGGGTGATTTGTTGTTTGGCATTTGATTTAAGGCTTTATGGAGTTCTTCCGGGGTGATTGGTGTATCTAAAGTATCGGCTTGTTCTTTGGGTAATGTGGGTAGGTCCAAGTTGTTTAGGAAGGATTCTATTTCTGATTGAGGAGGTTCGTAACTGGAGGAGTATAAGTTTCTATAGAAGGTTTGAAAGGTTTCATTTATTTCCTGTGGATCTTGGGTGATTTTACCGTTAGAGTTAATTATTGATGGAATAATTGATTTTTCTTTTTTGTGTTGTAGTTGATTTGATACATATTTCCCTGCTTTATTACAATATTGAAAGTTGTCATATTTAAGTTGTTGGATTAAGAATTGTGTTTTTCTGTGTATAATATTATCAAGTTGCATTTTTAGGTTATTGAGTTCCTTTTTTATCTGTTCTGTGGGATTATTAGAGAGAAGGTTTGTAAGTTGTTTAATTCTTTGTTCTAGGCTATTTTCCAGTTTTTGTTGTTGTTTTTTCTTGTACGATGAATATGATATTATTTTTCCTCTGATTACTGTTTTGCCTGTTTCCTATAGTAGTGATGGTGATATGTCTGGAGAGTCGTTCATCTCCAGAAAGGATGCCCACTCTTTGGCTATTAAAGTGTTAAAGTCAGGGTCCTGAAGTAATGATGTATTGAATTGCCATCTTGTAGGGGGTCTGGTATATGATTGAATGTTTATGGCAAGAGAGACAGGGGCGTGATCGCTTATGGTAGTGAGGTTGATTGTGGATTCGTGGATGTTTGGGGCGAGCGAGTTGCTGATCAAAAAGAGGTCGATTCGTGAAGAAGACTGGTGGAGGGAGGAGAAGTAGGAATATTCTCGTGTTAAGGGGTTTATCATTCTCCAACTATCGCCAAGTCCATAATCATTCATGTACTGTTTAATTATTTCAGTGGAGTGCCAGTTTCTTATGTTACCAGTGATGCTTGAGCGGTCAATTGTGGAGTCTATGACAGTATTGAAATCTCCGGCAATTATGATGTTTGTAGATGCACTTAATAGAGAAAAGAAGGCACGGAAAAAAGATTCATCATCATTATTGGGTCCATAGATATTAGCAAGTGTGAATGTTGTGTTATTTATAAATGCTTTGATGATGATATATCTTCCTTCTGTAAAAAGCATATGTCGGCCTTTAATTTGATTAAATGGTTGATTATTTTTATTTTTTTAGCTTGATTTCGAATGCCACGCACATTCCAGGTCACCAGGTTTAGAGTTTGTATGGTTGTGTTAGTTAAATCTATCTAGAGAAGGCCTGTCTGATTCTGAGGGAGCTGTAGCTGAAGAGAGAGAGAGAGAGAGAATGTGTGTGTGTGTGTGTGTGTGTGTGTGTGTGTGTGTGTGTGTGTGTGTGTGTGAGAGAGAACCTTGAGTGAGTGAGTGAGTGAGTGAGTGAGTGAGTGAGTGTGAAAAGAATGTGTACAGTCATACATACAACGTAGACAAACAAGACGTTAACATATAGGACGTTACGGTGAGGTGAGAACAATAAACAATTAACAGACGGGGGAGAAAGAAAAGCGTTGGCAGTGTCATTAGCGATGCTGTTTAAGGAGGCGGGGGTGTATCAGTAGTGCGTTTTAGCTGTCATAGTGATACATTCAGAAAAACCATGGTGTTGTGTTGGGGTTGCGAAATAATTGTCCATCAATATACAGTTTATCAACAACGAGGACTGCGAGTTTGTTGTTTCTCCTGTTCTCTTTTAGGATGGGATATAGTGTTTTTCGTCACTCGTTTATTTCTCGCGGGTATTGATCGTTTAGTCCATATGTTGTGCCCTTCAGTTCTTTTCCTTTGCTTTTGATCAGTGTTTTTTGTTGAAAGTGTTCAAATTTTGCAATGATGGGTCGGGGTCCTTTTGCTGTCGCTGCGCCGAGACGGTGAACTCTGTGGAAAGTAATGTTCTTGGCAATGTCCGGTGGTATTTTGAGGTGAGTTGTCATGAAGTCTTTGATGAGTGATTCTGGTTTGTCCGGTGTTTTTTCGGGGATGCCTGAGAAGATGAGGTTGTTGCGCATGCTGCGAGTTTGTATGTCCAGAACAGTTTCTTTCAGTTGTTTGTTTTCTATAGTAACTTTTTGCATTTGTTCGTTGAGGGATTTGACAGATGACTGTAGTTCCTGGTTTGATTTCAGCAGTGATGTGATGCTGGTTATGTGCAAAATCTAGGCTGGAGCGTAAGTCTTTGATTTCGTCGTGTAGTGGAATGAGGAGGTCTAACTTTTTGTTGATGCTGGTGAGGATACTGACCTTAATGTCCGTGGTTCCCAGGTCGTCTGTATCGGTAGATGAGTCCGCTTTCTTTCGTTTGTTTGGGTTGTTGAGGCTGTGTTGTGGGTTGTCGGTGTCCGGGTCCATAGTATGTTTGTGGTAATACTGGTCAATGAAGGCTTCCAAGTCCGTTATTTCTTCCACTAATGGTTTGGTCCGCGTTTATGGTAGTGACCGGTATGTGTGTGTATTTTTATCAGATTGTTTTGTAGAAGGTTTTTAAAGACAGATGTTTTAACGGAGTTTACCGGTGTTGTTCTAGTGACAGCGTGTCGCCATGTTGGATCCCGCCTCCGTCAACTGGTCTCGCGCTGTCATAGCTTTCAGGGAGAAGCCTTAAAAACTCACTGTACATCACCTCTTCAGTACCAAAGGGTTTACAGACACAATAAGTGAGCTGGTGAATCAACCTGCTCCCCCAACTCATCAAATACCACCACTTTGTCAGTGGACCTAAACATCAAAATATGGCGCATTAGGTAGCCTCCTGTTTCGGTTCTTGATGTTCACAGACAGCAACTCAACTGACGCTTGTTACATGCATACTGCCTTTTCAAAATAAACTTACTATGTGCATAAAACACTGTCTTTATATATTTTCTTAGCTTTAGGCAACAAAAACATGTGGTTAGGTATAAAAAAACACTTGACGCTTGACTTAAAATAAGTACAGTTATAAGTACAGTTGTAATGTAAGTGACATACGTCATGTGACATACGCTACTGCTGTAGCATGCTACAAATTCTAGTACACTGCGTTGTTTAAATAACAATGACTTTTGATTTCACATGGAAAACATGCAGTGGGCTCCTGGATGAAAATTGTATTATATTGTTTTTCTATTGTGTGATCGATCTGACTGTCAGTGTCTGATGCTGACATCTACTGGCAAAGCGGTGGTATTTGATGAGTTCTGTTGTGGCTGGCGGCGTCAGAAATAGCCGCTGCCTGGTGTGTGTTATACTGCGGTGAAAGGTGCCGCAGAACATTGGTGTCTGACTCCAAAATCAGTGACAAACCAGAGGTATCCGGCAAGTTTGGAGTGAGAACAGGTTGGGTGAATATAGCTGAACATTTGGCAGGTAAAGAGCCAAAAGTTTTCCTCAGGAGTGGGTGGAGACCAAAAACAGAGCTAAAAGAGTGGCTAAAAACATGATTCCAGATGCATGATTATGTTGCTTGGATATAAATAATTTGCTAAAAAGTTCATCATATCAACTTAAAAAAAAAAGGTGACTTTTTTTTTCTCTGCCCCCAAGTGGACAAAAAAAAAATCAGCACTTGCAGCTTTAAAGTTGGGATGTGGGAAGTGAGAGGGTTCCTGTGTTGTTTATATCCCCAACTTTATATGCACTGAACAGCAGGAGCACGGGGCAACTCGATACACATTTCTGCAGACTGCAGAGGATGGTAATGGATATCTGCCGATCTTTCCACCAACAGTTATGCATATCAGTCAATATACATTACCGCTGGTGGCGGTAATTCTCTTTGAAGGATAGCAGTGTGCCAAAAAGAGGAAGATAAAATAAAAGTGCAACTAATGCAGGTTTCAGAGCATCAACTTAAAAGCTTTGCAAGTGCTTTATGAGAAAGGAGATGTTTGTCAGGTATCAGAGATACTCAGTGAATGTTTCATGAGAGATGCAAAATATAACTGAAAAGAATATTTATTAACATGTGCACATAAGAATCAGAAATTAGACTCCATAGAGAAGGTATGATTAAAGGAGGGTGATGAATCAATAGTCGATATAGGGAATGGATGAGCACAAAGAAAGTCTCCCTGATTGAACTTACGCTGAGCTTCATTAGTTGAAAAAGGGCTTTGATACTTTCTTACATTAGTGTTTAGTGTAGTGTTGTCTTTAGGGGAGCTGATTTTGACTCTGCTAGGCTAGACATTTAAAAGAAAAGTATTGATTCTTGCATTTAGCTGACAGCTCTGGTTAAAGTGAGATTTTACCCTCAACGTGAGACACGTTTTTAAGCATTGTTGTTGTTAGGGGAAAAAAAATCATGATACTTTGAATCTTAAAAATGTGCGACATTTTAGGACTATTAAAAACAGATGGGGATGATGCATTCATTGCATACCGAGCTGAAGAACTCTGAAATGGTTGACATCAAAGATTTTTCCAACATGTCCTCCTAGTCATACATCTTAATTTTTTTTTCAACTCATGAAGGAGCCAGTCATATGAATGCATTCAAATCAAAGTTGGTTATGTGAAGATTTTACCCAACAATAACAATAATACGACATTGTCAAACAACGATCAGACTGTAAGCAGAAAATACTGCTTATACCCCTTTTCAACAGCCATGGACTGGCTTAGCTTGGCTTGGCTTGGTTTGAGTCATCAGCCCAGCACAGAAGGGATTTGCATTTCCATTACAACAGGACTACCTTCTTAAAGGTGTGTCTTAACCTGATGAAGGCTTGTCTTAAGTGATGATGTTTAGAAAGCAGAGCACTGATCCATCGTATAAGTCCCATGTTATGTTTTTTTTTGCATGTGTGTTTCCATCGCACAGCAGGGCAGGTGAAAGAAGTTTACCTGTTGGAGGTGAGCTGTTTGCAGAGGTGCAGTACAGCCTGTTGTCTGCAGCTCTTCATCAACATCTCACTGTGGCTGTTTCTGCTTTTACTCTTCCTCTCTGTGGCATTATCAGACTTGCCTGTATGGAAGAGAAGCCACCAATGAAGTTCCACTGATACAGTAACACTTCATTTCCCATAAATTCTTCACAATAAAACTCTCCCATTATTTTGTTATGAATAAACTTATATTGTGAAGCACCAAAATGAGGAAATGTTGAGTTTTCAAGCATCGACTTCACACAACTTCTAATACAGTGGATTGTGAAAATAAACGTACAATAAAGCAGATATCGAAAGTAAAAACAGGACGCAGGAGAGAAACTAAACTCCACACCACAGAGATTCAGTTAGAAGCTACAAAAGCACTGAGAGACTTTTAAAAACGCTTTTCCCTCTGGTCTCCTGCAGACAGAGGTGAGTGAAGTGCAACACACACTTGTTTGAGGGGGAGAAACGGTGTCGTTGGGGGTTGGCTGCTGTTGGAGAGATGTCACCATGACCCATTTGAGGGCGGGTGGCCCGGCTTTTGGACCTACTCCTGTGAAAGTACATCTCCAGCACAGCTTGGCGTGGCACGGTATGTCTAAACTGACAGTAGAAAAAGGATATTACTGTACATTTCAATACTTAAATGATTTGAACACATTGCACAGAGGTTTAGAATGAGAACCCTAATTGTATTGATGGTGAGATAATATTACTACTTGTACTTGTGCACCTTAGATATATACAGTTTAAATGCAGGGCTTATACCTGTGATGGAGTAGGTTTTCTTTTGTAGCTTCTTTCACTTCACCAAAAGGTTTGCACACTTCCCCTACTGCACTGTCCTTCAACTTCCATTATACACACACTCCAATGTGCACACACACACACACACACACCGGTCAGTAAATACCCTAAACATACATGGACACAAAAAATGTCTGCATCTTCACATACAAAATAAAATGTATGTGTTGCGTTATGTGCATACAAAGAAAATAAATTGCACCTCTCCAACAAGTTTGTACATTTTTGGAAAATGTCCAGAAACACTCCTCATGACAACAGCAGATGGCAGCAACATGTTTTTGCAAAGCAGCAGAGTCTCACTCCAACAATGATTGATGGTGTTGCTTGGTTATGTCTCCTCAGTCCGCAGCAGTTACATCTTTGTTTTGACTGTTTCTACTTCATGTCACAAAATGAGTATTGCTTTAGAAAGAGAAGGAGAAGAACTGATGGATGAGTGGACCATAAGGTGTCGTTATCAAATTGCTTTACCTTAACGAAAAGTCATAGCTTTCCTGGAGGCTGTGAGAAATATCAATATCCTGTTAACTGGATTCAGAGTACAATAATTAAACAGAGCCATGCTAGAAACAAGGTTTGCACAGTAATAAATTAACTTTTAGTTTGCAGATTCATTTATGCTTGGCTTTGGTTAAGTTTTTGTCACCTTTGTCCCATCCCAAGGACAGCAGTATCGTAATAGGCCTTTTATAACCGAAGGACTCTCCCACAGTTACCAGCCGTGGCGACCATAAACCTGGAAAGCTAAACTACACCCTGAACTTTGTGAACTGAGTGGATGTTGTTCTGTCCATTTAGTCCCCTCAAACAGAGGGTTGCTCAGGTACATATATTCTTACTGTTGTATCGTATTGACATGTAAAACATATTTTGCAAGAGATGCACAAAGGCAGCGAGGTTAAACTTTAACCTGTGATGACACTGGGGGAAAATCTTGGCACTGCCCACTAGGAGAGGGGTTAAAAACTGTTTTCACAAACTAAATGAACTTTTCAAATGTTCAGCAATTTTTTTTATATCAGTAGAATATCACTGATGGTTTGTTTCTACAATTTTTGGAGAAATAGTTCTTCACAAAATAGAGTATAAAACTCTGTTTCCACTGAGTTGAATTTGAGGTTGTTTTTTTTTCTTGGTTGTTGTGGTTTTGTTTTTGTGTTAATACCTTGCGGCAAATGCTGTATTTGGCCCTCAGGAGACAACAAAGAAATCTAACATGCAGTATAACACAATACAATCTGAGAGAACCACAAACAACAGCCTTCTAAGTGACCATAAAACTAAATCATCACCTCACTTCAAAACAGTTAAACAAAACGTGAACATTACAACCTTCATGGAGGTAGAGTTAATTGTTGCAGGGAAGGTGAATTAGACTGGATGAGTTTTAGCTTATAAACTAGCAATTAAGTGTACAGGTGACATGATATGGTACAAACTGAATGATTTCTCCAAGGCATATGAATCTTAAAAAAAACAGAGGGTGGTGATTTTTATTTTATTTTATTTTATTTTATTCATTTATTTTACTTTATTTAAATAATTTGCTGGATCTACCTCAGTAATTCTCACACACATTTACCTCAGTCTGAGTCCTCCTAGCTTCTCATTGGTTAGTTAAGAGACCCATAACGAGAAAGTGTAACCAGGAAATGAAGTTGTTGGGAAGCTGCCGAAGTGCTTAAGAGAATATCCGTCTCCATCCTGCTGTGTACTCTCAACAAGAGAGACCCAACTACCACACATCCAACCTGCTACAGCTGTATTTTACGTAGGGCTTCATATAAACTATCAAGCAACACTTTACTGAACTGCCAGATGTTTGAACCAGGTTTTGGTTGAACTCTCAGGGTGACAGCAACGTTCACATGATATAGTAAACAAACCACGATCACCACTTCAGCAGAAGGCAGACGATGACGTTATCTTAGAGTGTTTCTTGTTGATTCACAGAGAACACCCAAGATGACACTGGCTTCCTGTTGTCAAGAAGCATAAAGTAATACTGTCAAGACATGCAGTGAGTCCATACTTATTTTTATGCCAATAACATTTATGCAAATGAGTATGCTATTCCCCTTGATTTCTAGATATATGTACCACACTGATTCCTGATACTGTTTATTGCCGCCTGTGTCATGCACCTTTAACCACCAAACAGATGACTCATTTATGGCTCCATCTTCCTTTAGTACAGATTGCACAGGGCCATCACCTCCTGAGACATTCCTGACGCTGTTAAATAACTCAGCCTTTAGGCTCACCTTTGGCCCGTCAAAGTCCCCGCAGAGAGTGGGAGAGGGGGGAAGGAGGGAAGGAGGGAGGAGGAGGAGAACAGGTTGAAGACACATTAGATATCAGCCAAGCAGTGACAGGTGAGCTCCTCCTTTGGACTGGGACACTGAGCAGAGACGAGCTGGTGAGTTTAATTTCAGAATACTCCACCATACTGTATGTGGTGGTTTTCTCACATATATGATCACAAATCTGATGGATTTTGAAATGATGAATAGATGAGGGAAATAGAACATTTTATTTTCCAAACTTTCCTTTAATATTTGCATTTATTTCTTTTACATTACTGGATAATTGTACCGTTTAGTCCTCTATAAATGGAGCAAAAGTACACTTGTTAGTTGATATAATCACAAACGCTGTAAGGTGTTACGGGTAGACATTGCTTCGTTTCAAAGGGTTACAACATGCCGTACATTACTTTAAAAAATGGTGTGGATGAGTTTTATAAAGGCACTGTAGTTAAACTGAGTTGTGTTATTATCTCTCGTGTCTTTTAATTTTGATACTGGACCTAATAACCTTACAATCGCCAAAGTGCCCTCTAGTGGGTGCAAACCTACACGATTTTATTTTGATTTCAAAGTTTCATAAGGCACAAATTCACTTAATATGGCTATAGGACCTCTACATTTTAGTCATAAAACGTGTCTTGGGTTTGAATATTGTACTCGACGTGAGCATGAATTAGTTAGCTCAGTGTCAAGAAAGTAGATACTCCTCTCCTGTACAATGGCCAAATGTTTTTTTTTTTAAACTAACTTAAGAGGGAGAATTTTGTATGGGAAATAATGGATTTAGGGTTTCAAGACTTTATAATAGCATCGACTATAGCGTCAAACAGCATCATTAAAAACAGTAACAACTGACTTTAAACCACTTCACACACTGTCAGAGCACACAGTATCCTAATAGCTGTCAGTCAGTAGGGATACACTCCTGTCCACGTACTAACACACACGTCCTTTACGACCTTCACGTATGGAAATAACAGTCCAATAAGAGGATTATAGTGACATTCCTCACGGCGCATTCAAAGTCCAGGCTGTCTTCTGAAGGAGAGTCGTCACCGCAGTCAGCTGTGCCCACTATTAACCATTAACTGCCACTAGAGTGCTGACATGGAAGATTAACTTTTCATCTGACGCTATCAGCACTTCTATGGCTCCTTTAAGTCCAGGGTTATGTGCTGCTAAATGAAGATGTTTAACGGGTGACAGCGGTGACAGGAAAAGAGGGAGACAGAGGACGGATTTTTCAAGGTTATAAATAAACCCAATAACTGCAGCTACTCCTTTACTGAAAGGGCAGATTAACATATTGAACAAAGCATGTTACTGTGTGTTTGTCCCTTGTTTGACTTTTTATATCACAGCCTCAAAATATTCATTGTCTATATGGTAAAGATTTAGTGTGTAAGATTTAGTGGCATCTAGCAGTGAGGTTGCAGAGCTAAAATGTCTCCCATGTGCCTGGCATGTAGGGCAGTAACAGTGGTCAATGGAAAAATACAAAAATGAAAATGGCCCATCTAGAGCCAGTGTTTGGTTTGTCCGTTCTGGGCTACTGTAGAACAACATGGCAGACTCTATGGAAGAGGACCTGCTCCATATGTAGATATAAATAGCTGATTCTAAGGTAACAAAAACACAGTTATTAATATTTTCAGGTGATTAAAAAGTAATAAAAACATGAATGTTGAATATTAGACACATTTCAGCTAACAGATGCCATAAATCCTAATCCTTTAAAAGCATTTTCTGTATCATGAAATGGATTTTTGCAGCTGATAAAAGAAGGAATCTTCAACAATTGTGATTATTGTGTCAGTAAAAACACATTTCTGTTTTCTTTATTTTTGTCACACACTTACTTGACACCAAAAGGAACAGACAAAAATTAGATAATAAATCAGTCACTTATTTTAATTATATAAAAAGCAACCTTTTAGCCTATGTGTGGTTTTTGCTACATTTCCATTATACCTGAGCCACATTTTGGACATTCAAGTCTGCTTAATTTTGAATTAAATAGCCACCTAATAGTGACTTCAAATCTACAAACAAATACAAACAAGAGAACACATACCTGGAATCCCATTGCACAGCACTGCAACATTTTGAGGAATCATGATGTTCAAGCTGGAATCCTTGGCAAAGTGGTGCACACCTTTTTATGACTGAACATGCAGCAGCTAGCTCCATGGAGGGAACTGAAATAAGAAGAAATCGAAATAGAATGATGTTAATCCAAAAAAATATTTACCAGCCGTCATTTCCAAACAGCTCATATCTCCTCAATGTACAAACAATAAGAAGGACAACATTTTATATTGTGTAATTTGTGTATTGCTAATGCTAACTAAAACAGACATTAGCAAGCTAACAGATGATGAGTTCTGTTTGATCATAAACAAAATTGACCATAATTGAAGAATGACCCATAAACTTCTTTTTAATTTGGAGATGACTGTAGTGACTACATACAGCAAACTGTGTGATAAAGAAAATTGTGATATGTAATTTGTGATTGTGTGCGTCTCTTCTATGTTAGGACATGGCCGGGTTCAAGCCAAGGGTGATCTCTCTAACCAAGAGGCAGGGTCATTCATTTGGCTTCTACTTGAGGTTGGAGCATAATGAGGAGGGTCACCTGATCCGCTGCCTGGAAATGGGAGGTCCAGCTGAACTGGCTGGCATGAAGGATGGAGACCGCATCCTGAGGGTCAATGGAACATTTGTTGATGAAATGTCACATTCAGAAGTAAGTGGGGTGTAGAATTACCGCAGTGCATTAATGAAATCAGTGATGACTGCTAGACTGATATGGAGCCCCTAAAATGACAAAATATAGTAAAAAGTTATGTCATTGGTCTCCATAAGCTGAGTATGTGTTTCTCTGGGACAGGTGGTGGACATGGTGAGAAACAGTGGCGCATCAGTCACGTTCCACATCCTGGATGAAGCTTCCTATGTGCAGGCCAAAGCACGGGGAGTGAACCTGTCCAACCCTCAGAGCGCACCAGTTGTCAGTGGTGGGACCAGCCAGGTTCTAAAACCCAAACTCTGCTACCTGGTTAAATCCAGGTCATCCTATGGGTTTTCTCTTCGCAGTGTCAAAGGTGAGCTGTGGAGGTAGGGTAGGGGAATCCCAATTTAGGACAACTCATAAAAAAGAGAATCTGTTTAATTGGTCTACTCATGTGGGGTGGAACTGGTTGGTAAAAATAAATGTGATTCTGGGATTTGTAACCTTAGATTTACTGAACTTTTTGAGATTTTCTTAAATTTCACTCAGCATGAAATTATGACCAATTTGACATTTATCAAAATTAAAGAAAAAAAAACACAAACCAACATCAATTACTGAGGGTTAGGGACAGTTTTGTCTAAATGCTTATTGTAACAGAAAACATGGCTTTTTTGGTCAAGTTAAAACAACACATTCTCACATATCAATATTTGGTCATGGACCTTCCACATCCTGACACGACATGAAAGGTACCCTGGGTGCGTTGGTTGTTGACGTTCTGGGATGCCGTGTCAAGTTCTGCCTGTTACGTGCATTGTCTTCTTTCAAAATACACTACTATTTTCACAAGAAAATTACCGTTTATGTACAGTCTCTTTCAAAATAAACGCACTAGGTCAGTACAACAACACGTATTGACCTTTTTTTCCTCCAAAAACTAATGCACGTGGTTAGGTTTAGGCAACACAAGCGTATGGTTAGGTTTAGGGAAAAAGATCAGGGTTTGGCTTTATTACAGTATGTAGACACCACTCTCCTGCGTAAAAGTTGGTTTGTGTTGGACCCATCCACCACCACTCCCGCTCGCCCTACTGGGACCTTCAGCATCTTAAGTTTCATCCCTTTCCCGCTGCATTTCCCCCTGATGCCGTAGAGAGCCGTTAAACTATAAAGCGACTGGCCACGTATCATGCTGACATTTAAGGAAGGCTTTTTCATCAGTGTCTGACGCCGCGAGTCACTGCTCAAGTGTGTACAGTCTCTTTCAAAATAAGGACTACGTCAGTACTTGCACCATGTATTGACCTTTTTGCTGTCTCTAATCAGTAGCTGTCAATTTGTCACTCACTCTACAGCAGAAAACAGCACTTCAGAATAAAAGCTGTGTGCTGGAAATTCACTGTACTTAAAAGTAAAATGTGTTTTTTTTACAAACTTGGCAGATTTGTGAGTCACTTGTGGTCTCTTCAGCATGGACCTTCAGCATCTTAAGTTTCATCCACTGTTTTTTCCCCTGATCCGAGTGTTCCTGCGTTATAACTATAAAGCGACTGGCCCTGCAGGGTGGTGTACTCCTCATGACAGCTGCAACAGATCAGACCTCTGATTACATCAAACCACAGCCAAGGACAACTTTTAACCAGAGTGGGTAGTGAGGCACTGCTTTACAGCCTGGTGTGAAGTTACTCTTTAACACCAACTTTGTAACATTTACAACGGCAGACTTTATGGACCAATGTGAAAACCTTTTTTTAATAATATACTAGCGTTTATAACTACGGACAGAATAAAAAGCTGTGTGCTGAAATAAATATCAAAAGTATCAAATGTGTTTTTACAGAGCAGATTTTTATTCCACACATATTTCTACCTTGTCAAAATCTGGCACCTACATTACCCACAGTGCAACTCAACCACCAACAGTTTGGTCAGAGATTTGGGTGTGTTATGCTGATAGCAGCTGTTTTGCACTAGCCTCAAGCAGACATGAGGAGATGACTAGAGAGATCTGGTGAGCTTACTTCCTTCTGACTCAACACCACCAGGTTGTTTTCAAGAAGAGAACTGTCTCTGTAACATCTCAGAGTTTAATTTCACGATCAGCTGGCAGCAGCATCATGTTCCTGCTGGTCGATCAGAAAACAGACAGGCACTACCAGAGCAAGCATATGAAGATGGGAGCATGGTTAGCCACGACCAAGTATCTCCCACACAAGCCACGTGTAGTCAACTTAACCAAAGGACCTGATGGCTATGGCTTCCTTCTCAGGGAGGAGAAGAACCTATCAGGCAAGGCAATAATCAGTATGTTAAAGGGAGGATTCACCCCAAAATCATTTTTTTCCTTTTACCTGTAGTGCTATTTATCAATATAGTTTCTTTTGCTGTGAGATACCAAGTGTTGGAGATATCAGTTGTAGAGATGTCGACCTTCTCTTAAATATAATAGAACTAGACGACATTCGGCTTGTGGTGCTCAAAAATCTTGACCCGGTCACTCAAGATAATCCACAGACTGTGTTGTGGGCAGTTTATGTAGAAAATATTCCCTACACCCACCAACCGTATCACTGGAAGTGTGCATCTACTGCTAGCCCACCTAGCACTGCTGGGCAAGCTAACGTTACCCCTGAACTGAGGAGGACGCCATTAATGTTTAAATGTTGCACTATCACAGGCAAGAGCCTCTCGTCCTTGAGTGGTGATACGGTTGGCGGGTATAGTTCTGACGAAAGATAATAGTTCCTACACAGACCCGGCGGCATGGGCGGGCATTGGGGGGCAGTGCCCGCCCACAGAGTCAGCTGTGCCCGCCCTCGACTGGTAGCTGTTTATTTTTGGGGGGTTTTGTTTTTTAACTCAGAGTGGCCAACTCTCTCTTATTCCTATCTCGTTTTGACGATCATACAGTTCAACCAATCCAACCAACAAATGAAGTCAACTTTCAGCCAATTACAGACAGAGGGGGGCGGGTGCTGACTCATTCATTCATGGACAGCATCGATAATTAATATCGCCGCGAGGCGCGAGCTATGGATATCCGGAATTATTTCCAAAAAAATATAACGACGAGAAGTGACAACGCGAACGGGGGGGAGCAGGAAGCAGCAGCACCATTGACTTTAACTGGAAACGTAAGCACTGAAGTCAACAGTAACACTGAAGTAAACATTCATGCTAGGAGGGTTAGCTACGGCAGCTAGGGAGAACAAGGAGCAGCACAAAGCAGCATAACTCATCTGCATGGAAGAAGCGTGAGTGATGACGTCAACAACAACACCACCACACAGGTTCACGGTAACACTACAGAGCCATTGTTCAGCCTGAAGTAGTTTGAAAAAGTTTGCCCCCCTAAAAAAAATTAGTGCCCCCCCTTTAATTTGTTTCTGCAGCCGGGTCTGTTCCTACATGACACTGCCCACAAAAAGGTCTTTGGATTATCTTGAGTAACCGGGTCATGAGTTCTGGAAAAGGACATTGCTGTTGAGTTTCTCAAATGAATTTTTTTGGCGCTTAGACCACCACAAGCCGAGTGCCATCTAGTTCCATTACATTCCAGAGAAGGCGGACATCTCTACGGTTGGTATCTCCAACACTCGGCAACTCACACTAAAACAATCTACAGTGATAAATAGCACCACAGGTAAGAGTAAAAATATGTATTTTTGATTCAGGGGTTGACTGTCCCTTTACTGTTTCCAATAACTTGGTATTTTAATGCAGTAAGACGGCTGCGTTTTAACAGTGTGCTCATTAACCCCATTTAGGCCACTTCATTAAGGACATAGACAAAGGCAGCCCCGCAGATAGATCTGCTCTGAAGGAAATGGACAGACTAATAGCTGTTGACGGCAAATCGGTGGACGGCTTTAGCCATGAGCAGGTGGTGAACAAGATCAGGCAGAGTGGCAATACATGCAGCTTCCTAGTGGTAGACAAAGACACGGACCAAATGTATGAGCAGGTAAGTCATGGGTACCACTGTCAGACTTTAATATAAACTGCAGACAATCTATATAATGTCATTGTTGTGTCCCTCACAGGGGAAAGTAACTCCTATGCTCCGCTTGGAGGATGTGGAGGATTCCAACTCACCGCCAAGCTACACAGAGGCCATCAATTTACCAGTTCCTGTCAAACCGTCCATACTTCTTCAGCCAAGGAGGGCGGAGCTCAAGCCTAAACTGTGTAGAATGGAGAGGACTTCAACTACCTATGGCTTTCACCTGAACGGCATCCAGGGGCTCACGAGACAGTACATCAAGGAGGTATACATGACAGGAACGCCTGCCATTTAATAATTTTCCATTTCAAAACAAAGTGGTGACAGGAGGTTTTGTTTCAGGTGGTGAAGGGTGGAGTGGCCGACAGAGCAGGTCTGGAGGATGACGACATCGTGGTGGAGGTAAACGGGGTAAACGTGGAGGAGAGCACCCACAACGAGGTGGTGGAAATGATCCGCCGCAGTGGCAACTCACTGGAGATGCTGGTGGCTAAAAGGAGCGTCTATGACCAACTCAAAGCTCAGGGAGTGACCATCACACGCCTGCTCCTCGGGGAAACGTCTTATGCTCAGGTCCACACTGTAGATACTCTAGAAGAAGTTACGAGATACGAGCAGAAAGCCAGACCTGAAACCCCAACTGAACCAGCAAGAGGGAGGGTGAGTGGTGCTTTTTAAATACTCAGTAATATTTTCACTAGCTGTGTGGCTATAGGGATGGCAGTGTTGGTTTGTATACCACTTTGGTACAAACAGAAATATCTCAACAACTATTTAATGTATTGCCATGAAATTTTGTAAAGGTAATCATATTCCCCGTACAGTGAATCCTAATGACTTTGGTGATCCTCTGACTTTTCCTTCAGCGCCACCATGAGGTTAACATTTGTGGTTTTAAGTGAAACGATTGGATGGATTGCCATGAAATCTCGTACAGATATTTATTAATTAATCAGAACAACTTTGGTGATCTCTAAATGTTCCTTTAGCAGCATCATAAGGTCATATATTTAGTTTAGTTTAATCCCAGGCTTAATATAAAGATGGACGATGCGTCTTCATCTTTTCCCACTGTACAAAACTGAAGCCAAAATTTCCCAGATACGGCCGCTGCCATCTTGTGCTGGTGACGTCATTTGGAGCCAGAGTCTGTGCAGTGGGAGTGGAGCCTTCTCAAGGTCCCACTCATTCACCCACAAGTGTGTCAATGCATCATACCCTTTTTTGTTATCAAATAACTAAAACCAGAGTCATAAGAAGTACCTAAAATGACAGAAACGACCATTAGGAAAAAATCATTTGACACGTACTTCTGTTTTCTTAGCTTCAACCATATCCTATCCGCTAACATTGAGGGCACAGTTTTTATGGCCTACACTATAGCTAGCAACAAGGGGACAATCGAGATGTCATGGCTCACTTTTAGGGAGTTGTCCAAGCCAACAGAAACAGTGCCAAGCTTTGAGGCCATATGTGGAAGTAGACCTTGAGGGTCTTGGGTCCAAAAAGGCTTTTCCCCATAGACTTACAGTACAGGCCAAAAGTTTGGACACACCTTCTCATTCAATGCGTTTTCTTTATTTTCATGACTATTTACATTGTAGATTCTCACTGAAGGCATCAAAACTATGAATGAACACATGTGGAGTTATGTACTTAACAAAAAGGTGAAATAACTGAAAACATGTTTTATATTCTAGTTTCTTCAAAATAGCCACCCTTTGCTCTGATTACTGCTTTGCACACTCTTGGCATTCTCTCCATGAGCTTCAAGAGGTAGTCACCTGAAATGGTTTCCACTTCACAGGTGTGCCTTATCAGGGTTAATTAGTGGAATTTCTTGCTTTATCAATGGGGTTGGGACCATCAGTTGTGTTGTGCAGAAGTCAGGTTAATACACAGCCGACAGCCCTATTGGACAACTGTTAAAATTCATATTATGGCAAGAACCAATCAGCTAACTAAAGAAAAACGAGTGGCCATCATTACTTTAAGAAATGAAGGTCAGTCAGTCTGGAAAATTGCAAAAACTTTAAATGTGTCCCCAAGTGGAGTCGCAAAAACCATCAAGCGCTACAATGAAACTGGCACACATGAGGACCGACCCAGGAAAGGAAGACCAAGAGTCACCTCTGCTTCTGAGGATAAGTTCATCCGAGTCACCAGCCTCAGAAATCGCAAGTTAACAGCAGCTCAGATCAGAGACCAGATGAATGCCACACAGAGTTCTAGCAGCAGACCCATCTCTAGAACAACTGTTAAGAGGAGACTGCGCGAATCAGGCCTTCATGGTCAAATAGCTGCTAGGAAACCACTGCTAAGGAGAGGCAACAAGCAGAAGAGATTTGTTTGGGCCAAGAAACACAAGGAATGGACATTAGACCAGTGGAAATCTGTGCTTTGGTCTGATGAGTCCAAATTTGAGATCTTTGGTTCCAACCGCCGTGTCTTTGTGAGTCGCAGAAAAGGTGAACGGATGGATTCCACATGCCTGGTTCCCACTGTGAAGCATGGAGGAGGAGGTGTGATGGTGTGGGAGTGTTTTGCTGGTGACACTGTTGGGGATTTATTCAAAATTGAAGGCAAACTGAACCAGCATGGCTACCACAGCATCCTGCAGCGACATGCCATCCCATCCGGTTTGCGTTTAGTTGGACGATCATTTATTTTTCAACAGGGCAATGACCCCAAACACACCTCCAGGCTGTGTAAGGGCTATTTGACCAAGAAGGAGAGTGATGGAGTGCTGCGGCAGATGACCTGGCCTCCACAGTCACCGGACCTGAACCCAATCGAGATGGTTTGGGGTGAGCTGGACCGCAGAGTGAAGGCAAAGGGGCCAACAAGTGCTAAACACCTCTGGGAACTCCTTCAAGACTGTTGGAAAACCATTTCAGGTGACTACCTCTTGAAGCTCATCCAGAGAATGCCAAGAGTGTGCAAAGCAGTAATCAGAGCAAAGGGTGGCTATTTTGAAGAAACTAGAATATAAAACATGTTTTCAGTTATTTCACCTTTTTTTGTTAAGTACATAACTCCACATGTGTTCATTCATAGTTTTGATGCCTTCAGTGAGAATCTACAATGTAAATAGTCATGAAAATAAAGAAAACGCATTGAATGAGAAGGTGTGTCCAAACTTTTGGCCTGTACTGTACATTGTGAATGAAACATCTGTAAATCAGTTGGTAAGTGGCTTTAAGTTTCTTGTGCGCTTACTCTATGGGCCCAACAATGCAAAAATCGAGCCTATTTGTCTTTATGCGCCACTGAGCAACTTTCATTGCAACCAATGGGGCCCCGTCTCCAGCGCTGTATCCAGTTCTCTTTACACATCTTTACAGAGTCTATGGGTTTTCAAATATCTGCAAAACTACTGACATTCCCAGGATCCTCAGCTGTACCTTGTATTTACTGCCATTTAGCAAATGTTAAAATGTGCATACAAATACAATACACTAAGATGGTGAATACTGTAAATACTATATTGGATAATAATCAGCATGTTGTCATTGTTAGCGTACTGACATTAGCATTTAGCTTCAAACACTGTTGTGTGTCACAAGCACAGTCTTACGATAGCAGATTATTACTCAGTTCTGGAGAAAGTCCACACACTTTATAGATCATAAACTGTAATTATCTATGTAGGGAATCATTGCCTGAAATCTGCACCCTGAGCATTCTTTTGTACACACTAGCATGGCTGTAAATTTTTCTGTGTTGTTTATAGGTGGCTTTATACTTGGAGCATCATTACAAGAAGCTGAAATAATTCTGATTTTATTTTCCCTCTCTCTTCCAGGCCATATCAGCTTTATCTCAAGAGAGCATGGATGAAAGATTATGAGAAGCCGCTGAACGGACAGTCTCCCTGATTTGGCTTTTGTCAATCTAATGTTGATCAATTGTTGTTTTTTAACAATCACCTCTAAGGGCACAAACAATAAAAAGCGAGACAGTAAAGACTTTTGAAATTCACTGTCAATATGTCATGTATTAAAGGGCTGAGAACAAAATATGATCCTGAATATTGTTGACAGTAGATGAGCCTGTGCAATGATCTGATGAATGTATAATGTCTCCTTAACCTAAGAACACCAATGCTACCAAGCTACCTACAGCCCACAGAGCTGAAGCTTACACTGTTGTTTCCAGTAAATACTATGGCCTTTCATGTATTCTCCATGGAAAAAGCTGCTGTCATTATTTAATGCTCTAAAAATTAAACTTTGCTGTTCCCAGTTCAATGAACACAAATAAATGAACACACGTCTGAACTAAGTTTCCTTTATGGGTATTTGTTTTTGTTCCCAGTTAAATGATATATTTTGCTTCAGGATGTAGATGATTGACAGGTGTAAGAGTAAATCAGGGATGTGCCATGACCAGTACAGCTCCAGTGTCTTTAGACAAAAAGAAAAAGATCATTTTGGCCAGAATAAAAAGAATTTAAGAGAAAAACCAAGTGTCTGCATTTGCAGGTGAAATTAAATTCCCAATAGTAAAGTTTTTTCTGTACATACTTCAACAAAGTCCACCTTCAAAGTTGTTTCCTAATGTGCTCCAATGCCCCCATCACTTGAGTCCAACAGCCATTCCTGATTCAGGAACAGACAGTCCAGATAATTATGTCCCATATAAAAAATACCCTGATTTCTGGACATCCCTAAATCCCAGATTCAAAGCCCTCCAAGTGAGAGCAGATGCAGGAGATCAGAGGGTCATGTGTTTCTCTGGTGCCTGCTTGTGGGCGAGGTAAAGGAAGAGGATGCTGGACAAGGCGCTGACCAGGAAGATGACATCAAACCAGCGGTGGTAGAAGTTGAACTGCAGCTCTCCCAGAACCTCTGTCACGATGGAGCGGTACTCCAGTGGCATGCTCATACGCATTAGCAGTACAGACGACACAAAATACATCCCCTGGTGGAGTGAGACACGGAGAAAGGAATGTTGGTTTAGCTGTAGTTTAGTGTTGCACAGTATACTGAGACATTGATATGGTCGGTATTCAGTATTAGAACTTTGTTGTAGGTCAAATGTGTCTTTGGTGTAAGTGATCGAGAAGATGAAATGTAAAACATGGCAACTGTGCATGTATCCCCATTACTACAGCATGAGACTACTTTTCCTAACGTTACAGAGGCAACGCTGATGGTGAGCCCACTGACATATTAATGCCTGTATGCAAAAAGTGCTTTACAACAGTGTCGTGCAAGGGAGGAAACACTTCAAACTAGGGCTAGGCAACACTTATGAAAATAATATTGTGATATTTTCAGGCTATATCTCAATACACAATATCTATCTTGATATTTTTAAATCTCCTAATGACTATTGTTTTTTGTTTTTTATTTTCAGAAAATATTGACACAATTAGATTTTTGATCAATAATCATAAATAATGTGAATATAACAGCTAGGTGGGTTAAGGCAAGCGTTTTAACAAATAGAAAATCTGGTAGTTGATACATTTACATCACATCTAATATCTCGATAACGATATAACATCTACATATTGCCAAGCCCTACTTCAAACCTCGCCAAGCACCTCAGTGACAGACACCTCTCCAAGGAGTCAAAAAGGGTAGGAAATAAGCTCATCAACGCTCATGAAGGTTTACAGCTGACACGTGTAGGTTGTTTTTTGCTCTGCTGCCTAGATTAAAAGATCTTTAAAAGTATCAGTATCAGGCCTACCCTATTGTAAGTAGCATGACAAGCATATAAGAGTTCCCAAATGGCAAATGTATTAAGCTGCAGTGATTTGAGGGTCTAATTTTGGTGCTCTAATGAACAGTAACAAAAAACTAAATAACTTAGGGCTGCATGTCACTTCTAAAATATTGTGGCTTTATAGTATCAGACAGAACGGCCGGTTAAAAAGATTGCACACACACTCCCACTGTAAATTTAGCCAACACAGCCACAGGCTATTTTGGTAGAGTCATGGTTTGTCACGGTGGAACTACTCATAAAATAAAACACTAGTGCATGGGGCAGGTCTGTCATACATAATATATTATTATTTGGCCCAGTGAATGTAACCACAGATCAGCAATTTGCCCTGATACGTATGAATAAAATGGAGTAATTAGGATTTTATTGTAAATTAATTTTGTACACACTCTAAATCTCATGGTTTTGCAACAAAATGTGATCAACCCTTGTGGAAATGCTGCGTCTCATCTGTATAGTTTCGGTATCGAGTATCACTACTAAACTTGATATAGCTATCAAAGTCAAAATTTTGGCATTCTGCCAATTCTTCTGTTGTCTGTAGGTTGTGTTCTGTGTTATAAGACAACTATAAAACAACACACTCACCATGATCTGAGCAAGGACGAGCACAATGACATTGGAGGACTTGCTGCTTGATATCGCATAAAAGAACTAAAACCCAAGAAACGTGACATCTTTAGTTAAACAGACGTATCATTCAAAAACAGTCTCAGATTTTTGTGCCTCAAGATCTGTAGCCATTTTAACGTGTGTCATGTGGCAGTGTTACCTTGGTGAGGGTGATGAGTAAGCCACGGATAGATGTGACGATTATTATTCCCACCAGGATGAAAGAGATGTGTTGGGACCAAAACTTCACCTGAGTGGGGGAGAAAGACAACGAAAGAGTATGAAAAATAAAGCGAGGAAAAAAAATAAGGACAGAGGACTCTCAATCTGCATGTATCATGTATTCATTTCAATTTAAATGCAGTGCCATGTTCTGTGGGTGTGAGCTATAACGCAATCAAGTAATTGTCTGTGTGGCAAAAGATTGATAGTGATCATGCAGGCAGAGAGATGATAATGGGCTGACAATTATCTTTATAGGAGGTCATGCAGTCTGGCATGTGACTATTTCTGCAGGTGTGTGTGTGTGTGTGTGTGTGTGTGTGTCTTACATCAAACTGGATGCCCAAGTAGTTCACTGTGATTTCAATACCCCTCGTCACTGGATCCGTCTTTCCAACTCGATCGAACACAATGTTTATTGTAGCCTATGATGAACAGTAGACAGATTTTTAAAATATATTTTTGATTTAGATGTTAAACAATATAAAAACACTGTACATGTGATTATGTAACTGGGAGTGTGAGTGTGAGGGACAGACACAATGCCAGAGGTGTAAAAGTTCTCACCATGAAGATTTTCCAAACACAGTAGATGGAAAAGAAGTAGCCGAGGAAGTTGAAATATTTCCCCTGGAATGTCTTTGAGTACTCAATTCGCTCCTAAAGATAAGGAAAGGTGGTGGTAAAGAATTGGTAAACATTTACGGGGTAATCAAAGTGGGCGTCGTTTGTATAGATAAAAGTGTGTGCCTGTAATGGCAGTCAGTGGTTCTCGGGCTAGAGACTTCTGGGTTTAGTTTAAACAATGTAATCAGGCACTGATCTGAGTGAAAACCATTCATATAAATGATATGGGCAGCTGCAGATGACGCTTTCTTCTGATCTGTATGAACCACGTGATCAGGAAAGAGCAGACCTGACAGCATGCTAATAAACTTTTTCTTTTATCAGGTCCTGTGACGTATGACTGTGATGTTGCAACAGAGGCAATAAACTTGGCTCGAATTACAGAGGGGGAAAGTCTGGAAATTGTTGCTGAAGAGGGGAGGGTTGTGTTGAATGGAGCAAAGAAGAGCTCCCACACAAGGAACCACACCTGTACCCAGGATAACAGCTGATAAAGCTCCACACTGATAACATTCGGCAACTGAGATTTTGTTTTGGGAAACGGGCCTTTGTTGACTGATTCTCGGGAGGGGCAGATGGCTCCTGTTGTCAAAGAAACTGCTCCACAGATTATACTTTAACTGAGCGTTTACAGGAGTCATAAAGCAGTCACAACTATCAACAGTGCAGGTTAAGAGAAGACACATTAAACAGACGCTTAAACCTGTGATAATGGATGTTTCTGGACCATTAGTCACCTGATCAGTGTTAACTTTGATTGTAGTCAGTTTTAATTTACTTTATAGTCTTTTTTTGATTTGTCATAGTCAAGTTTTAGTCAGTGGAACTTCATTTAAGTCTAATTTTGGTCAATGTTTTAGTCAGAATTTTCTCAGACAGTTTCATAATTTTGAAACTTTATCTAAGGAACCAGAGTAACTGTCTGTCTATGACAAATCAAAAAAAGACTATAAAGTAAATTAAAACTGACTACAATCCAAGTACTGTAATGGATTTTGCTAAATTATATTTGTCCTGGCTGTAAAAAATCAAATGAGAAGTAAGCACGCCTTGAACTATGTGTTAGTCATCAAGGCGGAGAATGCGTCACTAATTTACCGTACTTTTTTCATGTCATATAAAAATAAATGCATAAAGACATTTATAAAATACTACTTTATATTACTGGTGTTTTCCCCTAATTTCTGTGACATGTTTCACCCAGCAGTACTCCAATTTTATGAATCAGCAGTTAAAAAAATGTGTAAACTGAGTCGTTACAGCAGACGAGCACTACCTGGGTAACATCACATCGTATTACTCAGTTTTTGGCCTCTAGCAACTCCTGAGGGAATCATGTGGCTCTTTAGCTGCTAAGTGCTCAACTACGTCCACCAGCAAGTCGGTATCTGTGCCTGTCTGCCGTTTGGTGCTGAGCAGATAGTGTAAAATTGATATTTTACAGCTAAATGTTGCAGGCCAGGTAAATAGATGATGCTCTGAAACTCACTGAAAATCACTCCTTCACCTGCATAACTTCAGTCAAGATTATTGCTGCATGTTCCTCCATGTTTTTGTTTTTAATTCACACTGTGTTTCTCTGTAGTTAAGTGGAGCAACATGTGCTCGTGCATCTCTGTGTATGTGTATGCATGCACATGTGGTACCTTGGTGGCTTGCAGGTCCACAGTCTCAAGAAAAAGCTGCCGACTCAGCTCTTCTAGAGCGTCAACCTCCTGCTGGATCAAAGACAGGTCTGGAGGGAAGAGGTCAAGGCTGACATCTACTGTGGATAACTAATGCATAATTATCTGGTAACAGCTAAAAATGAAGAGTCTTTGCAATCATACTTAGTGTGAGTATAAAGGATACTTTCACTGCCTGTTTGTGTGGAGGTAACACTCTTGATCATGCCCCAGAATCCTGTCTGCTTGTTCTGGTCTTCCCCTCGCTGGTACATCTGCCTCCTCGTCATGGCAATCCTACACACAAAGAACGAATTGCAGCAACACCACCGTTTGTTTTATTTATTTTATAAAAAAAATAAATAAATAAATATAATAACCACTCTTTTTTACTTACCGTTTCTTTTTGCTGACAATCATGTCCATCGTCTGGAGTAGCCGCCTCTCCAGAGCAAGGATGTCACTGTCTGTTACATTTCTGTGAAAATAACAAAGCAGGAAGCATCGAAGCAATGGCAGCATGTGTCATGAGAACAAGGATGGGATTCGGGATGTCTGATGCATAAGCAGATGAACAGGTTGTATGAAGGTAACATCAGAGAAAACCCACAGCTGAGCTCACCTGAGGAAATAAGACATGTATGTGTAGGGACAGTTAACCGCACCAAACCCTGACAACAGAGCCATGAGGGTGACTCCGATCACACCAACTCGACTGATTAGCTGCTCAATGGACAGGATCCCTAAAAAAGACAATGACACTTTTCAAACATCTTCACAATTTATGAGAAAAAGGCATACATGAGGCGTAGGTGCACACAGAGAGGAGAAGGATGCACACTCACCATGTTTTGGACTCAGGATGGGGAATGGGTCTCCCAACTTCCAGAAGAAATACATGAAGGTAAACCACACCATGCAAGCGAACAGAAGCTTCTGTCTCTGCACTACACGGACACAAGAAAACAGCTTTCTGTGATGTAATGAGTTAAAATAACATCTGTCAAACAGCACCTTTCACTTTCAGTTACAGCATCATATTTGTAATAGGCTAGCCAGCTAATTATCTGTACTTACACAGGCGTATGTTGCTGACAACAAAATAACCGATGTAGAAAGGCACCACAAAGATTAGGACCAGCAGTATCACATAGAGATTCAGCTTCCAGTGAAAATACCTGGAGCTGTGGCAAAAACATGTTAGTTAAAATTCTTCATCTGCAATAAGCAGCAATAAAACATAGTAATAGTCCATAGACAATGTACTTACCTGCTACTTAAGGCACCCAGAATCTCAAAGATGATGAGCTCGAACATGGTACATGAAAAAGCAAAAGTGACAGAGAAAACCACCTGGACAACATACTGTCGCACCTGTCAACAAACACAAAGACAGTCAAGAGTGTTCACATGGAGGACCACCAGTGATTGATGAGGACTATGGCTGTATTAGTGGTGATGACCAGTGGTTATTATGCCTGAGCCAGTGGTCAACACATCCAGGGGTCAGTTGTAAATAAATGCTTTGGGAAAATACTGTACCTCATAATCTTTAAACAGCTGCCGCATGAAGAATAACCAGCCAAATCCAAAGAACAACACCTGTGTTGGATTAAATGGGGATTATTTGGAGGAAGGAGAGGAGAGGATGATTACATTTCCTGTTTTTTTTCTGCCTTAGTTTTATCAAGCTAAATCAAATTAGCATTGGATCTCATCTCATATCTATGAATTAAGCCTTTTATAGTGTTTTTGCAATCTGTTCTGGCTCACTGTCACACTGTCATGACTTACTGGGACACTAGAATAAAACAGAGCGATGGATGATGTTAGTAATAGCTGTGCTTTTTTTCTGGAAAGTTAAAAAACCTGGTGTGAGGAAAAAGGTCTAATGGTTACTGTCAGCTCTCTTTACCAACCTGCAGCTCAGCACAACAGTTCATTAAACATTAGGGCTGAGCAATATGAATATATTATAATGTTATCAAGATATGAGACTGTATCATCTTAGATTTTGGATATTATGGTATGGCATAAATTGTGATTTTTTTTAAAAACTAATTGTGTTAGTAGCAATAGTCATCCCTACAACTTTGTCGCATTAGAGAGGGTATTTGGTCAGCAATATTGTTATGTTTGATTTTGTCTGCCAGTCCTAGCATACTTTTGAGGAGATTTTAAAATATTGAAATATATATTGTGTATCGAGATATAGTCTGAAAATATTGCAATCTAATTTTCAGGACATATCGCCCAGCCCGATTTAACATCCTAAAGTTTTTATTCATAACACGATGAAGTTAAGCACTGACAACAGATAGCATTACAATGAGCATAACCATGGTCAAAACAAAACTGGAATGGCACTTTTAAATTGAATGGAACAATAGAAACTTATCAGAAATATTGGAATATATTTAACAGTATTTTTGCTTGTTTTGTGTTGAATATTTTCATAAAACATAAAGATGAAACTTTTCCTTTTTCAGTAAACCTGTTTCTATACAATGCCTGTGTTTATAGGACAGCTACTGGTCATAAACTCTGTCTACTGCACTTGGCCACAAGTTCTCAGTCACATCACAGCTATGTCCAGTCTTGCAGTACAATAGGAATTATTTTTATATGCCTATTTATTTACGTGTGGAGCAAACTATAATTCAAAGTGTCTGTAGAATATAATTTGTGTAATGTAAGGTAAACAATTTAAATGGAATAACTTCTAATGTTGCATTTAATCGTGCAAAACGAGCTGCTAATATACAGGGTGTTGCTGGTGGTTGAGTTTTAACAGGAAAACAAGAACTTTGAAAAATGTGGTCATGACAAAGTAACTAAGTAAAAGAGATGAGATTCAATGTTTAATTAATTGACAAATGGCTGTTATAAACAGTAACAGACAGTGACATGCTGGCTGTTTTCAAGACGTCTTTTACCCTTTTGATTCAGATAATAGACATGTTAAAACTTCTACAGAAAGAAGAAGAGCGCTGTAGGTAAAAACAGTCGAAACGTAACGTTTAATGTAACGTTAGCTGATAACATTTAATATAACGTTGGCGTATATTCTTGTTCGGTTAGACAAACACACTTTACAGTTTACTGACTTTATCAACTCTTCATTACCTGTGAGGTGAACATGATGACTGAGTCCACCAGAAACGACATGATGATGTTTGTAAAACAGCCTTTACTCCGCGACAGAAACTGACCGTAAAGGTGTAGCAGGGCCGAGGACTGCTTTAATTCATGTTGATATGACAAAAACTATCAGTCTTGACCTGTATGAAATGTTCGCTATGTTGCTATTGAGCTCATTTTAGGAGCATTTGTTGTTCAGCTGTCAAATTGCAACGGTTGGCCATGTGTATACGTCATCAAGATGAGTCCGACGAGGAGACTTCCGTCTTAGAACTGTGACGTCTCGCAAAGAAAAGACACCAACTAAAAAGTAAATTAAAACAATCCATAGTACTTTAAAACGTTTTGAAATATAATAAATATTTTTAGTTTATGGTCATGAAGTTGTTCACTTTTTTTTTTTTTTTTTTTTGTTAAGGCTGTGAGAATTTTGGCATGGTCGTTGAAATTACCATGTTAACCTGCAGGGGGCCACAAAACACACTACCACCACTACTACTACTACTACTGCTGCTACTGCGACTGATAATAATAATAATAATAATAATAATAGACATTTTAGCATATTAACATGTATTAATTAATGTAATTAATTTAATCTATTACTATTTTTATCATTGTTATTATTATGTCATTGTATATTACGGAATTGTTGATTTTATGATCTATGGATACATTGCTGCTTGTTTGTTTTGTTTTTTTACTTTGTCTTGTAAGATGTCCATGAGTGCTTTGAAAAGAAGACGAAGAAGAAGAAGAAGAAGAAGAAGAAGAAGAAGAAGAGGAAAAAAGCCCTGAAAACTTGTTTTCTCAGTCTCCATCCAAAGTTGTAATAGTTTATTTTGTTCTGTAATTTATTTTGTTTAATTTATTAATTAATCTATTTATTTCATTTTTATCATTATTAACATTACTATCTTTTCTTCACAACTAATAGCCTACTTTTCTGACACCCAAATATATATGCTTGCTGCAAATATTTGTTTAATTTTACATTACTGCCACTACAATAAGATTTTATTTATATATGTATTTCACATATAATACAGTTTTGTATTGCCTATTTATCTTCTAGGGACTGATGTCCCTGTCTGGATTTCTTCCTCTGGACAACAAAGATAAAGTTGCAGGCCTTAGCACGTCTAATGAACTATTTCTTTCACCACTTACTGCAACATGAGTCCAAATTTGGCCTCAATACATTTAGCCACAAGGGAAACTAAATTAACAAAACAATTAGTCCTACTTCTAGGTAACTTTTAGGCTATAGAAACAGGAATCCTGGATTCAAAGAACTTCCACCTGTCCCTCAGAGCAATGTACACAAAGTGACACTAGATGGCGCTGTTTAGCAACAACCGAGCCGCGATGTGGCTTCTCCTGCAGTCAGAACTCCAATGCATCCTCTGGAAGTGAAGTCTGGTTTGGAGCTGCCGCCGGCTGGTGTTCATTGTGCAGCTGCTGCGCAGAATAGAAAACACACGGAGGAGTAAAAATAGTTTCTCGCTCGGTCTGGAGTGATGTTTCCAAAGACTGCTGGCTCATAAGGACGGGCAGGATGTGTCAGAGGTAGAACATCTTCAATTGTTGGCTTTTACCTTTTGCATTGGGACAAGTAGAGGTGAGTGTCTCAGTCTCATAATTTATGACACAGGGAATAGAATATATATCAGATAATTCAATTCTCAGATCTCTTGATTAACTACAGATTGTCTAATTAAATAAAAAAAATGCTGAGCTTTTATTTGCTTCATAAAGTTGATGTATATTCGTCTAGAATGGGTTTGAATTTATGATTTAAGTTAATTGTAAGTCATTGTGTTTGACTTAAATGTCCCATAGATTCGGTTTAGTCAGAGATGTGGCAAAAAAAATGAAGTTTAAATGTTTGAAGAGCTCTGATAGCTCTTATACTTCTTGATAACTTATTTCTGATCTGTTTCTCTTATGAAAATCTTTATATATTGATATGTATGTATGTATTATGGAGCACTTGAGGATATATTTTTGCATGGCATCTCACTGAATTGTTTGTATGCAGTTAAATGTGTTTGACAGCACAGTGACCACAGGAGTGGAATTGAGTCAATAGGCACTGTATCACTGTTGGATCAACATTTTTTTAAATTATAGGAGGGTTTGGGTTCATGTTGGGCTGACTATGATATCTTGTAAAATGTCTCAGTGCCACTCTTCCTCCTCCCTGTTAAATGAGCGATGAAGATGATGATGATCCAGGCCTCCTGTAGGAAAGGTCTGCAGGTGTGTTTACTCCTACTGATGGTGGGAACACTACAGGGTGAGTCTGCCATGCTAGAGAGATTTGGAAGACTTTGAAAACTCATGTCACACCACATTATAATGCTTATTTTTTAATATTGGTGGATGTTTCAGGCAGGGTAACAGCACCAGAACGTCAGGAGGCTCCCGTGGAGAAGCCCTTCACTTTGACTTGTACTGTTTCGAGGGACCGAGGTGAGACTCTGAGGGAGGTGCGTTGGCTGGATGTCCAGAATCAGACCCTGCTGACCTACCAGCCTGGCAACAGAGACAGTGTGAGCGGGCAGCAGTATGTGGAGCTCGCCCCCTCCCCGAAAGACACCTCAGCTATCACTATCCGCAGGGTGGGCTTCCGTGATGAAGGCTGCTACACCTGCATCTTTGACATGCATCCTTCTGGTTCAAAGCAGGGACAGACGTGCCTCACTGTGACCTGTGAGTACGGCCTTTAATGACGCAGATTTGATTTTATGAAGAAGGAAGTTAGTTCAACTTCATGCAGTGTGGTGTACAGATACAGTTTTAACAGATGTTGTCCCCTCATTTTATTATCTTTCACCTGTTGGCTCCAACAAAGACATAAAATTCCCAAAAAATCTTCAACAAAGATGTTGTATCTGTTGTTGTATATAGCCCAATAATTAGAATTAGGGGGGGTGCAAGGTGCTCAGAGTCCAAATATGCCATTTCACATGCGGCTGAAATGAGTCTCTTCCGTGGGGTGGCTGGGCTCAGCCTTAGAGATAGGGCGAGGAGCTCGGACATTCAGAGGGAGCTCGGAGTAGAGCCGCTGCTCCTTCACGTTGAAAAGGGTCAGTTGAGGTGGTTTGGGCATCTGATCAGGATGCCTCCTAGGCGCCTCCCATTAAAGGTGTTCTGGGAATGCCCCACTGGTAGGAGGCCTCAGGGCAGACCCAGAACACGTTGGTGGGATTACATATCTCATCTGGCTTGTGAGCGCCTTGGGGTCCCCCAGGAGGAGCTGGAAAGCATTGCTGGAGAGGGACAAGGCTTGACATATATTCAACCCCGACAGGAAAGATGTAGGTGAAACATGAGGGGTTTATTTCAGCCCATGATACAAGCCAGGATGTGGCTTCGCTATTGTGACACAGTTATGAAGGTCATGAAGCAGGTGGGAGAGGTGTCCACCATGATGACTCAGTAAAGGAAAAGAAATCTCACCCTTAGAAACAAACTGTGTAGCTCACATTTAGGACACAGAATCAGATATTTCTTCTGTTATATGCAGCATCAATCATTCATATTAATCTGTTTTTCTGTCTGAATTTGACATATTTCTTTGAGTAATTGGCTTATATACAGTAGCTACCAGTACAAGTGAAGAATAACACTCCTTTTAAATTAGCCGAATCAATTGTATTAGTATTAAAGATAGGAAGATAAGAAAGATACCATCAGTGTCAGTGTTAATCACAAGTTAAAGGCTGACACAGAACAGATTTCCCTCTCTGCTGCTCGTAATTACATTTTAAACCATATTACATGAATGTGGCATAACTGATTTCTCATGCCTGCCCTTTGCACCCACCCTTTAAAATTAAACAAACCAATTCCCCGGTAGACTCCGGGAACAGTTACTCCTCCCTACAACCTCAATATCAATCTGCTGTGGGGATTTACTGAGAAAATATGTGAATACAGATGTCCCTAACCGCCCATAACCTCTGAACACAAATTGATGAGCCTGCTGAGGCTCAGCCAGTCATGTTAATAAAGAGCTGTGGAGCAGTGAGAGAAGGAGGGCTCATTTTTCTAAGCAGAAACAGCTGTTGCAGATTCCAGTGACTGGTTTCTGTTTGGGTGCCTCATATTTCTGAAAATTAACAATGTCCTGTTTCTACCCTCTGTCTCCCTTTTCTTTTTCTTATCTGTTCCCCTCATCCATCCTTCTCCCACTGGATGTTGGGCTCTTTTTACACACAGCGCAAATCACCGCTGATAGAAACAAGACAGCAGTGAGCGGCAAGAAGATCTCCCTGTCATGCTCCTACGGTCTGCCCGAAAAGGTGGAGCAGATCATATGGACACACACTTCTGCACAAGGGGTGTCCACAGAGGTGGCTTCTTTTGCAAAGAGGAGCGACCCCATGATAGAGCCTCAGTTCCAGGGGAGAATCTGGCTGAGTGCCTCCCTGTCTGACAGTCAGCTCACCATCCAGCCTGTCAATATCCCGGACGAGGGCTGCTACACTTGCCTGTACAACACATATCCCAATGGGCCGAAGAGCTCCACGGTTTGCCTCGCCACCTATGGTAAACTTTTTTATCCCAGCCTGCCATTATGGCTGATTATTCTAAATTACACTTTATGAAAATATGGCACACGAACAAAACAGGTGAGAGAAACCAATGTGTTGTCATCTCAACTCGTCAAATATTGCCACTTTGTCAGTGGACTTTCAAGTCTAAATATGATGCGCTAGATACCCTTCTGCATCTATTGTTGACGTTCCAGGACGGCATATCAATTTACACTTGTTACATGCATTGTGTCTTTTCAAAGTGCACTTCTGTTTTCATAGGAAATTACAATTTCTTTTCAAAAGATGTAGACAGTCTTTTTCAAAATACACTTTAAACATAAGTGAAACACCTCTTTTCTTTTAATAATTGTTTTCTTTGCGCAAAAAAAGCAAGTGGTTAGGTTCAGAGGAAACATCATGGATTTTCTCAACATTCACATGGTAAGCGAACAACCTGGACTCTGGGGAAAGTCTGGCGTTTGTTGGTCCTATCCACCTCCCCTCCTACCTTCATGTTACTGACGCTGTGGCATTACTGACTGCCTGGCAGCGTATTATACCACTGCAAAAGGTGCCTTTTTGCACCGGTGTCTGACACCAAAATCACTGACAAAGTGGCAATGTGTGGGGAAACTTGAGCTCCACCTGGGTAGAGCAGGTTATGCACAATATAGCGGATATTTAGTGATTGGGTTGGGTTGACGCTCTTTGTGACATTTTTCTTCACTGTAGCATCATGCAATGTAGGAATGAGGGGGGCCATAAGGCTGTGAAATGATTTGTGTTGTTTGGTGCAAATATGGTTTCTTAAAAGAGTAGGTCTACATTTTGGAAAATAGGCTTTTTCACTTTCTTGCTGAGAGTTAAAAAAAAGTGACACCGCTCTCGTGTCTATGCATTAAATACGAGGCTACCACCAGCAGCTGGTTAGCGTAGCTTAGCATCCCAACTGGACAAAGTGGGAGCAGTTATTCTGGCTGTACATAAAGGAAATTACACAAAATCCCAAGATCAGTTGAAGGTAATGTGTGTCTTTCTCCAAATAAAGTTGTCCTGGCAGTTGCATGTAGCAACTTACCGGGACGCATTGCTCTATCATGGCTCAGCAAAGAAACAGTCTCATGCCTGGCTCTTTAACACGGGGTCCATGACTCCTTGGAGGTCCTAAATGTTACGGTAAATACACATGAACATGAATCCAAATTAGCGAAAAATGAATTGGCCTATTCCTAAAACCTACTAAGTTTACAGTACAGAACATTAATGATAGGTTAACTGTTACATGTGAGCACCTTTTTTTTCACATATTGTCCACCTAGTTGTATTATTATTGGTATGTCATGTATACGGACATTCTTGTCAGCCACAATGGGTCATTTTGTAACTTTTCGAGCAAAAGACTATGAAGCACCATCCGCATCAGAAACCACTGGCAAAGGTGCATAGGGTGAGGCCAACACACCTAGCCATGCTACAACTGCTGCTGACTGCAAATGAGAGAGGACCCAGAAATAATCACAGAATTATCTCTAGTCCAACTCAGTTTTAACAATATATGTATATGTAGTAGTGGGTCCCTGCTCCATCTGTCTTGCTCTCCAGCTAAAGGGGTCCTTGGCCTGACAAATGTTGGAGACCCCTGTTCTAATGCACAGTCTGTGGAAACACAAAGATGGGAATTTTGTACTAACGAGACTGCAGCCCATCCCGGTTTGTGAGATTTTCTTTGATAGGAAATTTTGACTTGTTGGGAGCACTAGATGAAATGTCTGGAGATCAACGAAGCTGTTTGAAGTCTTTGCCTGGGGACCATGAAAGTCTGTATTAAATTGTACGCCAGATTTCACGGCAGTCCATCAAATTGACACATCTTCCTCTGGACTGAAGTGTTGGACTGACAGACTGACTGACATTTCCATCGCTGGATCAATGCAGTAAAAATAGTTGTTCCCACAGACACTCATCAGTAGGCATGAGTTGCTTAGCTTGCTCACATTTTTGCAAGCCTGTAGCAGTGTGAGAATATGTCCTACAGTAGATTTACGTGCTGGGGTTCTTGAGGGGAAAACCAAGCAGTCTGACATGCGTGCGAGTGCAGAGAAACTCAACTTGGATTTGAGTCTGCAGGAAAGACAGGTACCCCTGGGATTTAGACAGGAATGTAGATCTTTTCTTCCCGATTGTTGCTGCTGAATGTTTTCATGATATAGCAAGACTAAGCTGTTGGCTGACACACAAACACAGAACAGTGTGTGTCCATGTGAAGAATGGACCATTCGAAAGAATGATGGAGGCAGGGAGCGAGGTCCTGATGCATGACTGTGTCAGTGTTCGCAGCGGACAGTGATTCCCTCTGTGCTTTGTCTTTGTCTTTCTCCCTTTGCTCAGTTTCTCTCGCTCCCTTTCCCTCACAGTTATCTCAACAAACAGATGTGCTTTTGTTTGAAACTGAACTGTACAGTACAGTAGGTGTTTCTAATAGTGACGAACAATCAGCATTAACGTTTTTTTTTCTTGCTGTGTGCTGCTGCCAACAGTCTTTCACCCTCACCCACCCTGGATGATGTGATGCCCCCTCCTTTACTCCCCCTCTCAGACATGCTGCCCACGAACAGTGATAGCTAAAGCACACAAATGCACATGATCATACAATAAATTACAACCTGAATAAGTCGTAAAAATCACATGTTCAAAATCATGTAAAATTGTTTAGGAAAGCTGCAAAATTTCATTAGATTTCTAAATAGTGGGTTTCATTTTTTTCATTTTCATTTATTTTATTTATTTGAACAGGTTAAAAACAAACAAACAAAATAAAAAAATAAAGTTTAGGCAAAAAAAAAAAAAAAAAAACAAGTTGATGTGACCCTAAACTGAACTATAATGCAATTAAAAAGTTGAAGTAATCACACCATAAATGCCTGTGGTTTTAAACTTACATGCAGCCTGGTCCCAGTCCCAGGGAAAACACGTCGCTTTGGCAGTGTCATTGTTTAGCGTCTGTGTGAGACTTTCCTCCAACACCCAGAGCAATCAGCATAGTTTAAAGAGCGTTTAAGTTTGCTTTTGGTGGGTGGGAGTAGGTAGGAGGGCAGGTGGATGGGTCCAACAAGCAGGCTTTGACCCAGGAGGCTGGTGCTCAAACAACATTGGTTGTGGAGTTTGTGCCACTCAAAGCTGGGTGTTTTTACTGTGACATCCACAATCTAGTCCAAACCATAACTAAGTAGTTTTGTTGTCTAAATTTAACTGCTGACCCCTTGTTGCCACCATGTTTGTGCCACTCAAAGATGGGTGTTTTTTAGCAACATCCTCAATCTTTTGCTAACCATAACCAAGTAGTTTTGTTGCCTCAATCTATCCACAAACCCCTACTGCATCAAAATACAATGTGAAATGCTGCCCCTGGTGGTATTTTAGTAACTTCTGTGGGCAGCAGTAGCTCAGCCCATAGGGATTTGGGTTGGTAACCAGAGGGTCGCCAGTCTAAGTCTCTGTCTGGATCAAATACAGAGGGTGGATTGGTAGCGGAAGAGGTGCCAGTTCACTTTCTGGGCATTGCACCAACCCCCCCAACTGCTCAGGGCACCTGTCCATGAGCAGCCCCCTCACTCTGACAGCTCTCCATTTGATGCATGTATAGATCCTGTTTGTGCATGTGTTTGTGTGAAAAAGTATATCTTTATCTTCTTCTGTCCAAACCTCAAAATATGACGAGTAGACATGAGATCACATTGTTACATAGGACAACATCACAACATCAGATGTCAGTGGTGGCTGAAGAATACAGATCCTTTCTGTAAAAGCAGGAGATGCAGTGGTGTTACCTTACAGACTATTTTGCACAAAAACAATTCATTCAATAATTGCAAACATAAGTCTTGCAGTGCATCTGCACTGCACATGAATAACAATAATCAATTTCTGTTGCCAGCATTCTTTCATAGGTCCTAACATTTGGTCTCCCCATTCCAACCAGAGTTCAGACTCAATTTTTTTGATGTGCGCACACAGTAATATCCACAAACGTAATCCAATAAGAGAAAGAAACGGCATTAGTAGTGCCATCGTTACAAGTTAATGTCCTTCTCTACTGAGGGCCACCGTGATCTGGGCCAAGAAGGATGGATCATGATGGATTGCTGCATGCTGATCAGTGAACAGTCCAGGTAGAGCGAGCTAATACTGACAGAGAGAAAGAGCATCAGACAGTTTAGTCACACAAAGTGATGGCTTTTTTTTGCACTTTATGTAAAGTAGTTTAAATCTACATTCTTAAAAAAGAAGCCATGTATCAGTATGACAGTGTAAAAGGATAGTGATCACTACTAGTGACACCGATAAACTAATCACCTGCAGCCACAGCTCCCTTTGGCCTTACAGAGTTTTGCAGTGAGAAACACAGTGAGGAAAAACTGCTCTGTTTTCTCTCACAGGTCGTCATGGTTTGGATTGTTATAAAGATTTATCCCCTGTTGTGGTTTAACCCGCCCTGAAATGTGATACGATCCAGACCAATGGTGGATGAAGTTCACCACCTAGAACTCTGAGAAGATGCAGAAACTATGAGGGCTAAATATCTGTGGCTGAACGTGTTCTTGCCAACACAAATGTTCTCGGTTCCAGTGCATCACATTCCTCACTGAGCCCCGAGAACAGAGAATTGAAAACAGCCAGAGATTTACTTATGGATCTTAAGAGAGCAGGAATTCACATACCTTACTTGATCCAAAGGCTTCAAGGTTTTCCCCAGGTATCATCTCAGCAATTTACCCAAAGACAGTTTGAAGATGTATAAATACAAACTAAACTACAATGTGAATTGTGGCCAGGAGTTGCATTAGAATAGCATGTTTCATATGCCAGACCACCTTAGTGTTTGATCATTATGTGATAACATTTCCAGAGTGTTCTGGCTTGTGTGCTTTATACACACCAGCACAAAAGAAATAGGGAAGAATACATTTAAGGGTAACTTAGGTATTTTTCAGCCCAGACCCTATTTTCCCATATTTTTGTGTCCAAGTTACTGATGGGAACAACAGTCTTTTAAATTGGTCCAGCATTGGTCCAGCATTGATCCAGCGGTCATTGTTTTCTATCGGAAACCGGTGGTGCAAATCTTTTGTTTTATTGGTCCATTTATGTCCCAACCCTCACCTATGGTCATGAGCTCTGAGTAGTGACTGAAAGAAGGAGATTGTGGATACAAGCGGATGAAATGAGTTTCCTCTGTGGGGTGGCTGGGCTCAGCCTTAGAGATAGGGTAAGGAGCTCGGACATCTGGAGAGAACGCAAAGTAGAGCCACTGCTTCATCGCCTTGAAAGAGGTCAGTTGAAGTGGTTCGGGCATCTGATCCGTATGCCTACCGGGCTGCTCTTGTTGGAGGTGTTCTGGGCATGGTAGGAGGCATACCCAGGACACACTGGAGGGATTACATGTCTCATCTGGCCTGGGAATGCCTTGGGGTCCCACAGGAGGAGCTAGAAAGCACTGCTGGGGAGAGGGATGTCTGGGGTGCTTTGCTTGGCCTGCTGCCCCCATGACCCAGCCCTGGAAAAGGGGATGAAAATAGATGGATGGATGGATGGATGGATGGATGGATGGATGGATGGATGGATGGAGTGAGTGAGTGAGTGAGTGAGAACGTGTTGTGCATAACAGCTTTACTTGAACAAGTGGAGTGATGAACTTTAATATCACTTAGTATTGTAAGTAAGTTACCAGAAACAAAATAAAACTCACAAAAACTGTGTTGGTTCATTTTTCTGCTGTTCCAACAATCACCAGCTCTGGTTTGGTTGAAATAAATCTTTAATTCACAGAGTTAGATGTGAAAATATGCTGGCTCTATACATGTTAAAATGGATGTTTATTTAAAAGAAATGTGGTGGGTTTGGCAATAGCAATTTGGGAATATAGGGTCCAGGTTAGTTATCCTTTTATACCGTGGCACGGTGCATAACAGTGAGTCTGTCATATGTGCTCTATACATTTATTACAGTATGAGCTTGTTGTTTGTGTGTAACTGCATGTTGTGATGCCTGTTTATTTCTCCCAGTGCTGCCCAAACCACAGGTGAGCTACAAGACAACCTCTCCAGGTGTGATTGAAGCCAACTGCACCTCAGTGTCACGGCCGCCAGCAGAGATAGTGTGGAACGTGGAGAGGGATAACCGCACCATGGGCCCTCCTGTGACGACACAGATCCTACAGAGCGACGGGACCACTCATGTCATCAGTACGCTAACCGTCCAATCAGGGCTGCTGAAAGACGTGTCCATCAAATGCTTGGTGCACCACAAAGGGCTCGAGTCACCGATTGCTGTATCCATGAACACTAAAAGTGAGTTGGTGTCAAAGAACCTTTGCTTCAATGAGATGTTTCACCTCAAAGTTTTTGATTGCACTGTGTCTTTATTTTTCTTGGCACACTCCAAAAGTACTTGGACTATGGACACAAAGAGAATGTAGAGTATACACTAATGTACATAGAGTGCTTGGTCCATTCATGCAATCATGCAAACTGCCTGAGTGATGCACATGTCCATGGCCTTGTCCACACGTACACGGGTATATTTTAAAATGTAGCTTTTTCTATGCATTTTGGCCTTTCGTCCACACACAGACTGCGCTTTAGGTCACTGGGGTGAAGACTTTCAGAAACTCTGTTTTCAGTCTTAATGTGTAGACAGGGTAAATGCAGTTTTTGGATTGAGACATCAGAGTGTGCCTTGCTATCACCTTTTTGAGGCGTCACAAATAAGGCGACATGTCATGCAATGGCAGACACAACCAAAATAGCGTTGGCTCTACCTTGCCAACAGGACTTTTTATATGTTTACAGATAAACGCAGAGTCACACTACTACTATACTGAGCAACATTAGCATCTGAAAGAGCTACAGAGGTCACTGCTCCAGGTAGCTTTCTGTTGATAGCTTTTTTTTCCAGGCTTCTGATTGGCCAACATCTTCCTTTTTTTTTCTTCTTCTTCTTTGCCTGGCTTTAGGGTTAGGGTTATATCACTGCCTGTTGGTTTGGCGTGCTCTCGGCAACGCTTCACTTGTGTCATTGTGTTTTCATTTAGACAGGGTTTGCTTTTCTAGCAGTGCTTGTGTGGTCGAGATTTTTTTTGAGAATGGAGGGGAAAACCCTCCAAAAGTTATTTGGCAATGCCTGATTAAGATCTCTGTTAAAACAAATGTTGCTGTGTTAGACTGAAATTATTTGATTATTAGGAGAGTGTGTCTGACTTCTCCCTTTTGAATATAAAGGGAAGGTAGAAGTTCTTCGACTACTCTTATGTTGCAACAATTTTTTTCTGTACAACACTTATAAAATACATTATATTTAACTAAAACAAAAATCAGTATTAGTTTTTATGCAGTCTGTGTTGGACAGTATAGGTAAATGTGCTCATAACACGTGTGACTGTTGTGACGTTAGTTTGCTGATAACCTGTGGCTGACCTTCATTTCATGGGTCAGGAGTCTACAATTACAGTGATCAGTAAGTAACACTGTAGATTAAATCTCAAATCTCATTTGTGATGGTCCATAAAAGGGAAGCAGTGTTTAGACTGGCACAGGCCTCACAGTACTCAGACACACATACCGACACGTATCATTACATTTAATGTGGCCAGGATTTACATGCTGTAGTTTATGTGGCAGATAATTAAACAGCTGATCACTTCTCTGGATTTCTCCCTCCTAGTTGGGACGGCTCTCACCATCCTGATCTCAGTCACTACGGTGGCTGCCCTGTTGGTCATGTCCCTCTGCTTCTGCCTGTGGAAGTGTTTCCTGCGCAAAGAAGGTGAGATCATGGTTGTCAATGTCAAGGTTTATGTCAAGAATTAAGTGTCATACTTGTTGTTTATACACCAGTTCATTTAGATACAGATGTGCAGAAGACAGTGGGGACAAAAATTCTTCAGTCTCAAAAATATGGTGAATCTACTGTATGTTGAAGCCGCAATGACAGTCTGTATTGTTTGGCCTCCACCAACACACTCCCTCACCTACAGTAAGAAGAAAACAATGTCATGGTGTATTGTCTGTATGTTTTTTTATGATACCTGCCGTGGGACAACAGATGAAATTTGGCAACTGTGCTAACACCGGCATATTTATATTGATGCTTTTTGCTAAAATGTTGATTAATGTGCATTGTCCTAATCAAATAAATTGGAAAAAAAAAAAAACGATGGCGAAATTAATAAGTTCAAACCTCAAATTACACCCCTTTGCAAATTTATACCATGTTTTGGCCAATTGATATCCAAAAACATAACGTCTGCTATCATTTTTACTTGCTACCACCACCCAGTTGTCTTTTTTGGTGATGGGTGGGGTTAACTTGTCTCCCTAAATCATCATTTAATTGGTTATATTTATATATAATACCCAGTGCTCCAGATGAGTTATCGAAAACACTTAAATCTTTTAGAGCAGGAGAAAAATAGAGAAATATAAGACAACAAAATATATATATTTTACATGTATTTGACCTTAAACAAGAGATAAGTAAACATTGTTACAGGGTTACAACTTGGAAAATGAATTTATTTCACTTTAAGGATAACTGTGATCAGATTACATTGGGAATAGAAAAGCAATTTTTTTGGTAATGATGTTAATGTACCTTTTCTGAAGTTGATGTTATTCTCTTGGCTTATTTGGGGAAGATTCTACACATTTGCATCCACGCTAACGTCATTCCCTCAAGAAGTCATTCGAAGGTCAATAAAATTTGTTTTTCGAGGCTCCCTCCCAGTTGTGGGTTTTGGCAAACTGCCCGGGTGTCTGCAGAGACAATGAAAAGGAACAGTGGGCCTTTGGGTTGTGCTGCAACACTGATGGGCTAGCCTCTGTTCCACTTTCCTCTGTAACTCACTGCATTAAGGATTTCTTTCATCCGTCTTTATGAAATAATGAAGCGTGACTCTGGGGTTTGTTTAGCATATTCTGAGACAAATCCCCAACCACTGCAGCACTTGTTTATTTTTATTGAACCTTTATTTAAACTGGTGGTCTCATTCAGACACAGGGTTTCTTTCTCAAGAGAGACATTGAAACCCTCGTGATTTTATCAAAGTGAAACATTTACTTGGTCCCATGAACAAACCACAGGGTACTTTCGTCATTATAATTTGGTTTCATCTATATCCATAAAACTTAAATACTCTCTTCTAAAGTCATTTATTTAACCTCCTTGTTGTAATCTCTTTATGGTCAGAACATCTACAGCATTCAGTCCTCTCTGTCCTGCTGATATTACAGACATGAGTGGTCTGAGCGGTCCCTTGACTCTCTCGTGGACCCTTTTCTGTTGTGCCAGCAAACTACCAGGGCTTATTGAAAATAGAAATATTGAATGAACAACAACTATAGTTTGATTTTCAGAAGCTTACTCTCTTATCTAAACAAATGAAATGAGCCTCTTAATGCGATCCTCCTACTGTTGAGAAAGGGGCTCAGGAGGTGAGTGGCATGAGGTCATGCTTATGTCATCCACATCCATGAGAACATTACAGCCTTTTCACCTTCATTTCTTCACTACCTGCACTCCATCTGCACTTTATTCACATGTCCAAATCGATGATTTCTGTCTGTGCATGAAGAAAACCAACCATGGATTTGTGTGGTAGAGCTAGCAGTGCAATGTGTATCATATAGCTGTATCATAGCTGCACTAAGTCACATTTGAAATCGCATTTTAATGCAAAATGTTCCATTCTGTGTCATCACTCTCCATACATTTCTTTGCAGCTGATTAATCTCTCAGATCAGAACAAAGGCTGAAAACAAGATGCAGTGCTTCTCAGAGCCAACCTTGAAGAATAGTTTCCCTGTATCATCATCATCATCGTCGTCGTCATCACCATCATCCTTGTTATCACCTTGGTACAAAGGGAAGATATTCTGACACACATCAATAGGATGTCATATACAATCCTATTTATGAACGCCAACTGTACAGCGACATTCATCTCTGCTCTCCTGCCTGACTCTTATATAATCTCCAGGCTCTCCTCACATAACGTCAATGAGGAAATGTTGAGCGGATCTTTTTTTTTTTCTCTCTTTCCTCTTTGGCTCTGTAATTGATTGAGTCGATGGACACACTCTCCACGGCACGCAGCGGAGTCACTGTATGGTAAATTAAAGCACAGTGATTCTGCTGTTGCAACATATTGCATAGCCTGAAAATATTTTTTGTTTGTCTCTGTCTTTTGCCCGATCCTTTAAGGATAAAGTCTGGTGATATATTTTTTATTATTCAACCAATCCCATGAAAACACTAAAAGCAACAATGAATTGATTCTATTAACAACAACTGTCTTTGCAGGCCAAAGTCTGATACAGCATACCCCTGCATTGATGTCTAAAAACACATCCACATAATGCAGCAGTGACCTGAACATGGGCACTGTAATTTATTGCATATTAATCCGCAGCTGAAAATAGTCCCCAAAAAATGCACTTTTTAAATAACATTTGCTAAAAAGGACAGTGCCCAGCTGTTTATTTGGCCACAAGCTGAAATAAATTCACACGCTGTTTTTAAAGATTCCTGTCCTAATTCTCCAGCCAAGCCAGTATTGTAGAGGTGAGCTAACACTTTTTGACAATAGGAAAAATACAGACCATGGCCAGCCTTTCCCTTTCAGTAACATTAGCTAACTGAAACTTAAGGTTTTACTTCTCGTACCTCAGCCGAAGGCCTCCATCACTTCTGTGTATTGTCCAAACTGGGTGGAGTCAGGCACGTCCTTCATTCGTTCAACTAAGACAGCTGCATACTTATGTGTTGTTTATGTAATATCTATTGCAAACTTTTCTACATGTGTTCAAAGTCTGTTTGTGTAGTGTGTGTGTGTGTGTGTGTGTGTGTGTGTGTGTGCATATTTCTTAGAGGTTAAATTCCATGGTCAGATAGCTTGAACTCATTCCCAGAGGAAGCCTTTTTGGTGCCCCTGAAAGGAATGCGTGTCTTGCTGCCTGTCGACATTGTAGAGTCGAGAGAGATCATGTGTATGAAGATGTGAGTATGAGTGTACAGGTTGGGCTGTGGTGGGTGGCTTCGTGGTTTGATAATGATTAAATGTCCAGAAGTGCCGCACTGTGAGTGTTTATGGGGGAAAAAAAGTCAAACTCTGCTTGCTCATTTGGATCAAAGAGGCACCTTAATGCCTACAATATGTTATGAGGCTTTTGGGATACATCATGTGGGCATTTAAAAACTTAAGCTTTAATCTTGTATATCAAAGCATATGATCACATTCCTCACCAATAATAGGAGTTTAGGCAGCGTTCCTCTGTGTATAGTTTAACTATACGCATGCAACCTTGATTATGAGCTCAGAGCTTAATTTAGGATAATTCTGAAATGTGGCTTTATAACGTTTGTCAAAAATAGACTGAAGTACACCACAGTATCCAACCCTGTACAGAGAAAGTACAGTCTGATAATAGAAGAAGAAAATACGAAACACTGCATTATGACCAACTATGTAAAGTTGATGTAATGAATGCAACAAATAGAATAATAAAGATATTAAAGTAAGTACGTTTCTGAATCTTTCTTGCAGTACCACACTTTTAGTGTTTTCAGCTTTGTACCTCTCAAAAAGACATGAAATTCCTTTCTGATGTGTGATGTGCCAAATCTTGCGGCCAGATGCTCATTTTTTGGGGGTCTTTTTCATCTTCAGCCAGACGGATTATTGTGGATCTCACAGAGCAAAACACACACACACACACACACACACACACATGTTATGCAGTTGTTCAGTTCTTTTTTGATGTTTTCGTAAACTCTGGGATAGCATTCAGTATTTATTATAATGTGTTGGTTAAAGGACCTGTCCTTGAAACAGGACATAAAAAACTCAATTAGCTACCAAATCATATAGTTGGTTATTATCACCTTGAAGTTGTACGCCTCCACAAATTGGTCAAGTTGCACTTTCAGTTTACAGCCATGTTGTGAAAACATGAATGCTTCACACCCATTTTCCCTTCGGCAGAACAGAAGATCCATCAGCACAGTTTCAAGGTGGGCACCTAAGATTAGTGTCATCAATTAAGCTGCCAACCAAATGTCTCCTTCTGTTCCTGAGTAATGATGTTGAGACATGGCCACAGTGAGGCTGACCTCTGACCTTTTGGATATGAAATGTCACCACTACATCGTGCTATGATAGCTTTAATGGTAGTGTAATGACTGTCTTGTGGGTGTGGTCTAGGCAGGTGGTGGAAGGCAGGGTCAACACTGACGTCACACTTGGGGGTTGGTGGAACTGGCTTATCAGCCGCTATTAGCCGTACCTGGAGGGAGAGCTGGAGAGGCCTTTGAGCTGAGCAGGCAGACGCCTGAGGCAAGACATTCTGAAGACAAAAGGGACACCACGAATTATCCATGTAAAAACACATTCACTCTGAACAACCATGCAGAAGAGTGAGCTGGCCGGCCAACTGGTACGACGCAACAGCACCTGAGGAGTGTCCTGCGGAATCATCCAATCCGAGTAAGCTGGTCTTGTGGAGTTTGTTATAATTAGCGTATGAATTCCTGTGTTATGAACAAAAACATGTCTGGTGAGGTCACAGTGACCTTTGACCACCAAATTCTAATCAGTTCATCCTTGAGTCCAAGTGGATGTTAGTGCCAAATTTGAGGAAATTCCCTCAGAGCCTTCTTGAGATATCGTTTTAATGAGAATGAGATGGATGTAAGATCACAGTGACCTTGACCTTTGATCAGCGAAATCTAATGAGCGCATCACTGAATCAAAATGGATGTTTGTGCTGAATTTGAAGAAGTTCCCTCAAAGCGTTCTAAAGACATTGAGCTCACAAGAATGGGATGGACGTACAACATATGAATAGACCGATGGGCCGTTGGACCAATTGGTTGATGGACCGATGGGCCGATGGACAGACAACCCAAAAACATAACTGCTCTGGCCACGGCTATCACCAGTATGAAGGCATAAAAACCATATTATAATCAGACATCTGTGTTGATAGAGTACAATTTCAAACTGAGACTGATCATGCCAGCTGCAAAACAGCGATCAATGACTTGAAGCAAATGTGGTTGGGGGGCGTAAAGTGGAAAGGCAGTGACCCCTTCCATACTTCCTACCCCTCCTACTTCCAGTGTCCTTACTCAGCATACACACATCTTCAAATTTGGCCTTCAATTACACACTTGTAAAGTTTCGTGACTGCATTTTGCACAGTTGTGACACTATCGCATTGAAAAATCTGTCCACAAACAGACATATAAACACTCAACAAAGAACTCAAAACCACTTCTCCAACAGTTTCTGCTAAAGTACGTGTCTCCAGGACCACTTTTTGCCATGATGACACGAACGCTGACTCAGAAGGTGAAAACAGACACTACCAGCCCAGCTGTGAAAGCTGGTAGCGAACCACATGTAGTACTCGTGATAACCATCTTAAAAGGTTGCAGTGCTAAACACTGCGACCACACACTCACTTAAATCACACCTGCTTGTTTGTTTGTGTTGTTCCATGGTATGTGTGTGCCTGCATGTGTTAGATGTGAAATTCCAGTTAAAGTGCTCGAAATATGTTTCCTTCTGATGTAACACTTAAACCCCACTCGTTCCCCTGAGCTTCTCATGGCTTTTACAGCTGGGTGAGTGTGAGGAAAAAAGTGTGAGTACATGTAAGGCTATGGTGAGGTGTTGAAACGGGGGCTCAGTGGCTTTGTAAATTACAAGATTGCTTAAACACAAGTGATACATTTATAAAAATCATTCCGTTGCTTGGTGGTGCAGGTTAAATCTACTGTATCTGTAAGCAAAACCACAAAACCATGATAATCTAAATATAACGTTAAAGCTACGGATGTCATTTAACTTCATGTTCAGGAATTTTTACTTGGTAAAATTAAAGCTGTCACTGCATCTGACTCATAAAAGCCCAGCAGATTTATCTTTATGTCTTTTTAATAATCCTCCAGATACAGAATCTGTATTTTTTAGGGAGATTTTGGGGTAAGATCACAAGCATTCAGCACTCCTCTGCACCTTGTCAGATGGTTTCTAAGTCACACTGCTGCAGAGTCCACACACTCTCAGAGTGACCTCAGGCTTGATCTAATCAGGCCTGTCTCAAACGCTGCCTTCACACAAGCCTCCACGCTCTCCATCTCACTGCCGCCTGAACCGGGGCTTTGTCCACCAGAGAAAAAACACAATTACGGATGTGTGCGTGTGTGTGTGTGTGTGTGTGTGTGTGTGTGTGTGAGAGTGTGTGTGTGTGTAAGAGAGAGAAAGAGACAGAGAGACTAGAGGAGCAGGACTTGTGTGTGGGCTGTAACTACCAGACACCGCTGCCGAGATGAAAAATTTCCACTCAGAGACAGAAAAGAAGTTCACAGAGTCATTTCACACAGCGTTCAGGACTACAGCAAGAGACTATATTTAAACTTTTCACCTTCCTCTCCTGAGTGTGCATTCCAGTGAGTAGGCCTGTACTGTAATAAATACACAGCAAATGCCAAGTCACATTATTCAGGAGCATTTCATGACATTTTCCACATGCCATTTCTCAGTGAAAGGATCTTCTGTGAGCATCTGTTAATGGATTTACAGCCCAGGGAACACTCTGCTCCACTGGACATCATCTAAAGAAAACTGAATTATCAGTCTCTGTCAGTATGATTCACTGTATGTATTCAGCATGATGGACAGTGAGCGATTTGTGGTTTTAGGGGTTAAATAAGGTGAGCAAGAGTGGACTCAAACGGACAACTCTAGAGACAGTTTGGGTAAAGTAACAAAGTCTTTACTGGTCAAAAGGTAGGTGCGTTACACAGAAGGACAATCAGTGGAGGCAAATAAATCCAACAGGGATGAGGCAGAGGAAGAGTCAATCAACAGGCTAAATCTAAAAAACCAAGGACAGGGCACAGGGAAACAAAAAGTTGGAATGCTAGACACACAAGTAGCTAAGATGAACTGGCATTGAGAGAAAACAAGACACACACTAAATGAGGGGAGGGATAATGAGACGCAGGTGAGACAGACAGTCAGACACAGGTGAAGTCAGCAAAAGGGAAGAAGTCAAGTAATCTGAAACGAGAGGAGATGTGAGTTTCAAAGTAAAACAGGAAATGACATGAATGAATGAAATAAGAAACATTACCTAATAAACTTGAGCTGAGACATAAGCAATATAATCAATCACTTAAAATGTAAATGTGCGGCTTTGTTTTCCAGCAATACCCAAATATAAGTAGTTTCACCACTTTCACCATGATTGATAAATCATGGAATAAAGCTGTTTCATATTTCATAATTTTAGCTATTCTTGCTAGAGAAGTGGCTTTATTTAGGTTTTATATTAATAAATAATGTGCTCAGTGACAGTGGATGAGTCCTTCTGTGCTATTTGTAACAATGGTAACTTCAAAGTTAATTTTGATCAGGCAAACAAGTGTATTGGGCCTATTATAGTATATATTAAATAAGCCTTTCTGAGAATTGAATTGTGCATTTGCTGATGGTTCCCAACACAAGGAGACCTTACATGAGGTCACAAGGTAAATCTGAAAGGGTCACAATGTGATTATGAGAAGACCCAGAGACCGTCTTGCACAATACAGCCATCCATGGCTTAAAATGACTGTGGGCCAGGGGTGTAAAGTCGGGGGACAATGGCCCCATCCATCCATTCTTCATACCCCCCAACCCTTGCTCAGACCACACCCATCCTCGAACTTGGCTTTCATTTGAAAGTGTCCACAGACACACAAACAGACTTAACACCTTGCAGAATACTCAGAACTGCTTCTGTGGTATTTTCCACTACTACAGGTGTCGCTTAGACCACATTTTGCCATGATGACACACACACAGTCTAACAAAGTAAAGAAAATACCAGCCAGCGCAATATTGTTTTTATTTTACTTTTTGGTAAATGTTGCTTTTTCTGGTGAAACACTGGATATTTTCACCTCTTTTTGCCTCTTAAAATCCCTAAAATTAAACAGTCTGAGAGATAAAACAACTCTTTAACTGACTCACAACTCACAGTAAGGGTGTAACTTGTGATGCTGGCTCGCAATTAGATTTGTTTTAAGGGGTCACAAGCCACAGAAGTCAGGGACCATGAGCCAATGGTTTACTGTTATATAATTTTCTTTAATAAAATCTCTTCTTTGCTCAAGCCTGTCTTCTCTTTGTTTCTGTTAACACAGACGATCAGCACTCCTCTGTCTTGTATATAATTCGCTTTGTGTTATCACATCAGGATAAGACCACCACTCAACTTATCTGAGTATGTAAACCATATGTGGTTGAGCAGTGGTGAGGCATCTGCAACAACAAATGACGTCAAGAAATCTTTCTGTCTCCTTCTTTGACTTCCTGCTCATTGAAACACACTGGTGTGGTCGACGGACTACTGTGTTTCCACCAAAGGCAGTGAAAAACACTGAGGGCTACGTGTGGGAAATAAAATGTGTGAGATAAAATACCAGAGTTGTAAATAAGGTAGTGTTCTTCCACAAAGAATTTTAGGATGAGCTGGCCAACTTATTCTGTCTTTGAAATATTCAAATAATCATCTCAACATCATCATCATCATCTCAAGAACAAAATGTTTCCATTTTATTTATATTTTTACAAGACATAGTCACCTCCCAAACTTCAGTCTTTAAACTACTAAATCAGACAAAAGAATGTACAATAGGTATTCAGTGAGTCTGCATATGACAAATCTACTTATCAACAGTCTTTTCTTAAACAATCCACTAAAGCTATGACGAAGAAATGCCTTCTGAGTAAATGAAACAACTGGGGGGAAATAAAGAACTGAAATATAACTACAGCTTTTAACAAAGAGCCTTAAGGCCTGGAACAAAATGAAAAGTGAGACATTAATGTCACTGTTGCTTTTGGTCTCATCTGGTTAATTAAAGCTGACTGTACTGCGCATCTGCGTGACCACAAGCCTCCTCCATTCCCCTTTTCAGCATTGTGGTCAATCGCTTAGCTTCTTCGTCTGTTCCATGACACCATCACATACTTGTGTGCATTTTTCCATCTATGTTTTCATCTGCATGTGTCTGTGACAAATCCAAAATGCTCAGGAAGCATTGATGGTAGCATATTCTGCCTTTTTATTTTGTTTAGTCGCAGCATGGTGTTCTCTAGCAGTTCTCCCAAGCTGTTGGTGGTTGATGATAGCATACACCGCACTGTCTGACACTTGACTGCCGTCTGCTGTGTTTCCAAGACCATGCTGGATCCCTGTGGTCATCTGGGGAGGTTGTAATGGTGGTCTTTCCTCAGTGCGTGGAGAGTAGGTGTCACACAGGACAAGAGATAACGGAGCATTCCCTTTAGGAAGGTCGGGTATCACATGAGTGGACATTTCCTATGACACCAAAACACCAGAACAAGGTTAAATAAGACCGTATAATACTCATGCTTGACAGCATTATGACTCTTGAACAAAGGAATTAAATGGTTAAAAGAATAGTTTGACATTTTGAGAACATTTCTTGCCAAGAGTAGATGAAGATTGACACCACCCTCATGTCTGTGAACTAAATATGCAGCTAAAATTCAGCTGTTGGTTAGCTTAGCTTAGCACAAAAACTGGAAACAGGCCTCGCTTGACTATGTGGACTAACACTAGAGTGCTTATTGAATAAAATGAATGATTTGTTGAAGTAGATCCAGCAGAAGCACCACCACACCTCTCCCAACTTATCTCTGCTAGCATTTCAGCTATTGTTAGCTAGCCACAAGGGTATAGGGCGAGTTTGGGGGGTTTTCCGCCAGGAAATTTTAAACATCAAATCTTAATTTCCTGCATTGTTTTTTTTTTTTCTGCACCAATTTGTGCATAAATGTCTTTTCTTTCATTAAAATCAAAGTCTTCTGCTACTTTCATGTTTTTATCAGCTTTTAACACAAATGCACATGTTCTCAGTGTTAATGGGGACGTGTTCCCTATGTCCCCCTGAAATCTATACCTATGGCTAGCCCAGTGACCCCCCGTTACGTTCCCTCTGATTGGCTATGACTTCGTGCTCGACCTGAAAGACATGACGACGTAGTTTTTTGGCATGTGAACCTCACGCTGGGGACACTTGGGCGAGCATAAAGCGTACCTTACTTTAGAGATGCTAAGCAAAGCTAACTGACTGCTGCCTGTAACTTCATATTTAGAGTAAGGGATGAGAGTGGCATCAAACTTCTCATCTAACTCAGCAAGAAAGAAATTGCATGATTTACCTGCGATACTTGTCTCTTTGTGAGGTTGTATGTTCCAATTCCTGTGAAGGCGACATTAAAATATGTTGCTTTGTTATGTGGTAAGATGTAGAAATCTTGTTGCAGTAATTCAGACTGTGAATGTATATTAATATTCTTACGTTTCCAGCCATAAAAACTCAGGAAGGTTAACACTGTCAGTGTGAGAACCACAAGAGCTATGCAAACACAGATGTAGAAGTAGGGCAGCCAGAGTGCACTCTCATGTCCAGCACCGCTTAGTTTATCTACAAAAGTAGAAGAAATGGATCAGTATTAGTGTAGTCTGTATTCAGTAAAATATGTGTGTATAATTCAACAAATAAAGGTTCTTACCCGCATTGTTTTTAGCCAAATGGCTTAAACCTGTAGATTAATAGAAAATATATACAATTAAAACTTGAAACTGTGTCCATTAAAATGTGTGTATAGTTTAATGAGTAAAGGGTCTTACCTGCATTATTGTCAGAGTATTCAGTCCCCTGGTTTAAGTCTATAAAGTGACAAAAAACACTTCAAATTAACTCCTGAAATGAACCATCTTATATCTACATTTTGGCACTGAGGGAGCAAAAACTGCCTACCTGAAACCGAGACGTTGATAGTGTGACTGACCTCTTCATATTTGGGTCCTTTTAAATAGCATCTGTACAGGCCATCGTCACGAATGGAAATCCGTGTGAAAGTCAAATATGAGATCAGTTCATCCTTTCCGTGTACGTCTGTCTGTCTTATTTCTACATTCTCTGAGGGATTACTGATCCGTTTGCATTTGTATGCGTCGAGCAGTTTACACCAGGTGACTCTTGGTGATTCTCCACAGTGTTTGACAGGACAGCTGATTGTCACATTTTGTTGTGGGCCAGTTTTCCATGTCGTACCTTGCTGGACCATAATCTTAACTTCACATGACAGAGGAGAGCCTAAAAATTACAAAAGAAAAAGTGAATCATTTATGAAATGAATACAAGATAAAAGAAAAGTGTCTTTCACTACTCAATGTGATGTCATCCCTACTTATATTTTTTCTGCTTGGGCAGAAGCCCCAGGCGTTACTAAAATGACTCTGAGGGCAGCCGTTTGCATGCATCTTGGTGGGGTTGGCAGTAAGACTGGGTTGCTGGTTAGGTTTAGGCAGCAAAAATACTTGGTTAGGGTTAGCAAAAGGTTGCAGATGTTGCTTCAAAACCCTTAGCTTTGAATGGTACAAACGCTGGTGTGTCGCCAAAGAACACCAGGCTTTACATGGCACCAATGCCTCAAGCAATGTTGACGTTTGTTAGTTTCGGGACACTGGTCTCCTGGGTCAGTCTGGTGTTTGAGTGGCCACCCAACTGGTGGGTTGCGGTCCAAAAGTGGGTCACAGATCGATTCTGAATGGAACACAAGTGACTCACAAAGATGTCAAGTTTGTAAAAAAAACAATTCATTTCTATGTGCAGTGAATTTCGGGCACATAATTTATATTTTGAAGTGCCATTTCCTGCCGTAGAGTGAGTGACTAATGGACAGCTACTTGACAAAGACAGTAAAGTAGCTCGACGACATCGCCGATCTCAAGTATGACGCTGAATGTGTAAACTGTGTTGACCTTGAACTAATGACTGAGGAGAAATCTGCACTCCGTTGCTGGAACAGTTGGGAACCACTGCTTTAAACTACCTCTGTTGCCCTTTACATCTAATAATGATTCAGATGGGTTTACGTAAGAGGTAAGGGAAAGCCTGTTTTGTCTCACACAGATGCTAAACGAAGCCCAGGCAACATTATAGTGAGGCTGGGGTTACCGCACAAGCAGCGCATTTTGACAACCTGGAAGTACAACCAAGCTGCGATGCTACAGTAAATTCTGACAAATACGTCTAGCTACAGTATAACATTATTCCTTTAATGCAAGAAATACAGTCACATTTTCAAAATACATCAAAGAGATTTTTTAAACTATGCCATTTATGATTGAAAAAAAACATATAACATCAATAATTTAATCACAATATCATCACTGCTGCTCCATTTTCACTGTTTTTCCTATCTTGTTCTTGTCATGTATTTGTTAGTTCCTCTGAAGCACAGCCTACCTCCTTATTCCTTAACCTTTTGTCTTCTAGCTTGGACTTACATAGCCGGAAGATACCAAATACTCAATGTGTTTACACCACACATATATTAAATAATTACACTGAAATTTATGAACTGTAACCAAAAGTGTAAATGTTTTCTCTTGTCCACTTAATAGCTATAATCGATTTAAAATGTTCCACCGTGCTCCCTTTAAAGTCATGTGACAGGATAAAAGGGTGTTTAGACTTACCTTGACCTCTTCCGTTAATGCAGACAAATGTAAAAAAGCAGAATATCAGCAGAGAGGTGTGCATTAATCTATCCATCACGCTTGATGTGTTCATCACCTGAGACCTGAGAGAGATTATCTAAAACTCTAGCTTCCGCTTGGGCTCTTCTCACTTGTGACAAGCTCACCACTTCCTGTCCTCCCACACATATTATAAGACCACCCTGCATGTGTGAATTTCAGTGTCATGACATAACAGCTGTTAATGTGCACACCTGAAAATCGCATATTATGTGTAATTTTGCCATTTAATTCTCCAATTGCAGAAACACTTGTCAAAACAGATTCAGTCATCCTCAATGCAAAAAACTGAGACGCAAAGTTATCTAGGTTACTGAGTGGGCATGTCACTTCTTGTCAAGGAGCTGGGCATCGTGTGCACAGATTCATCATCTCAACCAACAACAGGTTGTTTGAAAGTGGCTCAGGAGCCCGACAGGAAGTTGTGGCATCCTGGTTTCAAAGTCAGACTGAGGCCTTGAACGAAAAACCTGACTATACATGAATTGCTTGGGTGTGGATGACTGGTGGTTATGGATGTCCTGCAACATGTTTTTGACGAGACAGTACTTTGCAATGTTTTTTTTTTTTTCTTGTTTGTTTCAGTGCAACCAGCAGATGGTGTAAGACGACACATAACGTTTCCTTACTGATGTTCTTGCTCAGTTGTGTGTGAATCACCCAGACTGCTCCAACAGTGCCCTCCAGTGTGTAATGTAGTGTCATCTACTGCACATAAAGACATGGTTGTGTCAGGCATTTGTGAATATACAGTGTAAGTTATATTAAAATCTACCTTATCTCTACCATCTGATATTTGACAGCTGAAATAATTCATGATGAACATTCAGTGAATCATTCTCGTTCTGTGTTGCTTTTTTGAGACTTACTGAAACTGATTTTACTGCATTTTGCATATGACAAAAATATCTCTGAGTGATCATTACAGCCACGAAGGTCTATTACTCAAAACAAAGATGCAGTATGTAAAGTAAACTGGACTTTCCACCGAAATAAAAAGGTTTGTGACTTCCTCATTTTTCTCATCAAGAAAAATTTGCACAATCATGCAAATGAGACAATACAGCAACAGTAAACAGGGTCAGCTGGCCTCACCTAGACTGTGTTACCCTCCTGTGATATCCAGCAATGCACATAGTTTCGGTTTATGATTCATAGCTAAGACTGAAAGAAACTACATTTGAGCTTACACTCCTCAGCTAGCAGTTTTTATTAAGACAATGTCCTCAGTGAAAACTGCTGCATTTGTAGGTTGTGTGTCTGCACATGTTTTCTTTTTTAAAATTCAGATAAGCTGACTTGTCTTTAATTCAGTTTTTCAATTCTGGTCCCTGTTTGACCAAAGTGAAAGCACGTTCTTGATGGGTGTTGGTCCCTTGTCATCGATCCTGTTTGTGATTTTCATGGACAGGATCTGGATCAGCAGGGGGAGGGGGAGAAAGGGGTCCAATTTGGAGAACTCAGAACTGCCTCTCTGCTTTTTGCAGATGATGTGGTTCTGTTGGTTTCACCACAACATGACCTCCAGCATGCACTGGAACGGTTTGCAGCCAAGCGTGAGGCAGTTAGGATGAGAGTCAGCACCTCCAAATCTGAGGCCACGGTTCTCTGCCAGAAACCGGTGGATTGTTGTGTCCGGGTTGGGAGAGAGTTGTAGCCTCAAGCAAGGGAGTTCAAATATCTCGCGGTCTCTTTCACAAGTGAGGGTAGAATGGAGCATGAGATGGACCGGTGATCAGTGATGCAGGCACTGCGTCGGTCTGTTGTGCTGAAGAGGGAGCTGAGCTGGAAGGCGAAGCTTTCGATTTACTGGTCCATCTATGTCCCAACCCTCACCTATGGTCATGAGCTCTGGGTAGTGACCGAAAGAATGAGATTGCAGATACAAGCGGCCAAAATGAGTTTCCTCAGAAGGGTGGCTGGGCTCAGCCTTAGAAATAGGGTAAATAGGCTCTACTGCTGTTTCAGGCACGTCCCACTGGTAGAAGGCCCCGGGGCAGACCCAAAACACGCTGGAGGGACTATATATCTCATCTGGCCTGGGAACACCTTGGGGTCCCCCAGGAGGAGCTGGAAAGCGTTGCTGGAAAGAGGGACGTCTGGGGTGCTTTACTTGGCCTGCTGCCACCACGACCCGGCCCCGGGTAAGCAGATGAAAATGGATGGATGGATGGATGGATGGATGGACAAAATTTAGTGCATGGAATAAAACTGAACTCATTTAAAAGTAATACATAAATAATAAAAGAGGGGATAAAATATCATCCGTACTTTAAACACACACACATACTGCACACAAATGTATGCACACATACGCACACATATGCCAACATATGCCAAATGATAACCTAAAGTATTTGCACATAAAATAAATAAATGAATAAAGTTATTGCACACGATGTAGATATAAATATTAAATGTTCCTGGCTGTGTGATTTCACTGCAGTAGTAATTCAGTGTAGTAATGGCTTTGAGGTAAGACAGTTCAGCAGTCTGCTGGTGCGTGTCTTGTCCGATAACATCTGCCTGGGCAGAAGGTCAAACAGATGGTGGGCAGGGTGAGATGAGTCCTTCAGGATGTTTGTTGTTTTCTGGAGGCAGCGGGAGGTGACAGTGCCTTCCAGGACAGGTTGGTGTATGTTTGTTATTTTCTGTGCAGCTTTTATCACTGCAGGGCCTTCTTGTCAGCTGCAGAGCTGCTACCGTACAACACCAGGATGCCATAAGTCAGAACACTTTCCACAGAGCAGTGATAGAAGGACAGCAGCAGAGGTTCAACCTCAAATCAAGCCATTTCTCTTCCTCAAAAACCTGCAGACAGTCACCCACGCTCTCATCTCCTCACACTTAAACTACTGTAACTCTCTGTACATTGGTATCAGTCAGTCCTTTCTGTCCCGCCTCCAGCTGGCTCAGAACGCTGCTGCCAGGCTTCTCACAGATGCCCGGAGGAGAGACCATATCACAACTGTTTCAGCCTCTCTCCACTGGCTGCTTGTAAAGTTCAGAATTGACTTTAAAGGTTCTCCTGTTTGTGTACAAAGCTCTTAATGGTCTGGCCCCATCCTACATCACAGACCCTCTAACCCTCTATTCTACCTCCAGGTCCCTCAGGTCAGCTGACCTGGGGCTCCTGGCTGTCCCACACTCCAGACTTAAGGTTAGGGATGATCATATTATTGTTGTGTCTGCCCCCAAGCTGTGGAACAGCATCCACCTCCCAATCAGATCTGCCCCCACCACTGACTCATTTAAGTCCATGCTCAAAACCTACTTTTATTCATTAGTGTTTGAATGCCCCTGATGGGGCTTTCCGTGACACGTGCCTGTGTGTTCCTGACAGCTATGTTGCTTCTCATGTATGTGTTCAGCAATTTATTCCTTTTATACAGCACTTTGGTCAATGTAAGTTGTTTTTAAATGTGCTTTATAAATAAATTTGAGTTCAACTGACGTTGTTGTTGAGAGGTTGTGACAGGTTGAGCGTCCTGAGAGCTCTCAGGAAGTGTAATCGCAGCTGTGCCATCCTGATCAGACAGTTCGTGTTGTGTGTCCATGTGAGGTCCCCTACAACCTTAGTGTATGCTTGTGTGTGCATCTGTGTGTGTGCGTGAGCATGCACGAGTGTGTGGTGTTAGAGACAATTATGAACAGGAAATCAAATCGGCACACCAAAGGGCTGTTGTACACACACACACACACACACACACACACACACACACACACACCCTCTCTCTGTCTCTCTGTCTCTCTGTCTCTGTCTTTCTCTCTCTCTCTCTGGCCTGTGTGTGCGGCAGCAGAGAGATCAGTGAGATCAGTGTCTACCACAGTGTCATCTACAGCTGAGGGTACTGCTACCTGCCACCTGCTGACAGCTATAGTGTGGACTTCCAGACTCTGTGGGCACATCATGGGTAACTGCACTTCAAGGTGAGTAACGATCCTTAGATGCACATACTGTAGGAGCAGGTTGCAATTAATGCTTTTCTGAAAGTGCTTCTTATACAAAAATATTTAAAACAAGAGTGATTAAATTAGAAAAAAACACTGGCAAGACCATTTTAAAAAGTAACGCTAGCATTTGAATGACACAATACCGCAGTCTGGTGCTGTGTCAGGCAGCTTCTGCATTTGTTCAGCAAGGAAATAACGGGCACCAGAGAAGAACAGACTAAGTTTCAATGTGTTTCATGTGTTTTTTTACAACATGGCGTGAGATGCTGACCTAGAAGCATGCAAAATTCCATATGTTCCAAGCGCTGTTAGTTACTGACAGAGACGGTTGGTCACAGACAGATGTGGGTTGCATATGTAAAGTGTTTCCTGTTTCAGCACATGCTGTCTTGTGTTGAGCTGTCAAGGAAACACTACTGTGTGGTAAAACCTACACCTCTGAGGAGCTGTTGCGGAAATTGTTTGATGTTTGGCATGAAACTGTGCGTAAAATAAGTTATTACCTGTAAAGCTGATTAAAAAAGTTAAATTAATGTTTTCAGTCGTGTTATTTATCACACACTAATGGGTTTTATTCTTCTGTTTAATGCTCTGGATGTCTGTGTCCTTATTGTGGTCTCATCATACTAACCTGATCTAATGTCAGGACAAAGAAGAAAGGGAAAGGTAAAACTATCTTTTAATGAAATTTATAGTATTCAGTGTGTATTTATTTTGGACAGTTTTGCTGCATGTCATACATTTGCATTTTCTGTTTCAGGGGATTTCACACCAGGTGGAAAAAGCAACACAAATAACAAGGTAAACTTTCCCACATCAATGTTGAGTCTATTTTTGTTCAGCATAAATCTTCATAGTTATCAGCTCCAGCTTTTCATGAGACATGGGTGTGCTCCTGTGCTTTCATGATAGCCTTGTCAGAGGTGATGCCTCGTTAGATTTGCATACTGGGTGAACATTAATGTGAGGCCCCTGTTGTAAAAGAAACTGTGAGGCTGTTTGTTTCATCTGCAGGAAGTCAAAACCACTAACCACATTAAAAAAAAAAAAAAAACCTGCCAGTTGCAGAAGCACTGTATGAAAAAGACCAATAAATAATGTGCAACATAAGTTCAGGAATCTCACTCTGTGTGTGTTATCTCCTGACAGCCTAACGAGGATGTCACGTATGCCTCTATTGACCACAGCACCGCCAAAGGATCACCTAGAGCCAGAGCTACCACTGATGATGATTGTGACTATGCAACAGTTAACCTACCAGCAGCGGCACTCCAACCTGAAACTGTGTCCAGGTGCTCGTCTACAGAGGAGAACACAGATGATTATGTTCTCATGGGGTGAACAGAAACTAGGAAATCTTAATTCAGGTTATTGCATGATGCAGGACTCGGGAATGTGACTGTTAGTCAAATCTTGATCTTCAAAGAAACTGTGACAAAATGAAGAAACTGTGACAAAATGAAACAAAAAAACATCCACAGTAGCTGGTTGAGGAAACAAGAAGCCCCCAAGATGTTTCGCTCCACTTTTGAGGTAACCCCCTCCCTGAACATAACTGTGGTGTTACTTCCTGAAGAAGAATAAACCGCATCACATTTGACGTCTGTACAGAAGAAACTCAACCTCAGGTGGAGGATCTGTGGCTCTTCAGTCTGATATGAAACGCCATGACATTAGAACATTATCCAGAATCAGTTAGTCAGAGGAAAATGAACCTGGTGTTTGGCTTGACGAATATTAGCCAATCATAACAGCAACCAAACTGTCAAATCCAACAGCATCATATACACCAAATTAGTTACACCATGACGTGAATGACAACATTTTAAAGCCACTATGTGACAAACTTTTATATTATTACTTTTTACACCAAGATTAATAATGAGGTGCTGATTCCTGGCAATAAACTTGTGATGCTCACACGTGACGCTGCGGCTTTTGGGCCTTCTTCAAGATCAGCAGGTTGATCTTGCTTGTTGATCTTGAAGATGGACGAAACGTCACACTTCACATAAAATAAAAGATAGGCATATGGAGCCAGAGTGTGCGACACTTGTTTTCTACAATCAAACTTCTATATTACAGCATCTTTTTTAAATAAATCTGATTGCATACACGTTAGTTTGCAGAAAAAATTAGCCAACACAATTAGTGTAGTCAGTGTGTACTACAAATAGATTTCTAAATTGTCATTATGGTAACACAATACTTGGAAGTAAATGAAACTGAACTGTACCAAATTCATACTACAGGCTCTACACAGTATGTAGAACGTGCACACTAGGAAAATGGCAAACTAAAGTCAACTCAAAGCCTGCAGAGTTCTTTCTATTTTTGAATGTGCTATTGATGGGTCCTACTCTCTGATAATGTGTTGCACAGAGGAAATTAAGCTCACTGCTGAGAAATAGAAAGGAAATTGTGGGCAGTCTTGAAACAGCTAAAAATAAAAATAAGTAATAAATCTTAAGAAAAGTATTTTTGCTTTCTCTCTGAGAGGTTATTTCAGCTAACTAGCTCTCCAAAGTCACAGTTTAATTGGCATTTGATGTTGCATGCATTATAGTATGAAATGGTGAAGTGTACTTCCTTGTCTAGAAGTAATATTAATTTTGGACAGAGCTTTGGTGTTTGGGCTTGAACTTTTTTTGCCATTCATGCAAGATGTTTTGTCAGTTTTCTCCAAAACAGTGAGCCCACCAGCTTCTGACAAAGCAATGTTAGTTTCAACATGTCACTATGTGTTAAATGTTCGTTACATGTTTTTTAATGTAACGTTGTAATGTAGAAAATTTGCTCTCCAAAATGAGTGTGTTACTTTCAGCATTCAAGGGCTGTCTGCTACAAAAGTGGTGGAACTGTTTTTCCACCCTGAGAGGAAAAAGCATCTATGACACCCTGTAAACAGAAAGAAACACTGACTTTGTAGTCAGGATGAGCACGCCTGCTGTCACTCTATGACTCGACGGCAGATAATCTTTATCTGTTTTTGTTGAAACCTTTAACCAAAGTTTCAGTTGCAGAAACCCCACATTAATCAGCCTCAACCACCCTTTACTAACAACACTCATAGGCCCACATGTCATCCCATCAATGTTGGAAGAATATAATGTTTATGGCCTCAACTCAAACCTTCATCTGCTTCCTGGAGTTCCTCATTTTGCAATACCACTCGTGAGAACTACTGCACACCACCCATATATACTACAAATAGATATTTAAGGCTTGAGAATTTATATTTTTCATGTTTTGTATGTGCATATATATTTGTGTCTATGCCTGAATCTACCTACAGGGTTATTTATAAGTTTGCGTGGATGTTAAATGGTAGGGCGGTGTAATTTACTGTAAGCGTCTTTGTCTGACTGTGGCTTCACTGATCTTTTTTAATGATTAAACTTTACCACTTTAGTCAGTTGTTCTGTGAAATTAATCAGCTACATTGCAACAAAGCATTTGCAAGATGTCATGGCAATAATCTGTTTTGAGATCAAACTGTCAGTGAGGTTCTTCACCGCATTTCAGAAAAAAAATCATGTTGATGTGTTTGCCAGAAATGGACAAGTGACAGACTAAGACAGGCAAAGTGTGTCATGTCCTGTGGTCACCTGTCAGTTTCCTTTTTTCTGTTGCACAATAATCAGTGTGAGGGTAGAAGGCAGATTATAGTTGCTGCACCTTATGGTTTAATAGCAGAAGTCAACAGAAAGTCTAAACCCTGCATGTTTATTAGCAGGCTGTGGGTTTTCTTCTCAATCATTAATACTGGAGGCACATTAGGTGGGCATCTCTTTAGAATAGGAGAGGAGCCTAACAAGAAAAGTTCGGTTTTCTTTGCAATTTTTATTTTTAAGTAATCAGTGCCAGAACGAAATTAACATTGGCTGAATAAATCTGTTTAAGTACTGAACTTTATAAATAATTTTTAAAAAAGTAAGCTCCCTGAGGCCCCTCTCACCCCTTATATGTTTTTTCCAAAGAAAGGAAAATAGGGGTTCCAAAAAAGAAAAGAAAATAACTTTGTAAAATTGAATGAATAAACAAAATAGAATAAGATAAAATAAAATAATATTAAATTTAATTAAATTAAATTTTGGTGAGCCCACTAAGACTGCTTATGTATAGGGCCCAGGATTTTTATCTTGACACAATTAAAAGCGTTTCCACTGTAAACTGCAGAAAAGGCACAAAAGTGGCACTCCAAATTTACATGAATGCAGAGATTATTAGCACTTTTAAGAAATTAAAATGAACTGTGATACAGTGCATGATCATGATGATGTCCACCAGTAGATGGCAGAATAGTCCTCTTTTTCCAGTTTCCACTTCCTAACAGTTTCTTTAGAAATGGGTTTACACTCATAATGAAAGTATTGCACCAAATTCAGAGACTTTTTTTTTTTTTTTGGATGGCCCCGGCTAATAATCATTAATCGCAAAAGTGAAAATGTTGGAGGAGGGGGACATTTTCAGTATTTAGAACATGTGCATTTGTCAACCCCAATAAAAACATAAAGATAGCAGAGGAGTTTTGACAAAATTACAGACATTTACAACCCCCAAAAACCTCCATTTCATAAATGCCCCACCCAGTGTTGATCAGTCGGGTGACAGAAAGTTCATGTTCAAGCATGTCTATAAAGGGTGTAAAAGTCATCTTGACGTGGAATCTTTTTAGATATTAACCACAGTGGAAAACAGTGTGACTGTGTGTCACACTTTAACTGCAGCACTTGTTATCAGCACTGTAAAATTCAGCCTGATGAAAACAACACCCTTGTTCACTTGTTCTTTTGCACTATTTTTAGTGCTCTTCTTATTTTTGCAGAGCTACACGGAAAGCAATGTGTTCAGATGTGTGTTTAATACACTCAGTCACACACTTCTGCATTGAGACATGAATATTTTACATAATATTGTCTACATTATCTTGAGGCAGTTTTACACATGGGACATTTACTCCGTTGACTTCAGCAAGAATCCATTAAACAGTGAGCATGTCTTTACAGTTTATCTAGAAATATGTGTTATAATAATATTAATGATAGCAATAATCATACAATTGCAGCACATCAAAAGTTCTGTAGTCTTGGAGTGTTGTGCCTGGCTGAAGGTGGTGTTCTTTCCAGTCCAGCAATCATTGCATCTGTAGTCATTATTAAAGTTCTCCATGACACCCACACAGGGAGTAGTGGGCTGCAGTGCTATGCACTGGAGCCAGTGTGTGCCATCAGGTACATCCCCTGTTCCATCAGGCGAGAGTTTTGCTCAGGCAGATTTAAACTGAGAGGCTTCCCTCTTATCGGAAGTCTTTCATCTCATTCCCCTCTGTCTTTACTATTTCACCACTTCTCAGTTTCACAGCCCTCGCACTTTCTCAGAGAGACATGTGCATTTAAAAGTGTGCATGTGATGCATGTGCAGGATTTTATGTGAACAAATCTGCAGAGGAGTTATAGATAGAGTTCACACGTTGAACATAGCTGGCGTAGGGCTCTACTTCCTCCACATCGTCTGTCTGTAAAACAGCAGAGGGGTGTCATGAACAGAGCTTAAAGAAGTTCAGTAAAACATGCAGAAGTGTCAACTGCAGACTGACAGGAAGAATACCCACTGGTGGAGGTTTGGATGGTGAGGTTACGGACTTCTTGCATCGCCTGGTGAAAAATGGACACACAAACCAGCTCAGTGATTCCACAAAAAAATGCTTGCGTGTCACTGAAATTCATTTATCAACACGTGAAAATGCTTACCTCAATAATATTAGTTTCTGTTGTATAAAAAATAAAACTCCTGCCAACAACACGATGATCACCACACCACCAATGATGAACAGCCGAGGCACATAAACTGCTGTGAGAGAGTGAAGTAGTTTTGTAACAATCTGTTTAACATCAATACAGCACATGAATTTGCAAAGTCATAACTGCCACTAAAATGTAAAATACTTAGTCAGTGTTAATCAAAATACATAAAATGACTTATCCACTTTGCAAAAGCCTGACCTTTTGGGAGTTTTACAATCCTTTCTCCTTCCCAGTACTGGTGCCTGACAACACAGCTCAGGTTTTCTGTGTCCATTCCTTCAGGAAGCTCAAGGCGACTTTCCACTGTTAAAAATCCATGTGAGTTAGTTTCCACAGACAATGAGTTTCCTGCGTGACTCCAGCTGATGTTGGCAGCAGGTTTTCCTCCTGCAGCTCTGCACACTGCCACCATCTTGTTGTACTTATGCTCCAGCCACATTGATACAGTAGGAGGGACTGAGCCAGGGAGGAGAAAACAGAAGAAACGAGACTCATCAAATACTTCAGCTTGCTGTAATTCAACCAGACTACACACAAAGGTATACCTTATATACCAACACTGAGGGGACACACATGAAACATGGGTTGGGGGTGTTCTCCTTCAGAAAATTTTGAACATCAAACACTTCATTCTCTGCATTCTGGTTAATTCTCATGCACCAATTTGAGCCTTTTTTTGTCTTTCCTTGTGATATCAGTGAATTTGATTCTGCAAAATATAAGTCATGTTTTTATTAGGCGAAACAAATGCTCATGTTACAAATAAAGAAGACACCACATCACCTGCTCCCGCCAAATCAATGCCTATGCACCAAAACTTGCTGTTTTATTAATTTTTGTGAGTGTGATTTGATTGTGAACTGACCCTTTAAAGGTCCAGCGTGTAGGATTTAGTGGCATAAAATGAGGTCACTGATTGAAACTTCACCCATGTGCCCAGCGTGTAGGATTGTGGCCGATGCAAAAATCCAAAACTGCAAAACTGCAAATGGCCTTATCGAGAGCTAACGTTTAATTTGTCCATTCTGGGCTACTGTTCAACAACATGGCAGACTCTGTGGAAGAGGCCCTGCTCCATGTAGGTATAAACGGCTCATTCAAAGGTAACAAAACACACTGATACTTATTTCAAGTGTTATACACTAATGAAGGTATAATTATGAATGCCATATACCATGTCTGTCCATATGACCCTAAATTATACACACTAGACCTTTAAGAAGTAAACTTTATCAATCACATGGTTTTTGAAATCATCTAATACTGTGAGGAGAAAAGTCATACCTGTGATATTCACGTGTATCATATGAATGTCGACTCCTCCATTGTAAACTGACTCACACCTGTAGTCCCCCACGTCATCATTTGAGAAGTTTGGGATATGCAGGTATGACTGACCTCTGGATGTGTTTTGGAGTGATTTGCCATCATTGCAGTAGTCGCTTGTGTCTCCAGGGGTAAAGGCTATTCTACATATTTTATTCTTATTTTTCAGTGTTAAAGTCCAGGTGACAAATATCGTCTCATTCCATGTCTTATTGCTGCATGTCAGGTTAGCTTCGCTCCCCAGGTTGAAAGTTAAGTGTCTGACCACTGAAAAAAAAAGGATGCAAGAAAGAATAACTGCATTATTTACACATATAGTGGTGCATAAATTGTGCTTAATAAATGATTTGGGGTTATTCTGTTATAAAACAATTAACACATTACACACGTCCTAATATAGACTAAATAAATACAACATACATACACATGCAAAAAGGAAAAAAATTCTACATGCGGCAAAAAATAAAACAAAACAAACTATAAATAGCATGCTTTCAGCATGAAGCATTACACAGGATACAAACAGTTAAAATACATCATATAGTTGCTTTATGTTTATAACTGACAAAAAAATATGCCTGTCTGGAAACCTTCTTAGCAAATATTTTAAGTAAAACACTTGATAGCTATCAGTCTAAGATGATAAAAATCAAGTTTCATGTGAAGTAACATGACTAAGACTAACACTTAATAGAGCCTCTTAATATATTACCAAAATAAATTAAAATAGAATGACTACACCTTTATTCATCATAAATATAATTAATGATTTTAGTTCATTTCAACTAAAAAAAGAGCTTTAAAATCAGGAAATGAGGAATACAAATGTTCATCGTCGTGTTCAACTTCCTGCGCCTTCACTCGTCCTACTTAATAGTCATAGTCTTATTTGATATTTTACTCATACTGCAAAATAGCTGAAGAGAAAAAGGGGAAAAAGAGTTTACCAAAACCTTTAGGATAAGAAGTGCTGGTGTTCGCAGAGGTGAAGTTTTGATTAGGTCCTGAGAGAGATGGAGGTGGATGTTAGAAACAAGTTAGTAAAATTTGTTCAGTCAGAAAGCAGCAGTTAGTGATTTATTCTGTAGTGTACAATCAGCGGAGCAATGATTTGATCTGTTATTCATAGTTTAGTTTAGTTAGTTAATTAGGGTGTGAAGCGATACAGTTAAAACCAAGATATGACCAACTGCAGTGGGGCTAAATCACACACATGTGGCAGAAACAGCACTTCATATCTATTTATCCAGCTTCTATTGTGTTTTATGTGCTTCAATGTGTCCTGTCCAGATGTGATATGATGTTTTAATGCACCCTTTTAATGGTAGATTTTGCACATGCATACCAAAGACAAATGCATGCGTTACTCTCATAATCTCCCCTGTTTCCCTGACTGCACTGTAAGACACCCACTGACATTAGCCCTGCTACTACAAAGATATTAATCAGAAAATTTAGTCCTCACTGGCTCTCACTGCGGAGTGTTATGGGGGTCTGAGACTTGTTTACTTTTGAGGGATGTAAGCAGATGACAGTGCATAGGGTGGGATGACAAAACCACAGACCCAGAAAAGAAGCGTCTGCTGCTTCATCCTCCAGAGACCACACAGTGGAGAAAAGCTGCATCATAGTGTGTGCCCTGTTCTGAAATCATGGTTTCCACTGAGGAGGCAAAAGGCACCATGCTGCTTGTTCTTTCAGAAAATATGGGGCAACATTTTCATACGTGTGTTGTGGAAGGTTTTCCTCCCCCTGTCAGTATCTGTATACCCCACCCTCGGGCTTGTTCTTTCCACTGCCTGTCTGCACTGTGAGTCACAGCGCAGATAATTTAGCAGAAATCTCAGTGTCAAACCAATTTACAGTATACTACTAATCCAGGTATTACTGACATGTCACAGGTTACAAGTACAGCTGCATGATTTTTGAGTTGTATTGAAGTGTACAATATTTTCACACAGCATATCTACATAAATTATAAAGTCCCACAAAAGATGCAGTTTAAAACAATGTTTAGTGTCTGTGGAGACAACTCCTTACGAGGTCATCGTTTTGTGCTCCTCTAAAAAGCCATGTCTGTGTCTTAAAGCTGTCCCTAACAAAGACTAAAAAAATGTGAAGATGCAAGTAGAATGTATTAATGTTCAAACCTTGATCCATGCTCCATACTTCAGACAACAAGAGGATACTAGCGGCATAAATCCACATCATGTCCCTCATCTCCTGCTGTCCTCAGGTTCCTCTTTAAACTGGCAAGTGCAGCACCTCTCACACCAGTAAAAACACATCAAGCCTTTAACCCACTCCTTCCTCCTGAACTACAGCAACATCAAACTGGGCAATTTCGCTTTCTCTATTGTAGCCCAAAGACGCTGAGGGTTTGAGCAGAGCAGGTTCACCAGCCCATCCAGACAGAGTGAACATCCCTTGCACCCCTCATGATAAAGAAACATGGAGGACATGTGACTAACTAATCCCTCCCTCCTTCTGTCTCTTCCCCCCTCTCTCCAAACCGCTTTCCACTCAAACACCTGCCTTCTTCTCCCACACAGGATGACGTCTGACAAGCAAAGACACCAGTTTCCTTTTGTGATAAGTCACATGATCATCCTCTTTCAAAGCAGTTTGTGTGAACACTCCAAGTTAGACAACAGCTAGACACGGTCATTTGAATTTGTACTGTACCGTACATCAAATCCAACACAGCTTTGACTGCCTTACATATGAAGGCCTTGTTGCCTGGGCTACACCCAACAGCCCTGCTCTAAATCCTACTTTCTATAATGTTAAAAAAAATCAGGTTTTGTTTAAACTAAGACAGAAATGTTGCTACTTTACATTCTGGAGGCTGTAGCTTTTGGTGCTGATGTATTACATTTCTGATATCTAGTATATTCTCACTGATATAACTGGTGAGGACAAAAACATCATAAACGCCACTCACTGTGACACAATAAAATGTGACAGCAGCACAAACTACACAGTCACCAAAATGCCAAGTTTAGCTGATTCAACACTTCCTGAAAACTTAAATCTCCTGATCCTCTTGTTTCCTGTGCTGCTGAAATGTATCCTGTGACTTAAATGTATCAGTTATCAGTAAATTATATCTTGATAAACGCAATTTATGTAACCACTGAAATGATTTCCTATTAAGTCATATTCATTCATCTTCTAACCGCTTCATCCTCTTGAGGGTCGCGGGGGGGCTGGAGCCTATCCCAGCTGACATCGGGCGAGAGGCAGGGTACACCCTGGACAGGTCGCCAGACTATCGCAGGGCTGACACATAGAGACAGACAACCATTCACGCTCACATTCACACCTATGGACAATTTAGAGTTATCAATTAACCTAGTCCCCAATCTGCATGTCTTTGGACTGTGGGAGGAAGCCGGAGTGCCCGGAGAGAACCCACGCTGACACGGGGAGAACATGCAAACTCCGCACAGAAGGGCTCCCACGCCCGGGATCGAACCGGCAACCCTCTTGCTGTGAGGCGAGAGTGCTAACCACCACACCACCGTGCCGCCCGTCATATTTTTATAAGCAGTTATTATTATTTTATTTTATTTTATCCTATTTTATTTAATTCATTATTATATATTATTATATTTTTCTATATTTAGATTAATTTCTTGTTCTCTCTTTTTTATGATTTCTAACCCCAGTATTACTACATCATATAATTCCTTTAAATACAAATAGAATACAAAAGAAATAAACAACAATAACATTTTAAAAGTCTGCCCCCCCCCCCAAAAAAAAACTTTAATCAAAGCACAAACATTATAACCTTAATTCACTGCATTTATTTTACTTTTAGCGAGGCTTCAGATATCAAACTGCTCACAAAGTTATTCAAGAGCTGAAAGCTTTCATGCTGAGTAAGTGTTATTTGTTTGTGGTCTCATATCTGCTGGTGTCAGAACATCTTGCTCTGTAAGGGTTACACAATGCAGACTTGCTTACGTGTGCTGTTTATGGAGCGCCAATGTGGGTGCAGATGTTACTAAGGGACTTCATCCCCAGTTTGCAGATCAGAGATTAACTGACAGCAACGTGTTTGGTTGTCACTGAGTGTATGTGGTTATGGTCTGCGAGGTCTGTGTGGAGTTTGTGGTTCATGAGTACATCTTGAGATGAGGCATTTTGATATTAGCTGCCCTATATAAGATCAGGAAGGGCGGATGAACAGTAAAACTCAGCTTTTCTTTTTCTAGAGTGCATCCTCACTCTGCCTTCAGAAAAACTGCCAAAACGTTCAATGCTGATAAACAACTTCAGAAAGGTGTATAAAATCAACCCACACCTAGAAGACTCTGACTTACTTGTGTGTCCTCATAAACTCTACAGCTGGTAGGATTTCAAAAACTATATACTGACATATGAAGAAGTAATATTTGCAGTGATCTATGCTTTTAACAGGCATGAGGCTGTTCTCCTTTTTCTAATATTAGACAGTGTTTATTTTAACAGCTTAGCAGAAGTTCAGCTGACTGTGAGCTGGCACACTTGGCTCTAAAACTAGCTTTTCCACGGAGTTGCAAAACCTTCCAGCTGTGAAGTAACGTCGCTTTGGTCAGCTGTGTTCCTCATATCCAACAGGGGATAAAAAACAATAATTATATTAATAATAAATAATACTTAATTAAAAAAAACATTAAAAAGTTGATGAAATAGCGACTTTACGGAGGATGAAAATACTCTGCCACGTTTGGTGTGTATGCGTGTGTCTGAATGTGTGTGTGCACTGTTTCCCCTTGATAGCACAGACTTCCTGTTGATGTCAAAAACAACCTTTTTGGCAACCCAAAAATATGCTCTGAAGGGTAAAAAAACCGAGACACATGAAGTGAAACATTTCCTGAAAACAAATAGTAGGCAAAACAAATTACTTATGTCTGATTTTATATTATAACAACAATTTAAGCCAATTAAAAAGCAACTGTTGAATGAAATTAATTTAATTTCTTTTTTACCATTAAAACGCCTGATAAGCACTTAATTAAATGTATGATTTCTTATCACATAAACAAAGGAACACACTGTTTTATCACGTGGTCTAAGTGCAAAAAAAAGTTCAGAGTGAGACTGAAGGCAACTGTAACATCTCACCAGTCAGAACCGAGACATTACCATGACACTAATTATGATCCCTCTCTGCCTGCCAACTCATCTCCAGTCCTGGTTCCCAATTGGGGGTCCTCACCCCTAGTAGGTGAGTAGGGGTCACCAAAGCTTCTCTGAGGGCATCATGAGGCCTTCTTGAGTTTGAAGGGTGTAAAGCGGGATTTACACTTGTGTTACAGCTCTGTGCAGAGACTACGCTCTAGCCTACACGTGGCCTACATTGTGTAAGCATTTACACTTGTGCGGTGGTGTGTCTGTGTCACTCTGCAGCCACACCTCCAAAGCACTTGTCAGTGGCAGGGTTTCTGAAGTGCTGTAACGTTTGGTTTATTCAAAACACACCCATAAACACACATTAAACACATATAAACATGGCTTAATAGAGACTATTTCACACACAAGTACACAAATTGGCTTCACTATAACTCGCAGCATTCACAGAAAAACACTTGTCTTGATCTGGACACATTTTCCCCACAAATACAACATGCTAACGTTATTAACACAAGTCTATGGCATTTTACATTGTATTAATTAGCCTAGCAACTAGCTAAGCTTTCTTCTACTCATAAAAAGCTGGGACAAATCACATACAAGATTTAAAATGCTATTTTGTGGGGGGCTTTATTGTCTTCACAATTTAGTGTTTCTTCTGGTTACAAAATAGACAGGAGGTCTGCGTCACCGCAACGTGTAGTTTCATTTCTGGGGAGATGCACATCAGAGACTCTACGCTGACGCAGAGCCTACGCCTACGATGTTTAGGTCGAGGGACTGTGAGGGTATGGGCAAAACCTTCAGCTTGCACCTCTTGCGTCCATTGTGGACTTTGAGGTGTGTTCAGGATCATTGTCTTGTAGAAGTCATTCTCTCTTCATCTTCAGCTGTTTTACAGATAGTGTGATGTTTGCTTCCAGAATTTGCTGGACTTTAATTGACAGGTCTTTTTTCCAGAAAGCGTCAGTCTTGTTTAGATGTTCCTTTGCAAACTTCTGACACTGAATTTCATGGTGAGGATGCAGGGAAGGTTTTCTTCTGATAACTCTTCCATGAAGGTCATATTTTATTTTATCATACACTGATGTAGATCTATCATAATGACACTGCTCTGTCCTGCCTTCCTCCTCCTCCTCATCTCCTCCCTTCATTCACCTACTGTCAGTTACTGTCTGTGACAGCCTTGCAGCCATTTCTATTAATCCATGTAAAGAAAGACCTTGCCACTTAATTAGTATTATACTCGTCACGCCTTGTGCTCATTTTTTATCTGGATCACAGTGCAAGATAACTACAACTAGAAAGCACTTTAGAGCAACTAATCCCACTTCAGCAAGTTAATAACTAAATGGAGTCTACTGAGAAGACGTGTGCCATTTTGACAGTGTGTTATTGCAACTCGTACTGTGTCAGACATCCTGTTGATGATAGATAGTGAAGGATAGCTCAGACGGCTGGGTTCTGGATGTTGCACTAATCTGCATTTTCAAAATATCTAGATCAGGGGTGTCAAACATGCGGCCCGTGGTCCAGAGCTGGCCCGCCAAAAGGTCCAGCTTATGTAAAGGCTGAGGTTTCAGGAGCAGTTTGAACAGTAGATACTTAATGTAAAATGCTGCCTCTGGGGCTTTTCCACTCTGACCAGAATACAGCTCTCTGAAATAACAATGAATACTCACTGTGGTCATATTTAAAGATATTAAACATTGTGCAAAATATTGTCATTCAGTAGCTTCAGTACAAAAGAATCTGTATCAGACTCCTATCCTAAAACAATATGGGTGGAAATCTGCTGCTGAGGCACTGACAAAACTTTAGATTGTAAATGGTTTGCAAGGCAGGGGATGACTTCACCTGCTTCTTCAGTAGCTTCCACTCTAGTGGGAAATTATGAAAAGTCACATGTAATGAAAGTGAGTAGTAGACTGACTAAGTGTGGAAAAACTGAGACATATTCTTGAATTTGCATATAGTGTTTCGTAGGATATTGCGGGCTGCATCAGCCCGATCTAGATGATTTGATCTTGATAATGCAGTGTGGTGTGTATGTGTTGTAGTGTTTGGATTGTGGTTTATGTATTCTATTGTGTCTTCCATGTTTATAGTGTATTCCGGTTGTATGATGTTTTAAACTGTATATTTTTGAAAACATTTTTAGGTCTACATGTAAAAGCCCAACTACAGACAAGAGCTGAAAATTAGCATTGGACTCTCTGTGCAACACATCACTCCCATTCTCTGTATTGGAACTATGTTAGATTGCATTGTGCCTATGAAATTAAAATTTTAGAGAATTATTGATGCAGGTCATTGCATTAAATGGTGCTTGTTGGTCACTCTAAAACACTTAAAAACACAAACACACTCAAAAAGAAAAAAGACCTGGACATAAAAAAAAGAATATTTTACATTCAGTGTATCTTGTCTATGTTGATTTTTTTTTAAAAAATAAACCAGAAAGAGTGGTTCTTGCTTACTTTATACTCCAAGGAGTATTGTGTAGATAATAATAAATAAATTGGCTTTTAAATTTCGTCTTCAAGTTTTGTGAGCTTTGACAAAAAATCCACTTTTATTCATTTCATTTCAGTGTATATAAAATGACTTGTCATACGCTAATTATAAGTCAGTCACAAGGGTGGCTTCAGATGTTACTGCTCTTGAACTTTTGTGTTTTTTATGATTGACAATTGTGAAGAATACTGTAAATAACTGTCATGTAGATTAACAGTTAATTTTTACAGTTCTCCTACTGTCATCTACTCTACAGTATGTTACTGTAATAATCATGCACTGAATTACAGTACATTAATGTACTGTAATTCAGTACATTAATGTACTGTAATTCAGTGCATTACAGTACATTAATGTACATGTAATGTACACTGTACATTAATGTACTGTAATTCAGTGCATGATTATCAAGATTATCAAGAAAATACAGCAGTTGCTGTATTTTCTTGATATTACAGTAGACTACTGGCAGCAGGGTTGCCAGGAAGTTACTTTCTTTTCTAGTTTGCTCACTGTAAACTTACCGGTATTTACACCTATAATACGGTGTACTAAAACACAGTATAGTGCTGTATTTTGTTGAATTTACAGTATACTTGTGGCAGGGTAGCCAGAATATTGGGGGGTTTTTTCTCTCTCAGTTAACGATGGAACTTCACCATAATCTCAACACACAGTACCATATAGTAATTTTTGTAAATATAGGATGTTACTGGCAGTGTTGATGACAGCCAATCACTGTGAAGTAAGCACTGTTTTTACTGTAACCTTCACTGTGATAAATATTAACATACTAAATTATTTAGTGAACTAAAATGCAGTAATAAATAATTATATGGAAAAGAAGCGACTTACAACTACCCACATCAATACATCTCAATATATGTAAATAATAAACATATGATGTGATACATGAGAAAAAAACGGCTCTGAAATAGCCCCTCCCAATTCTAACGCTCAGTTTATTGTCTCCATGGTAACGCTGCTACCACAGAGTTCATTGATAACGCTGCCAGGGAGAGAAATTCGTCGATAAAAAAGCGGTTGTTAATTAAAATCAGAAAATGAGCGTGTCTGTCACTCGTACAATCCCTAAGAAAAATGACACAAGGAGAGCTGTCATGCGGGAGCGGGTTTATGACCACTTGTACGGTAAGTAAACTCGACTAAACGTCAGCTAACGCGAGCTAATGCTAACACCAGCTGAAAGCTTGCTAGCTAGGTTAGCATGCTAACTTGGTTGACAGTAATTGAGCTGTTCTCCCACAGATCCAGTCTACACAGTGTCATCAGAGATAGACCATGCCAGGTCCAACCTCAGGGCCTTTGCATCTAAGGACCGAATTGTAAGTTGGGTCAAAATTTATCACACAGCAACACATTAGTTGTGTTTCTAACATTAAAGATAACTTTTGTCATCAGATAACACAACTAATAACCAGTTAAGCCCTAGTATGGTGCAGATACTCTTATTATTTTTACCATAAATAACTTTGTACAGGTGCTAAGAAAGAGGCAAAAGTTACTTTGGCTTATTAAGTCTTAAGCAATATATAGTGAGTTAAACTCTATTGTTATGAAGTTGTGTTGTCCTATGTTGCTTGTGTTGATCCTAAGAAGGTGGTGACTTGTATACAGGATAAGGTTAAAATATGTGAAAAGTAGAGTTTGTCTATGGGTCCATCATCCCTGGGTTTTTTTTTTTTCATAATATACAAAGCATACAAACTATTACATACACACACATAATACCTCCGACTTAGGACAAGGCAAAAAGGAGGGGGACTGAAGTAAAATCTATCTAGGAAAGCTTAAAAAAATAATAAAATAAATAATAAAGTTAAAAAGGCGGGAAGGGTGTAGGAAAAGTGGATGTATGCTAAATTAACCCTTGTCAGAGGATTTCATATAATTGAAAGTTTAGAAAAGGTTGCCAAATTTTGTAAAAATTTCTCCTCTTGTTTTTTAGAGAAAAAATAACTTTCTCTAGTTTCAGATGCTTCATTACATCATTCATTAGATCCGAATGTGTTGGTGCAGTTTTCTGTTTCCAGTTAAGTAAGATCAATCTGCATGCCAGAGGGCAGTCAAATGATACCATGATGTGTTTCACACTGTTCTTTACAGGGTTAGAGTCCACAATTCCTAACACCGCCATCAAAGGATCTAAGTGAAAGGGTCTTTGTATAAATCTTGATAAGGTCTGAGAAATATTGCTCCAGTAGTTTGATCATTCCCGTTTTTTTAACTTTTTACTACAGCTTAATTTAACTTGACATTATGAATTGTAATACTGCCTGGGCTGCCACATGTCCCACTTATCTCAATAAGATTTTTCTCATTCAAAAGACATTTTTGAGAGTGACTATTTTTGCTAAAAAAGTCAAATCATCTGCTTCTCGCTTTAGAAAATATCAACTTTTATCAATTTTTAATGTAAACATTTACCAGACTTGTGTATTCATGTATAGATATGTAATGGGGAGGTATCTTCATAAGCCATGTTTTAACTTAATTTCTTTTTTCTGTACTTTCTATACATGTATGTGCAAATAAACTAAACTATTCTAATAAATAAATTTGAACAAACTGAGCATAACTCAGATGCAAGTTAGAATTTACCCATTGCTGTTTACCTCTCCTTCTCAACTACGACCCATGGACAATATTGTTTCTCAGTTATTACTGTTTACGCATGAGAAAAAAAGAAATAGACTGAATGTAAAATGCACTTGCTGACAGTATTTCTCTCTGCCCTTCTCAGAGGAGAGTGCCTGAGTTTGGGTCTATGTTCAGTAACCTGCCCCACCACCCAGGGTACACTGTTCAGCTGGACCTTACAGACCCAGTGCCAGCCTCTATTGATCGCCGCTGGCGAGGCCACACGGAGCAGCGCAGAGAGGCACTGCAGCAGCTGGCTGGGTAAAACCAAAAGAGACAACAATTTAATGAGCAGCAGCAGCTGCTGAGTTGTATTAAATCAAGGTTAACTCTGTTACTCATTACAAATATAAACTAGGTCCCTTGGCATTATCGTCTTGACAGGGTTATTCCAAATGCTCAGTCATGGCTGAAAAAGGAAGAGTGTCATGTGACCGGAGCTGATCGCTGGAAATACTTTAAGCGGTTTGTTTGGCCTGAATGCACTCTGATACTGTGAATATGGTGGAATACAATCATAGTAACTTAGTTTTGCAGCAGTTATTTCAATCTGATGTAATGACACTTAATTATAGATTAATGCTATGCTGCAGTTTTCACATAAAATATTGACATCATTTGGCATTCTGTGTCCTTCAGTCCTCTGATTCCCTCTGGACAGCAGCTTCTCCCAGGTGTGATTTTTGCATTGCCTCAGTAAGTTCAACAATTTCTTACACTTCTTTATTTTCCATCTATTTCTGTTGTGCCTTTTTGCTGGTAGAGGGTATATCCTCTCCTTTTGTCCCATCAGAGAAGACTTTGTATCCACTGGTGGACAGAATGCTGAGCAACAGCCCACCCACTTCACTGTGGGGGTCCAGACAGACTATAGAGAAAGTGAAGCACAAACAGACCCGTACAGCCCTGAGTATGTGGTGCAACCTGGGACATCTCCCTCAGAGCTCCTGCAGCTGGCAGCTTTGACTTGGGGTACATGCTCAACTGTTGAGATCTTCATTAGTATAATGTACATTTACCTTTGGTAAAAGTATTCAGCCCTCCTACTGGTGCTCTGAGCTGAATAATCTACCAGTGCCTATCAGCTCGGTTGTGCTTGCATCATTAGCGTCTCATGATTATTTTGCCAAGGCCTCTTACTACTTATGAAAATTAAATGTAAAGCCTCTCTGATGACATTCCCTCAGGTCGTGGTCTGCCTGCAGGCCTGGCAGAAGTGGAAATGATAGAGCGGGCACGAGCCAAACGAGCGTGGGAGGCCACTCTTCCTCCGTTGAATGACCTGAGTCAGCTGGACAAAAGGAGACGTATGATGGAGGAGATGGAGGTCAAAGAGTGGGCTTTCAGAGAGGGAGAAATCCAGAAGTAAGTGGTTCTTGCCCTTGACCGCTATTATTCAGCGTCTTTTATACCTAACTGAAAAAGACAAGTAGAACACGAAATACCTAAAATGTTGTTAGTGCAGTGTGTGGCACACTTTTGACCTGTTAGCATGTATACGTATTAGCCAACTAGTATTGATATCTGAAGCTATCTGCTATTGCAAATGTCCTACAGCAAACTGTGAAGTCCCTGAACTTGTGTTGCTGTCTTTTTTGATACTACCACCAGGAAGCCAAAGTTAGAAAACTGCAAATACGTTAACAGTTCTTCCATTATGAAGGCAGTTTATCTCCACTAACATATGCTACTGGAGCTAATACAGTGGTGCAGGGATTTTATTGTAGGCCAGAAATTAACATCGCCCAAGTTCCCTAGACAAAAAGCAGATGGAATTTTTCCATTTGATTTTAGATAACTGCAGAAAATAAGCTCTGAGGCAAAGAAAAGTTTATGATACTTACAGGTTTTGTTCAGCAAATTATTCTTCACAAGTGAACACCACTTTTATGACTTTTAAAGTGTCAATGCAATCACCAGAAGTAAACAGCTAATTTTAGGCTGTAAACAAACTCCGCCACAATCGCAAACGTATTTTTTAAAACACATAAAAGCTTCAAAATACACAAGTGGGACGTTTACTGATGCATTTTATATCATAGAACAAAACCTGAAAATATCTTAACCTTCAAAAAATTTACTTAAAGATGAGGGGACCGTAAGTGCAAAAATTCTTGATGTTACAGGTGTCTTTACCGTACAAAACCTGCCTTTCTGCAATGATCTCTGTGTCTGTGGTTTGTTACCAGGTTGCAAGATGTTCGTCTTGCTGTGCTGAAGGACCTTTTAAGGCGGAGAGATGAGGCCCAGAAAGAAGTCACAAACGACCGACTCAACCAGATATATTCTAAACTCCTAAAAGACAAAGAGACCAAGCAACAAAAGATTCACAATGACTACCTCCGGTGTAAGATAACCGCTGTTTCTGCTTTAACACAATATTCTGATCATAAATGTATTATTCAAGGGTTCTGTTTATGCTTTCTCATCCATCTCTTCTTTTTTATTGTTATTTTGTCTGTAGCGCTGAGAAAACTGGAAGCTAAGAGGAGAAATGTGGAGGGCAAGCGAGAGCAACCTGTCAAAAGCTATGCAGATTCTCGGCCATATGCCCCTGGGAGCCGCAGGGATACATTCACCCGCAACAAAGAGTTAAAAAACTACTACTTAGACACAAGTGAAGGTCTGGATCCCTGTTTTTGGACAAGTTGAATTTAGTTAGAGATAACTTTATCCCTTTATTGTTAAGGTGTTTTTTTGTCAATCATAGGTTTACTAAAGCTAGAGGCAGGACTTTCTATGTCAGTCCTCAAGTCAAGCTACCAAAAATCCAAAATCAGCATCAAGAATGTGATGAAGCCCCCTGAGAGCAGAGAGGTCGAACTAATGGAGAAATACAAGGTAAGGCAGAAAGAAATATGTCAGTTAAGCACATCACATAAGATTTACATACACATGGATTGTTAATTGTGGCTCCACAGGCCCTGAGGGAGGCGGAGAGAGAGCAAGCGACCAAGAGATCTTTGCGTTTTCTTGTCAAGAAAGAGAAGCCTGCTCCTCGTCCTGTCACCCCCAGAGTGGAGGAGCCACCAGAGGTCAGTGAATATCTCTGACTCTAGCTGATACTAACCCTGTTCATCCTGCATGTTTCATTTTGATGATGTTACTGAATTTATATGTCCCTCATTAGGGGGATGAAGAGATGGAGCTTGCAGTCATCCACTTGCAGAAACTACTGAGAGGACGAAGTATCCAACATGAGGTCTGAACATGTCTGCATGCACAGAAATGTTTGCATGTGTTTCAAGTTCTAATCTCATCTCTATTCACCTCTGCCTGTGTTGTACAGATGTTTAAGGGCAAGGAGAACTATCAGGAGCTCATCCAGGAACTGAGGACTGTCCATGCCCTGCAGAGTGAGGAGCAAGAGCTACAGAAAGCTGACAAAGACCTCATCATGACCCTTAAAAAACAGAGAGATGAACATACGCACAAGGTGAAACACAGAGGTATTCACACACAATATAAACTCCACAAACACCAAACAATCTCATCACGCCTTCTCTCTATCCTCCCAGGCCTCTCAAGTAGAAGCATCTCAGGCCGGAGTGGTTGGTTCAGAGCTCGAACTCCTGTTCGACACATTGTCAAAGGAGCTGATTCACCTCCAGGAAGAGCGCAGGATCCACGCCTTTATACTACTGGCTGAGAGAGACCGTCGTCAACGAGAGGCTGAGGAGAGCGGGAGGAGACAGATAGAAGAGCGCAGACGCAAAGAAGAAGATGAGATCTTTAGACAAGTGCGTACATGTGCCATTTTTTTGGTAATGAATGTGCAAAGGAGATAGTTATAAGAAAAATATATGTGTGTGTGTTTTGCACATGCTGTAATACTTGGCTTGTGTTTGTGTCCTTAACACTATGTCACAGGTGGTGCAGGTTCACCAGGAAACTGTGGATTTGTATTTAGAGGACATCATCCTCGGGACCATGGAACAGACAGCTGACCAGCAGGCCAGAGAGGAGATCCGCAAGAAGGCAAAGGAGGTCAACGACATTGCTTATGCCATGGAGGAAAGGTAGGAGATGTTGCAGCATGTCTGCTAATGCTTTGCATTCAGAAATTGAAAGGACAATAAACAAATTTGTGTGTCTGAGTAGCCGGAACAATCTTCAGTCGGAGGAGATTGTGTCAGAGTTGGTGTACAGTTTCCTCATCCCAGAGGTTGAGAAAATCTCTGTCAGACAAAGAGGTTTGAGAGATTTTTCTGATTCCATTTTATTCACACATTATCATATCAAACTTTAACACCATTTCTCTTATTAAAAACAAACAAAAATGACAATTGAATGATAAAGTTAAGGGGCAGATGCTTTGCTTCCTGAATCTAACTTGGTAATTTCTCTCTCCCAGTGCACCAGAGGCAGCGTAGACACTTGCAGGCAGCTCGGAGCATCATTCAGGGAACTGCAGAGCATTCTGGGATCCTTCCTAGTAATCTCGGAGCCTCACAGCTGCCCTGTCCCTCTGAGAGAGCTGCCAACCAAGTCCTCAATGAGATCAGCGGAGTGGAGCAGGAGGTAGCACCACATTCAAAATGAGCGGAGGACTAAAAACACAAACAGTGTACTGAGATGCAACCTGATGTTAAATTTATTATTGATATTATTAAAGTGTAAGTTCATCATTGTGGGTAACTGGGTTAATTATAGGCTTTTGATTATTACTACTTACATGTACTATAGCTTGATTGAACTATAAGAAATACAGTGCATCTATCAGTCTTTTGTTATTGTTGACCACAAGAGGGCAGAAAAGCTCCAAACTAAACAGCCTGTTGTGACTTAAATGGTTGTGAATTCCTGTCAAATTTGGGCCCAAACTACCAATTTAGCTGTGAATATGTGTGATAGATTGCTTCCATGTATAAGCTGATCATAGATATATATTCAGTCAGCAATGAAATTCCATTAAAATAGACATAGGGACAAAAGAAATTAATTTATAAAAAGGTCAACACTATGATTGTAAAATGTCCCATAAAAGTTTTGTGAAAGAAGTTAAAATGAAGGGTTAAAAACATATGCAATTTAGAAAAACTCTTACCATTTGCAGGTGTCATAAATGCAGCACAGTACAGACACAGGGCTGGATTTTTCCATCTGGCACCAACAACCATGCTACGTTCAAAGTCACTTAAATCACCTTTCTTCCCCATTCTGATGCTCGGTTTGAACTTCAGCAGGTTGTCTTGACCATGTCTACATGCCTAAATGCATTGAGCTGCTGCCATGTGATTAGCTGATTAGCTATTTGCGTTAATAAGCAGTTGAACACGTGTACCTAATAAAGTGGCCGGAGTGTACATACATACATATATATATATATATATATATATATATATATATATATACATATACATCAGCATCAGCATTTGAGGATTTCATCACTATTATTCATTCATTCACACATTCATCGCATCGCATAGAAAACACATTTAATCAAATTATATGTAATATATCCATATAGTCTCTGGTGATCTATCATTTTTCTGGTCACTTCCAGCACCGGTACCGTAATCGTATGAATAGACGCACAACAAAATCCAAAGAACAGCTCACTTGACCGCTGTGAACCATCCTGATTAAATGACTACAGCTACTACTACTGTAGATAAATGACTACAGCACACAGTACAAAATATTATAAGATATCTCACAGCAATTAAAATTTAAAAAAAATGGGGGCTGACAGGGGCTGGGAGAGTTGGAGTGTAACTCGACAGAAAAAACTATTGACCTACACATAAGAATAAGAGGGGTTGCTGCTGCTCGCTCATCATCTCTCCTCCCAGCTGCTGTATCTGAGGAATAGGTGCATCGCTCATTCATTAATCAACAGTGGTCAGTGAAAACTACCCTCACTACTGAGAATGAAGTTTACCATATTGCAGTGGTTGCTGCAAATGTAAGTCACTCTCTTATTAATCTCAAAGTTTATTAGGGACTTTGAGGGGTGCGTAATGAGGGGGCACGCCATGCACCTGCACACGGGAGGGCATTGCACCCCACTGCCTCCGCCTTGGCGTCGGGCCAGTAGCCTACTGTGAGCTGCAGCCAGGAATACTTGCAGCGACTAGCCCGGTATCAAACATCAAACAACACGGCCAACAGGAAGAGCCCTTCCGATAACTCGTCCTCACCTGGCGCACTGAATCCAAGTTCTACCTGGATTAACCGCTGCTAGGTGACACCCTGTGGACCACAGACAGCTGTTTGGACATCTGGATTCACCAAGTTGGTGAGTGGAATGATCTCGATCACTGTTTGAGAAAAAGTCGACCTTTAACCAGGCAAAGGAGCGGGAGGGAAAGTAGGTCTGTTTGGGTTAGGTTGACAGAGAGTGTCTTGTGGTTTTTAACTTACCGAAAATGTCAATTTGATGTGTCACAAAGTTATTGCTGCCTACCAAGGATAGTGGAGGTGCGTCGCTCAAACAAAAATACATTTACACATGCTTCTTACTATGAATCGATACATGTTTTCTCCGATGTCCAATCACTGCCACACGGCTGTGTAAGCTAAAGTAGGTTATTCATTCTGGCTGCGCTCCGTTTAGGTGTCATTTACATTGGAGAATTAGGAGACATGTCCCCATCTGAAAGAGCCAATTTTGTCCCCTTAAAAAAAAAAAAATTGCAGACTGTGATGAAAATGATCTTGCATCAAGACATGTTAACTAACAAATGAGAGCGCTTTGAAAATACTTAAATTGCATAAGAAACTATACAGTGCATATTTAAAAGAAACAAATGTTCACTATCCAAAAAAGTAATGTAAGTTAAGAGATAAAAAAAATCCCCCTAGCCTACTAAATACAAAAGAGAATTACTGTATTATATACCACTTGCTGCCTGAATTGTGTGTTTTACTCTACACTTGGTGCAGAACAAATCACCATAAAGCACGAAATGAATTGTTTGATTTCTGGGGGACAACCCCCAGACGCCTTCCATATTATGTAGTTACTGATACGCATATGCAAGTATTTGAGATCAGTAGGACCCGATAAGTATAAAAAACTAAACACTGTCAACGACAGTTAAGTCCCAATCTCATCAAATTAGACGATAATAAAGTGCCAATGTCTTCAAACGGGGACTTCCTAATAAACAGTGTCTTAGCTTGTTACTGTGACATTGAAATGTGTTGCCATATCAAACTATACCATTATTAATCATAAATAAACAAGTTTCAACCATAAAATGTGATCAGATTTTGGACCTTGTCCACTTTTGTGTCAGGGTAGGCTGTGGACTTGGCAGAGATGGATTATTGTATTGTGCTCTCACTACCACTAGATGGTATAAAAAGTGTCCACAAACAAGGACAACAGGTCTAAGTTAAGTTGAATGAAGTATAAGGTCAAGTAAACCCAGAGTGTGATGTCCTCATATGAGGACACATGGTCTTAGGAGGATATATGATTACTTATCACTTTCCATCACAAAGCAATTCCCTTGGGTTTAAAGACACATCACACTGGGTTAAGACATGTTGCCATTTGCCTGATTTCAGTGTCGGATAAACGTCACTAAAAATGACGACAGTGTGACAGATCAGGCAACTTCATAATTAAAGGAGCAATAAGCGAAATTCATCATTTCTAGATTGAAGGAATTAAAAAATTGCTATGTGAAGAACTAGAGATGTAATTTCATCTGGAGTATAGCATCACCTCACACACCCTCTCTCTGTGTTGATCTCCAGCCCATTGTTTACAAGCCGGTCCAGCTGCGCGTTCATGTACGTTCGTGTGAAGTTGTCGGATAAAGAAAGGGACAGAACTCGGATTAACATTGGCCTTGCATTTCCAAGGTGGAGAGCACTGCAAGAGCTTAAGGGACTACAATTTGACTCGGAGCTACCTCTTCTTCTCCTGGACAGGTACAACATAAAGTCAAATGTCTGTTTTAATTAGTGTTAAAGTAACGTTAAGCACATGTCGCTATGTCGATTCAATTAAATTTAATGTTACAATCGTAGCATGGATTAATGTCCGGAGCTTGAGTTATTAGCAGCTTGGTCCCAGCAATGGGTCAGGCGTTTCGGTTGTGTTAGGTGAGTAGCCTGGCAGCCCAGCTAACATTTGCAATTAGCATTGTAAAGTGTAGCCCGTTGGGCAGCCTGGCGGCTGTGTTTAGCTATTCCCCTGCCTACTTCAGTGATGATGGTACCTGTAATAAATGTAATATATTTGCTGAAATGGAGGCGAGGCTCAGTGAAGAGCTGGTAGAAGCACTCCATAGCTGCAAGCTACTCCAGTAGCCATAGTAGCTCTAGGGCTAACTCTGGGAGCTAACGCTAACATTCCTCTCTTCTCTGTGAGCCCGTGAGCCTGGCGGGCTCACAGGCTCACGGAGAAGAGTTGGAACGTTAGCATGGCAGCCGACTAGTGCTAACGTTAACGTCCCCAAACTTAAGCAGGCTCCCGGAATGTTAGCATGGCAGCCGACTAGTGCTAATGCTAACGTCCCCACGCTAGAGCTCGCCAGAGCCGAGAAGCAGGCTCCCGGAACATTAGCATGGCAGCCGACTAGTGCTAACGCTAACGTCCCCACGCTTCTCGGCTCTGACTCACTGAGCCTGGCAGAGAAGCGTGGGGACGTTAGCACTAATGGGCTGCCATGCTAACATTCCAACTCTTCTCCGTGAGACCGTGAGCCTGGCTCCCGGCTCAGTTGGAGTTGGAGCGTTAGCGTGGCAGCCGAGTAGTGCTAACGCTAACAGGAAAGCAGGGAAAAAGCTAAACACAGCAGAGACCGAGAATGAGTGAAAGACATTGGTAACTGCTAAACTAAGTTGGCTGTTTAGGTTTTATTTCCTCGTGGCGAGTGAATCTGCCTGCAGTGAAAGCGGGGGCTAACCGGTGCTTCCTCCTCATGCTCCGCTTCACTCAGCTGCTAACACAGCTCTCCGTTTGGATCCAACCGGAGCACCGAGTCCTGGTTTGTTATTCAGGTTAATGTGGGAAGAAGCAGCGGGTATATCGGGCAGCTGAGTGAAGTTGAGTGAAGCGGAGCCTGTGGAAGAAACACCGGGTCCGTCTGGATGTGATAGACCGTGGAGATGCTGCGGTACTCGCCAGCACAGATGAGGCGAGTGGGGGGTGTTGGAGAGCAGAGGTAGAGGGAGGAGTGGCTCATGACACGCTTTGTTTTGCTCTACAGGCAGTGCACAATAGTGAATGTAGCGGTGAAACGATTTCGCTTATTGCTCCTTTAAGTGTCATTAGAGGTAAAAGGAGTCCCCACTCCTTTGGTCAACATTTCAGAGCACTTAAAGGTGTTATTTAATATTCTTTGTTGGAGTTTGCAGTGGTTCCCTGCTGTGACCATTTAGCCACAGAAAATGAAATATAGTAAAAGGCTTTTAATAGACTAAAATACTCAAGCTGAGCCAATATGTGGTTATGCATCACTTTACCTTTCTTCAAAGATTGCAAAATGACAGTATGATAGTAAGTTATATTTATGAAGATTTACCTTCTGTAGCTTTAAAGCCTCACAATCCACAACCCCATTTATTCTAAAAAAAAACCAATGTTCCACTTGAAATGAATCATGAAGTTACTGATGACAGATCATCACCTATAGGTGAGAATGACAAAGAGCGACACTGGAGTGCAGAGCATCCGAGAAGCGCTGACACGGCACAATGAAGAAGATGATGACGATGAGGAAGAAAAGCTGATAGAAGACAATGAGCCCAGAGCCTGTGGTGTGTGTGGAGATCTGGCCAAAGGTTACCACTTCAACGCTCTGACGTGCGAAGGCTGCAAGGGCTTCTTCAGGTGAGGTTGTTTCACACATGCAGCTGCAGCTTCTCCCTCATTTCAGTCTTTATTCTACTTCCTGGTTGTGACATTATTTATAGTAACTGACAGGGACATCTGTGATATAGGAGAGGTGTGACAATGTGCTTCTCGTTTTTCTTAAGTAAAGCCACATTGACTTGTATAAGAAACACATTCATACTCATCACATTCATTGTGAAAAGAACTGAAAAATCCTCACAGGGGACCTTTTTGTTACCGTTCACGCATGGGAATTATAAGTGTGTGACACATCAAAAGCCCTGACTGGCAGCCAGTGTGAGGTAGGAAAACAATAAAAGGGAGAAAGCCATGAGCAAGACAATATCATGAGAGCTACCTGTCTTATTTTTATTGTCTTATGTCATAAGAGTGATAACACATGTTATAGAAGCTATTGTGCACAAAATACAGGTGTGCCTTGAGATTTTGGCTTGCCCATTAGTGTGCCTTGGAAAGGTTTGAAAACCACTGTCTTATTTTTCCATTCAGTAGTCTCCGGAAATTATTTCCTGGCTGGTGCATTGTCATTACATACATACATGGCACACAGTAATACTATAGTATGATGTAACCTGTATTTAACCAGGAAGTCCCATTGAGATTGAAAATATCTTTTACAACAGAGACCTGGTCGGGGTAGCAGCCAATCAAAATACATTTAAAATGCAACAAATACAACATGTAATACAAAAATCCACAATTAAACTATTCAAACATAGTGGCCTCTCAAGAAAAACAAGCACACGTCTCTGTCAACACATTCTTTATGATGCCCTTAAATTCATTGATGGATGGACGTGTTTTCTTGAATGTGATTTCTAACTTCAGATTGTTTGTAAGCTGTTACTAAATGGATTTTTAAATACATTCAGACGTGCCATAAAGAAGTCAGGGCAGCTCCGCTGTAGGTTCCTGAACAAATGCAGTATAACCAAAAACAACAGACGGTCGTGTCCAGCCTGCCGCCTCCGTAAATGCCAAGCTATCGGCATGCGCCAGGAAAGTAAGTAACACACAACAATTGATCCCATATTCTTTTAACACAAACATTTCCTGTTCATCAATTTATTTCATCAATTTACATTGATGAAATAAAGTACATGCAGGATTTTGTGTCCTTGTAGTGGTCATGTCTGAGGAGGAGGTATTGGAGAGGAGGATCAGAATCAAGACAAGGAAAATGCTTGAAGCACCAGCACAGCTCTCATCCCAACAAGAGGAAACCATTCAGGAGCTCCTCCGTGGCCACCGCAACTCTTTTGATTCAGCCTTTTACCGCTTCAGCGGTTTCAGGGTGTGTGTGTGAATGACTGCCAGCATGTTTGATTTGTTGTCTTTCGTCATTGTTTTAACATGTCTGAGTGACGCCTTTCTTTTTACAGCCCATGGATAGAAACGTTCTCTCTGTGAGTGAGTACAACCAGTCTGAAAACTCCCTCTCCTCATTTTCCTCCTCCCTCTCACCCTCCTCCTCCTCCACTCTCTCCGGTTCCTTTGAAAAACAAGAAAACCCAGAGGTCAGAGAAGGCAGCGTTTTCACCGCTCTTCCGCACGTGGCTGACCTCACCACTTACATGATACAGGACATCATTAGTTTCTCCAGAAGTCTTCGGGACTTCCGGTAAATGTGTGCCTCAATGCAGTTTCATTTCTCTCGATAACTGATATCTGATTGAAACTTACTCACAGCTATGCATGTGTCTCTTACAGATCTCTAAGCATTGGAGACCAGATTTCTCTGCTGAAGGGAGCCACATTTGAAATTATGCAGATTCGTTTCAACATGGTGTTCAACGCAAAAACTGGCATCTGGGAATGTGGCCATATTACGTACTGCATAGATGACGCTGTACGAGGTAAGACTACCTACTACGGCTGGGCGATTTTATTCCCCTGTTTGAAAATATACAGCTGCACAAAATGTAAATGAAAAATTCTATAAAATAAATAGCAGGGCTGTTTAATAACTTTTTGCACTCAGCACTGAAGCTACAGAGGTTTTAAGGTTTGCAGCACAGGACACAAAACTATAACATGAGTATAAAAGTATCAAGTAGGTCTAAATCCATTGTAGTTTGGAACAATTAAAAATCTTTGTGGGGAAGTTAAGAAGTCATTTGCCATGGCTTTTCAAATGAATCTAGTGCTGGAAATTGTTTTAAATCTTTTTATTTATTTAGGTTATTAATCTTATTTATGCACAGGGCATCAACAGAGAGGCTGAGGGAGGGAAAGAGCAAGAGACACTTTGTCTGAGTTATATACGTCAGTGTTGAGTTTGTTTGCCAAAAGAATGTTGAAAATAATTTCCTTTAATGTTTTTTTTTTTATTATTATTATTCCTCAGCCAAGGTGCATAATGTTTTTGGGTTGTCCGTCCGTCCCATTCTGGTGAACGAGATAACTTGAGGGTATACCTTTAAATTTGGCACAAATGTCCACTTGGTTAGAATTTGGTGATCAAATGTCAAAGGTCACTGTGACGTCACAAAATGTGTTTGTTTGTTTTTTTTTATCATATCTAAGAATTCATGAACTAATTATTACAAAATTTCACACAAATGTCTAATAGGGTTAAATAATGAAGTGCTGACATTTTATATCTAAAAGGTCAAAGGTCAACTTCACTGTGACATCATGATGATCCACAAAAACACTTTTCTACCCAATACTCAACATCATAACTGAAAAAAGGAAGGGTTATTTTTGGTTGAACAAACATTTTATTACTATAATTGAAACTTGAATCTATTTTGTTAATGGAGGGGTGTGTAAAAAGTTTCCCCTTTGAAAAAAACTGAAATAAAGGGGAGATTCCCATGGGGTACCTTAAAACTGGTATATCGCTGCGACTCTAGCGAGTAAGGTGGGTTAATTAGAGCTTTTCGGTTCAAAAATAAAAAGTCAGGTGATGTTTTTTATTGGGTTTGTCACTACCAGCAACTCATTTTACATACAAATAGTTATTTGATCCATTGTTAGTATAAAAATATTGATTATAGCAGCCTTAAGGAAAGAACTGGAATCATATGGAGGCTAAAGTCTAGTCAAGTCTACAGCACTGTACTGAATACAAAATACAGTCAGTAATGGTTGCAGCTTAACTACTGGAGCGTGGATTGTAAACACAAAAGCACTGGATGTGACTGGATCAAGAGAGACAAGAGAGATAAGTGTTTTAAGGGCACAAATATGATCTGAAGCTGAAATATCAGCACAGAGGTGTGTACAGTATGAGAGGAATCTGGGTTACTGGTGTTTTCAAAGTAATCAAAACAAAAGCCTCCTCAGACATGTCAAGTACCTCTGATTCGCCGACGCAGTACGTCTGATAGAAGAAGTCGATGTGGAGGCTTTCGTTTCTCATTTCACTTGTTTTGGTTTCCACCAGTCTGGCACCTTTAAGATATATATGAAATTGCAAGATGATAGTGTGTTGTAGTATTTTTTGTTTGTGAGACTCAGACAGATGTGTGTGCTCCTGTCTCATATCTCATGTTCACAGAGGTGTAACGCTCTGCAGAATGTTGTCAGACTGGTGTTGTCTCCACCTTTTCTTAAGATCAAATGAAATGCAGGTGGTGTTCATTCATCATCCTTCAGCCTTGAGCTCCGTGCCTGTGGCTGGCACTTACACTGTCTGCGTTGTCTCTCAAAATGTCCCTGGGCATACTTGCTGTAGGCCACACAGAATATTACTCTGAAGGGCCGGCTGTTGTCTGTTAAAATATCATATTAGGACCCCTCAAATAGAGCACAAGGTGTATTTAACTGTACGTAACCATGGCAACAATGCTTATTCTTCATGCTACATTAGCCACGAACTCACGAGTCAACACAACTGAACCATGGGATGAACTGACTGCAAACAAACTAAAAAAAAACTGGATAGAAGGACTCGCCTTTGCAGCATACACTTCGTATCAGGTTAGGGAAAAAGTATTTCCTGTTGTAGAGATGAGTAACGTTATGTGTATTAAGGGTTATCATGTCCACCTCATCAGAAACTGGGGAGGTATTAAGAGGAATATTGGATTTCTCTGTAAGGCTAACTTTTTAGCACATTAGCTAATGTTAGCTTCGATAGCAAAACGAAACTGGAAGAAAACGTTCCAAGTGTCGTCCTCCTTTGTAAGATTGGCATAGTAATCAACCGAAAAGCCTCCTGTGACATCATCCATCCACTGAGTGAGAGCATACGGGTCGGCAAGTCTGGTCCCGTTGGTCAGTGTTTACTTATTCAAGTAACACTAGTGGCCCCGGAGAGTGAGTGACGTGACATGGAGTGTCCGTAAATTCAGTCTGATGCTGGACACTAAATTGAGAGCCCTGTGGATTGAAGAATTTGAGCTTTATATGTCTATAAGTTAATCACACGTTCACTCCCCAGACAGAGTGCCCAGAGTGCGGTGGTCTGGCTAACCAAACAGGAAATACCAACATCACTCTGAATTTACGTACGGTGCAGTTTGTGCCAGAGTGCGCTCTGACACTCAGAATGAATATTCCTGCATGCACCACTCCCATCATCTTCCTCAATTGTCTGAAACAAGCCAACGGAACTTGCTAGCTAGCGATAGCTAATGTCTGTGGAGAATTGTTTTGCCTCCAGCTAAGCCCCCGCCCACCTAAAAACGTCATAGTGTAACTAACAGTAAAAGGGTCTATTAGCCCCTGTCTCGAAGTCCCCCTCCTCAAAAAACCCTGTCTGCTCCAATTGGTCAGTGTCTTTCCATATTTGCGCTCATGGCATCTCAGCACTGTCATTGCAGCCAGGAAATGACTGTAACAGCACTGCAGTGACGCTTTCTACCCTTATAAAGTATAGTTGTGACATCACAACTTCACAGAAGTCCAAACAGCTCATTTAAAGGCACAAATTCTTAATACAGACTGAGTGCATTTCTCTGTGGATTTAGCATTTGCTGCTTTCACAGTATTTATATAGTGCCTATACCTGCTTCATAATGAAAAAAGAGAGAAATCTAACCTTTTACAAAATGGGACCTTTAAAAAAAACAAAAGTCAACAGTAAAAAAATTACATGTAATACAGTGGTGGAAAAAAGTTTTTGGACACCCCATGCATTTGTGAAATATTGCATTAAGAATCACTCTTAGGTCTTCAAGTGCAATTTCTTTTAGTACAGTCACAGCCAAAATACTAAATAAATCCAAAAAAAGCCATTAAAAACTTAAAATTGATTGGTTCCATAAAAATACATAAGAAATTTTGAGTATTGGGTCATTTTGGTACCAGTGATGAAGGTCGTTCTTTTTATTAAAAGACACAATTTTTGTTGCCAAGCTTCGTGTCTACATAAAGCCAGCACATTTGAAAGTTCTTCAGACACAAAAATGGCTAAAACAAGGAACCTAACGCAGGAAACACGCCTGAAGATAAAGATTCTCAGCCAGGAAGGGTACAGCTGCCGCCAGATAGCCAGGAAGTGCAGATGCAGTCCCTCAGCAGTTGGATACACTCTGCAGAAATACAGACGAACCAACAGCTTGGAAGACAAACCAAGATCTGGACGTCCAAGGGTTTCTTCAGCAAGAAATGACCGCATCCTGATCCGCATGTGCAGGCAAAACTGCCGAATGACATCACAGGAGCTTCAGCAGCAGTGGTCAAACCAAACTGGTGTCCAGTGTTCCACCCGCACTGTATGTGGCCGACTTTTAGATCATGGCTTAAGGTCCTACAAGGCTATCAAGAAGCCCCTGATCAATGAGAGACAGAGGTTAGCCCGGCGTCGTTGGGCCCAGGCACACAAGAACTGGACAGCCAGGAATTGGAAGAAGATCTTGTGGTCAGATGAGTCCAGTTTCAAGCTTTATCTTCCTCCTACTAATGTGAGGGTACGCAGAAGGCCAGGCGAAGCATTATCTCCAGCATGTACAGTACCTACTGTCAAGCATGGTGGAGGCAGTATCATGGTTTGGGGATGCATGAGTGCTGCTGGTGTTGGTCATCTCACTGTCTGTGATGGCACATTGAACTCTACCAAGTATTGTACCATTCTCGAAACCCACATGCTCCCTTCTGCACGTGCACTGTTCCGTTGAGGTAAAAACTGGATGTTTCAACAAGATAATGCCCCTTGCCACACATCCAGGCCCCATTGAAAATCTGTGGTGGATTATCAAAAGGTCTGTTTCAAAGCATAAACCAAAGAATTTAGAAGAATTAAAAGCAGTAATTCAAGAAGAATGGGACAAGATTACCCCTCAACAGTGTGAAAGGCTCGTGGGGAACATGCCAGCCAGGATTAGAGCTCTACTACGTGCCAATGGCAGGACTACTAAATATTAATTTGATGATGTGATGGTTCATTTGTTTTTTGTTCAGTTTTGAACACATTGTCTGTTATTTGTTGACTTTGATACCGACAATGTTGAGAACTGACATATTGAAACTGTCAAGAATTTAGTTTTGTTAGTTTTTCTTGTAAACAATAAACAAAACAATATAATTTGTATTTGTTTGTATCTGTCTAATGCAGCCACACCTTTTGAAACACAAAAAAGATTTTTCCACAAATATTTCATGATAATATTTGAGATCGTGTAAAATTTTAAGGGTGTCCGAAAACTTCTTTCCACCACTGTAGCTGTCATGGTAAATGTAGCATAATGTAGTTTGCCACAGAATTATTTTCTGCCCTACAATGTCATAGTGGTGTCAAAAATGCTGCTCTCAAGACAAACTGATTCAACATTTTCACATTTATTAAAGATCTTTCTGCATGTGAGTGAGTTTCATTGTGGGTAATGTTTTAAAAAGACAGAAAAATGCATGGAGGAAAAAAGATATTTTAATTTTGATCCTTGCTTTTAGCATTTGAGTGTGAAAAAGATAGAGTGTGGAATGCAGAAAAACTGAAGTCAAGCAAAGTACAAGTCCATTAACACTGTACCCAAGTACAGCACTTGAGTAGATTTAATTAGTTAATTTCCATGTTTTTACCTGTATCAGTGTGTGTTATTGTCATGTCACTGACCTCTGTTCACCTGTGTTCTTCAGCGGGTTTCCAGCCGCTTCTGTTAGAGCCTCTGCTCAGATTTCACCACACACTGCGCAAACTGGGCCTGCAGGAGGAGGAGTACATCCTCATGCAAGCCATGTCTCTGTTTTCTCCAGGTAGCAGCAGGTCCTCACCCCAGTCCATGATAATCAATCATTCATGAACCCTGTAAATATTTAAACCCTAGAAACTGTGTGCATTTGTACCCAGCCAAAAAAATGTATTTTCAGATGTTCTCAGCATCAAATTTCTTTGGTTGTGTAGAGATTTGTTTCTATGTGATCTATCAGACCGTCCAGGTGTGCAGCAACACAGTGTGATTGACCAGCTTCATGAAAACTTGGCGCTGACACTAAAAACCTGGATTGACTGCAGGAGGACAGGACCAGAGAAACAGTGAGTGAAATACCACGTCCACTCACCCTGAAATGTTTCACAGCTTGAAGCTGGTTTGTTTCCCCTGTGCCTCCAGCTTGCTGTACCCCAAAGTGATGGCCTGTCTCACCGAGATGAGGACAATGACCGAGGAGTACAGTAAACAGGTTCTGCAGATCCAGGACATCCAGCCAAATGTTATCCCACCTCTCATAATGGAGATGGTCAGTAAAAGCCCCTGTAGTGACTTGTAATACTGACGTCTGCTGTACATGGACGGGACCAGCTGAATGTGCTCATGTACATATGTGTCAAAATCCAAAAGAATGCATGTGATGTCTAAAGCATAGACCACACAAAATCCTGAACAGATGAAGATGGTTGTTAATCCCACTGTCTGAGTCCTGCTGAAATGTAAACTATCATCTGTTCTCTGCACACTACCCACTGTTGTTCTGTTAACTGGCTACAGTACAGGTGGATTATGGTGGGTTTGCCATTTGTGTGTTACAGTAAGTACAGACTTTCTCTCCACGAATGAATGTTGACTTAAAGTTGTGAGGTTTTATGTTTTTTCTAGATGTCGCACACAGAACTGTCAGAGACCGTGAAGTATTTTTTCTCAGAGAATTTAAAAAGCTGTTGCTGCCAAGACAATAATGTGTTTTATATTTGTTACCTCAAGTTGTGTTTTGTGTTTTGATGCCAGAAATGCTCTACACTTAATGTTATTAAAACTGCTCAGGTTAAAGTGTGTGATGGTGCGTTAAGGGTCACTAACAGCAAAGTAAGACAAACACTGCCCCCCTGAGGCCATACTAAGTCAAAGGCTAGTTGGTGCCACTGAAAAAATCTAGGTTGGTATTTATGAAACTTTTGAGTAATGGTGCCAGGGTGTCAACAGATATAACCAAATTATATGTAAGTTTTTTTTTAAAGAACTTTCTAATATCATCTTATATGAAATTTAGCAAACCTGCAGTGAAATTACATTTTATATATATGCGTGTGTGTGACACTCGTGTAAGTACTCTTTCCAAGTAAACACACTGATGTCAGTTCAAAATGAACAATAAGGAAAAATGGCAATAACTGGGTGAATTTAAGTTTTATTGTGTGTAATGTAAAAAGAAAACAAAATCTCATCGCTGTCGTAAATGCTATTTATTATTGCAATTCTTCGGTCTGTCCAATGATTGTCAACAGTCATTGGGTCTGTCAGGCTGGAGATATTTCTGTGGTAATATGAACAGAAATATTTAATCTGAATTTAAGACAATTTAAGACTCGATAATGCCTTATATTAAGAAAACTTAATTTGAGACATTTAACTGCAATATCAATATCAATATCCAGATATTTTATTAAATTCAAGGGATGGCAATGTCGGTCTCTCAGTCTGACACTTTGGTCCATAAAATATCTGAACAACTGTTTGATGGACTGTCATGACATTTTGACATAATATTCATAGTGCCAAGAGGATGCAGTTTACTGGTGTTGGTATTCTTCTTTCTTTTCCCTCTAGCGCCATCATTAGGTTGACATTAGTGCTTGTGGTGGAATCAACTACTGGATGGATTGTCATCAAATTTGGTGCTGACATCCATGTTCCTCTTAGGATATGTTGTAATAACTTTGGTGCTCCTCTGACTTTTCATGAAGCCCCATCATTTGGTCATTTGTTTTATACTTCAGTTTATCACCATATACTGCAAAACTAATGACTTCCCTCTTCAGCCTCAGCTGCGCTTTGTTTTGTGCCAATTAGCAAATGTTACTCAGCTAACACACAGAACTAAGTTGGTGAACACCGTAAACATTACACCTGCTAAACATTAGCATTTATGCATTGGCATTGTGATCATGTTAGCATGCTGGTGTTAGCATTTAGCTCAAAGCGCTGCTGTGTTTTAGTACAGAGCTCACAGAGCTGCTCGGTCTATAGACCAGGGATACTCAACTTGCTTTGCCCGGGGGCTACTTTGCAAAATGAAATTAAGCCAGGGGTCAGTTGGTGGCATTTCAAGGGTCTGGTGGCATTAGAGGCTTAATCCAGGACTCTGTAAGGGAGTCTGACAGATCCCTCCCTAGAATTTTTTATTTTTTCAATTCAAAGTACAAAAAAACACAATAATATTGTGAATTAGAAAACAGTCAGTGGGCCACCCAGTACCCGTGATTTAAATATCACTGCTGCAGACTCATGGTCTTGCTATAATACATATAAATATAAATGTGTTTAATGTTAACATTTGGAAGAATCACACCTAAATACAATCAAACGTAAACATTTGATTATATTCATGCTGGAGCCATCAGCTTGTGAACCTTTTCATGTTTTAGCCTAAGTAGTGAAAGAACTGGGACAGATTTTGTATTTTCGTTTTCAACTTAATCACATTTTTTATAGTGTGTAGCTGTTGTTTCTGCAATTTTGTATCTGAGACCAAGTTCTGAAAATATGAAGAAAATCAAGTCTCTGCAGTTAGCCTCGTGGGTACATGTGCTGCTAACTTTGCCATGTGTAGTGTAGTTATTATATATTTCTTACTGTTAATGGTGTAAAATATGAAAAATACAGTAATTGTACTTCATATTGTTTTTCGGCCATGCAATGTGCGCTCACTGTTTTTTTTGCATGGGTAATCTGGTCTTTTTTTAAGATGATTATTATGCCTTCTATATTGTATTCAATACCGTGCAGTGTGAACTTACTGTTTTTATCATGTAAGGCACCTGCACTGGTAACTTGGTCACTGTACAAGGCAGCTACTGTGTTTTTTATATTGTATTTTGTACTGTGCAGTGTGTACATACTGCTTCTGTTATATTAGGCACATGGATTTACTGTAGTTTGCATTGCACCTTGAATTTTATTCTTAATTATTGTGTCTACTTTTTATGTATTTTAAAAAATACACAGCAACACACTCAGAGTGGGTCATAAATGATAACTGAGACTCTGAACAGGCTTTATACATACCGACTCTGACGTCCATTGTGAACTCTCACTTAAAGAAGACGGAGCGGACAAGGAGCTTGATCATTTCCAGGCTATCCTACTCTTTATTTAATGCAAATTACAGTACCAGGGAACTATTCCTCAGAGCACGCAGAGGGAATATTTACAGAGGTGCACATTTAGCATACCTTCACAGAACAAAAGAAAAAAACAAAACAAACAGGAAAAAAAAATAACCAAAAGAAATAAAAATTTCAGTCACAAACAGAGGCATTCAAGTAGTAGTACTGTTATACAGGATGTTTTTGTAGTATTTTCTATGATTTTTCTTTTCTTTAACCCCAGTTAGCATATCAAACTGGTATATATATGCCAGCATAACAGATTATGCTCGCATATATATTCGCTTTACTTCTTTTTTGGTAACCTTTGTGGTGTTTTTATTGAACTGGAGCCAGGGGTAAGGTGAGGTGGTCAAACTTTTTCCGGTGGAGGGTAGCAACACGTTCATGAATGCAAAATTACAGCAAGCAGGAGACAGGAGAGAGGCTACATGACTCGACCCCTTAGGTGCTACTGAATTCCCCCTCCGAAGTACACGGACAAGAAGGAGAACAAGCAAGAGGACAGAGGAACAACAAAATATCCAGAAAGAGAAGAAGAAGAGTAAGAGAGACAGGAAACAAGACTGCCTCTGAGGATGGCTCATCACAACTACATCTTAGTTTGGCTTTGGTAACAGAACCAACACTGTGAGTAATACAGAAACTGTACTGTATTGTATATATACAGTATATGAGGCCTTTTTAACCCCCTGCTGCCATCCGCGACCCTCCCCGTACAACCCACTTCATGCCCCGGAGCCCGTGCCAGGACTGTGGTATACATGTTTGTGCGTGCATGTGTGTCCAAGATAAAACATCTATTAAAATAAACACTCATCTACTTGTATCTTCAGTTAAGGAAAAATAATCCTTACAATTAACAATGTACTGTATATTACATTAAGTGTGCGATGAAAGAGGGGAGGAGGTGCGAGTGACAGGGGGTTGAAAATCAAGTGGGAGGGTGTGAATGTGTGTGTTGCAGGATAGCAGGACATTCAACAGCACCGAAGGGAGAGTCACAATCGGATGGGTGGGGGGTGATGGCAGGGAGGGGAGGTGGGGGGGGGGCAAGGCGAAGGTGTATGAAAGCAAAGGCACTCCAAACTATAGTTACACTATACATGACTAGTTCTTGTTACAATAATACAGCTGTCATCTACTGTACTGTACAGGTAAGATTGAACATATGGCTGGATAAAGCTGATCATCATCATCTACAATATCCATAAACATCATATCAGTTCTGCCCTGATTGTTTTTTAATCTTTTTTCTTTTCATTTCTTTCCCTACCCTCTTTGTTTTTGCTCATAAACAGTACATGGGTCTGCATATATACATACCTTAAACACAACATGGAAAAAAAGAATCAACATAACATAAAAAAAAACAACATACAAGTCATACAGAATTTTGGTGAGGAGCATTTATACTGTATATACAAATTCAGCTTTTTTCTTTTCTTTTTTTGTCTTTTTTTTTTTTTGTTTTTAAATGTAGTGAGTATTCTCTGCAAATAAGACGCTTCGACAGACTGTACCGAGTGGCTCTATGTGCGGCAGGTGGAGGAGAAAGAACGCTAGGCTAACACTTCAGTCAGTGGTCACAACACATGAGACAGTCCGGGGGGGGTGAGCCGAGGGGGGGACCGCCGCCGGGACTTCTCAAGGAGTCGAGGAAAGAAAAGTGTTAAGAAACATCTTGAGTTTTTCACAGAGACGGAGAGAAAAGAGGAAGACGGGTGGGGAGGGGAGGGAGAAGATGTTTGTCTGGACGCTGCACTGTCACAGAAACACTGTTATAGACAGAGTCGTACAAAGACGGGGAATAGAGCAATGCCCTAAAATGCATCTACAGCCTTAATACAGACAACACGGGAGAACAGGGAAGTGACTGCTGGAATCTAACCACACTCCAGCAAAGAAAACAAAAACACCACCTTATCTAAATCTATTGTCTTTAGGCAGCGGCAAATATTGCCACTGCACTGCCAGATATGAGCTCACCATAAATGATTTCTGAACCATTGTAGTTAATATACATATATCTATATATACTTTTTATACATAAGGAAAAGTAATATATAAACTGTGTATGTATGCATGTTCGTTTTGTATTGTATGTATATATTATACAAGCACACAGGACCAGATACGTGTCACATCCATCGCACATGGCAATCCAAAAACATCTGCCCAGGGGTACAAAACAAAAATTAAAAACAAGGTCGAGTAAAACAGCTTTTTCTAACCATTTAAAAACAACCCCAGGCAAAGAAAAGAAAAAAATAAACCTGCCCAAACGTTACCCCCACAAGTGGACTGCTTCTTTCCACATACATCAGGATCTTCATGCACCCATGTGTGTGAGGATGTGTGTTTATGAGTGTGTTTGTGTGTATACCCGTGCGTGAGCCTCATGCCTTGTCTGCGGAAGTGGAGGTGAGAAGTGAGAGGGCGGGGTGACCCCCCCGGGTGATCCTATCCATACTCAGGCCATGCACTACAGGAGGAACCAAAGGGGAGATCGGCCAGGGGACACATTGGGTCGGAGGTCAGAGGGTGAGGATGCAGAAAAATGGGACAATGTGGAGGAGGACAAAGAGGGGAGGCCAGATAGGGAGAGGGCCAAGGGGAACAGCGTAGGACTTTTTCTACAGATTGTCCTTTTACAAACATTAGCAGGCTAGCATTGTGTATACATGTACAGTGTACTTTTATCAATAGTACAGTCGACAACACCTCTGGCCCTGCGCTTTCCTTCCCCGTTGAAAGGGCACGGAGAGACGTCTTTGACGGAGGATGGTGTAGAGTTCAAACAGCTGGAGGAGGGGCCAGCCAGGGATTAAAAGAGGCAGATTTAGGGATGCTTGGTTTGTGGTGGTGGCATGGGGCTGTTGGCTAGCTGTCGAACCCGGACTGCGTCAGCATCGCTCCGCTGCTGTCAGGGAGTAGAGCAGGGCAGAGCAGAGCTGAGCGAAGCTCACCCCCTGGCCGGGGCAATGGAGAGGCCGTGGGCTGGGGCTGAGACCGGGGCGGGGCGGGTCGTATTGTGGGCTCAGGAGGTGGAGTTGGAGGCCGAGGCAGAGGCGGTGGTGGTGCTGGGACCTCGCTCTGTGCTGCTGCCATCTGTGGACAGAGGGAGAGGAGATGATGATCAATTACATAGAGTTAGTTAGGAGATTGGTCAATAAAGACACCTTAAGAATGACAGAGATCCTGTTTACACTTGGTTTTGTCATGCGTCCTTGGTGATCTGTTCACAATTGGACAGCTTTTAGTCTGTTTGTTCATATACCTGGCATTAGAATACATCTCCATGAACGTTTCGAGTGACCACTTGCAATTTAATCTCTGGCCCCTACTCTATATGCAAATAAACACGTGAATCATTTCAAGCAGCTCATGTTGCCTCATGGTTATTAACGGGCTTAATGATAAAGCTGAGCCGTTTTGGTGTCGGTGTAACTCTGTTTGGGATGTCTAACAGCTGCTGCTGTTTTAGCTCACGCTAACTGGGCAGACCTTTTGCCAGCCCGGAAGGAGAGCAGCTCCAGGGACGGTCCTTCAGCACTGTGTCTAACCTGTCTAACAGCAGCAACAGTCAGTTAAGCACATTAGTGTACACACTGCTAAAAGAATGTGACCTAGACCACCTCTGAATGTGGTCTGAGCAATCGGATCTTGAGTGGACCTGTACTTAAAGCTGTCCACTTGTGATCCAATCAGTCAGGACACATGATAGTACCCAATGTACATAACGCCAGACACAAAGAGAGTGATGAGTGAAACATGTCCTTCAGTAAACTTGCTTTACATCACCATTAAAGTTGACTGGGATAATATAGGTATGGAAAGTGAATAAGTAACACTCATTCCCTTCTTTAGCTACTACAATAAGTCCAGGCTTATGAGCAAGATCCTTGACACCCAACTGGAGCTGCTCAGTGACCAACAGTTACAGGTTGCTTTGGGCGACTCCCAGGTGTAACTGTGTGGAAGTATGTGTTTTGCAATGTTGAGCGACTGAGCAGCTGAGCAACAACCTGTAAAGCAGTGTTTAATACCCATGGTGCAGGGGCGCTGGTGGCTTAGTGGCAGAGCAGGCGCCCCATGTACAAGGCTGTTGCCGCAGCGGCCTTAGCCTGTGGCCCTTTGCTGCATGTCACTCCCTCTCTCTCTTCCCCCTTCACGCTTGTCTGTCCTATACATTAAATGCTAAAAAGCCCCAAAAAATATCTTTAAAAAAAAAAAATACCCATGGTGCTTTTTATACAGCAACTTTTAGCCTAAGTTAAAATCTACAGAACTTGAAATGAAATGTACTGACCACTAGAGCTTAACGACGTTTTATAAGTTAGCCCCAACATAAGTCACAACCAGTACTTGCAAATAGAGCCCTGAAGCCGAGCTGGAGGAAGCGCGGCTCTAACCTGTGGTGGCAGAGGTGTTGGTTGGGGTGGAGGCGGCGGCCTGGCTGCGGGCGTGGGCAGGGATGAGTATGGAGGCCAAAGAGGGATTACTGGATAACTCTGAAAGAGAAGGAACAAGTTTCTTGCAACTTCTGGATGGATCAGAGAATGAAATCACTATATACGTCATCCACGGATGGAAATTTCCAGAGGTGATTCGTACTAATAAGAGACGGGAATAAATTGTAGCGTGAAGAGCTAATAATGCTACATAATCCAAAAGGTTTTAACATCCACTTATGAATACTATTGATAATGTGATGGCAAAATACAGATGACTATTTTCTGTCAAACTTGCTGTTTAAAAAGTGGGGTTTTACATACCATTGATAGACTGATAGATCCATTGATACCGTCGATTGATAGAAAATTTTTCAGCACCTATTTTGATTGTGATTTGCTGGTTTACTTTTGTCTTCTACACTGTTAAACAGAATATCGGTGTGTGCATACCCTGGGTGGTGAAATTGAAGAGGGAGGGCTTCTCTCTCCCATTGGGCAGTTTGACGTTGGGGTCTCGCAGCTCGTCAAAGAAGGAGTGTGCGCAGGCCTCTAGAGGGGTGAGGCGGGCCGTGGGCGTGTACTCCAGCAGGCGAGAGCACAGGGCGATGGCCTCCGGAGGCGTGCGCGGCCGGAACACCTGAACAACAGTTAGACACAAACACGAACGTCAGCGGTTTGTCCTTTAACTGTTGTCAAACAAAAGGAGAAATTCCAATATTGTTAACACACACTCACAAACACACACACATGAAACTAGCTTGAGCTAAAGCTATTTTATGAGACCTACTGTATTCAGTCCAATGTCATATGTTTTGTATGAGTATGAATGAACGGCTTTGATTGCTGCAGCAGTGAACAGCAGCACTGCCTGGACGCAGTTGCACAAAGCAACCACAACAGGGCGCCCAAGAGGCCAACAGCAGGATGTGCTGCTGCCTGCTGATTCTGTTATCCAATGCAAGAACTGCGGGTGGGACCGCTGAGAGGAAGCCAGGAAGAGAGAGTGTCCCTTCACTGTTTCCCACCTGTTTTATTCTCACTACGACTTTAAACATGCATCAAGATGAGCGCATGAAGTGGAGAACTAATGTGACAGTCTGATACTGACAGGTCAACCTGTCTTTTAATAACTGATGGATAAGGCTGAGCAAAGTGAGGACTGACTGAGTAGGATGGACATGGTGCTGTAACTGAGACAACACAGGCTCAACAAACTCAGCTACACCTAAAAAACATGTTTAACAGCCAGTCAGAAGTCAACATAATACTGCTAAAAAGAGTTTTACGACAACTGTGTGAGGTTGAGTCTTGAGCCTGTGTGTTATCAGTCAGGGTCTATAAAGCCCAGAGCAGATGTGGGGCTATTAACTCCCCCATGAAGCTCTGCTGGGTGGATGTGATGAGGTGAAATGGCTGTGGAGCGGCATGCAGGCATGTAGGCAACACAAGCATGGAGACAAAGAGATGCAGCAGCAGTGGATCTTAAAGAAGTAAAAGGGCTCCTGTACCTGTTGACTCACCTTAGTCCAAGGATGTGCCTTAATCTGGGGGAATTTGAACTCAGTGTAGTTGGGGTTCATCTCGCGGATCTGCTCTCGAGTCGGGGTCCCGAGAACCTGAAGAGGACAGGACAGACAAGAGCAGGAGAGAGAGGGTGTCTTTAGTTTAAATTCCTTCTTCACTTGTGAAAAAGAAACAGATCAGCTCTGTTTTGATGCCTTTTTTTCTACTATGGCGCCTTATTTGCATTCAAAGTACAAAAATATTGCCAGTGTGTATCAACTAATTTTCAATGTGAATTAGAAAATGGTCAGCAGGCCACTCGGCACCCTATTGCGGGACAGATTTGGCCCAGTGCTTCACACGCTGCAAGTCACCCCAGCCATTACCTTGATAATTTCAACCAACTGATCCACTCCACTGTCACCAGGAAAGATCGGTTGCCCTAGCAACAGCTCTGCCAGCACACAGCCGGCTGACCACACATCTAGGGAGGAAACGGCAGGTCACCAAAAGGGAAAAGAAGTCAGATACAAGCAAAACATGATCACAATACATAACATTCCTTATGTGTTGAGGCTTAAGGGTGAAGTGTTTGTTGTGACAGCTGGACTCAGCCTACCTATGCTGGAAGTGTAGTCAGTGGCACCAAAGATGAGCTCAGGGGCTCGATAGTAGCGAGAGCAGATGTAGGACACATTAGGCTCCCCGCGGACCAGCTGCTTAGCACTGCACACAGAATCAAAGCACATAATCATCACCATCACCACATTCTGCTGCTTAATGGCAAGAAGAAGGAAAATATGAACCTAAAGACAAGCCTTGTGATTAGGACTGAAACAGAAGAGTGTGTACTAGAGGTGTGTAAGAGAGTAAAATACTACACTACTGCCCACGTACTTATACATTTCACAAGGTAACCTCTTTAGTTAATGGCTTAAATTGTGAAGGAATATTTTGGCACATTTAAACTCACCAGATGCAATATCATACACACAAGTGACAACCTCTACTGCCGGTGACACCAGTGTCCACACCTCCAAATCCCTGCCAGGACTCTTCACACTACAATTACTGACACATCTAAATATCTTAAAAACGACTTTTTTTATTTTATTATTTTTTTATTCTTTCCCTACTACCACAACCCAGGAGTCTTATTTTATTATTTATCATATTATTTTTATTATGTTATTATTAATTATATATACACCTTTTTTTATTATTATTTTATTTATTTATTAATTTATTTATTTTATTATTTATTATATTTTTTTATTTTATTGGGTTATTATTAATTGTATAATTTTATTATTTATTATTATAAATTTTTAATTATTTTATTATTAATTTATTAGTTTTACTCTTTTTTAAAATTATTTTATCTATTTTTATTCTCTAAGGTCTTCGTGCACAGCTGTTTTGGCAGTAAATAGACTGCACCGACCAATCAAAGTGCGTTTACACTACGTCACATTCACCCATTCACACACACACACAGTCACACGCTGATGGCTGCAGCTACCATACATGGTGCCACCTGCTGCTCAGTGACCATACACACACTCTCAAAAACCAATGGAACAGCCATCAGGAGCAATGTGGGGTTCAGTGTCTTGCCCAAGCAGACTGGAGGAGCTGGGGATCAAACTACCAATCTTCCAATTAGTGGACAACCCACTCTACCTTGCAGTGTAGTACATGTGAGTGGACATGTGAGTTGACTGAATATGACACGGTAGCTGAGTCTCACCTGCCGAAGTCGCAGAGCTTGAGCACAGCGGTCTCTGGATCCAGCAGCAGATTCTGGGGCTTGATGTCCCGATGACAGATCCCAAACGAATGGATGTAGGCCAGGCTCCTGAACAGCTGGTACATGTACAACTACACACACAGAAACACACCCAGGTTACACCTACGCAAACAGCGAGCTCAGTTTTCATAACAGGGTTAAAGTGTGGAGACAACCACTTGAGAATCAGCTTCAGCCGGGTCAAGTACGTAACATTTTTATCAGCGAGTGTTTAGACGACGGCATCTCACATTGCCTCTTCAAACTCCTGAACCTTGTTAACTTGCACAGGCCTCATAAAGATAAAACATGTTTGCGACTGCAAGGCCTTCTTTTTCCACTCAGATTCAATCACAATGTGGTGATTTTGCTGATTGGAAAAATATATATGCAAAAAACAAGTTTGTATGTCAACAGGCAACATCTTCATGTACTTAATGCTTAATGTCTCAATGAAGGATATTATGTCTTTGTGAGATGACAAAAATTGCATCTTTGTGTTAATATGCTCAGCTCATCCCACATTTCCTGTGCTGATGAATATTTATTTTGCTGCGTGTAGTTTAAAAGGTGACTGTGAGTGCTTCCTCTGCTCTGTGGGACTAATTAACCGTAGGTGTTTTTTCAATTATTTCACAGAGATAGGAAAATCATTAAAACTGAAGCGACGGGCAATGTGCACTGACTTTTCCGCCTTTGCAATTTACTCTCACGTGTGTGTCATGCATCTGTCACAGCAAGAGAAATACTCTGTATGTGACAACTGATTTGTGCGCAGAGCAAACAAACAAAGACAAGTTTTACACAGTGAAATCATATTAGAGGCAGAGATGGGAAATGTTAATGTGACATCTGCACAATATTCTCTGTTACAGTGAAGTGAGATATAGCTGCTTATTTTTACACAGTTAAGGAAAGTCAAATAAATGAGGTAAGTTGTGTCAGTAGCTGTTAACACAATTTAGTAGTAAGTAACATAAGAGTAACCCAGATTATTTTCTGTCGCTACAAATTACAAGTGTCCCCTAAACATCTCACATTCAGACTATCTCTACTAAACGTGGTCCCCAACTGATGGGTCTCAGTCCAAAAGTGGGTCACAGGTCCATTCTGGACTGCAAGTAACTCATAAACGTGTCAAGTTTGTAAAAAACACACTGTATTTTAGGTTAAGTGAATTTCTGGCACAAAGCTTTTACTTTGAAGTGCGGTTTCCCACTGCAAATCAAGTAACTAATGGACAGCTACTTGACAGAGACAGTAAAATAGCTCAACGACCTGGGCAAATCCAAGTATGACGCTGCATGTATTAAACTGTGTGGACCTTGAACTAGTGAGTAAGGAGAAATCTGGACCCGTGGCTGGACGCGTTGGGAACCACTGCCCTAAAATAAATCCAAACCTATATGACAGGACCATGTGGGAATTTAATTTGAAAGGTCAGACACAGGAAATGCCCACGCTCAGCAGTCAGACAGGAGTCAGGTTAATTTCCAGGGCTGGTACCTGCGGTTATTCCACAGGCTAGTTAATAACATGTCGGGCAGGAAATCCAAAGTGTGGGATCATTTTGAGAAGGTGAAGGACGAACCCAAGGTGATATGTAAACTCATCTTCATTAGTCGACTACAAACAAACAAAAGTTGGGTGCGGGTTATAGACCGGTGCGACCTATATCATAGCCAGCCAGTGAACAAGCTGTCATATTGTTATGTATAGTTACAGCCCACACTGTAAGGGCTCATTTATGCTCAACGTTAAATACGGATCCGGATACGGACGGAGCCTTCTGTCCGTGCTCTGCGTTCATTTCGTCCGTATTTCTGCACGTTTCCATAAAGCTTAGGGATACAGGCCAAACGGAGCAGTACCACCGGGAACCGTGGGGGCAGTGTTGCTGTCACTACCCAATATGTAGCTCTAGTGAGACACGAAGAAGAAATAACAATTCAATTTCTCTCATCGGCAGTACTAGAGAAAAGAATTCTCCGTCCTCCAGTCGCGATGTATTTAACGGCCTCACCAACCACCACCTCCTACAACGCTGCCTCTGTTTTTGTCTTTTATGCAAGAGGTACATTATCAATATCTCCTCCACAGTCGCCATGTTTGTTTTTGTCATAAACTTTTGACGCTGGGCTGCCATCTGGTGGATATATTGGTTAACATCGATGCCAACGTAAAGGGCGCATGGAAGTATGTGGGCAGTGACGATAGCATCATTTGAAACGGACATATACATTTTCGTACGTAAAGTGAGCATAAATGAGCCTTAATAAGGTAAAACTGTCTTCTTTAAAAAGAAAAAAAAAAGAAGTTTAGCGTTAATTAAAACTCATTTTTATGGCTCAGATGTTGTTATAATTTTATTTCCTGAAGAGGCTGTTTGGAAAATTGCAATCTGAAAAGTAACCAAAGCTGCTTAAGAGGTTATTGTTATTGTGTAACGTTTTTATTAACAAATAGTAATACAAAACCTTTTTTTCCCTGTTTGAGACCTTTAAAAATAGACTGCGACTTATATGCCAGTGCGACTTATATTCCAAGTTTTACAGTAATTCTTGGCATGATGATTACAGACTCAAACACACACACACACACACACACACACACACACTTAAATACCTTGACATAAACCATGGGCAGAGTCTGTTTGGCTCGGCTGTAGTGTCTGGCCACTCTGTAGACAGTCTCAGGAACGTAATCCAGAACCAGATTCAAATACACTTCATCTTTCTGTTGGAGCAAAGCAAAGACATGCACACACAGGTGATTAGTGTAAACTAACTATCATAGTCTGTAATGTCAAGTTAAACAGTTACCCAACAATGAAAATAAAATAAAAGCACTCATGCCAGCTGCCCAATATGTCAATTTATCTTGGAGAAGGTTCTCTTCCTCTGTGTGTATACAGTTATGCATGTCTTCCCCTGTTGAAACAAGCTGTTTGTGAGCTGATGTCACATATGTTCTTTTCACCGTCTAACTGGGAACCCATTGTATAGAACTCGTCCCCCGAGGGTAGGAAACACACAACCATGCGTCATAAAGGCCTGCGCTCCAACAGTGGCCACAGACAATGATATCATTTCCTGCTTGGCGGGCAGGGTTGTGCACGTTCTACCCTGAAGCACACTGACCCCTGAAAGGATGCTTGTATCTTGAGGCTTCTCCACCCAATTATTCTAACACTTCCTTTTTCCTTTGATTCTGACCACAGTTAGCCAGCACTGAGTCATCGGGTGTTTCTTGAGAATCCATTGTTTGAGACCTAGAAGTCATATCACGCTCATAACTCTCGTGCTGAAAGGAAACAGTTTGTAAATATTTTTAGACATAAAGCCCCTCATAGATCCACAAAGGAAGTTGCTCGCATTCTTATTCATGCATTCACAGCTTGCTCGTGTGTCCCCTGATGGTTTGTTGAGGAGCAACAGCCGAGCCTTCAGAGGACGCGCTTGAGCTCCCTTAAAGGGACACTTCACGCATATTGCATATTTCTCCTCTTACCTGTAGTGCTATTTATCAGTCTAGATTATTTTGGGGTGAGTTGCAAAATGTCACCATTCAAATCCAGGATAAGTTTCTTAATATCAGAATCAGAAATACTTTATTGATCTCCGAGGAGAAATTGTGATTCGTTACAGTCGCTCCGGTGTAAAGAACAGAGAATTAAAAGGAGTAAGAATAAGAGTATGAAATACAAGTATGTAAATATAAAGCAATAAAATAATAAAATGTAATAAAAATTAAAATAAATAAAAATTTAACAAAAATAAATTAAATTAAATTAAATTAAATTAAACAAAATATTAAAAATAAAATATATATCATCACTGTGCTGAGGCTGTGTGTCCCTTGTGTAACTCATGAGCATTTAAAATATATTCTTTCAATAATCCAATTTAAATACCAAAACTGACAACGGTTTAATCCACCCCCCAATATTTTCTGACCTCCTTGCTCTGTCATCATGTTTAGTACTTTCCAAATACAGCTGGGCGCTGTCATTTTAAATTTAACAGCACTAAACAGTGCATTCGTGGAGGGACTACTTTCAGTGGTGGATTAATATGCAATTGTACACACCCTTTTATATTGCCACACTACAGCCAGGAGTGTTCATTTGCTTTGAGTCATACTGACCATTAAACATAAACAAACTGCTTTCATCCGAAATTAATTTAATTATTCTCTTCCTCCTTTTTGGTCTGGGACAGGTTGTCCGTTTCCTCTCGCCTCCCCCATCTGCTAGCAGTGTTAACAGCCTGCCCGACATGCAGCTCAGGCAGTGGGCAGAGCTGGCTCCCTGCAGGTCTGCGAAGCACGATGAGCAAGCCGGTCTCGTGAAGAGCTCCCAGACAGACTGTGTGGTACACTTCTGTCAGCTCAATGCCCTGCTTTGTCCTGACTGCTCTCTCCCGCTCACACTCAGACAATTAGACTCATATATGTTGACTGAGTGAAACGCAGGGGCCGAGAGGCAGGCTGGGAGACAGGCTGACACAAACGGGTGCAGATATCAGTGACGATGAGCAGCTCTCAGACATGGTACCTTAGTTTACACACTCATCTGTCACTGGCATCACCCTCCCCCCCCAACACTCATTCTCTGTGTGTCTCTCTCCTCTCGCCATGTGTGTGTGTGTGTGTGTGTGTGTGTGTGTGTGTGTGTGTGTGTGCACCCACTAGCAAAACTCCCATTGATAACATTTGTGACGACTAGAGGGCTCGCTCCGCCTCCTGCTAGCGCCATCAAAGCTATATTTAGCCTAGCAACAGCGATGACTCACTTCCTGCCTCACTACAAAGCCACTTCCTTGGCTTGTTTCCAGCTGGTTAGCCAGGCGGGGATCTGATTGGCTCCTTGTTTCGTGCTGGCTAAATAATTCAGCCTCTAATTTGCTGAGAAAAAACTGCTTGCACCTGAACAGCTGTCTCAGCTATCTATCAACAACAATCGCTGTGCTATGTTGTGTAGGAGAAGGGAGTTGATGGAATATGTGCCGCAACATACAGCAGTCACGTCAGTTTCATTTTAGCATGTGGGTTTGTGCTGCCTGGTCATGTACCTGAGTATGACTCCCATATGTGACACTACATAAGTCAGCAATTGATGATGCATTTAAGAGAATTAGAGGAATGGTCAGTGTAAATGAATATGTGAAATCAAGGGACACAGACACGGAAAGATCTAGAGGGACATGACATGCACTAATGAAGACAGCTACAACTTACCACTTACATACTACAGATCTAAGAATAGGTCTATAAATATGTGCCTGGCCACAGCCAGATACATGTCAGACAGAGTCCTGCATGGGTCTGATTTTCAGGACCAATTTCTGAACTGGAAACGCAACATGCAATACTGTGCAATACTGACCCACCCCATCACGCACATACATGACTAATTAGTTTTGCAACCCGACCCAACCCAACCCGTTGACACAAGATCAGGGCCTATGTGCTGTTAAAATTTGTGTAGGCAGCACATTTTGGGAAAGATCTTACATGTGAAACTAAAATTAATTCATTTTCTTTATTCGCTTATCCTAGTGGAGGGTCATGGGTGTGCTGGAGCTTATCTCAGTGGTCACTGGGCGAGAGATGCGACACCCTGGACAGGTTGCCAGACTATCACAGGGTTGAGAAACAAAGGACGCATTCACACTGGCGCTATTTGGTCCGCTTTAAACAAACCCTGGTGCGCTTCCATGGATAGTTCGGTTCATTTGGAGCTGGTGTGAACGCTCATTCGAACTATGGTGCAGACCAAACCAGCGAACCCTGGTCCGCTTAAAAACTGGGGGGCTCGGTTCACTTGCAAGTGAACCCTGATGCGGTTCCCTTACAGTGGGAAATGCAAACGGACTATCCAGCGGCTGAAGGGGATGGATTTCCGTTTCCGTTCCTGGCTAACTGATGAGCAGGGCTTTCTTCTTCCTCATGCTTTTTTCTTCCTGGTCAGTGGTCGTTTCGGGCAATACCACCCCCAAACAAGCAGCTGTTGTAACTGAGTGACGTTGTCCAGACGGTTTGGTCCACTTTAAAAAGTGCAGTGTGAAAGTGAACCGAACCAAATGAAGTTGTGAAATGTTTTGGCATTCCCCGCCCAATTGAGTCCCCCTATCCTGGTGTGAATGCACCCTAAAATGTAATTACAGGAGTGTAATTTAAATAGATATATTTTCCTTATTCTCATAATATTGAACAGCATATCTCTACAGTAACATGTCTGTTTGTGACACACCCAAGTAAAGCAGCTCTCATTTTCCAGGTGGCGCAAAAAAGCCAACACACAGTCAGCAGTCAGAGGATTTAAGTGTTAATAAATTCAATAAGAGTATTATTATCACCATTTTATTTTAATATATTTACCATTTATCACCAAAATTCCAACCCACATGTCCCTTTTTCCACCCAGAAATAAAACCTTCATATGAAATTTACCTGACCGCATTACCATTAACTCTCACTCGGCAAATCCTGTAGCTCTGCCGACTACACACCAGACCTGGCTCATTACCCAGATGCAATGCTGTTCAACCACAGTCTGATTATTATTAACGATCTGTATGTGTGTGTGTGTACTGTATGTTGGGCCACTGGAGAGAATCATTAGGATGATAAGGCACACATTAACCCACTGGTGAGCCCCGGGGCAAATATAAGCTGTAGGCCCACCCAAACACTTCTCCCCCTTCTCTGTGTGCACTGCGTATGTACGTCTTCAAGTGATCATTATGTAAAGTGCAACAAGCCGACTACACATGGCAGCTTCAGTATTTTTGCCTCAAGCCCCAGAACCAGCCAGTGCAACTATTATGTAATGTCGTTCTGCCCCAGGCGCATTACAGCATGAGGTACTTTGAGTAAGCATACATTTATTGAAAATACGCACCGTGTGAACAAAGTATAAACTGGAAGGATTTAAGACGAGGTTTTAACACAGATTTAGAGACTTTAGGGCAAACAATTTCAGTTTATGTTCTGCTTTAGTGCACCATATTGTCAAACAAATGAGAAATCATTAAAACTGATGTCATCACTTTGTTCAAATTGAGGATTGAGTATTTTTTTTTTTAGAGTGATGACATCATAAAATATGATAACAGACATTTGAAGCTTCATTCGAAAAACTCAATAGGAGCTTTGAATGTAAAAAAGACGTTTAGAGCAATTATCAATGAAACCACCACAAAGTCACGCCCACACAGTGAACCCAGGGGCAGTGACCCCTGAGCGTGTGTGACCCTGGTATAAACATGAGCTCAGTGGATCAAGCATGAAAACCAAAACTGGGGTTGACTGAGGTGCAATACAAGCATTAGTGGGTTTGGCATTATCACCCAGTTTTGTGGCCTTAGGTCAAAGAGATTTTATTTTTAATATTGTTGTATATTCCTAAATAAAAGTGAATTAATCAAATCACCAAGCTACACATAGGAAACCTGGGGTCAGGAAGTATTACTCCACCACAGGACGACCGCTTGGTTTCTCACTTTCTGGGCAAATAATTAAGTTTCCAATGCTGAGTGCACTGGACTTAACAGTCACTTGACGACAGGTGGGGGCAAACAGCACCCGACAATGTTTTACCTCAAAGCCCTGTGTTTGTATGTCAGAGAATCAAGTGAAGTTACTGAAAGCACTTGTGTATTTTTGTGTGTGTACGTAGATGTGATTCTGAGAAGCAACCACAGCGGAGGGCAACTGTGTGTCAGCAGAGCGTCTTACAGAAACTCTCTTTGCCACTGCGTATTTTAAAGAGGTAAAAGCCAAACTGCTGTTTGCCTACCTGCCTACGCTGTTTGGACCTGTAGCCCTCTGTTTGAACAGGATTATACAAGTGGTTAAAGGGTAAAAGCAAAGCACACTGTGTGTGTCGAGCACGCCACATGCCAGTGGTTACATAAGGCTACCTGCGCACATGCTGGCGGCTACAGTAGCAGCAGTGCTAGTCTGGCTCACAGCTGCACCCAGTGTGAACCCTCCCATCAGGACAGCAACGGCACCTACACACACCTGACATGACCTCATCTTATCTGCGCTTCGCCCTCTGCTACATTACACATCTGTCATCCATCCATCCATCAACTTGTCTGCAACCATCCATTGACCTCCATATCCAGATGCAGTTACCTTTAGCCTACTTCACCAGCCTTCCACCCTTTCTTTCCTGAGGTTTCTTTCACATATACACCCTATTTCCTTCCACTCTCCCTTTAAAATGATTTTCCAATGCTGCTTAGATGGACACGGGCAGAATTTGTGGCGATGTGTAAAGGGGTGAAAATTACCATGTCCACCCGAGTGTCGTGTTTCCATCACTGTGAATCAAAGCTGGAGCCGGTAGATAAATGTGACTACTGCAGAGTCGTTTCTCCTGTCAATTATATTCATTCATTCACTCATTTTCTGTAACTGCTTATCCTGTTAGGGGTCGCGGGAGTGCTGAAACCTAACCCAGCTGACGAGAGGCGGGGTACATCCTGGACAGGTCGCCTACAGGCAATTTACCAATGAACCTGCATGTCTTTGGACTGTGGGAGGAACCCGGAGTACCCCGGAGAAAACCCATGCTGACAGAGGGAGAACATGCACAGCACAGACTCTGGGGTTCAAACCCTCCAACCCGATTACAAACCAGGAACTGTCTTGCTGTGAGGTGACGAAGCTGGAAGACCGGCTACAGCTCTCGGTCAGTTACTGGGATAACCCTTCAGGTACTGCTAGTGATCCTCACTATTTATACATGTGATACTTTCAGGAACAGTCCCGCCTTGTGCCTTTTAACACAGAACATGGCAATTGTGGAATAGATGGGGCAAGATACCGTCAAGGAGGTGGCAATGATGCAACACTTATGGATGCCAACAGCATAAACTGAAGATGGGGCAATGCTGGATGTACGTGTACATGACAAAGAATTGTATCCCTGTTGCCGTCTATCAATTCCACCCTCTGCGCAGACTGATAGGAGCTCCCTTATGGTATCTTTTCCTGCTTCGGCTGGGGACACACTTTGTTTTAGTCGCCTGGGATGGAGTTGACGGGCACTCCAGAGCTAACCGCCGTCAGTCCACTCAACTGTCGGTCAACAAGACGCATGAAACCTCTGTTGGCCTTGAAGAGCTGCAGCATTTACTTATTTATTTATTTATTACCATCAAATCATCACCTTTTAAAAATAGCTTTTCCACTTTTAGGACTCTGAACACAGCACTAAAACTTGAGTCAACCTTGTCTTGTGGTGTCATGTGACTAGTGCGGCATGATGTTGATTCCGCTGTATCGAGCTTACCCAGCATGCTCTACTGAGGGCAAACTGCACCAAGCTCAGCCGTGTGGTCATTGATAAATGATTGATTGACTGTACACAAACTGCTGCCTCTGCTGTACACACAATCTACTTGTTAATTCACCGCTAAATCTCTTTTCTCTGCTCCGCTCCCTCACTCATCCACTTTAACCGCATTCACCATCATTTTCTCTTTCTTGCTCCGCCACACACCCCTACACACATACACACCACTCAGGGGAATCTTGTGATAGCTTCTCTCCCGCCACGTGAAACCATCTTTCGTCACACGGATGACCCTTTACCTGCTCGTCCCTGCAATGTCACTGTTTCCATTCACAACTGAGCCTTGCCGGCATTTTCCCTGAGATATCTTTAGGAAGGCAAATATCGATGCCTGCCCCCGTTCACACATGACTTCATGCAGGAGACGTTCGTAAACATTTTAGGGACAGACTGCATGTGTGAAAGGGGCTTAAGTCGAGGCTCTATGGGTGGTAAATCCCCACACCAACAACACGGTGCCAGTCTCCATAATTAGCCCACAGTGATACAGTGAGGGGAAAGAGGAGGAGGAGGAGGAGGGAGAGGAAATGGATACACGAAAGGACGAAACACAAGAGGGGGGATTTAAAAGGTGTAAGGTGATGAAGATACAAAAGTCGTGGATCAACAAAATAAAATGTGATTTTAAAGGTCACATTGGGAAGGTGTGGGGTCATTTCTGTGACAAGTCACCGCTGTCAGTGTGTCAGTATACCAAGAACTAGTCAGGATTCCCAGAGGTCAGTGAGCACATGGCACGAGGTGAGGGGTGGGAGCTGGGTGGAGTGTACAGTACAGATAGGAGGGCTCAGGTTAGTCTATAATTAAACAACACCCTCCAGTCCGGCAAATAGATGCTCCATACCCCTCTCTGAGTCGTCTCTCCTCCCACCCAGCCTCATCATCGCCTCCCCTCTAAAATCCCCCACAGCTTTCCTTGGCCTCGGTAGGTACGCAGCATGGAAGCATTCCTAACTGCCGAGTCATGGGTATAGTCCCAACAGTGTGTCTGCCAGGTTCAGATCTATATTTGACACATGGAGCTCTGCCTGTTTGTCAGCTAGTTGAATGACATAGTCCCGCCTTGTAGTCTCCAGGGGACCGCGGCAGAGACAGGCAGAGAGAGGGACTTCCCTGTCGCAATGTTCTTTATGGACTAATGAAGTTATTAAGGCCAAACAGGCTAATAGGAAGACATATGATGGGAGACGGTGCAGCTGGCAGAGCTTGTGATTATTAATAGTCATGACACCGAGTCTTGAGCACGGGAGAAAGCTACAGTATTTTACAACTCTGATTAAAGACCGATCATTTAAACACACAGTAAGCCCAGGGAGTCTTAACATGCTCTGGAAGATAAAAACAAGAGAAGTAGAAAGAAATATTCTTCAAGCACTCTGAGGCAGAGCAAGAGAGATATATGTTTGCTGCCTCTTTTCAGGAAATCAAGAAGGGGCGTGAATTTAAGAGCTATTTCAACAGTGGAAACTGTGATACACCAAAGAATGGATTCACAGACTACATTTACATGCACAAAATATTCCAGATTTTGCCCTTATCCTGAAAGACAATGCTCTCACTAGGCTTAGCGTGCACATGGAAGGGCTGGAACCACTTGTGCATCAAGATATGATTTTTATAAAGTTTTCCACTGGTGGCTGACTTAGACTGTACAAACACAGCCTTCCTCTTCCATTCCTTCCACCACCTTCTTGAAAAGGACGATGTTGCAATAATTGTGCATATCTAAAAACCTGTTGATATCCAAGTCTTTCATAATGTTTAAAAGTAGGTGTGTTATTTCTTCCGACCAGAAACGTGGGCTTTTCTTTTAGGCATGCATCTCTACCCAAGCCTTGCAAACGGTTAGTGGGTTTATGTACAATGCATCCATGACAACGTACAGAGCTGACTGTAAACAGGCAAAAGGCTGTGTGTCACAAACTGTGGTAAAAACTCAACTGAGACGGATATTCCATTGTATACACATCCAAAAAATGATCCTAAAACCTGAATTATTTCAGCATATCCCACATCTTGATCGGAAAAATGCTACATTTGGGATCGTATCACATTTAGAATATCATCATATTCTTAATAATAGTGGAATATTATAGAAACTAGTCATTTTAAAGTCTTTTTCAGACCTGTGGTCACCACTTTACATGACTTCATACTGTTCACGTCCACAATGTTGTGTGTATAATGTACCAGATGTAATAAATCTGTTCATCATCGCCCTGATGAAGACCCTGTGAACTCAAAACACATCTGTGCTTCAAACCACTTATATGTACATGTAAATAAGGACTTTACCATTTTCCTTGTTCTACCTCAGAGTGCACAAAGAATGTTTCATTTTGGTGCAGTCAAAACTTTACATGGAAATGCCCAAACTGTGCACTGACTAACAGTTGATTCATTACGTAGCCACAAAACAATTCTCACACACACTCAGCACACTGACCTTGTCTCCACTGGAGTAGAAGAAGTAGCGCAGGCGGACTATGTTGCAGTGATCCAACTTCCTCATGATCTGCAGCTCACGGTTCTGCACAAAACACAAACAGGACACATATAGGACACATTTATATTTATGTTTCACGTCACAACCAAATTTCATGCTCACTTGAAGAGGTAAATCTGAGGACCATTTGGAGTTCTTGAACACGCAGCACAATTACTGACAGCTGACTAAAAAAGTGTTATTACACATGTTACCTGTCACTAGCATGGTTCAACATAAATACCTGCATTATGGCTATACAGAAAGTGCTTAAAAAAAAATTTCATTGTGTCTTGTCACAGAAAACATATGCCGCTCATCGTCTCACTAAACAATCATCTCGTTGTGAGGTCACTGTCACAAGCTCAATGTGCCACTTTGTCAGCAATCAAGATTTAGGAAATTCGGAGGTGGTAGCAGCAGAAGAATGCAGAGAAATAGAAAAAAATGGACATTTATTCACAGAGGGGTAAATCCCATGGGGTAAACATGACGACACAATGACGTATTGTGTCTATTCTTATCAAAAGCAGCAAATAATTACAGGAAAAAAAGGAGAGCAAAAAGGGTTCATGACATCCACTTCTGAGAAAAAGATGTGAAAATAAATGTGTTACAGTAAAAATGGCCTCGGGGCCCGCAGTGTGACGAGCCACGGGCTCTCACAGGGCCACTAGAACAAGATGTAAGCAATGAACCCTGGTCGAGTCAGACATTCAGGCATTACATAAAGTTTTAACAGTTTCATTATAGTTCATGCTTTCTCCCCTTCCCCATGTCTCCTTCCTTTCCACCTCCTCTTTATCACAGTGCTTTCTGTTGACTTGATGTAAAGTGCTTGTGTAACGTCTAGAGAGTGCAGACTCCACTGCAGAGTGAATGGAGAGCGGACAGAACATGGAGAACAAAAAGAAAGTTAACTGTTGAAATGAGACTGTGGCAGAGTAGCGGAGTCACTACATAATAGTCTGGCTTTTGTTTTGGACGCCATGAGCAGCTTGAACGGGAGAATGAGGGTTTTGTGCTATTGATTGTTGTACAATAGCAGCATGGTGCACTCACACTGCCTGCAATTACATGCATACTAATATCCTGAATATGAGATTTATTACAGCAAGGATGTCGGGATGGGATTTACATAAAATGATCACTTGTTTTTTCCCTCGTATCTACATAAATGGAAATTTGCATAATACGCAAGTGAACATTTTTAAGTTCTTCATATTTGGTTTTTTGGATTATGTGTTTCTTTCAACATCAAGGTGTTTACACGCAGGCACTCAATGGAGTGGAGAATATAAATAATTAAAATGAGCCAGAACTTAATCAGCTTAGCGCCTACTTTTATTGAGAAACTTCACTTGTATATTTCAACTCACAGAGTGACTAACTGGTAGACTAGCTCGTTGAGTAATTCCTGGGTTGACAGACTGAATACCAAACTCAAAAATGACACAACAAACAGCCTACTGCGTGACTGAGAATTAATCTTACTGATAGTATTGCCTCTGCTACACCAGCAACTCAACCTGGGACAGTGTGTGGGTGTTCTTGGTGGAAAAGGGTCAATGGGGCTGCTGGGAAGTGCAACTAACCGGCTGACCGCAGAGCAGGCAATGACCTGATATACCACCTGACCTGCTTTTTGTGTAAACACAGAAGTTAAGTTTGGTGCAAAAGAATAGCACACAGGTCACTCTGTGCTGTTGAACACTGGTTCAACACAGGACCGTGGTGGAGCTTGGTGAGACTCACTCTAAGCCGCCTAGACTGACTGAAAACACATAACTGAATGAGAGGCCGATGAGAGGCCAACTGACCTACGAATCCAACAACCTCTGAGTGTGAAAAGGCTATTTGTGAAATGTAAAATCAAGAATAATGGAGGGACAAATCCCTTGTGCTTTTACTTTCGTGATATCTTCTGCTTTCACAGTTGTTAAACCTTCAAAATTCCAGTCTATTATATTTGTTCTGATACAGGAGGAAGTGGAAAAGCATGTTATTATTCAGTATCATGGCTTATCTGAAACAACTTTTAGCTTTGCTGTGCTGCTGTCCAACAGTTATTTTCATGGTTGATTCATCTGAAAACTGTTTTATTGATTAGTTAATCTAGAGCTGAAATGTTTCAGTGATTGACTATTTTGATAATTGACTCATTGTAAACATAAGACAGGTGCAGCTGTGGCTCAGGAGGTAGAGTGGGTCATCCACTAATCAGAAGATGGGCAGTTTGATCCCCAGCTCTTCCAGCCTGCATGTTGAAGCATCCTTGGGTAAAGAGGTGCATACCTTCCAAAGAGATTCACAAACTTGCCCATGATTTTGTGGAAAGATTGGTCATGAACCAAAGGACAGCTAATGAACTGTTAATGCCAACTGGCAAAAAGGAGCAACGCATGCATGGCATGAGCGTACCTGGTCACAGCTGTTGCAAATTTGTCCTTGTTGCACCATTATCTGGCATTTTATAGATAGATAGATTTAATCCACATAAGAATCAGCAGACTAATAGACAATGACACTGTTCGTCAAATGTCATGAAATAAAAAAGAATGTCTATCACAAGTTTCCAGAATCCAAGGTGATGTCTAAGAGCCCTCACACACCAAGCCGACAGTTGGCCGTTGGTCAAAGTTGGGCCTTCCGTGAGTATCTGTCACCCTAGTTTTTGCGGTGTGTCCCGCACCATTGGCGCTAGTCGTCTCTTGATGGCTTTTTCGACTGATTCAACATGCTGAATTGGCGTTGGAGACTGAAGAGCCCACTGGTGAATGAAATCACTCAGATTGGCAATTCAACTCAGCACACAAGAAGAGAAATGGAAGGGAGGACTGCAAACAAACTGAAGCCAAGAGAGCGTGAGATCGACACAAACTGGCTACAATGGGTGAGATTATTTTCAAGCCATTGAGCTCTGTAGCAGAAACGGTTAGTAATTGTTATTGCACACCAGCGCAGAGTAAATATCATTTGTTCTTTTAACATTGGGTTGTGTTGTTTAAATGCTAACCGGCTAATTAGCATCTTGTTGGTCTCCCTGTTTCCCTTTTTGAATGACGAACACAGACCACCGTCGCCTGCTGCTGTGACGTGACATTTCCTCTCACACAGGTGAAGAACATACGTGCTAGTTGGCCATTGGCTGTAGTCCTTGTGTTGTGTTAAAGCGCATATTTTTGGTCAAGACACAGGCAACTCGAGGTGATGTTGCCCTTCATTGCCACTACTTCCTTGGTGTTTCTGAGCCTCTAAACCCAAAATATACTCAGTTTATTATGATAAGAGATTAAGAAAACCAGCAAATATTCATATTTGATAAGTACATTATTTTATATTTTAATTAAAAAATGACTTTAATCTTGGCTAAATGTTTCTATTCGACATACAGGACACTGCCGGCTCGCTGACTGTCTGATCACGGCTGACAAAAAGCAGTGAAAAACTGTGCTAGCTGACTGATTGGGTGACTAATGAGATCCTCCGATATGTGGGTCAGTACCATACTGTCTGGCGCAGGGAGATACGCCGATGTCCTTCCACACTTTTCTGCCACTTTATGTGGATTTAATCCTCTCTCATTCATTTTTTAACAGAGCAGAGTGAGCTGTCTGTCCACTAGACCTCTTCATCTCAGCAGGAGCAGCATCCTGTAGCTCAATAACCTGGTACAGACAATCACCCCGGCCTAATTCACTTACAGGCACACACAAATGCTTCCCACAGTCCCCCCCCCCCCTGCTCATCCACCCTTTCCACAACTACTACCAACACGCACAAACCCCACATCACAAAGTGACATCATGGCGTGCGGGTCACAGACCAGCCATCGAAGACATCACACACTGCAGGCAACGCCCTCGTCCTCTTGCAGTGGCTTAGTGGGAGTGTTTACGGGTGTGTCTGTGCGTGTGTGTGTGTGTGTGTGTGTGTGTTGTTATGTGTGAGGAAGATGGTACCATATGGAGGAGGAGCAGACGGGCTGTTCAGTAAAGCCCTGCCCAGCTCCAGTTATACTGCAGTCATTCCTGCTGACCTGTCATCCTCCAGTGTGTCAGCAGCCCAGCCAGCAGAGACACAGAGAGACAGATGGAGACAGAGAGAGAGAGAGAGGATGCCTTAATCGCAAGCTGCTAGAAGTGCTACACCTTCCTGGTGCTGATGTGTAGTGTCAGACAAAACCACATGCAGTTTCCAAAAAGATTAAGAGCATACAGGAATTACATACCACCTACACAAAGACACACACACAGTTTTGCTGTTCTACTTTGGGAACTTATGGATGATACTGAATGTAGAGAGTGGATCAAACTTAAAGGGATGAGTCCACGTTGTTATATATTTTTCTCATTGTCATTAAATCCCTAAAAAAAACAATGAGAGGCTTGGTAATGCTCACTGAGATAAACGGTGAGCTACTGTATGTGGCGAGCTAATGGCTAACACACGAACACCTGTCAGTCACAATTAACTTGTAGTTTCTCTGTACTGGCCATTTACAAACCACTACTATTTTGTTATTAGGGTGGTATATCATTTTATTCAGTAATGTGTTATTAAGACAGTTTCTAAATGTCAATTAGTGCGTTTGTTAGCACAGTCGCTAACAGGACAATGAGTCCACGCAATATTCAGAAGACGTATTTGTGAAAATGAGAGCAGCTTTATAAATGTAAGGCAGCCACTGATAAATCACTAACCCAGTGATCTAAGTGACTTAATTCAAAGAGGAAGCGGCACAATGGACCGGAAAGCTCCAGAGGCTCTTCTGAAATTCACCTTATTAATGATTTGCATGTTAACAACAGTGAGTTAGGGAACAACGTGTACATGTGAATAACACTTATCTTTTTATGATTGAGGGGTGTGTTTGTGACTCTGAAGGCATCACTGCCCCCAAACCTGCTTGTTTTTTGTTTCTTTCTCCTTTGATTTAATTTGTTTGGTTTATTTCATTCAGACCAATATCAAAAAGCAACAGTGTAGTTTTTTTAGCCAAATGTGAATAGTGCATTTATTGGGAACTATGTTTAGCTGCGGATTAATACACAGTTGGGTCTCTTTCTTGTGAGTATTTACAGCCGAAATATGGTGTATGTACTGTGAGATTGTGTCCATGTTTTTTGCAGTGAAACAACATGTCACCCTGTTTAACAGTTTGAATTGTTCATGGGTTTTTAATTATTTTTGGAGAACAATAAGTCACAGAGGAATACACTTTATCACACTCTGACTGCTCAGACGATACTTACAATACAATATATGGATGATTTCGGTTGTTTCATTATATTTGTTGACAATAATGAAAAAAAAAAAACAGACAATGCGGTGTAAATGCAACTGCCACGCTCTCACTGTGTGTGTGTGTGTGTGTGTGTGTGTGTGTGTGTGTGTGTGTGTGTGTGAGATGGTTCTAATGTGAGCATCCATTTTCCAATAGGATGACATGTGATCCCTCTTATGGGGAGACCTATCCCATAATGCACCAGGAGGGGATTGTAAGCTCACCAAGATTGTCTCACACATTCATCATCTACATCCTAAGACAGAACCTATTCACACGATTACCCTGTTTGACTCGTGTGTGTGTGTGTGTGTGTGTGAGAGGGAAAATGAAACATTCACACACGTAGGTCTAGCATGGTTCTGCTCAGACTTTTGAGGAGGAGGAGATAAGAGGAAAACAGAACACAGGTGTTTGTGTATGTTTGTGTGAGTGTGTGTGGGATGAGGGGGGTACACACACACACACACTTATTGGCGCGTGCTTGGCAGTCATGTGAGGAGTCTTAGCACTCATTTGCTTCATTTCCTTGTAACAAGCTGTTCACAAGGAAGGACAGGGCGAGTAGAAGCAGAAAAGGAGACAGACGGAGAGAAAGACGGCTGAGGTAGAGCTTCACCGAAAACCGAAAGCAGAAAACAATGCGTGTCATCTTCAGCTGATCGCTGTTTAAAGATGCAACCTGCTAGCGTGTCATGCTAACCACAGGCTAACCACAGGCTAACAGGAAGAGCAGGATATGACTTCACCAGGGCCAGCACACAGTCACAAAGCGTGTGTGCGTGTCCCGGACAAACACTGTGTATTTTGTGACAGATGGTCGACCCCCACACCATTAAGTGACATCATTTATCTTGTCTGGTTTTTGGATAGCGAAGGACTAGCACCTGCTGAAAAAAAAAAACTGCACTGATCCTACAGAAAGGTTAAACCTGGGGCACTGAGCTGCTGAACCAGTCGGCTCAGCACAACAGTCCCAGGGGCGAAAACGTTACGGGCAAACTCGTCTGACTCAACTTTGACTAAACCTCAGCGACTGTCATGGGAGATGGAGCTGGAGGATGGCAGTCCAGGAGACAACCGGGGGACGCCTAGCCTTCACTCTTCTCGTCCTCTCCTGCTAACACACCCTGACTCTCCTGAGAGGAACAAAGTAGACATAAAATAATGAGCATTACCCTTACCCTGGAGGACCAGTGAATCAAGAGACTAGCTCTGTCCTACCTGTTAAAATCAAGATAATCCTTTGACAGACTTTGAGACAACACTGATGAGGAGAGTTATTACCACATAGCTTAACAGAGGGTTGTTCTTCAGGAAGTTCAAAGGTCCAAACGTGTTTGTTTGTACATCTGGGAAAATTTCAAGAGTTGGACAACAGCATACCAACCCAAGCCCTGCTCCAGGAGCTCATTTAAAGGAATGGCTTGACATTTTGGAACACTACTCACTTCCTTGCCACAAGTTAGATAATAAGATAGATACCACTCTCGTCTGTGTGGTAACTATTAAAAGAGAAACTCAGCCCCAAATCCAAAATATATATTTTCACTTTTCTGACACACCAAGCCGACAGTTGGCCGTTGGTCAAAGTTGGGCTGTTGGTGAGTGTCTGCCACACACCGTTGGCCTTCGTCAGCACTAGTTGGCCTTTTTAATTGCAGATTCATCATGTTGAATGATGACTCTGATTGGCAGTTCAGCTTAGTGCATGAGAAGAGAAACGGAAGTGAGAAAAGTAAACAAAGTGCCAAAGTCAAAAAGGAGTGAGACCAAAACCAACTTATACATAAGGTAAGATTAGTTTTCTTTAGCCATTGAGCACTTTGGTGGAAATGTTTTGTGTTGGGTTGTGTTATTGTTCACTGGCACATGGTAATATTGCTCTCTTCTTTCAACATTGGATTGTGTTAATATGCTAACTGGCTAACTAGCGTCAGGACAGTCCTCTGGTTTCCCTTTTTCTGAATGAGGATGACAGATGACCACCATCTGCTAGTATGGAAGGTTTTGTCTTTTCACGCAGGTGCAGAACACACACGCTTGTTGGCCATTGGTTTGGCGTGTTCATGTGCAACTTTCTAACTGAGACACTTAAACAAGAGGCAACGCAGTAGAGGGCTCTCATCGCTGCTAGTTCTCCTGTGTCCGTTTGGTGCGTCTGGGCCTTTACCTGTAGTACTATTTATCAGTCTGGATGTTTTGGTGTGAGCTGTCGAGTATTGGAAACATCAGCTGTGGTCATAATTTCTGGAAAAGGACATTGCTGTTGAGTTTTATAAATGTATTTTTTGGAGCTTTGAGCACCACAAGCTGAGCTGAAGGCAGACATCTCTTTGGCCGATGTCTCCAACACTCACGCCAAAACAATCTACTTTGATGAACAGAACAACAGGTTAGAGAAAAAATATGTGTTTTTGATTTGGGGATGCACTGTTCCTTTAAGCTACCACGGCAGCTGGTTAGCTTAGCTTAGCACAAAGGGGAATGGGAACTGGTTTTACAGGGGAATATATGCAACTGTAGCACTGCAACATGTCACTTTTACACTACAGTTCTACGGGTTAAACAAACAAGATATAACATGTTTACAAGTGAGCTCTAGATGTACTGGTAAGTGGATTTTTTTTGTTTCCCTCTGTTTCCAGTCTTTGTGCTAATCTAAGTTATCGTCTGTAGCTTCATAGTTACCGTACAGACATGAGGGTGGTATCGTTTCCCAGTTCCCAAATTGTTCTTTTCCATTCCTCTCCAATTTCTTATCTCCTTTGTTATAATTACAAGATGTTTAAATTAGTCATGTGCACAGTCAGTGTGTGTGGGTTTTTCAGCCCACATATGGAAAACATTACAGTCGCACACTGTGTTGCATCATCTTAACTGAGCACTTTGGCTGCCACCTATATAATGTGTTCTGTGAAAGCCAGAGAATGTGTGATATGGACACAACAGGCTAAAGAGCTGCCTGTATAGAAAGGATCAATATGTCAGTATGACCCTGGTCATAACCTTCAACAACACCTTTGTTTTTGCTTTTATACTACGGCAAGTGCTTCTGTGAAAACATGTCTGGACAACTGTTGACTGCAGCTTCACGTAAAGGCCTTTATTGTTAATATCTGCTTCCTTTAAGTCCCACAAAGGTTTTCAGAAATGCTTAGAAATGCTTGTTGTAACTGTTTTAGATGTGGTGTTGATTCAAGACCTTGTTGGAGGCTGCTAGAGATTTGATTCTCTGTCTGAATCCTATCAGGCCCAACCTGACTTGCCAGGTTTGGGCTGGGCCAGGTTGTAATTTCTAAAATTCCCCCAGGCTTGAATCGAGTTTGTTCCAATTCCCCAGTGATTTTCCCTTTTGTTTTGTTTTTAATGGGCTTTGCTAAACATTTAGTAGGAGAAGAAGATCATGTCAGAGTTAAACTGACTTCAGGGTGTAATAAAAATTACAGTAAGGGCTGCGCTCGACTAAGAATTTTCCTAGTCGACCAATGGTCATCATTTAGGGCCATTAGTCAACTAGTCGCCTGCATGTTTACGATATTAATGTAATTATTAAATGATATATTTTGGGCGGGGCAACACAATGGTTTGAGTTGAAGGTGTGAGAAAGAATAGTATCAGTAACATTGTTAACACTGTGCTACATTACAGAGAAATACAAAACCGTACTAGTGAACCTTCATTAATATAGGCCTATATTTTATCTACAAGTGCACGTCACACACTGAGCGAGCCGCCTGTTAATGACGCTGTGGGCTAATGGGCATGTAGCTACTTCCATGTTTCAGATGATACGTCATGTTTGTAGTCGACCAATGAAGATGAGTTTACATATCACCTTGGGTTCGTCCTTCACCTTCTCAAAATGATCCCACACTTTGGATTTACTGTCCGACATGTTATTAACTAGCCTGTGGAGTAACTGCAGGTACCAGCCCTGGAAATTAAGGTGACCAATTCCTGTGTCTGTCCTTTCAAATTAAATTCCCACATGGTACAGTCATATAGGTTTTGATTTATTTTGACAAGGCACAGCTCCTAATAGAGTTTCACGCTTGTTTTTTTCCCCGCGACTAAGCGACCAATCCTGTCAACTAATGTTCTTTCTGGTCGACTAACATTTGGTCGACTATCATGGGGTAGCCCTATTTACAGTGGAAAATCAGGGCTCGGGACCAAAACTGCTTCTGTGGTTCGGGCTTGGACTGAAACTATGCAGCCTCATGTAGGGTCAGGCCAGATTTCTGGGCCCAATCACCACAGCTCTAGAGGCTGCAGCTTGTGGTGCTGTTGGATCATGTTGTATCATACGGAGAGGTGTTAATAATAATTTGTCCATCCTATTTATATAAATGAGGTTAGGCCACACTCCTTAATATAACCATCATAACAGTGGGATTTATTGCACACATTAGTTTAAGCTAGGTGCACCTGATAATTTAAGTAATCGTCTAAATATCAGATATCATTTTGGCACTGGTCTTAATTTGAGAACCTGTTGAACACTTTATTACCTTGGGAAAATAATATGGCTGTTAAACTGAGCAGCTATTACCCTCAGCTCTGGAGACTATAAACTTAATGAGAATCTAAACAGCTGTCCTGCAGGCTTGGCGGTCTCAGGTCTTTTATCTTTGAGCTGTGAGCGAGCAGCAGGGACCCTGAGCCCCCCTCCCAACCAAGATTGCAGCAGAGGGAGCACAGACAATGTCGCCCCAGCCGAGGAACAACAAGCCATCAGTCAAATCTATTCAAAGCACAGAAGGAGGATTCCTGCAGAGTTTTGCATGGAAGGAAATATGGCATTTCCATGGTGGCGACTGAACTAAACTTGACAGATGATTGAGCCCTAATGGGTTCAAGTTTGTTTGTGGGAGAAAAGACCCCAGCGCCACAGCCACACACACACTTCCTGCAAGAGAACACACACATTGAAGCAAGGATGTGTCAACGGCAAAACACTAGGAAGTTTTGCCTTTGTTTCCTCTTTGTTCGCAGCTTCACTGATCTCACTGTTCTTGTGAAAGATCACTCCATTCACGTCTCTTTCACGGTTACTCAGTCACATTCATTAATGAAACAAATCTCGACTTCAGTTACATTGTTGAAAAGGGATGAAAAGAGAGTACAAGTGCCTGATCACTAATACATGCTGCTTTTCTTTGTCCTTTTGTGTCTTGCTTTCAGCTGACAAGTGACAGAGTTGACTACGCTGAGACATACATTGTGTTTGTGTGCATGTTTTACCTTAAACCTCTTGTCTTGCAGGACCTTTTTGATGGCCACCATCTCTCCAGAGTCGCAGAGTTTAGCCTGGTAGACGACGCCGAACGAGCCGTTGCCGATGACCTTAGTATCCGTGTAGCTCACCTCCTGTGGCCGGTCAGGGCCTTGGCCTGGGGTGGCCACAACTGTTGTTACCTTACCGCCATCTTTATCCCCTAAAGAGAGAGACAGAGACATAGAGAAGTGCTTAAAACAAAGAAGTGATATGCACACATTCGACAATGTACATTAAAGGAGTCCTGTTTAGAGATCTGGAAGAGAAAGCAAACTGACATCAGAGACATGATAGGTAAGGTAAAGCAACGTCACAGTTTTCAAGGTGACATTTTCAGATTGCTTGCAGTGTTCAAACAACAGTCCAAACCCAAAAGATATTCACTCTACAATGATATCATAATTTACTCAACTGTCTTTATGTTCACATACACAGAATATTCTGGTTCCCTTATTCCAAAAAGACAAAATTCCTGCTCAGTAGTTTACATGGCTAATGAAAATGAATATTCCACTGATATTCCAGTTTACATGAAGCTGTGCACACTCTGATTAACATGTCCTAACATGTCATTAATCACATCAAGATATGGAAAAGGGAACAGCTGGAGCCGCTTGTGCCAAATTGCTTCTTTTCATCAAAATGTGAAGTTTTCCAGCCATCACGGACTTGTTCGATTGTTAAGCTTCTCTCTTTCATTCCTTTAACCACCTTCTTAAAAAGGTCGACATTGCGATATTTGTACATGTCCAAAGTCGTTTATAATGTTTAAAAGTAGGTGTGTTATTTCTTCCGACCAGAAATGTGGGTTTTTCTTTTGGACATGCATCTCACCCCCACAGTTCCACACTCCCCCATCTTGCAAACTGTTGGCTAGTTAGTTTATGTGCAACACATCCATGAAAATGCAAAGAACTAACCATAAAAAGACAAGAGGCCATGTGTCGCAAACTACAGAAAAACCCCCAATTGAGATATATATACTGAATGCGTGTCCAAAAAACCCAAATAATACCTGCATATTCCACGCCATGATACAAAAATGTCATACATTTTGAACAAGGCCTAACACGGCAGTGCCAAAAACTGCAGTTCATCAAATGGCCACTTGAGGTTGGCTCCAAAACTGAGTAAATCCCCAAAGACCTCCATGTTAAAATGTCCACCTTCACAGCAGAAATAAACATGTTAACAGCCTGGTACCAATAAAAATGGTTTTGGTCTCTATAGCTAATTTCAAAACTTAAAACAACTGTACGAGGGGTGCATTTTTTTTTGCTAACTCACTGGTTAACATTTTATTGAAACCCAAAGTCATACATATTTAAGAGCAAGGCCACTTGACTGACAGGCAGCTCCAACCTCTTGTGCAAATATGGTCACTTCTGGCTCCAAAAAACCAAGAGGGCGACAGCCAAAATGCCAAACTCGAGGCTTCAAAATGGCAGTCCACAACCCAAAGGGTGATGTCACGGTAGCTATTTTCTATCATTTTATAATGCCTATGTGTTCACATGACCTGTACTGAATATAGAATATTATCATATTCTGAATAATAGTGAAATAGACATCAAACATCATGAAATGTAAACTGCAATTTCTTTAAGACTGTACTAGATATTAAAATGCCCATTTAGCTAAATAAAGGCCTGGGTCTCATGAGCCATTTAAACTTTTCGTTGTCAAAGTATGGTGATTTAGTGTGGCCTAAAAGAGGAGTGAATTTCATTTCACAACGATTTTTCGACGATCTCAAATTACTTTGAAATTTTTTTTAATGCAATTTTTGTAAAAACAGCTTGGCCCATTATTCCTGATCATTCTGCATGTTTTGATGTATGTTTTGCCTAAGTGTTGGCAAAGCTGCAGAAGGAGTAGCATGCCAAAATGTATACAGAAGACGAAGAAAAAGAAACATGACAGATTATATTGAGTTGCCTTGCCGTTGCACAGCAGGCACCCAAATGAGTGTGCCTGTAAACGTAGTTATAGAGTAAGACTGGAGCATCTAAGGCCTCAAAGCCTCCTTGTTAGAGAAGCAAATTTGTTATCGACAGGTTGCAGGTTTGAACGCCTGTTGACAAATTTCTTGGCTGAGACTAACGGAACAATGCAGCCTCGTTCTTTAGCCACAGCCAGTTTAACCCCCATTTGTTCTGGCGGTACTTTCTTGTGGTTAACAGCTGCGGTTGTGCTGAACAGCTCCCAGCTGACTGACTGAATCATGCCTAAGCTCAAAAAATTGTCTATAATTGACCGTTGTTTGTAGTGTGTAGGTCTCCTTTGAGTAGCAGGAAACTACAGATCAAATATCTAAAGGAAACAATCGCACGAAGGCGACTGTTTTCTGAACAGAAAGACACTTGGATTCTGCCTATTTGAATACTGTGCATCATTATTTTTTATATCAGGAAGCATATGTGCTTCAATGCATCAAATATGGATTTGCATACAGTGGGCCTAGCTTTCTGAGACTATCCCCACTGGAAGAGACTCATTACCTTGCTCAGACTCACCAACCATACAGACAGACCAATGCAATTCCCAGGATTATTACCAGAGAAAAGTTATAAGACAATAAGCCTGTGTATCTGATGCTAATGCACTATAGATTGGAATCTGCTTTCACATGCCCCTCCTCCTCGTTTATGCCTTCCTCCCCAGTCAGTCAGGAGCTGGCTCTGCTCCCCTGAGATCACGACGTGGAGGCTTTTTCCTGTTTAAGTGGGTTCTCTCCCTCTGCCTCCCTCTCCTCCCCACACAAGTGTCAAGGAGCAAAATTCACATTAGCGGGCAGTTAAAGGACAACCAGGCCAAAGTGTGCGTCGCTTGCCACAAATGTGTGCCAGCCCCTTACTTCCAATCTTGACCGCAAAACTTCTACACAACATATGTGACTAATTCCTACACCTGCTCTCCCCTCTAAATCTACATATTAGTTTTATTAGCATATTCCTCTTTCACGCAAACTGCAGCAGAAAAAGACAAATGAGCCCAAACACCAACGCACCTAAAATCATCAAAATATCTTTGTGAAATGGGTCTAAATTTAGATTTCTGAGTTGCTGAGACAGTCATACACACATTTGTCAACAGCTCGCAGTGGGTACAAAATGTTGATGAGGGGTGGATTAGTGCTGCTTAATAATCGTGCCTGTTCCAGATCATGGTGTTATTTAATAGAAACTTCGTGCAGCATGCTGTGGCAGCAGGCCACCTCCAGGTGGAGGACAACTGGCAGGCCAGTGCATCCGGTCCACACGAGGAGGAAGTGACATCTGGCAAACTACCAGCGAGTCTGTGTGTGTGTGTTTTCAAAGTGATTCGGTTAATTAACCCAACACAACCAGAATTATTTTAACACCCGGAAGTTTTGACTGAGACAGTAATAGGCTGTGTGTTCTAATACCCATACTACCACAGTGTTTAATATGTCAAATGCAGTGTGCCAAAAATACCAGGATGTCCTACTGCATTCAGTTGCATTTTGCAGTGTACAATCCAGCATGCTTTCCTGGCTATTTTGACCCACAATCCTCTGAGAAGCGGGAGATACATCACATCGACTGAGCCGCAAACAGATGACAGCTCACTAACAGCTCATTAACAGCTGACAGAAGCGGCAATGACAGATGACAGCGCAATCAAGTGACTGGTGACCAGTCAAATAGTAATATTAGGAATAGAAATTGTCTGGCATAACTATGAAAATAATGACAAGGAAATGCATGTAATATTAATGTTGTGAATATGTTAGAATCTATAATGTATGCCGTTATAACTTAAACTTATTAAAAAATAAAACTACGTGCATTGCAAAGTTGACCTGCATCTTGGGCAAGCTTGGTGAATGGCATTTTGTTGTATCTCTAATAGGGCTGGGTGATATGGACAAAAATTCAAATCACAGCCTGACTGGCGGTACACGATATATATCTCGGTATTTTGTACATAATGGGCAAATACAACATGCTAATATTATTAGCAAAAGCCTATGGCATTTTACATTGTTTAAGTTAGCCTAGTGGCTAGCGTGGATTTCCTCTACTGACATGAAGCCAGGTTCAACAGCAAGATTTAACAAAGGTAAAGTTACAATATGTCGGTTTCATTACAACTCAAAACAACTGTCTCATTCTAAACACATTTTCCAAACAAATACAACATGCTAACGTTATTAGCACAAGGCTATGGCATTTTGCATTGCATAAATTAGCCTAGCGAATAGCGGAGATTTCCTCTACTCATATGAAGCCAGGATAAATCACACACAAGACTTTGCGCTATGGACATATGAGCAAGAGGGTCCAAGTTCAAGGTGCAGTACTAGTAAGTACTTTGTAAGGGCAGCTGCTGCACATGCTGGAGGTAAAAAGAAAAAGTATGCAGTTCAGAACAGGGACAGAGTGCAGAGGTTTACTGGGCTTATACATTTTTCATTGGGTTGCTGGGCTTATATTCCAGCAGAGTTATTGTACACAAAAGCACCTGCAAAGACACACTTCCAAACAAGCCAAAATAGAAAGAAACAAGAAAGAAAGTCTACCTTTTCATGGTCAAACCCACACATAAAATAGGCCTAATTATTTTATACATGTGTGTGTTTGTACAGATCCTTTTGCCACTGTGTGACCAGTGAGTGGTCCAATTACTGAAGGAGTGATTATGATCAAAGGGAATCTAGGGAAAGGGAGGGGAGAGGTCTGAGAAACCAACAGGCCTTCACTCTCCAGGACTGAGTCTAGAAAGAGAAACTGAAGACCAATTCTGTAACGACAGAAATAGACTGTCCAAGAGAGAGAGATAGAGAGAGTGTGTGTGTGAGTGTGTGAGTGAGAAAGAGAGAGGAATATGACTCTGCCTACATATTCCAGCAGGGCCATTTCTATGACGCCTCTGCACTTCCTCAAACCGTGAGAAATGTCTGTGCACGCTCACGCACGTAGACACACACACACATGCACAGAGGCAGCTCACAGTGAGACCTCACACTGGTGCAAATAAGAAATGACCAAGTAATCAGATTGCAATTGAATTTTTGGCATTTTGAGTGACTGATTGGAAGCCTGTGTGAAGCCCGACCTTTCACACACTGAGCAGCCTCAAAAACATGAACTGTCAATCTTTGCGCAGATTTCCTCCATTTTATACTGGTGGAAAATTGTCACCACAGATGACAATGAAGATTTATTTTTATTTCCCGTGTGAGATGAAATTTCGCTCGTTTCGAGCTAAAAGCACCTTTTCATTAAAGCAAATCGTCCCCAAGTGAACCATCGGTGGAATTAAGTGTTAAAAATGCCCCCTGGCTCTGAATATAATGAAACAAAAAAATGTAAGCCACAGCCTCTACAGCACAAACACCTCGCTACATGTGCTTGCAGCACTGCCATAATTACTTTGTCAATTAGCGTTCCACGAGAAAATAATTAACATGACGAATCACAGCGCATGATTTCACGTACATGTGCTGCATCACTCAGCTACGAAGTGACACGGCAGAGACAGCTGCTGCAACTTTTAACCAGAGGCATCAATAGTCAATTCAGGTCACCAGACTAGCTTGGGCCACAATGTGTGTGCACAATGGGGCCAGAAAAAAACACCACTGGTAAGCAGTTGCAGGACACGTGTTGGCACTGATACCAAAATGTGTGCGCAACAAGTTTTTCCAAAAACAATGAGCAAAATTTATCAAACTCATCTGTCTTGGCCTAAATACTGACAGCCTAAAATAAAATTCATAAAAAGATGTATTTAATCAAACAGTATAATCCAAGAATAAGTAAAGAAGATACACTCACTGCCAACTCACCAACGCCATTACTGGTAGACACAATGCTGGTGGTCAAAAGTGGGTATATTTTCCTGACACAAAATGTACAGTATCTGACACATGACAGACAGCAGATCTTTTCTACATATGTACTAACTTTTTTCCTACAGGTCTGCAAAGGGTCATATATGATCACAGGTTTTGACATTATTTCTGCGCGTCATTTCACAAGCTCAACTTTTATTGACAGGGTTCCCATGAAATTCCTGGAAAAGTTATGAAATTAGAAACTGTTTTCCAGGTGGAGAAATGGTTTGGAAATGTTGTGAATACACATGGTTTTGGCCATTTAAAATATGTTTATAAAAATCCTAAGACATGTCTAATGTTCCACAAAATCTGTTCCTTGTATTACTGATTTAAAATCCAGTGCTGCCCTGTTTGACCGTTGAAACCGTTGTCACTAGTATCATGTGATACACATTGGCGTATGAAGCTAGTTGGCAGCAGGGATGTTAGCAAATACTATCAGTTTGTGTATCGCCAAATGCCTGGGAAGTGTATGTTAAATGATATATGGCTTTGGAATTGAGCCCTCCTTCAATCGCTTGCTGTCAGAGAGGTGTCAAGGCAGGTTTTTTTTAACTACTTTAATAAAGTTAAGGAAATGTGCTGTGGTGATGGAAATATTGTGGGGAAAAAGTTGTGGGAACGTTTTATAAAAGTAATTGATAAAAATGCATAGGAACCCTGTATTGAAACTTATTTGAGCCCATAAATCTCTGGTTACTAAAGTAGACTAGAAGTAGCACACTGACCCTCTTTACACCTTGCATTATGGTGCGTTTTGAGTGATCGGATTACAATCAGATAGTGCTTCACTACATGAAAGTACGGGTGTAAATGCATTGTGGATGGATTGTTACCCAATTGGCCTCACCACCTCCATGTATTGTGATCACACTGAACCCAAGTAATTGCATTTTCAATCCACTTACAAGAACTACATAGGCTGAGAACCTTAATCGCACACGACTGTTCCAAACAAGCGCGGTTGCTGTCATTAGCCAATTAGCAAGCTAAGCTACTAGCATGAAAGCAGCAAGAAAGCTTACAGATGTTCAACACACTCGTGTCTGCTTTCAATTTGGTCTGATCAAAGTATACAAGCAAAACCTATTCACCTCATTCAGACCTGACAGAGAAACTGCCTTGGCTAGTCCGCTGTTTCAGCAATAACCTACTTTTGTTTGGCCGAAACAAAGTCTAATTCACAGAGCTGGGTGTGAAAATATGCTGGCTCTACATGCCATTTTTCCCTGCTGTCTGTCTGTCTGTCTCTCTATTTGCAAGAGTTTCTTTTAATTTACTAGTCCTGTAACGTTATCCCCAACTCTCACAGTCACCATGTTTCTCAGCTCTGCTGCCTGTTCCACCAGACGAGACTGACCTCTGGTGGCTTGTGCTGAGCACTACAATAAATGCCTCAGTACTACAATAAATGCCTCAGTACAGCATCTCTGTATCAGTTTAGCAGAAAGAAGAACAAATGTATCTTTGATGGTATTGACCAACATTATTAGGAAGTTTGATGTGCCTTGAGATTGACACAAGATGTGACAGGATTTCCTAATTCTGATGCAAACAGTTTACAGTAACTGAAGAGAAAACCTTTCATTAATAACAAGGGGTACCATTAATTGCATGGGTGCAATTAATGGTACCTTTGGAGCTTATATACATGCCTTTTGTTTGAGAAAAGAGTCCAAACAAAGAAATCAATTGAAATGATTTAATATTTCAATCCTCTGACATGAGCCACCCACTTCCGAGTTATCATAGGAGTAATACTTTGCAGTGTTAATCTCTGAGACACTATCAGGTTGTAGCGGCAACACTATTCATGTATTTACTGCAAGAAGAGGGATCATTTTCACACCGTTCGTGTCGAATCACTACGAGTGAATGTCACAGAACATGCACCTGCCAAACTGTCGATGTGTTCATTCCTCTCTGAAATTTGGCACACAAATACAATCCTGTATTCAGCATGTATTAACTGCGTGGCTGTTGCGGTTTAAAGATAATATCACACAAACACTGAGGCTGATCACTATCGTATTGATATAAATCACTCCAAACTGTCAAAAGCACTTGGGTTACTGTGCTCGACATATTAAGAGCTCTCAGACTACAGAATGCAGAGGATGTTACTGACTGCACTGCAGGGCAAAGTGACATTTGTGAGGAATGCATGAAGAGATTTGCTAAATTCCTGGACAACAAAAGGGAGGAGCAAAGGACGCACTGTGTAAATGTGTGCAGGTAACTCCTGCTGAGTGCAGAGTGCTGCGCCGCTTTTGCAACACTGATGAGATAACTCACTACACGACTGGAAGATCCAGTCACAGGAATGTCACCGCTGACACAGACATTTGTCTGCACAACTTTGATCAAGACATCAAGGTATCAGCTGTTTTTTTTTTGACCAGACGCAATAGGGGTGCATAGATTTTTAGATATCACAGTGTCGTGCAGCACACAGAGCCACAGCTGCCCAGTCCGGCCACCACACCACGCCGACTACACCCAATGGACAGCCCAGAGATTGATCATCTCCTCATGTCTCCATCCCCTCAAAACTCAGCGCTCTTTTCAACCCTGTGAGTGAATCTGCCGGTTCTTATCTTGTCTGCATGTCATTTCTGTTTCATTTGGAATCAAAGAGTATAATTAGTTCGTTTTGTTCCCATCATCACTTGCAAAACGTGAGAAAGGGACAGAAAGGAAAGGGGAGAAAAGAGGGAAAGAGGGAGAGAGAGATACAGCTTTGAAATGCTAAACAGGCCGCTCATTGTTCTTGGCCAGCTGCCTCACCCCCAGAAAACAAAACCAAAGAGTGCTCATGTGGGTGTGTGAACGTATGTATGCATACGTGTGTGTGGGTGTGTGTGTGTGTGTGTGTGTTCCTGTCTGCCTGTGTAGTAGGAGCATTCTCTCCAGGATCATACACACACACTGGCTACAGCTGCTGGGGATAATCAGCTAAGTTATTCACACACATATGAGTGGTGGTGTGTGTGTGTGTGTGTGTGTGTGTGTGTGTGTGTGTGTGTGTGTGTGTTGGGCTGGTCGAGGTTAGGGTATTGGTGGAGGAAATACTGCATGAGAAGAAGAGAAAACAACTAGGTAGATAATAACACAGTGACATGGCGTTATCTTAATTCATTCCAAAGTACAATCATGACACAGTTGAAACTGCAAATCGCGTTTCTCTGAATGACAAATCTGATTTAGATTTTAAAAAGTCTACATGAAGTCTCTGAAGTCACTTGTTGATTCGATAACTATTATCTAACTAAAATGGAAGGAGTCTCTGTCATCCAATGGACTTATATTTGGCGGGTGTATTGCTGAATGCAGTGTCAAGTGCTAGCTCTTGAGATCTGCGGGACATATTTATTAGTAGTGCATTATGTACACACTGTGTAGCATAGCCTTGCCTCAGAGTTTTGCAGTTGTTATTGCAGCAAAAAATTCCCCTGCAGCCTGAAGATATTTCCCCCACAGACCACCATTATAAAAGAGATGTCTGTAAAACTGTTGACAGGACGCCTCAACCTGCAAACAAGGCTTATGACTCTTTTTATTATGAATTTTTGATCCATGGAGGTTTTATATTTGGAAACTTTCCTCTAACCGAGAGAAGTGATTTGAAAAATCACAATGTAAAGTCTATGAGCCAAGCAGGAACTCGTGGCCAGCAGGAGAAACACTAACGGGCATATGGAGAGGGCCACTTTATGCATTGTGCGAGCAATTCTCATTGGTTTGAAAAGGCTACACCTAAGGGTCCGGTATGTAGATCTAATAATACATCCATGCAGTAAATTCAAGAACAGATGAAGGAGGTAACGGAGATGTTTCATTGTAGCATACCCAACTTCATCAGTGGTCTCAATGTCTTGGTTAGTCCACTGTTCCAAAAACAATCACCTACTTTGGTTTGGCTGATACAAAGCCTTAATTCTTAGAGCTGGATGTGAAATGAGTGAGTTTTTTTTATTTACTCGTCCTGTAACGTTATCCCCACCTAGTAGAAAGAAGAACGGCTGTATCTTTGACAGTATGCACCAGGTGAGCAATTCTCATTGGTTTGAAAAGGGTCCACTTAAGGGTCTGGTATGTAGATCTAACGATACATCCATGCAGTACATTCAAGAACAGATGAAGAAGGAGGTAACGGAGATGTTTCACTGTAGCATACCCAACTTAACTTCCAGAATGAACGACTTTGTCCATGGTAATAGCCGGATCCCAAATAGCTAGCTGTTGATGCGTAGCATTACTATCGAACACAGCTATGTCACGGTAGGTGTACTGCTCAGGATCCAAGGAAGCACAGTGACGAGTGTCACGTTGCTGAACATTTTATACATGAAATGATTATTGCTGAATCTACCACAATAAATTGGCAGCTCAACTGATAATGCAAATGTTACTTGCAGGCCTACATTTGAGCTGAGCAACATCCTTCAGACACAATCGAATTAGTACTTCAACATCGATAATCTACTGGTGCTTTCATGCAGCATTTAAACCAAACTAAAGGTGGGTGATAAATGGTATCTGTAGTACTATGGATACGATTGCCAAGAAGTAAAGGGCAGTCAGTCATTTCACTCAGAATGGCCAGTTTGGTCCCAAAACTGCACATTAGAGAGTAATTCGTCCTTTAAGACAAGGAAAGGACAACGTTTTAAGTTCAGTACATCACAATGGTACAACAGCCAAAGCAGTTATGTAGTTGTATTTCATTGTTAATGTTAAAACAAAAGGTTGCCTCACAAATTTCTACATTACAGGTTTGGTGTAAGGCAGCAAACACAATCGCTTCTATCCTGTACATCTGTCTATCTATCCTCAAACCCAGAGGCTCTGTGCTAACCAGCATGACAGACATCAAGCCAATACTTGACACATTTTCTCTCAGCTGGACTCAAGATAGAAAAAGAAGAATGATTACTTCACCAAGTACCTTTAACCCAGTTCTTGCCATGATAACATGTTACTTAACCACTTCACTCCATGGATGCATTTAGAAAACTGAATAACCTGAGAGTGCCACATTGTTCAATCCTTGTTTAAGGGCTCATGTAGCTTTTTTCCATACACATATGCTGACTTGATTTAACTTGGTTTGACTCAATGCGTCAGCCCAGTGCAGCAGAGATTTACAACATGGCTACCCGCTTGAAGGTGTGTCTTTACCTGATGACGTACTTGTCTTGAGTCAATGACGTTTAAAAGCAACACCCTGTTCAGCACTACTTTAGCACTACTTATCGTCATCTTGTTCCGATTTTGCTTGGCGTCTGCCACTTATTGCTTGAAAAACAGGGACATGATGAGGAGATGGATGTAGAAGAGGACATGTCACTGAATTGTCACCGATTTTTTTTTTTTTTTAAAAAGCCCTTCTGACGTCACCTCAACCCGCTTGAAGGTGATCAGGCACTCTGAGTTGACTCCGGAGATGGTCCATCTCAGGCACAACTCGGCACAACTCGACATGTATCAACTCCACAAATCCATGTGGCATGGTTTGACTGTGCACGGCCAAAAGTGCCAATGTTAAAGCACTACTAAAATGCCTTCTCTGGCTGGACTACTTGACGCTTTGCTAACTCTGCAGACATAAATGGCACTACGATAGTTAACCAGTGTAGTTTTTTTTATTTATCCTGGACCTAGTGGCTCAAATTGAAGACAAAATGAAGACGCATTGTTAAAAACAGCAGGGAAACCACCAATACCATTAGCCTAAGCTATCAACTTTTGATCACTGTGATGCCAAAAAGTAGAAGAAGAAAACCCCAGTTAAATGTTAGCAGACTTGTCCTTTAAAATTCCCAATTATCATATTATTTCCAATCAAATTAGAAGTCTGAGGGATCGTTGCTGCTTTATGTATTGACTGATCATCACAGGGGGCAGCTATGCAATCAAATACTTTCCTCTACGGGGCTGAACACCACCTGCCAGTAGAAATCAAATAATTAAAACCAAATTAATTGGGCAACTCCTGCTTCAGCCTTTAATGACTGATAATGATGTACGGACTTACCAGATGAGTCTCTAGGAGAAAAACATTTTCAGGCTGAGAAACCGCAGCGAAACACTGGCGTTTAAGCTCATGTAATGTTGAGTCCACAAGGTCAGCCTCGCATTTGGTGCTAATTCAGTAGCTTATGTCTGAGCAACAATTAGGCCAACAACTCAGAGTCACTCCAGGACTTGTGTTTAACTGACTTATTAAATAGCACAAGATTCCTCGATTCTCCTTTGAACAGCAACGTGAATATCACACACTGACAGGGACACACCAGTGCTTCGGCGCCTATATCTGGGGCAAGATGAGCATTAAGATTCGGGATGGATGTGCATCTCCCTGTGTGTGTGTCCTCGTCCACTGAGTGATTTCCACCGCCAAGGCCCAGAGGAGAGCCTCAGCCTCAGGCCTCACCCCAGTAACACACATCAAGATCACATCACCAACATTCCTTAATAGCCTATTTTTTTCCACACACACACCTCAAATGTGTGCCTGCATGCGAGATAAGAAAGGGTAGGCACAGTGGGTGTCTCCAGCCAGGACAGTGAGTCATTAATAATGTGGATATTATCATCAATAATTCATTTCACTAAACCAGAACAGTTGAATAAACTCACACATTATCTTAAGATAAACTCCCATATCTAGTGTGTAGTGTCACATGGTCCAGCTGTAATAGGGACATGACTTGAATTAGTAGTATCTGCAATCTGTGGTGATAAATACGTGAAGATGCCAGTTTGTAAGGACAAAATTAGACATATATTAGGCTGAGAGAAAGTGCCATGCCTTGAAATAGAAGCTGAGATCATAAAAAGCAGAAATTAAGAGAGATGTGTGTGTGGACAACTCTATCGCAGCAGGCAGTTTATAACCAGCCTCCGGCATGGTGCCACTGTGGCTTCATGAACAGGATACTGGGTGTCACACTCCCTCCAGTCGTCGCGACGTCTGATTTCGACACGGCCCACAGTCTATAGGCTCAGTGGACCAGCCCTCTCTCCAGGATCACGTCGCCCGAGTCAACTACGGGCGCACCTTCCGCTTTGACAGTTGCGTAATAGACCGGCCCTATCGCTTTAACTCAATTACGCATAGGGTTGGTGCCATGTAGTAACGCGGCTATGAGATCTAATCTATATTGAAATGGATCACAGTCAAACCGGATCTGCGGTGCAGAGGGAAGGCTTTGATTTCTGACTTGGGTGGGTGCCAACCCTACCTTCCCTTTGGCCCGGCCCTGCCCGGCGCGGCCTACTAACCCTGGTCAGGCTGACCAGCCCCGGGGCGGCGCGTCAGAGCGCAGCGGTGTGTGCTCAAACCGAGGCGAGTGTGTGTGCGTGTATGTGTGTGTGCGCCACTCAGCACCGGCCAATCTCAGTCAGTGACACAGTTATATGACAGGGCTAAGCTATCCGGAGCTAACGTCATGTTCGCCTGACACATTTCCAGCCTGAGTTAGTGTGGAGACATTTATACACTGGGCCTGGTACATGCAGAGGAAGGTAGGCTACTCTAGGATTACAGGGGTGTACTTACTGCTGACTTTCATGCTGCCGAAAGCCGAGGGCTGCGGCACTGGTTTGCAGCTCTCCGCGAAGGATGTGGTCCTGGGCCGACCCGACATGATCCAATCCCTTTGCTTCTCTCTCGACTCGGGAGACTGTGACTTGCTAAACGGCAGGGCTGATTGATCCGCCGGACCTTCTCATCCAAAAAGGATGACAGTAAATGAATCACACTATAATTCACAGGGGGAAGACAGGCAGAAAGAGATCCCTTTATCCTTCCACTGTAGTCCGTATCACCTAATAAACTACCCTTTCTTGCCCACCAACGGTTAAATCAGAGCAGCATATCTTCCTTATACTCCAGGTTTTCTCTCAGCGGGCCTTTGAAGACACGTCTCCGACTAAAATAGTCATGAATCTGGCCTCTCCCTGTGCCCCCCTTCGATTAAAACCAATCGCGATTTCTTTCTGGGTGCTGAATCAATCTCACAAAGATGAAGAAAGGTGAGTCGAGGTGTTCAGAGAGCTGATCCGGCGCGGATCACAGGGAAATGCGGCGTTTTCTGGACGATTCAGGACACATGCAGTTCCTCTTCATATCCCGATGTGGAGGCTCAATGATCCGACTGCCATGGCGGCTCCCTCGCTATACCCTAGCCTACAGACCGTCCAACGGAAAATCTGCCAGTTGCCACAGTCCTCCTCAACGAATTCACTGGCTCTGCGCTGAGTCAAAATCCGCCCTCGCTGCCGTTAAATTTCCGCGTCTTCACCGAGCCTCCGGGGCAGCGACCTCTCCAGAAAATGATGGTCTTTAAGTACAGAGTGCGACGATACTGAATTTCTTTTTTTATTCCTTCCCCATAGGTTTCGGGCTCGCTGTCTTTGTCGCTGCGCACGTTAGCTACGCCACTTCCGTAAAAGGTTACAGGGAACGCTGCGCTGTAACGGAAGGAGGTTCACGCCGCTGACGTAACCCGCGAGGGAGAATAGCAAAACTGTGAACGCGCAAACGGCGAATCTGGGGTGGCCATTTTAGCCAATCACAGAGGGTATCCTTCAGAAATGGGCGTTTCCCGTGTTTCTGTCGTCCAATAGAAACGCCGCTCTGGAGCACCACATGGCATAATGTGCTTAGCACCGCCCTCTCGACTTCAAAGGATTTTTCCCATGCCGCGGCGGGGACAATGGGCGGGTCCGCTCCCAGGATTGATGGCTCTGTCGGCCAATAGGGATCCAAAGCCGGACTGTCAGTTCAAATGGACCCAGCTGTCACAGAGCACCGGTGGTAATGCATGCAGCACTGTTGCTATGTTAGTCACACAGGACAGTCCACTATCCCTCCACCACTCTTTTTTTTATCCACGCAGTCCCCCTGGCACATCTATTAAATGAGAGTCATAATGCTTCGTAATTTTAATAATGTGTGTGTGCATATGTGCATGGCTGCCTTGTCACTACAAGTCTTTATCCAGGCTAATTTCACCTCTATCCTTATCACTCATGTGGCAGCTTCCTACTGTCTAATAGGGAGCCATTTATAAAGAGTTTATAGTTGCAACTAATTGCCTTATTATTGGCAAATAAATCATATATTACACCATTTAGCCTGGCTTTAATTGAACTGATTTTAATCATATTTTATCATTATTATTATTTTGATAAATAAATTTATTTTATTATATTTTTTAATTTTGTATTTATGATTATTGATTATTTATTTATTTTTACTAATCTGATTTTTTTTATCTGGCATATTATTCTATTTCGTTACTTATTTATTTACTTATTTTTTATGAGTGCTGTTATAATTTTAGTCCTTACCATTACAGTATGAAAAGTGCCATATAAATAAAGTTTGATTGACTGATTGATCATTTATCAGAAATCGGTCTCCCCCTGCCAACTCAAGCGCCACAACTTAAAAGAATAAAGTAGATGAACATGACTATATTTATTAATACAGTGCAGTTTCTTCTTTTATCGCATTATTGCCAAATTGTGTTTTCTCCTCATGCCACCATATTCTATTACCATTTCATGTACGCCTATTTATTCATTTTTAATAATATCTTTGACTTCATTGCACACATATGTGTAGATAATAAGACATGTGCATTTGTCCCCCCCAGAGGACTTTTAGTTCAATGAAATTTAAGACATTTCTATCTTAACTTGATGCAGAAAAGCCACAAACTGGTGCATAAAATTCACCAGCATGCAGGAAGTTAAGTGTTTGATGCTCTCAAATCCCCAACCCTCCATGTTACTGGTGCCCCCCTTAGTTTTAAAATGAAACCTACGCTCTTGATTGCACTTTATTTTATTTATATGTTGCATGGAGGAGGCTGAAACAGAATCCCTAATTCCTGTTTTGTTTAATAATATATCAAATCAGATATATCAGATTTTAAGTTGGGATGACTTATTAAGACATGCAAACAAACATAATTTGTGTCACTCGCAGTTCCATAAGAGGAGACTGTCCTGAAAAGTGCTTTTAGCCAGTCGGCCTGGTCTTTAAGAGGTTCAGGAGAGTGGGATGTCAATTCATATCAGAGAACTAAACACTTACAGATCTCTCAGTAATCAGTTAAAACAATAGGTGATTAATACATACACATGTAAGCACTACACTCTTTTCTTCTGTTGCTAATGATGTGTCCTGCTGGTGCTGCAGTGTTGCTTTATATGGAAATATGTCATTACTGCCTCTAGTGCTTTTAAAAATTGTATGTCCTTTCGTTTTATATTGCATCAAGTTTGCCTCAGGTTTTAGCTCTGAATCACAAATTTGATGATCATTACATCCTCATGACTAAACAATAATCTTAAAGTAATCTATTGTTGATGTGTCCCTTCTTAGATAAACTAAACTAAACTAAATAATAACAACAAAGGTGAATCTTGCGCCTTTACTAATGCATATACAGTAGATCAGCTGTTAATAAAAACACATTTCAGGTTTCCAGGTTGCGAAAAATTCCCACTGGCTAGTGTTATTTCTCTGGAATAATGTAAATATTGGCAGCCGTTATTATAGGAAATTGTGTTATTAATAGTAAAGTTGTTAATAAATCAGCTTTGGTTCGACTCCTCTGCAGCTCTCAAGATAAGTGGTCATAGTCTGTCATCATATCAGCAGCTGTGAAAACTACTCTTATTAGTTTTTAACTGAATAACAAATCATTAGTACATTATTTAATAACCATTAATAAAGCCATCAGTGACACCGTAATAAGCTATAAATTATAAAGAGGGACTTATTAGGAGGTGGTACGCATATGTTTCCCTGTAAATGAGGTCTATCATAACTAATCTCCCTCTATTATTCATTTCATGATAAATGTTCAGGGGTACAGTGGATAGCCATGAACTGCTGTGTTATTCTGAGAAGGAAATGTATGTGTGATTCATTGACATCTATTTTTATTCCACAATTCCTCAACATGTCAGTATTCCTCATCTCGAACAGAATGCAGGTCACTTGGCAGGAGAGTCTTTTCCTCCTGCACAGCGATGCCGGTAGTCTGTCTTTTCTTTGTGCGGTTTATTTATACTCCGTTGTGCTCCGTATCAAAGGGAATTTCTCCCGGGCTACCCTTCAATGGCTCATATGCAGAATAGAGAAGTCTCCAAAACAGGCAGCAGAGCAGAAGTAACGCGAGAGACGCCGTTTTCCCTTCATATAGCAACACCTCCTCCGGCAAACACACATTTTCCCATTAGCAGAAGAGAAAAATACACAGAGACAGAGAGGAGATAGTGGGAGGGAGTGTGTGAGTGAGTGAGAAGCCGAAACAGGAAAGAGAAGTGCAAAAAAAAAGAGGGGGAGTTATACTGTTTTTGTCTGTGTTGCAAGAATAAAATGAAAACTCCCAAACTAACTGACACACAGGGCAAGATAGTGTTACAGCATAGATACACAGGCTGGTTTGTGGGACTCTGGGCGAAATAGTTAGGGGGAATATGAGTTCATTCTTTGCCCTGCTGCAGGTTAGCAGGTTAATCTGGGCCTACATTACGCCACTGGTTTGCACACTCTCTGTGTGGCTGTTCATGCTGTGGTGGCTCCTTGTTATCCGGTGTATAAAACAGGAGATGCTGCAGAATGAACAGTAAGTGGTGCTTACCAAACAACACCAGAAAAGGCGAGGGCTTGAAAATCAAAGGGCAGCAGGGCACTCTTTTTCCAACACACACACACATGAGACACTCAAGATAACTGTGACATTTGCACATTAAATACACCTCCAGAGTCTGGGCAATGATACTGAGAAAATAATTAAGAGCGTAAAAGCAATAGAAGTGGCCTGTTTTCTCCAGTTGTTTTGACAGTGTGGGCGACATGTTTCACAAAGCATAGAAAGCACCTGACAACAATTTAGACACAAAAACAACAATATGCAGACCATAAAATAAAATGGCATACTTTAAGAAATGAATATGACAATGTAAAACAGCAAAAAGGGAACAGAAACATCTACTAATAAATATTAAAATAAATATTTGCACAATAGCTAATGCAGTGTACATCTCAACTGTTCTGTGAAGACCTTTAATTTTTGCTTTCTGGGTTTTTTTATTTGTTACTCTAAATGTCAGACGTAGACGTTATTGGAATGTAAGGGGTGTTTTTCATCTGACAGCAGAAATATACAAATAATGCCATAAGTAATATTAAAAAGTAAACAACATTGTGTGCTTGTGAGCTGCAAAGGTTTTCATAAATCTAATAAAAGAAGTGCTCTGTCCCACGACGCAAGATTCAAGAATACCAACGTTGTTTTCATAAAGACAGCGGGACACATTCCTGCTGAAAGCTACAGTGAAATCATGATGTTTCTTAGTATGTGAATTCAAGTGGTGGAAATGGTTGAACGTATAAAGTGCAGTAAACCCGTGCTCACACAAAGGTGGGTTTGAGGTCTTCTTTGAACACCACAGGGTGTGGGGAGCGGTACAAGCTGGTGAAGGCTTCGTACTCGCTGTCAGAGTCCGAGGAGGTGTCCGAGGACAGGAGGGAGCCTCGCTGCAGGCACGAGTCGCAGTAGGGGCGGTGGTAGTAACAGTAGTCTGTCGAGCTGCTGGAGTCGGAGTCCCAGTACCCACAGGAGTCTCTAATGTGTCTGTGGTGCGGCTCATTATCACCACCCGCTTCCACGTCAGGTGGAGCTGTGTGATCTGCGCAGGGCAGGGCTGAAAATCTGTTGGACTTTGAAATACGCCTGCGATGTTTTCTTATCACTTCATTCCCTGCCCCATCCTCCTCCTCATCCTCCTCCTCAATCTCAAGTTCAGTGTTGAGAGCCTGGAGATGGGTGCCATCCACGGTGATCCCATCAGGGGGCTTACGTGGATTTTGGCGTTCACAGTTTTCCTTTATCTTCCCACAACCAGCAGCCTCTGACCCTGCGTAGAAGCATGGACCTCTTCTGGAGGGGTGGAAGGGTGGCCGACGTTTCCTCATGGTGTACGGGGAGATGCTGGGGTAGCGGAAGAGAACAGGTGGATTGGGGGAGCGTGGTGTCCGCAGGGAAAGAGGGGAAAGTACAGAAGCTTCAGTAAATTTGATCTGAGAGGGCCTTCTGGATATCTGACCGGGTGATCGCAGCACACTTTCCATGACTGCATCCACACTCAGCTCCTGGAGGATTTCTTGCAATTGTTCACTGCTAACAAAACCAGTCGGTCTGGCATTTGGTCCCAGCTGGGCTGCGAGGCCACTCTGATTGTTGAAAGTTTCAACCTGAGAGGGGTTCAACCCTCTAGGTGACTGTAGGGAAGTCACAAAGTGTACTGTCTCCTCTGCTGTCCTGAGTAAGCCAGGGGACTGGAGGGACGTGGGCTGTTTGAGATCCTCCCCTGCTCCTTTCTCGGCTGGGTCTCTGCCTGAGGGGCCAGCGGTGGAGACACCTCTCTGGTTTTCACTATTATAAATATCATCGAAGAGAGGAGAGGAAGCAGCGATGGGGGCTGAGGAGCTTGGAGCAGAGGGATTCTCAGAGGGCGGCATTAAAGCAGCAGCAGCAGTGAGGTGAGAGGTGAGATGTGGGGATGAGAGATGGGAGTTGGTGTCTCTCTGAGGTAGAGAAGAAGAAGAGGAGGGGCCGTCAGACTGGAGCTCCGTGGTCTGGGTGGAGGATGAGTTGAGGTTGGTGTTAGAAGAGTCCATGTCTCGGTCCTCGGGAGGCTGACTGGCTGACATGAGTCGCAGGAGTTTATCCTTTGCGTTGTTCACCTGCTCCTGCAGACTGTCAATCACAGCGTTCTTCTGGAAATTGCAACAGAAAGCACAAACTTAAACACTCCGACTCACAGAGAAAAACAACTTAACAGGAAGTCTGCACACATCTGCTACCTTTAGATGATTTAAATTGACACAGACAGCACAGTCAAGCTCTGGGACTGTATTAAAATGATGTATGCTGTTGCAATTTTATGGTTCAGTGCAAGTCCCAGCTAAACGATACCTTTAATAAAAGGAGGGCAGAAGTCAAGTAAAATCTGTGTGGCAACGTGATTTTTAAGGATTGTTGCCAGTTTGAGACCACTGTTGGCTTCATTTAAAAGGCATCTTGTTTACTGAATTATCTAGCTTAAGTCTAGCTTTAGTCAGTTTCTGCATGACACTGCTACACGCACGTTTGACAGCTAGTGCTTGTCACCCTACAAAACTTCTCTTCAATGCATCATTGGTCATTATGTGTAAGTTTACAGTAATGAAGATAAAATATTCAGCTTAATGAATTGATCCAATATTCCAACTTGTACATAGCTAGGCTATGTAAGCTCAATACATTACAGAAATGTCAGAAACAACTTTGCTCTTCATTATTAACAAGTTGTTTAAATGCTTTGACCAGTGAGATACAACACATAATCTTTGTAGTGTACATGTTGTTTCCACATAATAACTTACAGCTCATGAACAAACCAAAGGCGGACGAATGATCATCTGACGAACACATGAATGCACCATTGCCGTTGGCTGGCTGAGGTCTCTGCTCAACTCAGATTTAATTGCTTCCCGTTCACTCACTGTAGCATGCAGGGTGACCAGTAGGCTATGATAACATTCATTCATTCATTTTCTGTAACCGCTTATCCTATTAGGGGTTACAGGAGGGCTGGAGCCTATCCAGCTGACACTGGGTGAGAGGCAGGGTACACCCTGGACAGGTCGCCAGACTATCACAGGGCTGACACATAGAGACAGACAACCATTCACACTCACTTTCAAACCTATGGGTAATTTAAAGTCATTGATTAACCTGCATGTCTTTGGACTGTGGGAGGAAGCCGGAGTACCCGGAGAAAACGTACGATGACACAGGGAGAACATGCAAACTCTACACAGAAGGGCTCCCCCAACCCTAGGGTTCAAAACCCCCGCCCAGAGTTCAAACCGCGAGCCCTCTTGCAGTGAGGCGACAGTGCTAACCACTGCACCACCGTGCTGCTACAATAACAGTGAGTGGTAAAAATTCTGTTATTTCCAGCTTTTCTATGTGCAGAAAACACCACAAATAAAAATAAGCACAACAGGTGTAGGTGTAAGTGTGACCTAGATAACTGACGACAAATTACAACAAGTATCTGTATCATCGCATTATGAGACAGGCTTATAAAAGGCTTAATAATAATTTGACTTTTTCACAAGAGTTTTTTTTTTACTGAAGAGTAGACTTTATTGTTTAAAAATGTACCTCATTAATAAGTTTTTTCATGGAGCTGTTCTCCCCCAGCAGGTAGTACATCTCATCCTGGCTGTACACCGAGGGCTGGCTCTTACTGGGGCTGCTGAAATACTTGGCCATCTGACTTGGGTTGTTCTGGTCCTCCTCAAACTGCCGCCACTGGGTCAACTGTAAGAATACAGTAAGTCATGCTTAGGTTCAGCTATAGATACAAAACACACACCAGTAACATGTAACCAGGACCATGTGACAACGGACCTTTTGACCAGGTGCGTATGAGCGTATTGCTCACTGCTAAAATATTTCCTTCCTTTCCGCTGCAGATGCATTCCTTTATTGTGACATAAACCCACTGCCAGACACTTGGAGAGTCATAAACCTGTTTGCAACGTCCTACGTAGTTTTGACTCATTCACACCTTCTGTGTGAGTCACACTCCACTGAGAGACATGGCAAACTGACACGCACATGGAGAGCAGAGGTGTGGGCACCGCAGCCACTCATGGATTGTACTACTTTTGACACAAGGCGAGAGAAAGTCATACATCTGTCATTCATCTGTCCACAGTTCCTGCCTGTCTGACTGTTTTGATGCCAGTTTCCAGACATAGTATCCTATGATTAAATGACAGTTCTGCCTTAAAAAATAAAATCCCCCGATGGTAGTTTCTGCAAGTGTCATCACCAGAAATATGGAGATGTCATAGGTGTGTCTCCAAAGATAAAGAAGAAATCCTGAACTTTCTTCAAAGCTTGCAACTTGAAACTTCCTTGTTGTTCGTTTCATGCATCTTGTATATCTATCTTGAGCTATTTTTTCCTCACCTGAGGCACAAACAACATGCAGTTGGTAGCCAGCGTGCAGATGAAAATGGCTCCAGCCACAGTGCTGTAGACCAGGTTGGGCCAGGCCTGCAGGAAGATGGACACAGGGATGGCGACAGCCGAAGAGAGGGTGACCAAGGTGACGGCTGTTATGATGGTGGGAGACTGGTTGACTGGAGGGTGGCTGACATTGCTGGTCAGTCCAGCTAGGTAAGTCCCATAAAGGAGGAGACAACCCTGAGGAGAAATGTGGGGACACAGAAAATGTAAATCAATGAATCATGTTACCATAACAATGAAGGAATTCAAAGCAGAGATTTATAATTACATTTCAACTGAACATGGCTTACCTTCTGAACAGCTATAATGATAACCCACAGATCAGAGTATGCAGAGGAGCAGGTGTCCAGCTGAGACAAAGAGTAGGAGATGTCTTTCTCCACCACCTAGATCGGGAAAAAAATCTGTGAGCTGAAACCTGAATACATTTATTTATGTCACCAACATGTCTATGATTAATTCCATTAACACAGGACGAAGGAGTTTGTGATCTCACAGCCAAAAATCAAACTTTCTTTTAGTCTTAATTTGATATCAATAAACAATCAGATGGAAAAACGTGTTGGCATATTCAGTACAACGTGTTGTAATCCTCAAACTGTTCTGTAGGCAAGCAAAATAATCTTAATTTGTTTTACAACTCGCTTTTCAGCCCCACAAAATCACCATTCAGTTCTACCTTGACAACAGCTCCGACAGATCGTGAACACCTCATGGGGTCTGTGAGGTTCCAGGCGGTGAGAACAAGCATGTCCACCATGATCAGCAGAGCCACCATGCCCATCAGCTGGATGTCTCGGATGATCTGAGACAGAAGTCACCAATATGTGGTCATTCAAGCGGTGGCGATTAGCTTTAGCCAGTGGCTTATGCACACAGGGACACACATGCACCAACTTGCAAATTACAACACACAGAGGTAGCGTGACTTCATTCTCTGCCTGGGATCCCATTACTCCACTATATCTTTGCATAGTAAATAGTTGTTTGCTGTGATATTAATGCTCTGAATGAGGTAAACAGAACCTTTAAAGAAGAATGTTTAAAGAACATTTCCATTTCCACCGAGCACTATGGTATGGTACAGTTCAGTTCGGTACGCTTTTTTTCCGTTTCCACTGTGAGAAGTTGAAGATGGTACCAATGGAACCGTCCTTTACCATCCCCATTTTTGGTTACCCATCTGTTTGGGTACCTCACACACAGATCTGGTACTAAAAGGTGAAGCTGCTTGCCTGAGGACTAAATGCACAAAACCACTATTTTCAAATGGAGAGAGATTCTCACTGCAGTTTTATTTTGCTGGACGAAGCAGTGAGTGACAATTGCCCCGCCCACATGAAAGACTACTGTTTGTGGTGGAAATGCTGGGGTCTAGGTACCATGTCTGAAGGGTTACTTTTGGTTCCAAAGGTACCATACTGAAAGTGTTTGGTGGAAACGGGGCTAAACAAGCAAGACAAAATATGACATCCTAGGTAGATGTAATAAGAAGATGAGAAGATGTTGAATTATATGTTGAATAAGGAAGCTATGAAAATCGGCAGTAAAAAAGATGTGATCATCCCCTTGGCCTGAAAGCGTCTGCCTTCCTCTGCTGCTTCTATTCAAATCTTACCCCTCACAAAACACTGTTCATCATAAAAAGCCTCTAAAAAACATTTGGAGTGTAATGAATGCATCCTGGAGCAACTAACAAAAATAAAGCTAATACAAGGTTGTTGATGCTAAAAACAGACACGACCACCAGGAGGCCGGGGGAGCATGCCTACCACTCTCTTGTCAGGCACCCGCTGCGTGAACACTCTGTACAGTCTCCACGTCTTCCCCAAAATTGGGCCAAACACCAGGGTACTGCCGACACACAGAGTCCACATCCGAGCCTGTAGGGGAGAGCGCTGATTAATTATCCCGCAGTGATTCATCCAATAATATGATGAAGGCCTGAGGGGTGACTGTGGGGCTTACTTGTAGCACAGCTGTGGATGCTCCACCTTGTGAGTGCGATCGTTCATCAACGGCAAACAGGAAGCCGCTGCTGTAGGTGAGGACGCTTCCAAAGAGAGTCAGGACGTTCAGGTTGGGACTGGACATCTTCACGATCCTGATAATACAACATATGCAAACACACACACACACACAGTTGATCAGTTAATTCAGTCAATACCTCCTTAATGTTTCTATATATGTTTCACTGTAGTCTACCTGTTGTTTTTGAAGCGCAGGGTGAAGAGGAGGAAGCAGAGAGCCAGCAGGATGCCACAGGAGAGCAGCGTCCACACCACAGCACTTAACACTGGAGAAAGAGAACGCCTCGGGAGCTCCACTGCCACCTGCACACACACATGAAAACCACTTTAAATCAAGTCTATATCTTTGCAGGTGTAGCTCAAATACATGTGCATTACTTGTTCTGAATTCTCTTTCTAAATGATAGATGTAAAAGCAACAGAAGACAGGATTCAGATGACTAAATAAACTTTATTAAGGCAAACAGAGCAGCAAACATACTTGACCTTTGCTAACTTTATTTAAAAAAAGAGAAATTATAAAATATACAGAAGAGTTGAAATGTCAGATTTCAGTTGTAGACAGGCAAGATGATCAGAGGAGCAGAGTTGACCCCGCCATGATTACGTCGAGGGTTAAAGTAAGGAAAAACTCTCTCAGTGAACGTGTATCCGGTGAATGAGTAGATATGAGAAGCAGAGTCCACGTTGTAAAAAGAAACCTGCCCACACTCCAGATCCACATACACCCCGACACTCTGGGGCTTCCCAGTCAGCGGCACCCGGATAGGAGTGCTGCTGAGGGCCCAGTAGCTGTTGTCCTTTCTCATCCCCAGAGCCCAGTAGCCTGTTTCGGGGTTTAGCATATTCCCTCCTTTTCTGTTGACAGATTGAAGCCCAACTCCAATATCCCACTCTGTCTTCCCCTTCACCTGGACCTCATAGTACAGCCTGCCAGAGGAGAACCCCTCCTTTCCCAAGACACTGACACCAGGGTAAAATCTCTCTGGGTTGTCCGGGAGGTTCAGCGCTACATCGCCATGATAGACCTGTTTCCTGTTTTCAGACAGCACCAGTTTGGGATGAGCTGTGTCAGGGTCAAGAGTCACGTCCACAGCAAACTGCTGAACCCTCTGGAATTCAGTCTCACATAGCCTCTTCACCTCAGCTTTTACCATCTCCTCCAGCTGACATGCTACTCTCCTCACTGCTCTCCTCACCGTGCCCACATGTACAGCGCTCTCCACACAGGTGTCAGACCAGTCTTTGGTGTCTGGCAGTGCGGAGAAAACTGGAAAGCTCTTCATGAGGTAGAGGTCGTCTTCAGTGTGTGAGAGCTGCTCCAGCTCCGTGTTTCTCCGCCTCAGCTCCTCGATCTCCTGCTCCAGCTCCATGATGAGACCTCTGGCCTTGCCTTCAACTTGCTTCTGCCTTGCACCAATCACCTCCACCAGCTCAGCTTGGCCTTTCTGGACAGAGTGGAGGAGGTTGTTGAAGACTTGCAAACTCTCCTCAATCTCTCTTTCTGTGTTTCCTCTGCTGAGCTGAACGCTTTGATTGATTTCGCTGATTTTCTCAAGTCGGCCGTGAATCATTTCCTCCACCTTTGCATTTATCCTTTCAATCTGAGCTCTCCTGTCTCTGCTTTCGTCCGCTATGGGTACAATGTAATGAGCACTGTGGTCTTTCTTAATGCAGATCTGGCACACATGCGCCTGGTCAGTGTAACAGAACAAGTCCAGGAGCTTCTCGTGCTTCTCACACACTCTGTCTTGCATGTTCATCATGGGGTTGATCAGGCGGTGTTTCTTGAAGGTGCCTAGCACATGATGGGGCTCTAGGTGCGTCTCACAGAAGGAGGCCAAACAGTCCAGGCATGATTTAAGAGCCTTGACTCCTTTTCCAACACACACATCACATGAAACCTCTCCTTTACTGCCTGAATATTGGTCCACAGTGCTGGCTCCATTTTCATCTTTCTTCCCTGATGACTTCCTGAACTGAGAAGCCACCTCAGATATGAAGGTGTTAACCTTGAGCTCAGGCCTCCTGTAGAACTTTTGCTTGCACATGGGGCACTGCGACAGATTAGCACACTGCCAGTATCCTTGTATGCAGTCCCTGCAGAAATTGTGCCCGCAAGGAGTGGAGACTGGTTGGTTGAACAAATCCAGACAGATGGGGCAAAGAAGCTGCTCCTCTGTCAGTACGCTGCCAGCAGCAGTAGCCATATCTGGGAACACATCCAGAAAGAGAAGCAGGTGGGAATTTATGGAAGAAGTTGGCTCTGATCCTTAAATTTATTTCTTTACACTACACTATTAAGTTTAGAAACAGTTGTGCCTGTTGAGCTGTCTGCATCCACGAATAGTAACAAATGCTCGGTGTTACATTTCAGTAGATATCTCATTTTAGCCAAGCAGTTTTCATGTTGACTGAGTTCAACAGACAATAATAGAGAGGAATTGTTAAAACACTAAAATAAAACTACATTAAAATACAGTCTTGTCACATAATCCATTAATTACCATAACAAAGCAAACACAGTGCAGCTCGGTGTTCCCTTCCCCTGGCAGGTGAAGATGATATCTTCACTTTGAGACTGACAAACGCATAAATTAACATCATAAAGCATGGAAGAAATCAAAGAGATAACTTACCTCGCTTTTATGTGGTGTAGCACAGAAAGGAAAGGAGTCTGTAGGAGAGTGTTTGTGTTCCCTGACACTGTGGCTCTACTACTTTAGTTTCTATTTGGAAAGTCACATTACACTCTCTTGTGCCCGCCTCATGTTGCTGAGCGTCGCTTCTCTTAAAGGCACCAGTGACTGACACGATACTAAACATAGTTTTACTAGTCCAGCACCATTACATTTGTAGATCCCTAATGTTTTACAGACTCCTCAAGTGGTAAATATCATTTCTAGGATATTTTTATTTGAAGTATTTTGTAAGGTGATGCAAGACAGATATTCCACAAATTTTCAACTGTAGACCCATGGTTATCACAGAACTGATAACTAAAATAATTTTAAAATGGTAATAATATAGTGTGTACTTCACCCTTATGTCATTAGTGTGATTGGTTCGTTACATGCACTATCACAATAATAGACTGCATATTCAGGTTCCTAGACTTTATAGGATATGTTTTTACCCTTTAACCTTTTGGAGGGCCAAAAATATTCTGTTGGATTTCATCAAGCCATGTCTGCCAACACGTGTGTCTGTGTGTGTGTATATATAGGCTACACATGCATGCACAAGCATGTGTCCATGTATGTCTTTTAATATGTCAGTTGCATGCATAAGATTACATGTGTGTGCACTATATTTCTGCGCCTGCTATTGTTGGACACGTGTGTGATTACCGTGCTGAGACTGCATAATCTCTGCAGAATGTCGAGGCCCTCCTGCCTGTTGACTCCTGCGTGGATGAAGCAGAGCGGGGAATCACACTGGGAGCTGCAGTTCAGCTCAGGCTCCATGACTGACCCCGGTCTGTCCACTTTCACATGCACATCCTGCGGAACATACAGATAATATGACGGATATGATGACATGTGGCAATTAAAGGTCCAGTGTGTAGGATGTAGCGGCATCTAGTCGTGAGGTTGCAGAACTGAAACTTCTGTGCACCATGTGTGCAGGAGAACTATGGTGACTGACGCAAAAATGCAAATGGCCCCATCTAGAGCCAGTGTTTGATTTGTTCATTCTGAGCTACTGTAGAGGAACATGGCAGCGTCCATGGAAAAGCACCAACTCTGTATGTAGATACATTAATTTTTACCAATAGATGCCCCTAAATCCTACACACTGGACCTTTAAAGACATCAATCTTTGTAAAACTGACACACAATCATTCAGAGAGCATTCTTTGCCCCCAGTTTTAAGAGCACTCACTGACCTCAAAACCAGAAGGCTGCAGGGACCAGGGAAACACATTTTATGTGAAGTCCTGCTTCTATTTCCAGGTCTCATGGAGTAGTTGTAAGACTAGTAGCCACCACAGAGTGGTGCTATGAGGGAAACCTCTGAGAGGAGGAGTGATGGGGGCATGGATGTGATTTTACACTGACATTACACTGAGTAAAAAGCTTTATATCAGCACCAATAAACCAAACAGACACAATTTTCAGGGTGAAATTAAGGTTCGAATAGAAATGCCCGAATAAAGTGTCAATTATTTTCCAACACCAGCACTCGGCCTCTGTGACAGGAAGCCTGTGTGTTTCTGCTTATCCTCAATTTCCACTAGCCCCACACCATTACTGACAACACAGGAGCATGCTCTGCAGAAACACACATCTGTGCACAACACAAAAGACAGAGCGAAACTAAATAAAATATAACAACTGCAATATACCAAAGCTATCATTTGCAGTTTCACTGAAGGCCGCATAATGTGCAATCAGCAGGTTATATAAGGCATCTGAGACTGAAAAGACGTAAACTGTGGAGAGTATCACCAAACAACTGTTTGTCACTCTTGCCACAGGCATTTTTATGAGGCTACCCGTGCTGCACTGACATGTTGCAGATTTAATTATGCGGCATGGTATCACCTGATACTCTGAGCTGTAACTAGAGAGTCTGATCACTGGAAACGCTGCAGTGACTCAGCCAAGTGTTGTCGAGACCATGTAAGACCACTTGTATCGATACAAGTTGGCAGACAGGGGAGTGTTTACGTGAGTAGGGTGTTAGGCAACACACGTCTCGTCATTGTCTGTGGAGTGACTAAGACAAAAAGCGCTCTGGGACAGTTGGATGATGGGGTTCAAATCAAAACAGAGCAGTGTGGGAAATCTGTGTTAAGAAAGTAAAGTGGACTTGGATATCAGACGAAAACCATCCCTAAACATGAGATGGCGATTTGAAAGACTTCCTAGGTGTAAGCTATTAAAGTGGAAACAGACAATAGACAGTTTTTACTTTAACTTATCATTATGAAGTAAATTTTGATTGCACAATGTAATGGCTAGAGAATAATGACACCATCAGCGTTTAGATTGGTTCCATAGAAGCCTCACTTTCACTATGCAATTCTGTAGCTATTGGTAAGCAATGGTAACTATCTTAATCAACAAAGGGCATCAATGTAAGTTCTCTTCAAATACTGTCCCCAGTAGGGGAAATGGCAAAAGGTGGAACAACCAACCATACAGTACGACATCAATCACATTTACACACTGACTCTGAAACTCTTGCTTGTCATTGCGGTTTTCAGAACAGGGTCAATTTTCTGCGCTCGGAGAGTTGTTTGACAAAGACGCAGTGACGAAAATAGTGTAACCTGTGGGACACACACATCTGCAACAAGAGAAAGGGAAGAGACGCACGGTATCATTTCATAACTCAGATAGCTTTTAACAAGTCAGGTGGTAATATTCAGGTGGATGATGGTGATGAGGAGGAGGATGAAGACAGACAGAGAGAGAGTGATAGTCGGGAGACAGAGTGTGAGGACAGCTCAGCCCCTTCAGGTACCCACGGTGCCAAATGCAAGATGCCAGAAGAGTGTGGTGGCAACCAGGAAGGAAGCAAATGTGTCTTGTCATTTTGTCTTGTATTGTGAATTTTTGCGGAGAATAGAATAGAGCAATAAATCGCATTTGTCTCAGTGAGCAAGTTTTTTTAATCAGATGATGGATTTAAAAAAAAGCATATGAAAAATATGGCTTGATGTGCAAAGGCCTTAACTGTGGAAAACAAAATGCACCATGTCCTGTGTTGTTGGTCAGTGTCGCTGCCCAATCCGTACGAGCATCTCGATTTGTTCTAAGCATGTGTTAAGATGGTTGGGGTGGTTGGAGCATTTACCATTGTTGCCGGCTCACCCTTTTTCCCCTCTGAGGGTGGTGGCCTTGTGGATAACCTGTGAGGGTGTGACGTGTACTTCATGGTGTACATGGAGGGAAACAGCTCTCTCGCGGTGACATGGTGAAGACGGCAGACAGCAAATAGTGATGATAGTCAGCAGAAGTAAGAGTCAGGGCTACTGTTCGACCTCATGAGAAGGCCATGTTTGTTGTTTTTGGTGAAGACTGCAATAAAGCCATTGTTAGTGAACGGCATCCGAACGCCTCGCCACCCTTCCTTCTGCAGAGTGGTCCAGACTGCTAGAAGCTAGTTACCAGCGTATAATGAGCCAAGATAAATTAATGTTAATGAGCCAGTGTGTTCCCAACCACAGTTTGGAGCTGGTAAGCTGTTACTGAGAGAGGTGACACCTTGAATGCTCGGGGTCAGGACAGCCCATCGGTCAGGGGACAGAACCTGAACAAGTCAGGTTTCCGGTTTGGATCAGGTTGTGACAATAGCTGCTAGACTCTGAGGAAAACAGAAAGCAATCCTGTTGTCTTTACAACCACAGCCCAAATAACATTGCTGCTTAGAAAAACTAAGCAAGAAAAGTTGAAAAGTTGTTTGTTTCCACTTTAAATGAAGCCCACAGTGACCCACTTCTAGAAATTAGTAGTGTCAACAGAACAATGAAGCCCAGTGGGCAGCATATCTGGGAAATGTCTGGAGTTCCTGTTCATGTCCTGTCGTCACTTTCCAAGTTTAGATCACAGTTCTGCTGTTTTCCGCAGGAAAAGCCGGCAGAGAGAGGCATTTCCGACATTTTTTTTTCAAAATCCTGCCTAGGTAGCTTCCAGTTTGGAAGAAAAACCCGCCACCCTGCAGAGGTCAACAAAGGTCGGCCAACATTAAGCTGTGGGGGTCACCATGCATGCAGCAAGAGCAGTGCCCTTCCCCAGGCTGAGGTAGGTTTTATGGACATGTTTTGACAGTTCAGAATAGTCATGAGGAGTGTCTTTTGAAGTCTTGTAGACTAAACCGCAAGTAATACCTGAGCTACCTGTGGCCTGAGCCTCGCTTAAATGTAGGCAGCCTAACCTGAGTGCAGCTTAGCTTTCACTTGCTCACATGCCCTTAGGGCCTCTCTTTACCTTAATTTGTCTTTAATTTATGGAACTATCTGCAATATTTCACCCCTTCCTGACAAACCTCTTGGCTCAGAGAGACAGAATCGACTTTTCAATGGCCTTCACCATGAAACTTTTAATAAAACAAAATGGAGTAAAGCCCATTCATCGTCCTGTCAGTCTCTCTGTTTCTCTTTTAAGATTAGAGCGGTGTAACCACAGGCGCTGCCAGATGTAAAGCCCGGTTCAGGGGCCAATATTGAAACATTCCTCCTCAGTCTGTAATCCGTTTATAAGTTTATTCTTTAAGCTGAGTTAGAATGCAATTACTGGCACTGAAATCCCGCCTCAGGCTCGGCGCGCGTCATTTTCTGCGCCCACGGTGCGTTTTCCAGTCTGCTTCGACATTAGTCACTCAAGTTTGTCAAAACTTCCTCATAAGTCATTTTATGAGCTTAAGTGGTGTGTATGCACCGGTGCTGTATAAAACCACGTGACCATTTCAAGCAAAACACCTGATGAAAGATGGAAGATTTTTTGCGCGTTAAACATTAATTTTAACGCGACAGGAGGCGGTGGAAAACAGGAATAATAACAGTTATTATAGAGGAAAATCACGGTGTCATATTGTTGATTTGATAATGCTATGAAGCATTTAATTGTACATTATGTCACATCTATATTAAGGTGTGAGCTCCATCCGCAGCCGATTAATTAACTGTTTATCAAAGCCATCCTGTTTGGTGCGTAAAAACATGTGCTCACCTCACCTCCCTGCTGCATCGATGCAGCTGCATGGTAAAATATCAAACTCGTCAGTGAAACAGCTGGATAAGAAATCAAAAATAAGGAGAAGAATAAAATGAAAGCATAAAAGCAATGTTTAAAAGAGCAAACCTTGGTCTCCAAAGCGCACCGTCGTCTCGTCCCGCTCCAGGCTCCATCGCGCAAGACTCAGAAACTTATTAGTAAAAACTGAAAACAAATGCCTGGATGATATGTTATCTAACATAGCTACAAATGTCCCATAGCTGCAGATTTGTAATGAATCCCTCGACGTAATGTGTCCGTCAAATTGTCAGTCGACAGAAGATCCTGTCACTCAGGAAAAGTTCACCAGACTGCCGGAGTTCTCATTTGTGCAGTTAGGGAGGGAGGAGTGTGTGTGTGTGTGTGTGTGTGTGTGTGTGTGTGTGTGTGTGTGTGTGTGTGTGTGTCAGGGACAGGAGGTGTGTTTGTGTGCGCCCTCTTTCTCTCTCCCTCTCTTTCTTTCCTTTGTAAGCTTTCCAGCTCCAACTGCCCACCAAATGGGTTTCAGAGTGTGATGTGACCCATGTGGTGCAGGAGGGTTGTGACAGTGTGGGTGCAGCATGTTGCAGGATCCCCCAGGGGACTGGGTGGCATATGGGACAGGGCGGCACAGTGTGTCCACAGTGCAAATAAATACACTGAATAACAGTACTTGTTTTAATGGAAAGAGAAACACACCATCTCCATTTTGTTTTTCACAAGCACTGGGCTTCCACTGGGGATGGCATTTGGTCAAAATAGCCGCTTGGCTGGTAAATCACACCAAAAGATGGAAAAAAAAGGAGCTTCTGTGTGAGTGCAGTGAGCCAGCAGAAATATTTCTGCATTTGTTCCGCCAGCCGTAAGAGGCATAAAGGTGTTATTAAGACGTCACAGAGATTTATAGTGCGAGTCTACACACAGGGTCATTCCTGATGAGGGAGTGTCACCAGCACTGACAGCTGTAAGTGGGGAGCACAGACACAAGACAGGTTATTAAAGAAGAGGAGAATATGCAGCTTTTCATTCATTCATCACCCCACTATTCAGTCACACACACACACACACACACACACACACACACACACCATTTTCTTTCTCCTGTGTGCACTTCAGCTCATACTGTGCTAAAAACGTTTTCGTCATTTAAATGTTTGGTTTTGAGAAAACTGAATTCCCTGGGCTTCAGCCCAAAATCCTCCAGGCATTTAAACACTAAATCTTCAAAAACAAGAAAGCTAAAATTATATCCAACCATATGTTTCACTTTGCAGTCATGCTTCATATCAGGGTGGATTTTTGCACAAATTCCTCTTTTTGACAATAAAAGCAAGCTTTTTTTCATTACTGGAAGACAGATATGTGGGACAATCCCCTGAGCTCCCTGTTCTCTGTAAGAAGATTTATCAATGTGTTTGAAGGTCTGAATCATAACTCCATTTAAACATGTTTGAGCGCAGTGAGAATGCAAAAAATGTTTGTCAAAAGTGAAGCTACCAGAGTAGCTTCATGCAGGATTTAACTGTATAAAATGGGAAATGACTTTCTAGTTTAAAATTCTGTAAAGACTTAAACTTAAAGGTCAGGTCAAGGATCATGATCAGGCAAACGTACTCTCAGATTTTTGTATATTCAGGTTAGTAAATACGCTATTCTGTACCAGTTACACTCAGGAATGGATTGCTGAACGGGGCTACATGGCACAGGCCCAGGGGCCCACAGTGTCAGGGCCCCCCCTTCACTTGCAAAATATCATTCAAGGAGACATGTGCTGACCAGGAAGAGACTCAGAATGACTACAAAGAGATACAAAATGACTACAATGACACACTATTACCTCAAAGAAACACAAAATTACCCCAAAGAGTCAAATAATGACTACAAAGAGACACAATATAACCAATATGACACAAAATTAACTCAAGGAGTCACAAAATGACACAAAATTAACTCAAGGAGACACAAAATGACCTCAAAGAGTCTCAAAATGACTACAAAGAGACACAATATGACCAAAATGACTACAAAGAGATGCAAAAACGACAACAAAAAAAGCGGCAAAACCTCCACAAAGTCAGTGTTTCTTGCCTATGTGTGCCCACAGGCCTATTGTCTCAATCCGCCTATGGATGCACTGCACTGTATGTAGACTGTTGCATGTTAGCAGGCTGAATTCTGCTGCTGTAGCTGAAAACAAACAATGATCCTCTGTTAAAGTGGACTGTGACTTCTACAATCATATTATGATGTCAAAAACCACCACAAAGCATTATAGAAATGCTGAACTACCTAGCTGTCAACATATCAAAGATGAAAAAGAAACAGAGTCACCAGCCTGTAAACTCAACATTTTCACTTAGTGCTCTGAGATCACATAACACATACGTTAGCACCCCCATTGAAGGACTGAAACACTGTTGCCAGCTCTGTTACACCCAAAGCATGGCAATCACTCTCAGGTTTCCCTCAAGATCAGGTTCAAGTTAGTCTGCCCCAGCAGCAGGTGGATTGCAAAGATGCTCAGATTACCAGGAGCTTGAATATTTCATCCGAGGACACGGGGCTGTTACTCAAAAAGCAGGAGTCAAAGAGGAGAGGCTGGCAGGCAGGGTGACCTGGATGAAACAGGACACGTGTTGTTCTACTGAGGTTACCAGGGATCAATTCTAACATTAGATGTTCTAATTAACAAAAACAGAGTCGTCATTTTTTGCCAGACTGCCATGTTGGGCACCTGTATCAGCTGGAAGGCCACCAACCAAAATAAAAAACAAAGTGTTTAAGCCAGAGACACACCGTTTCCTGTTGAACCACTCCTGACATGCAGCACCTCCGTTTCCTGACGTGGAAGCATCTGCAGCTGTGATTCAACACCTGACCACACTGCCAGGCAGTCCAACCATTCTCTAGAATTTAAGACTGTGTGGGTGTAAATGCATTGTTCAGTGTGTGTGTTAAGCATCACCAACCCCCTCCAGCCTTCTGTCCTTGCCAGAGCCTGGACACTCCCCTGTGACATGTCCAGGTTTGCCCACTAACATACCCAAAGACAAAGCCCTCTCTGGAACGCTGCAGCTCCTCCTGCACTGTTGCTATGGACCTGGATTAGCAGCGCTGGATCAAAGCTTCGCAGCAGGCTCCAGTCATGGTGTTTCTACTGAGGGCGGTGATTACGATAAATGCAGGGGGAAAGTATCAGTCTACTCGCTCTATATCCAAAGATGATTTTCTATTTGAGCGTGATGAAAAAGCAGCATAGCAACTGATGATGCAGTAACTGCCAGATAATGTGATAGGCGACCCTGTGAATTAACATACTATACCACAATGTACAACATATATTAAGAATTTTCTTAATCAGCACTTAGAGGCCGTGCAACAGGCTGTACTGACAGTATGGATATGGCCAGTTTGTTAGCAAACAGTTGCCTGTTTTCACATCTAACACACACAAAGAAACATTAGCATTTACTTGGAGTTGCATGTGCCCACAACTCATTTTAGCTTTGTTTGGTTCTCCACCAATATCGCAGGGAAATATTGGCTCTAACAGGAGCATCTCAGATTTTTTGAACTGGGGTTATATAAGGTACTTTATCCAAACTCAGTTTATTACCTACAGTAGTTGGCAGTAAGCATGTCCCCAGTTTGGAGAAGCAGGCAGGAGTACTGGCACAGAAGCTAAGCAACATACTGCTGTCAGCGTAAGTGTACACCATATTTAGAATATTTTCATCTCTTTACCTTGCTGTCAGAGAGCGATTTTCAATGGGAGACTGAAGCCTTATCTGTGCTCTCTTCAATGACACTAGAACTCTTTGACATACACAGTAGTTTTACCTCACAGATCATGGAGTTGCTTCCCTACTGCTACCTCGATAACTAAGTTAGTTTGTGTTATTGAGACTGTCATGTTTTAAAGGGTTATTTAGACTCACCAAAGTCACGATAACGCAAACAGACTAACTGATTGAGGCAGCAGCTGACCAGCAACTCCATGATCTGTGAGGAAAAATTACTGATTTTTGTCAAAGGAGTCTTTGAATAAAGTGATGCATGACAGTTTCCTGTTGGAAAGGGCTGTCGGACAGAAAGGTGCAGCAGTCAAAGTATTCTAAATATAGCATACACTTAAGTCAAGTCAACCTTTTTTATAAAGCACTTTTCATACGACAAGCGTAAACTCAATGTGCTTATGATACATCATACATGACAAATATAAAATACCATATAAGATAATAAAGTCTTACACATATAAAAACAAGCAGGGCATGATAAAACAAAGCCAGTAAAGAGAAGGTAAAATAGGAGTTATGTGGTCAGACCTTTTGGTTTCTGTTAAAACTCTGGCTGCTGCATTCTGAATAAGCTGGAGTCTATTTAACGTCTGCTTCGTCAGTCCAGCAAAAAGTGTGTTACAGTAATCCAGCCTACTGGAATTAAAAGCTGAACCAGCTTTTCAGAGTGTGACTGAGACAAGAAGCATCTAACTTTTGATTTATTTCTGAAGTGATAAAAGGCAGTCTTAGAAATATCAAGATCAAGATCAGCGTCTGAATTTTTGACATGCTCACATGGTTTTACAGACAGGGGAGTTAACAACATTAAATTCCTCAAAGCCTTTGATCCTACTGAAAGAATCTCTGTTTTGTCATGATTCAGCCTTAAAAAAAATTTCCATACTTTAATTTTCCGTGCTGTCGGTACTCCAGCTTGCTTCTCTAAACTGAGGGTTTGGAGATCACCATCTACTGTATGTACTGTTAAGATCTACTGTTTGATGCTGGCAGGTAGCATGCAGTGGGATTTTAAGTAATTAAATCCATTCTGAATTTAAAAAGTATAACTAAAGCAGCTTTAAAGTATTTAAATTGAAGTTGTAATAATATCTACTAATATTATGACAATGAGTTTGTCAAAAGTTTAATAATGATTTGAGCTTGAAAGTTAATTCATAATGGAAATCGTAAAAATCTTGACTCAAAGACCACTTATTAACTTTTTTCCAGAACCTTCAACAGTAGTCTGACAAACAAAAAACTCACTATGGGTTCATGCATTAACTTTTTGAGGACTTTCAATGGTAGTTTGACCAAAAAAATCTAAAATAAAGTTTCACTTTTTTCCACAGCTTTTAACCACATCTCATCTCTCATCAGTTTCATGTGTAATTTCCACGAGATGCAATTAAAGGAAGACAAGAGGAAGACTGGAATTGAAAGTTCAGGAAAACTAAAACATGAGCCTTGAGTAACAATTTTCATACGTCAATCTTTAAGAATGGCATAATCATTTAAAAATGTGACACCCTGGATGTCACAGAGGTCTGGGGGCTAAAGACACATATACACTGCTACATGTCTGGTTCAATTTAAGCTGTTCATCCCCTTCATTCCCTCCGCACATCTCATGTCTGCCTCTTTACTATCACTGTACACTGAATATGAAAATGTCAAAAACTAGTCAAACAACTGAAGGAATGTTCCCTTTAAAATGCCATTTGCTACAGAGTCTGTAAAGATGAATAAATAAGGGAGTGACTGACAGCATAAATTAAAGTTTCAAGTCATTCACCATGGCAGTCAAACACCGTTAACACAGCAGTAGATGATTATTCGCCCCTGTGACCACCTCCACCACCTCCTCCTCGGCTCCAACCAGATTTTCCGCCTGCAGGATTAGCAGTGTAACTCCGAAGACAGCGTCCGATTGTTGTGAGGGCGTCTGCAGTGTGTGGCTGTCGTGTGTAAAGGTTCAGCAGAGTGTAAAGTCGAAACGCGTCATGTGTGAGGTCCGGCATGCATGTTAACACACACTGGCTATACTGTGAGCTGATATGAGCTGGTATGGCTCTGACTGAGGGCGGTAAGAGGCTTAGAGTATCAAACAGCCCCTATGTTAAAGCACTTTGCTCTTTGATCTGCTGATCACCTGCAAATACTGAATGTATTGTTCACCGTCAGTGTGAAGGTCAAGAGTCAGGTGCTACAGTGAAATTTAGCAACCAAAAAATGACTTTGGTGGAATCAATTGTTAAATATGACAATGCCAACATAGTGTGTGAGAAATATGACCACACAGAGACAGCATCTTACGTTTTTGAGACCTCCTCTGCCAGTCACAACTCATTGCTTCCAGTTCATCATGGTTGCATCAGAGCTGCATCTCAGGTTGCATTTGTGACAGCATCCTCCTGTCAAACATACAAAGCATGTGGAGTGTAAGCGCATGTGCACACTCACACGCTTTGGGTGTAATACAACTCCACACACCGTGCTCGACTGTTTCATATGTGCCTGCTGTTGGTAGACAGGTTTGAAAGGGTGAACAAGAAGGAAAATAGAAACACTGCAACAACACTGGAACCCAACTGTGACTCGGTCAAAGACCATTGAAAACAAACAAAATATGTGATACTCGAAGCATCGCTCTTGCCAGCCACGCTGAAAGAAACAGCGAGGTGAAAAGAAATGGAATGAGACGCCGAGGTAGGAATAGAAAGCGTAAAGAGAGACGGGAGAAGAGGAAACAAAGTGGTTAATGGCTGTTGGCAGGTGATGTTAGAGGATTAGCAGATTGTGCGAGGCAGAATGCGCTCGCCCCGGCTTCTCTTGGTTACAGAAAGGGTCTCTAGGCATTCAGCCTCGATAATGAACTCACCTTCATATGCAAATGAAACCTGGACACATTCAAACTGCAAAATGGTTCATGTGAGCATGCACACTTCAAACTCTCTGGAAGCTGTTCCTCCTGATTTGTGTTTCTAATTCAATTGAAACTTTAAAATCACAAACACATTTGAAAGATATTACAATCAGTCTTTATTTTTGTTATTATATCCTGTACAGTCTACTTACATTATCTGAATGGGGTACAAGTAAATACAATTAATACATCTCAATATATTTTCTGCTTTTTTTAAGTGCCATCTATTCTTTAGGTCATTTAAATACGTACCGTAGTGTTTAACATTTGAAAAAGGATTTCTATAAAAGCATTTTGTTATAAAAAGGTTATGTTTTACTGCTGTTAGCGGATGAGTACAAAAATCACTCAAAAAATGACTTCATAATTCATACTGTTAATCTTGTCACATTTCAGGGTGCATGTATCACATTTCTTCGTACCGCTGTGTTAGAAGTCACCGTTAGTAAAGGCACTTAGATGCTCTAGTAGAGATCATTGTAACATAGAGAAGCGTTCTTCTGTTTTCTAAACATTAGGGTCTAATGTGAAGCCGGTGGGAGGTTTTTCCTCCTCGCTAATGGACACGACCTGCCGGGGAGGCCTTTAAAATCTCCCAGTTTTCCACACAAGAAGGAAGGAAGAGATATAACCAGGAACAGAAACATTTCCTGTTAAAAATGAAGGTTTCTGTCTCAAAAGAATTAATTCAGAACTGTGGGCTCCATTCACACACACATCCATATTCTTATGCCCAGAGAAAACTAACAGCCCTGAACATAAACATGAAGGCCGCCACTGTGTTTCGCTGAATAGCTATTGTTTCTGTGCGAACACAGTGAATGGTTTTCCCTGGTCCACCCCACATCCACTTCCTGCGAGTGAGCCTGGACAAGCTTTCTTCCACATGCTCACTTAACTCGTGTTCTGGATTAATTTAATAACAACTGTGCCATCGGGACAAAAATGTTTACGGCTGATGTGCAGTGACTATGCTGCTGACAAAAACCGATAGTGTCCCACTGCAGAGCTCCAGGCTCAGGCCCACCTCCAGTGCTGGGACCATCTACATTGCCCGGACCCATGGTGGAAAATCATGTTTGTTTATTGCGCTTCCTTATCAGTAAATAATGTTTACATGCCACTGTATTATATTGCAGTGTTCTGTTAATAAGTATAATACCTTACATAGCATATATTTAATACATTGTATTAAGTCTGTTTCAGCTGCCGCTACTTTGCTAACAACATTAACATAGCTAGCAAATGATAGCAACTCATAAGGTTAGTATTTGTTGCTTAACGTTTTATTATCTAACTTTTAAAGTTATAGTTTAATAACTAAATATTAGGCTGTATTGTTAAGTGTGTGTGTCTTATTCAAACTAATGAACACATGCTATCATATCCTGAAGACTGTCTCTGGTAGGCATACATGATTTCAGACTTCCTTCTCCACGCCTAGGGCTGGAAAAGATCCGATGGAGGAAGTGGGCCCGAGCCTGGAGCTCTGCAGCTGGACCTCTCTTACAAAAACAGATAAGCCTTGATCTTTTACTACTGTGTGGGACAGTGTACTTGCACAAAACTTTACCCAACAGGACCACACACAGTGCATATAAGGCCATCTCACTCATCATACTCAATCAGTTTAGTGTACTGTAGTTTCTGCGGACGTTTTATAAAGTCCTAGACTGTTTTCCTTATTGGCATAGCAGCTTTGATGCTCACTTGGCATGAGAAATTTAAACAAAAGCTGGCCGTGTGTGAGCAGTAGCTTGACAACAAAATATGTCAAACAAGTCATGTCAAAACTTTCAGAAAATGCAGAATAATGTGCTGTTGCTACAAAAAAAAGCACCAAGTGTCATATGAAAGTTATGCTGCCCTGAAAGGGCAAAGAACCCTGCCGCTCCTTCAGCCTTCACTGAGTTTTACTGCCCTCCCATGCTCGACCATGAGACCAGCACTTTGATGGAGTCACGACTGACATACTGTGGATTTGCATGGCTGCATGGGAACTATGTAGTTTTGTTGACTCATATTATGCAATGTTAGAAAGGGAACAGATTCCTGTCTGAAAAGTTCCATTAAATGGAGTAGAAGTCTTTTCAGGACACCAGTAGGAGGCTGACTGTTAAACACTATCACTGTGTGTGTGAGAGATGTATGTGTGTTTGTGTGTGGTCAAGTCTGAAAGCCAAGTTCATCTCTGTATAAATGCTAAAAACAGTGACACACTGACGAGGCTTCTCCAGAGGGTCACAGGCTCCTCCGTGTTGTACTATCCCAGAAGCACCCTCTGCAGGCGGTATGCGGGCACGCTACTCTCATCCTCAGACTCTGCGTCACTCTGGGGGTTGGAGCTGCAGGGAGAGGTGCACTCTGGGGAGCACAGGTAGTGCATGAGGGGCAGCCGGTACTTTCCGCAGAAGTCTACAAATTTGATCTGGCGCACACATGAGTCAAAGTAGACGCCTGGAGAGAGTGAGAGAGTGACAGAAAAACAAAGCCAGGTTCAAGTGGCAGGTAAGTGACTTGTTTTATTCTGTGCAGATGTATGGACACATCAGCATAGTATTATAATAGTGGACAACTGCTCATTTTAAGGGATCTCAAGCCAAAAGGGCTGAAAAAAAGGAGAAAAATCCTAACATTTTATCAAATAAAAACAACTCAACTTCAGTCTGTGCATTTACTTAAAACACTGTGAAAAAACAGTCTTACCGGCACACTTGGGGTTGGGGCACTTGCTGGCCAGGTCTAGGTAGCGCAGCAGGTTTGACGGCAGGTCGTGGGGGGAGTAGGGAATATTTCGGCTCTTGACTGTACGTCCTGCCAACTCTAGCAGTGACGGGGGGTCGTAGGTCATCTCCTTGACGAAGCGCACCACCAGCGGGTTGCCACGGAGACTGAGCTCTTGCAGGTGCACCAGGCTGAGGATCTCCCTCGGTAGGAAAGTGAGCAAGTTGTTGTGGAGACTCAAAGATCGCAGCGAGTGGAGCCTGGAGTAAGACAGAGAAATGATTTTACCTACAAACATGACTGCAGGTGTGTGCAATTATCAGGTACACGCAGGGAAACAGCACATGCACACCTGGCTTTCATGTAATCTGGACATTGTTTACTGAAGGTTACATGGTGGTGGTGTATGTGCTGTTACCTGGTGAGCTGTGGGGGGACACTTTGGATGCGGTTGTCACATAGGACCAGGTAGCTGAGGTAGGGCAGGTTAGCCACTTCAGGAGGAATGGCTGTGATGTGATTTCCACCCAGATACAACAGCTCCAAACTAAGGGACAAAAAAAGAGAGGAGAAGAGTCAATTTAGAATTTGCTATGTTTATCTAACTGAATAATATCCCACAGTACAGGATAATATGACAGTGATTATACACTATTTGGGGATTTTTTTATTGTTCTAGGTGCTCTATTTTATGGGATCCCAAAATTAAAAGAAAATTATTATCTATTTTTCAAGTTACTTCAAATACAATTTTTTTTTTTTTTTTTAAAAGAGGTTCAGCTTCAGCATCTGCAGTTTGTAATAAAAGCTGACGCGGTACCCACATTTACACATGAGGTTACGACACTATAAAAAGGGAACTTCCCTGGCCAACAAAGCCGCATGACCCCGGGTTATGGTTTTTATTCTGCATGCTTTAACACCTATAGTGATTCCTGAAGCACTATCTCTGAAACCATTTACACTTGCAACCCATGCATTTACTAAGTGTTCAAAACCAGAATGCACTCTCTCTGCTTTACACTCAGTTTGTAATTTCATAACACACTTATTGCAAACTGCAAACACTGGTCACTACATTGCTACACTATTTGGCCGACTGCATTTCCACACTGACATTTGTGAAAACATTTCTAGGCACTGAGTTCTCTAACAAATCAGAGTTTTGTACTATAAATAGGCCACAGGTAAACAGCTGGTTTTAACAACAATGAAACCCAATGTTAGATAGAGAGATGTGGATTAAGTCTTTTGGTCACACCCACAAGGAAACAAGATTAAGCAAGATTTAGTTTTGTTCCTGAATGAAAATGTTTTGATTTTCTTCTAAACTACTTTGGTTTTGTTGTTTAAGGGTTAAAACATAGAAAAAGAGAAAATATGTACTTTTCTTCATTATTTGTACTGGTATTGTGTTATGTTTGGAATAAAGATCCATATTTTACACATTTGAATACTTGTATGTATGTGTTTACTTCACGAATGACAATATTTAACTGGAAATTGCTATGCCCTGCAGAGAGGAAAAGCAAAAGCCACAAGTGTTTTTCATTTATGCTATGATGATGTGTTTTGTGTCCTGTATTGGAACAAAACACATTTTTTAAGAAGAGTTTTGCAAGAATTGTTTGCTTTGTTTTATGTTTTGCTGGTTTGGTGTAAGATTTTGTGGTTAGTGTGTAGTTTTGCAAAAATAGCCTACAGTTTTGATGATAGTGACTAAGCCAGAAAAAAACGCAATATTGACACATTCCACAAGGGGGCGCTAAAGACACGTGATTATATGATGAAGAGTTACAGTACTGTGCAGGTGCTTGTGTCTCTGTGTGGCTGAATTTATTTGTGGGGGCCACGCAAATTATCACAAAGACAAAAGACAGAGAGACAACAACAAATCCAAAATTATCTCAGATCCTCAGGACATTTTCACAGTAACACACAGTTATGCATCACCCACATGTGCAAAGATAAAATATGGAATAAATTTACATCTGTTTTACTATTCTTAACAAAGACAAACCTAATTACACACATGATGATCACAAAATCACTGCTTCCAAGTTTAGTAGACAACAAAATTGTTGTGTATTAAGACAACAAAAGGACCCTGGTAGGTTAATGGATGTATAGGGTACACGGGGGCATAATTGGGAGTGAAAAAGAGAGACGAGGAGAGAGAAATGGATGGCTGGTCAGCGAAAGTAAGCTGTCAGGCCATCTGCCTGCTGGAACTGATGACACAGCGACTGCGAGACAGGAAACCATTATACTGTCCTTGGTGGCTGAGCACTGAGCAAGCCCCCTCTGTGACGGGGACTGAGACATTCAGGGTCTGCTCACTGCCCGCACCGACACAGTGACACAAATCAGCCACCAGAGATTGAGGATGGCTGGCGATGGTGTGTGTCAGGGACGATATAAAAAGCTGGCAATTTTCGCAAGTAAGCGAAATTGAAGCCTTTTTTCTGGGCCATTTCACCCAAGAGAAACTGCATTTAGGTTTCCTTCTCCAAACACATTAAGACATATTAGCCTCTATCATGTAGATGATTTACAGTTATATACTGTTCACCCACGCTTAGACTGTGTGTTTTAGCATTTTGTGATTCAAAATAAGTACACTTTATGACACTGGTCTAAAGAAAAAAATACGAAAAGGGAAACAACATCTTAAAATATGTAAAATGACATGCAGATGGGGCTTCTTCATGGCAGACATTTTGACTTTGAAGTTTTGCTAATAATTTGTTAAGCTATGAGTCGCGAAAGTGTGCTAGCTGCTAAGCTAATTCATGCACACTGTAAAAGAGAAAATTGGAACAAGCCGGCTGTGTAGAGAATCAAGATATCTTCAAATGAATAATAGCTGGCTACATTTTAAATTAAGTGGCCTTTTTCATCCTCTGCCTCTTATTCACTTTATCACTGGATGTGCCATACTAGTGTGATTGCATGCATGTTTGCTCTTTGGCCTGACAGTGGGTCACTGTGTGACTTGCTACTGTTAAACTTGGAAGTGATAAGAAAGAAATGACCTCGTGGCTGGCCTCCTTTTCTGTCAATTTCTTCCACGCTATCAGAAAAAATGCTTCTACTGAAAGATTTAAACTGACTGCTGCACACACTAAGTGTTGTTTTGTGTCATTACTCTTGTCTGTTTTGTCATCAGTCCTATTCTTTCACCATACTTTGTATTTTATTTTCAGAATTTCTAGATATACAAAAAACTATTCGTCTCTCCAGCGTAGCCACGTGTAATTCTAGCAGTGACTCTGCCTGTATTTGCTGTATCTTTTGTTTATTCACTTTGAATACATTTGATCACAATAATTAATGTGTCTTAAAAAATTCCATGACACTACTTCTTTCCTATCATTGTTTAATCAGTTTGGGGTAATTACTGGAACAGAGTGAACCAATTTCCCTGCTTACATTATGAATCACACTGTTTACAAGATAAACTGCCTGGAAATGAACATGACACAAACAGACAGATGTGTAAGTGGTTACAGAGTGGTAAACACCAAAATACCCATAAAAATAGTAACATCTACAAAGAGAGGGATAAACCGACCATATGTGAATTACACTTTCAAAAACTACACAGGTTGCCACCTGGGTGTGGCTGTGTAAGGGATAGTGTCAACAGTTTTACAAATATTGTTGCCAGGTTAAATAAGTGGGTCAACTCCTCTGACTCGCACGAAACAGCAGGTGAAGTGTGATTAAAGTAGGTTTATAGTACTTTATATGACACAACTGATTTAAAGGGATTCAGAGCTTTCCATATGGAGCACATACAGCATACAGATAAAAGCTGACTCTGTCAAATACAAACCAAGAAAGCATCAAAGGTTTTAGATGTCAGGGTAAACTTCTGCAATGTACCCAACTTCAGGGACTATTTGGCTGAAGGTCAATGTGGTTGGAGAGAGTGTATGCTCCGAAAAGGCATTCTGTCCTGTGTCATTATGACACTGGCTTACAAGGCTATTTCTTCAACTACATTGTTGATGTAACACTGCAATAACTATTTATTTTCACTATCAATTAATCTGTTGCTTATTTTCTCAATTATTTGATTAACCATTATTTAGTCTGTAAACTGTCATACATGTAAAAGATGCCAATCAATCAGCTGGGGTGTGACTTTGTATTTTTCCTTGAGCTTCCTTGAGTGACTTGGAGGAAATGCATTGGTTGGTTGTCGCTGTTGGATTTAAAAACTTAACATTTCATGTTTGAAAGTTAAAAGTTGAATACAAAATTCTGGAGTTAAAAAAAGCCTTATTTTTTTTACTCTTTTCGTTAGTGCAAACAGTTTATTTTTGGTAAAATTTTAAAGGAGACAAGTAGAATAAAGTGATTTTGATGAAATATAACTACATTAAGCTTAAATTTGGTTATGTTTTTTTCTGAGGGAAGGCTTTGACCCACATACTGTGTTCAAGGACTGTCGGAAATTTAAAAATCCAATGATAAATTTTGTTTTTACAATATCTGGCTATCGTAAAACGGTATATTTTGACGATTTAATAAATTATCAGTAGAATAAGTACAAAAAGTACAGCTATTTATATTGCATGGCCCTCCACTAGGCCAAAACAGGGTGTCTAAGTATCAGACAGTTAAATGCAATGCTTTTTAAGACTCATTCAAGACACCTTTTAACCAAATTTAGGACAGATTTTTGGACAAATCATGTTTTACTTATTTAAGCAGGTAAGCATTGCTGGAAAGTAGCGTATCTGGTCTTGTGAGGAGGTAAGTGTGAGGGATAAATGAAATGTTTGTAATAGTTCAGACCTCAAAATTTAAGACTATAATGATTTTTAAGGCCTCACTAATGTAACATTGAATTTTAGCCATTTTAAGACTTTTTAAGGACCTGTACACACCCTGCAAAATAAAAAACTGACTCCTTCCCCAGTGCTTAAAAAGTTATTTGACATGCATCCCCCTTTTTGCACCACCCCCTCCCCTCTTATAAATAACTAACAGTCCCTAAAGCAATAAAAACAATAAAATATTAAAATAGCTGGTCAGTCAAATGATCTGCTTTATCATTAATAGACTTATTTTATTTCAGCTGTACAGTTTGTCACATACGACTTTGCTTGAAAACCACTGCAACAGAATAATTACTTATCAAACAATCAACTAATCGACTAAGGGAGCTATCATTTCAACTCTAATTTGATATTCCTTAGTAGTTGCCAATTAGAAATCCCTGTCAACAGTTTTACTGCCATTGTAAATCAGTGCATACAGGCAAATTATATACGGTAACACAGCAGGTAGCCATAGCAGCGCACGTGCGTTTCATGTCATGTAACGTTACCGGTTAACTGAAGTGAACCAAGGGCTAGAATTAATGTGGATAACGTTAATGACATTAACGGTTAATGACAGTGATATAAACTCGACATTCCTTCCTCATACGGAATATGACAAAAAGGAATAACACTGGTTGTCTTCTTTGTCTCCACCACGTCCATTATTGTGATTTATTTGTGTCTAGTTGTGGAATATCGTCGATTAAAGTAACATTAGCTAACTGTTAGCTACAATTGACTGTGTGAGTAACGTTATTTGACAGTGGCCCCTTGCTGGGTACCTGCCCTTGCTACTCACTCGGACTTTTAACGGCTGTGTCAAGTTAGCTAACCGTTAACTTTTCAGCTTCTGGTGTTACCTGTTTCTAATATTTGCTTACCTGGTTAGGTTTTCTATCTCTGCAGGTATACTTTTCAGTCTGTTTCCGCCGAGTGAAAGCGACTGCAGACGCAGCAGTTTCATACACTGGAGCGGGATCTCCTCAAATCGGTTCCCACTAAAGTTCAACACCTCCAGCTGCAGAGAGCCGAACTCTTTGGGCAGCGAAAACTCGTCCAGGCGGTTGTTCTTGGCGATGAGTGTCCTCAGCCTGGTCAGTCGCGTAATGCTCTCACAGATGGCCGACAGTCCGTTGTTGCTAATGTCCAAAAACTCGAGGTTGCAGAACAGGCTGACCGACGCAGGCAACGAGTTCAGTCGGTTGTAGTTCAGGTAGAGCTGTCTGGTGTCCCTTTTCCTCTCGTCGCTCACACTGTCAGCACTGAATGTGTTCAGATTCAGACGGGAGAAGTCGAGCACGCTGTCGCCTGTCGCTGCTGCTCCTTCGTGAATCTCCATTTTGGCGATTTTAGCGTGAATTTAAACTCTGAACAAAGTCCTTGCAGAAGTTCTGCTGCAGGCTGAACGCCCCCGTAAACCGCGAGTTAGCTCCAGGACTTTTCTTTTCTTGACATGAAGACGGGAGATACCTCTACACACCCGCCCGTAACATTTAACCGCATCGCTAGTGAAAATCTAGGTCACTAATTTTAGTAGTGAGAACAAGCTACTGTTGCTACACGAAGCAACACTAAATTCGGTGACGCTCGCCTACAATGCAGCCGTTCTTTCACGAGGGATATTTGCTGCTATGTTCAGAGATTGGTTAATTTTCCAAACAAGCTCCGCCCACGCACGCGTTGATTGGCTAATCTCCCAATCTGTCATTTTGCAACAGTGTTAATTAAGACAGTTGTAGCAAGGTTATTGCATTTTATTGACACTTTTATTGCTATACAATACCACGTTGGTGTTTGTGATTGCTCTGGCTTTGAGTATTGCAACAACGGAAGACCATAGACCGGCGTTCCATCATGCCAACTGCCAACAGTGCGATCTGGCATTATGCAACACCCCCTCTCTGTTACATTATGCAATACTCTGCTGACTTGGATGTGCACAGCATGAGAAAAAGGTACAGGATTATTGGGTCCCTCCCACTGAATTCAGATCCGTCCATATCACTGACACAGCTGTATGTGTTCATGTTACTATATGAGGAGTATAGGGCAGATTCTAGAGGTGGAGATTTTCCACATATTTCTGCAAGTACTGCAAATGCAGCTAAGATTTTGTCATCAAAACATGACAACTACTCAAGAACTATGATACAGTGTGACTAACTATGCTGGCAAACATCTGGCAGGGGGACTACCAATGTAAGTCAGCCCTTGGCTGCAATTGGGTGCATCTACATTTTCTTTTTCTTTCTTTAAAAGGAATGTTCATTGATGTACACTGTCCCGTCTTAAACAAATAAATTATTTAAATTATTATTTAGACGGTAACATTGTCAATCATATGATGATGTGTGTAACAAAGTCAAATGTACCTGACATGCTTAGGCCTTCATAGTCAATATGGAACGTTTGATACTCAGTTTCTGTACCCCTACGTTCACCTTTGGGTGTACCCCACCTCTAAAGGGGCATCTCCCGCCTTGCCTCTCCCCCTTTTGCTGTTGAACTCCATGGAAGAGGTAAGAGACATAAAGTTAGAGACATAAAGTTCATTTTATGCTAACATATTCCCATGTCACTTAATTTGTATAGGGGTTCGAGTTAATATGGATTTGGTTTCACCTCTTGCTGTCAGGTATGTTTTATTGTGTTTTAGTGTATTGAACTGAATGTAACATGGCCGCTCTTTTGCTGTTTTATTCCATGGGAGAGGGGTTCGAGTTCATATGGTCGTAATTGATGGAGGATTTTATTTGTACCTCTCTTACTGTGTTCGCCGTCAAAGATATCCATGGTCTGGGCCTCTTTATATCAACACAGCATTGACAACACTAGAGTCCACCCATTACATAAACAGTCTGTGGAAATAGGCTTTGTTACCAGCTTTAATCCTCCAGTATTATTTCTAAGGGTGGGAATCACCAAAGGCTCCACCATTTGATATTATCACGATACCTCAGTCGTGATACAATATTATTGCAATTTTAAATGTGTTGCGATATACTGAGGATTGCGATAACATTTTTCTGATATGTTGTGATTTATCACCTTTTTCCAACTGCAAATAATGTCCCCAAAGGAAAACTTTGTCAGCATATAATAAGAAAGGCTGCAGCATGGCTTTTTTGCGGTAAAATGTATGTAGTGGACTGAAAAAGTATTTGATGTTATTATTCAAGTAGGCTACCTAAAGTTTAATTTGTATTTGTAATGTTAATGGTTTATTTCATTTAAAAAATTGAGACTTGGAACTGTGTGACAATAAGATATTGCCACACAAATATTGCAATACTATGCTGTATCGATTTTTTCTCCCACCCCTAACTGTTTCCACATTAAGCCGGATATTGCATTATGACACTGGCCCTTACATTACTCTACTTTATTAACATATTTTAATAAAGTATGTGGTATTTGGCAGTTTTCTAAACATTTTTTTAAAGTGCTTCACCATTCATTTGTACAATATCAAACACAAGAGACAAATTTGAATTAAGAAACAACAAAAGAGCAAAAACATAAGTTAAAAAAAAACGAGTCTTCATATGTTTGTTTAAAAAATGTCAATTCATTTGATTATCAGTGACAGAATGTATTGGCAATTCCTGTCCTTTTTGGCCTCACCAACTGAGGCAGCCAAAGGAGCTGCATGTGTCTCTGTTTCTTTTTCCTAGAATAGGAAGTGTAACAAAAAACGTTATTGAAAACACATTGTTGGGTCTAGGCTTTGACTCCCAGTTCCCAGGAAACAGAGACAGACCAGACAAAAGTCTGGAGGTACAGACATATTACAGTGTGTTAATGAAAAGACATCTGCTAAGGGTGAGAACTAAGGATGTTGTGATGCATGACTGCCTGTATGAGTACTGGTAACTGAACTTATTTCATCTGTCTATTGGCTGACCAGCTTGGGGATCCATTTGCAAATGTTAATATAGCTTTTGCAATAAATCTTTGAACTCTCAAAGACAAGTTTGCACTTTGTGAATTTATCTCTAAACTGCCACCACTGAGGGAAAAACAGCAGCTGTCCTTTTAAGCCGGGCTTGGGGACATCCTGCATAGTGATTAGCTGACCTAAGAGACTTTGAGTCACTTTATGGGCACAGCAATTTAGAAATTTACCCACAGGCTTTACTATGCAGTTACAAACATACTGGATTCTGAACTACACTGGCAGCCAAAGGAGGGAGTCCAATAGTAAAGTAATGGGTTCCATATGCTTTGTATTTGTTAAAAGGAAGGCAGGGCTGTAATCATGAATTTAACATTGAGGGGGACCATTTTACATCTACACCTCTTCCTAGACGGGGGTCTGAGAGGAATTCCCCCCCAATGAAAAGTTCTTAGGGTGCTTTCAGACCAAGAGTTGTCTTGCTTTGGTTCAAATCAGGAACTCATTTCTTTCCAAAGCTGCATAATTGCCTAGAGTTGGTTCGTGTTCTCACGGCAACTTTTACAAGCAGACCAGATCAAATGCCTTGCGTGACAAAGCTGCTCTTGATTGGTCAGAATTTCCATGTGGGAAAAATCCAGGAAGTAAACAAAACGTTGAAGAAGACTACACTTGCAAGATAAATGTGACACCTACTAATGTCACAATGGAGGGACAACTACGCCGGTTGATTTTAGCGCTGCTCATCGTGGACTATATTGCTGTCATTGTTCATTTTAGTCAAACCATACAGTTTGAAAACGAGGTGCGGCTCCAACTAGAAAACAATGTTTATGCATTGGATGTGCTGAATGTGCATATTAAGGCAGTACAGGAGGAGGTGCACATTAATAATCCTCCAGGACTGTAACATGCTCATGTTTAACCCAAACAATGTGTCATGTGACTGCAGTTGGTTCAGATCCAGGTCGGAACTCACCACAAACAAACTACACCAGAGTTCGTTTGTTACCGGACCGAGACCACCTCTTCAAGAAGGTCTCAGTCCGGTTGTTTTGGTGTGAACCTGAGTATGATTGCTGTGTTCACACCTGCCCAAACAAACCACACTTAGGGGGCAAACAAACATGAGTTTGTTTAAACCGAACTAAACAGGGCAGGTGTGAAAGCACCCTTAGAAACTGAACAGCTAAACAGACCATTTAATAGAATTTTGAAACAAAAAAATCTCAAATCAGGGGTTCTCAAAGTGCCACTAAGTGCCACTTTCGGGAGCCAGCATATAATTTGAAAACCTCACAGGGAAAGTACACACAGTATGAGTTCTTTATGGCATATACTATGACTTTTTATTACCTCTTTTATGACGTATGAACACTTAAGAAATACTTGAACAGTCAGCAGTGATATAGTCTATGTCACTGGTTCCCAATTGCTGGGTTGCGGTCATTCTGAATCGACTGCAAGTGACTTGCTTACAAATCAACTTTGTGAAAAACACTTTGTTTTCAAGTACAGTGAAGTGCCATTTCCTGCTGTAGAGTGAGTGAATGATGAACAGCTACTTAACAGAGACAGCAAACTAGCTTGAGACTTGGCCAAACCCAAGTATGGTGCTGAATGTATTAAACTGTGTGGACCTTGAACTTGAGACTAAGGAGAAATCCGGACCCTGTGGCTGGACCAAGTGGGAGAACTGGTCTATGTAGCACTCGCATCACATTCTAGCGTATCACTTTATAATAAATTTGAACGTCATGAAATATAGAGTGTACAGTGTTTGACATTGTTTGTACCCACACACAGAAGTCGACCCCACTTGCACATGCCACACACAGAACTGCAGTACATAGTATTATTAATATCAGTAGTATTAATGATGGCAATTTGTTTATCCATGATTATGATTACATTTGCTGATGATTATTTCGTACCGTGGTGCATGGTTTCCTATTGCAGCATAGCAAGTTATTTTTTTCTATCAATATATTGAGGGGGACATTTTGGACACATTTGAATATTAGGGTGAGTGTGCTCCTCTCTCCTGCCCAGGAGAAAGAAACAACTTGACGTGATTTCAGACTACTTTCAAAGTCAGACAGTTATTTCTTATTCTCCGAGGGAAGCTTCTTCTTTCACTCACAGTATTTGAAATTGAAATTTGACAGACCCAAGCACACACAAACACAAAGTGACAAAGCTGAGTTGTGGTGTATGGGCTTTATTGGCATACATACATATTCCTTACAGTCTCTGCACTTTTAGTGGAATATAAAGATTTAGCTTGAACCTAGTAATGCAACTTTCACACAGACATTTATCAGGGATAGAGTCACAAAGCACTAGTTTACTGCTAAATTTCAGCAAAGCACACTCACTCTTTCTATGCCACGCGGCGTAAAAGCCAGCGTGCAGGCAAAGGTAGAGACCTATACTTTTTGCAGGTCTAAGGCACTGATTTTTTATTGTCAATCCTCCCAATTTCAATGCAGGATTTTAACAAATAAACACATTTAACAAACTACTCTCAGCATCACACTTTAATAGCACACACACACACACACACACACACACACACACACACACACACACACACAATCACACACACACACACATACAATTTATATGCACCCAGTTACTGATGCGTCTACGCTACTTTAGCTGACAGTGAGGCTAGTCCTTCTGTTAGAGTGATTTTGAAAGCACAGGTATAGTGTTGTTGCTGGGTCCAGAGTAATGTGTTACCCGGAGAATTTTGTACATCATTCAAACACTTCATCAAGACTTTGGTTTCAGTTTTCATCATGCTATATTCAAAGATCAGGTCTCACCTGGGTGCAGACTGAAAGCTGGACCACTATGTCTTTGTCTCCGAAATGTAAGACGCAGACAGAGAAATGTTTAACCCGAAAGAGCACCAGAGAGACTCGCCTGAGCATAACATGGGAACAAGACAGGTTCCAACTCAAGCCAATAACATACTGTACATAGAAGCAAACTAATCTGCAGCAAAATTATCACTTTAGCAGTAAGATACAAACAAATTTCAGGCTTGTGATAAAGTAAAGCCTTAGAAAGATAGAGACAAAGAAAGAGAAGTGCATTGGTCAAGTAGTGGCCTACTGTGGCAGTTCTAAATGGCAACAAAATCAAAATCACTAGTAGCTTTACCCTCTTCGTATCCCAGCGTCTTCGACCGAGCTGCTGACCATAAACTCATGAGGGTGAAGAGAAACATGCCGCTGCAGATGTCAGGTGGTCAGCTTTCTCTGTGCTCCGACAGCTTCCTCATTTCAACAGGTGGATTCTCTGCGCCCCTTCCTTCACTACCTTCTCCGACAATGACTTCCGTAATCCAAAACAGTGACAACTTGACTTGTTTTTTTTATAATAACTGTAAAAATATAGGAATTGTAGTAAAAATAGCCCCGAGGCTAGTGTAGAGGCGCAGTAATACAATCAAATATGACAGTACTGAACACAAGGGAATCCTATAATACTCTTTGATAACCCCTGAATCTAACAAACATCAACACAAACACTTAAACGTTGTAAAAAAAAAAAAAAAAAAAAGTATAATAATTAACATAGCAGAGAAACATGAAAAAGTCAGTCTAATAACAACACATGGCCGCAAGGTAAATCAAGTATGGAGGAAGGGTGATGACGTGCATCCTCTCCTTCGTTGCATCCTTATTTAGGCCTCCTTTGTGCTGCTCTTCATCTTCTCGACTGTTTCCTGTATTTCAAACAACATAGAGAGTTGACACAGAGGTGAGATATGCTATATAATTGAACATATTGAATATATGATGACGTGAGTGCATAATTGTATAAGTATTTTTTGAAGAACACACATCACTTGAGTGCTTTATCTATTAAAACCAACATTGTATTTCAAAGCAAGGTCCTCATGACTAAATTTAGAGTGCACCTAATCACACCGAACTTGTACCCACAGAGCCACATTTGTTTACAGAGGCATTATAAGCTGCCCTTCTGGAGTACAGAGTACATGACCTTGCTGACTCAGCCATGGCCTCAAGCCAGAGCCCGAGTCCTACCTTGTGAGCCTCTGCTTTCAGTCACACAAATAAGCAAGCACATACCGGAGCGGAAATGCTACAAAAATATTATGAATGTAGAGGTTCCAGAGAGGTGTAGCTTGTCAGGAGAGGTTGTAGTACTTTGTTCTAGATTTTCACTCTTGGGTTCTAGATTACTGTTCTTTGTCTGTAGAGGTAGTATGCTGCGTTCAAATGAGGTCGTGTTTACCAAGTTCACGAGAGGAGTCCAGATGAACTCCCCCCTGTTGGAGTACTTCCAGCCTTATAAGTGGAAATTTTCCAATAGCTCAGAGTTAATGAGTTTATTTTCACAACTTCCCAGGTCGTAAACACAAGCTCATGAGTTCCATTTGAACGCATGTTTATTTGTTTTCATAGGGAGGTTCCAGAACTTCTTTTTTTTTTTTTTTTTTAGCATTTTTTTTGTTTGTTCTGCAACAATGGCACCATTATTCCATTATGTTCCTAGTGTTACCAAGCCCTCATTTCCAAGTGTTGTTATCATTGTTGTTCCTCATATTAGGCTATAAATCAAAATAGTACTTCACTCAGCATTGCACTCCTATTGGGTTCTCAAAGTTTTGATGACTGAGTCCAAATTTAAGGAGCCAGCATATGATTGAGGGCAGCACAGGTTCAGGACATCCACTGTGAGTCACTTTCACAAACTAAGATACCACATACCTTGCCTAGCTTGCCTACTTTCTTAAAATTGTTCAACCCCAGGTTTGGGGTTCTTGGGGTGCTCTTCATCCATTAACTTATCGTAGGAATTGTGATTGGTCTCATTATGGTGTTTAGCATTTAACTTTAGCTAACAGCACTAGCATTGATGACCAAAAGCAATTCCTGTGACACTTTCAAGGTGCCACTAGTTGTTTGCAACCAGTAGCAGTCATCATCATTTCATGCATCAATTTAGAGTCTTATGCTGCGTTCCAGGCAAGTTTCTGAGCCCGTAAGTCACCACTTCAAGTGACAACTCACGACTTCATAGCGTTCCAGACAAGTCACGCCAAACTGTCAAAGCAACATGGCGGATCATGCGGGGTTTATGTTTGTTTATGATCACTTCTATCACCAAAGGTGCCGGTTCCTTCCTCATTTGAGTGCAACGGAGGAGGAGGAGAAACGGCGCATAAGGTCACAGGTGCTATTATACTTTTTAATTTATGTTATCTGTGTGTTTGGAAACGTGTTTTGTATTGATTTATTCTTGCACTGGAAACTAGCTGTTAGAGCGGCTGCCAAAAATGCGTTAACATTAGGGTTATTTTTTGTCTATTTCTCACTGTGTACCGCCTGCATCAACACCGCATCCGTGGGGCCGCCATTGTTGTTTAGAGGAGTAAGGTAATTGGTTTAGAGGGCTGTGTGATGTCAGAAAGCGTAACTGGGAGTACATCGATCTGGTACGAGTTCACGAGTGGCAAGTTACAGGTTTGACTGCCGTTCCAGTGCAGGGGGTAGAAGGCTGTAAAAACACGAGTTACGGGTTGCCTGGAACGCACCATAAATCAGTGCAGAAGAACCAGAGATGTATTGTTTATTCCACACAGTCTTCCAATTTGTCAAAATCAGTGCCTACATTACCCACAATGCAACCTGACCAACAAAAGTTCGATCTGAGATTCTGGTGTGCTATGCTGGTATCGGCTAACGCAACCTCCAGCTGTTTGCCACAAGCAGAAATGAGGAGCAGGCTTCAACGGTCTGGTAAGAACACTTCTTTCTAACCAAGAAAACCACACTCGCCATAATAATTACATTTTTTTTACAGCCAGGGGGCGTGTTCCTGTATTCCAGGCAGGAGTCTGTTTACTGACTGGCTGTGGTTATTTTCTGAAAGCAATTAGCTGCTTAAAAGTTCAAATGTCCCCAACTTTTAGTTTGGCCGCACTTCACTACTGCTTGGTGTGTTTTCAGCGTACCTCCAAACACACACAGATTTTCTTTTTCATTTTGTAGTCACCGCCCCCAACTGACACTTTCGCAACTGACATTTGAGGAGCTACAAAAGGCACGAAACTGCTTTTTTCACATATGCAATATGACTCCTTGAGATCTGTAAACAAAGCTGGTGGAATTCCCCAAGAAGACTTCTAGAGAATGGTGACTTCCCTAATTCTGTATAATACACTTTAAGGAATCACTGACTGTATAATTTGATGATTTAAATCATCCACACAAAATCTTAGCTGAGGACGCCCCTAGCCTTCAACAATCTACAATAAAAAGGAATATGTTAGTGATCTTTTTTTCTGCTGTCTGCCTTCTATTTCATATCCACGGCCATTTCATAGTTTTATCGGCCTAATTTAGAAAACATTTCTTTATTTCCCAACTATTGATTTATTGTTTCTCTTTTCAAGCCAGGAGTCATAAAGCGGCTGACACCCCAGCTCACTGAGCTATGTTAGGTTGGTACACAGTCACATAAAAATTTACACCTACCAATTCCTCTGTGAACTGTTTTGTGCTGGCTGAGCAGTTTGATTCAAATGCTCTTTGTCCAGAAACACATTGCAAGTAATCAAGGTTATATCCTGAAGGATTCCAAAAGCAGACACTTGGGTTATGGCTCATGTCAGTGATATTTCATGGACCTCATAATCAAGTGAAATCCTTTTGAGCATGGGGCAGTGATAGGGAGAGACCAGGTATATTGTCCTGTTCTGTAGAGAAACTGTGGAATGCACTTGTGATTCTGACTCATGTTGAAATTAATATGATGAGTGCATTATATTTTTGATTGTTTACAGGGGTTTGCATATTGCAAATTCAGACCTGGTGCTTGTTGAGCTCAGCCACACGGAGATTCCACTCCTCCTCAGTCATCTCTGCCCCAGCATCTGCTGACTCATCCACAGCTGCCGTTTTGTCTGGACAGATAACAAAATGGTCAAAAATGGTCTTAATGCATGAGTGTGTGAATACAGCGATCATAAAGACAGAATTAATATCACCTCGGGTATTTTTAACTCACCAGTGCAGGTCATAGCAGTGCAGACCCAGTTGCCACAAGCACAAACACAGCGGTTACACTCCACCTGGGTCTCTGCTCCGTCCTCATATGTCTCATCCTCCAAGGCACATTCTGCAGAAAGACACATGGTAAACTATTCACCCCAGACTACAGATAACAGACTAGCAAAAATGATAATAGAAACAGCATTACACACTGTAATCAATTTCCCTGACCAAGACTTGTCAGCATTTCCAATTGCCACATCATCCATCCAGCAGCTTCATTTAAAGGCACATGCCTTCGGCAAATTTTCAGCTTACTAATCCAAAGTCAGCAAATCCGCTGACACCCACTCTAAGCAAAACTTTAGCACTTCTGTCTGAGTTTAAAAGACATAAATAAATTCAATATATTTTCAATATGTTGGAGATTTGTATCGTTCTCTTTCAGTCTTTAAAGTCAGAATTTCCATGACCAAAGGAATCCAGCATCTGTGGTAAAGCTGGAATTTCTAAACACAAATACACAAAGTCAAACAAATGTGTGTGTGTTTGTGTGTCCTTGAGTCTGGGAGAGCTTCGAGGTTCAGTGCTCTGCAGCGAATGTTATTTTTTTCTGTGACAGAGCTATGCCTCCTGCTTCCTGTGAACTTTATCCCAGATAAATCAGCATCACATGACTGAGCAGGCTGGAGCGAAAACTCTGACTGTGTCTCAAACTATTAAAAGCAATCTGAGGCTCATTTCCACAGTTTGATGTGTGTCAGGACTGTCTGACTGAGCTCATGTCAGTGCATCCATACACTACATATACAGGTGTGTAACTTTATGTTACATTATGATACACACAAACTGTCATATTAAGCTCACTCTTCTCTGGTGGATTGAAGCCAGGCTTCAGGCAGTTGAGGAACTCATCAAAGCTCAGCTTCCAGTCGGCGTTCTCATCAGAGAGCTCAATGAGGGCGTCGACACACAGGCTCCTGGGAAGCACAGATATACATGCAAACACTGAATAAATATTAGCTGCTCCATACAGTGGCGACAGAACATTGCAGAGAAAATAAGCATGCAGAAGAAAGAGTAATTGGTTTAGAGTGTTATGTCCCACAGAGCACAGGTGTTTATGCCAGCACAGGCTCCCACAGGAGGCCTTCAGCAAAGTTTGCACTGGCTAGATAGAGTTCAATGGCTTGTGCTGCGTAGCTTAAAATAGCACCACAGCACACAGATATGGATCAGCATGAACAAGCATTGCCACAGAAGAAAATGTTCATGGAGTTTGAGGGGAACAGTAGCGTTTTCTGTCCACGCTGCCCTCATTCACGCTCACATAAGCATGCAAACTGACAAACAAGCACACTGACCTGAGCAGCTTGTTGCTCTCCTGGTCTGCGTAGGACTGCAACTCCACGACTGAGTCATTTTGCTGGATGAATTTGAGCAGCTCGGAGGAGTCCAGCTGAGAATCACCATTGTCGTACGACTGCAGACACATGGACAGACATGGGAGAGGCACAGTTGATGCTTATGTACAGTTGAATATGAACAACAAGAACTTAAGTTTTACACCTGGTAATAAAATGCAATCTGTATCTGGACACGTTATTCGGATAATAAACTAATTTTGCCTCTGTGCTTACACATGGTATTTAGTGCACCGGATCTCTGTCTACTGCCTGATACAAACATTACCTCTTCAGAGTTCACACTATATTGTGATCCCTTTTTGTCATGAGCATGTGTGTCGTGAACTCTGAAAGAAATGATTGCTGTTTCACATCAGGTCAGCCTGAGCTACCAGCAGACTCACAGTCACTGGCACAAAAAACACCAAGAGCACACTAGTTGCCATGACAATCATCCCATAAAGATGTTAAGTGAAATCAATTTCGCACCAGCCCCTCATGTACTACCTCTTCTTCCGACAGCCTGTATTTCTGTGATATTTTAAAACGGGGCTGGAGCAGAAATGGGTGTTGGAGCAAGAAACGTTCTATTCATATAGTCATTTTCGGCATCTGTCATATGAATGCATATTCATTAATCGCATTGAATTAACATCAGAGCTGCTTATTAACCTAAAGGCCCTGTAATATTGTCTCTGTAGGGCAACTGAACAAAGGCTTTTGAAACTGTTTGGCAGTAATAGTGGTGGACCTTGATTCCATGGTGAGATGCTGTATAAAGTTAGCGGTATTAAATTGTGCAGCATATGTTTATGGTCGGAAAGACTAGGAAAATAAATACTGCCGGTGTTCAAGGAGCCATCTGCACTTCTGTTTTACAGTAGTGTCATTTATGTCAGCCCATAGAGTGACAAGGGTCATTCTCTTCTGCAACCTCATTAAACTGAATCCTAACCATCAGCTGACACGCTTGAAAGGACTGTTACATGAACAATTAGACCCAGTCTGAAGCAGCTTTAAGGAACAGGCTTGTTAGGGGAGGCCCATATAGATGAGGGGACATTCTGTACAAAGAATGGTGTAGGAACAATTGTGGGCACTTATTGAGGCCAAGGACCGTCCTGTTCTTTCCAGAGAAAAGAAGCCCACCTTGAAATATTTCAGCAGAATGTCAGAGAAGTTGGATCCCTTCACAAACCAGCCATCTGGGACAACCTCAGTCTGTAGCCACTGGATCACACGGCTCCTCAGCTCATTGCGGTCAGCAGCGTAGCAAACCACTGCAGAGGTGGGAACATTTCCATAAGTCAGCAGCATTAATAAATAATCCAAAGGGTGAAATTTATCTTGCCAGCTATATCATGATTGACCCCTGTCCTATTGTGCATACATCAGTATTTATTAAGTCCTTTCCATTAGACCATAAAGTACAGTTATTGCAGGGACATAACAGCCAAATCTTAACACCAGACCTACCCACAACCCAACTGTGAACCATGACCTGAGTCAATGGTTCATCTCATTAACACTTTAAACAGTTAAGAGTTACTTTAATGAAAATAACTTTGTGTCATATTTGCTGAAACTGTCAATGTCAAGCTCAGCTCACATCCCAGCTACATCAGCTGATCTCAAACAGCCCAATCAACTGATGGAGCAGCTGATTGATGGAAGCGAGTCAGCTGATCACATGATTCCTTTCTATGCAGCTAATTGGCGAATCTTATTCAAGGCACCCTATTTAAACTGCTCTGGCCCGTCTACTGTTGCTGCTTCCTCTGCAAGCTGCTTTGCAACCCACCTCCACCCCAGCTCCTCCTTGTTTATGCTGTGTCTGACTTATCAATGTCATTTCTGTTTGTCACTGATGCTGCTCTGTTCTGTTTCCTGGGGTTTCCTAAGCTTGAAAAAAGAAAATAGCGATCTGCACACCAAAAGAGCTCCCGTATGCAATTTATATTTTGCGTGACATTTCGAGCGTGATGCTCTTCCTCAGACTGTCCTAGGCTTTCCATGTAGGCGCATGGAAGGGCAGGGAGGTTTGTTTTCTTTGCCTTAAGGCTTTCCTCGTTTGCACATGGAAGGGCAGAGAGGTGAGCTCTCTCCGCCTTAAGGCTTTCCATTTAGGCGCATGGAAGAGGCTTTCTGCATAGGCCCGAGGAAAGGCAGAGGGGCCCCAGAACAGAGCCATACCACTAAATATAATACTGCAAATGGAAATAAAGTTTTCTTTGACTAAATTGTTCCTGACTGAACCAAAAGAAATACATGAGACAGATAGTATATGCAATGAGTCTCAAACGCAGCTGTCAATCATGTCAATCATGGCTCGTGAACTGCGGTCAAACTGTCAAACTAGGCAGTGCTGATCAAGTATGAATCAAGATTCTGTTACCGCGTTGCTTATTTCTCACCTTAAATGTTGTTTGGCTGTAAGAAAGTTTTTGACTAGGCTGCCAAGTTGGATACAGTCGAGTGAAGTACCAAGCACAGCCAAGCTCCTGGACCAACTTTCTCATTTTACAGCTAAACAGTACACTAAAATATGTTTCTGTAAACATTTCAGGCAAGAAAAAAGGAAATGCGTTATGCTGCGTATGAGACCCCACGGCTTGTTTTTGTCCACATACATACATACACACACAAACTCACCTGGGCTGGCAGCTGCTTGTTCTGTTTTCTTCTCTAAAGGGGATTAAACAAGAGAGAACCAATTTTACATTTGAACCCAAAAAAATCAATGACACTGTGTACTTGATTCTGAATAACGGAGATAAACTTGTCCATTTCTAAGCGCTCGGTCAAAGGTCTACAAGCAGGAGAGTGTGACATAACTTTTTTTCTCTGAATACCTTTTATGCCACAGCTCTGATCAATGTCCAGCTCAAGCGGGGACACAGGGAGTGCGACATTGCCAGGTGTGAGCAGTGAAAGTTCACTCCAGATAAAATGTTAATATTAGATGCATGAACAGATAAGTCAAGGCCAGGAGTGTGCAGTGGCATGTGGGTGGCCTTGACTATAAACCCAGTCACCTCACATATAAGTTCCATGAATAGGGGCTAGTTCAGAGAGCTAAATTAAGTGTGTACAAGACTATTAGCGCTCGTATCATTTAACGGGAGAACTAAAGTAACGCTTTCTTCCTCTCTACCTCACACATGTGACCAATCAATGTTTAATTAGAATTTAAGTGGTGTGCTGAAAAATTGTTCAGTGGAAAGTCATGTTGGGATAATAAACTTGAGAGCTTATAGTCCACACTGGGCCAATGCTAAAAAAACTAATAACAGAGTTAGACTTTAATACTGTCACTTCCACCTTTTGCTTTTGGCACCTGACTCCCCACACCAGAACACTGGGGAACAGGGGTGCACCAATCTGATATACCAAACTGGTGTCAGCTACACTGACTGATCTACAGTAAACACAGTTTCATGGTCAAAGGCATTCAAAAATTAAACATTTCCACTACCAGTTAGATTAATTCAGTCGAGGCAGGGCAGCCACCTCAGTTTTTAGCATCACAAAAGTCTTTGGTCACATATTATCTGACAAAAAACTTATTCCGTCTATGCAATGAAGTTTTAAATTTGAAAAAAGAGAGCATTGGTCAGGGACAGATACATACCCTGGCATATCAGGAGAGAAAGACTCAGCAGCACCCATGAATGCTCACCAATAAAGTGTTGCTGTCATTCTGTGTCGCTGTCAAATCTCACAATTTCAGTAAGGAATCAGAAAGCAGTGGCATCAAAAAAGGTATTTTTAACCGCTATCTCATCCTGTCAAAGTTTTTCAACGGCTTGATAACTACAGGAAAGTTTCTCAAGACTTCAACATAACATCACAGTGTAAAACATGTTTAAAATATTTCAAGGAGAGGCCATCTAGCCTTCTATCCTGCTCAGATTTGGCACCTCCTCAAGACAAAGTACCCCTGAACACTTTATTGCCCTCGATTAGAACATCTTTTTAATTATTAATGATAACATTATTACAGTCTTAACCACACTTGGGGGTGTAATTTAATGGGATTGTAAAAGTGACATTGAAAACAGCAGGTGACAATACTATTAAAGAAGTTAAGAGGGATCTTTCAATCTGAACTTTGAAGCCAGCACGATGGAGAGGTTGTTAAAGTTCAAAAAAAGGGAGGAAATTTTAACATTTTAAAATTCTGCTGCCACTGGGCAATCTCCATCTGCTGAGGACAATTATGTGATACGACTGAAAGCACTAACACAGCAACCCTGTGGTGAGATTGTGACATCTGCTGTCACGCTGCTACTCGTACCGTGGCAGTGTCCATCGTGGGCCACCTGGATCTTCAAGCCGGTCAGACAAGCATCCCTGTGGAGCTCACAGTGGTTCCTGTAGGTCTTTCCATTGCTGCCACACACTGACCTCTTGTGGGGTTTACAGCTCTGGAAAGAGAGGGGGAAAAAGAAGTGAAAACTAAGGGAAGTCATTTTCTTTTTTTTCTTGCATTGCTACTGCTTTCTTGTGTGGAGGTAATGGTCTCTGCAGAGCTGCAGAGCCACACTCACCTCTATACAAAGACAGCTGGGCTCCCCTTTCTCTGTAACAGCACACTCTCTGCCGGCCCCGCAGAACACATTGGCACACACTTTGCTCTTGCTCTGCAGCTCCTGGAAGAAAAAAAAAAACACAATTGGAAGCACTTTTACTATTGTTTTCTCTCACACACAGTGCGGCGCTGTTGTGTCATTAACAGGCTCATTTAAAAGCACCGAAAAGGAGCTGACCACATTTTATAACACGTATCAAACACAAATTTGTGTTGAGACCCAAGTCTTACACTTTCTCCTCTGTCTCACATCCAGAGAGATCATTTCCTCTTCACTGTATTAAAAGTAGCCTCCCCCTTGTTGACACCCAAAATGAAGAAGCAACATTGTAGCACTTCCTTTTTTTTCCTCTATTTGTTAGTCAGCTTTCTAGAGATAACAGACTTCAGGGAAATTAGTGGGAAGTTAGGCAAAGGGCAAGACATTCTGTACTCTGAACAAGAACTGTTACCTCCAGGTAGACATAAAGACAACCTGTCCTTCTTACAAATGTCTCAACAAAAAAGCAGGCTTATTCTTGCTCATGCATTAGGTAAGCAAGTAGGTGCTATTTCACTTTGTTTTTTGGATTATGTATCGTGGTTTCATGGTTCCAATGACTTCCTCTCTATTCTATAATGCCTGTGTATTTATATGTTTACTCACAGCAAGTGCATTACTTTATATAACCTCCATTATTATTTCTGTTGCATGTATTTATGTCTGTACTGTCATTCTTGACTATGCATTGCTTCAAGATGATTGCAGAGGGGTGTAGCACTATTGCCCAAGCAAAGTTTGCCTCCGAGGACAATAAAGTATATCTCATCTTATCTTAAAAGACAAACAATTAGCCTAGTTTTTGGTTACCATTTTTTTCTGTTCTCTTATAACTCATAAACTGTGAAATATAAACTTTTTTTTTGGTTGTCATTTCCCCCCTGAATTGCTTGATCTAACAAATCCATAGATATTCTCCTTAAATTTCTCCACCATTTAGATTTTTCACAATCAGAGTCTGAAATACTTTATTGATCCCCGTGGAGAAATTGTGATTCGTTGTTACAGTCGCTCCGATGTCAAGCATAGAGAATTATAAGAAGAAAGAATGAGAGTGTAAAACAGAAGTATGTAAATATATATAAATATAAAGCAATAACTTAAATAAATAAATAAATAAATATATAAAAATAAAATAAAAAAATGAAATAAAATTAAATTAAACTAAATAAATTAAATACAAATTTAATTTTTTTGAAATAAATAATGAGCATTATGCTAGAGTGTTTACCACTAGTACTTAAGATATAAACATATTCAAAATATAATATATATTGTCACTGTGCTGAGGCTCAAAGTGTGAAATTTAACTGCCATATATACATCAATAGAATAACATTAGAATAAAAGCTAACATAAGAAATATGTACAGTTATTGCAAAGTTGAATAATTGCACAGAATATAACAACAATTTTTATTTTTATTATTTTTTGCTCAAAATCTTCTCTTCCACTCCTAAAAATTTCATTTAATCTCCATTGAATATGGGACATAATTTAATACACTAAGATATCCCCAAATCTAACTTTAAGCATGTCCCACTTAACATAAACTGCTTCTGAACTGAGCCATCATGCAAAGTTTGATTGCATTTCCCCTCTAGGTGGCGCTACCTCACCAACATGATAAATCCAGTAGGCCATAACTTTGTGGAGACTGACTTGAAACACATTTTTTCCTTGTGCAAAGTCCTAATTTTCCTGAGCAAGATTTAGATATCCTCTGAAAAATATGGCTGCAATCTATATAATTAAGATGCAGATTTTGAAATCTAAACATTTCTGTTGTCTGTCCTTTTATTGCAGTCTCTGGAGGCTCACTTATGTTTGCCAGTAGATGATGACCATACTCAGCTTAGAAAAGCACGTCTTTAGTGTAGACTACAAGGCAGCGCTGTAAATTAAAACAGCTGGGATGTTGACAACAGTATTATCCCTGTGTGTGAGTGATACTGGGAACAAAGGCTTAAGACAGAATGAGAACCATACATGCAAGCAGGATCAGACCGTTCAGTACTACAACCAAACTGTCAGCTCAAAAATCCCTCCTTAAAAATCAAATGTTTCTAGTGTCAGTTCAACTTTAATTCTCTAGTACATTAAGTACTTGTTTTCTGTTGTTGACACTTGCCTTTGTTTCTTTGTCTTTTGTTTGTTTGTTAAAAACTATCGCCTGAGGACTTGCCAAAAATGAGTTCACTGGAGCTGCAAACCGACCAATCACAAGACGCCAAGCGGAGCTCCAAGAGCAGCTTTATGACCCTTATTACCTCCCCCTTTCTCTACAGTATCTGTGTGTGTGTGTGTGTGTGTGTGTGTGCAGGGTGTTTCCACATCTGGAGTCTGAGCTGTGTTTTCCTTTGGGCCCGTTTCCCATGCTCTGTGAAATCTTTTCTCCTCCCTGTTTCTCCAGACTCCCCTCCTTCTCCTCCTCCTTAAGCCGCTGTTTCCTGCTAAGAGCGAGACAGAAAGTTGGCCCTCTGAGTGTGAGTGCACGTGAGCTGGCTTCCAAGCTGCCGTGTGTGTGTGTTTGTGAGTACAAGGTCTGGTATGTAGGTTAAACTGAGGCTGGATTCTTGTGACCGAACTCTCATAAGCTCAGTAATGATAGAACATAACAAGATGGATGCAGGGAGAGGGGAGGCAGTCACATGCAAGCATCTCGGTGTAGGGGCTTCAACCCTGAAGTGGTGAGAGGAGAAGGATTGTGGGGTTTTGGTTCATTTCTATGCATGCTTTAAAGACACGCACACACTTGCACTCCAAAGTTGAGGTCATGGAAAATCTTCAAAGTAATCCCTGTGGCTTTGAGCATGTTGGACAATTCAGTTTGTTAGACACAGATGGGCTGGAAGCCTGTTGAAACCTGTAGAAACCTCCGATGAGAACATGAATAATGGATAGGCTGCTTAGATGAATTTGGTATAAAACGTCGAGCTCTGTTTGTCCATCTCTCTCCGAGTAGAACCAGCAGAGGATCCCTGACATTTAGCTGATGAATACAGAGGCACAGAGCTCTTTTTTTCAGCTGATTCAAGTGGATTGTTGCTATGGTGAGAGCATGTACAGGCTCCTGTTGAGGCAAGATCACAGTGGTGTCAATCAAAAGAGGCAAATGGAGCCAAGCCCCATAATGAGATCACAGCAGAGCGTGTTGCTCAGAATTCGTGATTGACACAGACTGTACAAAAACAATGGACAAAGCGACTGTAGTGTCACACAACCAACCTTCAACAAGCCAGGGAGGGGAGACTGCCTTATGTGGTCATAAATCATGCCTGCATGTACCCTTCATGGTTGCCATGCACAGGAGCGTGTAGACATGTATCATAATTGAGCACCGTTATTTGGACTCATTTATCCTGCTTTTGAGTCTTTGCCTGGGGTTCGGTCATAATTTGTAGTTGCAGTTTACATGGAACCCATGGACTGTAAAAAATAATGAATGTAGCTACCAGGACGTCATTCAGTGGTTTGTAGACTTCTATTATCAAGCCTTGAGTTCGGCATTTCGGCTGTCGCCATCTTGGTTTTCTGGAGTCAGAGGTGAGAGGCTGGTGCTCTATTAGCAGACAACCTGTCACTCAAAACAGGAGTTAAACAGGAGAGTTATATACAAATTCAGGGGGAGATTAGCTATAGAGACCAAAGCCATTTTTGCACCAGGCTGTAAACATGGTTATTTCTGCTGAAAAGTTGGGCACTTTAACATGGGGGTCTATGTCCATGGTCTATTTTTTTGCACTTTCATGTTGGCTTCATTTTCAGCCCTGGAAATTGACGCTTGACGGAACCTAGAGAAAATGTATCTCCCTGTATACATGATGAACTGTCAAATTCTTGCTACCCACTCCTAGATCTAGACTAATACATTGGCCAAGCTGATATATTAGAAGGGCTATTACATCTTGGCTCTCCTAGGGTCTAGATAACACTCTTAGATCTGTAGCCAGCCAGCCAGTTAGCTTAGCTTAGCATAGAAATTAGAAATTGGGGGATACAGCTCTCCTGGTTCAGTTCAAAGGTGAAAAAATTGACCAGGACCTCCAAAGCTCAAGGAATATTTTACCCCCCAAATGTCAATTTATTTATCACTCATCCTGTCTTATGCTGAATTTGCTGAGAAAACTTTTCTTGCTAAGAAAACTTTTCTTCCAGTGAACAAAGAATCTGAAAACTAAAAAAAACCCAACGGCAAAACTCTATGAAAAGATCAGTTTACAACCTCTCACACAACTCATACAGTATAATCCAAGTCTTATTTATCCAGTTGTATGCTCAGTACTACCCAAACAGACAGCCCTCCCCAAAAGACAAGTGAACTAAAACTAAAATTTATGTTATGGCCTCTTCAAAGCCAGACTCCATTGACAAAAACAGTCATTTTACCTCGCTAAACACAAGAGCTGCTGGTCCACTGCTGCCTCAGTTAGTTTGGTTGTTTATGATATTGTGTGACTTCATTGAATCTGAAATAACACTTTAAAACATGAAAGTCACACGATGAAACAAACAACCTAACTGATCGAGGCAGTGGTGGACCAGCAGCTCCCAAGTTAAGTGAGGTAAAATGACTGTTTTTGTTAATGGAGTCTGGCTTACAAGAGAGCAAATAGTCTTACTTTGAGTTCAGTTCCCCATCGGAAAGGGCTGTCTGTTGGATTATACTGCATACATTGTGTGAGAGTTTGTAAAAAGGTGTTTTGACCATTATGACTTCAATGCAGGAAGAATTTTCTCTGTTTTTTGGATTCTTCGTTCACTGTGGAGGAAAAAGAGTTTTCTTCACAATAATCATTTGGAAGGTGAAGTATTTCTTTAACTAGGGGTTATGAGGCACACTATTTCTTAGCAGGAACACCGACTTCCTGGAGTTTGCTGGTTGCCTGGTGATTTCACAGTAACACCGAAACTCCACAAGATGTGAAGTGTTAATTAGTGAGTTTCAGAAGTGCTGGTAGGCAGATTTTGTTACCTTTGGACAGACCCAGACCAGCTACCCTCCCCGTTTCAAGTGTTTATGCTAAACTAAGTTAAGATAACCTGCTGCTGATGGCAGCTTCATCTGTGGTGTAGAGTCCTGAGTGGTATCAGTCTTCTCATCTAACTCTTGGCAGGAAAGCGAAAGGTCATCGTTTTAGATCACCAGTTTTAGAAATGAGAGTTTGAAAGTTGACAGCACTCCTACACACATGACATCCAGCGATCAGAGCTGGTGAAGGTGTTCAAAAACCACAGTATCCTTGTTTCTTTCACAGTAACAGTGAGTGTATTTAGGTGTCTCAACACCAAGATATGAGATCATTGTTCTGGTTTCAGAAACCAAGATGATGGTGATGATGATAATAATGATGATGATGTTTACATGCACGATTCTCCACAAACTCCGCCATGACTTGGATGCTAGAGCGCATGTAAACAAACTCATTAACCCAATCACCATCAGAGCAGACATTAGAAAAAAAAAAAAGTACAAACTCAGCACAAACAAAAACAAACACACCCGCTGTGGGTGTCCTACTTAAATGACATCAATTTTTCATCGCAGCCAACAAACGATGCCGTATTTTCCTTCTCTCCCATTTAAAACCAATCACAGGAGCCGGAGCGCTGAAAAGTGACTGGTGAATCATAACAGATTAAACAGAGGCTTTCATACAGAAAGCTGCCTCAAGCATAAAACTGATTGCATATATAGACATTTCACAGCTCATTTTCCTCGACTCCTGCCCCTTTTCTTCCATTTTTTTTCAGTTTCGATCTTTTGTCAGAAGGTTAAAATTATTTAAAGGAGATTAAAAGATTTAAGCGATATTTCTTAAAACCCTAAGTGCACAATTTAATCTTCCAATCTCTGCATGAGGCGTCTTAACTCAACTCTAGTGTACTTCTATTTCTCCTCTGCTGTACTTCTCTCTGCCTTGTCATCTTCCTCTCAGTGCCATGCCCTTTTACGGCTGCAAGAGACATGTCAGTGATCCGAGACCAGCTCTGCAGAGCAAGGTGGAAGTCAGAGGAGGGAAATAAGTGAGCAGAGAGGGGAAGAAGAAGATGACGAAGATGCGCAGAGAGTCTGACTATTAAGAAACAGGTAGATGGAGAAGATACAAGAGGAGAGGTGGGGGTTGTGCGCGCTCTGAAGTCAATTTCTCCCCTGCCACGTGTTGAATGGCTCCATGCTGAGGCAGACTGGAGTTAAAGGGCAATGTATTCTCACTTCAGTTAAAGAAATTTAATTTCATTTTCCACTGCTGATAAGAAAGCAGGCAGCACAACAGCAGCAAGGCTAAAATCTGCAAGCACTAACACATGAAAAACACATTAGTACATCTATCTGCATCGCTTCCTGCAGCTGTGCACACACACGGCTGTGCATGTAATGTACCCTGTCCGCTCTTAAGTGCATGTTTTGTGTTTGTGCATGTGTGTTTGTGCGTGTTTGTGTGTATTCTAGTGATGCTCCATTGATCTAGCAGGCCAATCAATGCTCCTCTCCAGTGGGTGTCACTTTAAAGCCACCGTAAATCCATTCCCACAATGCACCCTGCCCCACATTAGCATAGAAAACATTGATTTACGGATTGTAAACACTCTGCCCTGGATATGCCTACAGTGACAAACAGCATAATGGACATTACTTTAAAAAAATAAATGCACTAAATGCCGCATTCAACCTCCCTGTTAATGAATTACGCAGCAATATGAATTTATAGCAATCAAGATCAGTTTAATCAGCTTCATCGGTTTATCGGGGCGCACAGAGCTTCATCTAATACACTCCAGCAGTAAATCCCTTTTTTTCATATTGAGCTTTTCTTGAGACTGCATTCAAGAGATGTTGATTCAGTGTTCTGCTCACTGAGGAGGTTGTACTTTCCTGTGCTGTTGTATTGTACCGCATTACGAAAAAAGGTGAAAGGTGGCTCAGCTTGAGTTGCATCAGCCTCTCTATGACACCGTTTCAACAATACCTGAAGATAATAACCATCATAAAGACAGGATTTGTTGCAGGGCTTTTGTATTGGATTTATTGGATATAGCTAGATGGATCTAGTAAGCTGGCACCTCAGTGTAAAGGATACAAGCGTTTGACAAAACATTTTCCTCTTTCCCCTAAGGTACAGCGAGCCTGGTGAGTGTTTTTATGAATAAAATATTATGCTATTTGACAAGTTGAAATATTAAAATAAAATCATCCCAGAAGGGTGCAAGAATATGGTCGAGCAATTCGCTTTCTATTCATTTTGGTCAGTAGTAAAGATTTTCAGTCTGTATGCCACACAAAAAAGGCACTTGTTTTTTAATTTCAGGGCTGCTTCTCCCTCAGATTTGTACTGTGACAAATCTCAATAAACAACAATCTGAATAGAAGCAGTTAATCATGTCTTAATTCTATGCTGCTGGAAAAATGCTGCCAGAATAAAAAAATGATTACAAGATTTAAAACTGCTCAGATGTTGATGCGGAAGCGTACCCCCACAAAACTCAGTTATTCATCAAAGAAAGTGTATTTCAGAGCTCATTAAGGAGTTGAAACAATGATGCTGACATGAGCAGACGAGGCAGTCATGTCAAGGCAGGCGTTAAAGCTCCCGACTGTGTCCTGAAGGCATCAATCTGTCTCAATTTAGAGATTTCTTTTAGCTGGCATTCATAATCAGCAAAAACATAAAGTCAGTGCTTAAGACAGAGTTATGATACTTCATACAGATGTCTTTACAGCGACATATGAAGGCATGACAGGAGTAGTTTGACATCTTGCAGAGAGTGAAGTGAAGATTGATGCCATTCTCATAGCCATTCTCATGTATATGCAAAGTAATTGTGAAGCTCCAGTAAGCAACAGGCTATCTTAGCTTAGCATAAAGACTGGCAACAGAGGGAAACAAGTCGCCTGGCTCTGTATAAAGGCACTGTACAAAAACCAACAAGTTTTAAGGAAACTACTGCATGCAGTTTGTTTGTTGTCAGAGTATATACAAGTATAAACCTACTGCAGTGAGATGCTGAAGGAGTAAAAGGGGTGAAACTGATCATTTTCCACTCCACTCAGCCCATGACCAGAAGAAAATGTTCTTTTTTTACATGTCTGCAAACTGTGAAGATATTGCATTTTCATATTTCTTACAAATTATACCAACGTTTCTTTAGTGACGTAATATATGAGCTGACTTTGTCATGAGGAGCTGAAGGGGATGGTGGATGGCATGTCACCTGGGCAAGATGGCTGCCAGGCTGCAGACCACTGAGACCAACAATCATCGCTGCATCTCCACTGCTGTTTGTGGCACTGAACCTGTGTACGTTTACATGCAGCTTGAGAAAATCGAATTATTGGCTTAGTCCAACTGAAACTGAGCTTTAAAATGCACGTAAACAGCTTAGTCCGACTGAAATTGGACAATCCGTAGCTCGACTAACACACCTAGATAATTCAATTGAAAATCTAACTATTGCTGCATGTATCCACTTTCTCCAACTGGAGTCGGACTCGGCGTTCTGCGCATGCACCACGTTTCTTTTGCTAGCTTCCACCCAGTGCAGTAACTTCCAGAAAAACAAACAAACAAACACCATGGTGACCAAGAAGCATTAGACGCACTTCTGGATGGATGAGGAAAAGGACCTCAACATTTTTAAGTTTATGGATGGTAGGAAAATGCTCATCATGGATTTATTAAAAAGTTTCTGAACAAGAACCAGAACTAGTTCAATACGCACTATAATAAAAAAGGACACAGCGCCGCCCATCGAGGCGGAGTCAGACGTACTTGGTCAGAAATTCGAGTTTCTCTTCTGCATGAATACTCAGACAAGACGAGAAGTCCAACTTGACTGATTAGCCGAGCGATGAGCTTATCTCGCCTACTGCCTGCATGTAAACATACTGACTGACACATCACGACTTTGCCCAGCAGCGTTTGAGGCACCGAGTCGACCAACTCATCCCTTCTTTTCCAGTCAATTTGTGCCACTGTGGGTGTTTTAATTCATAACATGATGTTTGCCTAACCATAACCAAGTAATTTTCGTGCCTAAACCTACCTCTGCCTTCACCATAGCTCTGTTAAGAAACAGAGCTTCAACATATCTGCTACATAATATTGTACAAATGTAACGCATATGGTTTGCAAAAACATAAGATACGAACATTTTCATCCACTAGGATATAAGCATCCTCAGCTGACATACTGTCTTTCAGACAGGCTGAAAGGCTTTTAAAGCTGGAGTGAAGATACTGGTATCATCTGAAAGTAGAAGACCAAAGGAATCCATTGCTACTGACTGCGTCATGCTAGCTAAAGAGCGCCCTAAAAAAGACAAAGACGGGTGGGTTGGAGTGTAAGAGGTAAATGCAGCTAAGAGCAGAACACTGAAATTGTTTGTTTCTTACCTACACTGACTCAGTTCCCTACACCGTGTACTTGACAACCGCAACAGAGTTTCAGACTGACAGATGGACAGACAAATGCAGGCACAGCAAGGCGACTTCTCCCTCACAACCTCGAAATGCAACCTGCTGCTTTACAAGCATGTTTTCAATTACAAGGAGATGAAATAATGAAGGTGGAAGAACACGAAGGAAGGTGAAGGCTATGGACGAGAGACAGAATCAGGATGAGGGGGTGCACATTCCTGAGCTTTGTTTTGCCTCAGCTGGGGTCCGACAGAGTTTGTCTTGAGCCAAAAATCTCCTCAGTATCTAGGTCAGAGAGGTGCCCCTGCTCTCCTCCCCCCCCGCTCCAGCATTTCCCGCTCTCACCCTGTGTTGTCCCTCCAGCTCCTGATTGTCTAACACTCATCAGCTTCATGAGATGTGGGCTCATGCCAAGAGCGACATGAAGGACAGGGAGGGCTCAAATCGAACAGCTCGTCTCCGTCTGCCCGTGAAGAACCCCCTCTCACTTCTCTTTCCCTGTAACCAGGCCTTACCAGAAGAGAAGTGGAGCACAGCCAAGGAAGAATGAGAACCACTCTTCTGACGCTGTACACTAACTATGAACCAGTTTCCTCCTTTAAGGAATTTAAACAAGCTTGTGGCTAAATCCATCGCGCAGGGGGAGAAACATGACAGACTATCATCAGCTTTGGGTTTGAAGCATTACAGAAAGCTATAGCATTTGCCCTCAATAATTAAAGCACCACCATTCTCAGATTTTGAGCATTTTCTCCCTTCTGACTCCATCCAACTGTATCTTCGTACATGTCAAATCAGGTTCAGTCTCATTTCTTCTGTAGCTGTCAGCCTCTTGAGATCAGACTTACAGAAACATTCGCTCAACCCCCCTGAAATGACACAATCTACTGACGTGCTTCCCTTGAGCTGTGATGCCTGCTTAGTATTTCATGGATTTATGTGACAATGAGCTGGTAGTGGAACTGGCAGGATGTGTCCTTGGAATAATGAGGCCAAAGTAAGACTAATTTGAGTGTATAATAAAGATATGAGCTCTTTTTAGGGGCTCTACGGGTGGTCTCAAATGCTGTCCGAGGGTAGGGGGTGAGGGGAGGGGGGACAGGTCTGAGATTAAATCTGCAGAAACAAAGGGACTCTTGGTAACGACCAGTTTACACGGATCGGCCTGTTATTCTCCTCCCTGTTTCTTATTCAGTGTGAAAGGAATGCACCAACGGACAGGATGATGTCACCCTAGTCTGCAGCCTCTTATTTTACACCCACAGGCCCCGTTGTTCAAGAGCTGAAATGTAACAACTACACCCCAAAAGACACAAGAAGAAGAAGCTAAAGGACAAAAGATAGAGAGAAGGAGACAGAGAGGAAGAAACGTAGAAGGGGAGAGAAAGAAAAACAGAGAAAGTGTGAGGGAGAGAGAAAGAGGGACTAAAGAAAGGCAGGAAATAAGTCACGGTCTGGGCAGAGCCACATCTGCTAGCAGTTAAAACGTCAGCGGAGAACATAAAATGCTATGAACGCAGCACCACCCCCTCCCCTGTGCACCCTGTTGTCACACTGCTGGGACAAAAGTGTCCCCCATCTCCACCACCTGACCCGCGTCAATCCCAAACACAACCACCCCACCTTTATCTACTCCTCTATTCTACATTTCTCGCTTGTCATCCTGTCCTCTGTGAAGCACTGATTCTGTCATCTCTTTAAACCTCGATGTCTGTTTCTTATTCTCGCTCCAATAGCCTTACCTAATTTTCCTCAAATCCTTTTGCTCTCTTTTTTCTCTCCATCCCACTATGCCACCTTTCCCTCCCCTTGCTCCCACCCCTGCTCTGTTCTGGGCATTTTTCCACTGCCAGGAAAGGAGGGAGGAAGGGAGGGAGGGCCCATGCTAGGCTCAGTCCGAGGGAACGAGCAGATTCCCTGCCCTCGTCTCTGCTCCCTCTTTGAGGCCAGTATCGGGGCTAAAGGCTGGAGCATGTTTGTAGAAGGAAAAGGCTCATTTACAGACTGCAGGGTGGGTTTAATGTGTGTGTAGCTATTTAAAATCCGTCCAGAGACCTCAACCTTATCATGTCGGATGGTCAGCGGGACCATGATGATACATACAACTTAATCTGGGACACGTACCAGGTCTCATGAGCTCTAATTAGGCACGCTTGTATCTTATCTCTCTCCATAGCTCATATAAAGTCTTGTATGCCTCAACGTTGACAAATAAACACAAGTCAGACAAATCAGAAATAAGTCAGGATTCAATTAGAGCTAAAAAGCCAAGTTAATTAAACCAATTACTCAATCTGCATCTATTTTGATGATGAATTAACTGTTTTCCAACAAATACGCCAAACATTTCTTGCTTCCAGCTTCTCAACTGTGAGGCTGTGTTGCTTTTGTCTGTCGAACATAACAGTAAACTGAACATATTTGGGTTTTGAACTAAAGATACCAACTTGGGCTTCTGAGAAATGCCTTTTGTAGTCAATATAATATGCAACAAAATAACCTCAGCTCCAAGAGTGACGTCTGAGTCCCTTTATTCACTAAATACAAACCATGATGTGTGGTTGAAAGCTCAGAAAAGATGGTGAGTGGAACTATGAGCTAAGATTATTGTGTTACATATAATGTTCTCAAAGGTCATAAATGAGCCTCCATGGTTTGAGAGGGAAAGCTTGTTAATGTAATGTGGTGAATGGACTGATGTTCCCCACTTGTGTTTAACATGCTTTTCTGAACATGGGTCTGACCTCGGATGAACTCACAGGGGCCATTTATTTACTGTGTACTTTTACTTAACAAACATTTTCAATTCAAGAACTTTATAGTGTTTTAACAGTGTGGTATTGTGCGGTATTTAGCTTAAGTCACTAAGTATAGTGCTGTGAGTAAAGCTTAAAACAGAACAAAGAATAGCAGCATTTAGAGGCCGAACAAAGAAATGTTCCTCATCAAAACACACTCCGTTGATCCCTTAAATGTTACCAAACAATTTTAAAGGAATACTTCACCTCCCAAATGACTGTGTGTTCGTGAGTGACTCACCCTGTGTTACAATTAGATTAGTGAAGACAACTTTGTTTTCTCTCTCTCCTCCAGGGAATGAAGAATGAGAACATTCTTGATAAATTAAAGTCATAGGGGTCTGCGTTTAACAACAGCAAAACTATATTAAAACATCCATTTATGTTCTCTTGCACAACTCATGCAGAATAATCTCAAGTCTCATTTATCAGGTCGTACACTCAGTACTTCCCAAACGGCCCTTTCCGACAGAAAACTAAATTGAAAGTCAGGATAATCTAAACTCTCTTCAAAGCCAAACTCCATTGAGAAAAACAGTAATTTAACCTCACTGAGCACAGGAGTTGCTGGTCTGCCTTTGCCTCAATCAGTTTGTTTGTGTTGTTGTGCGACTTCAGTGTTTTAAGGTGTTAGTATGGAATCACCAAAGTTACAAAATGACACAAACAAACTACTTAAAGCAGTGTTAGATCGCAGCTCCAGTGTTCAGAGACATAAAATTACTATTTTTGTCAATGGAGTCTGGCTTTAAAGAGAGCATAGATAAGTTTGACTTTCAGTTCAGTTCTCAATCGAAAAAAGGCTGGCTGCACTGGGCATACGATTAGATAAATGAGACTCTGATTATACTGCATGAGTTGTGTGGGAGTTTGTGAATGGATATTATTTTGACATAATTTTACTGTTGTTGAAAACGGCCCCCTATGGCTTTAATTCAACAAGAATTTTCTCCGTTTTTGGATTCTTCATTCAGGCATGAGAGAAAAAAGTTATCTTAAATAATTCACCATAACATGGTTTGAACAAATGGTCACTTGGTGGATAAAGTATTCCTCAAACTGCTCACAAACTGAAACAGTCTAAGTGTAGCCTGATTGCTTTGTTGCTACAAAAGTCTGTTCTGTAGTCTGTTCTGACGTTGATGGTTGGGTAACACCAACACACAGATGGCGAGTAAACTTCCATTTTTCTTGCACGTCCTCTGCATTATAGCACACGTCCCAGATCCCAGCACATCCCGAGAATATTAAACGTGTTAAATAAACCACTTTAAAGTTAAAGCTGCGTAATTGAGCCAATTTTAAGTTGCGGCAAACGACAAGGCTTTCTAGTTAATGGTAGAAAAATTTAGAAGTGACATTTGGAGAGAACAACGCACGCCAGTTAATCACTCATCCCATGGTGACCCCATTTTCACCAAGCAAACTGCATTTCAGATGCAGGGCCTGATCTCAAGGTGCGTCCTCTGCACAGGCCGCTGGATACAGCACGATCTCTGGTGAAAGCAAATGGGTGGTACGATGGTGGGGTTTATATTCCTGACAATATATCGCATCAGAATACTGTTTAATAGGCAGAATTGAACTCAAGTAAAACAGAGTGTCAAACAATTATTTAACGTGTCACACTAATGATGTGATTTATTGAGTCTGACTGTGAGCTACATGGAGGAAAACAATGGGAAACTGACGTCCTTATAAACCCTCAGGAGTCCCTGAGTGAACTGATTTAAGCCTCACCACCTATACGTATGTTTAACTTTTAGTATGTATGAGTAAGTTAGGGTGTTCATTATCTCTTACTCACATACCCCTTGAGGAGACTTTTCATGCCGCTCTTTGTCATTTGTGTGTGTGTTAATTTATGTGCGTGGTGCCTTTGAGTGCAGAGTGCCGGTAATGATAAGACACCAGTACAGCTGGTAAGCCAAATGAGGACTTCTTTTAAGCCAAGCCAAGAGTGAAGAGAACACACTGCAGGGACATGAAACACAGTACACCCCCCTCTTTCTTTCTGTCTCACTACACAAGTCTTACCTCACCCCCAATCTCCCCTGCTATAATTGCATGACTGTGGCTCCATCTCCTCTCTGTTTTACATCACTCTGTCTCACCGCCCTCAACAATCCCTGCGCAGGATCCATGACTGGATGTTGGGCTGTAGTAATTAGAGCAGGCTGATACAGACAGAGGACACAGCGTCCCCTCATGCTCATGTTCCCTCCACCTGGGCAGATATTTTTAGCCCACCTTGAATGAGGGAGAGCAGGCATCAACATGGCAACATGGCGAGGTGCGAGAGGCTCAATCAGAGTCAGCTATAAGGATCCAGGGCCTCAACGAGGGAACCGGCTTCTTCTCCTCAACCTGTCGTCTTTATCCTCTCAAGTCGTGGACTGCAGAGGAGAGGGGAGCTTGTCAGGCTGCCTTGTTGGGCTGACATCCTCTTGACGTCTGTGTTTTTCAAGATCCAGAGCCGCTGCAGATAACTAAATTAACCACTGTGTCATTCCCCCCTGTCACAGCGGATGATGCGGGATAAAACAATAACACTGCATACCATAAAAAACAGAAATATAAACACTCCTCTCTCTCTGTTTATATGCAAGTGTGTGTGTGCACATGTCCCCCGGGGCTGCAAACTCTTATGACTTTCACTACGCCTGCACCTCGACTTCCTTTGCATATCAAGCTCCCGGTGTGTTTGAGTAAAACATCAACATTTTATTCACAAGATGCGTATCTCGTTTCCTGCCGGCACACACACGCAGTTCCCCACTCGAGTCCCGACCCCGGCTGGCCGCACTATATCTCGGAGCGGCTTGTCATCAAACGCTGCAATTTCTCACCTCAGGAAGCACACGGGCACTCTCCTTCATAATAAATCAGGAGTTAGTGTCCAGATTTTAATACCCTACACTCATGCCAGGAAATAAACACATCAGTTCGCACACAACGAATGCCGTTTTCATTACTTTCTCAAGCTCCTTTATGAAGTAAATCTAACACACATCCTGCACCTATACATAACCTAAATACACACCCTGAAAGGCTCATCAGATGCAGCTTTGCTCTGACTTGTTGACCTCCTTTAGACGGCACATTGGAATGCCAGTTCAGGCCCTTCCCACGGCCAGTCAACAGGCCATATATTATCAGGGTAATTACCTTTGGAGAATAGATGCCTTTCTAATGCCTCCCCATTAACTTGGTGGGTACACTCAGCGGACTTCACTGTGTGCTCTGTCTTCACCATGCCATACCTCACACATCACGACCATGAATCCAATAAAAGCGCACACAATGGCACATTTTCCAGCCAGCGAGCAAAGGTAGGGGAAAGCAGTGGAAGGTCAGCGGGGAGGGTCCGCATGTCAGGCGATGAGTGATGTCGTGGCTGTTGAGACCCTAATGGCCATCTGCGTGACGCTGTAAAGATAGACTAGGCAGAGGACAATCGGTTTATCTTGTGTTTCATGTTTGCCGGAGCTGTTTGAAAAATCCATCCTCTAATTAGGCCGCAGCTATTCCCGCTGTTTATTTTCCTCAGCATGCAACTGTTGTGCAGGTCAACAGAGGAGTCATCACAAAGCCAGGTGTTCAACAGCTGTGTCCTGTGACGCTAGGACCATCAACAGCCACCTGGTGTGTTTCTATTTCTTGTCGGAGCAGTTTGGCATTTTGGGAAGCATGCTTTTTCGCTTTCTCACAAAGAGGTAGGGCTCTGACACACAAGGCAGCGGTCGGCTGTTGGTAAATGTTGGGCTGTCGGTGAGCATCTGTTGATCTAGTTTTGGTGGTGTGTCACGCAGCGCTGGCGGTAATAGCTCGGTGCACAAGAAGAGAAATTAAAGTGAGGAAAGTAAACAAATGGCTAAAGCCAAGAGATCAAAGCAAAGTTGTTAAATGAGGTAAGATTATGTTTGTATCTATTGAGCTCTTCAGCAGAAACAGTTCGCAATCATTTGTTTAATTGGTTGCTGGCGCACAGTAAATATCCTTTGTTGTTTCAACATCAGGTTGTCTTGTTTGTGCTAACTGGCTAGCTAGCATCTTGAATCCATTCTTTCGGTTTCCCTTTTTGAATGACAAATACAGACTACTGCCACCTGCTGGTATGGAGAGTTACTTCCTCTTACGCAGGCACAGAATATATGTTGGCTGTAGGCTTAGAGCTTACTTCTGCTCAACGTTAGGTATATATACCAACACAGACGGCGCCTTCTGTCTGTACATGTGCATTCATTTCATCCATATTTATTTTCTGAAAGCTTACGGATACAGCTGAAACGGAGCAGTACCACCGCTGATTGTGGGGGCAGTGATGCGTAATTAAAGTGAGATACGACCGTAGGAGACAACAAAGACATTTGAAAAATGGCGTAATGGAACATATTGGTAATCGCTGTTGCAATGTGTTTAATGGCCTCACAGACCACCACAGCTGTTTACAACACTGTCTCCGTTAGAGGTAAATTATTACGACCTCCACTGTCTTCACTGAAACTTTGCCCTCTAGTGTCATCTATTAGCTGTATCTATGGCAACGTAAAGGATGCATGGAAGTATTAGGGCTGTGACATTTGTTTTTGTAAGCAAAGGGAGTATAAAAGAATCTGGTATGTTTGGAAGCAACTTTTTGGTTAAGAAACAAGCGAAAGGAGGTGACGCAACAGCCGGCCTCCATCTTCACTAGTTCTTTGATGTCGATGTGGTGTGTCTGGCCTGAAGTGGTCATCCCTCCGCTCTATTAGGCCAGCTAATCTAAAAACACATTACCTCTGTGTTTACTCAGAGGTTGGACTACTTAGCACTGCAGTGTGAGACCCATAAGGTGAGAATCCTCACAACCCTCGAGCATGCTCACCACCCTTGGGCGTACACAGACAAACACACATGCTCTGTGACTGACCACCCAAACACGGTGTTTGTATGCCATTAGAGCAGCTGCCAGGCGGCGGAGCATTTCGCGCTGAAGCGTCCTTCAATATTGATGATGAGGGGCCATCAAACCACACGGCAAGCTGGGCTGGCTGGTGAGATATCCACAAACAAAACACAAGCCCTCCCTTGTTTTCTTTTCACAGCTGTCTGTCACTCTTCTGTCCTCTTATGGCAGCTTTTGCCGTGCAGTTAACTTCACAACTCCTTAAAGAGACTGAGACTAGGAGGAATGTGTGTGTGTGTGTGTGTGGGGGGGGATCAGGATGCAAAAATGTCTGTTTCAGGTTTCAGCCAAAATGAATAATGAAAAAAATGCCTTTCAAACTGCCATATATACACAATAATTTTCAGGATTAAGAGTGGTGTCCCTGTTGAAAGAAACTGTCCCAGTTGCAATTTAGTTAAACTGTGAGCCCGATTGTCTCCACAATGGAGCTCATAATTGCGCATGAGTGCCAACAATAATGGCATAATTGGTTCTCCTTAAGAAGATTATACTATAACAAGCTATAGCTCAGCACGGGCAGCTGTAAATGCCTGATTTCTAGCACAGCACCGTGTTGTGTCGGATAACACACTGACTCAGACCCTTCTCCAGATGTTTTCTAGCTCGTCTGGCTTTGAGAACAAAGCTGCTCTGTGAGGACAGCTTCGTGCGTAAAAACATCCAGTATACATGTAAGGCAACATTTGGTATCCATACAAAGAAAAATATTATAGTTTAGCCGTTTTTAGGCAAACTTACCTCAGCGTTAGAGACAGCCACGGCCAGCAGAAGGAGCACGGCGACACTTCGCAACATCTGGACACGAGAAAAGAAAAAGTAAGAGTTTAACATTTGCGTCCGTTTCCACTCGTGTTTCTCGGGAAACTTGAGGAAAACGCTACTTTGGATATGTTACCATTTTTGTAAAAGCAGCTCGTCTCGGGTCGTGTGCTCGGAGGAGGAGGACGGGAGCTGGTCTGGATGTTTGTCGGGACGGAGGCGACCAGGAGGTCCGTGATTTCAAGAAATTTGAGGAGCGCTGAGGAATTCGTGTCCGTCCGTCAGTCTCTCCTCCTCCTCTCTCAGCGCCGCGGCCAATGAAAACGTCTGGAGTCCACCGAGGACGTTTACACAAGAGTAGAGGAGGGGGAGGCACCGAGGAAAGTGTGTGTGTGTGTGTGTGTGTGTGTGTGTGTGTGTGTGTGTGCGCGCGCGTGCAACCATAGCCTCCTGAAAAATTCTTTTTCAGTACTAAATGATTATAATTGCTGCTGCGTGTGTGTGAGTCCACCACTTCCACATTTCCATCCACCCTCATGTTTCATTAAAAATATTTTACATCTTTTTAGATGATTCCACTGGATCATTATTTGAGGATACAGCAGTATTGGAATCACCAGGCATTTTATTTTTAAGTTTGTTTATAATAATTAAAGTCACCAACTATCAGGTTAGTTTGTCCAGTTAGTTAATTAAAGGCGGATTAGTTGATTTTTGGTCACTAGGGGGCAAAACGACTCCAAACCAAATACACATTACTGTGTAAAAATGTGGGTAACATATAAAAAGTATTATTGATAAAATAATAATTAATACTATGTGTATATTTATACAGCCAGCAGACATAGTGCAACATTAAATTTCCTTTAGTTTTGGGGTTAATCAGATATTTGGTAATAACTTCATTTAACCTGAGGGAATTGATGGAAAGCAGTCACAGTAAAAAAAATAAATAAATAAATAAAAATAAATAATTAAAAAAATAAAACAATATCAATAATAATAATTATAATAATACTAATATGATAATAATAATAATAAAACACAGATATATACAAAATAATTAATAATTGCATGTACAATTATTTAAATTATTAAAAACTATATATTTCGAATATTGTAAAAAAATATTAAAAAAAATACTAGCAGTTGCAGTAAAAAAAAATAAAACAGTATCAATGATAATAACACTGACAATGATAAAAATGATAAAAAATAAGACATATACGATATAATTAATAATTGTATGAACAATTATTCATTTAGAATATTAAAATATATACATTTTGAATATTGTAAAAAAAATATAAAAAATACTAGCATGAAAAGATGGAGGCTGCTTAAATATTATTGAAAATATTTGAATCAAATAGTAAATATGTGGCTATAAAAGCAAAACAGAACACACACAACAAAGGCCATGTTCACTTTAGTCTTTTATTTAAAACTTGGAAATATTGCCACACAATTAATCCACATATTATTGAAATCACAGTATGGTGAAGTGCACTATCCAACATCACAGAACCTACAGTTTTGAGATAAAGGTAAAACGTGTCATAACATATCATTATAAATGAAGCATTGTGGAGCTACAGAGACGCCCCAGGCTAAAAATCAGATTTCAGACAGAAGGGAACATTGCTTATTTGGTACAGACCCCAGCAAAAATCACATCATCATCATTTTTATATTATTTCGGCGAGAATGTAATGCAGTTACCATTCCCACTAAAATCAGGACTCATGTCAGAATCATAATATCAAACTCCAGACAATTTCATGACCCAGGACAAATACCTTTACAAAGTACTTTTGGCCCCAAGCAAGAAAGCCATCACATGGAGATGGCAGGCGAGCCCCCCTTCAAAGGATGACTGGATTGCAATTATTAAAGAAATTCACTGGATGGAGAAACTTTTCTTTAAGACTGCGATTTGACCAATGTATAAAATAATGGGACATTTACACACTTTCCCACAACTTGAAAACATTTATTTTAACATCCTATTTAGAAATTGTGTTGATGTCCTTATCAAAGTTGTGAATATCTGAGAAACCATTATAATGCTAATCCATGTTTATGAAACAAAGGGGTTTTGGTGGTAATTTGGAGTGATTTTGACCATTATAACAAATTTCTCATGATCAATATAGTAAATAATAAAAATCCTTTTAAAAAAATCATTTTGTTTCTCACAAACTTGGTGAAATTATTGTTGGTCTTCATTCTTGCTCATAACTACATCTGTGCATTTATTATGCTTTTACTCTAAACTCCACAACTGTCTTCTTCTGTAGCTTCAGTACACCTTTCTATCTTGTTACACATTTTTGATAGAATAGATTTATTGGCAAACTGGTTCTGTTTGTGTTCTTGTGCACATATTGAAATCCCAATAAATTCAGACTTTTTAATATGAGTCGCCATGACTTGCAGCACAAACTGAAAATAATGCTAATGCTGAATCTTCAAGTGCCAGTTTAATTGACTTAACAAAGTGGAAAAGATTTTGTTGTATTGCTGACAAAAACAAAACAAAACTCCAAAACCCCAAAAGTGAATTGCAGCCTGAATGTAATATCTCTGCACTGTTATAGCATCTGTCCAAAATAGATGCAGCTGGATGTCATTATATAATAATGCAAAATGGGTTTTTGTTGTTTGTCTTTTTTATTTTACTGCCCAGGGCCCATTAACCACACAAATGTAAATGATATAAACAAAAAAAGGTCAGGTGGGGCAGATTTGTTTTTAGTTTTTATTTGTAGGCAGTTTGTGTTTGTAATTATTCCTGCGAGATATCATATTTCAGCCGTATATTAACTGTTACATCATTGATCTACAGGGCAGGTCAAGCTCAAGTCCCAGTGTCCTTCACTCAGATCTTACATCCATAGAAGTCCTGTGCAGAAATTCCCTTTCTCCCTATGCACTAAAAGATTAATGTTCAAGGTTCTTGTGAGTATAAGTATGGGGAATATTAAGTATTTCAGGAATACAAACCACAGTTTGTGTGCATGCTCCAGCGAGGAGTAATTTAAGAGTGATTAAGAAGGGCAGTCAGAGGCATTGAGCACCGCGGCACACTGAATTTTGAATAGAAAAGAGAGGATGAATGAATTTTTTCCCCACTGCAAGCCATCAATTATATATAACTTCATCCCCTCTGAGGGACTCTACCTGTTTAAATAGATGCTGTGATTATTTGACACCCCAGGGCTTTTTGTATGTGTGTGTGTGGATTTCAGAGTGTGCCTGTTTTTTAGTCTACGTGCATTGAAGCTGAAGAACAGGCAGTGAAAAACAAGCTGAATTAATTCTTCTGTTTTTAAGACGGCCTCATGAATGTAATTTTTGTCAGATATTTTTCCATATTGTCTCGCTTATTCCACAACCTTTGTTTGAGTCCCTGTTTTGCTGGCATGCAGGAAGTTCTGTGAAAGGAGGAGGGTTTTTTTTTTTCTGCTTCCCGTTGGGAGTTGCAAAACAAAACTTCAGCAAATCAACAATTCAACAATGACTCACTTAAATTTAGCCTGTTGGTGAGATGACTAGACTGTTGGCACTTGCTTTCCAGGTTAAATGCTCTAACCCAGACGCAGAATGTCAATACTTTAAGGAAACTCTGCAGATTTTACACATCAGAGTCTGTTTAAAGGTCTCAGGGAGTACTGCTGCAGGAGTGAAAAAGGTTGTGTCGAGCCTTTTGTGGCTCCAGAGAAAGCTTTGAGAAGTTTGATGAATTGCCCCGGGTGATGTCACTGGCGTCAGCGTCAGATGGGACTGAGGACGACAAGTCTGTCAATGGAGTGAGAGAGAAGTAAGCTTTAGCCAACTTCTTATCTCTGCTTAGGAGTAGCGGCTTGAGGCTATGTCAGCAGCTACTGGCTGGAGCAGCTATGTGACCCACCCACCCACTACATGACCATGAGCACCATGCCTATACAATCATCACCCTTCACTCCTGCTATATGAATATTTAGCTAGCTATGAAGTGTTTTAAAGAGCAACACATTCTCACTCCGACCTCGTCACATTATGTGGTCGTAGCCTTTCCATGTCTACATATGATGTGCAAGATACCCTGGGTGCATCTGTCATTGACGTTCTTGGACACCATGTCAACTTCTGCCTGTTACATGCATTGTTTCTTTTCAAAATAGACAGGAAATGTGAAGTTTGCCTACAGTCTCTTCCAAAATAAACACACTACATCAGCACAACACTGGGAACTGACTTTTTCTTCCTATCAACAACACCTTGCGCATGATTTCTTTTAACCAAAACATGCACGTGGCTAGGTATGGGGCAACAAAAAGCACGTGATTAGGTTTAGAAAAGTGAACAGGAAGAGAACACCGGCCTCCCGGGTGAAAGTCGGTCATTGTTGGACCGATCTACCACACTTCCCACCTGCGCTGCTCTGACTTTTTGCCCTCATAACTTGCGTTGTTATGATGCTTTTACACCGCCTGGTTGCGTGTCATGACAGCTTTTGTCGCTGGTGTCTGATGCGGTAGTCACTGCCTAAGAGCTGGTATCTGACGACTTTGGAATGAGGGTTGCAAAGACAGGCGATTAAAGTTTGGGTCAGGGTTACATCTTGTTTGTGGATTATTACTATTATAAGAGGAGATTAATTTTTGTGAGGACGTATCAAGTAGATTGTCTTGTTTTTGTAACTACATAATTTTGTTTATTTTGCTCCTCACATTGCAGGTAATAAGAGTTATGATAAAGCTTGGCGGAGTGATATATTAGATGCCTCTCTTGTTGTCGATTTGCAGTTGTCCTACGTTCTTTGGGAGATTAAAGTGGGAAGCTGTCCCCATGCTCTTCCTTGACCCACAGCCCTTTGCTAGATAATTAAGTAACTAGTAAGTTTATAGATAAGACAGGAGGAAGAAACCTGCCTTACACTATGTTTGGCCTCATATGTTCTCACTACAATGTTGCGTTGTAGCAGAGTTCAAATAACTGCCATGTTGGTGGGTTTGTCTTGTGCTGGTGGTGAGCACAGTTTATAAGGGTGTGTCTTTTAGGCTTCAAACAGAAGGTGGCTACAGCTATACGTGTCTCAATCTCTCCCCTCATGTGGTGTTGGGGTAATGGAAATTGTGTTGCACGAGTTTCAAAGCTGTCATATATGCAGAAACATAGCGGACGGCATTGAATGTTAGGTTGATGATGATGTACTTTTCATTGACTCACATATTGCACATTTACTTTTGCTCACATGTAATTTGTGATACGGTAGTGGGTTGTAACCGTTAGTTGTTGTCCACGTAGAGTGACCTGGATTAGTTAGAAGTTATTTATTAGTACAAGTCAGGTAAAGCAAGTTTACATCATTGGCTACTGCTTTATAATTGTCCATGTTTCTGGATGGTTCTGGTTGTGGAGTAATCTAACTGTCCACACATCCCGACCCCAGCAAAACAGTCAAATGGTTGCTCCTCCAAAACATGAGTAGCACCACACTGCAGCCGCCTCCGAACTGTGTATAGCGGTAATCCACAGCAGGAACGAGACAGCACCTCTCATTCCCACCGTCACACCAGTCCTTATCACTGTAAAGCACATGCCTCCTCTCCTTCTCTCACCAAACTCCTCTGTCTTGTCAGATTGTCATATAGAAAAGGAGCCTCCTGGCTGAATTACAGTTCCTGATATCGTGTTGGAAAGTGATGTGGCATGGAGGTTGTCCAGTTCCATGCACCTATACAATGGCTAGCAGGATGCTAATTCAGCTGGTGCCCAATCTTCTCCAGCTTTCCTTTTTGTTTACTGATGTTTGCATTTGAAACCCTCGACCTGGCTAGCTAGGAGCTAACTAGCTAGAAGGAGTGTACAAACTGGTGAGCTGATTTCCTCATCCTGATGAGTGACACGCAGCCACATGTCAGCAAAGTTCAAAGCTAACCACAACAGCCCCATCTACACTTACAAAACAGACATAATGGCCTAAATATAGCACAAATTTTGCAGAGCTGACAGAGAGGCAATTGGAAACACCCATGGCTATGTCATATACACAAAAAACAGGCAAATAAACACATATTTTTTATATTATACTCAATTTCTGCAAAAGTATCCACCCAAATCCTCCACACTGGACCTTTAAATCTAATGAACACACCAAAGTTGGAAGAATGAATTTGCAACTTGTGCAATGTTGCATCCACGAGGCATATGAATGTAGCATCAGACCAAATTGTATCAATTTGAGGTGCACTATGGGCAATGTAGGAGCCAGATTTTTACAAGCAGTATGAAAGCATGGAATGTAAAAGATGATTTCTCTGGATCGGCTCCATTTTTTTTTAAAGCTGTCCATCAGGAGCTCAACAATGTGTAGTGCAGTGTTAACTCTACTTGCAAAGTGTTCACTGATGACATTTTATTTTCCCTCCACTATAGCAGTACAAAGCTTGCAGCATGATCAGCCCTCTGCGTTTCAGATACTCACCACGCATGGTTAAGGTAAGGCAGACTGTCATCCTGGTTACATTTTGAAAAAGTCAAAAGTGCATTGCAGCATGAGAAACATGGTTTCATTAGCACTATGTTGCCTACGCTTAACCATACTTACTAACCCCGATCTCTGGTGTCCTGCGCTTTGTACGTGTCCATCAAAACGTATATGTTGAAAGAAAAAAAAAAAAACATCTGCATGACAGGGTTATGAAAAAAGCACCAAAAAAACCTTCTTTAAATATGATGTGTTTTTAATATTGATCAATTAAAATCAACAACTGATTGAAATCAACAGTAGATTTATTTGTTCAAAACCACCCTACACGTTTTAATACACTTTTTTTCATATTCATGTAGAAGATTAAAAAAAATAAATATAAAATTGCAAACAGAGCAGCTTGACTGATATGTAATGCAAAAGCTGGTAGATGGTTCATCCTGTCATCCGCTTCCCATCTGTTTAGCTTTTCTCCTATATTATTCTTTGCTCATCACATACACACACATACACACTCGAGCACGTACAGATATGTGTGAAATATTAAACAGCGACTCAGAAAAAGGACACACATTTATAACAGATTTGCTTTCACCATGTTCTGCAAGCAGCTGGGAGAAGATGAATACTTAATCAGACAAACTGTTTAATCTCTCCTCTCGCTAAAATGTCCGACAAACAATGCACATTCCCCCTCTGAGTCGTCAGAGTAAAAAAAAAAAAAAAAACCCCTCTCTGCTACTACTGATTTAAATTCATGCACTGTGCACGTACATGTGAGTGAATCATACAGTATTCAGGATGGAGAACAGAGGTATTAGCTCTTCTGATGTCTCTCTGTGTTCTGCCAGGGGCTTTCCGAGAGGCATCTCAAATATTCACAAACATCCATCAATGCCTGAAAGGGTCAGAGACTAGCCACAGCCACATAGAATCACTCACACACACACTTGCAGGCACCCACATACACACACACAAGCGCATGCAGCATACACATTCAATTAGTTTCTTCTTTGCTCCTGGAGTTTCTTTAATCATGTTTCTTTTTTTGTATTCTTTTCTATTCATCTTCTCTCTTTCTCTCAGGCCTGCAGAGGCAGCGTGATTCAGAGGCAGCCTGTGTGCAAGTACGCGCACGTATGTGTGTGTGCATGTGTGTGTGTGTACACCTCAAGGGCTCCTTGTCTTGACAAGGATTGTAGGCTGTGCTCTATAGTTTGTGAGATGGCAACATATACATGTGTTAGACAGCGTGACGGTTGAGGCTTCCTGTAGTAGGTGCATTTGTGTGTGTGTGTGGGAGTGCCCTGCAGAATCTGATAATATGACCATGCTAAAGGACTCTTGTTTCACCGTGTAGTGCTGCACAATATTGCTCTGCCCTCATGATTTCCCAGTTGCAAATACCGAAGAGCAGGAAGCAGGGATAACGAACGCAATCAGAGCAGCTAATCAGTGCTAATCATGGTTGTGTTAAGGCAGACGGTTTGGAGAGGCTTTTTTTTTTTTCCCCACGTTAATGGAAATAAATGAGACAATGCTGAGGGGATTCACATGTTGTTGTTGAAAAGCAATGTGCTCTTGTCTTGCTTGTTAGCCCAGCCTCTTCTCACTCAGTCTCCGGTGAGTATGGCCAAGGGCGCCTGCCGACTGCCATTACCGAAGACCTCATTCATTAACCTGGCATTTGGACAAAAGAAAACCCTTTAGCGTGTGCACACTCACACACATGCCATTTGCACATACAGACACAGAGCTTAACAACGAACATGTAGGCTGGACAAGGCGTACAGAATGAGACGCAAGTCTAGGTGTCAGACATGCATCATCTTTGACTGCCTTCCTTCCTTCTCACATACACAGATATATGAGACATACAGTTAAAAGGTGTCTCTCTCAGTGGTGATAAACTGAAGAGCTTGCTTTTTTTTTTTTTTAAACTTCAGGCAGCACTGGCCCTCTACAGACCTTTTGTCAGCCTGTGCCCTTAAATGGATTTTCAACCTATAATCAAATTCTGCCCCATCAGCCCTGCATTAAGAGCGAGGGAGAGGCAGCCCTGTGACAGTGAGGGAGCTTGTACAGTAACACCTTATAACACATCCACAGATTTACATTGTAATTTCACCGTATGAATCAGGTGCCCAAAAAAAAAAAAAAATTACCAGTTCCTGCTGGTGCTTCAAATGTAGGTACAGTAGCAGAGAATAAGAATATGGGGAAGGCATGGGCACTTTAGAGAAAAGGAGAAATAAATTACCCCACAGCTGCACACACACACACACACACACTTTTTTTTTTTTTTTTTTTTTGCATATGCTGACCTACTGCTTTGCTGATGTAAGGCCGGGCAGGAAGTCGGAAAACGGTGATTACAGCAGCCCCTGCTGGTACACAGCACAGCTAAAGCACTTCCTCACACTGCTTAAAAGCCTTCTCAGCTTTTTACTCTTAATTCCCCTCCACCACCGCTGCTGCTGCTTCCTTCTCCCCATACATAATCAACTCTGCTTTGAAAAGCCTGGGAAATGCACAGCCCGGTCTTTATTATGCTATATATGTAGCACAATCAAAGTGGAAATCTGAAAAGGAGGCCAAACCTGATAAAAGCCTGAGAACAGAGCGACACGTTTGTGACATATTTGTGATCAGAGGCAGCGCTGCATCGGATCACCTGTCAGCCTCTGACACCTATAAAAAGTGTTTCTGTTCTGAGTTTCCTGTTCCTGTTTTTTTTTCTGACAGTTGAGTCTGAGGAGTGTGTTTGTGTGGGGGTCGAAATAAAGGAAATGAGAGTCATCTCGGGTAGTTGTGGAGTCTGCGTGTTTGTGTGTGGGTGGTGCATATATACATGGACATGGTTATCGTGGTGTAACGTCATCATCTAGATATGTTCCTGTTTGTTAAATACCCTGATGCAGAATTTATTTCTGCAGGTTGGCAGCATTTCAAATGATTTTTTGTCAGATAATACTATGCATAAACGAGAAGACATGTGCTGCTATTATTATGTTTTCTGCAACCTCTCTCTACATTGGCTCCAAGGTGAAGTGGAGCAGAGTACACTTGCTCAGGCTCATGCTCCACAACAAGGCCGCACAGACAAAGAATCTACAACAAAGACCGAGCTGAATGATATTATGCTTACATGATGCTGGTCGTCATATTCTCAGTATTCCTTATCCTTAGGTACCATCTCTTTGCTGGCTCCAGCACTTGTTAGAAGGTTTTGTGCATATAGTCAAGATGAGGATGCTTGGTTCATCACATTATTAAACATGGCCCCTTAATAAGAGGAAGACATTGTGCTTTATATTTCAGCTGAGCATCTCAATAGCAGACCCACTGAGCCATACATTTATTTTGATGACATGCAGTTGCTTGAAAGTTTGGTTCGGTGTAAAGATTTACTGCACTGATCTGTAAATGCTGTCTGAAATAATCAATTCCCATCAAGGAACTAAAAAAAAAAAAAAAGAAAAAAAAAGAAAAAAAATATCAGCAACCAGCTGAAATTTCTCACGTGCCAAGCATGAACTCCAGGTTAGGATTCCTGGACTTTCCATGTCCACATACGACATGCAAGGTACCTGGGTGTATTAGTTATTGACGCTGCCTGTTACATGCATTGCCTTCTTTTGATATGCACTTCGGCTTTCACAGGAAATTTACAGTTTACATACAGTCTCTTTCAAAACGCACTGTCACTACAAAACAGTGACTTTTTCCCCCTTCAACAACAAACACACATGGTTAGGTTGACGAAAAAAGAACAGGCTTTGGCTTTAGAATCTTACAGGACACAAACACTGCTCTCTCAGGTGAAAGTCTGTGTTTGTTGGACCCATCCACCACCACCCCTACCTGCCCCAGTTGGACTTTCCCCCTGAAGCCGCCAGGCACCGTTAAACTATAACAGCAACCAATCGCGTATCATGCCGATATTAAAGGATGCCTTTTTCGTTGGTTTCTGACAAGCAAGTCACTGCCCAAGTGCCGGATTATGACGACTTCGGAGTGACACCAGGCTCTTTTTACCAAGAGCAGAATTAACCACAAAGGTTTCCAAAACAAAGAGACCAGGTGAATAAAACCAGTAAAAACACTGAATGACGCAGTTTCATGTTAATCATCTTTGACAATGTTAGGCTCATCACAGTTGGATCGCTAACTTAGCACCTGCTAATATGTGCTCACCATAGACTAGAAAAATAATGGCTACTGTGACTTCACTCATTGGTTTGTGGACATCCGTTTTAAAGCCTCAAGTGACGCTGGCGCTGTGGAGGAGCACGGGGTGGATCCGACAGAGAAGTTGGGGTCACTATCGGCAGACAGCCTGTAATTCAAAGCAGCCCACCCTTTATTATGCGTAACTTTAAGCCTCGATAAAATGTAAAAGGGTGAGTCATATAAAAATTCACCCCCTGTACAGTCGTCACAAAGGAGGAAATTAGCTACAGAGACCAAAAGTGTTTTTGTATCTGGCTGCAACATGGGGGTCTAAGGGGACTTCTGGGGCCAGCCTCAAGCAGCCATTAAAGGAACATGCATTTTTCAGCCCCTGACGTTGCGGCCTGGTGCTCACCATTTCTCTGATAACCTCGGATCTGGACGTTGAGGCGGTCATTTCCGGGAGCCGAATAATCAGCTGAGATCTCTCCCTCTCTCAAACAAAGAGACCCGGTGATTTAAACAAGTGAAAACACTGAAAAAAGTAGTTTCGTTTTTCTAACACTGTTTGGCTTGTTGCAGAAGGGCTACTAACAAAAACAGTGAAAAGGCGAAATCACAATTGTCCCTATCTAGAGTCAGTGTTTGGTTTGTCTACTGCCTACTGTAGAGTAGGGCATTAACCCTTTAAGGGCCTGCTCCACCATTTGGTAGAGCACATTTTCAGTCACCATTTCTTATTGATAAATGTGTTGAACTTAACTGAACCTGATTGAGCCACCTCTACCACTCGGTTTAGGTATGTTAAGCTAAAAAAATCCACTAGATGTCACTGTACCTTTAAGCAGTATACCTTCTGAGTCAGCTTCCAAACATGAAGTGAAAAACGAAAAATTCCCTCCTGACATGAAGACAATTTCTTCTGAAATTTCCAAAGGTAAGTTGTTGTTTTTTTTGACATAGTTTAGCATCAAAGATGTCACTTAACAGATTTATGTAACTTGATACCACAAAAATAAGTTTTATAAGGGTCAAATAATTTTTTAAAAACATGATTTACCAAACGTTTGAGTTGTCACTTTATGGTAAAGGTAGCTAAGTTAGCTAATCTAATTAAGATGTGCTATTTGCTGTGAAAAAAAACCCCCACACACACACTTCTAATCATAAATTGTTGTTAATGTCACACATTTAATGTTATTAATGTGATTATTAAGAATTATTTTCTTTACTATTTAACAAACATGCTCAGCCAAACAGTAGATCTGTCATTTTATGATAAAAGCCATAATGTGATGTCATGATGAAGTTCATTTACAATTTTTATTAAGTAAAACAATGTAGGAATATTTACTTTTCATTTGTTTGATCTTATTGTATTATATATTTGAAGAAAAAGTATATCACTATGATTTTTTTTTACCACTTCTGAGATGTTTTCATTGTAAATATGTTAAATAGCCTATATAGAAAATTAAAAACAGTTGACTTGTTATTATACCAACATATTATGTGCATGATTCCTAATTTTTATTTCTTTCTGTTTCTGTGTTTTACAATTACAGATGAACCTTAAAAAATTTTATGGTTCAAGGCCACGCAATTTCCTGGCCCTCGTGCCAGAAAATCCTCATGACTCTGATGCTGATCTGAGCGACGAAGATGACAAAGTAGAGGATCCAGACTATCTGCAACCACAATCAGATGCAGAAGTGGTCGGGGATCATTCCTTTGAATCCTTGGATGAGGAGGAGATGCCCTCAACAAGCACATCTTCTACACCACCGCCCCGTAAGAAGAAGAATAAAGGGAAAAACAAACTAAAAACAGTCAACATGCCAGAGCTGGATGACTCCCCTGACCCAAGGTCATCCTCAGGATCCAAGACAGGCACAAGGAGAATCTGGACGAGATGATTCAACATATTGCTGTACAGACGAACCTGTACTCTGCGCAAGAACTGGACAACCCAATCAAAACTAGCCCTGAAGAGATTGAGGATTTCTTGGCAATACTACTCTTCATGGGGGTTTTCAACATCCCAGCCATCGATGACTACTGGGACCTCGAATCATGTTTTGATGTGATAGCTGATACCATGTCTAGTATCAGTGTATAAGTGTGTGCACTGCACTATATTGTTAATAAAATTGACCTGTTTTCTACCTGATTCTTATTTTCAGGTGATTTATACACTAAATAAAACATACTCATTAGATCATTTTCCATTTCTGCCAATATATCCCCCTGAATCCTACACTCTGGACCTTTAAGTTCCAGTAGTTAAAATACTGTAATTTACTATTGCACAAGGGTAAAATGCTAAATGATTATGATCAAATAAAACAAACAAAGCACTAATATTTGCTTGAAGATGGCACGTTTTACTACAGAGCTGTTTGTCATGTGGCATTTGCAATTTTGTAACCACAAAGGGCACTTCTTTTTTCCTGTGCAGGAGTGAAAACAGTTTATCATTATGACTTTAAAGGCCCCCGCACACCCACACAGGTGTTTCCAGATGACTTTCAACAGAGGCAGCACAGTGAACAGGAGTGTCATGGTGCTGACAGTCAAGAACAGTCTATACCTGTCTGCACCGTCAAATCAGCCAAAATGTGTAAGCCATGGCAGTGCCACAGTGAGCCAGTATGCACCATACCAGGACTCTGAAACTGAGGCAGCTAAATGGAATTCAGCCATCATGAACTTTATTTTTACACCCGTGCGTTTCCTCCTGTGACAAGTCAAAATAACTGAAAGTCAGTATGTGAAAGTCGACTGATGCTTATGATTTGTGGTTTTCACACCCATGATGGGAGTCAGTACAATATTGAGCAACATAAGGGTCCCATCACCAAAACCTGATTATTATGGTTAGCCTACTAAAAGGGACACCAAGTGCTCAATATGCTGCGCAACCCTTGTGAATCTCGGGTCAGACTGTGGCTAACATGTGTCAAGCATGATGCAGAAGTGGTTTTCCTGCAACAGAACATTGCACATATACGTCCATCTTGTACTACTGAGTGAAATGAAATGGGGAAATGATCACTGACGTATAATGTTTTACAGTTTATTTTCAAAGAGTGTCAAGTATTCCACGTTGTGTGATTCCCATGTGACACAACTTTATGTTCTGCGAAAGGTACAACACACACCCTCGTGTCGAGCTGCCAAATCAACCAACTAACTAGCAACTAACCACTTCCTTTTCTCAGCGCCTCCTCCGCGAATGCATCTCAGAGCTGATGTTCAGGTTTCAGTCTGTCTTTATTTGTCTGATGGTCACCATGCTCAGCCGAGACCGAGCTGCTCTGCTCTCCGTTCAACTTTTAGCTATGTGCCAAGTGTTTGCAGGTACAGTGGAGATTTGTGTTTGTGATGCATGCTTTTCTCAAGATGTTATTAGCAGATTTCATTTTATATTGATTGATTGTGTCCTTCAATGTCAGACATTCTCCCACAGATTCATACATTTGACCAGAGGAATATCTCGGTGCCCAGGGCAGACTCCATCACCCTCACTTGCAACATATCCATGGCTAATATAACGCAAATCAACTGGACCAAAGGCAGATCTGTTTTTGCTCATTCAGTCTTACTCAATCAGAATTTTTCCAATTTCACCTCTCACTATATAATAGACTTAAACTTACCTTCACAGCTGAATATTTCTAATGTTCAGCATGATGATGCAGGACTCTATAGATGTAATTTAACTGCCATAAAAGGCCAACGGGCTATTGAGTGGAATCTAACAGTGTCTGAGAAACCTGAAGGTAGGTAGAGCACAAAACAGGACTAATATTTATCCATCAGACATGGTGTATTTCAAAGCTCAAACTTCATGCTACTGAAATGAATTCACTTCTGATTTTGTGCAGGAACCAGTCTACCGTGGTATTTTCCATACATACTGACCGCTGTAATTGGATTGCTTCTCTGTGTCTTCACTTCAGCTGTCTGCCTCTACAGGTGAGTTACACCTTTTAGATTTCAGATTTGTAAGTTTGTACAAATTAATTTCACTCTGCTGTTACGGGCCAGTTGCCTGTCCTGGGAACAAATGTTGATATGAGAGTAAAATCAAATCACAAACTAATAATAATTTGTGTCTCACCCCTGCTGGTATCTTTCATTAGTTAGTCAGTCTTTGTTTTATATATCCAGGTTTTGAAATATCTGCAGTTTGAACTTCATTCAAATTTAAAAAAAAAAAAAAAGGTAAATGGAATTTTCTTTGTGGTGCTCACAGCATTGGTTCCTTCTTGACCTTGGATACGGCGCTTAATAATACAGTCTCACCATAAGGCTCATCCAACGGTTGTTACATAGCTCTGCTTTGAGTAGTTGAGCTTGAGAACAGTTATTGAATGGACTTTGTGGTTGGATTGTTTTGTCAATTAATAGAAAAAAAAAAAAAGGTCCCTGAATCTCTGGATGAGTTCAAATAAAGTTTAATTTATCTGCGTTTCATCAGCATCACGTAGACTTAAAATGTGTAATGTAGGTGAACTGACTTTCACTATTTTGTGGTGCCAAATAAAAACGTGACGCTTGCGCCTGGTACCTTCGGTCGAGGTGTTTTTGTGCACGGTGGAAAAAGCAAAGATGCAAGGAAGTGCACAAAGTGGTAGGCAAGCAAATGAGGTCAAGGTCGTAGCGATCGCTGAGGACACTGAGCTCATGTCCTTCCTGTTCTTTCTTTGAATTTGGGGGGAACCAGGGAGAGGTTTATGTCCTATAATTAAAATGTTACAAGTAAAATGTTTTACAGGCTGATTCAAATGTATTTAAACTTAATATACTTGAATCAGAATAGTTTCTGGACAAAAAAATAGTATATATATACATGTCTATAAGTGGCCGTACTTTAGGGAATATAAGCATTGATCTCTTTTCATGTAATAAAATATATCAAACTGCTCAATGCTTTCGCGACATAAGATACACTCCAAAATTAGGAGCACTTTCTGGAATAAATCGGGAAATATCTCATTAAATACCGACTTCTGATACCTGACACTTTTTAAATTTTGTGCTATGGATACATTTTGACCAGTGCTAAAGTTTGAAGTTTGATACCCAGCGCTGTGATCATCAGTATTTCTCCACTGTCATTTTTATTTGTGGCCATGTGGAAAGATTTGAAATAACATTTAGACCCTAAGAAAGGGAAATTTAAGTTTTCATTTTAACCTAAAATATGAACAAACAAGAAGAAAAAAATCTAAAGACCTAATACATACTGGATACCTTGTTTTTAGTACTGGTGGCTGTGGCATTCATGACATAAAATCCTGGTTGTGGTTGTGGTTGCTACAGAGCTTAAAATGCAACGTTACATGCAGAGGCTTTGGTGCAGTTATCTATAGTGTGGCTACATTCACGGGGTATGTATGGATGAAAAGTCATGCAAACAGAGTAACTTTAAAGTAAATTAACAGATGATGCAATGGGCCACAGCCAGCTAACTGTAAGTTCTCCCAGTGAAAGCATTATTGTCATTAGTAAACACAAATGCTAGTTAATGTAACCCTATAGTTGTCATTACTATGGGACGCAAAATTACCGCAATAAAGGTTTTTGTTTTTTCTCCAAAAATTAAAACATGTCTGATAATACACATTAAAATGAATCCTCAATTGACTTATCCTTTAAAAAAGTCTTTGTGCAATCCCCTAATGCTAAATTTCTGTGCTGCACAGCTAGGGTAACTAGTTAGCTAGCAGTTAGGTGCTGTTGTAACACATTAGCTGTATTATCATTCTGAGTATACAAAATTCTTGTGAGCCACAGTGGATCACTGTGTAACTTTTCGAGCAAGAGACTCTGACACCCTGCCTACCTCAGAAACCTCACAAGTACAGAGGTTGAGGCTAATGCACCTGGCCATGCTGCTAACTTAGCTGCTGCAGGCAAGAGCAAACGGGAGAAGGCCTGAAATATAATCAGAGTATTGTCTCAAGTGCAACTTAATTTTATACAGTATATGTAGGAGGGGGTCCCTGCTCCGTCTCTGTGTCAGCTATGGTAAAATGTCAAAGACCCCTGGTTTACAGGAGTCAATTAGAAAAATTACTTCTGCTTTTCTGTGACCTTTGTGCTGCATAAAAGGAAGACTGACTAAGCAGTCTCCACACATAATTTAACACTCAGTATGAGCACAGGATGATATGATGCAGTGACACATGCGATAATAGCCTCTTTGTATTTTGTGCAGTTTAATATCATATCACATAGTCTTTGTTTAGAACAACTTAGATGACTGCAATGCTCTTTTCTTTGGATTAGCTCTATCATATCACTCAATGAGACGACTTGAACTCACACAGAATTCAGCCGTCAGAGTTTTTACCAGTACAAGAAAATATCATCACATTACGCCAACACCTGAATCACTCGATGACTTGGTTGGCTCACCAGTACCTGCTCACTGACTACACCCCATCACACATCTCAAGTCTTCAGACTGTGGCTTCTTGGTAGGAACTGCTTAAGTTAATTTTAGTTACTGTGGACATGCCCATTTCCAGCTAACCACAAAACCTTCCTGTTTTCTCAGGCTAATAAACAGTGTTAATGTGAATGTGAAAGACACCTGCCAAGCTGCAGACCACCACAGACAGCTGTTCAAGACCAACAAAGAACTGAACCGTTTGTTTCTTAGCGATCCGTCGCTGCATTTCTAGTGGGGATAATGCCACAGAAAGCATTTCCTTTTCAAACCGAGACATCACTGTGTTTCCGTGAGAAGCAATTGTTCTTTACAGAGACGTTGCTGCATTTCAGGCCAGGATTGTGCCACCAAAAAAGAATTTCAAGACAAAACATGATCTTTTTCTAACTATAACCAAGTAGTTTTGTGCCGAAACATAACCACATGTTAACCACAGCGTTGTTGAAATGTAGAGAGACATAAAGTTCCCATGTATCTGCAACATGATAAAACACAAATATAACCGCTCTGTGGTTTGCAGAAACGTACAATGCAAACATTTATTTCGGCGATGTGATTATACCGTTACTTTTGACACTTTAAGTGCATCTTGCTGATAATACTAATGTGCTTTAACTTATCAGTTCCAATGCAGGGCTAGTACTAATACTACTACTGCAATGGAGTATTTCAGCATTGTGGTATCGACACTTGTACTAATCTAAAGGCTCTGCTGTTCTGTGAAGAAATTGTAGTATGTTGTCATTTGAAGAATTACAGTGTATCTTTTTTATTGGTTTAACTTTCAAATAATTTATTTTGGGTTTATTCTCCAATGTCTGATGTCTGGATCAGTCTCTTACACTCTTCATGACTTCACTTACAGAAAGCTCAGGGCCAGGACTTCAGACCAGAGCCCGGCCCAGGAGCAGTTTCATCTTCAGTCTGAAACAGAGGTCAGAGGAACTTTGTCATCTTTGACTCTCTAACATTTCTCTCCTGTTTTTGTCTTTCCCGGAGACAGCGCTGAACTTTAATTTTCACTTTCTGTCTCCGTAGGTGGCCCTCCGTCACACGCGGGGTGACACAGACAGTAGAGCAAACAAGCACAGGAGTCAGTACATGGAGAGGCTCAATTCCATCTATAATCTCTGAGGAGATGATAAGAGACCGATGGACAAACCAGGTGCATCAGAGGAAGGCAACCGGAGAGAGGACAGCTGGGTCCCTGATGCCTGTAGCTTACCTAATGTTGATACATTAAAACCAGTGCTGTCACTTTAAGGGATTTGTTTTTACTTGTGTATTTATGGTACTCTGTGTGTTTTGATATGTCCTCATGCATATGATAGCTTTATTATAAGTGTGCTGTGCTGGTATTTATATGTCTTTCCTTCATTCTGAGCTCAGTAAGAAAAGCTGCTAACAATGTTTCCTGTAATTGCAATCGAGTGAACTCAACAGGCTTTAAGTGGAGGTCAGTGCCCTCTAGTGTTCTGTGTGGGAATTACAGGAGCTCTTTTCATTGAAAATAAATGATATTTCAGAGACTACAGTCAAGTGCAGTTTTGTTTTTATTCCAGTGGAGGACATGAGTGAGTGTGTTCTCTGCTCTTTTACTACAGATTCACAAGATTAATGATGCAAGAGAGAGATGGAATATCTCATATATGTAAGGAAACATATGTGGTTCTTTTAATAGTATTAAAGTGTCGCGACATCAAAACTTTTCCAAAGCAGAAGCTGTTGACTCCTCTGTGGAAATGCATATTTAATCCTGAGCAACAGGACCCAGTAAAATGTATTCAACATGGTCTGAATGTGTGCTCAGCAGCAGGGTCACAGTATATGGCTAAAGTGGGTTCAGCATTATGCAGAGGTGGTTTTCCTGCAGTTGAACATGTACATTCTGTGCATCCTAATTTTCACTGATGAAATCATACTTACAGTTTATCTTGAAGGTAGATTCACAAGTTTTTATTGTAAATTAAATCATTGTATGTTGGACTCTCACGTGACTTGATTTTAAGCTGAACATAAGGTACGATACTCACCTCAGTGTTGAGCAGCCAAACATCAGCTAACCACTTCCTGCTCTCTGTGTGTCCTCCACAAATATATTTCAAAGCTGACGGTATAGTTCCAGTCTGTATTTTATCCGACAGGCATCATGATCAGCTTAACCGGAGCAGCTCTGTTCTTGATTCAGCTTTTAGTTGTGTGTCAAGTCTTTGCAGGTACAGTGGAGATTTCTGTTTGTGGTTGTGTTGAGTCATGCTTTAATTTAAATTACTTAATGTATTTTAATTAATTAATTGTTTCCTTTAATATCAGAGATTCTCCCACAGATTCCTTCATTTGTCCAGAGGAATATCCTGGTGCCCAGGGGAGACTCCATCATTCTCACTTGCAACATATCCGAGGCAAATGTAACTCAAATCAACTGGACCAAAGGCAGATCTGTTTTTGCTCATTCAGTCTTATGCAATCAGATTTCTTCCAATTTCACCTCTCACTATATAATAGACTTAAACTTACCTTCAAAGCTGAATATTCCTAATGTTCAGCATGATGATGCAGGACTCTATAGATGTGATTTAACTGACAGAACTGGCCAACGGACTATTGAGTGGAATTTAACAGTGTCTGAGAAACCTGAAGGTAGGTAGAGCACAAAACAGGACTCATCATTTCTCCACCAGACATAGTTTATTTCAAAGCTCAAACTTCATGCTACTTAAATGAATTCACTTCTGATTTTGTGCAGGAACCAGTCTAGCGCGGTATTTTCCATACATACTGACAGCTGTAATTGGATTGCTTCTCTGTGTCTTCACTTCAGCTGTCTGCCTCTACAGGTGAGTTACACCTTTTAGCTTTCAGATTTGTAAGTTTGTACAAATTAGTTTCACTCTGCTGTTACGGGCCAGTTGCCTGTCCTGGGAACAAATGTTGATATGAGAGTAAAATCAAATCACAAACTAATAATAATCTATGACTCACCCCTGCTGGTAACTTTTATTAGTTAGTCTTTGTTTTATATATCCAGGTTTTGAAATATCTGCAGTTTGAGCTTTATTCAAATTTTAAAAAAAAGGTAAATGGAGTTTTCTTTGTGGTCCTCACCGCATTGGTTCCTTCTTGACCTTGGATACAGCGCTTAATAATACAGTCTCACCATAAGGCTCATCCAACGGCTGTTACATAGCTCTGCTTTGAGCAGTTGAGCTTGAGAACAGCTATTGAATGGACTTTGTGATTGGATTGTTTTGTCAATTCATAGAAAACAAGGTCCCTGAATCTCTGGATAAGTTCAAATAAAGTTTAATTTGTCTGCGTTTCATCAGCATCACGTAGTCTTAAAATGTGTAACGTAGGTGAAATGACTTCCACTATTTTGTGGTGCCAAATAAAAACGTGACGCTTACGCCTGGTACCTTCGGTCGAGGTGTTTTTGTGCACAGTGGAAAAAGCAAAGATGCAAGGAAATGCACAAAGTGGTAGACAAGCAAATGAGGTCAAGGTCGTAGTGATCGCTGAGGACACTGAGCTCATGTCTATGGGGTGCCGTTTGTAAAGTGTCTCACGCTGAAAATAACATCAACATTTTGCCACATTTAGCTTCAAACAATGTTTAAAAAAGTATTGTGATTTTTTTAACGTCACCTTTTACCACATTTACAGCAATATTTGTTAACTTAGAAATATATTAAATAGTTAAATCTAAATATTAAATGCGGCACCTAAATGTTAAATGTTAAATCTAAATATTAAATCTAAATGCTAAATCTAAATATTAAATCTAAATCTAAATGCTAAATCTAAATCTAAATATTAAATCTAAATCTAAATCTAAATATTAAATCTAAATCTAAATCTAAATGTTAAATCTAAATGCTAAATATAAATATAAATATAAATGTTAAATCTAAATCTAAATCTAAATGTTAAATCTAAATGTTTTGGGTGAAACTAAATATTTAGCTAATATGCAAATTCACACTGCCGGTCACCGAAAGTACCAAAATAAAAGCTCGAGATGGTCAGACTGTTTATAGAATCAAATAACGAATTACAACCAACTTATCGGGGGAAATGGACATTTGAACATACATTAGCGTGATAATAACTACCTAAAATAACAAGAAACGTGTTTGGAGAAATTTTATTTGACGTGTACTTTGAGTTGTTAGTGTCCCTTCGGAGGGATTAACAACCTAAGCTAAGCTAACAACCGTCAGTTCTTAGCCCCGTTAGCAGTGTCTGTAATGACTCATTAACTCTTAAACGGTCTGTGAATTTTTTTTTTTTTCCAGCGGATGTCTTAGTTACAACATGATTGAGCTAGCAAAGCAGTTTTGTGTTGCGATGTGTGGTATTTATTCAGTTTTGGGAAATCACGATGTCTAGAAAGCACCAGTGGCCGCAGCAGCAGCAAAGCTAACAGGGACGTCATCTGTTAAATGTCTCCCATTGTCGGATACGACATTAAACTACTCAGTTAGCTCAATCATGTTGTAACTAAGACATCCGCTGGAAAAAATATTTTCTTCACGGACCGTTTAGAGTTAGAGAGTCATTACAGACAACGCTAACGGGGCTAACAGCTAACAGTTAGCCTCGCTAATCTACGATAACCATGTTATTAATTTCAGACCGTGATAGTAATGTTTGTTCAGTCATAGTGTTTATAGGCTTCACAAACACCAGATTAGTCTAAACGGTGATACAGTGACGTGAAAAACGTGAGATGTGCATATATATATGTTGCTAAACTCCGCTGGTTTTCTACCCGGAAGTATTTGTAAACAACAAGGTGATTCCCTCCGAAGGGACACAAACAGCTCAAAGTACACATCAAATAAAATTTCTCCAAACACGTTTCTTGTTATTTTAGGTAGTTATTATCACGCTAATGTATGTTCAAGTGTCCATTTCCCCCGATAAGTTGGTTTTAATTCGTTATTTGATTCTATAAACAGTCTGACCATCTCGAGCTTTTATTATGGTACTTCCGGTCACCGGCAGTGTGAATTTGCATATTAGCTAAATATTTAGTTTCACCCAAAAGATTTAGATTTAGATTTAATATTTAGATTTAACATTTATATTTATATTTATATTTAGCATTTAGATTTAACATTTAGATTTAGATTTAGATTTAATATTTAGATTTAACATTTATATTTATATTTATATTTAGCATTTAGATTTAACATTTAGATTTAGATTTAGATTTAGATTTAATATTTAGATTTAGATTTAGCATTTAGATTTAGATTTAATATTTAGATTTAATGTAACCCTATAGTTGTCATTACTATGGGACGCAAAATTACCGCAATAAAGGTTTTTGTTTTCTCCAAAAATTAAAACATGTCTGGTAATACACATTAAAATGAAGCCTCAATTGACTTATCCTTTAAAAAAGTCTTTGTGCAATCACCTAATGCTAAATTTCTGTGCTGCACAGCTAGGCTAACTAGTTAGCTAGCAGTTAGGTGCTGTTGTAACACATTAGCTGTATTATCATTCTGAGTATACAAAATTCTTGTGAGCCACAGTGGATCACTGTGTAACTTTTCGAGCAAGAGACTCTGACACACCGCCTACCTCAGAAACCTCACAAGTGCAGAGGTTGAGGCTAATGCACCTGGCCATGCTGCTAACTTAGCTGCTGCAGGCAAGAGCAAATGGGAGAAGGCCTGAAATATAATCAGAAAATTGTCTCAAGTGCAACTTAATTTTATACAGTATATGTAGGAGGGGGTCCCTGCTCCGTCTCTGTGTCAGCTATGGTAAAATGTCAAAGACCCCTGGTTTACAGGAGTCAATCAGAAACATAACTTCTGCTTTTCTGTGATCTTTGTGTTGCATAAAAGGAAGACTGACTAAGCAGTCTCCACACATAATTTAACACTCAGTATGAGCACAGGATGATATGATGCAGTGACACATGCGATAAAAGCCTCTTTGTGTTTTGTGCAGTTTAATATCATATCACATTGTCTTTGTTTAGAACAACTTAGATTACTGCAATGCTCTTTTCTTTGGATTAGCTCTATCATATCACTCAATGAGATGACTTCAACTCACACAGAATTCAGCCGTCGCAGTTTTTACCAGTACAAGAAAATATCATCACATTACGCCAACACCTGAATCACTCGATGAGTTCCCATTTAACACTTTAAAATCCCTCAGCTCACCAGTATATTTCAGACCTGCTCACTGACTACACCCCCAATCACACATCTCAAGTGTTCCGACTGTGGCTTCTTGGTAGCACCCAGAATAAGATCAAGAACTGCTTAAGTTAATTTTAGTTACTGCGGGCCTGCCCATTTCAGCTAACCACAAGACCTTCCTGTTTTCTCAGGCTAATAAACAGTGTTAATGTGAATGTGTGTGTTTTGGCATTGCATCATATATGCTTGATTTTAAATTTCTCTTAAAGTAAAGCACAGTGACTTTTCTTTAAAGACATCACTGTGTTTCCGTGAGAAGCAATTGTTCTTTACAGAGACGTTGCTGCATTTCAGGTCAGGATTGTGCCACCAAAAAGAATTTCAAGACAAAACATGATCTTTTCTAACTATAACCAAGTAGTTTTGTGCGAAACATAACCACATGTTAACCATAGCGTTGTTGAAATGTAAAGAGACATAAAGTTCCATGTATCTGCAACATGATAAAACACAAATATAACCGCTCTGTGGTTTGCAGAAACGTACAATGCAAACATTTATTTCGGCGATGTGGTTATACCGTTACTTTTGACACTTTAAGTGCATCTTGCTGATAATACTAATGTGCTTTAACTTATCAGTTCCAATGCAGGGCTAGTACTAATACTACTACTGCAATGGAGTATGTCAGCGTTTGTGGTATCGACACTTGTACTAATCTAAAGGCTCTGCTGTTCTGTGAAGAAATTGTAGTATGTTGTCATTTGAAGAATTACAGTTTATCTTTTTTATTGGTTTAACTTTCAAATAATTTATTTTGGGTTTATTCTCCAATGTCTGATGTCTGGATCAGTCTCTTACACTCTTCATGACTTCACCCTTACAGAAAGCTCAGGGCCAGGACTTCAGACCAGAGCCCGGCCCAGGAGCAGTTTCATCTTCAGTCTGAAACAGAGGTCAGAGGAACTTTGTCATCTTTGACTCTCTAACATTTCTCTCCTGTTTTTGTCTTTCCCGGAGACAACGCTGAACTTTAATTTTCACTTTCTGTCTCCGTAGGTGGCCCTCCGTCACCCGCGGGGTGGTGCAGACAGTAGAGCAAACAAGCACAGGAGTCAGTACATGGAGAGGCTCAATTCCATCTATAATCTCTGAGGAGATGATAAGAGACCGATGGACAAACCAGGTGCATCAGAGGAAGGCAACCGGAGAGGACAGCTGGGTCCCTGATGCCTGTAGCTTACCTAATGTTGATACATTAAAACCAGTGCTGTCACTTTAAAGGGATTTGTTTTTACTTGTGTATTTATGGTACTCTGTGTGTTTTGATATGTCCTCATGCATATGATAGCTTTATTATAAGTGTGCTGTGCTGGTATTTTTATGTCTTTCCTGCATTCTGAGCTCAGTAAGAAAAGCTGCTAACAATGTTTCCTGTAATTGCAATCAAGTGAACTCAACAGGCTTTAAGTGGAGGTCAGTGCCCTCTAGTGTTCTGTGTGGGAATTACAGGAGCTCTTTTCATTGAAAATAAATGATATTTCAGAGACTACAGTCAAGTGCAGTTTTGTTTTTATTCCAGTGGAGGACATGAGTGACTGCGTTCTCTGCTCTTTTACTACAGATTCACAAGATTAATGCTGCAAGAGAGAGATGGAATATTTCATAAATGTAAGGAAACATATGTGGTTCTTTTAATAGTATTAAAGTGTCGTGAGATCAAAACTTTTCCAAAGCAGAAGCTGTTGACTCCTGGCATGGAAATGGCCTGAATGTGTGCTCAGCAGCAGGGTCACAGTATGTGGCTAAAGTGGGTTCAGCACTATGCAGAGGTGGTTTTCCTGCAGTTGAACATGTACATTCTGTGCATCCTAATTTTCACTGATGAAATCATTCTTACAGTTTATCTTCAAGAAGGATCAAGCTTGATTGTATGTTGGACTCTCACGTGACTTGATTAGTTTCACAGAAGGTGCAACACACACCTCAGTGTTGAGCAGCCAAACATCAGCTAATTAAAAACTATAACTCACCTGCTGAGGCAAACAGCTGAAGTGAAGACACATAGAAGCAATCCAATTACAGCTGTCAGTGTGTATAGAAAAAACCCAAATGGACTGGTTCCTGCACAAAATCAGAAGTGAATTCATTTAAGTAGCATGAAGTTTGAGCTTTGAAATAAACTATGTCTGGTGGAGAAATGATGAGTCCTGTTTTGTGCTCTACCTACCTTCAGGTTTCTCAGACACTGTTAAATTCCACTCAATAGTCCCAGTTAAATTACATCTATAGAGTCCTGCATCATCATGCTGAACGTTAGGAATATTCAGCTTTGAAGGTAAGTTTAAGTCTATTATATAGTGAGAGGTGAAATTGGAAGAAGTCTGATTGAGTAAGACTGAATGAACAAAAACAGATCTGCCTTTGGTCCAGTTGATTAGCGTTACATTTGCCTTGGATATGTTGCAAGTGAGGGTGATGGAGTCTCCCCTGGGCACCAGGATATTCCTCTGGTCAAATGGAAGAATCTCTGATATTAAAGGAAACAATTAATGTTGTGTGAAAAATGTGGCGATTGTCATTACAGAAGTGACATCTTGTAGGTGCTTCATTAAAACAAACCCCAAAACAGTATGAACAAGTTATTGTGCCGTTTTCTTCATCTTTGCTGACTACAACTTCCTCCCCCATTTGCTGTTGTCCTGTAACTGAAGCTGATACCTCTGTTCTGTTACTTAAGAGGGATTTTAAATGCAGGATATTTACTTAAAGTGTAGAATTTTTATTGGTATCTTCAGCTATGTAAACTATTAGATCCATTACTTAACTAAAAGTACCACACTGAGTATCATCTGTTTCTAATGTGCCTGAAACAACTGGAACATTCTGGTCTGTTGGTGGTTGGAAGCAACATCATAATCTGTTGTGAACTGTAACCCAGTTTTGTTGCCTAAACCTAACCACTGGACCAAGACACAACACAAAAGGCTACCCTCAGGGTCATTTAATAACTCTTGGAGCTTCTGCCCAAGCAGCAAAATGTGACGAGCACAATTTTATCTCTGCAGAAAAAGCTGGACCAAGACCCAAAACCAGGACCAGGACAGCAGGACTGAGTTGTGCCCAGTACCAGGCTCAGTTGGGAAGAGAGGTCAGAAGATCATCACTAAACTATTAAGCTGTCATGTCTCAGTAATGCCTCCTGTTCCCAGCCCATCTGCTCTGATGTTTCTCAGTTACAGTGAGCTTATTTCCACTTTGTTCCTCCAGGTGGCTCCACTTCAGCCCCACAGCTGTGCGGAGTACAGGACAAATCACCAGCAGAGGGAGTCAGTACTTCAGGAGGCTCAGTATGAAACTGAGTGAGAAACAAGACACATGCTGGACATAGAGTGCGACAATACTGTTTTTTTTTAACATAATTTTCTTTGTGTGTCAGTCTGGACAAGTTATTATGTGTATCTTAACTCACTCATGATTGTGACTTCTGTGTTCCACAATTATGACGCGCTATCTTATTAGAGAAAAGGCTATATAATATGTGTTACACAGTAAACTGTGACTCATCAGATTCTGTGCGCCAAAGCAACATTTTTATCATGCTTTATTTTGATAGCCAGACATGATGCCAGGAGGGCTGCGATATGCCTGTACCTGTGATAACCGTGGTATTTAAAAATGAAATATTGCTATTATGTTGATAATGCAGATATAATAATATCATGTAAATAATCCAGGGTCTTTCAAATCATGTCTGTTTCTTTCTGCTCTCGCTTTGTCTCCCTCCCCCAACACCAGCTTGTTGTCTTGTCACACCTTCAAGCTAATTGTAATAAAGTATTTTAATTCCACTGTACTGGTACTTGTGTGGGTTTGTTTATTAATGTTTATTCTTTTCTCCCAGCAGCTCCAGTCTCTGCTTATTTGCTCATTTTTGCTATATTCAGTAAAACATCAGGTTTATTTCGACCTCACGTCTCTGTCCTTGTCCCTGTCTGCCCTATTCCTAATTTTCAACTCAATTTAAGGCTTTCGACAAAGTATTTCCTGGGCTGTAATTACCCCAGGTGGCGTTGTCGGTCCTCTTCCTACTTTTCCCACTTATTGCCCCCTCGCCACAATAATACACACAAAGCATCAACAGCAGGAAAAAACTACAACATTTCAAAACACCAAGGTCATGAATCCCCTCAGTCCATCCCTCATGAGGAACTTTTCACTAACCTGGTCATATAGTGTGGAATGTTTAACCATGTAGAATCAAAGAAAAGTGAGGACTAAGGCTTTCAGTGCATCACTGCAACAACTGACTAAACATTTTCTGGAAAACACAAGCAAAAATGAGAAATAAAGCAAGAACGTGACTTGATTTTAAGCTGAACATAAGGTACGATACTCACCTCAGTGTTGAGCAGCCAAACATCAGCTAACCACTTCCTGCTCTCTGTGCGTCCTCCACAAATATATTTCAAAGGTGAAGGTAAAGCTCCAGTCTGTATTTTATCCGACAGGCATCATGATCAGCTTAACCGGAGCAGCTCTGTTCTTGATTCAGCTTTTAGTTGTGTGTCAAGTCTTTGCAGGTACAGTGGAGATTTCTGTTTGTGGTTGTGTTGAGTCATGCTTAAATTTAAATTACTTAATGTATTTTAATTAATCAATTGTTTCCTTTAATATCAGAGATTCTCCCACAGATTCCTTCATTTGTCCAGAGGAATATCCTGGTGCCCAGGGGAGACTCCATCATTCTCACTTGCAACATATCCGAGGCAAATGTAACGCAAATCAACTGGACCAAAGGCAGATCTGTTTTTGCTCATTCAGTCTTACTCAATCAGACTATTACCAATTTCACCTCTCACTATGTAATAGATGTAAACTTGCCTTCAAAGCTGAATATTTCCAACGTTCAGCATGATGATGCAGGACTTTATAGATGTAATTTAACTGACATAAAAGGCCAACGGACTATTGAGTGGAATTTAACGGTGTCTGAGAAACCGGAAGGTAGGTAGAGCACAAACAGGTCTAACCACCAGACACAGTGCATTTCAAAGCTCAAACTGCATGCTACTTATAACATATTAATTAATTGTTTCCTTTAATATCAGAGATTCTTCCATTTGACCAGAGGAATATCCTGGTGCCCAGGAGACTCCATCACCCTCACTTGCAACATATCCATGGCAAATGTAACGCAAATCAACTGGACCAAAGGCAGATCTGTTTTTGCTCATTCAGTCTTACTCAATCAGAATTTTTCCAATTTCACCTCTCACTATGTAATAGACGTAAACTTACCTTCAAAGCTGAATATTCCTAACGTTCAGCATGATGATGCAGGACTCTATAGATGTCATATAACTGACAGAACTGGCCAACGGACTATTGAGTGGAATTTAACAGTGTCTGAGAAACCTGAAGGTAGGTAGAGCACAAAACAGGACTCATCATTTCTCCACCAGACACAGAGCATTTCAAAGCTCAAACTTCATGCTACTTAAATGAATTCACATCTGATTTTGTGCAGGAACCAGTCCATCGTGGTTTGTTCTATACACACTGACAGCTGTAATTGGATCGCTTCTATGTCTCCTCACTCCAGCTGTTTGCCTCAGCAGGTGAGTTATAGTTTTTAATTAATGTTGTGTGAAAAATGAGGCCAATTGTCATTACAGAAGTGATATCTTGTAGGTGCCTTATATGGAAACAGTTTAAGCAAACTAACGTGCCTTTTTATTCATCTTTGCCGACTGTGACTTCTTCCTTCTTCCCCATTTGCTGTTGTCCTATAACAAAGTGTGAGCTACTAGCATTGTCAGATATTAATGTATTTAATATATTCACTAAATATATTTAATGCAGTATGTTATTGTTAAACCTATTTTTAGTAACAACTGTTTCCATTGTATCATGTGAATTTTAGATGGTGTCGATAGATAACTGCAGCACAGAGACCTGTTTCACGGCAGACATTTTGACTTGTCGAAGAAGGAAAAGCACAGCTGTAACTAACATTAACCACAGCTCTATTTTATTAAGTGTCCCAAAACACAATGTCAGTGTGTGAGTACGTTCAATACCCCAGGCTCTGGATCTGGCTCACCTAAATGGAACGCAGCCATCATTAATGTTGTCAATCCCATCTGTGCTTTTTCCTGCTTCAACATTTCAAAATGTCCGCCGTGAAAAGGGTCAATTGTACTAATTTTCATCTTTTAACAACATACTTTACAAGCTATACTGTAACAAGGACTTTGTCATGTTATAATGACAGATTTTATCACTACATGTCAGATTATTTCATGTCAGACTTTTCTCTGTGTATCATACATTTGAATCAGGAACATTTAAAGAATGTTGAACCTGACAGTTCATTATTAAGCAAAGGAATATGTTGAAGAGTGGCCTTCCTTCATCTGTTCATCTGAGTCTGCACGCATAAACACAGATTTTACAAAGTAAAGAGATCCTTTAACTGTAGGTCAGTGCAGCTGGATTGGCCTTCAAGAAAATGAAAAGAAACTATAGAAGTGCAGATATCTGCAGCCTTCTAGTGACACATACTGAACACTGGGCAGGAGGTAGAGATGAGGAGAGTGGAAAAAGGAGAGCAGAGTAAGAGGCGGAAGAGCCTGGAAGAAGAGACAGAGGGCGACAAACTCGCAAAGAAAAGACATCAGGAAATGAGAGAGAGAAAAGAGTAAGATGGAGAAGACCTGGATGTGAGGGATGAAGAACAGTGTTGTGTGAAAAGTGTGGCCGATTGTAATTACAAAAGTGATATCTTGTATATGCTTTTAAAAAAAAACCCAAAAAAACCCCCACATGTATAAACAAGTTCATTCATTCATTCATCTTCTAACCGCTTCATCCTCTTGAGGGTCGCGGGGGGGCTGGAGCCTATCCCAGCTACATCGGGCGAGAGGCAGGGTACACCCTGGACAGGTCGCCAGACTATTGCAGGGCTGACACATAGAGACAAACAACCATTCACGCTCACATTCACACCTACGGACAATTTAGAGTCACCAATTAACCTAGTCCCCAATCTGCATGTCTTTGGACTGTGGGAGGAAGCCGGAGTGCCCGGAGAGAACCCACGCTGACACGGGGAGAACATGCAAACTCCACACAGAAGGGCTCCCACGCCCGGGATCGAACCGGCAACCCTCTTGCTGTGAGGCGAGAGTGCTAACCACCACACCACCGTGCCGCCCAAACAAGTTATTGTGCCTTTTCTTCATCTTTGCTGACCACAACTTCCTCCACCCTCCCCATTTGCTGTTGCCCAGTGCAGCATAGAGACCCGGTTCACAGCAGACATTTAGCTGATACCTCTGTTCTTTCACTTAACAGGGGTTTTAAATGCATGATTTTAAATTAAAATGTAGAATTTTTATCGGTATCTTCAGCTATGTAAAGTATTAGATCCTTTACTTTACTAAAAGTACCAAACTGAGTATCATCTGTTTCTAATGTGCCTGAAACAACTGGAACATTCTGGTCTTACTCAGTTGAGGAAAACAAACGCATGGATCAACATTTCCATCTCAAGCAGAGATGGAAATGTTGATCCATGCGTTTGTTTCATCACGTCCTGGATTATTGCAACTCTCTTTTACCTGCCTCAGCAAATCGCCCTGGATCGCCTACAATAATCCAAAAACGCTGCTGCCAGACTGTTGACCAGGTACTCCCAAAGGTCTCATGTGACTCCAATTTTAATTGCTCACTGGCTCCCATCAAATTTAGGATCCAATTTAAAGTTCTTGTGGTCACATATAGTGCTCTGCATTGTCAGGCACTGGCCTACATTAGAGATCTACTGCAGCCTTATGTCACCAGCAGGTCTCTGAGGTCCTCAGATCAGGCCTGCTGGTAGTTCCTCGTTCTAGGCTGAAAACCAGGAGACTGCGCTTTTGAGGTTGTGGCACCTAAACTTTGGAACTCTCTCCCACTGAATTTAAGATCTGTGGACACTGTGGACACCTTCAAAAAGCAGCTTAAGACCCATTTGTTTAGACTTGTCTTTGTTTGATTTTTTTTTATTTATATATGTTCTGTCTATTTCTCCCTTTACTGTGTTTTATATCTATATGTATATTTTTTGCTTTATTGCCTTTGGAAAGCACTTTGTGACTTTTATGCTCTTGAAAGGTGCTAAATAAATAAAGTCTACTATCATTATTATTATTATTATTAGTGACTCTGAGCTGGGCTCTGACTCAAGACTAGAGACCAACAAACCTCAGCTGCATCATGTGTGCCTCTCAAAGCTGGGTGTTTTGTAACAACATCCACAATCTTTTCTGAACTATAGCCTAGTTTTGTTGCCTAAACCTAACCACTGACCACCAAGACACAACACAAAAGGCTACCCTCAGGGTCATTTAATAACTCTTGGAGCTTCTGCCCAAGCAGCAAAATGTGACGAGCACAATTTTATCTCTGCAGAAAAAGCTGGACCAAGACCCAAAACCAGGACCAGGACAGCAGGACCCTGAGTTGTGCCCAGTACCAGGCCCAGTTGGGAAGAGAGGTCAGAAGATCATCACTCAAACTATTAAGCTGTCATGTCTCAGTAATGCCTCCTGTTCCCAGCCCATCTGCTCTGATGTTTCTCAGTTACTGTGAGCTTATTTCCACTTTGTTCCTCCAGGTGGCTCCACTTTAGCCCCACAGCTGTGCAGAGTACAGGACAAATCACCAGCAGAGGGAGTCAGTACTTCAGGAGGCTCAGTATGAAACTGAGTGAGAAACAAGACACATGCTGGACATAGAGTGCAACAATACTGTTTTTTAAACATAATTTTCTTTGTGTGTCAGTCTGGACAAGTTATTATGTGTATCTTAACTCACTCATGATTGTGACTTCTGTGTTCCACAATTATGACGCGCTATCTTATTAGAGAAAAGGCTATGTAATATGTGTTACACAGTAAACTGTGACTCATCAGATTCTGTGCGGCCAAAGCAACATTTTTATCATACTTTATCACATGCTTTATTTTGATAGCCAGACATGATGCCAGGAGGGCTGCGATATACCTGTACCTGTGATAACCGTGGTATTTAAAAATGAAATATTGCTATTATGTTGATAATGCAGATATAATAATATCATGTAAATAATCCAGGGTCTTTCAAATCATGTCTGTTTCTTTCTGCTCTCGCTTTGTCTCCCTCCCCCAACACCAGCTTGTTGTCTTGTCACACCTTCAAGCTAATTGTAATAAAGTATTTTAATTCCACTGTACTGGTACTTGTGTGGGTTTGTTTATTAATGTTTATTCTTTTCTCCCAGCAGCTCCAGTCTCTGCTTATTTGCTCATTTTTGCTACATTCAGTAAAACATGAGGTTTATTTCGACTTCATGTCTCTGTCCTTGTCCCTGTCTGCCCTATTCCTAATTTTCAACTCAATTTAAGGCTTTCGACAAAGTATTTCCCGGGCTGTAATTACCCCAGGTGGCGTTGTCGGTCCTCTTCCTACTTTTCCCACTTATTGCCCCCTCACACAATAATACACACAAAGCATCAACAGCAGGAAAAAACTACAACATTTCAAAACACCAAGGTCATGAATCCCTCAGTCCATCCTCATGAGGAACTTTTCACTAACCTGGTCATATAGTGTGGAATGTTTGACCATGTAGAATCAAAGAAAAGTGAGGACTAAGGCTTTCAGTGCATCACTGCAACAACTGACTAAACATTTTCTGGAAAACACAAGCAAAAATGAGAAATAAAGCAAGAACGTGACTTGATTTTAAGCTGAACATAAGGTACTACTCACCTCAGTGTTGAGCAGCCAAACATCAGCTAACCACTTCCTGCTCTCTGTGTCCTCCACAAATATATTTCAAAGGTGAAGGTAAAGTTCCAGTCTGTATTTTATCCGACAGGCATCATGATCAGCTTAACCGGAGCAGCTCTGTTCTTGATTCAGCTTTTAGTTGTGTGTCAAGTCTTTGCAGGTACAGTGGAGATTTCTGTTTGTGGTTGTGTTGAGTCATGCTTTAATTTAAATTACTTAATGTATTTTAATTAATCAATTGTTTCCTTTAATATCAGAGATTCTCCCACAGATTCCTTCATTTGTCCAGAGGAATATCCTGGTGCCCAGGGGAGACTCCATCATTCTCACTTGCAACATATCCGAGGCAAATGTAACGCAAATCAACTGGACCAAAGGCAGATCTGTTTTTGCTCATTCAGTCTTACTCAATCAGACTATTACCAATTTCACCTCTCATGATATAATAGATGTAAACTTGCCTTCAAAGCTGAATATTTCTAACGTTCAGCATGATGATGCAGGACTCTATAGATGTAATTTAACTGACAGAACTGGCCAACGGACTATTGAGTGGAATTTAACAGTGTCTGAGAAACCTGAAGGTAGGTAGAGCACAAAACAGGACTCATCATTTCTCCACCAGACATAGTTTATTTCAAAGCTCAAACTTCATGCTACTTAAATGAATTCACTTCTGATTTTGTGCAGGAACCAGTCTAGCGCGGTATTTTCCATACATACTGACAGCTGTAATTGGATTGCTTCTTTGTGTCTTCACTTCAGCTGTTTGCCTCTACAGGTGAGTTACACCTTTTAGCTTTCAGATTTGTAAGTATGTACAAATTAATTTCACTCTGCTGTTACGGGCCAGTTGCCTGTCCTGGGAACAAATGTTGATATTACAAACTAATAATAATCTATGACTCACCCCTGCTGGTATCTTTCATTAGTTAGTCTTTGTTTTATATATCCAGGTTTTGAAATATCTGCAGTTTGAGCTTTATTCAAATTAAAAAAAAAAAGGTAAATGGAGTTTTCTTTGTGGTCCTCACCGCATTGGTTCCTTCTTGACCTCGGATACGGGCGCTTAATAATACAGTCTCACCATAAGGCTCATCCAACGGCTGTTACATAGCTCTGCTTTGAGTAGTTGAGCTTGAGAACAGCTATTGAATGGACCTTTGTGGTTGGATTGTTTTGTCAATTAATAGAAAAAGGTCCCTGAATCTCTGGATGAGTTCAAATATAGTTTTGTTTATCTATGCGTCAGCATCACGTAGACTTAAAATGTGTAACGAGGTGAAATGACTTCCACTATTTTGTGGTGCCAAATAAAAACGTGACGCTTACGCCTGGTACCTTCGGTCGAGGTGTTTTTGTGCACAGTGGAAAAAGCAAAGATGCAAGGAAGTGCACAAAGTGGTAGACAAGCAACATGAGGTCAAGGTCGTACTTATCGCTGAGGACACTGAGCTCATGTCCTTCCTGTTCTTTCTTCGAATTGGGGGGAACCAGGGAGAGGTTTATGTCCTATAATTAAAATGTTACAAGTAAAATGTTTTACAGGCTGATTCAAATGTATTTAAACTTAATATACTTGAATCAGAATAGTTTCTGGACAAAAAAAGAGTATCAATATACATGTCTATAAGTGGTCAGACTTTAGGAATATAAGCATTGACCTCTTTTATTGTAATAAAATATATCAAACTGCTCAATGCTTTCCCTACATAAGATACACTCCAAAATTAGGAGCACTTTGTGGAATAAATCAGGAAATATCTCATCAAAGGATTAGACAAAAACCTGAAAATCAGAGCATTAAATACCGACTTCTGATACCTGACACTTTTTGACTTTTGTGCTATGGATACATTTTGACCAGTGCTAAAGTTTGAGGTTTGATACCCAGCGCTGTGATCATCAGTATTTCTCCACCGTCATTTTTATTTATGGCCATGTGGAAAGATTTGAAATAACATTTAGACCCTAAGAAAGGGAAATTTAAGTTTTCACGCAACATATTTTAACCTAAAATATGAACAAACAAGAAGAAAAAAACCGAAAGACTTAATACATACTGGATACCTTGTTTTTAGTACTGGTGGCTGTGGCACTCATGACATAAAATCCTGCTTTTATTATGGTACTTCCGGTCACCGGCAGTGTGAATTTGCATATTAGCTAAATATTTAGTTTCACCCAAAAGATTTAGATTTAGATTTAATATTTAGATTTAACATTTATATTTATATTTATATTTAGCATTTAGATTTAACATTTAGATTTAGATTTAGATTTAGATTTAATATTTAGATTTAGATTTAGCATTTAGATTTAGATTTAATATTTAGATTTAATGTAACCCTATAGTTGTCATTACTATGGGACGCAAAATTACCGCAATAAAGGTTTTTGTTTTCTCCAAAAATTAAAACATGTCTGGTAATACACATTAAAATGAAGCCTCAATTGACTTATCCTTTAAAAAAGTCTTTGTGCAATCACCTAATGCTAAATTTCTGTGCTGCACAGCTAGGCTAACTAGTTAGCTAGCAGTTAGGTGCTGTTGTAACACATTAGCTGTATTATCATTCTGAGTATACAAAATTCTTGTGAGCCACAGTGGATCACTGTGTAACTTTTCGAGCAAGAGACTCTGACACACCGCCTACCTCAGAAACCTCACAAGTGCAGAGGTTGAGGCTAATGCACCTGGCCATGCTGCTAACTTAGCTGCTGCAGGCAAGAGCAAATGGGAGAAGGCCTGAAATATAATCAGAAAATTGTCTCAAGTGCAACTTAATTTTATACAGTATATGTAGGAGGGGGTCCCTGCTCCGTCTCTGTGTCAGCTATGGTAAAATGTCAAAGACCCCTGGTTTACAGGAGTCAATCAGAAACATAACTTCTGCTTTTCTGTGATCTTTGTGTTGCATAAAAGGAAGACTGACTAAGCAGTCTCCACACATAATTTAACACTCAGTATGAGCACAGGATGATATGATGCAGTGACACATGCGATAAAAGCCTCTTTGTGTTTTGTGCAGTTTAATATCATATCACATTGTCTTTGTTTAGAACAACTTAGATGACTGCAATGCTCTTTTCTTTGGATTAGCTCTATCATATCACTCAATGAGATGACTTCAACTCACAGAATTCAGCCGTCAGTTTTTACCAGTACAAGAAAATATCATCACATTACGCCAACACCTGAATCACTGATGAGTTCCCATTTAACACTTTAAAATCCCTCAGCTCACCAGTATATTTCAGACCTGCTCACTGACTACACCCCCAATCACACATCTCAAGTGTTCCGACTGTGGCTTCTTGGTAGCACCCAGAATAAGATCAAGAACTGCTTAAGTTAATTTTAGTTACTGTGGGCCTGCCCATTTCCAGCTAACCACAAGACCTTCCTGTTTTCTCAGGCTAATAAACAGTGTTAATGTGAATGTGTGTGTTTTGGCATTGCATCATATATGCTTGATTTTAAATTTCTCTTAAAAGTAAAGCACAGTGACTTTTCTTTAAAGACATCACTGTGTTTCCGTGAGAAGCAATTGTTCTTTACAGAGACGTTGCTGCATTTCAGGTCAGGATTGTGCCACCAAAAAAGAATTTCAAGACAAAACATGATCTTTTTCTAACTATAACCAAGTAGTTTTGTGCCGAAACATAACCACATGTTAACCATAGCGTTGTTGAAATGTAAAGAGACATAAAGTTCCCATGTATCTGCAACATGATAAAACACAAATATAACCGCTCTGTGGTTTGCAGAAACGTACAATGCAAACATTTATTTCGGCGATGTGGTTATACCGTTACTTTTGACACTTTAAGTGCATCTTGCTGATAATACTAATGTGCTTTAACTTATCAGTTCCAATGCAGGGCTAGTACTAATACTACTACTGCAATGGAGTATGTCAGCGTTGTGGTATCGACACTTGTACTAATCTAAAGGCTCTGCTGTTCTGTGAAGAAATTGTAGTATGTTGTCATTTGAAGAATTACAGTGTATCTTTTTTATTGGTTTAACTTTCAAATAATTTATTTTGGGTTTATTCTCCAATGTCTGATGTCTGGATCAGTCTCTTACACTCTTCATGACTTCACCCTTACAGAAAGCTCAGGGCCAGGACTTCAGACCAGAGCCCGGCCCAGGAGCAGTTTCATCTTCAGTCTGAAACAGAGGTCAGAGGAACTTTGTCATCTTTGACTCTCTAACATTTCTCTCCTGTTTTTGTCTTTCCCGGAGACAACGCTGAACTTTAATTTTCACTTTCTGTCTCCGTAGGTGGCCCTCCGTCACCCGCGGGGTGGTGCAGACAGTAGAGCAAACAAGCACAGGAGTCAGTACATGGAGAGGCTCAATTCCATCTATAATCTCTGAGGAGATGATAAGAGACCGATGGACAAACCAGGTGCATCAGAGGAAGGCAACCGGAGAGAGGACAGCTGGGTCCCTGATGCCTGTAGCTTACCTAATGTTGATACATTAAAACCAGTGCTGTCACTTTAAAGGGATTTGTTTTTACTTGTGTATTTATGGTACTCTGTGTGTTTTGATATGTCCTCATGCATATGATAGCTTTATTATAAGTGTGCTGTGCTGGTATTTTTATGTCTTTCCTGCATTCTGAGCTCAGTAAGAAAAGCTGCTAACAATGTTTCCTGTAATTGCAATCAAGTGAACTCAACAGGCTTTAAGTGGAGGTCAGTGCCCTCTAGTGTTCTGTGTGGGAATTACAGGAGCTCTTTTCATTGAAAATAAATGATATTTCAGAGACTACAGTCAAGTGCAGTTTTGTTTTTATTCCAGTGAAGGACATGAGTGAGTGTGTTCTCTGCTCTTTTATTACAGATTCACAAGATTAATACTGCAAGAGAGAGATGGAATATTTCATAAATGTAAGGAAACATATGTGGTTCTTTTAATAGTATTAAAGTGTCGTGAGATCAAAACTTTTCCAAAGCAGAAGCTGTTGACTCCTGGCATGGAAATGGCCTGAATGTGTGCTCAGCAGCAGGGTCACAGTATGTGGCTAAAGTGGGTTCAGCACTATGCAGAGGTGGTTTTCCTGCAGTTGAACATGTACATTCTGTGCATCCTAATTTTCACTGATGAAATCATTCTTACAGTTTATCTTCAAGAAGGATCAAGCTTGATTGTATGTTGGACTCTCACGTGACTTGATTAGTTTCACAGAAGGTGCAACACACTCAGTGTTGAGCAGCCAAACATCAGCTAATTAAAAACTATAACTCACCTGCTGAGGCAAACAGCTGAAGTGAAGACACATAGAAGCAATCCAATTACAGCTGTCAGTGTGTATAGAAAAAACCCAAATGGACTGGTTCCTGCACAAAATCAGAAGTGAATTCATTTAAGTAGCATGAAGTTTGAGCTTTGAAATAAACTATGTCTGGTGGAGAAATGATGAGTCCTGTTTTGTGCTCTACCTACCTTCAGGTTTCTCAGACACTGTTAAATTCCACTCAATAGTCCGTTGGCCAGTTCTGTCAGTTAAATTACATCTATAGAGTCCTGCATCATCATGCTGAACGTTAGGAATATTCAGCTTTGAAGGTAAGTTTAAGTCTATTATATAGTGAGAGGTGAAATTGGAAGAAGTCTGATTGAGTAAGACTGAATGAACAAAAACAGATCTGCCTTTGGTCCAGTTGATTTGAGTTACATTTGCCTTGGATATGTTGCAAGTGAGGGTGATGGAGTCTCCCCTGGGCACCAGGATATTCCTCTGGTCAAATGGAAGAATCTCTGATATTAAAGGAAACAATTAATGTTGTGTGAAAAATGTGGCCGATTGTCATTACAGAAGTGACATCTTGTAGGTGCTTCATTAAAACAAACCCCCCAAAAAAACAGTATGAACAAGTTATTGTGCCGTTTTCTTCATCTTTGCTGACTACAACTTCCTCCCCCATTTGCTGTTGTCCTGTAACTGAAGCTGATACCTCTGTTCTGTTACTTAAGAGGGATTTTAAATGCAGGATATTTACTTAAAGTGTAGAATTTTTATTGGTATCTTCAGCTATGTAAACTATTAGATCCATTACTTAACTAAAAGTACCACACTGAGTATCATCTGTTTCTAATGTGCCTGAAACAACTGGAACATTCTGGTCTGTTGGTGGTTGGAAGCAACATCCGCAATCTGTTGTGAACTGTAACCCAGTTTTGTTGCCTAAACCTAACCACTGGACCAAGACACAACACAAAAGGCTACCCTCAGGGTCATTTAATAACTCTTGGAGCTTCTGCCCAAGCAGCAAAATGTGACGAGCACAATTTTATCTCTGCAGAAAAAGCTGGACCAAGACCCAAAACCAGGACCAGGACAGCAGGACCCTGAGTTGTGCCCAGTACCAGGCTCAGTTGGGAAGAGAGGTCAGAAGATCATCACTAAACTATTAAGCTGTCATGTCTCAGTAATGCCTCCTGTTCCCAGCCCATCTGCTCTGATGTTTCTCAGTTACAGTGAGCTTATTTCCACTTTGTTCCTCCAGGTGGCTCCACTTCAGCCCCACAGCTGTGCGTGGAGTACAGGACAAATCACCAGCAGAGGGAGTCAGTACTTCAGGAGGCTCAGTATGAAACTGAGTGAGAAACAAGACACATGCTGGACATAGAGTGCGACAATACTGTTTTTTTTTAACATAATTTTCTTTGTGTGTCAGTCTGGACAAGTTATTATGTGTATCTTAACTCACTCATGATTGTGACTTCTGTGTTCCACAATTATGACGCGCTATCTTATTAGAGAAAAGGCTATATAATATGTGTTACACAGTAAACTGTGACTCATCAGATTCTGTGCGGCCAAAGCAACATTTTTATCATGCTTTATTTTGATAGCCAGACATGATGCCAGGAGGGCTGCGATATGCCTGTACCTGTGATAACCGTGGTATTTAAAAATGAAATATTGCTATTATGTTGATAATGCAGATATAATAATATCATGTAAATAATCCAGGGTCTTTCAAATCATGTCTGTTTCTTTCTGCTCTCGCTTTGTCTCCCTCCCCCAACACCAGCTTGTTGTCTTGTCACACCTTCAAGCTAATTGTAATAAAGTATTTTAATTCCACTGTACTGGTACTTGTGTGGGTTTGTTTATTAATGTTTATTCTTTTCTCCCAGCAGCTCCAGTCTCTGCTTATTTGCTCATGTTTGCTATATTCAGTAAAACATCAGGTTTATTTCGACCTCACGTCTCTGTCCTTGTCCCTGTCTGCCCTATTCCTAATTTTCAACTCAATTTAAGGCTTTCGACAAAGTATTTCCTGGGCTGTAATTACCCCAGGTGGCGTTGTCGGTCCTCTTCCTACTTTTCCCACTTATTGCCCACGCCACAATAATACACACAAAGCATCAACAGCAGGAAAAAACTACAACATTTCAAAACACCAAGGTCATGAATCCCCTCAGTCCATCCCTCATGAGGAACTTTTCACTAACCTGGTCATATAGTGTGGAATGTTTAACCATGTAGAATCAAAGAAAAGTGAGGACTAAGGCTTTCAGTGCATCACTGCAACAACTGACTAAACATTTTCTGGAAAACACAAGCAAAAATGAGAAATAAAGCAAGAACGTGACTTGATTTTAAGCTGAACATAAGGTACGATACTCACCTCAGTGTTGAGCAGCCAAACATCAGCTAACCACTTCCTGCTCTCTGTGCGTCCTCCACAAATATATTTCAAAGGTGAAGGTAAAGCTCCAGTCTGTATTTTATCCGACAGGCATCATGATCAGCTTAACCGGAGCAGCTCTGTTCTTGATTCAGCTTTTAGTTGTGTGTCAAGTCTTTGCAGGTACAGTGGAGATTTCTGTTTGTGGTTGTGTTGAGTCATGCTTAAATTTAAATTACTTAATGTATTTTAATTAATCAATTGTTTCCTTTAATATCAGAGATTCTCCCACAGATTCCTTCATTTGTCCAGAGGAATATCCTGGTGCCCAGGGGAGACTCCATCATTCTCACTTGCAACATATCCGAGGCAAATGTAACGCAAATCAACTGGACCAAAGGCAGATCTGTTTTTGCTCATTCAGTCTTACTCAATCAGACTATTACCAATTTCACCTCTCACTATGTAATAGATGTAAACTTGCCTTCAAAGCTGAATATTTCCAACGTTCAGCATGATGATGCAGGACTTTATAGATGTAATTTAACTGACATAAAAGGCCAACGGACTATTGAGTGGAATTTAACGGTGTCTGAGAAACCGGAAGGTAGGTAGAGCACAAAACAGGTCTAACCACCAGACACAGTGCATTTCAAAGCTCAAACTGCATGCTACTTATAACATATTAATTAATTGTTTCCTTTAATATCAGAGATTCTTCCATTTGACCAGAGGAATATCCTGGTGCCCAGGGGAGACTCCATCACCCTCACTTGCAACATATCCATGGCAAATGTAACGCAAATCAACTGGACCAAAGGCAGATCTGTTTTTGCTCATTCAGTCTTACTCAATCAGAATTTTTCCAATTTCACCTCTCACTATGTAATAGACGTAAACTTACCTTCAAAGCTGAATATTCCTAACGTTCAGCATGATGATGCAGGACTCTATAGATGTCATATAACTGACAGAACTGGCCAACGGACTATTGAGTGGAATTTAACAGTGTCTGAGAAACCGGAAGGTAGGTAGAGCACAAAACAGGACTCATCATTTCTCCACCAGACACAGTTTATTTCAAAGCTCAAACTTCATGCTACTTAAATGAATTCACTTCTGATTTTGTGCAGGAACCAGTCCATCGTGGTTTGTTCTATACAAACTGACAGCTGTAATTGGATCGCTTCTATGTCTCCTCACTCCAGCTGTTTGCCTCAGCAGGTGAGTTATAGTTTTTAATTAATGTTGTGTGAAAAATGAGGCCAATTGTCATTACAGAAGTGATATCTTGTAGGTGCCTTATATGGAAACAGTTTAAGCAAACTAACGTGCCTTTTTATTCATCTTTGCCGACTGTGACTTCCTCTTTCTTCCCCCATTTGCTGTTGTCCTATAACCAAAGTGTGAGCTACTAGCATTGTCAGATATTAATGTATTTAATATATTCACTAAATATATTTAATGCAGTATGTTATTGTTAAACCTATTTTTTAGTAAAAAAACTGTTTCCATTGTATCATGTGAATTTTAGATGGTGTCGATAGATAACTGCAGCACAGAGACCTGTTTCACGGCAGACATTTTGACTTGTCGAAGAAGGAAAAGCACAGCTGTAACTAACATTAACCACAGCTCTATTTTATTAAGTGTCCCAAAACACAATGTCAGTGTGTGAGTACGTTCAATACCCCCAGGCTCTGGATCTGGCTCACCTAAATGGAACGCAGCCATCATTAATGTTGTCAATCCCATCTGTGCTTTTTCCTGCTTCAACATTTCAAAATGTCCGCCGTGAAAAGGGTCAATTGTGGCCTAATTTTCATCTTTTAACAACATACTTTACAAGCTATACTGTAACAAGGACTTTGTCATGTTATAATGACAGATTTTATCACTACATGTCAGATTATTTCATGTCAGACTTTTCTCTGTGTATCATACATTTGAATCAGGAACATTTAAAGAATGTTGAACCTGACAGTTCATTATTAAGCAAAGGAATATGTTGAAGAGTGGCCTTCCTTCATCTGTTCATCTGAGTCTGCACGTACAAACACAGATTTTACAAAGCAAAGAGATCCTTTAACTGTAGGTCAGTGCAGCTGGATTGGCCTTCAAGAAAATGAAAAGAAACTATAGAAGTGCAGATATCTGCAGCCTTCTAGTGACACATACTGAACACTGGGCAGGAGGTAGAGATGAGGAGAGTGGAAAAGGAGAGCAGAGTAAGAGGCGGAAGAGCCTGGAAGAAGAGACAGAGGCGACAAACTGCAAAGAAAAGACATCAGGAAATGAGAGAGAGAAAAGAGTAAGATGGAGAAGACCTGGATGTGAGGGATGAAGAACAGTGTTGTGTGAAAAGTGTGGCGATTGTAATTACAAAAGTGATATCTTGTATATGCTTTTAAAAAAAAACCCAAAAAAACCCCCACATGTATAAACAAGTTCATTCATTCATTCATCTTCTAACCGCTTCATCCTCTTGAGGGTCGCGGGGGGGCTGGAGCCTATCCCAGCTACATCGGGCGAGAGGCAGGGTACACCCTGGACAGGTCGCCAGACTATTGCAGGGCTGACACATAGAGACAAACAACCATTCACGCTCACATTCACACCTACGGACAATTTAGAGTCACCAATTAACCTAGTCCCCAATCTGCATGTCTTTGGACTGTGGGAGGAAGCCGGAGTGCCGGAGAGAACCCACGCTGACACGGGGAGAACATGCAAACTCCGCACAGAAGGGCTCCCACGCCCGGGATCGAACCGGCAACCCTCTTGCTGTGAGGCGAGAGTGCTAACCACCACACCACCGTGCCGCCCGTATAAACAAGTTATTGTGCCTTTTTCTTCATCTTTGCTGACCACAACTTCCACCCTCCCCATTTGCTGCTTGCCCTGTAACCAAAGTGCAGCATAGAGACCGGTTCACAGCAGACATTTAGCTGATACCTCTGTTCTTTCACTTAACAGGGGTTTTAAATGCATGATTTTAAATTAAAATGTAGAATTTTTATCGGTATCTTCAGCTATGTAAAGTATTAAGTACCAAACTGAGTATCATCTGTTTCTAATGTGCCTGAAACAACTGGAACATTCTGGTCTTACTCAGTTGAGAAAACAACGCATGGATCAACATTTCCATCTCAAGCAGAGATGGAAATGTTGATCCATGCTTGTTTCATCACGTCTGGATTATTGCAACTCTCTTTTACCTGCCTCAGCAAATCGTCTCTGGATCGCCTACAAATAATCCAAACGCTGCTGCCAGACTGTTGACCAGGTACCCCAAAAGGTCTCATGTGACTCCAATTTTAATTGCTCTCCACTGGCTCCCATCAAATTTAGGATCCAATTTAAAGTTCTTGTGGTCACATATAGTGCTCTGCATGGTCAGGCACTGGCCTACATTAGAGATCTACTGCAGCCTTATGTCACCAGCAGGTCTCTGAGGTCCTCAGATCAGGGCCTGCTGGTAGTTCCTCGTTCTAGGCTGAAAACCAGGAGACTGCGCTTTTGAGGTTGTGGCACCTAAACTTTGGAACTCTCTCCCACTGAATTTAAGATCTGTGGACACTGTGGACACCTTCAAAAAGCAGCTTAAGACCCATTTGTTTAGACTTGTCTTTGTTTGATTTTTTTTTATTTATATATGTTCTGTCTATTTCTCCCTTTACTGTGTTTTATATCTATATGTATATTTTTTGCTTTATTGCCTTTGGAAAGCACTTTGTGACTTTTATGCTCTTGAAAGGTGCTAAATAAATAAAGTCTACTATCATTATTATTATTATTATTAGTGACTCTGAGCTGGGCTCTGACTCAAGACTATTCGAGACCAACAAACCTCAGCTGCATCATGTGTGCCTCTCAAAGCTGGGTGTTTTGTAACAACATCCACAATCTTTTCTGAACTATAGCCTAGTTTTGTTGCCTAAACCTAACCACTGACCACTTCTGCACCAAGACACAACACAAAAGGCTACCCTCAGGGTCATTTAATAACTCTTGGAGCTTCTGCCCAAGCAGCAAAATGTGATGAGCACAATTTTATCTCTGCAGAAAAAGCTGGACCAAGACCCAAAACCAGGACCAGGACAGCAGGACCCTGAGTTGTGCCCAGTACCAGGCCCAGTTGGGAAGAGAGGTCAGAAGATCATCACTCAAACTATTAAGCTGTCATGTCTCAGTAATGCCTCCTGTTCCCAGCCCATCTGCTCTGATGTTTCTCAGTTACTGTGAGCTTATTTCCACTTTGTTCCTCCAGGTGGCTCCACTTCAGCCCCACAGCTGTGCAGAGTACAGGACAAATCACCAGCAGAGGCAGTCAGTACTTCAGGAGGCTCAGTATGAAACTGAGTGAGAAACAAGACACATGCTGGACATAGAGTGCAACAATACTGTTTTTTAAACATAATTTTCTTTGTGTGTCAGTCTGGACAAGTTATTATGTGTATCTTAACTCACTCATGATTGTGACTTCTGTGTTCCACAATTATGACGCGCTATCTTATTAGAGAAAAGGCTATATAATATGTGTTACACAGTAAACTGTGACTCATCAGATTCTGTGCGGCCAAAGCAACATTTTTATCATACTTTATCACATGCTTTATTTTGATAGCCAGACATGATGCCAGGAGGGCTGCGATATGCCTGTACCTGTGATAACCGTGGTATTTAAAAATGAAATATTGCTATTATGTTGATAATGCAGATATAATAATATCATGTAAATAATCCAGGGTCTTACAAATCATGTCTGTTTCTTTCTGCTCTCGCTTTGTCTCCCTCCCCCAACACCAGCTTGTTGTCTTGTCACACCTTCAAGCTAATTGTAATAAAGTATTTTAATTCCACTGTACTGGTACTTGTGTGGGTTTGTTTATTAATGTTTATTCTTTTCTCCCAGCAGCTCCAGTCTCTGCTTATTTGCTCATTTTTGCTACATTCAGTAAAACATGAGGTTTATTTCGACTTCATGTCTCTGTCCTTGTCCCTGTCTGATATTCATAATTTTTCTCATACAAGTATTTGCTGTAATTACCCAGGTGGCGTTGTCGGTCCTCTTCCTACTTTTCCCACTTATTGCCCTCGCCACAATAATACACACAAGCATCAACAGCAGGAAACTACACATTTCAAAACACCAAGGTCATGAATCTCAGTCCATCCTCATGAGGAACTTTCACTAACCTGGTCATATAGTGTGGAATGTTTGACCATGTAGAATCAAAGAAAAGTGAGGACTAAGTTTCAGTGCATCACTGCAACAACTGACTAAACATTTTCTGGAAAACACAAGCAAAAATGAGAAATAAAGCAAGAACGTGACTTGATTTTAAGCTGAACATAAGGTACGATACTCACCTCAGTGTTGAGCAGCCAAACATCAGCTAACCACTTCCTGCTCTCTGTGCGTCCTCCACAAATATATTTCAAAGGTGAAGGTAAAGTTCCAGTCTGTATTTTATCCGACAGGCATCATGATCAGCTTAACCAGCAGCTCTGTTCTTGATTCACAGTTGTGTGTCAAGTCTTGCAGGTACAGTGGAGATTTCTGTTTGTGGTTGTGTTGAGTCATGCTTTAATTTAAATTACTTAATGTATTTTAATTAATCAATTGTTTCCTTTAATATCAGAGATTCTTCAGATTCCTTCATTTGTCCAGAGGAATATCCTGGTGCCCAGGGGAGACTCCATCATTCTCACTTGCAACATATCCAATGCTAATGTAACTCAAATCAACTGGACCAAAGGCAGATCTGTTTTTGCTCATTCAGTCTTACTCAATCAGAATTTTTCCAATTTCACCTCTCACTATATAATAGATGTAAACTTACCTTCAAAGCTGAATATTTCTAACGTTCAGCATGATGATGCAGGACTCTATAGATGTCATATAACTGACAGAACTGGCCAACGGGCTATTGAGTGGAATCTAACAGTGTCTGAGAAACCTGAAGGTAGGTAGAGCACAAAACAGGACTCATCATTTCTCCACCAGACACAGTTTATTTCAAAGCTCAAACTTCATGCTACTTAAATGAATTCACATCTGATTTTGTGCAGTAATCCAAAAGTAGATCAGCTAATGTGACCTGTAATTGCCATGTCTGCTACTTCAGCTGCTGCAGGTAAGACAAAGGGAAAAAATGAAGGCCAGAAATATAATCAGACTGTGATTGTCTCATGCAAAGAATTTTATGACAGTATATGTAGGAGACCCAGCTCGTCTGTGTCCTATGGTAGTAGCAAAATGGTTTATCAGAGTCATGTGATCATATTCTGCTTCTGTGATCTTTGTTGTTGCATAAAAAGGAACTGACTAAGCAGTTTCCACATCATTAATTTTTAACACTAAAATATGCAGCACAGAGATGTTCACCGATGCAGACTTAATACGATAAAAGCCTCTTTTAGTACTTTGGTGCATTTACATATCATATCCTGTCTATTGTTTCAGAACAAGCTTAGATTACATGCAAGTGCTCTTTTCTTTGGCTTAAACTCTTCGCATCATCAGCTCTGATGGACTTCTCACACAAATATGTGATCAGAGTTTTCCAGTACAAGAAAATTATATCATCACTTGCTGTAACACCTGAATTACTTTTCGATGATTACATTGTAACTTTAAAATGCTGAAAGTCACTTAAACAGACTCCCTTATCACACATCTCAAGTCTATCAGACTGCAGCCTTCTTTACAGCAGAATAGGAGGAAGAGATGTAAGAAAGGCCTGGAAGAAGAGCCACATTCAGTAAGCGACAAAACCTTCCTGGGCATCAGGCTAAAATGAAGAGTGTTAATGTAGATATGGAGCTACCAAGCTGAAGCACAGGTTGTGTGAGTTGGCCAATTGTAATTACAAAAGTGAAAGCTTGTATATGCTTTAGCGATCAACACTTTTTTCTAGTGAGATAATGACAGATAAGGAGAAGTCACTGGGTTTCCATGAGAACAAATTATCTTTACAGCGTGTGGCTGCATTGTGCAAAAGGAGGCTGACCCAAAACAGAATTTCATATGTAACAACATGATCTTTCATTCATCTATAACTGCTCATGTTTTGTGCGGGGCTGAGCCTATGTCCACAGCGTTGTTGAGAGAGAGGTACAGGATTCCCATGTATCTGACACATGATAAAACACAACCATTCCACGCTCACATTGGACAATTTAGAGTCACCAATGAAACATGTCTGACTGTGGAGGAAGCTGAGTGCCCGGAGAGATACCAGTTACGTGAACACTTTAAGTGCTCTTGCTGCATAACACAGAAGGGCTTTCCACGCCTGGATCGAATCCCAGAGTGAGGCTGCACTAACACACTCAGGGTATTCAACAAGTTATTGGTTTTAGATCACTTACTAATCTAAAGGCTCTGCTGTTCTGTGAAGAGAATTGTAGCATTCTGTCTTTGAAGAATTACAGTGTATCTTTTACTTGGGTTTTAACTTTCAAATAAATTTATTTGGGTTTATTCTTCAGCTATGTAAAGATGTCTGGATCAGTCTCTTACATCTTTTACTTCACCCTTACAGAAACAACCAGGACTTCCAGACCAGAGCCACAGACGCAATTTCATCTTCAGTCTGAAACAGAGGTCCATGCGCTTGATCATCTTTGACTCTCTCATTGCTCTCCTTTTCTCTGTCTTTCCAAACACGCTGGAGACTTTCCTCATTTGACTCCAATTTTCTGTCTCCGTGCTCCCTTTACATCTACCATGTGCATCAGACAGTACTGAGCTCTGCACAGGAGTCAGTACATGGAGAGATCTACTCAATTCATCTAGAGATCTCTGATGATGTGATCAGGCGGCTGGTCAAACCAGGTGCATCAGGCTGAAGGCAACCAGAGAGCAGGAGACAGCTTTGAGGTCCCTGTACCTAAACTTTGGACCTACTGAATTTAAGATCTGTGGACACATTCAAAAAGCAGCTAAGACCCATTTGTTTAGTTTGTTTTTACTTTGTATTTATTATTTGTGTTTATATATGTCTTCATTTCTACCTGTGTTTATTATAAGTTTTTGCTTTATTGCCTTTTGTCTTTATTTCTGAGGTGCTAGTAAATACTACTGCTAAGAATGTTTTGACCTGAGGTGCTAATCAAGTGACTCAACAGGCTTATAATTATTAAGCAGTGACTTGAGTGTTCTGTGTCTGACTACCAGACTCTTTCTTGAGACATCACAAGGCTCTCCTCTGAGGTAACTACTGAGCCTATCCTAGAAGTCTTTTCTGAACTACACCCTCACCAGACCAACCAGGGCTGACCATAGAGACAACACAACCACAGAGTCATTTAATACACTCTATGGACAGAGTTACAGCAAAATGAGTCACAATCTTTATCTCTGCAGAAAAAGCTGGACCAAGCCCAAAACCAGGACCAGGACAGCAGGACTCTGAGTTGTGCCCAGTACCACGCCCATTGAAGATCAACAACCTCTTAAGCTGTCATGTCTCAGTAACACTCCGTGCAGCTCTTTTCATCTGATGTTTCTAAGAGACTTCAGAGTGCAGTTATTTTTATCCAGTGAAGGACATGATTGTGTTCTCTGCTCTTTTAAGTACAGACTCAAGATTAATACTGTGCAGAGATGGAGTATTTCATAACATGTGGACATATGAGTTCTTTTGTATTAAACTGTGTGAGATCAGAGAAAATTTTCCAAAGCAGAGCTGTTTCCTCTGTCAAACATTTTAATCTGAGCAACAGGCTATAATGTATTCAACAGGTCTGAATGTGTGCTCAGCAGCAGGGTCACAGTATTGGCTAAATCTTCAGCACTGTGCAAATGGTGATATGCAGAGTGTGAACATGCACATTCTGTGCATAATTTTTATCTGTGAAATCATTCTTGTTATCTCCTCAGACAGCTTAGATGCCAAGTTTTATCTTTACAAATTAATAAAGTCATTGTGTATGTTCTCTGTACTGGTACTTGATTTATGTTGATTACATAGTTAATATCTCTTTCTCCCAGCAGCTCCACTTCTGCTCTCTGTCGTCCTCATTTTTGCTACATTCAGTAAAACATGAGTCTGTATTTATCGACAGGCATCATCTGTCCTTGTCCCAGCAGTCTGCCTATTCAACTTTCTCATTCAATTTCAACTTTTGCAGGTACAGTGGGTTTCTCACTTCATGGTGGTTGTGTTGTCCATGCTTCCTAATTTATACATTACTTAATGCATTTTAATTAATCAATTGTCATTCACAGTTTATCTGAATCAGAAGTTCTTCACAGGTTTTATTTTGACCATGTAGAATCAAAGAAAAGTGAGGACTAAGGCTCCATCATCACTTGAGAACTGACTAAACATATCTGGTCAAAACACAGCAAATCAAATGAAACAAAGCAAGTGATCTAGCTCATTCAAACATCAGCTCAATCCAGACTATTACCTGTTCACCTCCAAGCAAATATTTCAATGGTGAAGGTAAAGTTCCAGTCTGTATTTTGAACATAGGCATGATGATCAGCTTAACCAGCTTCCTGCTTGTTCTTGATTCAGGTGAAGGTGTGTCAATTCTTTGCAGTCTGTATTTTATCCTGGTTGTGTTGATCAGGACTCATGCATTTAATTTAAATTAAATGCAATGCTATTTTAATTAATCAATTGTTTCCTTTAATATCAGAGATTCTCCCACAGATTCCATTTGTCCAGAGGAATATCCTGGTGCCCAGGGAGACTCCATCATTCTCACTTGCAACATATCCAATGGCAAATGTAACGCAAATCAACTGGACCAAAGGCAGATCTGTTTTTGCTCATTCAGTCTTACTCAATCAGACTATTACCAATTTCACCTCTCATGATATAATAGATGTAAACTTGCTTCAAAGCTTGAATATTTCTAACGTTCAGCATGATGATGCAGGACTCTATAGATGTAATTTAACTGACAGAGCCAACTGGCCAACGGGCTATTGAGTGGAATCTAACAGTGTCTGAGAAACCTGAAGGTAGGTAGAGCACAAAACAGGACTCATCATTTCTCCACCAGACACAGTTTATTTCAAAGCTCAAACTTCATGCTACTGAAATGAATTCACTTCTGATTTTGTGCAGGAACCAGTCTAGCGCGGTATTTTCCATACATACTGACAGCTGTAATTGGATTGCTTCTTTGTGTCTTCACTTCACTTCAGCTGTTTGCCTCTACAGGTGAGTTACAGTTTTTAGCTTAATTTGTGTGAACTCAAATTCACCATTGCTGTTACAGTTCAGTTGCCAGTTGCCTTATATGAACAGTTTTACATTAACAAACATAATCTATGACTCACCTGCTGGTATCTTTCATTATTTAGTCTTTGTTTTATATATCCAGGTTTTGAAATATCTGCAGTTTGAGCTTTATTCAAATTAAAAAAAAAAAGGTAAATGGAGTTTTCTTTGTGGTCCTCACCGCATTGGTTCCTTCTTGACCTCGGATACGGCGCTTAATAATACAGTCTCACCATAAGGCTCATCCAACGGCTGTTACATAGCTCTGCTTTGAGTAGTTGAGCTTGAGAACAGCTATTGAATGGACTTTGTGATTGGATTGTTTTGTCAATTAATAGAAAAAAAGGTCCCTGAATCTCTGGATGAGTTCAAATATAGTTTTGTTTATCTGCGTTTCATCAGCATCACGTAGACTTAAAATGTGTAACGTAGGTGAAATGACTTCCACTATTTTGTGGTGCCAAATAAAAACGTGACGCTTACGCCTGGTACCTTCGGTCGAGGTGTTTTTGTGCACAGTGGAAAAAGCAAAGATGCAAGGAAGTGCACAAAGTGGTAGACAAGCAACATGAGGTCAAGGTCGTACTTATCGCTGAGGACACTGAGCTCATGTCCTTCCTGTTCTTTCTTTAAATTTGGGGGGAACCAGGGAGAGGTTTATGTCCTATAATTAAAATGTTACAAGTTAAATGTTTTACAGGCTGATTCAAATGTATTTAAACTTTATATACTTGAATCAGAATAGTTTCTGGACAAAAAAAGAGTATCAATATACATGTCTATAAGTGGCCGTACTTTAGGGAATATAAGCATTGACCTCTTTTATTGTAATAAAATATATCAAACTGCTCAATGCTTTCCCTACATAAGATACACTCCAAAATTAGGAGCACTTTGTGGAATAAATCAGGAAATATCTCATCAAAGGATTAGACAAAAACCTGAAAATCAGAGCATTAAATACCGACTTCTGATACCTGACACTTTTTGACTTTTGTGCTATGGATACATTTTGACCAGTGCTAAAGTTTGAGGTTTGATACCCAGCGCTGTGATCATCAGTATTTCTCCACCGTCATTTTTATTTATGGCCATGTGGAAAGATTTGAAATAACATTTAGACCCTAATAAAGGGAAATTTAAGTTTTCACGCAACATATTTTAACCTAAAATATGAACAAACAAGAAGAAAAAAACCGAAAGACTTAATACATACTGGATACCTTGTTTTTAGTACTGGTGGCTGTGGCATTCATGACATAAAATCCTGGCTGTGGTTGTGGTTGCCACAGAGCTTAAAATGCAACGTTACATGCAGAGGCTTTGGTGCAGTTATCTATAGTGTAGCTTCATGCACGGGGTATGTATGGATGAAAAGTCATGCAAACAGAGTAACTTTAAAGAATTAACAGATGATGCAATGGGCCACAGCCAGCTAACTGTAAGTTCTCCCAGTGAAAGCATTATTGTCATTAGTAAACACAAATGCTAGTTAATGTAACCCTATAGTTGTCATTACTATGGGACGCAAAATTACCGCAATAAAGTTTTTTTTTTTTCTCCAAAAATTAAAACATGTCTGGTAATACACATTAAAATGAATCCTCAATTGACTTATCCTTTAAAAAAGTCTTTGTGCAATCCCCTAATGCTAAATTTCTGTGCTGCACAGCTAGGCTAACTAGTTAGCTAGCAGTTAGGTGCTGTTGTAACACATTAGCTGTATTATCATTCTGAGTATACAAAATTCTTGTGAGCCACAGTGGATCACTGTGTAACTTTTCGAGCAAGAGACTCTGACACCCCGCCTACCTCAGAAACCTCACAAGTGCAGAGGTTGAGGCTAATGCACCTGGCCATGCTGCTAACTTAGCTGCTGCAGGCAAGAGCAAATGGGAGAAGACCTGAAATATAATCAGAAAATTGTCTCAAGTGCAACTTAATTTTATACAGTATATGTAGGAGGGGGTCCCTGCTCCGTCTCTGTGTCAGCTATGGTAAAATGTCAAAGACCCCTGGTTTACAGGAGTCAGTTAGAAAAATTACTTCTGCTTTTCTGTGATCTTTGTGTTGCATAAAAGGAAGACTGACTAAGCAGTCTCCACACATAATTTAACACTCAGTATGAGCACAGGATGATATGATGCAGTGACACATGCGATAATAGCCTCTTTGTGTTTTGTGCAGTTGAATATCATATCACATTGTCTTTGTTTAGAACAACTTAGATTACTGCAATGCTCTTTTCTTTGGATTAGCTCTATCATATCACTCAATGAGACGACTTGAACTCACACAGAATTCAGCTGTCGCAGTTTTTACCAGTACAAGAAAATATCATCACATTACGGCAACACCTGAATCACTCGATGAGTTCCCATTTAACACTTTAAAATCCCTCAGCTCACCAGTATATTTCAGACCTGCTCACTGACTACACCCCCAATCACACATCTCAAGTGTTCCGACTGTGGCTTCTTGGTAGCACAGAATAAGATCAAGAACTGCTTAAGTTAATTTTAGTTACTGTGGGCCTGCCCATTTCCAGCTAACCACAAGACCTTCCTGTTTTCTCAGGCTAATAAACAGTGTTAATGTGAATGTGTGTGTTTTGGCATTGCGTCATATATGCTTGATTTTAAATTTCTCTTAAAAGTAAAGCACAGTGACTTTTCTTTAAAGACATCACTGTGTTTCCGTGAGACGCAATTGCTCTTTACAGAGACATTGCTGCATTTCAGGCCAGGATTGTGCCACCAAAAAAGAATTTCAAGACAAAACATGATCTTTTTCTAACTATAACCAAGTAGTTTTGTGCCGAAACATAACCACATGTTAACCACAGCGTTGTTGAAATGTAAAGAGACATAAAGTTCCCATGTATCTGCAACATGATAAAACACAAATATAACCGCTCTGTGGTTTGCAGAAACGTACAATGCAAACATTTATTTCGGCGATGTGGTTATACCGTTACTTTTGACACTTTAAGTGCATCTTGCTGATAATACTAATGTGCTTTAACTTATGAATCCCAATGCAGGGCTAGTACTAATACTACTACTGCAATGGAGTATTTCAGCATTGTGGTATTGACACTTGTACTAATCTAAAGGCTCTGCTGTTCTGTGAAGAAATTGTAGTATGTTGTCATTTGAAGAATTACAGTGTATCTTTTTTATTGGTTTAACTTTCAAATAATTTATTTTGGGTTTATTCTCCAATGTCTGATGTCTGGATCAGTCTCTTACACTCTTCATGACTTCACCCTTACAGAAAGCTCAGGGCCAGGACTTCAGACCAGAGCCCGGCCCAGGAGCAGTTTCATCTTCAGTCTGAAACAGAGGTCAGAGGAACTTTGTCATCTTTGACTCTCTAACATTTCTCTCCTGTTTTTGTCTTTCCCGGAGACAACGCTGAACTTTAATTTTCACTTTCTGTCTCCGTAGGTGGCCCTCCGTCACCCACGGGGTGGTGTAGACAGTAGAGCAAACAAGCACAGGAGTCAGTACATGGAGAGGCTCAATTCCATCTATAATCTCTGAGGAGATGATAAGAGACCGATGGACAAACCAGGTGCATCAGAGGAAGGCAACCGCAGAGAGGACAGCTGGGTCCCTGATGCCTGTAGCTTACCTACTGTTGATACATTAAAACCAGTGCTGTCACTTTAAGGGATTTGTTTTTACTTGTGTATTTATGGTACTCTGTGTGTTTTGATATGTCCTCATGCATATGATAGCTTTATTATAAGTGTGCTGTGCTGGTATTTTTATGTCTTTCCTGCATTCTGAGCTCAGTAAGAAAAGCTGCTAACAATGTTTCCTGTAATTGCAATCAAGTGAACTCAACAGGCTTTAAGTGGAGGTCAGTGCCCTCTAGTGTTCTGTGTGGGAATTACAGGAGCTCTTTTCATTGAAAATAAATGATATTTCAGAGACTACAGTCAAGTGCAGTTTTGTTTTTATTCCAGTGGAGGACATGAGTGAGTGTGTTCTCTGCTCTTTTACTACAGATTCACAAGATTAATGCTGCAAGAGAGAGATGGAATATCTCATATATGTAAGGAAACATATGTGGTTCTTTTAATAGTATTAAAGTGTCGCGACATCAAAAATTTTCCAAAGCAGAAGCTGTTGACTCCTCTGTGGAAATGCATATTTAATCCTGAGCAACAGGACCCAGTAAAATGTATTCAACATGGTCTGAATGTGTGCTCAGCAGCAGGGTCACAGTATATGGCTAAAGTGGGTTCAGCATTATGCAGAGGTGGTTTTCCTGCAGTTGAACATGTACATTCTGTGCATCCTAATTATTACTGATGAAATCATTCTTACAGTTTATCTTCAAGAAGTTAGATTCACAAGTTTTTATTGTAAATTAAATCATTGTATGTTGGACTCTCACGTGACTTGATTTTACGTTGAACATAAGGTACGATACTCACCTCAGTGTTGAACAGCCAAACATCAGCTAACCACTTCCTGCTCTCTGTGCGTCCTCCACAAATATATTTCAAAGCGAATGGTAAAGTTCCAGTCTGTATTTTATCTGACAGGCATCATGATCAGCTTAACCGGAGCAGCTCTGTTCTTGATTCAGCTTTTAGTTGTGTGTCAAGTCTTTGCAGGTACAGTGGAGATTTCTGTTTGTGGTTGTGTTGAGTCATGCTTTAATTTAAATTACTTAATGCATTTTAATTAATCAATTGTTTCCTTTAATGTCAGACATTCTCCCACAGATTCCTTCATTTGACCAGAGGAATATCCTGGTGCCCAGGGGAGACTCCATCACCCTCACTTGCAACATATCCATGGCAAATGTAACGCAAATCAACTGGACCAAAGGCAGATCTGTTTTTGCTCATTCAGTCTTACTCAATCAGACTATTACCAATTTCACCTCTCACTATATAATAGATGTAAACTTGCCTTCAAAGTTGAATATTTCTAACGTTCAGCATGATGATGCAGGACTCTATAGATGTGATTTAACTGACATAAAAGGCCAACGGACTATTGAGTGGAATCTAACAGTGTCTGAGAAACCTGAAGGTAGGTAGAGCACAAAACAGGACTCATCATTTCTCCACCAGACACAGAGCATTTCAAAGCTCAAACTTCATGCTACTTATGACATATTAATTAATTGTTTCCTTTAATATCAGAGATTCTTCCATTTGACCAGAGGAATATCCTGGTGCCCAGGGGAGACTCCATCATTCTCACTTGCAACATATCCAATGCTAATGTAACTCAAATCAACTGGACCAAAGGCAGATCTGTTTTTGCTCATTCAGTCTTACTCAATCAGACTTCTTCCAATTTCACCTCTCACTATATAATAGACGTGAACTTACCTTCAAAGCTGAATATTCCTAACGTTCAGCATGATGATGCAGGACTCTATAGATGTCATATAACTAACGGAATTGGCCAACGGACTATTGAGTGGAATTTAACAGTGTCTGAGAAACCTGAAGGTAGGTAGAGCACAAAACAGGACTCATCATTTCTCCACCAGACACAGAGCATTTCAAAGCTCAAACTTCATGCTACCTAAATTAATTCACATCTGATTTTGTGCAGGACAAAACAGTCTACCGTGGTATTTTCCATACATACTGACAGCTGTAATTGGATTGCTTCTCTGTGTCTTCACTTCAGCTGTCTGCCTCTACAGGTGAGTTACACCTTTTAGATTTCAGATTTGTAAGTTTGTACAAATTAATTTCACTCTGCTGTTACGGGCCAGTTGCCTGTCCTGGGAACAAATGTTGATATGAGAGTAAAATCAAATTACAAACTAATAATAATTTGTGTCTCACCCCTGCTGGTATCTTTCATTAGTTATAGTCTTTGTTTTATATATCCAGGTTTTGAAATATCTGCAGTTTGAACTTCATTCAAATTTAAAAAAAAAAAAAAGGTAAATGGAGTTTTCTTTGTGGTCCTCACCGCATTGGTTCCTTCTTGACCTTGGATACGGCGCTTAATAATACAGTCTCACCATAAGGCTCATCCAACGGCTGTTACATAGCTCTGCTTTGAGTAGTTGAGCTTGAGAACAGCTATTGAATGGACTTTGTGGTTGGATTGTTTTGTCAATTAATAGAAAAAAAAGGTCCCTGAATCTCTGGATGAGTTCAAATAAAGTTTAATTTATCTGCGTTTCATCAGCATCACGTAGACTTAAAATGTGTAATGTAGGTGAATTGACTTTAACTATTTTGTGGTGCCAAATAAAAACGTGACGCTTACGCCTGGTACCTTCGGTCGAGGTGTTTTTGTGCACGGTGGAAAAGCAAAGATGCAAGGAAGTGCACAAAGTGGTAGGCAAGCAAATGAGGTCAAGGTTGTAGCGATCACTGAGGACACTGAGCTCATGTCCTTCCTGTTCTTTCTTTGAATTGGGGGAAACCAGGGAGAGGTTTATGTCCTATAATTAAAATGTTACAAGTAAAATGTTTTACAGGCTGATTCAAATGTATTTAAACTTAATATAATTGAATCAGAATAGTTTCTGGCCAAAAAAATAGCATATATATACATGTCTATAAGTGGCCGTACTTATATAATATAAGCATTGATCTCTTTTCATGTAATAAAATATATCAAACTGCTCAATGCTTTCCCGACATAAGATACACTCCAAAATTAGGAGCACTTTCTGGAATTAATCCGGAAATATCTCATCAAAGGATTAATCAACAACCTAAAAATCAGAGCATTAAATACCGACTTTTGATACCTGACACTTTTTGAATTTTGTGCTATGGATACATTTTGACCAATGCTAAAGTTTGAGGTTTGAGACCCAGCGCTGTGATCATCAGTATTTCTCCACCGTCATTTTTATTTATGGCCATGTGGAAAGATTTGAAATAACATTTAGACCCTAAGAAAGGGAAATTTAAGTTTTCATTTTAACCTAAAATATGAACAAACAAGAAGAAAAAATTCTAAAGACCTAATACATACTGGATACCTTGTTTTTAGTACTGGTGGCTGTGGCATTCATGACATAAAATCCTGGTTGTGGTTGCCACAGAGCTTAAAATGCAGCGTTACATGCAGAGGCTTTGGTGCAGTTATCTATAGTGTAGCTTCATGCACGGGGTATGTATGGATGAAAAGTCATGCAAACAGAGTAACTTTAAAGTAAATTAACAGCTAATGCAATGGGCCCCAGCCAGCTAACTGTAAGTTCTCCCAGTGAAAGCATTATTGTCATTAGTAAACACAAATGCTAGTTAATGTAACCCTATAGTTGTCATTATTATGGGATGCAAAATTACTGCAGTTAAAGGTTTTTTCCTCCAAAAATTAAAACATGTCTGGTAATACACATTAAAATGAAGCCTCAATTGACTTATCCTTGAAAAAAGTCTTTGTGCAATCACCTAATGCTAAATTTCTGTGCTGCACAGCTAGGCTAACTAGTTAGCTAGCAGTTAGGTGCTGTTGTAACACATTAGCTGTATTATCATTCTAAGTGTACAAAATTCTTGTGAGCCACAGTGGATCACTGTGTAACTTTTCGAGCAAGAGACTCTGACACACCGCCTACCTCAGGAACCTCACAAGTGCAGAGGTTGAGGCTAATGCACCTGGCCATGCTGCTAACTTAGCTGCTGCAGGCAAGAGCAAACGGGAGAAGACCTGAAATATAATCAGAGTATTGTCTCAAGTGCAACTTAATTTTATACAGTATATGTAGGAGGGGGTCCCTGCTCCGTCTCTGTGTCAGCTATGGTAAAATGTCAAAGACCCCTGGTTTACAGGAGTCAATCAGAAACATAACTTCTGCTTTTCTGTGATCTTTGTGTTGCATAAAAGGAAGACTGACTAAGCAGTCTCCACACATAATTTAACACTCAGTATGAGCACAAGATGATATGATGCAGTGACACATGTGATAATAACCTCTTTGTATTTTGTGCAGTTTAATATCATATCACATTGTCTTTGTTTAGAACAACTTAGATGACTGCAATGCTCTTTTCTTTGGATTAGCTCTATCATATCACTCAATGAGACGACTTCAACTCACACAGAATTCAGCCGTCGCAGTTTTTACCAGTACAAGAAAATATCATCACATTACGGCAACACCTGAATCACTCGATGAGTTCCCATTTAACACTTTAAAATCCCTCAGCTCACCAGTATATTTCAGACCTGCTCACTGACTACACCCCCAATCACACATCTCAAGTGTTCCGACTGTGGCTTCTTGGTAGCACCCAGAATAAGATCAAGAACTGCTTAAGTTAATTTTAGTTACTGTGGGCCTGCCCATTTCCAGCTAACCACAAGACCTTCCTGTTTTCTCAGGCTAATAAACAGTGTTAATGTGAATGTGTGTGTTTTGGCATTGCATCATATATGCTTGATTTTAAATTTCTCTTAAAAGTAAAGCACAGTGACTTTTCTTTAAAGACATCACTGTGTTTCCGTGAGAAGTAATTGTTCTTTACAGAGACGTTGCTGCATTTCAGGCCAGGATTGTGCCACCAAAAAAGAATTTCAAGACAAAACATGATCTTTTTCTAACTATAACCAAGTAGTTTTGTGCCGAAACATAACCACATGTTAACCACAGCGTTGTTGAAATGTAAAGAGACATAAAGTTCCCATGTATCTGCAACATGATAAAACACAAATATAACCGCTCTGTGGTTTGCAGAAACGTACAATGCAAACATTTATTTCGGCGATGTGGTTATACCGTTACTTTTGACACTTTAAGTGCATCTTGCTGATAATACTAATGTGCTTTAACTTATGAATCCCAATGCAGGGCTAGTACTAATACTACTACTGCAATGGAGTATGTCAGCGTTGTGGTATCGACACTTGTACTAATCTAAAGGCTCTGCTGTTCTGTGAAGAAATTGTAGTATGTTGTCATTTGAAGAATTACAGTGTATCTTTTTTATTGGTTTAACTTTCAAATAATTTATTTTGGGTTTATTCTCCAATGTCTGATGTCTGGATCAGTCTCTTACACTCTTCATGACTTCGCCCTTACAGAAAGCTCAGGGCCAGGACTTCAGACCAGAGCCCGGCCCAGGAGCAGTTTCATCTTCAGTCTGAAACAGAGGTCAGAGGAACTTTGTCATCTTTGACTCTCTAACATTTCTCTCCTGTTTTTGTCTTTCTCGGAGACAGCGCTGAACTTTAATTTTCACTTTCTGTCTCCGTAGGTGGCCCTCCGTCACCCGCGGGGTGGTGCAGACAGTAGAGCAAACAAGCACAGGAGTCAGTACATGGAGAGGCTCAATTCCATCTATAATCTCTGATGAGATGATAAGAGACCGATGGACAAACCAGGTGCATCAGAGGAAGGCAACCGCAGAGAGGACAGCTGGGTCCCTGATGCCTGTAGCTTACCTACTGTTGATACATTAAAACCAGTGCTGTCACTTTAAGGGATTTGTTTTTACTTGTGTATTTATGGTACTCTGTGTGTTTTGATATGTCTTCATGTATATGATAGCTTTATTATAAGTGTGCTGTGCTGGTATTTTTATGTCTTTCCTGCATTCTGAGCTCAGTAAGAAAAGCTGCTAACAATGTTTCCTGTAATTGCAATCAAGTGAACTCAACAGGCTTTAAGTGGAGGTCAGTGCCCTCTAGTGTTCTGTGTGGGAATTACAGGAGCTCTTTTCATTGAAAATAAATGATATTTCAGAGACTACAGTCAAGTGCAGTTTTGTTTTTATTCCAGTGAAGGACATGAGTGAGTGCGTTCTCTGCTCTTTTACTACAGATTCACAAGATTAATGCTGCAAGAGAGAGATGGAATATTTCATAAATGTAAGGAAACATATGTGGTTCTTTTAACCACTTCCTGCTCTCTGTGCGTCCTCCACAAATATATTTCAAAGCGAATGGTAAAGCTCCAGTCTGCATTTTATCTGACAGGCATCATGATCAGCTTAACCGGAGCAGCTCTGTTCTTGATTCAGCTTTTAGTTGTGTGTCAAGTCTTTGCAGGTACAGTGGAGATTTCTGTTTGTGGTTGTGTTGAGTCATGCTTTAATTTAAATTAATGATTGCATTTTAATTAATCAATTGTTTCCTTTGATATCAGACATTCTCCCACAGATTCTTCCATTTGACCAGAGGAATATCCTGGTGCCCAGGGGAGACTCCATCATTCTCACTTGCAACATATCCATGGCAAATGTAACTCAAATCAACTGGACCAAAGGCAGATCTGTTTTTGCTCATTCAGTCTTACTCAATCAGAATTTTTCCAATTTCACCTCTCACTATATAATAGATGTAAACTTACCTTCAAAGCTGAATATTTCTAACGTTCAACATGATGATGCAGGACTCTATAGATGTAATTTAACTGACACAACTGGCCAACGGGCTATTGAGTGGAATCTAACAGTGTCTGAGAAACCTGAAGGTAGGTAGAGCACAAAACAGGATTCATCATTTCTCCACCAGACACAGAGCATTTCAAAGCTCAAACTTCATGCTACTGAAATGAATTCACATCTGATTTTGTGCAGGAACCAGTCCATCGTGGTTTGTTCTATACACACTGACAGCTGTAATTGGATCGCTTCTATGTCTCCTCACTCCAGCTGTTTGCCTCAGCAGGTGAGTCATAGTTTTTAATTAATGTTGTGTGAAAAATGAGGCCAATTGTCATTACAGAAGTGATATCTTGTAGGTGCCTTATATGGAAACAGTTTAAGCAAACTAACGTGCCTTTTTATTCATCTTTGCCGACTGTGACTTCTTCCTTCTTCCCCCATTTGCTGTTGTCCTATAACCAAAGTGTGAGCTACTAGCATTGTCAGATATTAATGTATTTAATATATTCACTAAATATATTTAATGCAGTATGTTATTGTTAAACCTATTTTTAGTAAAACAACTGTTTCCATTGTATCATGTGAATTTTAGATGGTGTCGATAGATAACTGCAGCACAGAGACCTGTTTCACGGCAGACATTTTGACTTGTCGAAGAAGGAAAAGCACAGCTGTAACTAACATTAACCACAGCTCTATTTTATTAAGTGTCCCAAAACACAATGTCAGTGAGTGAGTACGTTCAATACCCCCAGGCTCTGGATCTGGCTCACCTAAATGGAACGCAGCCATCATTAATGTTGTCAATCCCATCTGTGCTTTTTCCTGCTTCAATATTTCAAAATGTCTGCCGTGAAAAGGGTCAATTGTGGCCTAATTTTCATCTTTTAACAACATACTTTACAAGCTATACTGTAACAAGGACTTTGTCATGTTATAATGACAGATTTTATCACTACATGTCAGATTATTTCATGTAAAACTTTTCTCTGTGTATCATACATTTGAATCAGGAACATTTAAAGAATGTTGAACCTGACAGTTCATTATTAAGCAAAGGAATATGTTGAAGAGTGGCCTTCCTTCATCTGTTCATCTGAGTCTGCACGTACAAACACAGATTTTACAAAGCAAAGAGATCCTTTAACTGTAGGTCAGTGCAGCTGGATTGGCCTTCAAGAAAATGAAAAGAAACTATAGAAGTGCAGATATCTGCAGCCTTCTAGTGACACATACTGAACACTGGGCAGGAGGTAGAGATGAGGAGAGTGGAAAAAGGAGAGCAGAGTAAGAGGCGGAAGAGCCTGGAAGAAGAGACAGAGGGCGACAAACTCGCAAAGAAAAGACATCAGGAAATGAGAGAGAGAAAAGAGTAAGATGGAGAAGACCTGGATGTGAGGGATGAAGAACAGTGTTGTGTGAAAAGTGTGGCCGATTGTAATTACAAAAGTGATATCTTGTATATTCATTCATCTTCTAACCGCTTCATCCTCTTGAGGGTCGCGGGGGGGCTGGAGCCTATCCCAGCTACATCGGGCGAGAGGCAGGGTACACCCTGGACAGGTCGCCAGACTATTGCAGGGCTGACACATAGAGACAAACAACCATTCACGCTCACATTCACACCTACGGACAATTTAGAGTCACCAATTAACCTAGTCCCCAATCTGCATGTCTTTGGACTGTGGGAGGAAGCCGGAGTGCCCGGAGAGAACCCACGCTGACACGGGGAGAACATGCAAACTCCACACAGAAGGGCTCCCACGCCCGGGATCGAACCGGCAACCCTCTTGCTGTGAGGCAAGAGTGCTAACCACCACACCACCGTGCCGCCCGTATAAACAAGTTATTGTGCCTTTTTCTTCATCTTTGCTGACCACAACTTCCTCCACCCTCCCCCATTTGCTGTTGCCCTGTAACCAAAGTGCAGCATAGAGACCCGGTTCACGGCAGACATTTAGCTGATACCTCTGTTCTTTCACTTAACAGGGGTTTTAAATGCATGATTTTAAATTAAAATGTAGAATTTTTATCGGTATCTTCAGCTATGTAAAGTATTAAGTACCAAACTGAGTATCATCTGTTTCTAATGTGCCTGAAACAACTGGAACATTCTGGTCTTACTCAGTTGAGGAAAACAAACGCATGGATCAACATTTCCATCTCAAGCAGAGATGGAAATGTTGATCCATGCGTTTGTTTCATCACGTCTGGATTATTGCAACTCTCTTTTTACCTGCCTCAGCAAATCGTCTCTGGATCGCCTACAAATAATCCAAAACGCTGCTGCCAGACTGTTGACCAGGTACCCCAAAAGGTCTCATGTGACTCCAATTTTAATTGCTCTCCACTGGCTCCCCATCAAATTTAGGATCCAATTTAAAGTTCTTGTGGTCACATATAGTGCTCTGCATGGTCAGGCACTGGCCTACATTAGAGATCTACTGCAGCCTTATGTCACCAGCAGGTCTCTGAGGTCCTCAGATCAGGGCCTGCTGGTAGTTGCTCGTTCTAGGCTGAAAACCAGGAGACTGCGCTTTTGAGGTTGTGGCACCTAAACTTTGGAACTCTCTCCCACTGAATTTAAGATCTGTGGACACTGTGGACACCTTCAAAAAGCAGCTTAAGACCCATTTGTTTAGACTTGCCTTTGTTTGATTTTTTTTTATTTATATATGTTCTGTCTATTTCTCCCTTTACTGTGTTTTATATCTATATGTATATTTTTTGCTTTATTGCCTTTGGAAAGCACTTTGTGACTTTTATGCTCTTGAAAGGTGCTAAATAAATAAAGTTTACTATTATTATTATTATTATTATTATTATTAGTGACTCTGACCTGGGCTCTGACTCAAGACTATTCGAGACCAACAAACCTCAGCTGCATCATGTGTGCCTCTCAAAGCTGGGTGTTTTGTAACAACATCCACAATCTTTTCTGAACTATAGCCTAGTTTTGTTGCCTAAACCTAACCACTGACCACTTCTGCACCAAGACACAACACAAAAGGCTACCCTCAGGGTCATTTAATAACTCTTGGAGCTTCTGCCCAAGCAGCAAAATGTGATGAGCACAATTTTATCTCTGCAGAAAAAACTGGACCAAGACCCAAAACCAGGACCAGGACAGCAGGACCCTGAGTTGTGCCCAGTACCAGGCTCAGTTGGGAAGAGAGGTCAGAAGATCATCACTCAAACTATTAAGCTGTCATGTCTCAGTAATGCCTCCTGTTCCCAGCCCATCTGCTCTGATGTTTCTCAGTTACTGTGAGCTTATTTCCACTTTGTTCCTCCAGGTGGCTCCACTTCAGCCCCACAGCTGTGCAGAGTACAGGACAAATCACCAGCAGAGGGAGTCAGTACTTCAGGAGGCTCAGTATGAAGCTGAGTGAGAAACAAGACACATGCTGGACATAGAGTGCAACAATACTGTTTTTAAACAATACTTTTCTTTGTGTGTCAGTCTGGACAAGTTATTATGTGTATCTTAACTCACTCATGATTGTGACTTCTGTGTTCCACAATTATGACGCGCTATCTTATTAGAGAAAAGGCTATATAATATGTGTTACACAGTAAACTGTGACTCATCAGATTCTGTGCGGCCAAAGCAACATTTTTATCATACTTTATCACATGCTTTATTTTGATAGCCAGACATGATGCCAGGAGGGCGCGGTTTACCTGTACTGGAGATACTTGTTACATTTAAAAATGTAATATTGATATATGAATTCTATTTCTCTTTGCTCTGGCTTTGTCTCCCATCTCGTTGCCTGGTCACTATCTATTAAGTGTAAATGCTCTTTTTGTATAATTTTTGCAGTTATGGTTACAGACTCTCTCTCCACCACCCTACACTCATATTTTGAGTTTGGTTTATTTGCCAAAAAGAGGGACAAGTAAAGATGAATTTGACTGATGGCATTATTATTAACATTGTTAGTATTATCATTATTGTTGTTGTTTCCAAATGTGCTGTAGATATTGTGATTATATTGTTAGCGTGAACCTTTTGTCCACAATAATTGCATACTAAAAGTCTGATATGGTGCCAGCCTTAGGTGCCACCATAGCATTCAGGCAGGTGCACACATTTTGATTTGTCAATTATCTGACACTCGAGGGCAGACAGGCACACAGGATAGTCATCAACATACTTTACATTTTAGTGGAGACAAACAGAGGTCATCTTGATGCATCCGCTCTTAAGAACGCTATCAGTAAATGTCAAATCTGTGTTTGTGTTTCTGATGGTCGTATTTAAGGTACATGCATGCTTATTAAGTTTGATTTCATCATTTTTGGCTGAATTATTTTATGCTGTGATGTTATGTGGCCAGCAGATGGTGATAAAGTTTGTCATGAATGTTCCACAAGCTCACTGTGGTGCCACATTATACCCACAAAGTATGACTTATAAAATTATAGCTGATTAAAGTGTGTTTGAAGACAACCTGCTCTTTATGTGTGTGTGTGTGTGTGTGTGTGTGTGTGTGATTCACCTCTCATAGGTTTATGGAGAAAGTTAGTGTGGATGGGGATTCTCTCTGAAATGGTGTTAAAACACCTGTGTATATGGAGGTTTAAAATTTGTTTTAAAATGAAAAACACAGTATGGATGTAGCCCAATATGATGCAACTGCAATGTCACATTTCGATTTAGGCCCGCCACCCTCCCTCCACCTCTCAGAGCATAATCTTGAGAGAACAATTACAGTCCTCTCTCAGGTAATTGTGTCTTCTCAACAAGCTGGTCACATGTCAGAGAAATGACTGGCTTTCAGTTCACCTTGGGGTCTCCAACTTCACCAAGGTCATGAATCCCCTCTGTCCATCCCTTTCACTAACCTGGTCATATAGTGTGAATGTTTAACTGTGTAGAATTGAAGAAAAGTGACATAGGCTTTTAATGTGTAACTGCAACAACTGATTAAACTTTTTTTTGCCAAACACCAGCAAAAGTTAGAACTAAAGCAAGAAAAAAAAGATATATCTGATGTCTTATTGTGGGTCAGTCAGTTTTCCTCGCCCTCATCTGTCAAGAACACATCTGTTTTTGTTTTACCATCAGATCTGCAGTTTATACCTGAACAATGAGGAACTGTTCCAGCCAGGGAACTTGTGTTGCACTGTGTTCCTACAGCAACTCCTCCACAATGTTCAAAATCAAAGTCACTCTTTGTTTAGAGCTATTGATCTTGTGCCTGTCTGTTCTTACAGCCAACATGTGTGAGTCTCCACTTTGTCAATGGGTTTCTTTGTTTAACATTAGTCACTGTGTTCGGGCAAGTTGCCACAGTGTGCTGTATTTTTAGGCCCTGACGATACTGCATTTTACTTGGTACTCGTGAAGTCATCTTGGTTGTGTAATTTTTTTGGTTGACTGTTGTTACTCTGTTCTCGGTATGTGAACTGGTTGGCCAACAAATTGCGAGAACCAGCTAAGAAAAATAACTTCACTTTTCTCACCTCCTGGCACTGCAGTAGGATGCATGCTTTTCAACTGCTCGGCTGAAACCCTCCAGAGAGGATTATTTTTAGGGACGTACGCTTTTTTCTGCACCAGGAAGTGCTCAGTATAAACTACATTTAGACCTTTGATCCACCTTCTTTTGCTGCAAAACAACTTTAGAAAATGTAGCCCTTGAGATAAAATCTAAACCTAAAGTACCTAAACCTAAAGTACGCAGTTGTCCTGAATGCAGCACGGGTGATTTATCTTTAAACACTTTCAAGGGTCCTTCTTCCTCCCTTCTTTTTTATGTTCAGTATCAAACACAGTTAAACAAGAAATAAATGAACGCAACCCTAATGTATGTAGTTCATAATGATACAGACTTTATATTTTGTCTGTAATCTTCCCCCTTGAATAGCACTGATGGGAAAACTAAATAAAGTAAGGTCATGTAGAGTATTGGAGAAGTCAGGCTGAAACCATCACCAACACAGGGCGGATATGTTCCAGTGAGAAATAAACTTAGTCATCCAACAGAAACCCTTTGTGTCTGCACCTGCGAAAGAAGCACCAAATCCCATGTGAAGGGGTATGTCCTGTGTAGTGATACATTTTGATGTCAAATATAAGTCATCAGATCATATTACATTAAAGTTATTGAGGAAAAAAATAAAATAAAAATCATACACAAATTAAAAGAAGCACTAAATCCCATATGAAAAGGTGTGTCCTGGGGATCACCTACATAAAGAATCCAGTGAAAGATTCATAAAGCCTTCTTTAGTTGATATGAGGAAATTATGATTAAACTATAGGATACTTTGAGCAGACTTTCCCTTTAAATTTCTCATAAACTCTGCAGTTAAACTACACGAAAATTAACACAAACATGGTTAGGGCCATCCTTAACAAGAATCCATTGACAGATGTATATAACCTGTGAAGTTTTTTTTAAATCTATATTTAATATGAGAAAATTCTGATTGTGTTCTAATTTGCTGGAGCACAGAAATGTGACTTTGTGCATTTGCCTGAGTACAGAAACTTTCACGTTTGGACAATGAAAACAGAATAAAAAGTCTAAATAGGTCTGACATTAAACATTAAACACACACATAGCCTGTGTTGCATTCAGGCATTGTCACGTAAATAACAAATTCCAGCACTTGAATAGGCCGTAGCACAACACGGCCTATATTTTATTGTATTTTGTATAATTTTTTTTTTTTTTTAATATTATATTTAGACTTTTCGATGTATCACTGAGGTTGTATTTATGAATGATCCATAGGCCTATTGATTATTTTTAATGTTAAAAAGGGACACATGCACTTATCTCCATACACAACAGTAGGCTACTAGCCAGCCGGCCATGACCTCCCCAAGATGGCGGCGACGTTGACACATCGCTGAAACGAGCCGAAGCCATCAACGAGGTATCTACTGTATATGATATCTATGGGTAGAACGGCCAAAAAGAACAAAAACAGACTCATTTTCAGCAACGACTTCTCCCCTGATTCTATACTTTGATTTACTTTGTAGAAACTCCAGTGTATTCCACATCATATGACATTAAATTATATAAAAAAAGATAAGAAATTATTCTGCTGTCTTTTTTTGTAAGGGAGCTCAAAAGTCAAAATATCATCAAATAATTAGCCTATCTTTGACTTGTCACTAAAAATAAAAAAAAAAGCTTCATAGCTTATAAATATTTTTCAGTGGATCCTTCTTCATCATATTAATATATATGTATTTTTTTTTAAATCCTTCAGAGGTTATGAGAAACTTTCACTGGATTCTTGTTCTAGATGGCCAACAGTATGTCCATGTCAGTTTGTATGTATCATGTCATTTTACTGTACAGTTTATGAGAAATTTAAAGGGAAAGTCTGCTCGAATTTATTGACAAGAAACATATAATGTCTGTAGTAAAGATCTTTATTCTCTTTTACTTTCTCATTTCTTTCCTCACACGTCACTTCCTTTACCTCACTTCCTTTCCTCTCCTTTCCTCATTTCTGATTGGCTTTTGTTTTCATCTTTCGTCACTCCTTGTTTAGCTGATTGAGGTCACCTGATCGCTCCTTATTTAAAGCCTGCACTCCCTATCACCACCCTTCCCTTCCTCACCTTTGCATGGGGTGGCAGTGCTGGTAAGAGTTTAAGTAATCTATTCTTTAGATTTGTCCTATGTCCATGTTAGTTTGCTAATAACCTTATTTCTTTAAGATGGGCATGTAACCTTATTTAACTTATTATAATATAACTTTCTAATTTCTATATTTCTAAGTCTTTATCTTATTTTTGCTGTCTTCCAGATTCACCACCCATGTGTACTTTTGTGCCCTTTATTGAATTTAACTCAGTCAAACTTTCTGGAAAATACTTATGTTTGAATATTCAGTTCCTGGAATTTTTGGCTATACTATACAGTTTTCCAGTAATGAATAAAAAAAAATGCACATGTATAGTTGTGGTTGTTGTTGTTGTTGTTGTGGTTGTTGTTGCTTACTAGTAAAAGCACCGTGAAAGAAACTTGAACAGGAGACATCTAAGTTTAATATAAATATATTCATTAATTCATTTTAATTGTTCAAACTGATCACATGTTCTTCATGAAAACTGACATGGACTTAGTGGGGGTCATCGTGAACAAGAATCCACTGAAAGATTTATATAACCTATTTAGGATTTCCTTTAAATTCATATTTAATGAGGAAATTATGATAGGTAATTTGAGCAGACTTTTCCTTTAAATTTCTCAAATGTGCAGCTAAACTACATAAAAATTGACACAAACATGGTCAGGGTCATTTTGAACAAGAATCTGTTAAAATATTTATATAACCTATGAAGATTTTAAAAAATAATAATAATAATTAGGGGTGTAACGGTACACAAAAATCACGGTTCAGTACATACCTCGGTACACAAGTCACGGTGCAGTTTTTTTGGGTACAGTAATGAAAAAAATAGACAACTATTAAATATCTTTTACTTATTGGTAACCTTATTAAAACATACCGCCACAGCAGTTAACTCTTTTTACACAATTTTTGAATGAAAAAAATATATATAAAATCCTGCTTTTTCACATTGTTTGAATGAAAGTAGAAATATAAAAGTGAAAAATAAAATCCTGCTGTTTTTTTAACACATTTTTTGAATGAAAAATATAAATATACATTTCTGCTTTAACAGTTTTACTCAATTAAAATAAAAAGTATAGTGCAGCTGGTCAGCTTTAAAGCCTGCTCAGATTCAGTTTTACTAGGAACTTACTTAGCTTTCCCACTTTGTTAAAGTGCAGTAAACAAAACATGCTTATATCTAAAGTGCAGCTTAAACAATTTTACTCAACTCCAATGGCGTTGGTTATTTCTTTAGCGCGATGGTCAGGGAAACGCTCTTTCTTTTTAAACGACGACGATATCGTAGTTTGCACCAGATTGCTTTTTCTAGTCGTGCCGGTTAACGTTCAAACTCGGGTGGTGTCGCTTTAGATGCGTTAGCATGTTAGACGTGTTTCCAAGTACATACCCGACCGCTGTTCTGCAGTGTCGGCACACTGCTTTTGTCTTGTCCACTTGTTTATTAACATCTTCGTATTTTACCCTGAAACCAAAGTGTTTCCAAACGGGTGGGTCTTCAGGTTTGTCAGGCTCACTTGCCATGTTGTCAAAATGCGAGAATGCGCTGCACAAAGTGAAAGCGGAGACTTACGGTCAGACTCGGTCCGTCACTCAATTATGTCCGTCGGGGAACTAGATTTTTTAAATGGTTCGGCTAAACAGAATTAAAATAAAACGAAATAAAAAAAATAATATCCTGCGCCCAGTAATTCGGTACAGGGTCATGCCGAACAGAAAGTCGTGTACCAAACGGTTCGACACAAATACATGTACCGTTACGGCCCTAATAATAATTAATGAGAATTCTGATTATGTAGTAATTCAAGCGAATTTTATCTTGAATTTCTCCTAAACTGTACAGTAGAACTATTTGACATTTGACATGGACATAGTGGGGGTCACCTAGAACAAGAATCCATTGAAAGATTTTATATCCTATAAACAAGTTTTTAAAAAATATTTTAACATGAAGAAATTAACATACTATGTTGTCATTTGAGCAGACTTTCCCTTTAAATTTCTCCTCAACTGTACAGTAGAACTACATGAAATCTGACATGGACATAGTGGGGGTCACCTACAACAAGAATCCATTAAGAAATTGTACAACATAATAATCATTTAGTTAAGTGACGGATAAAAGATTTTTTGTTATGTGGTGGGAATACTCTTAACTGTGTGTAGGGTGAACGCAGCCTGGGCCTGACTCCTCCCTTGGCCAACCAAGGCCCTGATACGGGACATGTCCCCTGCACTTTTTACAGCCGTTACAACCGTTCAATTCGTTTTACTGTAACATCTGGTAACGTGTTTTTCCGAGCTGTCTTTAAACGCACCATGAGTAGGCAGAGCCAGGCCGCATACACACGCTGTCATGTTGTGACCTGAATCAACAGCTCACAGAAAAGACGTGAGCTGCTATGGTGCTGCTAGGCAATGCTGCTGTGTATGTTCAGCAAACCAGCCAGCAAGAAGCAAAAAAACCTTGCACAGTTTCTTCCAAACAAACCGTGTAACTTGAGTAATGCTGTTGCATGTAATGTAGATAATGTTAGCTAAATGATGACTAATTAATAATAGATGCCAATATATCAAGTTAAGCTAGTTAACAAGAATACTGTTACTATGTTAAATCACTTGCTAGCTAGTTTCATGCTAGGAATAAACCCACTCCTCCTTAATTTCTGTGCAGAACTTGTGCTCACTATTTGCACATATTTTTTTAATCTCACAGTATAAAGAGCAGGGTCAGGGAGGAGACAGTGGACAGAGGCCAGCAAGTATGATCATGCAGGGTCTTCACAGGAGAGAGATTATAACTGGTTTAGAGAAAATATCTATAGCATAAGTCACTGTGCAATTAATTTCCACAGCCATGTCACCACTACTATTCTATTTCTAAATTTTGCTTTGCACATTTATTATCTATATTATTGCAATAGATAGAAGAGGGACAGGGAGAAATCAGGCAGGTATCAGGACAGGGACCTGACAGCAGCACCAATTATCAGCCCAAGTCTTCACAGGTAAGGAGAAGGAAATGTCTGTAGGATAAGAGTGACTCCAGGATTAATTTTCAGCTATTTCAGAACTACTCTTATTTATACTCTAAAATGTTTGTCTGTATTGCAGTAGCAATACTACTGCATTATTTTACTGCATTATCTGTATGAGCCACTGAGACCCACAGAGCATGCAGCTTTCCTCCTCAGGTATTAAATTACGTCAGCATCCAGGTAACATTTTGATTTGGGCTGACCTGAGACAACTGGTTACCCTGGGCTTGCCTAGAAAATACCCACACATATTTATCAGTGTTTCTTGTTCTTTTTCCACGAGTCTACAAACATATTCAGTGCCACATTACAGTCTGCACAACACTGCACACTATGACAAAGCCTGTCATGTTTAAAAAGTGACGATCTAACTCGCTCACTGCGTAACTGTAGAGACAGATAACAGCATGACGTCACCTCTCTCGGACCATGGCGACATTTCTTTTAGTTTGCGTCTATAATTGTGAGTTTGTTCCAGTGTTGCCAAGTCCGCTTATTATAAATGACTTTGAGCTTGTTTTTCTGTAAAGTCGCTTACAAATATTGGCAGTCGCGGGTCGCGGTTATTTGGGCTTGTTCCCAGCTCCATAATAAGTTGTCAAGCAGATATTTTTGATATGTTAGGCCTATTTAAACCTAGGATAGTTTGTCTTGCCTGTTCCCTCTGTCCCTCCCCTTTCCCCATACACACAGGAGACAGCAGAGTTTTTTTCCCACACGCATCCTGCTTCTAATTGGCTCTGAACCAACCTGATGGCAAGGAGTACCAGCCAATCAGAGGCAGAACAGGGTAATGCGTGTTTTTTTCTGGTTAGGAAAACATCAGTCCTGTAACTAAAAGAAAAAAGTTAGATGAGTGCATTAAAAGCAATAATAAATAAAGAATTTGTGAATTCAGGATGATATTTATTTGTGTGTGCAAATTTTAATTATCACAGGTTTACTGTGTATATAATGTACTTGGTACATCAGTCTATATTCGATATCCCATCTGTTTTCTAATGTTAAATAATGTTAAAAGGTGGTTTAACTCCCTCTTGTAGTCATTGTCCTGAAGCTCAGGGGGGAGAAAAATAAACTGTGTACCATGGGTACAGTTTTGCAAAACTGCGCACAGTTTACTCATCTGTCCACATGGATGTAAATTGACAATCTGTACCCACAGCTTAAAATCCGTCCCCAGAGACTCTAAAACCGTGCACATAGTTTATTTAATTTTCTCTCACTGGAACCTAGGGGGGCTCCATAGAAAAAGTCGCTTGTTTTGGGCTTGTTTTCACATGTGTCTCCATCAGAGCTAGCTGCCAGGTTGTCAGAGTGTAATACTATTATTATTGTGTCATGGTAGTTAACGCTGTTTGGTAAGGAAACCAGTTAAATTGGAAACTAGTAGGGACACAACACCGGTCCAAAAAATTACAGCAAAGCAGAAGAGCCAGGCAGCACTCACTAATAAGTGTAATACTTTAATATAGTGGATTGCACAGCAGCAGTCGAATGGACGCAGTAGATGCTGAGGCACATTAGAAATGTTATTTATAAATCAGCAAAATAATCAAAGCAAAAAAAGAAGGATTAATAACAAATGAGAAACAACCCCAAAATGATGGTAAATAAAATTACTTTATTACAATTTATGCTATAAAAATAAAGGCCTTAATATAAATTCTAAAAAAAAAGAAGAAGAGTGATGTAAAAGTTAACTCAGCCCAAAGTAAGCAAAATTAAAGTAAAGAAATTGAGCGGTGGCCACTTGTGCAGAGGCAGACTACACAGGTGTGCCAAGGGGTGCTACCACCACTCACCACAGATGGGCACAGCAAACACCACAGCAATCATCAAATAAAAATAGTGTAGTCTATGGTGTCCCTGTGCAACTACTCACATGCTAAAGTGAAGGGACCTCACCACAGGTGCCTCGCCTAGCAAAAACAAAAATGTATCCCAATTGACTAAAATGCAAAAATAACTCTAAGGCTGAACTATGAAACTCAAATGGGGATGACTATGACAAAATGATAAAGCAAACATGGTAAAAAACGAAATCACAAACCAATAATTGATAATCAGTGGTCGAATTGTTAATTTTTAACAAGGGGGATGCAATGTAGCTTTGATTTTTTTGCGTGCACACATCATCAAATATGACAGCACAGATGTGCAAAATTAATCAAGATTAAGAAAAATGGCATGACCTATACCTGCTGCCTTTAAAAACACAAATAATGCAGTAGTATTGCACAGATTTTGACACAGGATTACTCAAAAAGTACACAGTAAAAGTACTTCATATTATGCATGCACATAGTCTAGGGAGTACTAAATTCAGCGGTATATGAATCTTGGACTACTTATGGAAAATAAGTGTTTTATTCCACATCAAAGTTGGGTGAAATATCCTTGATCTTGTGATCTGTTAAGGACTTTGACAAAGGATTACTCGAAAAGTACACAGTAAAAGTACTTCATATTATGCATGCACGTAGTCTAGGGAGTACTAAGTTCAGCGGTATATGAATCTTGGACTACTTATGGAAAATAAGTTTTTTTTATTCTACGTCAAAGTTGGGAAATGGAAATATCCTTCAACTTTCCCTCTGCAGTCTGACCCACAGTCACTCCCAGCAGCTCTTCAGAGCCGTTTCATTACGATTACCGTAAGTGTTGGTAGATTCGCGCACTAGAAAAAAACGTGTGGCTGATTTGACCAAGCAAAAGCGAACCACGGCTGGCTTGACCGCAGTGGCAGATGTGGGCTGCGACTTTAAGATCGCCAGTAATATGTTGTGTATGTTTGTGGATTTGTGACAAATCTGCTGACGGAGGCGAAGCACATCTGCGGCTGTTCGGTAAGGAAACCAGTTAAATTGGAAACCAGTATGGACACAACACCGGGTAGTAGACTAGCATCAAAATCCTTACTTGACGAAGTCAACATCGCTGAAATCCCACTGCACCTGAACGCAGCATTGTATACAGCAGCCCCACCAACACTCCGGCAACTGAAGGAGAGGCTTAAAGATGGATGGATGGTTCTCTCCGTTGTGCATTTAACGATACGCTATGGACACAATGTTTCTCCAGGAGCTCCACTATGCATTTATTGGTGTTAATACTGATCCTGAGCACAGTTACAGAAGGTAGGCCAGGCTAAACGCTATCTTTTGACTCCTCTTCTCATACAACCAGGCTACATTTAGCCCAACTAACGTTACTGTCAGTTTACGTAGCAGCCTAACGTTACACAAATAGCAAAAATGTGGAGTTCCCTACAATACAACAGTAAAATACACATCAGACGTGGAGACAGACATAGTTTGCGACGTTGCACATAGAAAGGGTTAATGAAACATGTCCTTGGCAGACATTACACAAGGTTGGACCAGTTTGAAAATAGATGGGGTGTAACGTTAGTTACATCTGATGTGAAAGAGGGAACAAAGAGACAGGTTGTCTTCCTCCTAACAGTTAGCTGACAATAGCTGGTGTATCAGGTGTTGCCTCATGGTTATCACTGGGAACAAAGGATGACGCCATTCAGACTTTGAATTAGAAAAGCAATGTGTTAATCAAGCTAACTAAAAACTATCATATGTAAATGCGAGGAACAGTAGAGTACAGTATGGTTTGGTAGCTTAATGTGTGGATTAGTCAGTAAATATTAGTTTAGCAAACTCCATTTTCTCCCAAGACACGTGTTCTCAGCTCCCTCCTCCCCTTTATTCCCCCAAGCTATACCTGGATACAAATGATTACCCAAAATACTGACTCTGCATGTTACCCTATCCGATGTCATGTTTGAAAAGCATCTACATAACAAACTTCTGCTCAGCTTTGTGTGATGCAGGCACATGTTCAGAGGTTTCTAAAATGCAAACACACAAAACCGTGTGATACTGGAAGGTAGGGAAGCCCATTTCTGCCAGTGTGATTATAATAAAAGGGATCCTGTAAATTATTATAACGAGCAGCTTTCTAGAGGTGAAGAGTGACTATCTCAAAATTAATGAGTTACCTTAAAATGATGACTTAGTATCTAAAAATTAATGAGCGATGTCCAGTCATCAACTTTTCACTGTCTGTCAGGGTGTTTTTGTACACACTACCGCTCAAAAGTTTGGGATCACTTGCAATTTTCATGCACTTCACAAAACATTTTTTTCCATTTCACAAACAATTAAAATGAATCGGATGATTTTTAAAGAATGATCTATTTCATTAGGTTAATTGATCATTAGAAAACTCTTTCGCAATTGTGTTGCACAGCTGAAAACCTGTACTAATAAGAGAGCAAAAAAGGGAGCATGGCATCCTTTAGGCTATTTTAGTATCTTAAGTATCAGCAGTTGTTTGTTTACAGGCTCAAAATGGCCAGAAAGAGAGAACTTGTTTTAGAGATCTGTCTTACCATGCTGTTAGCTACTCCCTTTAGACAGCAGCACAAACTGGCCCTAATAAGGTCAGGACAAGGGCGTGGGCACAAAAGCAGCTGCACTAAATAAAACCCATCAAACACCAGTGTCAGCATCAACAGCGAACCTCAGGAAGCTGGACTTCATGGCAGAATTGCCAAGAAAAAGCCACATCTCAGACTGGCCAATAAAAAGAAAAGACTCAGATGGGCAAAAGAGCACAGACATTAGACACTGGATGACTGGAAGAAGGTATTGTGGACAGATGAGGCCAAGTTTATGGTCTTTCGGATCAAACAGAATAACGATTGTGAGACGCAGAACAAGTGAAAAGATGCAAGGACAGTGCTTAATGCCATCAGTCAAGCATGGTGGAGGCAGCGTGACTGTCTGGGTTTGCTTTGGAGGTGGTACAGAGTGGAAAGGACCTTGAGGAAGGAAAGCTATCACAAGAATTTTGCAAAGCCATGCCATACCCTGTGGACAGCACTTGATTGGGGCCAGTTTCATCCTACAACAGGATAATGACCCAAAACACACCTCCAAAATGTGTCAGCAATATTAAAAGAATAAGTAGTAAGCCAGAATTCTGACTGTAATGAAGCGGCCAGCACAGTCTCTGGATCTGAACCCTGTTGACCTGTTGTGGGAGCAGCTTGACCATATGGTACGGAGGAAAGTCCATTAAGCCAATCCATCTTGTGGGAGATGCTCCAGGAAGCGTGGGGTGAAATCTCATCAGATTACCTTGACAGCTTGAATGCCTAAGGTCTGCCAGGCTGTAATTGCTGCAAAAGGTGTTTTTTTTTTTTTGTTTGTTTGGTTTTTTTTTTTTTTTTGATGAAGGCAAAGTTTGAAGTACACATTCATCATTTCCATTAATTATTATTATAATTATTTCAACTCTCATCCAACTCGTGTCCTGTTCAGTTGCATTTCCAAGTTAGCCCAAACCTTTGAGCGGTAGTGTTACGATCCCATGAATCAGCTCGTGCCAGTGGGATCGAACATAATCACAGGAGCCAGGAGTTGCGATTGAAAAGCATGTTTTTTTTTATTAATCAACAAAATGTGACCAACTCAAAAGACCAAGTCATACAAGAAAAAAAAAACCCTGACTAAATAAGCCCCCCCCCCTCCCAAACTAACTAACTACTGGTGGGCCAGCTGAAAAGAACAAAAGAAAGGGAGCCACCACTGCCCAGCCCACATGGGGCCGGCGGAACACGGTTCTCCCTTCTACCCTAACATAAACAACTACCCTAAACAATGAAAAGAAGCCACGAAAACTGAACCACTGGACCCACCAGAAAAGAGAAAATAAAGGAAACCAAAAAAGCTACATAAGGTCTCACCAAAAAACACTGCAGCAGCTCCTGCTGCTGCTGCTGCCAGGCCAGAGTGAGGAAAAGAGCGTCAGCTGCATTCCCCTCCCCCTCTTTATAAGTACTCTTGATTAGTGTGCAGCCACACCTGGTGGAGAAGAGGCAGACACAGGATGAGGATCAAGGATCAAGGAGCAAAGGGGGGGGGCATGTAACACCCCCACCCTAAGTTACTGAACAATGCATATCAGGAAAAACAAAACAAAACAAGTAAACAAGGAAAAAACTTACAGTCTTCACAGGATACATTGTTCAGGAACAACCATTCACAGGCGCGACAATGCGTCAGCCAGAACATTATCCCTGCCACGGATATGTCTGACTTCCACATTGAAGGCCTGTAACCGCAAACTCCAATTCATCAAACGTCTGTTTTTGTTTCGCATTCTATGTAGGAAAACAAGCGGGTTGTGATCGGTATAAACAATAACAGGAGCTATAGTTGAGCCGACATAAACCTCAAAGTGCTCCAGAGCCATAACAAGCGCCAGCGCTTCCTTTTCAATGGTTGAGTACCATTTCTGCTGAACATCGAGTTTCCTAGAAAAATAAGAAACTGGATGCTCAACACCATCCGAACCTTCTTGCAGAAGGACAGCGCCGACGCCAGTATCGCCGCGTCCACAGCCAGCTTAAAGGGCTGATCAAACCGGGTGCCGCAAGAATAGGTGCATTCACTAAAAGACTTTTGTCTGCTCAAGCGCCGACTGGCAGGCATTGGACCAATTAAAGCTTACCTTTGGACTCAACAGATCAGTTAAGGGGGAGGCAACGGCAGAAAAATTTTTGCAGAAGCCCCTATAATAACCAACCATCGCAAGGTAACGGCGAAGCTCTGTTCGGTTGGTCGGAACAGGAAAAGCTTCGATGCACTCCACCTTTGCTCGCACAGGACGAACTTGACCTCCACCCACTACTTTCCCAAGGTACGTCACCGTGGCCTGCCCAAACTCACATTTGGACAAGTTCACTGTCAACCCTGCCTCCTCCAAGCGACAAAACACTGCACGCCAAATGTTCCATATGCTCAGACCATGACTCAGAACAGACAACCAAATCATCCAGATACGCTTCACAAAGCGGCAGACCAGAAAGGACAACATTCATCAACGCTGAAAGGTGGCTGGCGCATTACGCATACCAAAAGCCATGACCGTATACTGCAAAAAGTCATCAGGTGTAACAAAAGCAGAAATCTCCTTTGCCCTTTCAGTCAAAGGGACCTGCCAATAACCTTTCAGCAAGTCCAACTTTGTCACAAACCTGGCACCCCCAACACGATCCACACAATCCTCCATTCTGGGAAGAGGATAACAGTCAGGCTTTGTCACACCATTAACTTTACGAAAGTCTGTACAAAAGCGATCTTCACCATTAGCTTTATCAGCAAGCAAGCATGGGGAGCTCCACGCACTGTTACTGGGCTCAGCAATATTATGCCGCACCATGTACTTCACCTGCTGCTTAAGCCGACGACGCTTGTCTGGGTTCACTCGACACGGATGCTGTTTAATCGGGGGTGAATCCCCCACATCAATATCATGCTTCAACAAATGGGTCTGAGAAGGAACATCAGCAAACAGTGACCTGTTAGACTCAATTAACTCAACCAAATCCGAGCACTGTGGCTCAGGGAGATGAGACAAACGAGCTGGAAGATCATTCAAGATCTCAGAGTTTGACAACTTTCCCTTAGTCAGGGCCTGAGACAAAACCCTGTCATCTGTTTCAGCACTAGACAGCGCTGAGACTTTCCTGTCACAAGACTAACACATGGTGCAGCAACTTCAGCACCGGACAGCACCACAGGTGACACAGTGACCTCACCTGCCTCAGAACTGGACTCCGCCTGCACCTTATCCCTATCCCAATAAGGTTTTAACATATTAACGTGACAGAGACGATTTCTACGACGGCGATCTGGAGTGGCTACAAGGTAATCCCTATCACCCACCTTTTCCTGGATCAGGTAAGGACCACTATAGCGAGCTTGCAGGCTAGACCCAGGGATCGGCAACAACACTAAAACCTTGTCACCAGGCTGAAACTCCTGGCTTTTAGCGTGCTTATCAAACCATCCCTTCATTCTTGCCTGTGCCGTCTCGAGATTATCTTTGGCTATCTCACATGCACGGCGCAGCTTGAATCTGAAGTTACTCAAACAGTCCAACAAGTTTTGCTCTGTCCCCTCATACAATCACTTCTCACTCAAAAGCTTTAAGGGACCATGCACAGAATGGGCAAATACCAACTCTGATGGACTAAACCCCAGAGATTCCTGGACCACCTCCCGTATGGCAAACATCTGCATGTGAACCCTGTCATCCCAGTCCCTCTCAAACTCCAGACAATATGTACGCAACATGGTTTTCAATGTCTGGTGAAAATGCTCGAGAGCGCTCTGGCTCTCAGGGTGGTATGCGCTGGAATGACAGTGTTTAATGTTTAGCTGCTTTAACACCTGAGCAAACACACGCGACACGAAGTTTGAACCCCAGTCTGTCTATACAACTTTCGGCATGCCAAACAATGAAAAGAACTTTGTCAGAGCCTTTACAACAATGGGAGTTGTGATCTCACGAACAGGAAACACCTCTGGAAATCGAGTTGATGCACACATCACTGTCACCAAAAACTTATTACCTGCTGTTGTGCAGGGAAGTGGACCCACACAGTCAACCAAAACACGTTCAAAAGGCTCACACACTACTGGAATCGGATACAACGGAGCAGGAAGAATGGTCTGGTTTGGTTTCCCAGCCACCTGACATGTATGACAAGATTTACAATAGCGTGCCACATCCCTCTTCAATCCTGGCCAAAAGAAATGCCGCAAAATGCGATCATATGTCTTCTTAACACCCAAATGACCAGCGAGGGGATTATCATGAGCCAGATTCAAAATTGTTGCTCGGTATGGAACAGGAACTACAATCTGAGTGACAACGATCCAATCATCTGCAACCGAGGAAGTCAATGGCATCCATTTACGCATCAGCAACCCATCCCTCACAAAATAACCAGTTGACACAGAATCCACTTCAGCCCCAGCTCCCACAGCTTCAAACAAGGCAGACAAAGTAGCATAATTTTTCTGCTCAACAATCAACTGGTCACGAGTCAGGGACAAATGCTCAACCTCAGAGAAAGGCCCTACATCCACACCTTTACTCTCAACAGTTTCTGGAGAAATCTGGGAATCAACACCAGGATCACATAAAACTGTCACTCAAATCAACATCAGCTTCGTCCTTTTTAGAGCGAGACCAAGTAACAGCACAAGCTGCAAAAACCTTTGGAAACCTCACAGCGAGCTCATCAGGAGACTGCCTAACAGGGACTGGCGTCACTTCAGGGGTAACCAGCACCTTTCCTCCAGCCAGATCATTCCCAAGCAAAAAGGAAACCCCCTGAATTGGGAAACCAGGACGCACTCCCACAGTCACTTCACCTGAAACAAGGTCAGACTCCACACAGACTCGATGCAAAGGCACACCTATGTCTTTCATGCCAAAACCCAACACAGGAACATCAGAACCCACTGCAGACCTGTCACTGAATGGCAACACTCCCTCCAAAATAAAAGACTGGGAGGCAGCAGTATCACTCAGCATTTTCACAGGGACCTTATGACTACTATCAGGCAATGAGACAAAACCATCCATAACAAATGGAGCAAAATCTGCCAGGTCACTGGACACTGCAGGGAACTCATCCAAGGTTTCATCAACTTTGTTGACCAAAGCCACCGGTTTAGAATTCCGCTTTTTCAACACAGGACACGTCGCCACAATATGCCCCTTTTTCTTACAATAGAAGCACATCACATTATCTCTTTCCCTCAAGTCCTCCTTCTCAACCTTAACCTCAGGTTCTGAGGGACCAACACTTCTGACCAGCTCAGACCCCATAGCCGGACCTCTAGTACTATCCCTCACAGTACCATTCATGTTTTCAACAGGCTTACTACTGAAAGGGCGATCCACAAAAACGGTCTTATGAGTCAGAGCATACTCGTCCACTAAGACAGCCGCCTTAAACACATCAGAAACCTTCTGCTCATTCAAATATGTTGACACTCGCTCAGGGAGACAATTTTTAAAGTCCTCCATCAACACCAACTGCCTAAGCTGCTCAAAATCTTCAACTTTGCTGGACGTACACCAGCGATCAAAAAGAGACTCTTTCTCCCGAGCAAACTCAACAAAGGTCTGGTACCCCGGCTTCTTCAACCTACGAAACCTCTGACGGTACGCCTCAGGTACCAGCTCATATGCTCCAAGCACAGCAGCTTTTACTTTATCAAAATCAAGGCTATCATCTGCTGGAAGAGATGAGTAAACCCTCTGCGCTTTACCACTCAAAACACATTGTAACAACAATGTCCACACATTTCTCGGCCACTTCAATGTTGATGCCACCCGCTCAAACAAGACAAAATATTTATCAACGTCCCTTTCATTGAAAGGAGGAACCAAGCGGATGTTTTTACTCACATCAAAATCAGTGGTTCTACTAGGAACTGGAGAAGCGGCACCAAGTTCTAATTCACGCATGCGGATCTTAGTTTGCTGTTCAATTTTTAGTTTCAAGATCATTAATATAGTGCAACTCCTTCTCTTTCAAAGCCAGACGCTGCAACTCAACCTCTAACTCCTTAAGTCTTACTGCCTCATCAACAGACCGACCTGACTGCTCTGAAGTACTCTGCACCAGGGGCAAAATACCTTTATCCACCAAGGCAGCATACAACACTGCTTTAATAGCCTGCTTTTTAGCCTGCTTTAAAACAGCTACCTCATAATGGTCAGCAATTAACACCAAATTAGCCTTAGTACACTGATCAAAAACCTCCAAAGATGGAGAATCAACAAACTCAGCCAACTTGAACTCCATCTGAAATGTCTCCACAACTCGGCCTACAGCACAAACACAGACACACTACACAGCCTCAACACCACGGCAACTCTTGACCCACAAATCACTGCACACACAGTACAGCCACGACTGCTGCTACCACAAAGCCCACAAAACTGTGTCCACAAAGTTACCAAACACACAAAAGGCAACACACAGTACAAAAAGGCTACACCCATAAACTACCAAAACATCCCGACTTACACAGGCCTACTGCCACTAAGCCACCAAAGCTAGATGTCACAAAACCACATTGAGAACTTAAAAGTTCCCAACTAGTTAAGACGAGCCCCCAAATTATGTTACGATCCCATGAATCAGCTCGTGCCAGTGGGATCGAACATAATCACAGGAGCCAGGAGTTGCGATTGAAAAGCATGTTTTTTTTTATTAATCAACAAAATGTGACCAACTCAAAAGACCAAGTCATACAAGAAAAAAAAAACCCTGACTAAATAAGCCCCCCCCCCTCCCAAACTAACTAACTACTGGTGGGCCAGCTGAAAAGAACAAAAGAAAGGGAGCCACCACTGCCCAGCCCACATGGGGCCGGCGGAACACGGTTCTCCCTTCTACCCTAACATAAACAACTACCCTAAACAATGAAAAGAAGCCACGAAAACTGAACCACTGGACCCACCAGAAAAGAGAAAATAAAGGAAACCAAAAAAGCTACATAAGGTCTCACCAAAAAACACTGCAGCAGCTCCTGCTGCTGCTGCTGCCAGGCCAGAGTGAGGAAAGAGAGTCAGCTGCATTCCCCTCCCCCTCTTTATAAGTACTCTTGATTAGTGTGCAGCCACACCTGGTGGAGAAGAGGCAGACACAGGATGAGGATCAAGGATCAAGGAGCAAAGGGGGGGGGGCATGTAACAGGTAGTGTATAGTCCTTTTTAAACAAACAGAACTCAGTCCTCTTAAAGTGCACCAAAACGTGGACCAACAGAAAAGGGACTTGGTTTTTCTTGCGTTGACATCGTCGGTTCATTTGAAAGAGGACTCAGTTCTCTTTCTGTTCAACTTCAGCTCTGATGGGGCCTCAGTTTTCTTCCTGTTCACACTGTTCACTACTATTCAGTTTATGGTGTTTTACAGCAGTTGGTCTTGCCAGACTTGAGTTGTTGCAGGAAGTTACAGCTGTAGTGAGCTTACAAATGCGACTGTTTGGAGTAGTCATGGCTGAATTTTTACCAGATTTTGACCAACTGGATCTGGATGAGCCATTTGAATTTGATGACCGCCTGTATTTATTTGGGCAGGAAACGGAGTCCTCTTTCAAATGAACTGACAATGTGAACACAAAAAGAACCGAGTCCCTTTTCTGTCGGTCCAATTTTTGGTGCACTTTTAGAGGAATGAGTTTAGTTCATTTAAAAAGGACTAAATGTAAAAACACCCTTAAAGTGCACCAAAAAGTGGACCACTTCAGCTCTACTGGGGCCTCTGTCCTCCTTCTGTTCACACTGTAGCCTATATATAATACACTGATATAGTTTTGTTTTTAATTGACGTGGCACCGCAGTGCGGTTATGAAGCCCCTCACCTTCAGATGAATTAAAAAATGGAGGAAAACATCAGCGTTACTGTGCTGTCAACTGTTGCCATTTGATGTATTCTACATGCCACATCTGGAGATGTGTAGTATCTTCTGTGGACCAAACTACTCACCATCCTGCATCCTTGCAATAGTTTCAGGCTGACGTGGGTTTTTTTCAAGCATCTCAGTGCAAAAGCATGTGATCTAGAGGGCTAAATACAACAGCAAAGAGCAAAGCGAACCTGGAGGACTTTGTGTTCACAATGCACAGGTTAATCGAACCACACTGCAGACTGAGCTCTCTTGGAGTGTTCACATATGCGAAAAAAATGCTGAGTAACCACTCAAGTCCGCTTAGAGGGTTGATAAGGACCAAGTGTGAAAACATCCTCTGTCTCTCCTTAGCTCCATGAGCAGGGTTTAAATCTCACCCGCGGCAAAAGATGACGCATCATAAATGACAGATAAATGCCGTATGAGACTGTTTGTTAATGTTATTTAAAAGTTATAAAGTTATGAGCACCTGTTTCATTTCAGCTCAGTGAGAGAGTATCTTGCATTCTGTATTTCAGAATCAGAAATATGTTATTGATCCCCGAGTGGAAATTATGATTCGTTACAGTCCCTCTGATGTAAAGAATAGAGAATTATAAGAAGTAAAAATAAGATTATGAAATAGAGGTATGAAAATATAAAGCAATACAATTAAATGAAGTTAGATTAGAATAGAAATGAAAATGTTTATTAAAAAAAATAAAATGTGCATCATGCTACAGTGTTTAACACTAGTACTTAAGATATTAAAATATTACAAATAAAATATGTATCCTCACTGTGCTGAGGCTGTAAGTGTGAAAATTTAACTACAATATATACATCAATTGAATGAAACAGAATAAGAGTAAACATAAGAAATACATGCACTGTATGTTGAATAAATATATACATTCAAGAGGTGAAAAATATTGCAGCAGTTGAATTATTGCACCCTGTTGGTTTTTATGAATTATAAATGCAGTAGCTTAAAAAGTCCAAAAGCCAGTCCAGTAACAGAGTGGCCGACACTCTGAGGGAGAAGTTGTGACGATTGATAGCAACCGGCAGGAAGGACATTCTGTGGTGCGATGTTTGTCCAGCAGTCATGGAAAGGGTGGGAGACGTTTTTCCGCCCTGTTCACAGGAGAGACCAAGAGCAGTGCAGAACCAATGACAACCACACTCACCACGCCACTGCAAGTGCAACAAAAGCCCCGCGAGCAAAAAGCCAATAAAAGTAACTCATTATTGAAGCCTCATCTGTGTTAAAGATGTACGGATAACAAAAATAAATACTGAGTGAAATACATCTCATTCAGATAACTCAGGCAAAGGCTGCACAGAGGCAACAAATACTGAAAAATACTCTCTTAAAGGGACAGAGACATTTCATCGAGACAGCGACAAGGCCAAATAGATAAAGGAGAGGGTTTGTTTTTTTATACTTTGCTATTTAGTAAAAAGGAACAGCTTGGATGTCGTGTGGCTGTGTAATCAGGGAAAATAGAAGAATCGGATCAGGACTTGATATCAGCAGATATTCAGTATCAAATGACTTGGATTGGCATTGGGGGCAAAAAGACTTGATTGGGACATCTCTAGAAACGATGCCAAGTCATTATTTTAAAAGTTTTTCATTATCTTGAGGCACTAATTCACTACGTTGAGATACTAGCTTATTATTTTGACATGCTATGTCATTATTTTGGGAAAATAAATAATTATTTTGAGATAATAAGTCAGTATTTTAATATTCAAACTCATTTTTGAGATATTAACTCGACATTTTTGAGATACTAATTCATCATTTTGAAAGTTGCGCCAGGGTCAGCCATACATCCACACTCCTGTCATTAAGATTGATTGTAGGCTGTTGTTTTCACAGTAGTCAGTCGAAACATGCTTTTGTTTAAAGAACGCCTACACCAGGCTTATGTTTCCACACCAACATGACTTTGCAAAAGCTTCAATTTCCCCATCTACACGTAACGCCCAGCCAGTGTATTGAAATGAATCCATTTTGGTGATTGTTCTTGAAAAACGTAGTGTTTCAGTGAGTGAAAGAAAGTATGGCTGTTGTACTGTGTTTCTGCTCGCTAATGTCAGATGCTCTGCCGAGCGTGAATGCTTCCATCTATCAGTGCCTTTACTTGTCTTTGTGCCTACTGACATGGGATGTGATTGCCTGATGAGATTTTATCCTCCCAACAGGTCTCAAGGTGATTGGAGGAAACATCACCGTGGTGCAAGGGGAGACCGCCATCTTACCCTGCAAACTCGTCGACACAGCAGAGCCCTTGACTCAGATTTCATGGCAGAAGATGACCAGAGGAAAACCTCAGAATGACAATTTCTATACAATCTTGGCTAAAAACGGACCACAGTTTGTCAACGGACGTGACGATCGATTTGCATTTGTCGGGAACTTTAACGAAAACGATGGATCTCTGGAGTTATCCAACACCACACTGATGGATGAAGGCACCTACACATGCATCTTCACTTTGTTCCCCAGTGGCAATCACAAGACAGAGATACCTCTAAATTTGCTTGGTATAATGTGTTGTATTAAAAATGAGTAAGAGAATTGTTTTTACCTTCTTGCTTGCATGTTAACTTTTTTTATGTATGAAACTCCCCTAGTGCCTCCGGTCATAAGCCTGAAGGATGATCCTGTTACTTTGGGTGATGAAGAGGTTTCCCTCGTTACCTGCACGGCTGCTGGTTCCAGGCCTCCTGCAGAGGTGGTGTGGATCACTGGTACCCTGGAAGAATCAGTGAGGATAACAACCAACTACAGCTCGCATGCCAACGGTACGACTACCACGGTCAGCTCGCTGTTTGGAATACCAACCAAAAAAATCAACGGTCACTCGGTCCAGTGTGTTGTCACCAGTGCAGCCAGGTTGGACAAAGAAACCCTCAACTTCAACATACAGGTCTTCTGTGAGTATACAAATACTTTTCTACATTACTTAGCAATGTGCTTGATCGTTGTAATTCATTTTAGCATTGTTATTTAATTTATTTAATTAATTATTTGAAAAGCAGGTCAGTCGCCAGAATAAAATGTCACATTTTTACATTTCCTATGTATCATATCAGTGTTTTTGGATCATCATTCTATCATCATGCTGTAACCTGTGACAGGCTGTTATGATACCAGAACTATCGCACATGTCGTTTTTTTGTCAAGTCACAAGCGTCACGTAGGTTTATATTACCAAAGATTTACAGCAAAATCACTTGATGAAACTGACTCCCATGTGAAAGAGGTGAGGGGGTTGCTGTGCTGCTGCTGGAGGAGCTGCTGAATGAGTTCCCTCTGAGCGGTACCTCGTTAAAAGAGTCTGAGAAGAAGCTGTTCATAAAACATTCAGGACGTTCAGGAGGTTTGTTGTTGCCGTGGTTAACTGTTTGAGTCAACAGGTCTAAATATTGCAGTATCATGATATGAATTTTTTCATATGATGTTAAAAATTATACCGGTATTATCCTGAGCAAGATGATATGGCACACCCCTAGTTTCCAGCAGCTTTTCAGCCACCAAACCTGGGTGTGTTAAGCAAGCTGTTGCCATTTGTGACAAAAAAATTGGTTGTTTCTTACCGAGACATTGCTGTCTTTCCTGCCAGGCAATGTCACGAATGCGATTGTTTTTTACACAGACTTTGCTGTGTCTCCTGCTGGATAGTAGCACAGAAAGATTTTTTTTTTTACCGAAACACAGATGTGTTTTCAGTTGGGGGATTTTGCTGCCAAAACATGACTTTTCCTAACGTTTTGGCTGTTGAAACAGTGGTTGGCACTGTTGGCATAATCACCCCCACAGGTGTTCCTATTTGCTCTGGTTACAGGTGCTCAAACCTTTGCTGGGGACTACTTTAACACGACTCTGTGCACAAATGTGCATAAATGTGTTTTGCTGTCCAATCATGTGCAACAAGACTGACAGTAAAGTCAGGGAGTGTTAATCATTCAGTAATACTTCTATAATAAGCCGTTTCAGGTATCTAATCAGTGGAGTGGTGGACTGAAAGGAAAGCTCCTCTTGTATTTCACGCCACTCACTTTTTCTTTAATTAACTGGTTATTTAAGAGTTAATGGAGTTTGGACTAACAAAAGTGCAACACACAGAGATGTTTACAGAGAGCCATGATGCTTATGTGAGAGAGGAAGTAGAGATGAAGGGAGTAGAGCTAGTTATGATAAGGAAGATGAAGCTTCCTCTTCTGTGATCAGTGTCAATGGTAGTCAAATTTTAAGGTCAGAGTCAGAGCAGTTGTAACTCTTTTTGTCAGTGCATTTTTCCAGTTGCCTTACACACTGTTGATAAAATGACGCTTGTCATACTGCAAAATCGTCTTTTAAGACATTGTCTGATGTTAAATTACACATATGTGATCTGTTTAAAATGGGAACTGCTTTGCACAAGACATGCCTGTTTCTTTTCTTGTGTACTCCTTCTCCATGAATGTTGTTTCATGTTTACACAAACTTGGAAATGCGCTTGTAACAACAAGCCAAGAAGGACAAGAGTCGAGACAATGAGGAGGGCAACTAAGACAAAGGGCACGGTCAGGCAAGGAGGTGACAGAGCAAGATGCTTTCTTAGGTCGTTGGTCACTACAGTGGAGGCAGTATTTGAAGCTAGCTTGTTCTCTTTCTGGCTTGTGAGCCAACTGACGGCACAGCACATGTAGCATGACTTACAGTAGCAGACAATCCCACAGGGCTCTGGCTGGGGAATTTGAGGCTCTGGGTATTTTGTCTGGAGCCAAGTTACAGTCCTTGAGTTCAGATGTGTGTTTTCAGTCAGTGGAGAAAAGCTCAAATCATTGATGTGGATCAGTTTCACAACATGCGTTCAGGGTCACACAGCTGCTCGCCATCTGCAACACAGGTGCAAGAAAAGTTTAGCCTAAATAACACTTCTAACTTTATAGTGTTATTTTCGGGTGTTGTAGTCATCACTTCTGTAAAGTGTATTTTTACAATGGAAGACCCAAACTGAAACATACTGTATAATGGCTGATAATGTGTTCAACTTATTAAAGTAGTCAGCTGTATTTTTTCGAGTGAGTAGATTTTAAACATGGTCTACGCCCCAGAGAATTATTTATACCAGAGCTCAGTGGGTAAACTCCAAACCACTGTTGCATTGAGATCATTTTTCTGGTTCACACCCAGAGTGTTTTTATAAACCACACCAGGCCACGCTTTTCTAGTCCACCCAAAGTGTGACAAACGCCTGGAGTCAAGGGCGAGACGTATAGCATGGAAGTCCTTTTTTTCCCCCCTATAAAATAAACACACCTGGTATAAACATGAGTCTGATGTGGAGAATGCATCTCGACTGAGCACTTGTGATAGGATCATACATAAATATACATCTTTTTTGTTTGCAAACTTCAAATGGGTCGTTTTAACTGGTGTGCACTTCCTGTGAATGAAGAAGTAGTTTGCAAAGACTTTGGCTTGCGGCCAAACAATACAGATAACACCAGGCGCAATGATGAAAACTAAAACTTAACCATTCATTGTGTTGGGTCTAAAAGTTTGCTTTCACTCGCCTCTGCAGCAGCTGCTCCTCTCACCCATCAATCTGATCTGATCTGATTAGCTCTGATCAGATCAGCTGATCAGTCGTCCACCCCAAGGCTCAAACTGCACAAACAGCTGCTGAGGAATTAAAGAACTAATGAGACATTCTGCCTGTGCTGCATTCATGGACCCTCTGTATTTAGACAGGGTGTCCACGGGGTCTTAAAAAGTATTAAAAGTTGATAAATCAAATGTCGGAAAATTAAGGCCCTTAAAAAGTATTAAAAAGTCTTAATCGTGATTTTATGAAGTATTAAATTTTTTGTTGGCATTCAAGCTTTGACAAAAAGTATCCATGAATGTATAATTTATTTTCCTCCTCGCGACTATTACAAACAATGATGTGTAGGTAGGCACACTCGGACTGCCACGCGGGGTGGGGTGGAAAAAAAAGTCCAAAAAAGTTAATAACTTAAAAATTATGGTGAAAGGGTAGTTTCCTGCAACCCTAGAATTAAGATAAAAATATTTACAAACGAAAAAACACTTCTGGTTGCTGATAAGTAGTGTTTAACTTTGATTTAACACTAAAATTTAAAACCCTCGGCGCGCACTGCAGCGCAAGCAGACAGATGCGCGACTCAGAGCAGCATGCGTCACTGACACCAGACTCAGAGTGCAGCGGACCGTTGTTTGAGTTTACATATGGCTAAAGGGGAAAAAAACAACCGTAAACTGACGGCATGATTAGTGTTGCGTTCAAGGTCCCCCAGAAAACGGGAGAAAAAAAGGCTGAATATTCTAAGAAAAAAAAAATCACAATCGAATCCCGTGCCATCGAACAAAGCTTCAAATTTTTTGGGTCAGCCCTGAATCCCACATGCAAGGGGCTAGCCATAAGGTTGTTGTTTTCAGCAAGTTGGCCTTGAATAGTTGATGTTGAGCTGTAAAGGTGTGTTACTTGTTATGACCTAAGGTGTATTTTAATAAACCTGCCTTTGGTTTAATTTATTCTTTCAAGCTTTATTCCTTCTCATCTTATCTGAGTTCTATTGTATGTTTGTGCTCCATGGATTTAATTGCAAACTACAACTGTTTAGTAAGTTAAAGATGCGTTGTTGCTGGGGTGTTAGAGCAGGTGTCCCGTGTACAAGGCTGTCGCCGCAGCGGCCTGGGCTCGAGTCCAGCCTGTGGCCCTTTGCTGCATGTCTCTCCCTCTCTCTCTCTCTCCCCCTTTCACACTTAACTGTCCTGTCCATTAAAGGCAAAAAATGCCCCCCCAAAAAATATATATATAAAAAAAGATGCATTGCTGCTAACAACAGCTTGAAGTGGTGATGAGGTCTTAAAGTGTTTTTGGAAGGTCTTAAAAAAGTCTTAAAAAGGTACTGAAATTAACCTTAGGATTCCTGCATATATCCTGTTAGAGATGGGACACAGAATATGTCCATGACGGAAAAGGAGCAGAGGAAGAAAACAGTATTATTTTACCTGCCCCTCTCTCAAAACACAAATGATCAGAAGAAATAGATGATCTGTCAGTTATAGTAAATAACCAATACCTACAGTAACTTCAGAAAGAAAAATAAATAAACAGAAGAATCGAGAGCCATACACAATGTCCATGTGACAACTTCATATAACTTAATTGTTCTTTCTTTATGCATTTTCTTAAATTGCAAAATATTTAGACAACCCTTTAAACATATTCACATTCTGTAGAGAATTCCAGAGTTTTACGCCCATCACTGAAGTACACATCTGTTGTAATGTAGTCCATGCAAACTGGTGCTTAAAGCGAAATTTTCTTCTATGCTCGTCGTCCTCTAAAATAAAAACAAACCGCTTTTGTAAATGTTCTGGTAACAATCTGCATGTTGCTCTATACATAATTAATAGTGTCAGTAACACAGTACCACAAGTACACACAAGAAGTATAAAAGCGAAGTTTGCTGACACCCCCCCTTCCTGTATCAGCTACCATCACACATATATTCCGCTTCTGTGGGAAACACTGCTACTGGCGTGTTCCAGGCAAACCTAATAAAACCCAATAAAACCTATGTTGTTTGGAACACAGCTCTATTAAATGAGGCTGTTGGCTGAGTAGGTGCTTTTTCAATAGTGCACACACTGCCTAAAGAATGTGGCCATATGCCGCCCAGACAACCTCCAAATGTGGTCTAATGAATGGGATCTCAAGACATATTAAGGACACACTGGGTGCATTTCACTTAAAGAACCAGTGTGTAGGATTTAGAGGCATCTAGCGGTGAGGTTGCAAAGTGAAACTTCTCCACTGTGCCAAGCATGTAGGAGAGCTATGGTGGCCAACACGAAAATAAAAATGGCCCAATCTAGAGGGTTGTATTCTGGGCTACTGTCGAACATGGTGGATGAGGACCTGCTCCCTATGTAGATATAAACACCTCATTCCAAGGTTGCAATTGCAATTTTCAGGTGATTATAAACAAATGAAAATGTAGTTATGAATATTATATACCATTTTTGCCAGTAGATGCCCCTAAATCACACTCTAGACCTTGAAAGCTGTCCACTTGTGGTCCGATCACCCAGGACTGTACCTGTAAACAGGGCCTGTGGAAGCAGGTCAGTTAAAGTTTAAAAAAAAAAAAAAAAAAAAAAAAAGCTAAGAAGGCTGCATACTTTTTGTCCAACTGCATCACATGAGCTTTGTTCAGCTGAGCCAAGTCATTACCTCAGTCAAGTGAGTGTCAAGTGTCATGGTCAACATGAGGTGTTCAGCCAGGGAGCAGTGGATGGCTGGAGAAACATCATGACGCCTAGTGCTGTGTCTGAACATTTTGGTGTCCTCGGCCAGACATCCGCTTGCACCCCTGAGTTTAAATAATGTTATGTAAGAACAATGAACAAGAACAATGATTCAGGAAAGTAAGAAACACAGTAACAAAACAAAAAAAAGATAGATACTGTGATTTAACAACAAAATCACTTGGTGTTATCTGGTTGCCAAAGCAAAATAATGAAAAAGGGAGGAGACAATAACATAGATGACAGCTCAGTGCCAATACCAAAACAAATGTGCAGTAACAGCAGTATTGCAGATTAAATACGAGGCAAAAACAGTTGCCAGTGTAAAAAGCCTTTATCTTTCCTTCCTTCCTTCGGCTGCAGGGACAAAGGAGCTCCCATTGAGGCTGGAATTCCCCACCAACCTTCAAATACACAGAACACTCCCACTGTCTAAACCTCAGGCAGTAACAACATAGTCTGCAGGCTGCCTAGATACAGTTTCAACAGTCTGTGAGTCAGACAACAGTAGTCTTTACATTGACAGATTGCATCAGTGTAAATATTGTCGATATTTGTGAATTTGAAAAGTACAAACTGTAAAAGACATTTAGAAGTACCCAAATTTGTCCTTCTTGTAGCAGCAGTAAAAAAGTGAGCTTCAGGGTGTGGCCAGGGGTGGCACAGGACCCTTAAATTTGATTGGCCACCTCAGGTGCCATAAGCCTATTTTTTTTTTAATTCTATTGACACTTTATACTATACTTATATTTTCTCTTGTATGCAGCCTATTTTTTGAGGTTTTTGAAGACATAAAGGCTTAATTGCTGTGTTACCTTATTGTATAAAACATTTGATTCAAACTCAACAGAAACAAAATAAAACTCACGAAAAGCATTTTAGTTAGTGTTGTTAGTCTTTGAGTTAGTTAGTCCGCTATTCCAACAATCACCAGCTCTGGTTTAGTCGAAATAAATCCTTCATTCACAGAATTGGATGTAAAAATACGCAGTTTTGCCGGTTGCAGTTACTCACTGCCGTTGCTTGCAGGATGTCCCCAGTCATTTAGCTCAGCTGCCTCCTGGTGCATATACAATACAGCCTTTCCATATGAGTTTAATAGAAAGATCGGCGTCTGGAGCTGTATTCACAAACATTCTGACAATACTCTCAGAGAGCTCCTAACTTGGCCTAAATTTTGTAGTAAGGAGTCCTTGCGTAGGAATGATTCAGGAAAGTTCTCAGAGCAGCTCTGAGCAAGAAAAGGACAGAAACCTTTACCTTAGTGAGGAGGTGTGGTTGACCCCGTTGTTAGCGCTGAATCCAAATGTCCGCACTTTACCGCACCTGCAGACTCGCAGACTTTTTTTGGCGCTTTCACAGGGAGTCCGGGGCAGTATTCACAAACATTCTCAGAACACTCTCAGACAACTCTTAACTTAGCCTAAATTTTTTTAGTAAGGTATCCTAGCTTGGGAGTGACTTAGGAAAGTTCTCAGAGCAACTTCCTCTGAGCAAGGAAGGGACAGAAATGGTTACCTTAGTGAGAAGGTGTGGTTGACCCCATTGCTCGGTATGATGCATTCTTTTAACAGGTGGGATTGGTTGTCACAGACACACTCATTTTTGACACCCAGTGGAAATGAACTGCTGACTGTGAACAGGTTGTCATGAACACTCTGCTGATGGAGGGTTGAAACAGACCCAAGTCATCACTGCTGCACTGTTTCTTTTTTACAATTTCTTGGTGTCATGATCGTTTAATTTCTGGCGTTATTTCGTTTGGGAAGTGCGTGCACACCCTTTATGAGCTTAACCAAAAATGTTAGCCCTGCATGATCTAATCTGTTGCATTTCATTTACTCGCTGTCATCCAGTGTTTGAGTTTCCACAATTTTCTCCTCTCCTTAAGAAACTCTTAAGCCTCTCAGATGTCCTCTCGGCAGTCTCTACAGTTTTTCACCGTAGGAGCTCTCTTAAAGCAGCACTTACCTTTCTGGAAATTGTACACTTTTCTTTGTTTAGGTTAAAATGCTATTAATAAGCTGATGGCAATAATATGTAAGTGAATTCCACCAGAGTTAAAAACTAATAATTATACCATTCTCATATGCTTAAGATTTCGTCACTAGGAGCAACTCAGCACTGGAGAGCTTTGTGAGTATATCCCTGGTCTTTTGACAGTATATACTTGTGGGATTTCTAACCCTGGTATGCCGTAATACCATGACACCACCCAAGCCGACACTGGAATGTAAGACATTGTGATACTGCAGTGTTAAACAACCTTGAAACAAACTGAAAAGTTCTAAAAGCAAGATAACAACACTATCATGACAGATGGAATCCAAACATAGGTGTCCTTTAGTTTTCTGATACACTGTGATTAGTTTCTTCTCAGCAGTAACTCAGGTCATTCTCTCTCCCCGTTTCTTGCAGTTCCACCGATGGGAGTGAACATTACTGAGAAGTCTCAAGGCGTATTTGAATGTTTGACGGAAGCCAACCCACCCTCAACCTTTACATGGCAAAGGTATAGTAGTTTGAACGAACCAATTTCAATGTTTGAGAGAGTTGTGAATTGTGTCATTGATTGATTTGATTTGTGAGTTCTTAAATTTTTAAATACATTTTTGGATTATGGCTGTAGCTGCAGTGAAGCATCGTTTGTAAGTTCTCTGATGTTACGCTGATGAAAGGCCGCTGTAATCATGGCTCATGAATTGCTTGAAATTCTACAGACATAAGACAAAACAATACAAAACACGTAACACAAAAAAGGAACAGTTTAATAGCATTAGATGTGAATTTTAAAACATTAACTTGAGAACAGAATGTATTTTTAAAGCTCAGTATGATAACTTGGCACGTTAGAGGCACCCTGTTCAGAAGGTCATCCACAGGAAGTCAAGAACTAAACATGATAGGAACACAGCTTGGACAAACCTGCGCACAAACATTTCCAGGTTATTGTTATAAATTTGTCAGCCTACGCTGAAGTGCCCTGAGCAGTTTGAAGTGGTTAAATTATTTCTTCTTTGTCCTGTTTTTGTCACCAAACAGCAAAACTGTAAAACACATTGAACTATTTGAAAATACAACATAATATATACACACTTTTTGACAATTATCACAGAGAATTAGAGGCAACAAACTGAACTAAATTTAAATTTCCAGTTTGCTGCTCTTCAAACCAGGCCTCATCCAGCATGATTGTTGGTTTCTGAAAAGGGAGGCCCGCACCCCAGTCAGGCAGGCACCATATGTTGCTTATAAAAAGCAAATTAATCCTGCCTTTATGAGACTTTATTGATTTACAGTGTGGACGTTGCTAATAGAAACAATGTACACAAACCAGAACAGGAAGCATGGACTGAAACCTTAATTTTATATTTGTAAATCATTAAAGCAGAAAGCTGCAGTAGAGTGACATGTGTCTGAGGGGAACATTAAACTCAGTGGTGTGTTTTGTCGAGGAATATGAGAATTAAAAGAGAACGCTTATCACTCTAAATAATCACTCTTACTGGAGGTTGTACAATAGTCAGGGTATCGATGATTATTTGAATAAATGAATGTTATTAGTCTATATGTAGAGCAGGGAAACAAATTGAATCCATATTATTTAAGACTAGTCCATACCCATGGGTAGCTTTGTCACCTTCTGCCTATGCCAATCCTCAATGCCTATGTGCAGTTTCACATAGATTGACCACGTCAGTGAGTAGAAAAATGTGGGACAGACAGAATGACTGACTGACAGAATGACACACTGACAGTTTCCGTGATTATGTACAGCATACCATACCATGACTTAGTCATACCAAAAATTAGAAAAACAAACAAACACTCAGCCACAGGGGGAGCCACAGCGATCGGTCACATTTTAGACATTTTTAAGCATTTTTCTGTTGTTATAGCGCCACCCAGTTGCCACTTAGAGTTAAATTTCTCCGGTCACCTTGAGGCATCCTATTCTACATATCTATTAAGTTTAGTAAAAATCGATATGGCGGTTAGGCCTAGATAAGAAATTAGCTCTCTAGCGCCCCCATTTTGTTTTATGGGGTCAATAATGGAGGGGTCCCCTCAGATTATGTGTGGTCATATGCCTACAAAGTTGCGTGGTGATCGGTGAAACCCTTGAGATGTTACACACCTTTATGCGATGAGCCATGCCCTCAGCAATATTCATTGCCTTATAGAAGCTCAGTTTTAGTAAGTTTTCCAACTTTTGCCAAGAGGGAGCTTTAGATATTGGTCCCTAGATTATGTTCACCGAGTTTCATGCAGATCGGTCAAACTTCCTAGGAAGAGATTGATTTTAAGTGTTTTTCTAAAAAATCAAAATGGCGGAAAATCTATATAACCGGAAGTTCTGTTTCTTGTGGCAAATTTGTTCCTCATTAGGAGAGGCATCTCTGTGCAAAGTTCCATGTCTCTATGACATATGGGACATGAGATATGCCCATTCAAAGTTTGCAATTTCAGTTGGTTGCTATAGCGCCCCCCTTTGGCCAATTGATGTAATATTGCTTCATTCGCATCCTCCCATGACACTCTACCACTGTGCCAAATTTCACATGGATTGACCAAGTCAGTGAAGAGAAAAATGTGGAAAAGAGACACAGACAGAGTTTTCGTCATTATATAGTAAGACACAACTTAAATTTATTCTGTACACATTTGTGTTTAAAACTACACCAGATACATTTATGTATATTTTTCAGTGAAATTAAGGTCATAGTTAAACTTCATAATTCATTCATTAATTCATAACTTCATTATTATTATAATTACTAGACTAATTAAAACAGATCCAACTAACATAAACCAGGTGACAGCCAGTGGTGTAAGAAGTATTCAGATCCATATAAATACCACAAATTAAAGTCAGAGTATGCAGGCGTTAATCACCAGATGAACTCAACGTATCAGAAGTAAAAGTAGGAGAACACAGATCAATGTCCCCTGTCAGTGGATTAATATGTGAGTAGCATTAGTTAAACCTAGGAGCTGGGGAGGAGAGGACTCACGATATGATACTGTCATGACTAACGCTACCTCCAGATGGTGGCATGTAAGTTGAGCCCTCATGTTGGTAGTATTCCCAGAGTATTTTATTCTCACATGGCACTGCTTGCAAATTACATGTGTCATATCCAGTTCCTTCATTCCTTCTGTGTTAAAAAATTCCCAACAAGTCCAGATTTTTTATTTGAACGCCGACAGCTCATTTCTGATTGCTGATATGCCTCCATCTTTGTTTTGAATAACTTCCTGCCAAATGCCGCTGAGACCTTCGCTGACCTTACCAGGAAAAAAATATCAGCACCATCTAGTGCAACGAAAAAGTAATTGATTTTATTATTCTGGTACCAAAAGTTGTATCAAAATATGTATTTGCAAAAATGAATGATGTATATAATAAAAGATCGATACTTGGCGACCGTGTATTGATGCAATATTGCCACGCAAAATATCGCGATGCTATGCTGTATCGATCCCCCCACCCCGAGTTTTACTTAAATATTTTGTATTATTGTTTATTCTAAGTAAAAACCTCTTTTATTTAATTACAGCCCCAGCCGTCACATAAATGTAGTGGAGAAACTTGCACATTTGCTGCTTAACTGTAATTAAGACAAAGTGTAAAGTAGCTTAAAATGGAAATGCTCAAGTAACGTACACGTACCCAAATTAGTATTTAAATACTTGTTATATTCCATCACTGCTGCACTACTGCATATCTTCATTTTCATAAAATGCTGGTTAATACAATAAAACAGTTTCTCATTTAATCAGAATTTTCTGTTGTAACACTGGATACATATTATAGCATTACACAACTGTAGTGATATTCATAAAACAAAGAATTTAGGGTAAGGATTGTATTCGTTGGCAACCAGGTGATTGTAAGTTCATTAATCACTCTATTTTCAGCTCTGTTACTGGTCTCCACCTCCTTTGAGAAATGTTTAGTGTTGTGTTTAGTATCTGGGGCATGAAATTGACATGTTTGCATAAGCTGTGGAAATTCCCATGTCATATGATTGAAAGAAAAGAGAAGCTAATTAAAGCTGCAAGCAGCGTTGGGAGGGACCTCGGCCCCCCGCTGCGTCCCCCAGCTCAAGTTGCAGACCTAAGCCATGTGACCTAATGAAACTTTGACATGTGCGATGATCAAACAACACACACACACAAACACACACAGGCCTGTGTCTGTCAGAGTGAAGCCATTGTTATGCTAATTAATGACCACGTACTTAGGTGACAGCACAGGCACTTCAAGTTCAGTTTGACTAATGACTAATGATAACAGAATCAGCAGGACGCATTTGACACCACAGCAGCAACACAACCACACACACCACACTATCCAGGCACCGCTGTGATAGAAGTTAACCTGCAAGACAGTGGAACACAAAGGCTCTGGAGAAGAGGCCGAGTTACTGACATGCAGTACGGCAGTTAGTGACAAGCAGAGAGAGGAGAGAGGGGGGAGAAAGAGAGACAGAGAGAGAGAGAGAGAGGGGGGACAGGGAGTGGAGTGTGTGTGTGTGTCTGTGTGTGTGTGAGTGTAATTGTGTCGCTAAAATTTGCAAATTATGAACTGCAGGTTGCTCTAAGGTTACATTATTTTTTTTCTCCATGTCTCTCTCTTTCTCTCTCTCTCTACATGTATATATATATATATATATATATATATATATATATAAATAATATAATATATCTCCCTGTCTTTCTCTCTCATATATACACCCACAATGAATATTTGGTATGTATACTCTGACTAGGAGTTAAAAATCAAAAAAAAAAATAATTTTTTTATGGTTGTTTTTCAACAAAGACAAAAAAAGTCCTGAAGGGGAACAGTGTCTATTTTTATTGAAAAATAGAAACTGCCCCCAAAAATGATAATGCATCAAAATTGGTGTTGTTATTTATCATTCACATATCACAGACTGTGATAAATAAAATAAAAAAATCCATCCAACATTTATTATATAGTTAATCTTAATTCATGTTTTTTTCATTAAAGTAACAGTGACTTCATGTAAATAAAATGGCAAATATATTGTGAAAATCCTCAAAAGGAATGAATATTAGATATGCATAATCTGAGAACAAGTTGCTTAAAAGATTTAAGCAAAAAAATGTAGAGAAATATGTTAATATTTAATATTTTTCTGTTGTTCACACCGTTCAAGGGGGACAGGTGTGATTTTTATAAGGGCCATGAGGGTTAAAAATGCAAGGTTCTTATGAAGGTGGTGTGAGCTTATAATTTGAAACTTGTAGACACAAGCCATGTGACCTAATGAAACTTGGACATGTGTGATGATCAAACAACACATCCATATTCATTTGAAATCATGTGACCTAGTGAAAGCTTGAGTGATGTGTACTGGCTGCTTTGAGGATCTAAGTGCAGCAAACAGACACAAATATATACTAAGACCTACAAATGTTGAATTAAAATCTGATTGTATACATATGTGACACTAATCATATGTGTATAATAACACTAGAAGTATGACACACACAGACAGACAGACATAGACGGCCGAGTTCTCAACATGCAGAGAGAGAGAGAGAGAGAGAGAGAGAGAGAGAGAGAGAGAGAGAGACTTAGCGACTTAGCAGCAGCAACATATGTCAGGTTATGCCACAGCCTGAGGGACAACCATCACAACACCCGACACACCTGTCTATATTTACAGTCCTTGTAACTCACAATCTACATTTTTCTTTATTCATTTTTTTTCTATATTATATATTGGTGTATTGTATTGTAGATTGGTGTATTTTGTATTATATATCATATATTTAATCTTTTTTTTTATAGTTTTCTGACTTACTTTTATTATTGTACTTTATTTGTAAATTTTAATGTCTTTGGCAATATTGTTAATCTACAGTCATTCCAATAAAGCTTACTGAATTGAGAATTGAGAGAGAGAGAGGGGGGGGGATGTGGAGTGGAGTGGAGTGGAGTGGAGTGGAGTGGAGTGTGTGTGTGTGTGTGTGTGTGTGTGTGTGTGTGTGTGTCCATGTCTGTCTGTGTGTGCCATACTTCTCCTGTTATTACACACATATGATTATTGTCACATATGTATACTATCAGATATTAATATATACTTCCCACATGTTGTACCACAATAGCCAGGATCATAAGTCAAACTCAATTTTAAAAACTGTAAAGGGTTCTTATGAAGGTGGTGTGAGCGTATATTTTGAAAGTTATAGACATAAGCCATGTGACCTAATGAAACTTTGACATGTGTGATGATCAAATCAAACCTCTGTCGTTTTTATATTTATTTGTTTTAATAACACTGTGCACAAGGACCAGACTGTCAGTCTGTCAGATCAGCTCTGAAATGTTTAATGCTCATAATATGTAGGTCTTATTGTTTACATTTTAAAAATCTTTATGACGCTTCAAAGACGTACTATCAATGACTAATAATCTCTATCAATGATGTTATTAGTCACACTGATGGAACATAATTCCTATAGCCTAATATTGCAAATTATTTGTTAATATTTCTGAGTGAGCAATGGTGCAACATTGCAGAGTCTTTAAATTTACTACATCTGTAACTGAAATACTGTCACTGAATGCTGTTGAGTCAAGAAACAAATATCGATCAATCAATCAATCAATATCACAAATCACAATTTGCCTCACAGGGCTTTACAGCATACAACATCCTCTATCCTCAGGACCCCATGAGACAGAAGGGGAGACAGAGAGAGATGCAGGAGAGATGATCATGACAGTAGCTTACAACAACATTAATGAAAGCAATAATATTAAAATTATAATTCTAGCAATTGTGGTACAATATGTTGAATTAATATCTGATAGTATACATATGTGATAATAATCATATGTGTATAATAACAGTAGAAGTATAACACACACAGACATAGACGACCGAGTTAGACATGCAGAAAGGGAGAAAAGGGAGAAAGAGGACAGAGGGGGGAGAGAGAGAGACAGAGAAAGAGGGGGGGGGGGGGGGGGGGGGCAGGGAGTGGAGTGTGTGTACAATATGTTGAATTAATATCTGATTGTATACATATGTGACACTAATCATATGTGTATAATAAAAGGGAGTGGAGTGTGTGTGGGTGTCTGTCTGTCTGTCTGTGTGTCTCTGTGTGTCCGTGTCTGTCTGTGTGTGCCATAATTCTACTGTTATTATACACATATGATTATTGTCACATATGTATGACAAAGTTTTAGGAATGAGTTTGGTAAATGTTATACTGTCATGTCTGTGTGACCACACACTTCACTCTGACAGTGTGTCAGAGTGAAGCCTTTGTTATGCTAATTGATGAGAGCTGCATCTCACACACAGAGCAGAATGGCTTGAAACTTTCTCAAACAAATCCTTCCAGATGCCAAACCGTGGGTCCCATCTTCAATCTGAAAGCATCACCAGATAGATAAATTTGTTCTGAACGCAAACATATAAAGCTTGTATGTCTATGGACTGAAAAATGTCACCTTGATCACAAGTTTACAATGTGTTGGCCCTCATCTTTTCTTCCAGAGATCATCATGAGGAGTTGTGTCCTGCACCTTCTAACGCTTCTTAAATCCAAACCGTTCAAGTTATGACAAAGTCCTTCACAAGTAATGTTCAGCAGGGGTAGAGCTGTAATTTGTGCAAGTTTGAAGCAGTTATGATAAACGGTGTAGGAGCAAATAATTTTTGTTCAACAGAATTTGTGAAAAACGTCACCTTACATTCAAATAACATCACACACACAAACACACACACAGGCTTGTGTCTGTCAGAGTGAAGCCATTGTCATGCTAATTAATGACCATGTCATTAGGTGACTTCAAGCTCAGTTTGACTAATAAGTAATGATAACAAAATCAGCATGAGGCATTTCACACTACAGCAGCAACACAACCTCACATGTCACCAGCCAGGCACCGCTGTGATAGAAGTTAACCTGCTGCACATTTCTTTGTTACTCAGGACTGTCTTAAGTTACTGAATTTTTGCAGATCAGTCATTTCTTTGAGCATCACTTTTTGTCTTAACGTTCAAATATTACACTGCACAAATTCATCCTCAGCTCAAATCAAACCTCTGTCGTTTTATATTTATTTGATTTAATAACACTGTGCACAAGGATCAGACTGGCAATCTGTCATAGCAGCTCCCAAATGTTTATTGCACATAATGTAGCTTACAACAACATTAATAAAAGTAATAATATTATAATTATAATTCTGGCAACTATAGTACAATATGTTGAATTAATATCTGATTGTATACATATGTGACACTAATCATATGTGTATAATAACATTAGAAGTATGAGAAACACAGACAGACAGACATAGACGGCCGAGTTCTCAACATGCAGAGAGGGAGAGAAGGGAGAAAGAGGACAGACAGACAGACAGACAGACAGACAGACAGACAGACAGACAGAGAGACAGAGAGACAGAGAGAGAGAGAGAGAGAGAGAGAGAGAGAGAAATGCAATGCCAAGAGGAGAACATGGAGAAGAGCCCCCTCAGCCAGCTAGTCCTGAGGCTCAGCTCCTCTAACAACACAAGACCTCAGCACAACCCTCACACAATCTAGACCCACCAAATTATAGAGAAACAAAAAGAACATTACATTAACTATTGGACATCGACCACAAAAACGCAAAGCAAACTTCAGTGTTATTTGGCTCTGAACAGACAGTACACGGCGGCAGAATATCTGAGCACCGTGACTGATGAGAAACTGAGGAAGACTTTGACCATGTACAGACTCAGTGACCACAGCTTGGCCATAGAGACGGGCAGACACAGGCAGACCTGGCTGCCCAGAGAGGACAGGTTGTGTGAGCTCTGTCCACACAGACAAGTGGAGACAGAGACACACTTCCTGTTGCACTGCAGCAAGTATGAACACATCAGAGCCGACTTCCTCTCAAAAATAAAACATAAAGTCACTGACTTTGATTCTCTGCCTGATCAAACTAAAATGCAACACATCCTTGGAGAGAACAGAGTCAGCAGCTTAGCAGCAGCAACATATGTCAGGTTATGCCACAGCCTGAGAGAGAGAGAGAGAGAGAGAGAGAGAGAGAGAGAGAGAGAGAGAGAGAGAGAGAGAGAGAGAGAGAGAGAGATGGGGGGACAGGGAGGGAGAGAGAGAGAGTTTGCTGACATATTGACATATCTCACATGTTCACATACTTCCTGTTTGTGGCAGACAAAGTTACAGATTGCACGAAGTATACATAATGTTGTATGCATCAAAAACACAGCATTTAATTTTTCTGTCAATTACATCAAAAGAAAGGTGTTTGATGCTTGATACTTTTAAGGTCATTTTTAAAGTAATTTAAAACCTCATGTGTGTGTGACCACACACATACACACTTCACTCTGACACACAGACTGTCAGAGTGAAGCCTTTGTTATGCTAATTAAGGACTGCATGCAGCTCAGACACAGAGCAGAATGGCTTGAAACTTTCTCAAACAAATGCTTCCAGATGCCAAACCGTGGGTCCCATCTTCAATCTGAAAACATCACCAGATAGATAAATTTGTTCTGAACGCAAACATATAAAGCTTGTATGTCTATGGACTGAAAAATGTCACCTTAATCACAAGTTTACAGTGTGTTGGCCCTCATCTTTTCTTCCAGAGATCATCATGAGGAGTTGTGTCCTGCACCTTCTAATGCTTCTAAAATCCAAACCGTTCAAGTTATGACAAAGTCCTTCACAAGTAATGTTCAGCAGGGGTAGAGCTGTAATTTGTGCAAGTTTGAAGCAGTTATGATAAACGGTGTAGGAGCAAATAATTTTTGATCGACAGAATTTGTGAAAAACGCCATCTTACATTCAAAGACCGACAGCTCACTTCCTGTTGGAGTTAGGTCAGGGGTTGCAGCGCGACATTTGTAGGTCTTTATGAGACGAACGAGACAGTTTTGGTTTGGTCCTTCTAAGTGGTTCCTACCCGTCGCACCGGGCATTTTAGTGTGTCTAGGTGGCACAACAAATCCTCAGGAGGTTTTGGCGCACATCACCTGAAACGCGTCATAACATCCAAACCAGTCGAGGATTGAAAAAGTTACGCACAATAATTGATAAGGACACGTTGAAGAATAAGGTGTGCGAGTTTGAAGCCGATATGATAAACGGTGTCGGACTAGTTGATTTTTAAAGGAATTTTTTTTTTTTGAGGAAAACTCTTATTTTGAAAGGGAAATATCTCACTTCCTGTTGGAGTTAGGTCATGGGTGCGAGCGCGTGATTTGTAGGTCTTGATGAGACGAACGAGGCTGTTTTGGTTTGATCTTCCTACGACGTTCCTACTGGCTGCAGTGGCCATTTTTGTGTTTCTAGGTGGCGCTAGAGAGCCCATTTTGGCACTTTTCAGATTAATTTCGTCAGTTTATAAAATTTTTCGCCAGTCCTGACAGGCATGCCAATTTTGGTGAGTTTTCGAGCATGTTTAGGGGGTCAAATTCCAGTTGAAAGTCGCGTACGCTGAAAGAAAGAAAGAAACAATAATAATAATAATAATAATAATAATAAACACTACAAGAACAAGAGGGTCCTCGCCCTTTCAGGCCGAGGTCCCTAATAAATAGACCATGCAGTGAGTGAAATTACATGATATGTGTGATGACGAGTTTAGCTGCAGTTCATTGTGTTATTCTCTTCACACAGAGATCCTTTTCTGGTAATGCCTGGTGTTTTCGAGAAATACACTTTTTCAATGTCCGGCACAGAGTTACACGAGAACATAAATGTCACTCTCATCACTGTCTATTAAATAGGAAGCTAGACAGACTGAGCAGGAACCGGGAAACAAGGAGAAACTGTCAGCTTTGCTCTGCTCCCATAGCCTGATGACTTGAACTCTTTGTGTCAGTCTGGACTCAGTTCCACCCTAAACACTTTCCAGAAATTGATTAAATTCCACTCTGGGCCAGTCAGGGATCTGCAACGTAAGCAGCCAATCAGGGACTGCGTTGTACAGTAGTTGCCGTCTGCAGCTTGCAGAACAGTAATGGCGGCTGCTGAAGCGGCAAGAGCCAACTCTGACGTTAGTAAACACAGCAATAAGTGAAGCTAGTAGAAGCAGACTCAATAGCAACAATTAAATAAGAACAAGAGTACGCACTCGCTGAGTTTCTCAGAGGAAAAGATGTTTTGTTTTTCTTCCATCTGGATTTGATACACTATATGGATACAAGTATTTGGATGCCTGACTATTACACCAACGCGGGCTGTAATGACATTGGAGTATTTCTGTGGGAATTTGTGCCCATTCATTATGCAGAGATTTATGAGGTAAGGCACCGATGTTGGACAAGAAAGCCTGGGTCGCAATCACCATTCCAGTTCATCCCAAAAGTGCTCGATGGGGTTGAGGTCAGGGCTCTGTGTGGGGCAGCCAAGTTCTTTCACACCACTCCATCAAACCATGTCTTAGTATAGTCCTTGCTTTGTGCACTGGGGAACAGTCATGTTGGAATAGAGAAGGGCCTTCTCTGAACTGTTGCCCCTCACTGGAGATAAGGGCCGGAAAAACTGACCCATACCATTATCTCTCCTCCACCAAACTTCACAGTTGGCACAACATTCTTTCTTGTTGTGAGGCTTGCATGCAGCTGCTTGGCCATGGAAACTCATTCCATGAAGCTCCCACTGCACTTACATGCTTACATTAATGCTAGTGGAAGCTCGCAATTCTTCAGCAGAGCGTTGATGACTTCTAGGCACCATGCGCCTTAGCAGTCATTGAACCCGCTCTGGGATTTTATGTGGTCTTCCGCTTTCAACTTTCTGATAATATTATTGACAGTTGACCATGGAATATCCAGCAGGGACGAAATTTCACGAACCATCTTATTGCAAAGATGGCATCCTATCACTGAGCTCTTCAAAATGACACATTTTGTATCACATTTTGAGACTGCATGGCTAGGTGCTTGATTTTATACACCTGTGGCAACGGGTCCGATTGAAACACCTGAATTTAATGATAAACTGGTGTGGCCAAATACTTTCCATGTAGTGTCCTTACAGTGTATATCAACTGGCTGTATTGGTGATGAAGATGTTCTTACTGTAGGTGTTTTGATACTCTGATTGACTTAAGGTGTTTGTCTGTCAAGGCGAGTACTCCCGTCCACTGAAAGTATTTGGGACGACAGCAAGTCCAGACTGATGCAGAGAGTGGAACAGAATGTTGAACCCACGTTATTAGGGTGGCCTTACCAGGCTACTGCTCCCTGCCAAGAAATAAGCCAGCTCATAACCCCATGTAAAGTTGCAAAATGTCGTCTTTCTCTTCAGTTGTTGTACAGATTAAACAAGGATATTCAATATTTGTTCAATTTTATTTATAAAGCTCTTTATCACAAGTCACAGTTGCCAAAAGAAGAAGGAAGCTATGAGTGCTGAAATGAGGAATATCCAAAAATTAACTGGTTTGAGCTGGCTAAGCACAAAGACGCTATCAGTGACTAACACAGAAGCTCTGGAAATTACTCCAACACGCTTACCACAGGTCAGAGTAACCAGAGACAGAGATATAACATGTTATCTGGTGAGCTTTAGAGGTGCTGGTATGCAGATCTTGGTTAAGTGAAGCAACACAACAAGGTCAGAGGCATAAAAGCAACAAGCCTATCTTTCAAGAGAATTAGTTTTGGCACAACTCTTTACAGTTTGCAACATTTTTCTGGCCTATTACTGTCTTTATTTAACTGTCTATTTCATGCTTAGCCAGAGATATTGGATGAAGGGAGATACCCAACTGTGGGCTTATCCAATGTTAAGAAAACGTTACTCTTCCTGTCTCCTAAGTGGGCGTGGTTAGCTCTCCCTCCAATCAGAGCCTGTTCTCCCTCAACCCCCCTCTCCCCACCACCGTGTTGAACAGAGGCTCTGAGGATGTCTGTGTATGCGGATCGAGAAGCAGGTGGAATGAAAATACATTCTTCCTATTATTGCAGCCTATTGTTGCACAAAGCTTGGGCATTTTTTATTTATTAGTAGTGGTAAATAACTGTTTGTAAGCTAACTGTGATTTTACCGCTTGTTTATCAAGATCACGAGATCTCGCGAGAACTTGTTTTCTGAGACGGACAGGGCTCAAACAAAGTTAACTTTCTCTTGATCTGTGCGGATGAAAAATGCAGCTTTAGTGTCAGAATGTTGGTAAGATGTGTGGCTTGTGGAAAATGAACCCAATATTTACTTTAGTGACTACAGGGCGAAAGAATTGACCATAAATTGTGATCACGTTCATTTTCCTCATTGACGACAATACATTCAGAGCTGCCGCAAGTCTCCTACGGGGGCGTGGCGCTGACGTCACTGAATCAGGAAGTGAGCTGAGTTGGGTATCTCGCTTCATCCAATATCTCTGGCCTAGCCTTGTTTGTCTGTTTCAGAATCAGCCAGCCGATGCCTCAGTCTGCTGTCAAAGTAGAAGGCGCAACACTGCAGCTTCTAAGCATGACCTCCAACCTGAATGGCCTCTACCAGTGTGAAGCATCAAACCCTTATGGCAGTGAGCACAGTCACCTCTATGTGCATGTCAATTCGGGTAAGGGTAGGTTTGATTTAGTTGTGGGTTCTTCTCAAATGTGGCGGTGTTTTTGCATGTGTTTATGCTCTGTGTTTTTGTATTTGAGTCTGTTGTGGATGCTCTTTGATTCTGTTATTCCTTTTGTGTCTCGTAATTTAAAAAGAAAAAGATGGCAACAGTTGAATTTCTGTAACAAGTTAAAGCTATGGACTCATACAAGGAAGTTTGGACATCAAGGCCTGGAGCACTTTTGTAGCAACATTCCTCCTGGGTTCCTCCCTAATGGAAAGATCAACTCGGGACACACTGGAGACTGGATATCCCACTTAGCCTTGGAATGCTCTGGGTTGGGCTTAGGAGCTGACCCAGCTGCTGCGGCCTGTTGCTACCGTAACCCAGACAAGAGGAGGATAACGGATTACAAACAAATTACAAAGTCTATGAAAACTACTGCTCAAAAATTTGCAGCATGTCTTTTCTTGTGCAGTGCTTTCTGTCATGGTCATTTCATTTGTCTGTTTCTTAAGTAACTCAGGACCTGTCAGGACAAGAAAAAATATCAATAACAGTCAGTAGTGGCGTAGTTCTTTGGTGTTTGACTGCATTGTGCAATATGAAACTAAATGCTATGAAACAGAAAAACAGTACATGTTAGTATAGCATTTAAGACAAAAGAAGGAAAACACAAACACAGGAGGCCTGCCTTCATGACTAAATGACGTTGAGAGATTTCTTTCAAAGCAGGTATTTTGGCTTGTCGTAGCAGGAAAAGCTTCTCTGCCCTGGTGTAATTGAGAATGTTGAAATGGTATGAAATCCATTTAGGCGGTCTGGTTCAAGGTCCTGGAATTGTGCCTGTTATCTCACTGTCAAGGCTTTCTGAGAAACTTCATGGAACTGAGCCATTGCTTACAAAATGTGTTTAAATGAAAAAATGTATGTGTATGTATGTATGTATGAGAAATTATTTAAGTCTACATTTGTAGTTATTAAGTGAAGAAGATGACAAGGAAAATGGTGATTATTGCACATCAAAGTGTAAATAGACTTATTTTTTGCTTCAACTTCTCATTATAAAGTAAATGTTAATAAAAAATAAAAACAATAATAAAAAACAATAACTTCAATTGAATAATGACACCATCTGCATCACCACTGGTGGAGTCCCTCCCCTTCCAGTGACCCCCATGGGTACTAATTTTGGGAAAAAATATGTACAGAAGTCAATGGTGAGAGACAAATCATTTTTCGATTGCTTTGAATTTTCCTATGAATTACACATATGATGTTTGTCAATTTAAAACATAATTTTTTGAGTCAAGAAAGTCTCAGTTTGTCATCAATTTGTCATGGTACAGTTTAGTTTTGTTCAGTCATTTCCGTAACGGCTTATCCTGTTAGTGTCGCAGGTTGGCTGGACCCTATCCCAGCTGACATTGGGCGACAGACGGTGTACCACACACAACACACAGAGACAGACAGCTCAATTCAATTTCAATTTTATTTATAAAGCCCAGTATCACAAATCACAATTCGCCTCAGAGGGCTTTACAGCATACGACATCCCTCCGTCCTTAGGACCCTTGCAGTGGATAAGGAAGAACTCCCCCCAAAAAAAACCCTTTAACGAGGAAACAAAATGGTAGAAACCTCAGGAAGAGCAACTGAGGAGGGATCCCTCTTCCAGGTCGGACAGACGTGCAATAGATGTCGTACAGAACAGATCAACATAATAAATTTACAGGGATCCATATGACAAAATGATACATAAAGAGAGAGACAGAGAATGTAATGACAGTAGCTTACAACATTAATTTAACAAATAATATAATAATAATTAAGGCTATTGTGGTACAGTATGTTGTAGGTATATGTTAATATATGATAGTATATGTATGTGACAATAATAATCATATTTGTATATTAACAGTAGAAGTATGACTAATGATAGCAGTAGCAGAAGGCATCAGGCAGGACCATGGCAGCAGCACAACCACACATGTCACACCATCCAGGCACTGCTGTGATATAAGTTAACCTGCTAGACAGTGGAGCACAAAAGCTCCGGAGAAGAAGCCGGGTTAGCAAGATGCAGTAACAGGACATGAGTGTTAGCAAAGCAGAAAGAGAGAAGGAGAGAAGGCGCAGTGTATTATAGGAGGTCCCCTGGCAGACTAGGCCTAAGACAGCCTAACTCAGGGCTGGTACAAGGCAAGCCTGAGCCAGTCCTAACTATAAGCTTTATCAAAGAGGAAAGTCTTAAGTCTAGTCTTAAATTAGGAGACAGTGTCTGCCTCCCGGACCAAAACAGGAAGATGATTCCACATGAGAGGAGCCTGGTAGCTGAAGGCTCTGGCTCCTGATCTACTTTGGGAGACTTTAGGGACCACGAGTAACCCTGCATTCTCAGAGGGCAGTGTTCTGGTGGGATAATATGGCACTATGAGCTCTCTAAGATACGACGGAGCTTGACCATTTAGAGCTTTATAAGTTAGGAGAAGGATTTTAAATTCAGTTCTAGATTTTTAAACCATTCATGCTCACATTCACACCTACAGCCAATTTAGAGTCACCAATTTACCTGGCCAAAGCACCCGAAGAAAACCCGTGCTGACATGTGGAGAACATGCAAACTCCACACAGAAGGGCTTGCCCACCCCAGGGTTCAGATCTCCCACCCTGGATTGAAACCGGGAACAATCTTGCTTTGAGGCGACCATGCTAACCACCACTGTGCCACTTTTGTTTAGTGTTGTGTAAATCTTCATCTTACCTGACATGTTTTATCCCATGAAGTGAAAGAATGAGCGAGACCCATTGCCTCTGTGAATATATCCCAGTACTAAAAGCACAAGCATTGTAGCTTCAGTGAGCTAGGAGGTAGCTGCAGCTGTAGGCTACTTAACCCGCTCATGAGCTACATGACTAACCCACCATAATCTACACATCAGTCCACAATCAGCCCCCTTTGTTCCCCTGGAAACATAAGCCCTGATGAAAATGCTATGTTAGCATTTAGCTACGGTGACCATATTTTTATTTCCAAAAAAGAGGACACTCGGCCCGGCCATGAGATAGCCTACTTAAATGATACTCGCAGTTTACTCAAAGATGCCTTATAATTTTAATATATTTAAAGTTTATATGTATGGATAGAATATTCAGTTATATTACAAAATAATATCTCTCAAAGACAGAAATTCAGATATGCCCCTATAGATAGGGGACACATACACACACTAGAGTGTGGCTACCCGATCCGAGCCCGATGGGTCCCGACAGGTCGGGCCGGGTTCGGTCAAAAATGTATAGATTGTATTCGGGCTTGGGTCGGATTTGGTCAGCTTTCAGTGAAAATGTAGTGTAAAAATAAATAAAATCCTATTGTCTGTCCTGTTTATTGCTTGGGGACTGTTATTTACGTAACAACACCTGAACAGAACACATACACACGTTGGCTGTTTGTTTCTACCTCTCCCCTTGCTGGAAGCCTCGGACCTCCAGCCGCCAGCCTCCGCCTTGATTAAACGCTGAAAATAAAATAAAAGAGGGAGACAGGTTTTCCTATTTTATTTTATTATTTATATTTCTCCCTCTTGTGGGCGTGTTAAACCAAAGCCTGTTTCCCCCGGCAATATTTTTGCAAGCGCACCGTTGCTGTGGCACCGCCCAGAACGATTGTGATTGGTTGAAAGAAATACAAGCAGCCAGGGCGTTTTTTTTTTCTCCAATCTTAAAGTGAGGGTCGGCCCAGCCAGTCTGGTGAGCGAGACTAGGGTAATGGTAATGGGAAGGGTTGCATTGTTTTCTTATAAGGTGAATCACGGCTGCATTTATCATTTGTTATAAAGTAGATTATTGCCACTCTTGGCCTCATATTTGTTCATTACAACTTTGTGTTGTAGCAGGGTTCAGATAACCATCATGTTGGTTGGTTTATCGTGTATTAGTGGTGGGTGCGGTTTGAAGGTGAGTGACATGCACACTTCAAACGTAATGTGTCTGCAGCTGTACATGTCTTAGCAAGAGGGACAGTTATGACATCACCCACACGACTTAGGCAGTCACTCTAATTCCATTTTTTTAGTCTTATACTTCAACAGTTTTACGAAGTGTGACTTTCTTGACTTGCAAAATGATCTTTTGAAATTGATGAACATCATGTGTAATTCATGACGCAGTTCAAACAGGATAAAATAAAATTACTAGTCTCTCCCCATTGACTAACATACATATTTTTTTTCTGAAACAAGAACCCATGGTGGCCCACTGCAAGGAGAGGGGCATCACTTTCAGTATTCAATTCTATCTGCCACCAGGTGCAATTTCCCAGGAAAATGAAGGCTCGATTTATGCCACAAAGGAAGTAAGCACAAAGGAACCAAGCACAAAGGGAAGCGCTTTTGTTTTCCCTGGTAGCTATTGGTAGCTATCCAAAGTTACCAATGAGTAACAGTTTAAGTTCTTTGCAGTTACTAACCCCAGTAGTGGATATAGCGGACAATGGAACAACCAGAGTAGCCTGCGTGTGTGTCTCATGTTGTTGATAGAAAAACTTTGGACAAATTTGTAAGCATTTAAAAAATACATTCGAATATGCACACTGTGATCTTTAAAGAATCTGACTCCATTATCAGTAAGTGAATGATGGCCAAGATGCACACTGAAACTCAACCAGTCCATCAACTGACCTGTTGTAACTTAATCCAGGTATTTTTTCCTCTCCAGTTTCCCCCACTTATTAAAACCCAGAGCTCCTAGATTCATGAAATCTGGTTTGACTGCTTAAGGAGCTGAGACACCGCTCAGTCAAAACAGACTTAGGTTAAGCTTTAAATTGGGATTCATTGCAGGGCTGTTGTACTGGCAGTGTATATCAGTATTTGATGTTATTGTATTCTGTGTTTTGTCTCCCTGTAGGAGCCTGCACTGCTTGTTGGACCATTTTAATTATTCTGCTTATCCTGATTGCCTTTGGTGCCGCTGCAGCATGGTACTATTATAAATATAGTACATTTCCAAGGTACTACACTCACTCATATACAGTACTTCTGATAAGTATATAAACATACTATACACTATATTAATCTCTTGTTATGTTTTGATGGTTAGTGCGTTAACCAGGATGGTAGAGTGGATACCTAGACAGAGGCAGCAGGTCCCAACAGACTCAGATGAACCTACTCAGGCAGTACCATTAGACGCAGGGGAACAACAAGCAGCACAAGAAGTAAGATGTATAATATTTGACTTGCCGCAGTGCATTCTGGCTGTTTTTTATTACCCTCATGGTCAAATCTGTGTGCCTTTTTTGTAACAATATAAAGTACAACAGCTTTCTTAATTGTTACGGTATTGCAGCTGTTTTCTAGTAAAATGTCTTCTTTAAATGTTCGTTTAGCAGACCTTGAAATTAAGTGCTTGACTTTAATAAAATGTTTTGAATTATTTGCCTTAGGGATCTCACCCCACGCCATCCCAGTAAGCAACAAGATGGAAGACAACCGTGCTGTAGCTGGTTTACAGGATTAAGTGCTCAAATGTGTCATTCTGACTCAGCGGGTTAGTGAATAGATGCAGTGTCCAGGTGCTAGCAACAGCCATCTAGCATACAAGGCAGTTTCCTGATGGACCAACATTCCTTGGGGCTGACACAATGACACACTTTTTTTTCTTTTCTTTGACCAGCCAATAATACAAGTAGTCAGGCCCATTGATATATTTTCTTCATCAATACTGGGCTGTCCCTAATTACATTTTTAATCTCTAAAAATCTAAAATTACTATTAACCTTGGCCCCGTTTCCCAGAGCCTTAGTAGCGCTATGTGCATCGTAAGTTGTATCTTAAGGTCTCCCTTAAGCTTACGGGCTGTTTCCCAGAGTCTCCTTAGTTAAGATATATCTTCTGAAAGGTACAGTATATCTTAAGAAGGGGGGTCTGCAGTGATGGAAAAAACAAACACATATGCTGTTATGAATATTTCAATAACAAATGCATTATCAGTGAGCAGCAATCACATTTCTCTGCTTCAGCATTAGTCTCCTTGTTTATAACGCGATGCGCATGTAAGTCATTTTGTGTGTGGACTAGGCTTCAAATAGATGAGCAGATGTTCTGTAGAAGGCATAGCCTCATTTATGATACAATATTTGATGGAGGTAAAATTATTATGGCAATACTTTTTATATTATGTCATTAATTTACCTTCATATGAGATAATACACTTCCAGCACTGTGGTGAAGGCCAGCTCTAACTCATGAAGTACCTTAGCAGCTCTCCTTACAAGCACCCACTAAGGGACAGTTTGGGAAAGGAAGTTCCTAAGCTAAGGTATATCTTAGAGACCCTCGTAGAATGCTAAAGTATGTCGAAACTGGGAAACGGGGTCCTGGACTTTTCACACCCTTTAACCAACATGCTGGCTGCTCATTGCAGGCAATGAAGTGCAGGGATGCGGGAAATGAAGTGTCCGACGCTCAAAAGAGAGCCCCAGAATCCCTCTTTCACATATGTCCCCTCATGTTATATATAAGACTTATATTTGGCTGAGGTGGGCTGGTCTGAGCTAAAATGCCAGAGCCAGTGCCAGGGCCAACTGTTTATCCCGGTCCACCCCTGCTACACAATAATATGTATGTCTTTTGTCAACTAATCTATGAAGTGTTATTCAGCATCAAGTATTACAAACAGTAAGTAGAGCTTTCAAGCATACATGGGAGCATTTCAAAAACTGGATTGAAAGTAGAAGTGTAGTTAACAGACTTTTATCTATGGTGTTATCTATGTAGAATGTGGCAGCAACCGTTGGCAGTTGCTTTATCATTAACAGCTCTAACAGTCATGATACTTCCCCTCTGTAGCCCACACCAACACCAACACCAACAACAAGAACGGCTGATAATAATGGAGCATTTATGAAGCTTGTTTGCATGCACGTAAGAATGTAAGAAAGCCTGAGAGCCACTGAAGAGGACACGCATTAGTCTGTGTAACATTGCACTGATACTATACACGTATGCAAAAAAAAAAAAGAATGTTGAGTAGTTACAGAAGCACATATGTTACTTTGCCAAGCCCCCAAATGATTTATTTATTCCAGCACTTAACTCAAAAAACTCCTTTTTCAAATTCAATGCCAATATATTTGTCTGAAGGTACAATTACATGGAACATACACTATCTATCTGTCACTTCTATGAGCTGCTAAATCCTGGAGCATTATAACTGGAGTATTCTGCCACTATCTACTGCATGCTGTCATACAAAGTAAAAATACCAAAATATATTATGCTCTATTTTAGAATTCCTTCTACAGCTGTGTTTGCGCGTTATCAGTTATCACATGTTTTTTGTTTTGTTTTAATTGTTATCTTTTGTAATAACAAATGGCAGCAGAGCTTTCTTTTATCTTTAGTCCACATCAGTTTCCATCTGTTGTGTTCAGAGATTTACAGTTATGGGTAAACACATCAAAAACAGACTGAACTCAAAGCCAGTGTTTCAATGTCGTGTTCAAAGTCAGAATGAAGGTCTGTGTTTCAAATGTTTAATTCTGTAATGTAAAAAGTTACATACGCATCTCTGTCTTCAAAATGTGCCATACACTCCTGTTAGCCTCACTTGTTCTTGTATCTCAACTTTGCTGACTATTTCAGAAAGAAACAAACATCCGGGTCCACAGCGAGCGTTTGCCTGTTGAACCATGCCTCACTCTTACCTCAGTATAAGTGTGTTAGACCTAAGCATTTTGTGTTAGCAGCACTGTGAGCCTGTATTTAATGCTAATTTCAGTATACTAACAAGATCATTATCACAATGATAAACACTGGACATTATGCTTACCATGTTTGCTGTGTTACAGCCTGCTGAAATTTTAAATGACCAGAAAACACAACGTATAAAGTTATCTACTGACCCTTATTGCAATTCCTGAAGCCATGCTGCTAAAGAGGTATTTTTAATTTGCCAATCAATCTAATTGCTGTCAAGACAATTAATAGCACTGGAGGAAACATTTGGGGGGTAGGGGATATTTAGACCAGATTTTGTACATAACCCGTGTAATCACAATCACGTGATGAATGCATTAACAGAAGTATAAAATGAAGTTGTATAAAGAGTCCCTGTCAGGAGGTAGGTTGGGATGGTGGATGGGTCAAACAAACACACCTTTCCCCCAGGAAGCCAGTGTTCATGTCCCGTGTGAAACCAAGTTTTGGCTTGCTGGGCAACCGATGGAGCAGCTGGCTGTGGGGAACTTTATGCCCCCTTTTTTGAACCCATTAGCTCTGCAGAGCTGTGTCGTCTGTGCTGCAAAGTGCCCCAAACCCGGGAAGCTGGCCACAGAGTAGACTCACAAGTCAGTCTTTAGATGCTTTGCTTAATTAAAGACTGATGTCTCCCTGATTTTGTGTTTAGATGGGTGGATACAATTTCAGAGTTTAAAAAAAACTTCCTACGTTGCAGAACCAATAGTAATTCTGCAGGGCGGTCCTTCGGTGGCTCACTGAACTCTTGTGCTCGTAAACATAGTCCAACTGCGTTAAAAGTTTTAAACAAAGTTGCTGAAACGGGTGTGGTATGGACCCAAATGCAGTACACAGGCGCTCAGGAACAGTTGGTAATGACCTTTATTTTCACCACAGCAAACAAGGTACGGAGCAGATAGAATAAACACAGAATAAAGTTCGTAGCCAGATGAGCAGTCCACGAAGGCAGAGGCACCGATGGGGAGCAGGCAGGAGGATAGACAAGGCCAGGCGGAGGAGTCGTTACCAGCCGAGCAGTCAGGTACCAGAAACGCTGAGGCAGAGCACGAGGTCAGGGACAGAAGGCAGGTGAGTTTACCAGGAGGCAGACAAGGAGAGCAGGTCGGGAAGAGGCAGAGTCGGCACTGAGAGATCAGACAGGAGATGAACGCTGGAAAGTCTCGCATGATGCGGAAGAACAATCTGGCAACGAGTGAGAGTGCTGGAGAGGCTTATATGCAGGGCTGATTATGATGAGCTGCAGCTGTGTAGGCAGGTGAGCAGAGTTGGGCTGATAAGGTGGGCGTGGCTGGCAGGTAGAGTGGAGCAGAGGGAGGGAGAGTTGAAAATCACTGCAGCAGAGTGACAGGAGGGGAATGAGAGACAGGGACTGTGACAGTTGCTGTAAGTGCTTCATTTCCACAATCATGTGGACTGAGCACACGTTTGATAAAACGGAGTTAAATCTCTCAGCATCCATTTTCAAGCTCTCTGTGTGTCCTTGCGGACGAGAAAAGGGGGAGCGCACATTTCTGGGAGGGCTTTTTCAAAAATGCAAATGCGTTGCTTTGTTGCCGGCCGTTTTCTCTGGTGTGTTAAGCACACTTTAGAAAGGAGTGTCCCCAGACTATTAGAAGGCGGAGATCTCTGATTGTCTGGTGGCGAGACTAGCCACAGAGTTGTGCTGTCAGCTTATCAGTTTTGAGGTGCTTCTGCCTCCTGTCTGAACCCAGTGTTCTCATGCAGGAGCGCTGGTAGGTACTGGAAATTGGCACCAAGTGATTAACACAAATCTGTACTTTGTAGTATCAACTTAATTCAGTCAGTCCCATTAAAAGTATAAAGTTCGGTACCCAACCTGACCTACATAGCATTACATTAAATGCGTAACGTAACATTGTCCTAAACCTAACTTCTGTTTACTTCGGTTTACGTTGCTAAACCCAACCTACGTAACTTTATGTTAAGTGTGTGCTGTGTTAACACCCATTCGTGATTCTTTTCCTAAACCTAGCGGTAACAGCACTAATGCATGATATGTTATGTAGAGACATGGGTTTTATCTTCCTGACCAAACCAGCATTCCTAGAGTTTCAGTCATATGTAGTCAAATTCACTCTTCTTGACTTTAGTTACACTTGTATGAAGATCTTTTTTATTGTAAACCTGAAATTTTGGTTTAGTATCCCCCAGTCATTCTGGGTAGTGCATAGTAAGTAGATTAGTGATCTCTTGGAGTAGTCCTCTTTAATCAAGGCAACATGGCAAGACAATAAACACCTCAGTCTCTCAGGAGACACATCACACTCCTCTATTTTAGTTGTTACTGTTACACTCTCTAATGTAGATATCCTTTTCCACAATTTACTTCATTAAAATGTTGCAACGTATAGTGCTATTTGTGGTCAAGGCTCTTCAGGCAATCTTTAAAGCAATAAACTGAATGTGCCTTAAATGTCCTCTCTCTTTAACAAGCATTTACTGCCAGACAGCTACTGTAGCAGAGTCACAACCACACATCCAAATAACATCACACAGCTATTTTTTTCATGTTGTCCAAAGTTATCATGGAATATGTTTATCTTGATGAATAAACAAACAAACAAGATAATGCAGTGCTGTTTTGTCTACTGAAATTGAAACTTGCGTGCCAATTGATTGTTGATTTGATTGTACCTAATCAAAGGCCACTTTAGTAATAAGGCACATTTTAAAAACCAAAAGCAAATCAAAATGCTTTATAAAGTGGAAAAAATGAAATCAAAAAGTGAAAAATAATCTATGATGCCAAATTTATAAGAACTCCTTCATACAAAGATGCAGTATAATACTAAAATACTAAAATGTGCCAAATATATATATATATATATATTTTTAAATTAAACAAATTTGAAAACAATCTAATGATATATGAAGGGAACGTCACCAGTTTTACACAGCAAATTCTGTTAACAGGTGTATAAGGGAGTGCTACTGCATACTGTATGTGAAAATGTTTTTTAAAGCCTTTATTTGGCTGCTGAGGGAGCTCAGTGAAGTCTCATAAATTGCCTCAAATCAGTTTTGCTTGAAGACTATAAGTTTGAAAATGAAAAGAATCTGGTGGTGTGCATTTAGACTGAAGTGATCTTATCTTATCAGACCTCTGTAGCCCGCTTCTCATCTCTGTTTTAGGCAATCGGCTCAAAGCTACGTCAGCTGCTGTCATCATAACACACCCAAATCTTCAACCAAAATTATGTCAACACTCAAGTTGTGCCGTGGGTGATGTAGATGCAAGGCACAAGTAAAGTAAGTTAGAAGAATGAGTGGAATAAAAAGACGATGGCTGTGTTTGGAATTTCATACTAATATACAGCCTACTACATGCTCATTATGCTCATCTATTGCATGCTGCCTACTAAATGAACATTTAAGTATTTCATTACTGACAGACTGTTCACACTAAGTAAACGCAGTGGTTCCCAACTTGGCAAGGTCCACACAGTTTAATATATTCAGCATAGTTGTGTTTGGCCATGTCGTCGAGCTAGTTTGCTGTCTCTGTCATGTGGCTGTCCATTAGTCATTCACTGTACAGCAAGAAATGGCACTTCAAAACAAGAGCCATGCACCAGAAATTCACTGTACTTCGAAATAACTAGGGCTGTAGTCTCCTGGTCGACTAGTCGATTATTTGGTCGATATGCTCTCGTCTGACCAAATTCTCATTGGTCAATTAATCGCCGTGTTACTTTCACAAGGGGAAAAGTGCTACATCAATAGCTTTCCAGGACTAACCCATTATTTCCTGTGGGGGGGGGGGTTCAAAACACACCCATTGTTGACAGAAAGTTGAACTCGCCCACCGTATGCTCAGCGTTGCGGTGAGTCAGTTTCTGTATACTGACACCATTTCCCTCAGTGGAAACGAAGCTTGTATTTACTTGTATTTCACAGATAGGAAACAATAAATTGTGAAGACAGTAAAGCCTCCACTAAAATAGCATTTTAAGTCGTGTGTGTGATTTATCCTTCAGGGAAATATACCTTGGGATTTATTCTGGCTACATATGAGCAGAGGAAATCTCTGCTCGTCGCTAGGCTAATTTACACAATGTAAAATGCCATAGGCTGGCGCTAATAACTTTAGCATGTTGTATTTGCTTGGAAAACGTGTTTAGTATAGGACAGTTGTTTTGTCGGTGAATCTTGTGAGTTGTAATGGAGACAAATTTTGTAACATTACCTTTGTTACATATTTCTCTTGTCCCTGGTTTTATATGAGAAGAGGAAAAGATCACTAGACGCTAATTTAGACAATGTAAAACGCCATAGACTTGTGCTAATAACGTTAGCATGTTGTATTGGTTGGGGAAATGTGTCCAGATAAAGACAAGTGTTTGTCTGTCAATTCTGCGATTTATAGTGAAGCCAATTTGTGTACTTGTGTTTGAAATTGTCTCTTTTAAGCCATATTTAATGTGTGTTTTGAAACAACTAAACTTTACAGCACTTAACACAGTCCTCCACCGCCGACTAGTGTTTTGGAGGTGTAACTGCAGAGTGACACAGACACACCACTGCAAAAGTGTAAAAAATGAGTAGATTTTTTTCCCCCACAACTAATTGATTAGTTGAAGATTATGTACGACTTTAGTCGACAAAATTTTTGTCTTTGGTTGACTACAGCCCTAAAAATAACAAGTTTGTTTTTTACAAACTTGACACGTTCGCGACACAAGATGTAATTACGAATTATGACAGACAGCAGGTTGGACCCAGCCACTGCTCACATTTTTCAAAACATTGCAGCAAACTTACAAACGTTATTATTTTTTTAATGTATTATTTTCATTATTATTTTTATTTGCATAAAGCAGTTACTTTCTTGCCTGAAAAGATATTAAAACTTAAAGGTCTAGTGTGTAGGGTTTAGTGGCATCTAGTGGTGAGTATGGAGATTGCAACCAGATGAAACACCTCCCATGGGCCAAGCATGTAAAAGAGCCAGTGTGTTGATTTTTTCATTCTGGGCTACTGTAGAATAATATTTCAAACCCTGTTTGTTGATACAAATGACTTATTTTAAAGTAACGAAAACACAGAGATTCTCAGTTTCAGGTGATTATACACTATTAAAAACATACTCTTTATATCATATTGTGTTTCTGGCAGTATATCCCCCTAAATCTTACACACTGGACCGTTAATAAAGTGACATATTAACAGCTTTTAGCATGCCTCATTATCTTTGCTGTTGCCAGCCATTGTGCACATGTAGTCTGAGAAGTCTTCATGCATTGTTGGGTAATTAATCAGTAAGTTCATGTCTCATATTACTACTAATGTAGCATAGATCTGGGCATTTCTTTCAGACATAAAATCATCATACTTAATATGAGTAGTATGTTAGTGTGTGATTTTAAATACAGCTTGTGTCTCTGATTCTGCTGCATTGTGAGTCTGACACTAAACCAGTGGAGTACTTGTTTAATCCGTCATAAAAATTAAGTAGTTACAACATTTAACAATTAGCAGCTTATGTATAGCGACATTATTTACATCCAATATATTTCCGTAGTGACAGAAATGCGGCTGAGTTTCATTTCATAAACTGTAATGGAATCAAATAGACGTAATAGATGGGTTTTTCTTTTAGAGCGGCAGCGTCTTTCTACTTTTAATCTTAAAACTTTAAATCATTAATTATGTGCTGCAGTGTGTATTTATTTTTTGCATTTGCTTTATTATGCCATGATGTTTAGTATTTTGTTTTATTCTGTATTTAAGTTATATTTAGGAGTTTGACTGTAGTTCACTGCTGTAGTTCCCATGCTGATGGTGTTTTTGTAACCTTTTCATTGTTTGCTGTTACATCATCTTTAAGCTTGCCGTTTGCCTTTCCTGTGCACTCGAATTAAAGATAGATAAACATTACAATTGTCTCAAGTATTTCTACACTCACAGTGTGTACTCTACACATACCATCCGTAATACCTAGTCTGCATTACAATACTTCAGCGATTCAGGATTGTGCCTTGCCCTAGGGTATGTTTATTCACTGAACAAAATCTACATCCACAGCAACCACAAAATAGTACATGCTACAGGCTCATAACTCAGTTGGGACCATGTGGATGGAAGTAACATCTGTCACAAGGCCAGTCCAATGGAAACAAAAACGCCACGTGTCACGAGCCAGGAAAGAATTGTGTTAGTCTTGTGACTCAAAGAAGCAGTTCAAATAGAGGTATTTTTTCAAGTACTGTCAACAGAAAAGTGATGTGACACTTAAAGTAGCGTGGTGTTTGAAAAATCAGTCATTACGCATTGTTTTTAATTACAGTTCCAGATATTTTCAAGTCTGTCTTAAAACAAAACTCACAGGTACATTGAAATAGTTACTGATCACTATTATCATTCATTTCAGCAATCAAAATCTGCAAAATCTATCTTTGTCTTTAGTTCAAATCCTGCGTTGTTTACATCCATGTTTACTTGCTCGCAGTCTCTTTCTTCAGTGCCTTCACAGCCAGTGCGCTTTATTTTTTGTGGCGTGTTACTGCCACCAACTGTCAATCAGCAGGATGCCGGAAACCAGAGGGAGGAGGGGCTGGCTTGTGCGGATGTGTTCTCGTGGGCTTGTGGTAGAGTTTACTAAGGGTCAAAACTCTAATATCTTTAACAGAAAGCCTGGAGTTGTGATGTTTGAAAGAAAACCGCATGTAGGAGTCAGGCTTAGAAAAGATGCTTTTGAGCTGAAGTGTAGGAGCAAATGTTGCAGAGCTTGACCCGTACCAGGGACTGAAAGCTCAGGTTGTCTTGGCCTCTGCTTCTTTGATATCAGCTGGCATTTTTTAATCATCTGTCTCTTGTGGGTACCTCAACTTTATGGATGTGCGATAATAAATCACCTTTAACAAAAATTCACTAAGAATCTGAGCTCTATTGGTTATACTTTTGAGCTGTTGAACCTTTGCTGGCCCTTAGTTCTTTCATTCTCCTCATGATTGCCTTTTACTTGCATTTATTCCAAATGTTTATCGTGGGGAAAAAGTCCCATTTCACAGATGATTATATCCTCTACCAGTAGGCCCATAATTTAAGACTCAACTAAAAGTCATGACAAACAAAATTTCCAACCCCAGTCACTTCATTTGAAGGGCGTTACACAGTGTAGGCTAGGGTTATATTTAGTCTATAATCTCAAAATCTGTGATGTATAATCAGGTATGACTAACACAGCTGCTTTATGTTCCATTCACCCATGCAGTATCTTTTTACAGGATGCTGCCAGAGTTTAACTGTAACTCCTCTGAGACACATCTCTACTGTGTAACACATTCCTTTATAACAGTTCAATGCTGCATTTATCAGCACATTTTATTTTTAACTGTATCACATGATTGTGTAATGTGAAAGGGGTCACTCATAGAGGCAATCCTACAGAGAATTATCACCCTGCTTTAGTTCCCCTCAGCTATACAGAGCCTTTTACCATCTTGTAACCAATTGCTCTTGCCCACAAATCTGCTCCGATTATCCACATTTAGAACCAAAGCAGGCATTTGGTTTTTTTTAGCACATATAGAGATTGCTCAGCATCGATCACCAGACAGATAAAAGCCCAATTCCAAGACTTAACATGCCCATCCCCCTGAGCCCTTACCCCTCTGTTTTGTGTGTTCACATGAAGAGAAAGGTGTCCTAATTCGTGTAGGGATAAAGGCGTAGGGCAAAGTGTTATGGCTACATGGGCCTCCAAACAAAGGCCTTTCAGAGGCACACTGCAGAAAGAAAATGCTGGTAGTATGTCTTGGTAGCTACAGTAGTTAGGTAATGTTGCATTGTTATTGCTGATTTGAGCATGACCTCATTTTGACATATTTACATGTTACATTTCCCTCTTTGATACGGCATGATACCTTAAATTTAACTTAAGTCAAGTAGTGAGGTTGCTGTTCTTTTTATATGAGTGCATACTGGCAGGGTAGAAGTAGGTAATGCTAACGTTAGCCTACAGAGCATTACTAGTGGCCTGATAATGAAGAAGTAATTTTTTTCCAATGACTTCTCGATTGATTGATAGAGTAAAACTTAAATCGTAATGAATCACAAACGTCACAAACAAATGCCTATAGCCCACGCAAGAACTCACGACTGCCAAAGACAACATATCTGCAATGTCTGTCAACACTTGCCGCACCTGTTTACATAAAGGCCATTCAATTCATTCATTTTCATTCATTCATAACATACCTCTTGAGGAGTTGTTTCAATTCATTCGGGAGGTTTTCAACTACTACCTTTTCTAAGTCTGTTCAAAGGGGCAAAGTGGCAATCCAAATTGAGGGGTAGGGGGGAAAATATGAAATGGGACTGGGCAAAGTTAGCAACTTGCTGGTGAACACAGTGGAGCATTTAGCTGCTAGAGAGTTAGATAATTTACTCAGGAGGGGGAAAAATGGTTAGGTGTGTACAGCATCACTGCTAAGGGCAGGTGCCACACACAATGTACGGAGGACACCAGTGCTAGAAAGGGCACCAAAACAGCCCAGTGTGATCATTATCAATCATAATTATATGTATTGCATTAACTCTCCCAGTAAAGGCCCTCTCAGACACAACAGGGTTTGAGCTGCGGTGCCGATGGTTTCAGTGCACACAATGCAGGCTCGCTAAGTGCTGCACTCGTGATTACAGGTTAATGTTACAGTCATTAGTATCAGTTGCCTCTGCTGAGCAAAGTTTTTTGAAACTGTCTTTCGTATGACTAATGGGACAGTTGTGTTTTATTCATTCATTCATTCATCTTCTAACCGCTTCATCCTCTTGAGGGTCGCGGGGGGGCTGGAGCCTATCCCAGCTGACATCGGGCGACATCGGGCGACCTGTCCAGGGTCCACTTCCTGCGCTCCCTGTCCAGGGTACACCCTGGACAGGGAGCGCAGGAAGTGGCGACCTGTCCAGGGTACACTATTCAAAACAGTCCAGGGTACACCCTGGACAGGTCGCCAGACTATCGCAGGGCTAACACATAGAGACAAACAACCATTCACACTCACGTTCACACCTATGGACAGTTTAGAGTTACCAATTAACCTAGTCCCCAATCTGCATGTCTTTGGACTGTGGGAAGAAGCCGGAGTGCCCGGAGAGAACCCACGCTGACACGGGGAGAACATGCAAACTCCGCACAGAAGGGGTCCCACGCCCGGGATCCCTCGGGCGTGAGGCGAGAGTGCTAACCACCACACCACCGTGCCACCCTGTGTTTTATTTATTTATATATTTATTTCAAGAATAATGGTATTGATATCATATCATAGAGCATATCATTATTTCATTTGTTTTAATGAAGATGATTGCACACACGTGTTTGTGTGTGTGTTTGCTTGTTCTGCAGTTAGTTAATATACAGGCTGCTGTTTTTGAATAGTTCCAGTTTTTTATTTGTAACATTGATAATGAAAATACACCCCCAGTTTGGAAGAAAATCACACAAATATTTGGGATATAGTATTTTCTATTTATTTTATTAACTATATTCTGTTAAATATATGTTACTTTATATGCGGGGGCAAAACAATGGTGCTTAGGTCACCCAGATGGCCATCAGCAGCCTTGGATGTGTAAATAGGCGACCGTCTGTGAACACATTTACCATAACAGCTGTACAAAATAGTAGCGTAAGTCATGTGTTCACCCCCTTCTTCGCCAACAGTACATTCATTAACAAAGCAGTTAAATATGTGTAAAAAAATATTTATATATGTATATATAAAAAGACTGAAGTAGTTATTCAGAGTGAAAGCTCTTTAGACAGAGGATGTGAAAAAAGAGGTTTTACTCGAGAAGAGATGGTTTTTCCTATGAAGTTAGCGGTTTCAAGCATTAGTCCACTTCCTGCGCTCCCTTTCCCATAATTGAACTGCACTTCCTATCAGTGAGCCCTGGGCTTGTAATGGTTTGGCTGATTATAGCCACGTCGTTGATTAGTTTCCAGGCAGTTTTCATAAATATCTTCTTCTCTCTCCTGCTGTTGAGAGAAAAAAAGTAACAAAAATGAATTGAATGCAGCTTAATTATAACATATTGTCTTTACTTCACATGCTGTGAAGCTCAAGTCATTGTAAATCTATAGACTGTTTAAAAGTTGTAACTTCTTAAATGACAAGATATTGATTTTTATATTTACCATTTCTGCACTGCGAGAACGACCCCTGCAAGAGAGTGACATTTTGTTTATATTCTAGCAATGTAATGCCATCAGCCATAATCTTTTTGAGCATAAAATTTCATGTTAAATAACTTACCCTGCACGTTTGCACACTCTTCGCAGAATGGCAAAAGCAATTATAAAGATCAGGCAACACACACAAGGAACTGTGACCGCCACGGCAATCAGTAGCTTGTTGAAATTTCCACTTTCTTCATGCTCTGGGGGGGAAAATATTAGTATTACACCCACTAGAAATGTAATATGCAGTTAAATTAAGCTGAACTTCATGTTAAGACAGTGCTATATTTGTGTTGGTAAGATCATTGTTTCATTAAGGAAGCTGAGGTGGTGTTTGCATGTCCTGTGGATTTTCACAATGCCCCCTGCACCAACATTTTGTGCAATGATGCAGACAATATCAAGGCTCTAAACTTGACAAGCAATTTGTCAAACCCATATTATGTAGAAGAGAGACACTCCTGTAAGGTTTTGTGTCTGTCACTGAGAAGGTTCACTGTGAACTTGCACAGTTTGTAAACATGCACTCAGTGCCAGCCATCACCTGTCTTTACTTTGGATTACGTGTGTGCGTAGTTCCTGCAGGTGCCGTATTGCAACAGCAGCAAAGTAATTATTGGCTCTGTTGTATGTAATAATCCCACATTCATCCTGTTCCTGTTTACTTCCTATTCCTTTGTTGTTGTCACAGGGATTACTTCATCTAAATGTGTAATTTAGTACTGACAAGCTCACCAGTAATTATCAGCTCCCACTTCTGTTCCTCAGATCCTTTGTCTGTGTTGATCTCACAGGTGTAGTTTCCTGTATGAGACTTCTCGGCTCTCTCTATAACCAGTGCATACAGCTCACCCTCTGATAGAGACATATTTGTTTTCGGGGGGAGAGCTTCTTCATTCTCATGCAAGCGTTGGTTTGGGATGAAACTAAACAGGAGATTCTTGTTCATTTTCCATGTCAGCTGAGTGAGCATGTCGTTTGTCCCGTTCTTGCAGCGCAGGATGACTTTGCTGCCAACCACCGTAGAGATGCTGTTTCCTTCTGTGAGGGAAACATCAATTTTAGATGATTTCTCTACAACAATTATGTCACCAAAACACTACACTAGAGTTAAGCAAAAGTTTGCGTACTGTATATTTTAAGAAAGATATGCTTCCTTGCCGAAAGTTAGATGAGAAGATTGATACCACTCTCACAGTTGAACACTAAATATGAAGCTACTGACAAGTAAGTTTCGAGTTCTTAACAAGTCACGGTGTGCTATGAAACAATGTTTGAGTCCAAGTCATAATGCGCTGTTCACCAAGTATAATGCCATATTAACAACAGAGTGTGGTCAGATGATTCAAACAAAGTGAATTTGGGGAATTAAGTGTTGACTTGCTGCAAATGAATACCATTAACGTTAATTGATTTAGGAAATTAAGGGAAATGACTTGATTCATGGCACACTTTTTAAATAACATACTTCAGTTGGGAACACTTAAGTCAAAGAACGCTTTATTCCATTTGCAGTATTATATTTGGCAGTATGGCTCTGTTCTGGGGTCTCTATGCCTTTCCTCGAGCCTAAGCAGAAAGCCTCTGCCACGTGCCTGCATGGAAAGCCTAAGGTGGAGAGAGCACACCTCCCTGCCCTTCCATGCGCCTACATGGAAAGCCTAAGGCAGGGAGAGCAGCAGCAGTTCCCCCCGGGAACAGAACAAAGCAGCGTCAGTGACAAATAGAAATGACATTGATAAGTCAGACACAACATGAAAAGGAGGAGCTGTGGTGGAGGCTGCTTGCAGAGGAAGCAGCAACAGTAGGCAGGCCAGAGCAGTTTAAATAGAGCGCCCTGAATGAATGAATGAATGAATGAATGTGATCTATCAGCTGACTCCCTTCCATCAATCAGCTGCTCCATCAGTTGACTGGGCTATTTGAGATCAGCTGATGTAGCTGGGATGTGAGCTGAGCTTGACATCGTGTCCTGCCTGAACTAACACTATGCTTCATTTTTTAATCTGTGAGTTTGGGTGAAAGTTTCAAGTGTGGGGCATCGATAGCGTAGTCGATAGTGCCAGCGCCCCATGTACAGAGACGGTGCCTCGCTGCAGCAGTTGCAGTTTCGATTCCAGCTTGCAACACTTTGCTGCATGTCATCACCCACTCTCTCTCTCTCTCTCTCTCTCTCCCCATTTCACACTGTCCTGTCAATTAAAGACAAAACGCCCAAAAAATAATCTTTAAAAATAAAATAAAGTTACAAGTGTTTTCATGTCCAAAGACTCAAGTTCAAATGAAGTCACGAGTCATTGGTGTTAAAGTCCGAGTTGAGTTGTCTTTTTTTTTTTTTTTTCAAGTCTAGAGTAATTAAGTTGTCACTCGAGTCTGGCTCAAGTTCAAGTCATGTGACTCGAGTCCACACCTCTGGTAACTATCAATTGTAATTTGGGGGCCACCCCCCACCCCCGAGTATGCTCAAAATGCCAGGCAACCATGCACCACTGCCCAAAATAATCATAAGCAAATATAATCACTACCATAAATAAATAATAAACAAAGATGTAGTACTACAGTGTGATTTGTCCAAGTGGCGTTGCTGCACCTCAGCAGGATGCGCTGCTGGAGCAGTCAGTACATTCTGGGCATATTCCACTTATTAGCTTTGCGTAAAGTTAATGTTTCCATCAGTCATTGATAGCAAAGTGATTATTGTTTCACTGTCCCAGCACTAACACTACAGTCAGGATGTGCATGAAAAGGTAACATTAATGTTACACACAAAATGTTATTTTGTGCTAGAACTGTGATTGCGTAAACATTATTTTTCTAACAAGTATCAGTAATTGCATGAAATGGAAACAATTTTTTTTGGTGAGGTCAGGCTGATTTCAAAGTGCCAATCAATCAACCATCACTAATTTTAGCTATCATAGCTAAGCTGTCTACAGCTATTTAGCCAAACATTTACCCAGCCAAGGGCGTAGGTTTAATTTTAACATTGGTGGTGACACATATTAAGGACATTTTGAACGCCAAACACATAATTTCCTGCAATCTGATGAAGTTTTATGCACCAAATTATGGTGGAAAGGTCTCTTTATGCAAATAAAAACACAGAATTGAGGCGATAGGTGATGATTCAAAATACAAATACAGGCTCTCGGGTATTCTGTATGGCTTTCAAATATTTATTCTCCTATAAATCAGCTTTACTCGTATATGTCATTCCTGCTGAGTCAGCACACATGTTGGCATAGTTTACTCTTCTTTTGGGGGAGAAGTAACCTCTTTAAATGTGCATGTGGCACCTGTTCACACCAATGATAAATTTATTCATTTTAATTAATTAAAAAGGCCCTGGGCTTTAATAGCTCACGTGTGAGTTCCTCTGATGTTCACAACTTTCTACACATTCAAACATGACATATATCTGTGTTCTCTTAGAAGTCATAAATTCATTATTTAATTAAAATCCAGCCATAATGTTTCAAAAAACAATCTACCTGCCATATAGTCCACTGTACATGAGCTCATTGCTGATATTGATATGGTAGTATCACCTTCAGACTGACTGATGGACACAAAAACCTGTTTGGGACTCTCTCTGAATGACACAGAGTTTTAGTGGCTGTGCGCTGCTCTTCACTGGAGGTGGAATACAGAAACTAACTAAAAACAGGGACCGTTTCGTATTTAATCATTAAAAGCACTGTCCCTTACTGAATCAGTAGGAGATGCAGTTTTCCCCGTAATTTTGTGCACAGAAATGTTAGAATGAGGACAATGCAAAGGAGTGTGCTCACATATTGGTAGGGGCAATTCTGTCCTCCCACAGTAGTGGCAGGGACATATGAAAACCTACGTCCTTGCACCCAGTGACTAATAATGGCGCTCATGAGCCATCGTCGATATCTTTAGCCTCACCATTAGACTTGGTCCCCCATGTGCTGAATCTATGGCTAATGCCTTGGTTTAAAGGTAACGAAATCCACCTACAAGCACTTTTTAAGTCCACTAACTAACACCTCATATCTCGCGTCTTTAATCCGTACAGAAACCAAACTACAACAACGTCATTCAAACACAGCCTCACATTTACAATAAAGATATGAAAGTGGTATCAATCTTCTCATCTAACTCTCGGCAAGACAACAACAAACATTGCTCAAAATGTCAGATTATTTCTGTACTATACTATTTGTCAGAGTAAAGGTGTTGCAAATGACTTTTACCTGCTGCTGAGAAAATCCAGAACATGCAACATATCAGAGAAACGGTCTTGTTGATGCCCAGATATTTACAGAAATCTTCCATTACACCTTTACACAGAAACAGTTTTGTTAAACCTCATGTTTATTTGGATTTATAATGTGGTCTACTTCAAACATACCGTCTGAAAAAATCCCCTTTTCAAGACTTTCCTGCCCAGAAAAAGCAGCAATAATAGTGATTAACAGACTAACAAAAAAAAGTGTTTAGAAAGTCACATCTTTTCTAACCAGACCCAGTCTGATAAATATAGCAACTACACTTACCGGTAGCGAGTATCTGTATCTGCTGTTGTGTCTCGTTCTAAGTTCCTTGAATCTTAACTACAGCCGTAATTTAATATTACTAAGGTAACAAAAAAGAGGAAACTGTATATTGTACTACGAAATACTGCGAATGACACAGTAGCCGGCATGTATGTGAGGTGAAGTTTAAACCTGGCCAGGCCTCCCACACACACACAAGAAATGGTTTCCATACAGGAAGTGAATGTCGCGATGACTCTGGTGGTCTGGTGTTTGTGTCTTTGAGGCTGCAGAGTTTTTTGTGAGCCTTTTCGCAGACCTCTGTCAATGCAGTAGTTTGCAGAAATTTGTATTTTACTGTTCTACCCACATGACATCCTGAGTGTGAGAGGCCTTAGATCACATTGCATGCTTTACTTTTCTTTTTCATGTTTGAAATGCACAAAAACAGTAATATTTAGAGAGCCTTTCAGAGCCAGGCCAACTTGCAAATTAAAGTTAGTCTGCAAACTTTCATTTTCAGCTTTCAAGGGGCTTTATCAATGCACATGAAGTGCCTCTTGATGAAATTGACAGACATTCATCCAATCAGAGCAAGGAAACATGTGACACAGTGCTGTAAACAGACTACAGTGTGCAGAGATTAGCTGTCATTATGTAGCATTAATATGTCTGTGAACAAGTGTTGAGTAGTACCTCAGCACAAAGCTCCACATTAGCTGCAACCATCTTGGTTTTGGTTTTGAAAATGTCTCAAGAGCATTTCCTTTTACTACGCTAGGTTTATGGTCACTGTAGTGTCACCAAGTGTGCACGAACCACAATGACAAAAGGCTCTATCACATACTTTGCATTAGGCAAAATGACTGACTGAATCCATTTGCCTGAGCAAATATGTTAAATGGACTTGCATTTGTGTAGCTTTCAAGACTTCTGACCACTCAAAACGCTTGTACACTACTTGCCACGCATTCATACCTACCATCCTACCATATAAGCGTGTTCTAACAACTGCTCAGTTGACATTTGCACGCAATCACATATCGATGGCACAGACACCACAGCAATTTGCGTCTCAGTCTCTTGAGGACACTTAAACATGCAGACAGAGGAGCCGGGAATCGATCTGCTGATCTTCTGATTAGTGGCCGACCCTCTCTACTTCCTGCATGAAAACATGAGCTGGCAGATTCATCTGGTTCCCAGGCTATTTGATACTAAGAGAGTATGAAATGGACCTTGCATCCTGATTATGGCAGACACTGTACACCCTGAAAATGTAAATCGAGCCTTTTGCTTTTTTGAATTTGAGATATTTGAGATATCGTCATGTCAGCTCATATAACATGAAAATGACAGCAAAGGGCAGTTTGCATTTTCAGTTCAGACAACGGCAGCTTTCTCTCAAGCTCCTTTTGCAGTCAACCATCAACAGTTGAGGACAGGATAAAGCGGCTGAAAAACGCCAACAAGATGTCACCATTTCACTGTTTGGTCTTCAGTTCAAGGTTGTCTGGAGTCGGAGCTTGTGTATGTCATAACAGGTGTGGCCAACTCATCCAGACAGAACACAAAAATCTGTTCTCATCTTAAGAGCCACATCACAAACATGCATGACACACCCAAATCCATCACACGCCATGGCAGCACATAACTGCTATGAGTGGTTTGCCTTTTGTCTGCCTTGTGTCTGCCTTGTGTCTTGTGGAGACTCAAAGCATTGCTTTCATGTGAGTCACTGATGATAGGATGCTGTCTCATTGAGGACTATCTTAATATCTTTCGCTGTCACTGCTACTCAAAATTTCAAAGTCCTTAGTCAGAGCACATTTCACTCAGGGTTGGGTATAAATGGATATCATGTAATCGCGACTAGTAAAGTTAACTATAATCAGCCCAGATTATTGAAAAAGTGGCATTAGATCATAGTTGCATTGTCAAGGATTCCTTAAAACTACAAAACTTTTTTTCATGCTATCAACTTGTCAACTTAGGAAAAGCGTGCCTGACATATAGGGTTTCTGTACAAGTGCTCCACCCTGTGGTGGACCTTGTGGTGTTGATGGAAGGTTCAAGCAGGAGCAGTCGTTCCAGAACAGTATTCCTTTCCTAGCAATTTTGCCATCACTTCAACTAATAAAATGTGGATGTTGGAGAATACATTTGATTTGACGAACTGAAGCAGTTTATTTGCATTGAAAATGTTTTTAAATGATTAAAGAGAAAAAATAATGTGTATTTGGGGAACTCACATGTTTGTGGCTTCATCATTTTTTAGTATAAATTGCCATATTTTTAATCTTTGATTTTTAAGTCATTTAAAATAAATCCAAAAGTATTTATATACTTTTTTTTGGTTATGTCACTAATTACAAAAAAATGCCATGTAACATGTGTTCACTAACTGTCTACATTTCAAAGTTATCGTACCCAACCCTGCATGTCTGAGATACTGCTTCATTTGCCACTAGCGGGGTTTTTACGCAATCCCACTCAACAGTAAAATGATTGGTGTGGAATCTTATCTCCATCAGTGTTACATCCTGTGCTGCAGCCACTTCTAGCACATCAGCTTTTTGCCCATCTGCATCTGACACGTGACATGTGCTGTACTTGATCACCTGTTTTGACAGTAGAAATATTTTTGTTCTTCTTCCTGTAGCTGCGGAATGTCTTTGTCTAAATGTTTAGGATTTCATCCAAAAGTGCCCCGGGGGTCATGGAGCTGCGAGTCAAGTGCTTTTCTTTGAAGAACAGCTTCACTGCATTTAAAGCTCTGTGATCAGATTTCTGGACAAACAATGAATGTTGAGTTTGTAATTTCCACCAGGGATGGGAGAGGCATGTCTGTCACTTTTTAAAACCCTGTTCAGCTGTAGAGAGAAGATGGGAGTTAAGAAATAAATATGAAAAGCTCATCTGATGTTAATCACTATGCGCTCACAGACCTGATCTTTAAAAAGTCATTTTAAAGATAAAAGCATTATATTATGAAGTGTTAGGTCTCTGTCTAAACATGCTCTTAAGTACAATTAGTGCATTAACAATAATGATTCCTGCAAGACATGTTAATGCCCTTGATTACTGGCATGTGTCTGGATGAATAGTTTCTGTCTCCACAGGGTCTAAATTTAGCTTTTCAGATACCAGCTACTCTTTGCCTAAAACTCTTGAGACCCTTTGTTAGGCCTCTCACGTACCTGACCATACATGGTGCAAAGTGCTGTGAGTTTTGGCTGTTTCTGTTAACTTACAAGGCGTCAGCATGTGATTGTTTGGTCCTCTGTGAAGTTCCATTAACTCGAGAGATTATCTGAAATAAAACTCTAACTGGATGTTATTGTTGTCATGGCATTAAAGGCAAAACAGTGAATAAACATTACAGCTGTGTGTGGGTGTCTACTTGTTTGGGAGTTCTTCTGCTGCATAGTGGCCAAAAATCAATGAATGCAGCTTTTTAAATGCAGAATAAGTGAAGGAAGGATAGGCAGAGCTTGGACAGTAACCATGCGACACCACAAGAGGGCATACAAAGACCAATATGTTGCAGTATGTGAAAAAAGTTTGAGTCTATAAATGTTTATGAATGTAATGTGTAGATGTAAAGTAATACCAAACTGATCCATCCACTCAACGTTAAAGTAAAGCTCAGGTCTGACTCTGCCCCCATGACCTGAACTTTTTAATCTTGTTCAAACCTGCTTTTTATAGAAGAGAGACGCACTGGGTCTAGGGAAAAAATTTCTTTTACAATATTGCCCCCTAGTGGTAATTTAATCATAAACCTCTCAGCCTTTTATTAGTCATCAATAATCAGTCATATACTGTTTGAATAAGCCCTGTTTTTCCTAGTAAACCCCTACACACTAAATGTGTTTAAGACTTAAAGAGCACTTGGAGCGTCAATTCTCTGTACTTATATCAATTTCCTCCCACAGTACAAAGATGTGCAGATTAGGTTAAATGTAAATTTGCAGCATTCAAATGTATCTGTGATAGCTTGTCTGTCATGTTCTCATTTTTCTAAGACTAATATCTTTTTTAATTGTCTTCAAGCTTCTGTAAAGCCTACTTCCAACATAAATTAACTTTCATCTGTGTCTTAAACATGTTCAATCCTTGAATTTGAGGGAAGGGGGCCTGGAAAGCCCTTGAAAAATCATTAAAATTGATGTTTAAGAAGGTGAGAGAACCATGTTAATATTGGTGTGGTGTGTCTCAGTGGGACTTAGCTTTAGTATTTCCTTTTCTTACTTACTGCTTTTACTCCTGTACATTTAAAAGTGAAAAACCGTGTGCTTTCACTTCACTAAATTTATCTGAGGGCTTGGAAGTTTCTTATTTTGCAAATTGAAATTAATCAAAATGTAATCAACACATAAATTATGGTATATCATAATAGATGAACATAAGACACAATTCACCCAAATGTATGAAACATAGTTAAAATGAGCTCCACCTTTACCCACTAAGACATTTATTTTATAATCCTGTAAGATGGCAATTAGTTTGAAGAAAGGTATTTGTCCATCCAGCTGTCTAATATGCAAATAGAAACTGCTTCAACCATTTCATAGGTGTGCACAGGTGTGGGGGAATTAATCAGATGCGGGTGGGTTTCTCAATAATTGACAACAACTTGTGTCCATATGGCACAAACAAAAGAACAAGGGAACAAGAAAAACATTGGAAAAACCTGGAATCCTCAGGCTCTTTTCACAATAAAGTCTTTATTGCGCAGTCTTTTCTATTTACAAGAAAATGTTGCTCGTATGAATGAACACATCGGCCTTGCAGCTTTCATAAATTACTCAAAATGTTCAACACTGTATACTCTTATGCTATGTATTAAAAATTGGTTTTTGATTTGGATCCCCAAATCCATTATAGCATGCCATGCCATGATATGTCATTGTTAATCTTTTGGGAGATAGTTTGCAGAATAAATCTCAAGTATATTTCTCTTCTGCTAAGTACCTCTTCAATGTTACCACTTCTCTCTGGCAGAGTAACTTTTTCAATGCCCTGAAACCTAAATCATGAGATATGTTTGAAGTTGTTGGAAATGGTTAAAATGGTCAGAGCAGTTTCTGTTTAAGCTCAATGTTTGAAATAATGGTGCTGAACACACTTAATGAAGGTCCTGGAGGACTGAAACATTAGTGTTACTGATAAATTATGAAGCCGAGCAAGAGCAGTGTGCAGGATTTTCTGCTCAAAGACTAAAATAATCCTGTAAGATAACATACATTATTCTTTAATTGGGCAGTTTGGTATGATGAATACCTTAACTTTTGCTACTTTGAAGCTCCAGGTGGTAACTTTTCTGAAAATGACTGTGTCATATTTGCTGAAACTATCACTATTTTCCAAAAGACATACATGAGATGGATAGCCTGTAAAAAAAAAAAAAAAAACAACAACAAAACAAACATGTCTCTGCTACAATCAGACTGTGGTACACCAAAAACAACCAGTCAGAGCCAAGGAGTCTCAAACACAGCTGTCAGTCATCTCAATCACGGCTCATGAGCTATGGTCAGACTTTCAAAAGGGCAATGCAGTAACAGAATCTTGATTCACATTTGATTAGCACTGCGTAGTTTGACAGTTTAATCCCAGTTCACAAGCAGTGATTAACAGTGATTGACAGCTGCATTAGAGACTCCTCTGCTCTGACTGGTTGCTTTTGTTCACATGCAGTAAGGCCATTAGAAGCGCAGCTATTACATGGCAATAGAGTAGGCAGAGGAGTTTGATTTTTTCCCCACAGATTATCTGCCTTATAAAGTGCTGTGTATATATAGTGACAGTGTAGGCAAATATGAAATATTGTTTGTTTTTTTAAATAAAAGTTACCAACTATAGCTTGAAGCACGTTTTGATGCTAATATTTTTGTAAGTTTACTTCAGTAAATATTTAATGCAGGACTTTTCCTTGTAACAGAGTATTTCTGCTCTCTGGTGGAAGTAAGTAACATAGCATGAAATTGGAAAAACTCAAGTAAAATCCAATTGCACTGATTGGGATTGATACATGGTGTTGTGTGTATCTGTAAACAACAACAACAACAAAAGTCTATTACATCAGACACAATAGATGTACAAAAATGCACATGTCCAAATAAATGTTTTCTTCCTGTTACTCTAAGTTAAGTCCAGCCACTGTGCAAGACCCCTGTTATTATTTTAATGTTTAATACAAAACATATCTGTCTGTCAGACATCTCAACATACAGTATAGCATTGTGTGTGTGTGTGTGTGTGTGTGTGTGTGTGTGTGTGTGTGTGTGTGTGTGTACTTGTACATGCAACACAGTGAGGACCGTAACCCGTATTTTAGCAACAGAGTGAAGACATGTGTGCAAAGTGAGGACATTTTGGCTGGTCCTCACTTTGTCAAAGGCCTGTTTGAGGGTTGAGACTCGGTTTAAAGGTTTAGGTTAGAATGAGGTTAGGGTTAGGGTTAGGCATTTAGTTGTGATAGTTGAGGTTAGGGTAAGGGGCTAGAGAATGCATTATGTCAATGAGGGTCTTCACAGAGATAAAGGTGTGTGTGTGTGTGTGTGTGTGTGTGTGTGCGCGCGTGCACACATGGGTGCATGCAGAGAAACATGGACACAACACTTCTTGACCACGTGTGACTTTTTATTGCGTTGGTTCACATTCCAAAAGAAGATACTGCCACACATCTATCAGCAAAGAAGACTACAAGTTAGTAAAAAGGATTTTTTTTTGTTCTTTCCAAAGATTAATCATGTCTTCTTACAAACATACAGGCAATGCAACAGTCTTAAAATACAAAAAATCATACATTACCAGTCATATTGATGTACACAAGGAGGACAAGCGTCATGCTTTAATTGTAACACTTTTAAATGCTTGAATTTGGTCACAATTTGGTGATTGACTGAAGGCTCTTTTTGATTCAGATTCCACAGCATTGGATTATGGGAGGCTCAGGGATGGCTGGGGGTCACAAAGGGGTCACAGCTGCCTTCTCTCTGAGTTTCTCTAGAGCCGTTTGATCATACCCCCAAAACCAACACTGTGAGGAGTTTGTCTGTGTGCCCAAAGGCACATATATCAGCATAAGCCTGCACTGTGTGAGTGTCTTCATGTCCCCAAACATGTGACTTAATGCCCTGATATCTTCATTAAATTATCTTGTTGAATCTTTAAATACTTATTTACCATCTGTGCTGCATAATAGAGACATGTTTTATGTGTTTGTGTGGGTGGGTTCATGTGTGTGTGTGTGTGTGTGTGCGCTGAGGGGTCGCATACAAAAACTCAGATTTTTTTTAAAAAAAAGCAAATAAAACATCAAATTCACATAGGTCCCAGAGCAATATAAGCACTTGCTACAATCTTACAACATTTGAGAATTTACATTTACAGATAAGGCACAGAAAATCATACAGTGGCAGCTGTTTGAAGAAACAAAGCCAGAGAATGTGAGAGGAAGATTTGTGATAAACTTAAGGCATATTTTAAGGCTTAACGTGCTTTGTTTTGTAGTATTCGCCAATGATTTGCAAAGAAATTAATCTTTACTCAGATATATGAATAGTGCAGCGTGGCCCAGAGGAAAATTTTGCTGCTCACACTAGTATTTTCTCTTGTCAGAAATAAATCAGCTCCTTATTTGGAGATGACTAAATTCTGATTTGTTTTTCCCAACCTCAGGAGAAACGAGCAAGAGAATAAATCTGCATGAGTTCTTTAGTTGTGCTGGTGGGCTTCTCAGAGGTTTTCCAACTCTGAGAACAGATAAAATACACAGAGTTGAGACTTGAATTTGATCACCAAATGTCTGAAATTGGGTGGGCTCATTTATAAGTCAATCAAGTTTTCTTTTAGATCTTCGTGATTATTTCAGACAAGTAAAGACTACTGCAGTGCGAGAGGGAAAAGAGAATTTTAAGAACGTAAACTGGGATTGGGCTGAAATGAGAGAAGGGCTATTCCTCTGGAGCCAAATGTAAGAAGTTTGAAAAATGGTCCAGATCTCAGGTTGAAGTCACATTGAGCTCAGTTGTGTCCAGGAGAAATAGGCTGGACAAAGGGATTATCGTATTTTGAATTTTTCTTTCCTCTTCTTAGGGGAGTTTTCTCAGGTTTATGAGATTAAATCAGTATTGTAATCATATTTATAAATTGGGTGATTCCAGACATTGAAATACAGCTGCTCTGCACATTATGTACATTATCAGACAAGAGATGGGGCATTATGTACAGCGGGAGTTGCCCCTAGTTGTTTGTTTCTCTTTGTATTTGAAAGCATGTCACGAGTATTGTTATTTTCTTACGGTGTAAGGACCTGCCGTGGTCACATAAAATCAAGTAGAAAGACTTTTTCACTGCCAGGTCAAGGATGCTTGTTTTCATTGATGAGCGCGGTTTCTTTTATTGTCTCGCCTCCAACAATACTTTGTGCTGATGGTGCATGATCTTTATCGCCCGGACGCCTGTTTGTACAGCACGAAAAGAGAGGATTTGGCCTGAGGTCGCTACTATAGTTCATTCTCTGATAGGGCAAAATGAGCCCTGCTCTCTGCCACGGACAACTGATATCACAGCACACATTAAAGGCTACAAAACATGGGCAAATCTAAAATGAAGAGATGCAGAATCACATTGAAAAAAGACATTCAACATGTGGTCTTTTTTTGTGGTTTGTTTTTTCCTCACTAACTCAGCTCTGGCTGTGCTACCTGGTATATAAACATGAAAAGGAGAGAAATGCTCTGAAATTGATGCACATCTCTCTTCACTTGAAAGAATCCTGTGTAAATGGATGCATAGATGAGGTGTTATGAGGGTTAAAGGCCTTGCACAGAGTCTAAACCTCTGAATGTGCAAAAAAAAAAAAAAAAAGCAGGTATGCTCGTCCTCGACCTGAAAATGGACTTTTCTTCCTCCTCTCAAAGAGCTTCATACCTGTAAATGTACCGGCACTTAGTCGTGTGATGTGTGTATGCGAGAGCCCTCTCACCCGTGCCGTGTGCAGCAGCCACATGCTGCATTTGCAGTATGTCGCTGTCTGAATGGGAATGAAAGTCAGTGCCTAACTACAGCGAAATTACTGATTTGCAGACACACAAGTATATTATAACTCTCTTTCCCCTATCTACTCAAACCCCATGTAAAAATGTCTAATCCTCCATTGTAAATGATTAAAACTCTTTCAATAGAAAAAGATGTTTCTAAAAATTGAACATGGATTTTCATCAAGTAAAAACATTTCCCCCCTGCATGTGTCCTTTCCACATTTTTTAAATATAAGAACACGCTTAATAAAAAACCTACTTCTCCTCTCTTTAACCTCTACTTTTTTATATTTCATTTTTATCACAAACACGCAGATTTTTTTTTGTAGAATTGTCGCCCGCGTCTTAAAGGTATTAATCTATCCCTGTTGATTTTGTTTTCCATCCACTGGTTGTTTTAACCTGCCTGTTCAAGAGTGTGCGTTGTCTTGAGTTAGGTGTGTGTGTGCTCTCTCTCTCTTATGTTGAACATTTGGTGTGTGCAGGTGTACATGTGCTTCTCTCTCTCTCTCACAGGTTCATACGGTGAGATCGTCTGACCTGGCCCTGCTGCTGGCTTTGCTCAGTCGGCTCAGCGGTCTGGTGTCTTCTATCGTATCCGTAGCCTCCATCCCTGCCTCTGCTGGAGTTTCCCCCTCCCCGTTCACCGCCTCCTCTACCTCCACATCCTCCTCCACAACCTCCTCCACTCTCTCTGCTTCCACCTCTGCCGGCTGCACCTCCTCAGCCGCCTCCTCGTGTAATGTCACCCCTGCTGTCTCAGTGGTCTGGGCGTAGGAGGGCAGAGTCTCATCATACACTTTAGAGATGTCCTCCATGGGCAGCACCTCCTCCGCCTTCTCCTCCAGCCCCGGGAAGGGAGGGGCCCCTCTGCCAGCCTCCATGCCCACCTCAGCCAGTGGGTAGAGGTGAGTTACGGGAGCTTTCTCCTCCTCAAGCAGCCTGTAACCTTTCGCTCTCTGCAGGGAGGGCACAGCCAGGGGGGGCAGGCTCTTCCCTTGTGGCGGCAGGGGGGCCGAGCCCTCGCCTTGGGCTGGGGCCGGGGCCGGCTTGCGGAAGACAAAACGAATCTTCTTCAGGCCCAGGTGACTGATCTCCACAAAGTTGAGGAAGAGTGAGACACAGGCCACAGCCAACATGAAGATGATGAAGACGGTCTTCTCCGTGGGGCGAGACACAAAGCAGTCCACCGTGTTGGGGCAGGGCCAGCGGCTGCATTTGTACAGCGGCAAGATGCGGAAGCCATACAGGAAATACTGGCCCACCACGAAGCCCACCTCAAACAGTGTCTTGAAGATGATGTGGCAGATGTAGGTCCTCAGCAGGGTGCCCTCCAGCCTGAACTTCTTGCTTCCCTTTGTGCTGGTCTCCTTAGTGGTGCGGACACTTCCCTGGTCTGGTGCCAGAGGGAGACGCTCCTCGCTCAGCTCCTGCTGCCGGCTAAGTTCTGCCTCCTCGCGCTCCTTGCGCTTCTCCTCCATGTGGACATGGTGCACAGCGTGACCCACATACACCAGAGACGGCGTGGACACAAAGATGATCTGCAGCACCCACAGGCGGATGTGGGAGATGGGGAAGGCCTCGTCGTAGCACACGTTCTCACATCCGGGCTGCTGCGTGTTGCAGACATAGTCAGACTGCTCATCGCCCCACACAAACTCCGCCGCCGTGCCCAGGATGAGGATGCGGAAGATGAAGAGCACTGTGAGCCACACCCGGCCGATCACCGTAGAGTGCTCGTTAACTTCCTCTAAAATATTACCCAGAAAGCTCCAGTCACCCATGATCGGTCCGTAGCACTGCAGAATGAAGGGTGGGGTAAGAAGGGACACAGAGGGTGCAGACAGATGGGGAGGGTGGGGTAGGCAGGACAGACAGGGGGAGGGGAATAGAGCGTTAGAAAGCTACGAAAACTTGTCAAAAATAGTGTAAACTATAATTTCAATCACCACATGTGATTCTTGTGAAAACCTGAAGAGTTTGAAACTTCTAAAGAGTCTCATTCGAGCCTTTTATTTCCAGTTACTTCCAGATAGTTTAAAAACAATCAATATAATGAGTTATATATCAAATTTAAAGTTTTAGCAAGGCCATTTAGAAGACATTTTTGCTCTCGATGTAAACACTTTTAACTATGTCGAACATTAACAGTAGTGCAGACCAAAAAAAATCCCTTGCTCTAGCTCTGTAAAAAAATCCACACAATAACTCCCAAAGAAAACCAATAAAGATGAATTAGTAATAAATAGTCCCTTCTTCAGTAAGGTATGATATAGGTTAAATGTAATCAAATGGGCAACTTGCCACAGCTGCGGCTCCGGCGAAGTTGAGTCCTGTCCCGTTCTCTTGGCACCCGGCAGGGAAAAGTGAACTTTTTTCTGCCCTCTTTCCCACCTAAAGCCCCGTCCTTGTCGCCCCACTGAGCAGATGTGAATGAATCGGCTCTGATGGTTGGTTTTTAGTTTGCTGCAATATTTAAGCTTGGAGCCAGACAGCCTTTATTTGCCGGGCGACGTGTGGTGACGCAGGAGACAATAGGATCAACAGAGCCAGAGCGGGGATGTATGGGAGCAGGCCTCAGGCTCCCACACCAACATGGACACTGTACGGCCGGGGCACCGGGTCCACAGCAGAGTCCACAGCAGAGCTGCCCAGCTCCATGCGTGCAATTTCCTCACACATATGTATGTAGAAGCAGACATACAGTAGATGGAACAACAACAGCAGCTGATGTGCCTCCAGCTGCACTGCCATGCCCAACATTAGAGCAGAGAGGCAGGTCAGTGACAAACTATCAGCTCGGGCAGGGATGAAGGAGAGTTTATGTCCTGGACATTGTTGTTTATACAGCTATTCAGTGCAGGCAGCAGTAGCTTCATTCTCCTGTGGGTTTAAATAAGATCAGTGCCCTAATGTTGAGCCTTGGGAATTATTTTCTGACTGTGTTTAGAAGAGTTGGTGGTCAGTTATCACTAATTTTATTTAATTTACTCAATTTTTCCATTATGTATGAGCTTTACAAGACAAATAAAAATCCATATAAAGCCAGATCCAGAGTGCAATGCATGCAACAATGTTACAAAAGAAGTCCAAAAATAGCAAAAAAACAACTTAAATCATTTTCATAATGAGATTTTCAGATGTTTATATCTGCAACAAAATTCATAAATCATGTGACAAAAATATTTACTGGTATAATTACTGACAAATCACTGTAAATTTAAATAAAATAGTCCTTCTCATCTTCTTTTTATAGCGTTTAAGACAAAGTTAGCTCCTGAAAATCACACAAGGGCATTTTTTTTTTTTTTTTTTAAATTTTATCTTTACACCAGGAAGTGTCAGTGTTTAATTGAGCTATTTCATGTTACATTCCTGATGTGCAGTACAAAGCTTAACTGGACTCTCCACTCCTCACAAATCACTCACATATTCAGTTTTCCTCTTGATTAACTTTGAATCTGCAAACCTCAGTAGCCAAAGGAACAATACCAGTTTTTAACTGTGCAACTAAAGCCAATATTTATTGGATGATTCAGGGCCAACCTTTTAATATGCATAGCTTTCTTTTGTTGTTTCTTTAACATCACATTTACACATTTTCTTTTGTCATTTTGTTCTTTCTCAGATATTAACATGCTTTATTTGTCACAGTGCTTCCTGATTCTTTTCAGTAAAGCCTCAGATGACCATCGATAGTGTCATCAAATGTTTTAACATGGCTGATAACTGAGTCGACCTCTGTGTGTGTGTGTGCGTGTATCATCATATCTGTCACTTTGCCGGAATGTGAAGAATGTGAACCATTGAGTGAATGCACACGCCGAAATGTCTCTATTATGGAGGTTAGTCAAACTTTCCCAGCTCAGGGAAGAAAAACATTCAGCAGCAGTCTTTGATCTCTGAATCATCCACAGATGACAGAACAGAGGAAGAGCTACTGCAGAGCATGAAGAGGGCCGAGTAAATATATTGACTTCTCATTGTGAAATCAGCTCCAGGTCTGTGCAGACACAATCAACAGCTTCATAAATAAGCCTCTCTATGAGTGATAAATCTTAGGAATAAGATGAATAATGACAAACATGACTTCTTAGACTCTGTAGGTCTGATTCATGACAGTCAGCTTCACACTGGCATGTTTGATAAATACATAATTTTGTTTTTGTGAGTAAAGACATTAACACACAAGCACAACAAATTTATTTCTATTCAACTCAATGATTTTTCAAAAAAACTGTCATTACTGGGTTGGCTATGATTAATTTGGCCAGTTATAATAATCATAATATGATCAATATCAATAAGTATTAATTTATTAATAAAATATTCATTTAAACCATAAAAATGTAAATATTTTTATAGGGTGTTTCAGTACATTGAAAAAGCTCTGATAGAGTTGTTTTAAGTAACATTTGCTACTGTTTTATGACTTAATTTTATTTTCAAATTGTATTTATTGAAATGTATCATGTCTATATTTGAAAAAAATGCAATAAAAGCTGATTAAAAATGTTAAAAAAAATTAAATAATTTATAAATATACATGTATGCTGTAAATTGTACCAGACTTTTACAAATTAGAGAAATTATACCTAAATATTTATTATCTAATACATGTTGCCCATTAATATATCTATCAAGTGATGGTATTCCTCCCACTAAAACAGAATAATAATCTAAAATCAAGCTCACTGCTTTTATAGTAGCTAACAGGTGCATGCACCTGTTCATCTGTATCATTAAAAACAAACCACTGTTGATTGTATTTGATAAAAGTTTAGAAAAGTGTTTGAGTTTTGGACGTTTACAGGTGCTACCTTAATATTATCACTGATTGTTGTGGCTTGTTTGTTAAAGGAACCTTCTGCTCAGTCACATTTTTAAACTAATGATGTTGATTGTTTTAACATGGAAAATGTGGCTTTATTTACATTCAACAAAAGTATTCCTACACATCCATATATCTTTTTATATATATGAGTCTATCAGCAAATGGAGAACAGGATATTATTCTTATATAAATTAGAAATCGACACACTGTGTTAAAACCCAGAACCTGATAATCTGATGTCTTCGTGCCAATGTTTAATACCTCCATTATAAACTACACTCACACACTGGAGAAGTTTATTTGAAGAAAGCTTTTGTTTGCCCGTTATCCAAACTGTTGAAAACTTGTTCTCCCGGTAAACCACTGATGCACCAAATTGAAAGGAAGGAACAAAACAATTACATGGCAGTCTGAAACAGACAGTTTGTTTACAGTCACACAACTCATTTCCCCCCTTTGCACAATCTAATTTCCAGGTTCCACGATTGTTTCATATTCCCAGGACCCAATGAAGTTTGAACAATGCAGCTTTCTTTGAAGTCTGGTTTGCATTCAGTGCTGATATTTCTTGGTTTGAACCAGTGAGAATCCATATCAGACTTATATTCAGTGTATCTCTATGTTAACTTTTATTAGAAATGAAAAATAATGATATCTATTGTGTTTTTATTTACAAATTTTACATGGTCTGAATGCTAAAACTTTTCTAATTGCATAAATGAAAGCTCACTGCATCCATTCAGTTGTAAAGAATCTGTCCTATGAATTAAATTGATTAAATTAATAATGATTTATAAATAAAACAGATAAAGAAAGACAGACATAATCATTTATTTATTCATTATATTTTAATCAGTCCACCAAATGTGACATATATCAGTGGTCAAAATCAACAATCAATCAGTATAAGTCATCATTCCTTTTATGGATGTATCTCCACTCTGCCCATCTCATTACAGCCGGCCCTCGCTCACTCTCAACCAATAGTCTTCTCTCTCCTAGGTGACATCACTGGGCTGGTGAACTATAGAAAGTCCACCTCTTGATGTCTGCTCCCTGATCTTTTGGTTAGTGGCAGATTTGGCCTCCACACTGAGCTTCACTGATCCCACAGCTTTTCACAAATGGATGATGTAATCTTAGAGCGATAAAGAAAAAAAAAAAGTGTGAAGCACTATCTTGTTAAATGTCCCCAAATCATTTGTGTCTCTCTAAATGACATCCAGGAGCATCAGTGTGTGTTAGCTGATTGGATAACTAGTCTCCACATATCCAGGAGCAGTGATATCTTCTCATATTAAAAAAAAATGTCCTCAACAAAAAGCGTAAATGCTCGCTCTTCTCTGGGCCCTGGATGGCACATGGGCTCAGCCCCGTTGGGTCGGAGGATAGAAGCCATGTTCAGAGCTCTGTGGAGGCATCAGGGTGTATCCACTGAGCTGGGGGACCAGGGGACTCCCTTTAAAGAGCTGTGTGTTGGTATAGTGGACGCTTGCATGCTAAGCCCTACGGTGGGCCCGTGAATGGCACCGGGATTTCACACAAAGACATGATGTCATGATGCAGGGTGCGGACTCTATTGAGCACGTGCAGTGAGGCGTGAGGCCAGATTAGACCTCCGAAGCAGGGCACCAACTGGCCGTTAATCAGAATGCTAACACGCTAACAAACATATCGTACGGCGATCTGCCTACGGCGCGATGGTGCCACGCGCTTCCTGCTTGCAGGGCCTTTGAAAGACAGGAAGTAACTGAAATCTTACTGTTGTAGCGACCTTATCAACGTGATGCAATTTAAGACACGTATTTCATCGAACAATATGCATTATGTGATTCTGACACGTGGTTTGCTTTGGCCTCCTGGTAACCTGTCACACAGTGAACATCTCCCATCACTCCCTGAGGATAAGTACTTTCAGGATGAGTAGCCTTTTTGTTGCTCGTGTGCTTTATTTTGAGTGTGTAACAATGTCCCCCTCAGAGCAGATGTAAACCTTATGATCTATACTGAGGGCACAAGGTAGTTGTGATAGTTTGAGGGTTTGTATTCACCCCACTGCTGCGGTAAATCTGGTTTGACCACATCAAACAATCATGTCTTTGTTGCAACACATGGTCGGCCTGCCTCCTTCCATCTGCACTCCGCTCAGGCCAACAGCGGGAGTTATCAGCAACGAGGACTGCAGCACAAGGGGAGCTGGCCGTTACAAACTGCAAGCAAGCACAGGCATAGATTTTTTTGGTATGGCGGGGGCGACATCCCCCTCAATATTTAAAACATTGAAGTAGCAGAGGACTTTTATTTTGATGAAAATAAGGACATTTCATTTATGAAGTGATGCAGAAAAGGTAAAAAATGGTGCATAAAAATTCACCAGAATGCAGGAAATTAGTGTTTGATGCTCAAAATTTTCTATCGAAGGACCCCCAAACCCACCGCCTCATATGTGTCCCTCCCAGTATTGAAACAAAACTTACCGCTCACAAGCAAGCATGCAACTTTATTCATGAAGCACATTTTGAAAGAGAAGTTACAAAGTTACATGTGATAATTTGCACTGCTATGCTGGCATTTATTCAGTTGCAGCTGATCGTGTGTGCTGTGGGCTCTTTCTCTCAGCTCTGCTCTGAGGATGAGGGTCAATGCATGCTTTAGTGACAGGCGAGGAATCACTCTGACTTCTCAGTCTTTTCAGTTGATGCTTACAACCAACCAGTACTAACTCTCATTTTGAGACAGCTCAAAATAACCGTTTTAAGTGTCTGAACATGCTTTGAATTTGTGGACAGGCTCAAATCTGCTGGTTTTAAGTCCTCTATGAGTAAAGGATGCCCCCTATCAGCTTCAACCGATAATTTAAATCAAGTTTGAAGTTTGTAATGCATGAAGACAGCAGTATCTCATGACCTCAGCATTTTTAGCTCACAGGAAAATCTCAGACAGTCTCTACTAACACTCATTTTTCTAACTGCTGACAAATGCCATGAAAAGACCAAAACTAACAATACCTTGGTCATCCTCGCAGTACAGCACTCAGCTCTGAGCCCATTAACTCCCACTGAAAGTGCAAATCTTAAAATACCTGCTCACAATATATAGTTCAATTTCTAGAAGGGTTAATTTTGTGAAATAGCTGGGAGCTGTAGTTTTTCCTGCAAATCATTTAAACCCCTTTATTTGCATGCACCTGATCCACCACCTCTGTTCTGCTACCCACCAGCCTCTGAGGGAATTATCTGGCTTATAAGTGACTAAATGCTCCACTATGTTCCCCAGCTAGTCGCTATAATCAGAGCAGCATCTTTGACCCAGCACTGTATGTATCAGACAAACACACATAAAAAAAAGATACTTTTAAAAAGCCTCAGAGAGTTGGGGTAATGATACAAAATAAAAGCACAGTAGAATTTGGCCTCATTGCTTTGCTTTGATTGTCTTGTGTTTGGTTTGCTAGTCAAAATTTTGGAGATTTAGGGACAGGGAAATTAGGTTAGGTTATGTTATATTCACTGGCTTTTAGCAGTGGTGGAAAAAGTATTCACAATATGTTGTTTTTTGCCACCAGGGGTCTCTCATTTAAAACAATAACAAAAGATTGAACAGTGCCATCACTGTTAGTTTGTCTCCTGGTAAGGATTGCATCAGTGTTCATCATGCAAGAGGTTTTTATTGGGAGCCAAAATATCTGCAGAGGTCTCTTTCTCCCCAAAACAAACTAAGTGATCAAACTGGTAAAAACACCTAATTAACAGTTTTGTGTAGCAAATCAGTATTTCTCTGATGCTGTTCGGCTTGTCACGGAGGGTCTACCAACCCGGCTCCAGCTAAGGTGTGCTCACATATTTTCTCTGATAACTTAAGATCCAGAAGTTGAGGTTTTTATCAGGAGCCAAATTATCCACAGAGGTCTCCTCCTTTCTAAAACAAACAAACCCAGTGATTTAAACCTGTAAAAACGCTGAATGAAGCAGTTTGACATTGAAAATCGGTGTTTCTCTAATGCTGTTTGGCACAGATGGGGCTGTGGCTGAGGGAACTGCCCATTGGTTCGACAGCCCATTGGTTTGACATCCCATTGTTCCCACCATATTAAACTCATTGTTCCGAAGTCCGTTCCGAAATCATCATGATGCCCTGTGGTTAAGGTCTGGTTAGGTTTAGGCACAAAAACCACTTGCTTAGGGTCAGGAAAAGATCATGGTGTGGGTTAAAATGAAAAAAAAAGTGACAAACACATAAGCCGTGAGCCTGCTCTACCTCAAGCCAGTCGCGGTGCACCATACGCCCGCCGCGAGCCGTTCAGCACCGTGGACAGTGGGACTAATGGGATGTCGAACCAATGGGCTGTCGAACCAATGACATGGACCCGTAGCTGAACTGTCACTAACATTTGCTAACATCAGCTTGTTTCTGTGATAATTTAGATCCAAATGTCCAGGAACTAAAATCATCCCGTTAAGAACATTTAAAAGACCAGACTCTAAAAAGCAATAGTAAAAATGTGGATTAAAACTACATAAAAAGTCAGTGTAAGACAGCTTTTAGAGAGCAGCATGTGCACATAATATGATGCCCTTTAATAAAATCACAGATTTCTCTGAGTGTGAATATTGTTGGAAAGATCTGGGATAAAGTAAGAACATGACTTAACAAAATGTACAACATTAGTCTAGTCGTTTTTAGACATTTTAATGCAGAAAAGTTATGTATATCTTTAGGTAAAATTACCAGTATCACACGGTGTAAAAGAGCATTGTACATTGGTAGCGTGGCTTTGTAATGATGCATTTTCCAGGTGATCCAAAAGCCTTTTTAAGTAGGTTATGCAACTCAAGAAGTTGGGGAATATTCTCAACCCATAAAGGAAAACTTCATCTATTGCGAAATATTCACGATTAAAATCACCAAATTTGGAGATACATGATTTTCACTTGACAGGAAACGTATGAAAAATTGTAATCTCAAATGTAACTAGCATGCAGTGCTTTTACATTGAGGTATTGCTACTTCTACCTGAGTTTAATATGTATATATATATATATATATATATAGCATCAAACCATCAAATGGTTTTGTATTTAAGTATACTGTTTAAAACAAAGATGCCCACACAGCATTTTAAGGAAAAGTCTGACGTCTCCAAGCTCATGATGTTTCTGTGTCTTTGTCCTCTCACTATTTTAATTATCAGTGTCATTCATAGTTACACATACACAGAAAGGAGGCATTCACAGCGGGTTTAAAGAGATGGTATCAGCGATGCCCTTCACAGATACAACATGACCTGGGGGCAGTGCTGAGTCCCATGACATAGCACAACACTAAGACCTCAATGGCATAAGGCTTACGGTTAAAGACAGAGATCCACTTGTTTCTAAACACTTGTTTGTTCAGCGAGCAAACATGAGACCATACACATCTGTGCACAACATGTGTGCCATCATTTCTCTTTGTGTTTTAGTGACCTACTGCCTCAGTGACAAAGCCTTCATTTTTTTCCCCCCACTTTGTAAGATTTTTTTTTTCATGCGTCATCTGTTCGGAGCCACTTCTTTTGTTTTGAATGGAGCTATAATATACGTCAAGATCACTTACTAGGCAACTTTCTTTGTTATTTGTCCACTTTTACACAAACATTTCTCACTTTCGCAAGTGTGAACATTCTCGTCTGGCAATTTCTGATTTCCTCTGAGAACCGAGCAGTCGTATGTTTCCTGAGATGGTGAGAAAGTTTGAAACTAATCACAAAGGCATCCAAAAATCACTGAGTAAACAGCAGTGACACTGCAGCCATTTACTTCAGCATTAGCCAACGGAAACTGGGGAACAGATTGATGAATACATGCTTCTGTGTACTCACACGTATGCACAGGCATACACGCAAATGAATGTGCGCACACACAGGCCCTAAATCGTGTCACATTTGATCCCAGGCCACAGCATTGTGTTTCTGAGGGCAGAGTTCTTGCTGCCCAGCTGGGCTTGGGTTTGACCATTGTGTTCAGGAGGTCACATTTGTTGAATTTGGATCAGCTCACTGTCCCTCCTGTGCTCAACCGCTCAGACAGACGATAGTCTCATGGGGCAGGGTCATTTGGAGCTAGGATGTGCATAACCAGGCCTGTTAAACACACTTTACTACAGGAACCGGTGCACAAAAACACGTACATAAAATGTTTGAGAGCTCATAAAGTAAAATACGTCATTACGGAAGAAAAGTGGTGCTCGAAAATTAAAGTTTGTTCCTCCGTAAATATTTTTCACCGGCTATTGTATGACAGTTTGTTGGAGAGTTAAATACAGATTGATTGTTGGTAAGATTACGTAAGAAAGCGGTGCGTTTAAATGGTGAGAAGACTGGACTGTTTGGACTCACTACCTGCATTTGTGCTTAAGGTTTCCCCTTCCATGTCCTGTTACAACACCAGTGCACCCCCCCCCCCCCCCCCCCCCTTGTCTGTGAGGGGACTCGGTTGTTAAAAGGGGGCCACTACACAAAAACCTAGTAGAGTTTAAATGATACCTGGCTGGTAGCTGTTCCCTCACTGTAATAGGGAAAGGGGTACATTGAAGTGCCTGATTTTTGTCAAAATGTATGTCACTAGTAGTTACCAGCTGTGACAACATGTCTCATGACTTTGTGTGTGTGTTATCATGGCAAACTGTGGTCCTGGTGACACCTATGGTAGCAGGAACTACCATAGAAGCTGTTTATTTTGCCAGTTGTCTGTCTGTCTGTGGACAGATTTTTGTCAATGCAATTATGTCACAACACAACAAACTTAACAGGTGTGTAGCTGAGATCAAAATGAAGGTTGAGCTCGAAGATGGGTGTGGTCCGAGCAAGGGAGGCTGGAATTGTGGTGAAGGAAAAGTGAGTTCCATTTGCACTGTGTCAAAATTTACAAGTTCCTAATTGGAAATTTCAAGTGTAACGTTTTCCGAGGTCAGATTTCCAACTCAGAAAGTCAGAGGAACCACTCCAACCCTGACCTCAAAGCCAATATGGCTGCTCCGGGCATAGTTAGAGTTGCAGTAATTAACTGTTTATCAGCACTTCTGTCTCATTATAACAGTCGTTCACACAGTCCTCTCAACTTCCATCTGTGGACATGTTGCTACGGTGTATTTATGTGCAAAATACATTGCAATGCTTTGGTGTGAACTGGCATAGCTAACGACAGCTTACCTGTTTTCCAACTTGTTGTGGTGGAACGTGGTCAACTCAAGTGTGACGCCATTACCAGCTACTACCTCCAAATTCTGGAGTAAATGGAGGACAGCAGAAGTAGGAAAGGGGACATTTCCCAGAAGTAGTGGAGCTGGTGCACAGAGCCTATTGCTACCTTCACCTAATGTATCTTATTGACTAATCAGTTCAGTGACTGTGTATTGCTGCCACCTGTTTGTGGTCAGATGTCTGACATTAGAATTATTGCACATCAAATATTTTCAATTTAAGTAATAGTGTGCAGATTTTTTGAGTTGCCTTCTGTGGCAGTTTGAGGAATTCTAAAATCTTGGCATTTCACCAGGGGGCAGTGCCGTATGTCCTGCATTACTCAAACTCATCTAACTAACTCATCACTTTTTGGATAAGCTAGAAAAACTGTAACCTAAACAGTTTTTATCAAACTAAGCTTCGTCTTAACTCCAAGATTAAACCTACAGGAGACCTCACACCCAACTGTAACTTCAAACAGAGATGATTTTTGATCTTTTTTTGTGATCATTGATTGATGAAGATACACCAGATTGTTGCTCCTGTCACTGCTGGCATGGCTGCAATCACAACTAGACTTTCCTGCAGATGGCTGGGCTCAGCCTTAGAGATAGGATAAGGAGCTCGGACATCCGGAGGGAGCTCGGAGTAGAACCGCTGCACCTTCACATCGAAAGCGGTCAGTTGAGGTGGTTCGGGCATCTGATCAGGATGCTTCCTGGGCGCCTCTTGTCGGAGATGTTCCTGGCATGGGCAGAAAAATACAAATTATAATAAACTGTATATGCCTTCATACTTGTAGTGTGTTATTCAGGCTATTTTGTATGGGGTGCCGTTTGTAAAGTGTCTCACGCTGAAAATAACATCAACATTTTGCCACATTTAGCTTCAAACAATGTTTAAAAAAGTATTGCGATTTTTTTAACGTCACCTTTTACCACATTTACAGCAATATTTGTTAACTTAGAAATATATTAAATAGTTAAATCTAAATATTAAATGTGGCACCTAAATGTTAAATGTTAAATCTAAATATTAAATCTAAATCTAAATGCTAAATCTAAATCTAAATGTTAAATCTAAATATTAAATCTAAATCTAAATATTAAATCTAAATCTAAATCTAAATGTTAAATCTAAATGCTAAATATAAATATAAATGTTAAATCTAAATATTAAATCTAAATCTAAATCTAAATGTTAAATCTAAATGTTTTGGGTGAAACTAAATATTTAGCTAATATGCAAATTCACACTGCCGGTCACCGGAAGTACCAAAATAAAAGCTCGAGATGGTCAGACTGTTTATAGAATCAAATAACGAATTAAAACCAACTTATCGGGGGAAATGGACACTTGAACATACATTAGCGTGATAATAACTACCTAAAATAACAAGAAACGTGTTTGGAGAAATTTTATTTGATGTGTACTTTGAGTTGTTAGTGTCCCTTCGGAGGGATTAACAACCTAAGCTAAGCTAACAACCGTCAGTTCTTAGCCCGTTAGCAGTGTCTGTAATGACTCATTAACTCTTAAACGGTCCGTGAAAAAAATATTTTTTTCCAGCGGATGTCTTAGTTACAACATGATTGAGCTAGCAAAGCAGTTTTGTGTTGCGATGTGTGGTATTTATTCAGTTTTGGGGAATCACAATGTCTAGAAAGCACCAGTGGCCGCAGCAGCAGCAAAGCTATCAGGACGTCATCTGTTAAATGTCTCCCATTGTCGGATACGACATTAAACTACTCCAGTTAGCTCAATCATGTTGTAACTAAGACATCCGCTGGAAAAAATATTTTCTTCACGGACCGTTTAGAGTTAGTGAGTCATTACAGACACTGCTAACAGGAACAGCTAACAGTTAGCCCCGCTAATCTACGATAACCATGTTATTAATTTCAGACCGTGATAGTAATGTTTGTTCAGTCATAGTGTTTATAGGCTTTACAAACACCAGATTAGTCTAAACGGTGATACAGTGACGTGAAAAACGTGAGATGTGCATATATATATGTAGCTAAACTCCGCTGGTTTTCTACCCGGAAGTATTTGTAAACAACAAGGTGATTCCCTCAGAAGGGACACTAACAGCTCAAAGTACACATCAAATAAAATTTCTCCAAACACGTTTCTTGTTATTTTAGGTAGTTATTATCACGCTAATGGATGTTCAAGTGTCCATTTCCCCCTATAAGTTGGTTTTAATTCGTTATTTGATTATATAAACAGTCTGACCATCTCGAGCTTTTATTTTGGTACTTCCGGTGACCGGCAGTGTGAATTTGCATATTAGCTAAATATTTAGTTTCACCCAAAACATTTAGATTTAACATTTAGATTTAGATTTAGATTTAATATTTAGATTTAACATTTAACATTTAGGTGCCACATTTAATATTTAGATTTAACTATTTAATATATTTCTAAGTTAACAAATATTGCTGTAAATGTGGTAAAAGGTGACGTTAAAAAAATCACAATACTTTTTTAAACATTGTTTGAAGCTAAATGTGGCAAAATGTTGATGTTATTTTCAGCGTGAGACACTTTACAAACGGCACCCCATAATTTTGACAAATTTTCCAAGCTTTAAAAATAAAACTATCCCAAACTTTGTCACTCAGTCCAATGTCTCATTTTTATCAAACTTTTTCTTCATTTTTCTTCTTCTCTCTTTCTTCTTTGTACAAATATGCATGCAGATTATTATATAAAGCATAATGTGCCCTCAGAGCACAGACGGAGATGGTCATGGAGCTCATCAAAGTGTGCAGTGTTGTTTTTCGGGATTCCCCTCTATCACCAGTGAAGAAATGAGTGGAGCATGATCATCACCTGCTATTTGCAACAATCCCAACATTTATGATAGTGCCCCTTTCTCCTTAAATGTCACTGTGCTCAGCTCACTGTGGGACAACATTTGGGATTTGGGGGCACTTTGGAGCACCGTAATTGAAACCAAAGAAAAGTAACAGAAACTCAAGGAGAGTTCACATTTTGGATTAGTTTGGAGCACCATTTTGGGGATGAGGAGCCCATATAACTGCTCACATTACACCTGTTTTGAATTCCCTGTTCATTTCAGAATTGTTTTTAAAATTGTATTGCTCACTAAGCATTGCATGGAGTGGTGCCTGGCTACTTTACCAAACTGTTCCCATGTTACACTCGAGGCCAAACATCAGAACTGACCGCAAGACTCTTATTCAAAACAATATTCCTATCAGGCAGTCATCCCTAACTACTTTTGATTTGAAGAGTGTGGCGGTTTGACTGTGTTTGTGGGCAGTGTTTTTATGTGGTAAAAACAATTTTATTAGATTGTGGTCGCCCCAAGGAAGCTCTAAGGAACCAAATAGGGTGCAACGACAGCTGTCAAAACAAACTTCTCTCACATATTATAACACTAAAAAGGCATTTGCACTCTCTTTCCCAGAACTATTTCATCTCCTCTGGAGTCATAGTGGCTGTACATGTCACACAGACTGAGGCTTTTAAATAAATCCCTCTACAGTTTTACAGAAGCAGACCCTGCATCAGGAAACAAAGTAACCTGGCAGCTTCATGTAGTCTGGGTTTAAGAGAGAGAGAGAGACGGGGGTGAGAGACGAGACATGAATTGTTCTCACCAGTCAAGAAGGAAGTGGAAGGGCAGCTTCCTCTCTGTGTAACGCCGGGTACCATGGGACGGAGAGGAGAATCAACGTGCACACAATGGAGAAGGGCTGGGTGGAGGGCAGACAGGAGGCGTTAATGGAGGATGTAAGTGCTGCCTGGATATGAGAGGCTGGATGAGAGAGAGTGAAGTTCAGGGTGACTACAGAGGGGTTGAGATGATGGTTGGAGACAGGCAGGAAATCAAAGGACCACCTCACTTGGGCTCCTGTATATCAGCATTGTGTTGCGTTTCTTTGTGTTGTTTGTTGTTCCCACTTTCCCACAGCTTGACTCATCAACTAAGTGATTTCCTTAATGTTTCCCATTACAGTATGACCCATGCCCTTACTTCAAATGCAAAACAACTTAGGCTGTAGTCCCCTCAGCCTCTTCAGTGATGAATTCAACATATTTCTCCTTGTATAATTAACAAAAAACAGAAGAATGAATAAAATGATGATCCTAGAAGAAATCCATGATTTTGATGCTGCTGGATTGACACTAAAATCTGACATTTAGTTTACTGCCAGTGAGATATGAGTGTTAATTCTTAATGGGTTCAACACTGCTGGAGACAGTCACCACAGAGGAATTAGCCTAGATTCATTGTTTAAGACCCTGAAAACATTTTTTCATTTATTGTTTTACTATGAGTGATATGGCCCCATATGAACACACTATTTTCAACCACAAATTCGAAAGATTTTGATTATTTAACATGAGGTTTTTCTGTTTCCCTTTGTGCTCTTCTGTCTAGTTTGAAGTGTTGATGTTAGTAATGCCCCAATCAAAATTAGTTTAGGCACTTTTGCTACAATGGTTAAGAGGAAAATTTCTTGAATAAACCAACATGTGACAAATCATTGAAGTGCAGCAGCTTGTATCTGCACAACATTTAACTTCCTCAGGATGTCTGGCACACATTAAACCCAAACCAGTAAGCAGTCCACGACAATTCCTCACGTCTGTGTTAATGTGAACCCAGTGGATGTGTAGGGAAGTACGCTGGCTGGCAACGGCAAACACACTGCAATGGCCCAAAACATTACCATCAGGAGTAACGTGCTGCAGCTTCAGGAACAATGCCACTTCATAAACAAATACAACAGAAACATACTGCAAATGAAAAAAACGAATGCAGAAAGCCATAATAAGTACATTTTGCAATAAGTACACAAGGGATGTTCTCAAGGCCTCTAGGGGGAGCTCTAAGAGCCCTAGCTTAGTTTTTTGACCTGAGTGATGGAGAGAGACAGATAGAGAGTCTGCTTGTTTTTTCAGTGGTAAAAAAACTGGAGTAAAGACACAACATAAAAAGGTATGTATTCTTTTTTACAGTCGGCCTTTGCCTCCGAAAGAGCTGCTCCACATGGTGCTCCCCCTAGAGGCCTGGAGAACTATACTGTTGTGTTGACTGGTTATGCAGCGTTTCCATTACATTTCTTTTCAGGTGTGTGTGTTTGCTGATAATGTGTTTGTTTTGGTTTGTTTTTTTATTAGCATTATATTTCCGCTGCATTTCTTTGGGATTATTGTCTGCTTTTGAACTGGAATCATGTCTGAAGCTGCATCACGTTACTCCCAGTTGAAAAGTTTTGGGCTGTTATGCCCCTGCTAGCCACCACAAAAAGGCTCTAATTTGAGCCAATTAATCAACATAGCAACAACAGCCCAACAGATGAAAATACCTGCAGACATGCTTACCAGTCAGTAGCTGTCAGAGGACCTCATCAAAGTAAACCGTACTGATGGTGTGCATGGCGAGTAAGAAGGTAAGTGTAAGTTTGTTTTTAGCACCTCATTCTAGTTTCTGGTTAACCGATGGTTAGCTGAGGCTAAAGAGACTTGCTAAGTGTTCAGCCTGCTCTCACTCCCAAATCGTTTAATACAGCCACTTGTCAGTGACATTGCCATCAGACATTGACGCATAGAGGCACTCTTCACAGCGGTATAGTAAGCACCAGACGACGGCAGTTTGTAACACCACCTAGTGCAACTACCATAATATAAAGAGCGAGAAAGTCCATATAGGGAGGTGAACGGGTCAAACAAACCCCAGACTTTTACCCGAGAGCCTGCTGTTTGTTTCCCATGTGAATTTTAAGCTAAACCATGATATTTTTTCTAAACCTAGCCATGGACTTTTGTTGCCTCAACCTAAAGAAATAAACCTAAAAACAAAGTGTTTTACCTACGTTGTAAGTTTATTTTGAAAAAGACTGTGAGCATGTAACAAGCAGAAACTTTAAGTGTCCTGAAGTTTAATCCTTCAGTACAACCCGTAAGCACGTATTAGATTTTTTAGTAGTAGTTTTGGGGTGATTTGCTTATTATAAGTCAGATCAAAATATACCTAAAGATGCTTTTGTTTTTGAGTGTTAAATTCCATTTTTTTTAAGTGTTTTTTTTCTTAATTTAACATTGATTCTTGTGAAGAGTGGCACAGAAAGGATCAACCAGAGGGAGGAGGAGCCTTTTTCACTGTAGAAATTTTGACTTCTCACTGCACAGGTGAAGCAAATTTTATTAACGATGACTCAGCTTCCTTAAATGTCCCAGTAATCCAGACCACACAGCCAACATGCACAATGGACCTTTAAGTAGCTCGCCTCAATGTAGAGGAATTGTTTTTTTTAATGTTATCAGTAACACCTATGCTCTTCCTGCTGAAGCATGCCAAAATGTCTGCTGTGAATGAGGTCAGTTGGTTGATCGATGGACGTCTAATAAAAGGCAAGGTAAGGCAGCTGTATTTATAGAGCACTTTTCAAAAGGAAATAATTCAAAGTGCTTTACACAGGCGACATAAATATATAAGAGTGACATTTAGAAACAATAAGTAATAAAAAAAATCAAGATAGTATAAAATTATGCAGGTGAAGTGCAGTTTAATGTGTTGGTGGTTGTTTGCACGGTAATGTGAGTTAATGTGTTCTTTATTCATTATGTTAAACTCTGGGGCAACAGAAACAAGCTATAAAACAATGCTGACATTTTTTTTTATCTTTTTAGATTGATATGGCGAGCCTGTTAGCAGGTAGCATAAACTGTTGCTTATTAACACATGCAGGAGATGCAGAGCAGCATTAGTATTGAGTTGGAGCTCTGTTTTGGTCTCCACCAACTCATAAGGCAAATATTTGGCTCTTAAGCTGCTAAATGCCCCACAGTGTTCACCAACTATTCACTAATGCCTCATTTCTACTGCATTGTCTGGCTCAATTCGACTCAACTCACATTTGGTACCAGGTACTTTTCTTGACTATCCAAAACCAAACAGAGAAACGTCTGGGCTTTATCAATTGAACACTACCTTGACCATTACTTACACATTTTGGTTGAGTGAATTAAACAATTGCGATCGCTATTGATGGTAGCCAGGCTAATTAAAGATGTAGGGTTTGTGCAGTGATGATTCTGTTTATGATTTTAATCAGCTAGACTAGACTAATCAGCTGTCTGCAGTGTTTTAACTCAATTTTTTAAGCACTGGCTCAGCTCGCTTGGATCCTCGACTGAGGTGGTACCAAAAAAATGACCAGGTACTGTCCACATTTTTTGCCAATGGACGACCAAAAAAATAACTGTTCCAAGTGAGTTGAGTTGAGACAAGCTGTGCCGGTACCATGCAGTGGAAATGAAGCGTGACTTGGTCTGTCGATAGGTGCCAGACAGGTGGTGTACAGTTGATTTTTAGAGCTTTTTTGCTATGAATGACTGAAAATAAGGCTGATGAGAGCAGTAAGAGTAAATCAAAACAGTAAAGTTGCTAAAAAATGCTTCACAGCACCATGAGGGAACTGCACTCATTACTATAAGCGACTCTTTACACATACAAAAAGTGACGTTAGTAAAGGAGTATTACCTAGAACAGATTCAAGATGTGAGAGGAAATTTTTGGTTGCTATAATACAATAAACTTTATTACTCATTGGTGCTCAGTACCCTGGCCCTGGGAAGCAGTCAAGTGTCGTCAACAGACTTATACACTTTTGAGGAAACAAAACAAAAGACGGATAAAAGAACCTGGAAGATTTTTAATATAAAAGCAGCATAAAGCAAGTGACTAAGGTTCTTGAGAAAATGCAGTGTAAGAGGGACCTCTGTGGGTGTGCGTATCGCTCAGGACAGGAAGAGCTGCCTGAAGGGTTGGAGGTAGATTTCAGAGGAGGGTAACACCCTCTTTGTCTCTATCAGGGGAACACATGGCCCTACACAGGATGATTTCATGCCTCCAGGTCCCCAAAGTCAGCCAGCCGCCCAACACAATGTTATCTACGGATAGGAGTGCCGGCACACACGGTCAGCCATCCACCAGCAAACACCCACAAGAGTTTCTCACACACGTTCAGTGGGTGAGAGAAATGATTTATTATTTAATGTTGTTTCCTCAACTGAAGCAGAGTCACTCTAACAATGACCAGGACCAACAGGAAGCCGTAAAGCATTGCCAAAGCAAATTGTATACGACAATGAACATGCTAAGCTCCCCCAAAAAATACAAAATGACCATTCATGATTTCATTTAATTTGTCAAATCAGCTGTTAAAGTGCCCCCTTGTCTTTTAATTGTTTGATTTAGAATAATTCCAGTCAAAGGTTCAGCAGGGAGGAAGAGGCTGTATTGAAAGCCTGAATGACCTGTTCGTTACTCTTGGCCCGTGACTGCATGTCATATGTCTGCCGGACCTAAAGAACAATACCGTCCTTTCATTCACTGTTTGTTTTCAGGGATGTATGGTGGCCACACAAACACACATACACCCCTCGTCCGTCTTTAATTATACACATAAAACATATATGCTGGACAAAGTCAATCTGTTCACACACAGCACCCATCTGTCCTCAGGTCTGAGTTAGTTGGTTTTCTTGGTTGAGGGGACTTGTTGATATCCCTCTTCCTGCATTTGTTTTGGCCACTCCTTCTCCTCGGCTGCACACTGGGATGCTGTAACTCCACAGGGGTGACTGGGTGAAAATATGGCATTAAGAATCCATGTTTCCTCGGCTCTCTCCACATCTTGATAGCCTTGTTCCAAGTAGGGCGGAGGAGGAACTAACAGGCTTTTGTTTGCTTTCATTTTGTTAAACCATCAGTTAGTGACTCGGCACAAAGAAACACAGTAATCTTATAAAAACTTTTGGAATAAAAATGTTGATAGAAGCTTTCAGCTACAGTGACCTATACTGGATGTGAGAGAGCCAGTATGCACAATACCAGGACCCTGAAACTGCAGATGTATATCACCAGGACAGGCCTCAATGTACACTCAGTCGTCACTTAATTAAGTTCACCTGTATAAGTCAATGCAACAGCTCTGCCATAGAGTTTTTAAAATCAGTTTTTGTTGACATTGTTGGTAACATGTAAATCACTGAGGTCAGAATTAGAAGTCAACTGATCTGGATTTTATCAGCGCTGTTTATCTGGTGTGATTATCTGTGGTTGTAAGCCTCACAGATGTGGGTCAGTAGGGCCCTACTGCATCTGCTGGTAGGTTTAGAAGGCCATTACCAGCCCATTCAATGGCTGTTACCATTTTGTTAGGTTTCACTTTCATTGTCCTGAGGTTAAGGTGCCAAAAAGATGCACATGATTTAGAAGAACATCATGGTTTGGTGGTTCTCATGGGACTCAAACCCCTCAACCCATTGACCCCCCCTCTCTATATGGTTTTCTTGCGCATGGGATAAAGTCCTATGAAAGCCCCATCTGGCAGAAAGTTTCATTTCATTCCATGATAATGTCTTTCTCAACTTAGGTGTGGCAGGATCCTAATATATCTATAATGCTTGTCACCACTAATAAAAGTCCCTTAAAGTCGTATTTCACCAGTGGAAAGATGGTCTTTTCATATACTTTCAAAATTAGTGCAACCCAACCGGAAAAAACAGATAAAAAAAAGGCTTCGGCATTTATTTTTGCTCAAGAGGTAAAAAAAAAAAACCCCTTACAACTACCAGACCTGCACTGTTCCACAACGGACCAATCAACGCTCCTGCTGGTAATGGTGATGTAATGCAAACATGTCTATTTGACCCAATGGCGGCTGGCTGGACAAATTATCTCATATTACAGTTAAACAGTGAAAACATGTCTCTGAAAACATATGAGGCAAGAAATAGGCAACGCAGAAACAAAATCTTATATTTGATCAGTGCTGCTTACTTTTACTATTTAATCTCAGTATTTTCAGGAAACAGTATGGTGCCCACTTCCTGTTCAAAAACTCTTGCTATTACAGCTAAACAGTGCACTAAAATGTGTTTCTGAAAAGGTGAAATAGAGGTAATACAGTAACATAATCTTGGTTTATATTCCATGATATTTTGATTGGAGTTTGGTGTGAGTTTGAGAGAGAGAGGGGGGTGGTTCTCTCTCTTGATCCACTTCTATACTCTGTGTCCATGGTGGAGGCATAGGTGATGGCCAATATGAAAATGCGAACAAAGTACAGCCTGTAGTTCGAGCAACAGCCTGAGAGCCAGTGAAAATGCGTTGTCTGACTGGGAGGGGAGCAGAGTCTAGGCACTGGTTAGATTGAGGGAAGTTTACCACAGTTCATTTACACACACTATCCACGCTGAGTGAAGAGATAGAGCTGATAGCCAACAAAAAAGCAATAACAAGGAAAGAGAGTAAATCTGACCCTAAGGGAAAAGAGCAACGGTTTGATGTTAGAGCTGCAACAATTAGGCCTATATAACCAATTAGTTTTCAACTATTAAATAAGTCGCCAACTAATTTGATAATTGTTCAATTGCCTTGTAATCTTCTTAAGAAAAAAAATTGAATGATCTCTGGTTTCTTCACTTCTATATGACAGTAAACTGAATATCTTTGGGTTGTAGACAAAACAAGACATTTGAAGACTTCATCTTGGACTTTGGTCAAATATTTACACCATTTTCTGATATTTTATTGACATAACAGCTAATCAGTTACTCAAAAATTAATCAACAGAGTAATCGACAATGAAAATAATCCTAATAATTGTTTGGGATGTTTCTTTAGTGGACAAATTGATGTACATGTTGGGAGTTAAAGGAAATATTTTTGACAAGAATTGGGAAAAGTGGATCATTCACATTAAAGTAGTTGGTCATTGTTATATATTTTATGTGTGCTCATGTTTGCAGGTCTAAAAACCTAATAGGAGTTAGTATAAAAGAAAATTGTGTCACTAGTATACATGTCAAAAAACAAAAACACACCCTGCTGCAGTCTTATTTGCTCTGGTATGCCCAGTAGCTTATGGTGTTGACACACATAATATTGCGTGTGTGACCCATATATGCCCTCGTAAACTCTTCATCATCAATGACTCCAGTGTGGTGTTTCAGTCAGGGTCACGGATCAGCTGGTAAGAATAGCATCAGTCTAAATCTATAGACAGTGTTGGGAACAGGGTCTTAAGTGACTGAAGTCTAAAATACACAACCAATGAGTGACCATCCCTCACAATCCCTCACCTGTTGCCTCCAAGCTTTGGCACCCTATAATGACCAAATGGCACCAATAATCATTTGCTGCCTGTCACCACGTGCTCTCGTCTCTGGGTCGTCTTTTCAACAGAGCAGCACTGATTTAATAATAACCTGGTTTAACTGTAAAGATGATGATGAGAGTGAGGACTGATGGTGTTGTATGTTTAACTTAAACACTCGTATAGTTTGTGCCACTTGTTCTGCACCAACCTGAGAGACAGTAGCAAACAGTCTGCCTCTTATAAATGCTAACAAATGGATTTATTAATTGTTAAATCAATTATTCATACATTACGGATTAATGTATGAAATACATTTCTAAGAGCAGCATTAAATTTAAAGCAGCTACAAGGTGGTTATGAAGCAGTCTCAATTTAATACTGATGCCTCAATATGACTTACACAGATGGCAAGAATCTATGGTTACATTTCCCAGGCAAGTTTTACAATGTGAAGTACATGGGCCACTTAAAAGATTTTTGGAGAATTTTCCTTGGAGAATTTTGACTTTTTATTTTGTGGTTATGGCTGATACTGGAGCAGGATTTGCCAAAAGAAAAAGAAAAGAATATACCAAAGGAGAATTGCAGGATTTAAAAGGGTTCAAAGCAGATCCCGAATCGGCCCTCTTTCTCCTAGACAGGCATGTAAATAATATGATTATGTGATATGAAATATCTCAAGAACACCTTAAGGGAATCCCTACAGATTTTGCACACATTTCTGGTTGGACTTAAAGCTGCAGTAGGTAGAAAGCCTGAAAACGGTTGATTTTTCAGTCTCATCTGAGTTAGGTTTCATTTGTCTCCGCCCTGAGCCCCTCCTACCAGACGAGCACACAAGTATTTTATCCTACTTGGTTCTATTTCTCCCTCTCTGGGAGCCTCGGCTCACCCTCACCGCGCAGCAGCCCGCCCCATCCCTCCCTCTGGGGCTCCGGGGAACCGAGTTCTGTCTTCCGTTTTTGGGTTGTTTAGCCATGTAGGCAGTTGCTGTGCTGGAATAGCTATTTTACCTGGTGCACTGTTTGCCATCGCTGCTTGCTCTCCCCTTCTGCCGGTGGCACGGGAACGCACATATGCAGTAGAACAGCCAGTAGGAACGCAGTGGTCTGAGCTGACCTTTGATTGGTTGATGCACTTCGGCACGATAATGATTCTTTAGAGGCTGAACACAGAGCCATGGTGAGGTGCAGAAACCTATTGTTTGTCTCAGACCATTTGATTTACATTATGCTTAGAGGATATTATAAAATTTTTACTCAATTATACCAAAACAATTTTGCCTACTGGAGCTTTAACAATGACCTAAATAGTATTTGATGGTCAAGGGTCACTGTGACCTTGTGTCCATCTCATTATCATGAATGCGATATCTGAGGAACACCTGAGGGAATTTCCTCAATGAGGCACAATGAACTGATCAAAGCTTGGTGGTCAAAGGTCATTATGACCCCTCAAAACAATGTTTTCATCCATAACTCAAGAATTCATAATGCTAATTATGATGAAATTTCATAAACATATTTTATTTATTAATTAATTTATTTGTGACATCTTTATACAAAAACATTTTCCTTGCTATTACTCAGCAACCAAACCCAGGACCCAGGAGACATTTGGTCAGATATTGAATGTGTGACATTAATTTTGTGTCACCAGTCATCACAAAGTACAGTTAATGTGCCTGATTGACAGGAAGTCTGCCTCAACAACATGCCATTGCTGTGGACCATTCCTGTCAGTGACGTCAGCGTAGTTTGTGCTGACGTATACCAATGAGTATGTGCGCTCAACATAAACAACTTTGAGTTTCTCTCCTCCTTTTATTGTCATATCAGTTGTCATGAGTCGAAGGGTGTTCATGAGTTCATGAAAACTGTTCAGGAGCACATGTCCATCAAGCCTGGCTTCCTTTGGACACGGGCGAGGCAGGGCTGAAATGGGTTTGTGTCAGTCGTGAGCAGAATAGCAGGCAGGGGTCAGGCTGTTGGGTGGGTGGGGTGGGTTACACTAATGCATACTGGCAGTGTGGGCTTTTTCCATCACTCAAGTACACATGCACTACCTTCACACACAGTCGCACACATAAACACACAGTTGTCTCCCTTCTCTTGATCTCTAAGTTACACACACACACATTCAGACCTCATCCTGGCACCGCCGAGAAGTTGTAAGTGATGAGATTAAGTGAAGTCGTGGAACATTGCTTTTTTTTTTTTTTTTTTTTATTACAAATTACTTCACGCTGTTATTCTGCGTGAATGGTGTTCCATTTCTAAATCCACCCTGATGAGTAGCACAATGGAAACGTCAGAGTAGACTTTAAACTGAGGAAGGCTACGTAATTAGGAATTAGCAACAGCTTTCCATCCCTTCAAACACTCCATTAAACAGTGTCGCTGACTGAGAGGCCTGAGGGGATGTTAGGTGCTCCGTGGGCTTTTGTTTAAGGAAACTCGGAAATCACAGGAAATTCTTACAGACGACTGCAGACCTTTTTAGGATGCTAAAGGAAAGAAGGTGGTTTAGCGTTTGTCCCTGATGCCGCGGCCTGACACAGTTTTCACAAAGAGGCTCTGTCTTGTCAGAGCAATAAAGACCAGAAGATAACCAGATTAAATGTTTTTGCAGCAATACAGCAGAGATGAGGTGGTAGCGTCACAGCTCCTGGCCTTAGATCTGGTAAGGTTTGTCATGAGATACTGGCCGGTTTGGTCTCTAATGCTATTTATACATACTAAAACATTTGCTCTGCTCCATGGTCAAAGGCGCAGTTGTTGGAGAGGAGAATTTAGCCATTCAGATCGCACATTAAGCCATGACATCTGAAAAGATCAAGAATAAGGGGTATCTTTGATTTGCCAAGAGTATTAAGCAGTGTTCCCTAAACTGACATCATCAAAAAAAATAAATAGTTTGGGGTTTCATTTGCGACGAAACACTTAATCACTGTCTTGTTTAGAGTTAAATAAGAAGTCCGACACCACTCTCATGTATGTTCATAAATTTATAGCTGGGAGCCAATTAGGTTAGCTTAGCATAAAGACTAGAAACAGGTTGAAACAGCTCGCATGGCTCTGATACAAGGTGAAAAAAAACCCAACAAGCTTTTGAGTCAAACGATGAAATACATCCTTGGTCCATGCTGGCCAGAATGACAAGATGGCTGCTCAAAAATAAAACCATTTCCTGATATTAGTGGCAGCTCAGTCACCAGAGGAAAATGTTGGCATTGTGCGTCTCTGCAAACCACGAATATGTTGCATTTGTACGTTTCATGCGTATCATATCAACACTTCTAAAGTGAGGTAGTGTATGAGCTGATAATGTCATAGGGAGTATGCCAAGCTGCAGACCACCGTTTGAGAACAACAAACAACAAAACTGGTTGCTTTTTTTAGCATTTAAGACACCAAACATGAGTGTGTTTTAGCAACCTGCTGCTGTTTTCCCCTGGGGATTAGGGTTAGAGTTGTTATTCAAAGTAATGACACATACATAATCAGTCAGACTCACTGGCTCACCAAAGCAGTGGCTTTATGGTAGATTCATCCAGTTTGTTTGACAAGTTCATCTCTAAAGCAGCTGTCATACTACATGAGAGGAGATCCTGAAATCAATTTTCAGGCAACCTGAACATGACTGCCCAGGCTTACAAGCCTCTCCATGAGTGCCCTAAATGGTGTTGCTGTTATTGGCACATTTGATTTTTGTTTTATCTGCCTATTATGTGCGTAATTGAGGAACGTATCTAACGCAAGTAACAGTGTAACTGCGCAACAAGTGTTTGTTTTTAACTGAGACATTGCTGTTTCCTGCCAGGACACTGCCCAAAGTAACCCTCTTTTCTTGATTGTTGGAGTTCCCCAGTTCTTCCAGGCTGTTGGTATAAGCAGGCTATTTGTTTCTTCCTCTTCATTTCAATTTTTACCAACACGGCACAACAGCACTAACACATCCCAACATAGGGAATACAGCAACTTCTCTTCACTGTTAAGCAAGAGGCATTCTCGGAACCTATCGACTGTATTCGGCGTCTGACTTCGGCGATACAGCTTCTGGGGGCAGACCCCCGATTTTTTGGCATTCCGGTTTGATTTGGCCGGAGGAGGCTAATTTCCGTTTCCGACTTCCGTTTATATATAAGTAAATATGCTGAACCATTGCGATGGATTCAGAGTTTGCAGTGACGCCAATCATGTTCCGCCTCGTTAGTTCACCACACGGAGCGTTTAACCTGGCAATAACTGCAGCCGGCTCAAACGTGATTGGTCAATATCACGCGGACTACAAACAGCCTACAACTGGAAGCCAGGGCTCTTCCGCTGTTCTTCCAGAGGCAAGATCTCCAGGGTTTGCCTACAGACTACATTCACTGAATGTAGAGTCTGTATATAGAGACTAAACAAGAGGCAGTCACTCTTGTGTATCACTCATATCTGTCCCCAAAACAAGGGCAGGTAGGAACCAATGAGCTCATAACCAAGGGAACACAATGACTCCACGTAAACACCACACGAAAATACAGATGAAACAATATACAAAGTGCCATAAATGACAGTGAAATAATAATTTACCAGTAACTCTATGATGTTCAATCTATTACTACTTAAATGTAAGTACTAAACCAGGTATTTTAAGTCAAAATATGATGTTTTTCTAACCAAGTGTTTTTTGTGCCTAAACCTAACTGTTGATGAAACAGAAAGAAGCGTAAAGCTTAAGCGCATCTGCTACATAAAAACATACAAATTTGACATATCTGTAGTTTGCAGAGACATACAATGCCAACATTTCTTCTGACGACTGGGTTGATGGTGAATCTTTGTTTAGGTTTAGACACAAAAACAACTTAGTTATGGCTTAAAGTAGCTACTTGGTAAAATTAGGGAAACATTGTGTTGAGCTGAGCAAACCAGCTTCTGGTGGCACCTTCCCTTTGACTAGACGAGCATGAGAATGAGTCATTTCTCTCATCTAGCTCGCGGCAAGAAAGCCAACAAGCTTATCTTCCAAAATATTAAATCATACCATTAGAGTGAAACCTGGATGGGAACAAAATCCAGAGGTTAAATCTGACACAGTTTAAGGAGAAGATAGATGTAATGTTGGACAAATCAAGGACGGATGCAAACATAGCATTAAAGTCACATCATTTGTGAACATACATCATCCATGTGTGAGTGCTCATACATACTGTGTGCCCCCACCACATAATTACAGTCATTTGAATGCACGTTGGCCCTTCGGCAAGGAGAAATCAAACCTAAAAGATTCCCATTATATAATGCAGCATGTATCTGCAGGCACGCTGTGGAGCAGAGAGATTGACCTGGGTTCAACTTACACCTTATGTGGGATGAGAAAAAGAGGAGGAAGGAAGGAAGGAAGGAAGGAAGGAAGGAAGGAAGGAAGGAAAGAACAGTAAGATGAGCTCTTTGATTTTTGTCTGTGACTCTTTGTTCGCATCACAGACTTTAGCAAGTGGTTTCAGACCTCGTGCACGAGGCCAGAGAGACAAACAGATAAACAAAGCAGGTACAGTATTTCGATGAAAGCCATTAATGTAACCCCTGACTTCATGAATGTTTCTTTGTGTTGATGCTTGAGTCTCAAAAACAAGCTGAAATCACATTTTTTAGATAGATAGATTAAAATATGGATAAAAATTATAGAAATGAGTGTGTAATAAACTTTTTTTAAATCTAGTACTATAGTACTATATTTCATTGTGACAACCTGGCCACACAGACAAGAGCACAGTAAACCTGAAGGACCACACAGTAAATAAGAGCACTCTGGAAGTTTACTCTGAGCGGAATTGCCATTGATCCCAGAAAACAATTCCACTTCCCCTCCCGTTGCCGAAGAATGCTTCCCAGCAAAAAATAGAGCACCAGGGATGTTAGAAGAAAGGGGGGGGTGATGGGGAGGAAGAGGAGGAGATGGAGGAGGAGAGACAGAAGGGAGGGCCGTGGGGGGGAAACACTCTCTTGTGATGCCCCTGCTTTTCTTCTTGTGCCCCCTGCGTGAACTAACAGTGTGGCGTTGGGACGACACTGAGCTCAGATGCCGTCCTCCAGAGCCAGCTCCTGTTGATGTTCAAAAGAAGAAGAAGAAGGTAGTCCCACCATCGCACTGAGCCTGTGGTGGTCTGCTCACATCTCACATCGCATCATCACCTGCCATTTGTCCACTGAGTTAAAGGAAGACTTGTCTCATCAGGGGACAGATAAGGAGCCGATACTCGATCCTTCCAGACGTCCTGTCCTACAGCAGAAAAGCAGGTAAGCTTTCACAAACTCATGCTCAGATGAAGGACGAAAAGGATGCAGACATTTAAGTAAACATTGTGAGCATCCCACTGCAGAACAACTATAAGCCTCTTAGCGATGAAGTTTCCTAGAGGGAGATGATATCTTCAGGGCTTAGACGATGGAACAGGTTGCCTGATGTGTGTTAGAGAGAGGTACATCTGTCACCCTGCTCACTCTCACTCCTTGCATCTTGCTCTGTCTGTCTCCTTCTCCCTCCTTTCTGCTCATAACTCTCATAAGAGACAAAAACATTCAAACAAAGTGCAGCACTGGAGACCTTAAAAACAGAGAGCCACCAGCAAAGTGTGCACACTGTTTGAGGAGTTGTGAACTCTGCTGTTCATACAGAAGTTCATTAATCTGAACTGACAAACTGTGTAACCAAAAATGTGTCAGCCTAAATGGAAATGAACGCTAGAAAATGCATCAAACAGCAGAAGTAAGATGCATGCTAAAGAGGGTGAAAGCCACACACTGATAAGTCCGAGGCAATCTTTTTATCTTAAATTATATAAAGCCTTATCTCAGCAGTGGTGGGAGAGATATTCAGAGTCTTTACTTAAGTAAAAGTGCCAGTATCACAGTGTCAATGTCTTGCAACCGGAACGCTGAAGAAGTCGTAATATCAGCAATAAGTAGGGTATTTTAAGTATAACAAAAATCTACTTAATATGCAGGTAATATGGCCGTGATCAGTGTTAAATTATTACATATTTTACCACTTGATTATTATTATGTATGCACCAATATGTGAGAAGCATTTGCATGTTGTAGCTGGCCATCATGAGGCTGATTCTACTTACTATATACTGATGGGTAATTTAATTTAATGTGCATAGCTGACAGTGTGTCTTTTATGTGCTCATGTGGGTTTTTTACGTTTTAATTTGAAAAATAAGAGATAACAAATAAATGTAGTGTAGTAAAAAGCATTATTTTCTCTAGAAATGCAGATAAGTGCAAGTAAAATGTGGCTGAAATTAAAAATATTCATGTAAAGTACAAGTACCTTGAAATTAACTTACTTTCCTCCTGCAGATATATATGACTCTAGAACAGATATATATGACTCTAGACAAACAGATATATATGACTCTAGACAAAAACAGATATATGTGACTCTAGACAAGATTACAAAAACTCATATCTCAGACAAAGCAACCTCAATATTTTTGAGTCTTTATCAGTGACATCGGCACTGACAAATAACCAGAGCTGTGACAGTAGCGTGAATCCCAACTCCTGGCTCAGTCGTAGAAAAGACTTTATGTCAGTTCATAAACTATAACATGCTAAACAATGGCTGAGATTTGTGCGCAGACGCCTCCTAGCTAAAGATGTAAGATTAGAGGCTGACTAATCGAATGATGTTGTGTTCCTGCTAAGGATGAACTGACGTCACTGACAATGAAAATAGTCTTCAAAATAAAAAAAGATCTAAACAAGCCATGCATAAACTCTGTCACCCTCCAGAAATAGCAGCCATCCAGGAATTTCAGTCGGGAGTGTGTTAGTGAGAATTTTCCTCCATGAAACACCTTGCAGCTGTCTGGCCTGAGGGCTCCAGTGTAATGCCATATGCAGCTAAACAATAGATCATAACAGGGCTGTGGGTCTGTGTACAGTAGTGGGCAGATGAAGAGCCAGACAGCCATGTAAGGTAGCAGGCAGCACATCGGCCCGCAGGCTTCTGCTGCTGTGACTGATATATGGCAGCCCAGATCCATTCTGGCCTGGAAGCAGAGGCAACAGGTGACTCACATGAGTGGGAAACTCTCCCCCCTGCTCATCCCGCTTCAGAGCCACTTTGTAGGTCACACTAACTGACCCCTCCACCACGCCAACACCACTAAACTTAAACACACTCAGCTTTGATCGTAATCCCGGCACACTTGGGAGAGATAGGCGCGCCACTCCTGCAGTCCAGTTGCTGCAGTGCATGCTGGGATTAACCGCACGTGTTGAAGTTCAAGTTTAAAAACCATGCTTCGTAAATATTGCGTGCCTTTTAAGCTTTGACACGTATGAGCAAATAAATACACTTCACTTATTTCCATTACTCACTCCATTATTCCCTAAATAACCTCATGAAATGGCTCCAATCACCCAGAGAGCAAAAATAACAATCACCGAGCTGAATAACCGCAGCCTGGGTATGTTTGGCATCCTGCATGCAGGTCTGTTGATGTCAGCTGAGACTGATGCAACAAGTGTATAAATGTGTTAGCGCAGAGCAATGGTGTGGCTGGTTTGACATTTTCCTTGTGCTCCGCTGTGAGCACCAACATTGCTGAGCTGTCACAATACTGCAAAGTGAACTGTTACCGGCAAATATATTTTGGTTGTGGAGCTCCTGGCAGGAGGTTTTTGTTTGGGGTCATTTAATATCAGCTGTGATGTTGAGTTTATCTCCCGTAGTGGCTTGGTTAGAGAGCCTCTTTTTCAGGAGAGAAAAAACATTTATAGAGTCAGATAACTAACAATTGAGCCAAAAACCTTACAGAAATCACACAAGACTTCATATAATAAATCTTTAGTATCTCCAAGGGAAGTAAATGATTCTTGCTTGAGGGAAATTTGCAGTTCATATGCTCAATACCTGAAACTATTTCTTCCGAGATCAGTGCGTACATACAGTATGGAATATCTAAGGTTACATAGTTATTATATATTGTCCAAGATTTAAATGAGAGAACATAATAATGATAATAATTATCATGAAATAAAAATTCATTTTGTTTTTGATAAAGCAGAACCCGATTCTCAGATGAAACTGCTCACTAGCCATTGAAATTCTGGTTAAATCAATGTGTGTCAAGTAAATTAAGGCATTTATACATGAATTTAATTGTGATTGTTCAGTGAACTGGCTGTGAAAAATATGAACTTAGAAGTATAGATGGATTGAAATTTATGGACTTGGGGATGCAAGGGTCTGGATAGTATATCAATGTTTTTATTTAGTCACTTTTTATTATCTCTGATATAATATTTGCTGCCTCGTTGAGAGTTTCTTTGTGAGTGTTTTGTTTTCATTTATTTGCGCTGTCTTTATTAATTTGCATAATGCATTATTAGTTATTTACCTAGGTTACACGTCACAATGGTGTCTCACATCTTGGAAAAAAAAATTGTTAAAACGTTTTATAAGAAAAAAAAGAAGAAAGTTGGCGAAGCATGATTAAGAGTTTTTAGTATAGTCAAACACTTAATTTTGAAAAACCAAAAAGTGCAAAACTTTTGGGGTCGACAGGTGCATAGGAGAAGACCATGGGCCAACTATCATTGAACAAATAATTTCTGCACTCTGTCTGCTACACATGCAAGAGAAGGAAATGTATTGGGAATAAGAACAATGTTTCAGTAAGGACTGGGAGAGACGAGGCAACCTGCAGCTCCGAAAAATTCTATGGAAATGAATAGCGTTTTTGTTTTTTTGTTTTTTAAATCCATTGTTGTAGGCCCAAAGAAATTCTTACATTCTCTAAATGTAAAAATGTGAAGCCTATAGGCAGAATTAAAATGTTGCTTGGGTCATGTTTAAATGAGCCTCAGTAGTGGTGGCTAGTCTTGAATCTCTGTAGTGAGGCTAGCTATGGACTCCAAATCCAAAGATGTAAAAATCTCAGACAAAAATAGAGACATTAATAACTGGTGGACAGATTCATTTGCTTTCACCACCAACTCTTACCAAATGTGACGAGCCACCTTGTGCTAAAACATATCAATGAATACCTATTTAGACCTATTAGTAATGCTGATAGGCTTTTTTAGTCTATTTTTGGTTGAAAATGGCTCTTTTGATAGTAAAGGTTGCTGACCCCTGACCTGTGAGAGCCAGTCAGGTCCCACTGCAGATTTACATCACTCATTAAGTCAAGTACCATAGTGATCACAGCTTGGCACCATATGCCTTTAATTATTATTAATTAAATTATTATTATTAAAAGTACAGGTAATATTGTACACAAAATGCACTTTATACTGGCTAAAATGCATTTAGTAATAATAAAGAAAACTACCATACGCAGATAATAATATATAATACACAGATAGGTGTTTATAGTATATGAAAAAAAAGAAAAATCGGGTTGGAGTTTAGAATTAGAAAGAAAATGTAATTGTATAAATATAAAGAAGCCAATAAAGAAGAAATACAGCCACAAACATCGCCTGTATTCAAATTGTCTAAAATAGATGGTGTATCAGAGAAATCACAGACAAAAAATCATAGCACCACCCTTTTAAGGAGCTTACAATACAAACCTTTGGATGACAAGGTCAAAAGCTTAAAAGAAAAACAGCACCAGACACAAATATTTAGATATTAATCATGTAATAAATTTCTTAAAAGTGCATTTTTTGCTATTCTAATCCACTCACAGCAGAGATAATGCAGCCATACAGTTCAAATACACATCATTTTTTCTGATGTGGAACATATATGGGGCCATGTAGCTATTAAAATACCCTACACCAGAATCTCCTGAGGCCAGCTGCCCAAATTTGGCTCTCCACAATTTTTTTTAGAATCTAACTTCGGGCCCCTCCAATGTGAGCCTGTGTGGCCAAATGTGTCCCTCTGCAATATGTCAAATAGAATTTTCTAGGAAATAAATGACTTCTCTAACTGTGTTTTACTTTCCAATGTAACGATAAATTAGTATGTCAGATAATGCAGTTTTTAAGCCGGCATGCTGAGATCATTTGTGAGATTGCTGTGAAATTTACTCCTCTCACACACACACATGATAACACTATTGTACTTAATGCCCAACACCGCTGCAACACTTTTTCCTCCACCAATGTAAACATGTTCCATTAAAGAAAAACAGGCCGAGAAAATGTATACCTCACCATCTAATTGTCTTGTGTTTATGGGGACAGTGCAGGGCGGGCAGTGTATCCTGGTCCTCGATGAGGATCCAGAGTCTGTCAAACAGGGCTTAGCGCTGAAAGGTGCAGATCACTGGAGGAATGTTTAAATCAACCCTGCCCCCTGTTGTTCCTGGCCCGTGGATACACTGCAGGCTGAGGGGAACCAGCTTGTGTTTAAACTAAAGGACTCAAATAGAGAAGAGAGATTTAATCATCAGTGCTTTGTCTGAGATTTAAAACTAAAGATAACACTGATCTATCTCTGCACTCTTATGACTCAGTTAAAACTATATTCAATGATTCTGCGAGATACATAAATCTGACACCGTTACCCCATACGCCAGCAATAAAAACACAACTTAATGATCCTATAAAACTTCATCCAGGGGTTTTCTCCAGCTCAAGGTGTTGCCACAGTCCCGACTGATTCTTGAACCAGAGTCACTGCCCTCTAAGGCAACACTGAGGCGGGCCCAACACACTGGAGGATTAATTGTGTTGCAGGGGAGAGAAAACACACAGCATTTATTCCTGTTGCTCGGCAGCGAGTCACAGCAGCAGCTGTCACTTCACACTGATGCAGTTTAATAGCTGCTATTTCTCTCTTCACGTCTCTGAGCTGCCTGGCTGCTGTCCAGTCCGACTCAGTTTCAGTTCTTGCTCTGGAAAGCTAAATACAACCACGTTCAGTTAGTGCGGTTTAAAGGAATACTTCACCCCAAAATGATAATTTGTGTATCAACTACTCGCCCTGTGTTACCTTGAATTCGTGATTGTTTTCCTTGCATGCCTCCGTGGTGAATGTAAGAATCCAGTACCTTCCAAATACATTCATTTTTGGTAAAACCTTACAGTTTAAATCTCTTGGTTGTTCATTGGCCAGAGGTTTTGCTGTCGCTCACACGCACCTGTCACTTCCTGGCCAATGAATGAGCTGTAAGGCGGAAAGCCCAGTTCAGACCAAAGAGTTCAGACCAAAGATTCACAACAAGACAAGTTGAAACATGGACCTACTTGCAATGCACCGTTCTGCGAAGTTCTAAAAACCTGCCGGTTCATGCCGATGCAACTAGATGAGATGGTGTATCATCTCTATGCAACAACTTTCTGTACTTCTGTTCTGATTTTCAGCTTTTCAGGCTTATTTTGGGCTGAATATAATTTGTAGCTTCTTGAAATATGAATGAGGATAGTGATAGTGAGATACTGGCTACAGCTGCATTTGTAGGAGTGACAAAACGGCGAAGACCATAAACAAAACTGGCATCAGATACAGAGGGCTTGGAGGGGACGGAGCAACTGCCGCAGCAAGCAAACATGCCAACCATGACCATTCTGAAACTTCACTACAAACCCATTGGCTAATAGGTGACGTGTGTTACATTCCAAAACCAGCTGTCAGTGATTTGACCCGCGGAGTTGTAGGTGACACCATCAGCCGGCTTGAGTCGAGCTCAGACAGCCAGTTTGCCCCACTGCAACTTTTCTCTGCAACGTTCTAAAACGGTTTCGTCTTGTCACAAATCTTTGGTCAGAACTGGGCTTAAGTGTTTAAATAGTAAGGCTTTAGCAAAAAATACATGTGTTTGGGAAGTACTGAGCATACAACTGGATAAATGGGACTTGGATTATACTGTATACAGTATGAGTTTGACCCACATTTGGTGCTGTTAAACGTGGCCCCCTTTAGATTTGGTTTAGATTCTTTGTTTACTGTGGAGGCATCCCAGAAAGGCAAAGTTTTCTTCACATATTCAATGTAACACGGGCTGAGAATTGTTCCCCAAGTGATCATTTTGTAGGTGAAGACTCCCTTTGAGTTTGAGTTGACACTGAAGTGGTGAAATGACTGTAGCTCTTGGCTGCAATTCATACAGACTCAACTTTCCTGCTTAGTTTATCATAATATCTCTCTAACACTTAACACTTTGTTTCCATGGAACTCTCCCCAACACTCTTCCTCTGTGCAGGACGCACACACACAAACACACTCACAGACTCAGATATAACGTCAAAGAGAAATAACTCAGAGGTGCATAATACCCCACTTGCGCAGTTCACCGTTCTGAATACCTTCTAACCAGATTGTCCATTACTCTGCCACAGAGATTATAAACAAATATGACAGCCATGATGGTCTACAGGCAAACCAGACCGCTCAGCAAAGGGCACAATGTATCCTAGTAAATCCATGGTTATTGCCAGAGAGCCAACAGGAGCACAGGTATGATAGATAGCCAACAGCAAAAGGTGTTTTCACAGTCAGAGAGGTTCATTGGAATATGTGGGCTGTAACCTATCTGCCTCCCACTGCCTTTAATACCTTGTTCCTTTTGTCCTTCGGAAATCATATTGTTTGAGATTGCTTCCTCTGAGAACAGGAAAGCAGTCGAGGGAAGGAGAAAGAGACTGAGACCGTTGCCTGTCCCCAGCTGATCTGGAGTCCACTTTGTCTTTTGTCTAAAGCTCCCATTCCCACAACTGTGAATGGATACTTGTGTGTGTACTGCTTTACTTTGAGAATTTCTACTTTATATCACTTTGTACTTTTAATCCTACACATGTGAGAGATAAATGTAGTACATTTTTTCAACCTTACATCCAAAGCATCGTCTTCTAAAATCAGATTTTTAGCCTTGATAGCAGCATGGTTTGGTCCATCCACTTTAGCTCGGACTAAAATATCACAAGTACTGTTGGATAGAGGTTCTTTAAATCTTGTGTCGACATTCATGGTGCCCAGAGGATGAATCCTACTGATGCGAGGGATCGACTGAACTTTCATCTAGCTTTGCAAAGGGTTTTGAGACAATTTTTTCAACAACAGGCCATGAAATTTGATGCAGACATTCAAGTTAAGTCAGTTTTATTTATATAGCTCAATTTCACAAATCAGAAACTAGCTTCAAGGGGCATTCATGCTCCCCTCAGGATGAATTGTAATAACTTTGGTGATTCCTTGTCACCTAGCCAATTTTTTCCCGTAATACTTTATTATTATATAAGAAGAGGAGGTACTTTATTGATTTCCAAGGGGAAATTCAGTCTTTTCACTCTATAGTATATACACACACAATCTCAAAATACACACATTCACAAACAGGACCTGTACATGCATTAAATGGGGGGATGTCAGAGCAGGGGGGCTACCTCAGGCGGGTGCCTCGGGCAGTTGGGGGTTTGGTGCCTTGCTCAGGGGCACTTCGGCAGTGCCTTCAGCTACCACTTCACGCTCCATTCTTGGTCCGTACAGGGACTTGAACCAGCAACCCCCCGTTCCCAAGCCCCTATGGACTAAGTTACTGCTGCCCCAAACAATATTCTTTATATTAAGACCAAATACCTGCAAAAGCTAATGACATTCCCATCAACCTCCACTGTACTGTTACAGTATTTAGCAAATGTTATCATGCTTGTACACTGGACTGTAAATGTAATAAGCATTGTGCCAATCTGACATTAGCATGTTAGCACTTTCAATAGACACAGCAGTGCTTTGAGTTGAATGCTACATAGAGCCACCTGCACACTGTAAACTCTTTGTCTTGTTTATAGATCAAGCTAACAAAAGCTGTGTGAAGCTGACCAGCTACGACATTAAAATGCTGATGACATGTTAAAGGTAAAGACCACTGTGCAGGCGACTGTAAGCAGGATTGCCAGCAAAAGTGAAAGTCAACCACAGCCTTGACACTTTGCCTTGCTATGTTTGTGTTTGCGTCTGCAGTTTTTTGTAGCTTGGAGCTCTTGGATGCCTGCTGCTTACGGTCTGACACCCGGTAGCTACCTTTCACCTGTGCACTGTACCCGACAACAACCCGAACACAGCAAAATAAGAAGAAAAAAGCAAAATACACCGCCACGCAGTTCTAGTGGGTCATAAGTGATAATTGAGAGGGTTTACGTTTAAATCTATATATTGTTGTTGGGTTTTTTTGTTTGTTTGTTTTTTAGGAAAATCCTGCATAGCATACTGTTAGTGCATCATTGACTGTTTTACCTTTGACACATTGTAAGGGAGTAAAAACTGAAAAGATTTCTGGGGGGGGGGAACGAGCATGGAGGCCAGCAATAAACATTTTTGTCCTAAATATAAGCATAATAACAATTTTTTCCACCATTACTAATAAAAACAACAAAAATAAACATTGTACTCACTGTTGCTTTTGTAAAATGTAGCATGTTTCATCATGAAAATCCCCTCTGCTGAAAATGGTATGAGTGTACATGACAGTGGGGGGAAAAATGTACCATTTCTGTGAGCAGGCCTGAGTACGTTTACTTGAATTATGAAAATTTTGAATGTAGCAGAATATTTTTACATGGTGATATTGCTGCTAAAGGATCTGGATATCATCGTTCCACACCGGTGACCGGTTGGCACACCCTCACTTCTTTTTAGGTTTTCATATTTAACGAGTCAAGGAAAAGATTAAAAATAAAGACATTGTTTTACAAAAGTAGTTTTGTCATCACATTGATTTAATGACCATATTATGTACTTGATGGAAACATTTAGAGGCGTGTCATTATTCAAATAATGACACTGTCACAAAGGTTGACTCTGAATTAGTCCAGGGGGAGATGTATTGTTAGTGGGGTCTGCACAGGTGAGGAAAGCCTGTTGTCAGTGTTCGCTGATAAGAACACGGCCGTTCAGTAACGTGTACCTCCTGTTATTGTGCTGGTTGGACTCTCACTCCCTTCCTCCTCCAGCTCTCTGCCTGTTTGTGATTTACTTCCAGTAAAGATCATCAGCCTTATCCAAGGAGGGCTTAGAGCCAGTTCCCTGAGTGGGACAAGGACCCGCTTCACTTACTCATGATCCAACTGGTCTCCAACTGTGACCGGTCTGACGTTAGCGGGAATTAGATGGTGCATGCTGGAAAGCAAGTGTCACACCAAACTTTCCTGCACTATGCATCGGAGTATGAGCCTTGTGTGTGGACAGAGGCCGAGCGTTTCCTCTCCCACATGTTCTCATAGGGGTGTTTTGCTTCCCGCCTCTTCATGCTTCACAGATAAAGAGCACAACGCTCTGATTTTCCATCTTATTGCCATATATATACTTCATAGAGTCACTGAGGGAGAGAGAGAGACAGACTGAGGGTCATTTAGACCATCTCTCTCTCACACATAACTAGTGTCAGTGTCAGCCAGTCAAGTCACAGCCTTCCACAGTGGACTACACAATGGGAGTAACTTATTATGGAAGCAACTGCTCATGGATTACACTTGGAAGGAGATGAGAGGTGGTAAGAGAGAATATTATCTCCGTGTTTGGCTTTTTTAACAATCTGTGATTGTAGTGATTATTCTGTATATCCTACCTGGCTCACCATTAAAATAACAGTTTGTCTTAACACACAGCTTTTGAGGAATGTGTACCATGTTTTCTATACGCTTGCCAAGTAGGGCAGTAACTTTAGACATGTGACGTGTTGGAAAAACCTGTCAAACTGTTACTTTCAGCCCTCCTTCCTTACAGTATGTTATAAATCGTTTGTCTCTGATGTCTAATTGCATAGTAAAAGCTGCCAGCAGGCAAAGGGACACAGTGCATTTAGATGTCGGAGGTCGCCCCTCGATAGAGCTTGATGGGTTTTCTTAACCCCTCAATGATGGAGGTCAGTTATTGCACTCATAAAGCTGTCTGGTGAACTGCCTTATAGGGTCATTCTCGGCGGAGACTCGCCAGCTTGTCGCTGCCATGTTTGGGTCTCACTCAACTCTCACTAATGCAGCAGGTGAAACCACACACACACACATACACACACACACACACACACACACACACACACACACACACACACACACACACACAGAGGAGGATAGATGAGGAGATCTGATTGATGCTCACAGATAGATCCAGATTGCAGCCTGTGGGAGGTTTTCATTACTGCAGAGAGGACAGGGGACATGCTGTGCTGTCATTGTGAGTGAGGTCTGCTGGTCAAGATCCAGAGGCAAGATAGTGTCCGTGCAGGTCACGGCATTAAAAGGACAAAGTCTCCCAGCTTTGACTTACCCAGTGGTGGCCTGTTACCCTCTCTGACTGTCTGTCATACGTAATTTGGAGCTGGACACTAGGAATGCAAACACACACATAGCATATTATTGAATCATTTTTCTTTAAACAACCCTCTTTATTTACTTTTACATGACTCCCAAACTTCCTCTCCCCCTAACTCAACCTCTCATGGGAAAATGGTTGTTCTCATGCCATGGCGTCCAGTCCTCAAGCAATTCACAAGCTATTTTTACACACATGATGCCACACACATGCCCAGGTCATTTCATCTGTCAGAAAATCCTCCTGAGACCCAGCAATTCATATTTGTGCGCTGTGGGGAACATGCCACTGAGGCCTTTATTTCAAACACAATACATGCAGGCAGTTTGAGCCCTGGTGTGCTGTGAAACAGACTTCCTGGGCCTTCTAGTGATGTAGCACACATGGAGGTAATGGCAGTAAGGGAGATAAGTGATGAAGATATACTGTTTTTGTTCCTCATAATGATGAGAGTTTTAACTATATTACAATAAGTTTTTCAAAGTGAATTTTAATGTTAAGCCTTTCAAAATACACATTTTAACACATGTCCTTTGTTGGGGACAGTTGCTTTTCTCATTTCAACCATTACAGGAAACAGAGCACTGAAGGAGGCAGAAAAGATTTTGTAAATATTACCGAGGAAGGGTCAGACATGTAGATTACTTGCCTTGATAACACACACCAACATGCACACATATGCGCACACACACTAAGTAAAACCAGTGAAAAGCATGTACAATAGTGTGTTACAGGGATGTCGTTTATTTGGAGGCCAACACAGAAGTTAACACTGAAAAGCCAATGGGATTTTTTTTCATTGGATTTTGGGTTATTGCAAAGAATAATTTAATTTGATCTGATTTAATTTAATTTAATTTAATTTAATTTAATTTAATTTAATTTAATTTAATTTAATTTAATTCATTTTATTTAACCAGGAAGTCCCATTGGGATTGAAAGACCTGGCCGAGGTAGCAGCCAATCAGAACACATTTAAAATGCAACATATAATACAAAAATCCACAATAAAACAACAACTATTAAAACATGGTGGCCTCTCAAGAAAAACGTGCACATGTCTGTCTCTATCACCATATTATCTTTATAATGCCCTTAAAATTCATTCATCAATGGTTGCAGTGTTTCCAATTTTAAATCTTTTTGAAGATTGTTCCATGTCCAAGGTGCAGAGTAGGAGAACGCAGTTTTCCCCAGATCTGTTAAAACCCAGGGTACATAAGCTCTGTGGCAAACAAAAGCTTGTGATACTTTCACTTTCTGTTCAGCAAGATAATCTTAACAAATAAACACACTTTAAAAAAAAAAAAGCCTAAATGCAATCGCCAGAAGTGAAAGCTAGCATTAGACTATAAACAAACAGCATCACAGTTGCATGACTCCAACGTCACCACCAAATTGAGGCTGTAAATCGATGTTCAGCATGGAGACATTCTGGAGTCCTTTTTAGCCACTTAATAGCAATGGTGTTGCCACGTTATGGCTTCAGAATTTATGGATGGGCTTTTTACTGACCTATTTTATGTAAACAAAAACAAACAAGCAAAAAAAAACAAAGCATGAAAGACCTTAGTTAAGGCATCTAACCAAAAACCCATTCAAAAAACCCATTGATGTCAAGACACGGGAATCAGGAGCGCTAAAATGCTAACTCATATCTAGGTTTTAGGACTCATCCCTGCAGCACTCTTTACCTTTAATATTACATTTCTTAGATGAGAATTTATTCATGTAATGTATTGTACCCTTTTGTGGAGAAGACTGACCTGATGTCCTCCAGAAGGGACGTTAGAAAACAAAAATACATTTCTGAGAAAAAAAAATCTTTGTGACGTTTCTTACACCCCAATTACTCAGATTACATAAAAATATATCTATAATTATAGAAACCTTATTCCATAACCTTAACCTTATTTCTTCCATGTCAGAGGAACTGCAACTGTCTGACTGATTGTCTGTATTTCTCTTTTTTCCTTTACCCCCCTCTGTGCTCCATCTATTCTCCCCCTCAGTGACTTCATCTTTCCACCTCTAGTGCACCCTCCATCCGCCCTTCCTTTCCTCCCTCTCCACTCTTTGTATCTCAGGTGTGTGTTTGTCCTGTGAGCAGTGATGGGGGACTGGAGTCTCCTGGGAAATTTCCTAGAGGAGGTCCAGGAACACTCCACCTCAGTCGGGAAGGTCTGGCTCACTGTCCTCTTCATCTTCCGCATCCTGGTGCTGGGCACAGCAGCCGAGTCCTCGTGGGGCGACGAGCAGAGCGACTTCCTGTGCGACACTCAGCAACCCGGTTGCACCAACGTTTGTTATGATAGCGCCTTCCCCATCGCCCACATCCGCTACTGGGTGCTGCAGATCGTTTTTGTCTCCACGCCATCCCTCATCTACATGGGTCATGCCATGCACATTGTGCGCAGGGAGGAGAAGCTGCGCAAGAAGGAGCAGGAAGAGAGGGAGGAGAGAGGGGAAGGCGGAGGAGACCTGGAGGAGGAGAAGGAGTACCTCCAGCAGAAGGAGAGTGGAAAAACAATGACGTCTGATGGGACTGGCCGTGTTCGCCTAAAAGGAGCTCTGCTGCAGACTTATATCCTGAGCATCCTGATCCGCACAGTGATGGAGGTGACGTTTATTGTGGTGCAGTACATGATCTATGGGGTGTTCCTCAGGGCCTTGTACCTGTGCAAGGCCTGGCCCTGCCCCAACCCTGTCAACTGCTACATGTCCCGGCCCACGGAGAAGAACGTCTTCATCATCTTCATGCTGGTGGTGGCCGGTGTGTCTCTGCTGCTGTCTGTGTTAGAGCTCTACCACCTTGGTTGGAAGAGCGCCAGGAAGTGTCGCCAAAAGATGATGCAGAAGAGCAAACACAGAGCTGTGACGGTGGCCGTGTCCACAGACTTGGAGCCAAACAGCCCACCTCGGCCCTCGGCCTCCTGCACCCCACCTCCTGACTTCAGCCAGTGCCTGGCAGCCCCGAGCTCCATGAACCCCATGACATCTATGGCCTCTCATCCCTTCAACAACAGGATGGCGCTGCAGCAGAACTCGGTCAACTTGGCCACCGAGCGGCATCACAGCTGCGACAACCTAGAGGACGAGGAAGACTTCCTGAGGATGAGATACGACCAAGCGCCCACAGAGCTGCCCAACAGCTGCGCCCCATCACCTCTGCTGCACTCCGGCTACATGAAGGACAAACGCCGCCTGAGCAAGACCAGCGGGAGCAGCAGCCGGGCTCGCCAGGATGACCTGGCAGTATAGACTCACAACCAGAAAGAGTAGCTGGCGAGGGGAGACGAGGAAGAACTGAACCTTCAGGACCAACAGTAGGAACAGAAAGATCAGTTTAGGAAGAAGTTGAAGTGGTCAGAATGTGAGCCAAGATAATTATGCAAACTCTGGCACTGAAGCTTGACACATAACTACAGAGGATGAACTAAATGAGACACTGAGATGTGTGAGTGGACCACATAAGCTTGACATGCATGAGCTCTGTGAGCAGTGTTTGTGAACCAGTCTGTCCGCCGAGCTCAAAAAACCAAACTGCAAAAGAAAAACAATTTTGAAATGAGAACAGGGTAACAGGTGAGACACTATTGCTATTGCACATTTTATGTTTGAGTTGAACCGTTAAAGCCAAAAACTATTCAATTAACCAGATTAATCATATGATCAGGTTGTGACTACAGTAGAACCAACTGTTTTCTCTCTCTCGCTGCAAAAAATGAGATACATTTAGAGAAAACAGGAACTTAAAGGTACAGTGAGTAGGATTTAGTGGCATCTAGTGGTGAGAACTGCAGATTGCAGCCAGGTAAAACTTCTCCCATGTGCCAAGCATGAACTCCAAGTTAAGGACTTTGCACATTGAGTCCATTTTTTTTAATCCAAGACTTAGCGTTGTGTAAATCACGTTTGCACACTGGGTCTGAAACTATTGTCCATCATTAAAATTTTCGGATCATGTTCGATTTTCTGTATTTTTCACATCCGTCAGAAGCCTTTAGAGATGTTTGACCAAGAATCAGTGAAGAAAATGTGGGGGCTGGAAGCAGACGCAACAAGACAGAGAAACAGGGAGCGCACAGATTCATTTAATAACTCAGACAGCTCACTTTCAACGGGTCAGATAGTTATATTCTGGTGAATGATGATGAGGAGGAGGAGGAGGATGTGGACTGCACACAGAATGTGGGGGGCAGAGAGGGAGGACAGCTCTGCCCCTTCATGCAGCTGCAATACCTAATGAAAGACAGGGAAGGTGTGGTGACAGCCAGATAGGTAACTCCAGTGGAGAGAGGCAAAGAAGGAAATGTTTTAATTTTGTAACATATTGCAAATTTTCACAACTAATAGAAGGATAAAACGCATCATAATCAGTGTGCAAGGTTTCTGTGCATAATGATTTTATTTTTTGGATGATGGATTTAAAAAAACAGACTCAGTGTGCAAAGGCATTTAGCATTTCTTCAGTGTTAATATTTGGGAGGTTTTTACCAGGAGCCCAATTATCCGTAGAGGTCTTTTCCTGTCCAACAAACAGACCCGGCAATTTAAAACGATTACACTGAATAAAACACATTAAATAAAATCTGTTTTCCGATGCTGTTAAGCCCGTTGCAGAGAGGCTGCTTACTATGGTGGCTGACATGAAAATGCAAATGGCCCTGTCTAGAGCCAGTGTTTGGTTTGTCCATTCTGTGCTACTGCAGAAACAGCATGGCCGACTTCATGGAAAAGGACCGGCTCTGTATGTAGATGCAAATGGTTCATTATAAGGTAACGAAAACACAATGATTCTTATTTTCAGGTGATTATACACTAAAGAAAACATAATCATTATATTATGTCTGAAGTCTGCCAATTAATCCCCCATAATCCTACACACTGGACCTTTAATATCCAAAAAACTGTGAAGCTTGCTGGTTTATAAATTGGAAGTTTTCATGCAGTGCATTTACAGTGAATTTCGGTAAAGTGCCTTAACAACTGTGGAAGATATATCTCTTTCCATTTAATATGTTTTCTATGTATATTTTTCCAAAAGCCATGTCAGAGACTGTAAACCTATATAAAGCCATCTGTTGACTTGCTTACCTGATTGCACTACACCTGCAAGTCAACAAACATAAAATGTAACTCAAGAATAATCACTTCACAATCACATCTGAATAAAAAGAAGTGTGCGTAAAACTGTATTCATTAGTTATATATCTGACAGGAGCCTTTGTGTACACATCGAGAGAATGTAGCTTGTTTTAGGATTTTTCCCTTTGGAAGGGATTCAAGGGAAAAGAGAAAAGAAGTCCTGCTTGGATGCTGTTATGAGGAGATCCGGCCACTGGGTGGCAGCATTGCACTTAAGTTTTTCAGTTTCTCTCCTTGAGCCTTGTGCAGCAAATTGTGAATTTGTCCCTATGCAATGTATGTTTCCGTTGATGTTTTTGAATGTATTATATTTGATTTTTTTGGTGTCTTGTTCTTACTATATGCAGGATAATTGTACAGGTTGTGTAATACAGCAGTTTGTAAATGAACATCTTCTGTGACTGGGGGTTTCACCCTACAGACTTTCTCCTACAGCGTATTTAAAACACAAAAGTCTTGTCTATGTTTTTGGTTCTTTCACACAAACCTTTATGCAATAAATGTCATCACTAATCCATCACAAATAATAAACCATCATCTGTACAATATGCTCTATTGTCCTCAAGGTGTGTGATTGATTCTAGCACTCATTGGATCATTCTGCAACATCAACACTTAGAAATGTGTTTAGACAGTTTACATTTAGACCAACAGATCAAAGCTGTGAAGTGCTGTAAACTAAAGCATAAGTGGAAATGAGGAAGATGAGATAAAGAAGGGCACAAATAGATGAAGGGTTTCCTGCATTTTTAGATCAGTATCCTACCACTTGCATCTCCCAGTCTGTTCTCACCAGAGAGGACCTGCAGGAGACAGACTGGAGAGGATGTGCAGTATTTACACAAACAAAGACTGTCTCGCCATCTCTGCCAGGAAGCTCAGTGCTAATATCCAACTTGGTCTGTCACAAGCTGAGTAGGAAAGTGTGTTAGATGCTGCCATTTTGTTTGCTGCAAATCTGATTCACCCCTTTGCAAAGTTACCCTCATTTCATCATCACTGTGTAAGATTATGCTACGGCATAATGTATGGCATATATTTAGGAGCAGTGTGATGACTCCACATGACTGCTCAGTAAAATCTTTTCTCTGTAAATCACCCAGGAGCAAAGCTGAGATGTTTTTATGCACTTGGAGTGATACTTGCTGCCTGTTCTCCTTATTGATTTAAAAATGTAGCCAAGATGAACATTCAAGATGGAAAATGCTTCTCAGATTTCAGTTTCCAGTCTCTTAGCTTTTTGTTTTGGAAAAAGAAAATGCATAAACCTGTATGAGATTTGATTTAATCGACGGACACCACATGGCTTACAAATTAGAAGAATCTGCATTCAGGATGAGAGGTGGGAATCATTCAGTGGTGAAATCTCCCTATCATTCCTGATACATTGACCCGTAGCAGCTATTTTGTTACTGTTTTAAGCATATAATAAACAAAAATAAAAGATAGAATAAATTCAAAATAATATATAAAGTGCAAAATGCATCGTTATGGAAACCCTGAGAGGTAACTGACAACATTTGTTTCTGGTGACTTATTTTCTAAGTTTGATCTATTTTTTTTCTCCTGTGTTTATGACTTAATCAAAGGGTGGAAAAATGTGTGCCAGGATAAATTTTCTAAGTTCCTTAAAAAGTAATCTTGATGCAGGAGGGAACAGGTTTTACCAGAATATTTTTTTTTCTAAAAAAAAAAAAAAGGAACATTTTAAAGAAAATCTGATTAGCAACAATTAAAAAATATTCTAAACCAGAAGCAAGACATGACTTTAATATTGTATAACTTGCTAACACACAATATGCCATGTGTTTAGAGGGCATGGAGAAATTAATATTAAATAAAATGCTTTTAGTCCTATGTAGAACATGGGGTAGTGTTGCACTTCAGCCTCTTGTGGCCAAAATTAGTATTACAACAACAAACACTTAAGAAAAGAATAATCTGCCCCCCCAAAAAACACCTATAAAACAAACAAACAAAACCTGCCAAAACTTTTCTTTAACTTAATTTTAGATATTTAAAAAAAGAAATTAAGGAATTTAGAAAGGGTCTTTATTAAAGTTATAGGTTAGTTATAGGATTAAGTGGCATCTAGCAGTGAGGTTGCAGAACCTAAACTTCCCCATGTGCCAAGTGTTTAGGAGAAAATGAGAGAAAATGCAAAAAAGCAAATGGCCCTATTTAGATCTGGGCTACTGTAGAAACAACAGGGCAGACTCTATATGTAGATATAGATGGCTCACTGTAAGATGACGAAAACAGTTGTTATTTTCAGGTCATTATAAACTAATGAAAACATAGTTGTGAATATTATATATAATTTTTGCCTAAAACAAAGGTAGGATAAATTTCAAAATAATAAATAAGGTCCAAAAGGCAAAGTTTGAGATGTTGTTTTCTCTCTTGTCTTTATAACTTTAGAACAGTTGAAACAAAAAAAACTTTTTTGCCAGGTTAGGTTTTCTAAGTTTCTTCTTATAAAATAAAATAAAATAAAATAAATGTTAAAAAGAGGGGAAAATATGGAAAAATTAACATTTTCAAAGTAACTTCTTAAAAATCTGATTAGTGGCGATAAAAATACATTTCTAGCCAAATGCCTCTTCAATTTTGTGTACACATCTTTTATTATGGCTGTGACAGATTCAATGTTATTTATAAATTCTGTGATAAATAATTTGATAAAAATAGAATATATAGTAAATTAAAATGACAGCAAATTGTGTATTTTCTGGTGATGGGAATATTCTTGGCTTCCAATTTATTAAAAAAAAAAAAAACACTTGTGCGCAGAGCCATTAAAGCAGATGTTATATTTTGACTTTTTTTATTGTCACAAAAACCACAGTATTTGTTTGAGATTTACTTTATCATTGTGGCATGCAGATACACTTTTGTCCGGTAGGGGGCAGCAATACACGCTGATGCATCTTTTGCCCCACAATTATTTTTAACGAGGAAGAAGAAGGTGGTGGAATGATGTATTGTAGGGAAATGTAGTTTTAAGTGTGTAGCTGTCACCTTTACTTTCATTGCCGAGTGGCATCTGCTGCCCTACAGTTCCCGACATGTTCTCTGGCACGAACTGGTGTCAAGTTGCCGACTAAGAGTTGAATTTATCATTTATTAAACGCTGTTTTTTCAAGCAGAAGAACTTCATTACATCATTACATAAAGTAAGTAACGTTAGCTAGTTAGCGGTTAGCTTGACTGACCGTTGAGACGGAGGTCAAACTCCGTGTTATCGTGTTGTGTTGCAACTTGCTAGCTTTGAAAGAGTTAACGTTAGCCTGGTGCCGAGAGGTGTTTTCTTAACGTGCTTCGGGTAGCAACGAGTCTGTTGAAACGAATGAAGAAATGTTTATCTGCTAACAGTTAGCTTAGGATATCAGCTGTATCAATAGACCCAATCTCACAATACTGGGGAGTTTTGTGGCATAGTTTGGTCAGTCGTGGGGAAACATTTGACTAGTAGTAACGTTAGCTCTACTGCAACATCATCTTCATCCTTGACATCATTGGACTTAACAGGAAGTTACATTTTATCAGGTAACTCAGGTAAGTGGAGCTAAAACCATTAACCTGAGTACTTTTATCTGCTTTTTATTATGTAAACTGAATTTGAGAAATTGTAATGAGCATTTCCCACATTGTTAACACTTCATATACCAATTTTAAAAATCTGCAAATTAATTAATAATATAAAAATAGTTTGTTGCAGCTCATCCTAGCTGAAATGGTTAGTCCAGTGGTTCCCAGCCTCATTTCTAAAGGGACCCCTATCACTGATTGAGCTGAGGACCCCTGACTAAGTTATGTATTTTATGGATATATTATATTATATTTATTGCAGAACAATAAACGAACAGAACAACTGATAAACTGTACAAGTAACTCAAAAAGTGCATACAGTAACTGCAAGAATTGTGTGTTCTGTGAGCCATTTGGATGAAGTTTTGTCAGGGATAAGTTTTCCTGATATTTTTAGGTACTTTTTATACAATTATATATTATAAATCTATTGTATGAAATATTATGTATATTATGTACTATACATTTTTATATTTGTAATAATAACACATACTTATGAGAAGGAGGTTTTGTGAATATAGCTTGTTTTCCAGGTCGTCACTGTGCCCCTACTCTATGAGATTTTTTTAAGTTTATATCTTGAATACAGGGTGTCTACAGGTCCTTAAAATGCCTTAAATTTTCATAATTCAAGGCCTTAAAAAGTCTTAAATTGTTTTAAAATCAGATTGGATGGGTCTTACATATTTTCAGTCACCTAACTTTGAACATTTCTCCAGCCTGACAGACCCAGTGACTGTTAACAATCATTGGACAGACCGAAGAAATGCAATAATAAATAGCATTTATGACAGCGATGAGATTTTGTTTTGTTTTTACATAAAACACGTTAAACTTAGACTCACCCAATTGTTGTCATTTTTCCTTCTTAAGTCGTAAATTTAACTCAGTTATATCTGTAGACACTCTGGAATAATAACCTAAACTTTAAAAATAACAATTTAATTTAGTTTTCTTCACAGAAATTAATATAATACTGAGAAATTGGCGTACGTCATAGTTTAAAAAAGAAAAATCATACACCCCTTAAAATCAAGAAGGCCTCGAGACCCCCGGTGAAGCTTTGACGACCCTAAATAGGGGTTGGGACCCCCACATTGGGAACCAGTGGGTTAGTCAATTAATCAGTGATCTTAATAATCAACTTGATCGATCATTTTTGTCATTCTGTTAAGCAACTAAACTAAAAGTTCTTCTAACATGTTTTCTGTGATGATAAACTTACTATCTTCGGGTTTTGGAGTGTTGTTCAGACCAAACAAGCATTATGAATATGCCAGCTGCTGTAATTGTAATAGGTCACATTTACTATTTCCTGGCATGTTTTACACCAAGATGAATTGGTAGTGAAACTTGCTGTTGCTGCTGTCTTACTACAGAATACAGAACAAACTTGAGCTGGTTTGTTGCAAGACTGTTGTGTAACAGTAGGAAGCCTGAAAGCCTTTTTTAAAGCCACCAGTAAAATCAGAATCTGCTTTCCAAGTATGCAAACACATACAAGGAATTTGACTCCAGTTTTTGTTTCTCTCAATGTACATACGAATGAAGGCCTAGACATAGTGCTAAAAAGAAGGACAAACATAATACACAAACATTAATGTATGCAAGAAGTATATGCTTATGTATATAAACAACTATAACATTTGTAGACTGTAAGATAACAGTGCAGTGTTGAAGAGTAAAGCTGCAATGATAGTCAGTTGATAGATTTGTTAACTGGAAAAAAATAATTGCCTATTTTGATTGTCAATTAATTATTTAGGTTATTTTTCATTTGCTGGTAGCTTTTTAAATGTGAAGATTTGCTGCTTTTCTTTGTCATTTATGATCGTCAATAAGGAGGTCTTTGGGTTTTGGACTGTTGGTTGGACAAAAGAAGCAGTAGGAAGACGTCATTTAGGGCCGTGGGAACTTGTGATTGCATTTTGACTTTTTTTTTTTTTTTTTGCAGAGTGCAAAGGGTACTGGGATAAATGTGGAATAATTCGTGTAACTGGTTGCCTTACACATTTAGTTGGATGGTAATGACTTTACATCTAGTTTGCTTAGCTTTGTATTTGACAGTTATGATATTTACATGTTAAAAAAAAACTGCACAGGGGGTGTTAGTGTTAGAAGGTTACTACACAGGGTTTGTTCCTGAAAATGATTATTTCTGTTAATGTTACTGTCATCATAATAAAGTTCTTCTTGATCTTCCTCTTGTATTAACCCTAATGTGTGTAGTAATAGTTAATTCAGACACTAAAACAATTTGTTTTGTTCACAGCGCAGCCATGAGGAAGGTTTGGACCAAAGCAGGTGTGTTCGGCTCGGCGTCAGTGATCTTTGGTTCGATGTTGTGGTCGCAGAAGAAGACTGAACCAGACCACCCCGCTTCCGGTTCCTCTCCTGCTGACACAAACACCAGATCTCCCTACGAACTGAAACTGGTCCAAGTCGTGTTCCGACACGGTGCTCGAACACCGCTGAAGTCAATACCTGATGTGATGGAGGTAAAACTTTTCATCAGCTCATTAAGTGCTTGTGTCTATACAAAAAAAGATGTCTGTATATAACAACTTTGGACATGTTTGTCTTGTCAAAGGCCCAGTGGGTGCCGACTCTCTTGGAGCCTCCGGCACACACCCACATCAACTATGAAGTGACAGATCTTGATGGTGGCCCCAGGCCCCCGGCTCTTGTGGAAGACAGCTACCGGAAAAACACGCTGACCGTGAGTAGGTGTGTTGTGTGGTGTTGAATGCATTGAGATAAGAAGGTGTGGACAGAACGAATTCAGGTGCAGGAACTTGTGGAGCTGGTTCTTGGTAAGAGGCTTTGTGGAAGGATAATGGCCAAATAGCTGGATAACGGCAGATGTGAAGATATGCAGCAGCTAGAAAAGTGTCATTAGATATTGTTGTGCATGTGCCAGGGCCTTGTGCAATCTGGCACGGTGACAGGTTAATACCTGCTGCGATGAAGGCCTGCTGTTTTATATGTAAAGCAGGTTGTGACAAGAGATTCTGGATTTAATACTTTTTATAGATCTGCATATGGATGTTCTTGTCCGTCATAGTTTTGCAGCATCGTGTGGATTCAGCAGCCTTTCTCCCTCTAGTGGCCACTAGGATTCATTACACAGCCTTACAGATGACATTAAAGTGCATTCATTCATTCACCTCCTCTCTGTAATGCTGCTGAACTGTGTGTAGAGCCTCCCAGTGAGACATCTCTGCCAGCCACTGTGTCCATGGAAATGATAGTTTCCTGTGCTGAGTTAGCTGCTTTGCTAAAGAGCTTTACTGCACTGGATTTAGCTTAGAAAACTAAATCCCACAATGTGGACTCCTGCCATCCTTGTCTCACGTTCACTCTGGCTTCCTGCATGCCGTGGCAGGTGTGTGTGTGTCTGTTTAGGCCACATCTGAGTAAAACCTGATCCTGTTTGTTGCACTTGGCAGGGTGGCACGTACCCCGGTCAGCTGACCACAGTGGGCATGCAGCAGCTGTATGAGCTGGGCAAGAGACTGAGGAGGAGATACATTGAGGAGAGTCCTTTCCTCAGCTCCACCTTTAGCCCGACGGAGGTCTAGTAGGTGTTGTTATTGTACTTTTCCGTGCACTACAGCTTTGATACATTGTGTTTACGAGCGTAGTACAAAGGACATCAGCCCTAAATGCTTTACTATTTTGAAGCTGGCTGCCTTCCATGACCTGTTTTTCCATTTTTAGTGTTCGCTCCACTAACATTGTGAGGACCATTGAATCTGCCAAGTGCCTGGTAGCAGGGCTCTTCCAGCAAAAACAAAAAGGTAGGGTAGAAATCCATAAAAGCATGGTGTTGTTTATTATATTCTGAATGCTCCTCTAATCAGTTTCTGTAATTTTCTACTTAAAGAAATCGTGCCTATATTAACAACGGATGCAGAATCTGAAATCTTGTATCCTAACTACCACGGATGCAAGCTGCTCAAATCCCTCGGCAGGTACGTGGAGTGTATTTTCATCCCAGGCCTCAAACATCCCATGCACTCTCTACCCCAAAAACAGGAATCCAGAATAATGTGTGGTGCAAAATTATTAGCAGAGTTGAGATGCCTCTGACAGCTTGTCATGGTGTGTCTGTGTTTCGCGGCTGACACTGTGTGTGTTCTGTGCAGCCACCGCTGGGCAGAGTCGGCCACTCTGCCAGACATTGCAGCAGACCTGCAGAGCATCCAGAACGCACTGGGCATCGCTGCTCACCAGCGCATCGACTTCATCCTCATTAGGGACGACATGGTTGCCAGAGAGGTGACACCGCCGCATCATGATTCATATGACTTTTATTCGGTCTCACCACAAGCTTTCAGAATACATACGATTATTATGAAGACTTGGCCTGGCTGGAGGCAGCAACCCAGCAAGCCGCTCGTTATGTAAGATGAAACTCCACAACAGGGTTCATCAAGTTTTTAACAAGCTAAAATAACAGATTCAGCATGATTTGAGTTTAAACATTGACAGTATTTACACATAGCTGCAATTGAAGATATCCTAAAATAAGTTCTAATTCAGTCAATGACAGAAATACATTACTGGAACCAGAGACTGCATTTCACATATCAGACTTTAGGGCCATGTTTTGTAGGTGTTCAAATAACCATATTGTACTGTAAATGTGCACATTGGGGCGACCAGTAGATCTGAAACAAGACTGAAGGTGTGTCTTTATTGGCCTTTCCTGAATTTTCCCACGCTGTGCAAAGCCAACTACTAAAATCTTACCTAACATTCTGGCTGAGCGTGTTTGGGTTCGACTTTCAAACTAACAGACCAATTAAAGCAACACATTTCTAAGTCAATGCATCCATAAACCAGTCAAAGCTGGGGTAGGCAGAAATCTGGAAAGGGCAAGAAAGAAGGCAGGATTTAGAAATGCACCCTCCTCCCACTCTGCTCCTGCAGCTCACCTCTCTCTCCTCTCTGTCCTAAGCTCCTCCCACAACCACAGGCATATGCACGCGTTTCATACAGTAACACTGATTTATTTATTCCTATTTCACTGTAGAGTTGCATGCTGGTCTTCCGCTCAGCCCCTTCTTGCCCCGCTTTCTCTACCTTTCTGTTTCTCACAGCACAAATGGGATAAGAATTTGCAAGCTAACGTTAGCCACCCCACCATCCCTCCATCTCACTCCCTACAACTGTGGTCTGCTTTAGCGGGAGTAGAGCTAGCAGCAGCTCAGGAGCCGGACCTTTGGTCAGCGGCTGAAGCAGTTTGAATTCCGCCAGCCCCTTAGCACCAGGTGTCACAGTGGGTAACGGCAGCCGCAGAAAGTTTGCTAATCCAGCAGGGAGTCAGGGATGTAAGCTCCCCTGTAGCTGGCGTTTGCGCGGCTGTATTGCAGTCGCTACGGCTGCTGACTAGGGGTTCATCTCAGGAGCTGTTGCCTGCTCTCCTCCCGATAGGTGGGGAGTGAGATGGAGTACACACTGTCGTTTGTGGCTCGAGCTGACATTAGCTAGGCCCACAAAAACATGAATATGAGCCGCAGCTGTGAGCCTTTACCTCTGGTTAGCAGAAGGCTAAACTATTAGCAACATTTTCTGTCCATTACTGAAACGCGTTAATATTGAGACGTGTTTTGTTTCCTTTATCGTCAGACTCTCTTTTCTTTTTGAGAAGTGGGTCTTCCTTTTTTGGGTTGCTTTGCAGTGTAGGCAGTCGTTGTAAATGCTGGAATAGCAACTTTCTCTGCAGGACTGTCCTGCATTGAATCAGGCTTTTACCAAAGCGACGTACACACGCATCTGCAACTCTCCAATCACGAGCTACATTTTCCAAAGCCTGAAAACAGAGCCAAGAGGAGGTGCAGAATTCTATTTTATTCCCAGAACAACTGAATCACAATATACTTCAAGTTTATTGTGGAATTTTTGCCCCATTAAGCCAAAATTAAACTGCCAACCCGAGCTTTAAATAGAAAATAAAGCTTCTGGTGAATTTTTCTCTCACGGCTAAAAATTGACACCCTGTCTATTGTAAGTCGCCCGCAGTAGACACCACTTTGTAAAATGACTATGATGAAGGGGAAACTGGGTTAAAAAAAAATCACATAATAACACGACAACTCTGGAAAACGTTAGCAAACCTTCAGTCATGTTGGAAGTTTCCTTTCTGAGGCTTGTGTTGCTTTGCAGCATCGCTGATACTGACTGTGTCAAGTCTCTGCACATTAACAGACACATGGCCTGCCCTGCCCATCAGTGCTGGACACCTGGAGGAATACAGTGGAACAGAGAGCAGTTGACATGATCTGCCATGTGTTTGAACCCAGCAAGAGGTCAGATTAAGTCAGCCAGAGGAGGGGCTTTTGAATGTAGACCATTTGTTTCATGTGCAACAGACCACTATTAATTCTCGTGCTTTTTTTTCCAGGGAGAACTTGAAGCTGTGTGTTGGACGCCTCCTGCACATACTTTTAACCAACATAGATGAGAAAGTACAAGGCACCTCATCAGAGCCAAACAGGTTGGACACCTCTGGACGGATACACCCGTTTGTTGCACAAACTTGATTGTGTTTGTTCTTTATATGTCCCTCTGTTTAAATCCTCCCTACAACAGGAAACTATTTTTGTACTCTGCACACGACACTACTTTGATTCCCTGTCTGATGGCTCTGGGGGTGTTTGACATGAGATGGCCACCGTATGCCGCTGACATGACTCTGGAGCTGCACCAACAGCAGCAGACCAACAAGTCCTTCGTTAAGGTGTCATACGTGGGTGAGGTAAGGGGTGAGAATATGTTTATTGATAAGCTGCTGCATTTTTCCCCGTTGTGTTTTACTCTAAGTTGCTTGTCTCTCTGTAGGATCTACTTATACCAGGTTGTAGTGGAGTCTACTGCCCACTGGAGGAGTTCAAACAGGTCCTCTCAGCATACTCACTGAGCTCTGACCTCTACCAGTCACTTTGTAACAGCACAGAGGACCTGACCGATCCCTGAACCCTCAGCAAACGGTCACGTCTCAACACAGTGCTACTCATGACATTACACTGTAACAGGTATCACGCATCATGTTTTTTTACGTCCTCCATTTCTCACTCCATCCAACCAGCATCATCAGGGGAAACTTGTTAGGTGTCATAGTCCTGGATCACAGCCTGAAGTTTTTTCAGTTCATATCACTTTTAACTTCAATGATAATTGCTAATCTTGATGAAACCGTGGCAGTAGAATGTTCCACTAAGGTATTAATTTAATGATTATGGCATATTGACAAGTGTAAGTGCAGAATTATTAAGCTATACAGTGTTTACGTGATATCAGATGCTTTAGTGCACAGGTGTCAGTTTGCATGCACTTAATCTGTTTGGCTTGATGATGAAGGATCCGTGTTTTTCTTATTGTCGACAAAACCCAAAAGACTAAAACCAACAATGTCTCCCAGTGCCGTCACAAATCTTTTAAAGCAAATGACAAATACATACTGAGTTTTTTTAAAAGTCTAAGTAATTTGTTAAAACGGCTAGATGCTACTTTTAAACTGGAGTAAATTGTGCACTTGTTGGAGACTATTTTCAGCTGTGGATTGATAAACATTTGGTGATCTAGAGAGTGTTTATTGCATTAGGATTGTGGATATGTAAAGAGAACTGGAGGCAGGGCTGCGTTCATGCCTATAGAAGTCGCTCAGTGGTGCACGCAGCAAAAAAGTTTGACTTCTTAGGTGTAAAATTACCCAGGTAGTCCGCTTTGTTGGACCCATAGTGCACACATCCTGGTGCTTAATTTAATCCCGCCTCCTAAATGGTCATTTTCAGGCTTACTATGTCAGTTCAGAATAACTCTGGATCCTACTATGAGTGAATTTTACAAGTTTTAAGACATAATGATTTAAATAAAGGCTGTTTTTGCATTTGTACTAGGAAATTGATGTACCTTAAAAAATGTCTGCTGATTTACTACAGATTTCTCTTTGTCAAATAAGCTTCAAAGCCTGGCACTGTTCCTTGGGGCTTCATCAGGGTAGTGTGCGGTATCTGTGACTGACTCAACAGAAACCTCTGCGCCATGTTATTTGCAGTAAAGGAACATACTCCTGCATGTATCGCTATTGCAAGGAGGGTTTGCCAACTCATGTAATACCCAATAGTAGGATGAATTAATTGTTGGTTTTACTCTTTTGGGGGTCTGCTGAAAAGAAAAATACAGATTATCAGCCTTTTCTTTAGAAGTTCAAACCACTGCTGCTGTTTATGTTTACGCTAAAATATGGATGTCAAATGTTGACTACTGTGGCATCATCAATGCTGGTAACTGCAAGTATTCTGCTTATTTGGTCGTCTTCATGAATCATGATCAGATCTTTCATTTTCCATAATTTCATTCCTCAGGGGAATACTAAGCAGCTCATGTACTGTATCTAATTTGGGGAATGTACATTAGTGTGTAGGTGAATGTCCTCATAACCATGTTGAATCTACAAAAAATGGAATAATTCTGCTACGGTGTATTTCAAGAGTGACACGTTATATCGCCTTCTTGTAGGGGTTTGTTGGTACCATCAAACCCGAGTATAATGTACTTGTGATTACATGCCCATTATACAGACCTGTGATACTACTGTGTTACAATAACACACATTGTACCTCATCAGCGGGAGTTTCCTGTGCCCTGCTGCTTAAAGTGTAAAGGTTTGGATTAGTGAGTCATAAATAAAGGTTTTGATCACTGTTAAGTTTCTTTTTCTTCTTTGGGGCTTTTTACTTTTCCTACCAGCAGAGTGAAACGTCAACACGGGTTAGTAAAGCACTAGTTTAGTAGAGTTGAAGTGCATCAACGTGCTTGCATCTATTTTGGAAGTGTGGTGTCCTCTCAAAGTAGCTCAGAGTCGCTAAGTACCTGCTGATAAAATGTCAACTTGACAATGCTGCTTCTCGGTATGACTTGCTCTCTTTGTCCCAGCTCAATGTTGGGAAGGTGGTTTGACGTGTAAAATGACAAAGACACCACCTGGTCCACATGACTGACTAGATGTGAATAGTCAGGAGCCACGTGGACCCATACATGCACACACACACACACACACTCCATAGACAACATGTATATACCAAAACAATATCTTTTATTTGTAGTCCATCACCACAGCCCTGGTAGGCTATTCTGCACCAAAGCCAATGGAGAAACACATGACAAGCTTATACAATAGAGAAAAGAGAGGAAGTCAACTGGATGGTAAGCAGTACGTGTTTACATTTCTGCGTGTCTCGCTCCGGACACCACACCTGCCTTGCTAAATTTTTTTACCAGATCTACCTAGCTCTAGTTCTATAATACCTGGCATACCTGCTTGTGGCATTCAGCCACTCCTGTCCCATTCTGCTGACCATTGGGGGGGATTATTGCTGTGGGAATGATTATTACCCAGAGTCAACAAGAGAGTCAAAACAAAACAGGAACACAACAGGAACAAGAAGAACACACATAGCACATCTGGGTATTAGCAGTTATTCACGCTGGCGAAAGTTGAGTCCTGAAAGTTTTGGAGCACCAAGTCAAAATGTCATCGACAACTTGAAATGGACTGGGGATTATCGTTGTGCTGCAAAGCTGCCAGGATCCTCACACTTAATGTGTTGCTCTCAATGGTAAAAATAGAGAAAGAAGACGCTTTCTGCAGACGGTCCATGTTTGTGCTTTTTTAATAATACTATTATCTTAATGAGGTCATAGTTTGGTTTGTTATACACTGGAGTTACAAAGGAAATTAAAATAGACTAAAATTCGAATAGCCCACCAATGGTAAACAGTACAGTATTTTTAGGGGGCATTCCTCCCCCAATGAAAGTTGGGTAAGAGGAGTTGAGAGGTCACTGATAGAATGCCTATACATACAGACACATACATACATACCACACAAACATACAGCCTGTCAAGCACACACACGCACTCCCACACGTATATACTGTACAGAAACAGTCAAAACAATGGAGCGAGAGACAAGATGGAGTTCCACTAAAGTCTTCACAAAGCACAAATTCTTCTTATTCCTTTCTCTTGTTCCATACCATTTCATGACAAATTTTGTTTTTTTTAAATTTGAAAAAAGTAGACATATACTGTAGCATCTCCACGCTGACTTTGAGTTAGGTTGATTCCTCTTTGATGTTGAAATTCATCTTTATAGTCAGATAATCAAAAAACACAAGAACAGTTTTTGCGAAATTGATGCACAACAATCCCATACATTCTGAAGTTCATGAGTTAAAATTAAATGTTCTTGTGGCAAAAGTACTCCAATCTGGGCCTGTCCGAGTCTCCACTGGAATAGTTCCCACAGGACATTACTAGGTGACTGGTTAGCTCCACTCTGTCCGTTTCTAGGTACATCCTCTCTCTCGTATTATACTTCCTTTACTTGAGTCCATCAGAGTTTTCTGAACACTCTCCACACAACATCACCTTTACTCCATCCTTGTGTATTGTCCAAGAACATTCTACATACAAGGTTTCTGTTGGATTAGAACATTCCAGGGCCCGGACTGAACCCCATGTCCATGTCACGTGGCCTCATCTGACCCCCCATCATCATTGTCTGCTGTGGGGGGCCGCCCATGCCCTGCAGTGACATCATCATGTTAGGTGAGCCGCCAGGGCCTGGGTGGGCCATTTGTCTCCCCTGCATCATCCCTCCCGGACCCCCAGGAGACATCATCCGGTGCTGGGGGCCCATCATGCCTTGGCCCATGAATCCTGGTGGCCGCATCGAGTTGTGGCCAGGGTTGCCCATTGGCATGTCTTGGGGGCCCATTCCCCCACCAGGCCCCCCTGGCATCCCCCCCATCCCCTGCATGGACATCCCCATCCTCGGTGGACCGTCGCCCATCATGCCCTGCATGGGGAAGCCAGAAGGGTGTGGTGGTTTCCCCCCAGGGTTGTCTCCCCCACCTCGGGGGAAGTAAGACAGAGTCTGGCTGGGCTTCTCTGATGGGATTATCCTGGACAGGTCAAACTCAGGAATGCCAGATGCTCCTGGTCGCATCACCTCATGAAGATCTGCTTCACTGAATCCACCTTGCATGTTGTTGAACTCTGGCCCTCCAGGGGTATTAGGCTTGCACATACCCCCATCACCCCCTCCCCCATGAGGCATGTTCCCCATTCGTCCTCCCATAGGTCCTCCTTCTCCCTGGAAGCCCATGGGATGGCCAGGGAAACCTTGGGGGCCAGGACCGTTGTGCGGGGAGAAAGGGCCTTGCTGGGAGGGGGACTGGGTGAGGGGGTATGCCTGGCTTCGGTGAGGGTAACCCATGCGTCCCTGGGGCATCATTTGGGGGTTCCCCATACCAGGGTCTTGGGGATTTGGTGGTATCATCATGCCATGAGGCATCATGCCTGGGCCCATATTAGGGGCATTGGGAGAGGGCATCTGTGGGGGCATACCATGGGAGAGGGGCTGGGATCCCATTGGATTCATACCCAGAGGGCTGAGGGCAGACATGGGTCCGGCGTTTCCAGGTCCCATCATACGTGGATTGCCTTGATGATTCATTGCCATACCTGTGTGTGCAAGACAAAAAGGAGTGATTATATATTCAGTACACACACTTGTGAAGCAGATCAAATGAGGATTAATATAAATATGGCCCGAGGTGGGTGGAATTGGAAATAAAAAATTAAACAACAAACAAAAGATATTTCAGATGGCTTACCATTATTGTTTACTGACGGCAGGTTAGGGGAGCGGGCAGGGGGCGAGTCGTCATCAGAACTGGCAACAGTCTTTATGGCATCATGGTAGAGTGGGGTGGAGCTGGGCATTGCAAACTTGGACATGCGTGACATCATGATGGAGAGAGGGTTCTGGGATAGAGTTGGCTCAGGGGGTATGGTGTACGGACTGCCAGACGGGACGTTGCCTGGGAGGGACATGGAGCCAGATGGAGCCCCTGATGAAGGAGGAGCTGAGGGAGGGCCGTTACCACCTAGAGGACGGCGTGATGAGAAAGAGAGGACATGACAAAGAGATGATGAATCTTACCAGTTGAGACTTTTAATTCTCTGGCAGATTGTTTTTTTTATCTGTGAAGTTATGCAGCAACAGTGTGTGGTACTTGGGGCTCATGAGATCTAAATTCTGTGGCCACAAGAGGGAGCCACTGAACCATCACCCACACAACCCCACCCCTCACACAGATGTGTTAACTTGAATGAGACATGCATTTGATAAATAGCCTCCAGATCTATTTTATTTGCATTTTTCAATTTTGTGACTTCCTATTTCAAAAGGAGAGTGACGTTAGATATTTAACATGTGATATTAATGATCAATAACTAAAAATGCAAATAAAATTCAACACCAAACCATTTACAAAAGACAGCCTGCTATTCACTGATGTGATTTATAATATATAACGATACACTGAAAAAAAGGGGATGGAAAATAAAGCAAACCAGGTGCTGTTGAAAACAAAAAGTAGAAGAGACTGTTTTACCTTGCTCCATGCTCCCCATCATGTTTGGTGAAGTGATACTAAGCGGAGGCTTGCCACCCTGAGGTGGTACTCCAGGACTCTGCATGGGTGGTTTTGGTGAGGATGCCCATCCTGGAGAGGGGTTTGGAAGAGAAGGAGACCTCATATGAACAGGAGAGGCACCAGCTGATCCCATCATGGAGTGGGGAGACTTCATTGGTGCTGAAGCTGGCGGAGGTGGAGGGGCACTGGGGCCTGTGGGACCAGTGAGCATACCAGCCAGCTGGGACGGTGTCTGAGGGGATTTAAGGTTTCCAGAGGGCGAACCCATCATGGGGGACTGCACTTGTCTCAGAGGTGGGGACTTAAGTGGGTTGATACTGGGAGAGTTCCCCCCTCCTGCTTGGACATTCAGATCTGCTGGCTTGCGGCCCCTCTGACCTTGTGAAGGGCCACCAGAAGGGGGGAGGTGGTTCATACGGCCGTTACCTCCTGTCGGTGTAGATCTGTGCTCTGGACCAAAAGCTTGGTCTGCATGTGGACCCCTCATTCCTCCAGGACCCCCTGGGAAGGGCCGCCCAGGCCCCATAGGAAAGTCTCCTGGCTGTGCCTGCTCAGGGAAAGGGGGACCCTGCATGGGCCGGCCTTGTGGACCCATGTTCTCCATTGGAGGTCCTCCACCTCCTCTCATTCTCATGATCTCGTCAGGACTCATATTCATGGAGGGATCTCGTAGCTTTGAAGGGTGCATATGAGGTCCTGGTCCAGGGCCGGGTCCCATGCCAAACTCAGGCCCCATTTCCCTTCCCCCCATTCCCTGGAGCCTAGAGGATGGACTCATAGGACCATCACCAGGCATTCTGGGAAACATGCCCATGCCATTACCAGGTTCCATTCCACCTCTTTGGTGCCCCATCATCCTTTGCATGTCCATCATCATCCCTGGAGGGAGGCCCTTCTCTCCACCCATACCTTGGTGAAACATCGCTTCTTGAACTGACTGAGGATTTGGAAAACGCTCACCACGACCCCCTGGACCAGCAAACATTCCCCCAGGTCCACCAGGGAAGCCACGTGCATCCCCCATCCTGGGAGGCATGTCGTCAGGCCAGCCCATTCCAGGCCTTGGGGGTCCCTCCATCTCAGGATTCATCATACCAGAGAAGCCAGGCATCCTCTGCATATGTGGCGGCATACCCCTGGGGCCAGGGCCCATACCCATGCGCTCCTGGTAGTGCTCTGGTGGACCACCTGGTCCTCCCCACATCTCTCCTGGGCCCATCTGGTAGGGAGGCGGTGGCCCTCGCATCATGCCCCGTGGACCATGGGGATGCATCATCATGTCTGGAGGAAGTGGCCGATGTTGCATTTCTTGTTTCTTCCTCTTCTCTTCGTAAAACTCTTGCTGTAGCTTCAACCAAGCCACCTGTTCTGGGGTCATCTGATCTCCATCTCCACAGCCCCCTGGACCCCCCATGTGTGCACCCATTTCATCTTGTGGAAACGGGGGCATGTCCCTGGGACCGTGAGGAGGGCCAAAGGGTGGACCTTGTGGACGAGGTCCTCCTGGCCCACCGGGTGGTCCGAGGCTCTGAGACTGCGCCATCATAGCCTGTAGGGGGCCCTGCTCAGACCTACGGGGTGCACCATCAGGGCCTCCATCATGAGGTCCACTATGAGACTGCGGGGGCCCAGCTGGTGGAGCATCACGGTCATCAGGGAAAAGCATGCGCTGAATGTCTCGCAAGGTCTGCAGGGAGCGCTGGCGATGCTCCAACTGTTCTTGGGACAGACCCTCCGTGTTGGCCTCCATGTTCAACAGCTCCTGGGCCAGCTGCTGCTGTTGTTGCTGCTGCTGGGGTGTCAGACCTGCTCCACCAGAACCTCCACCCTGCCCTCCTTCACCTGCTGGTGGAGGGTTGAGGCCTGCCTCAGGTTGGGTGACAGGGGCCTGGTCAACTGGAGCTGTAGTGTTACTGGGGCTACTGCCGGGAAGATTTTTGGATTCCATGCCTGCAGAGGATGACCCTTCCTGTGGAAGAACACCAGATGGGGTCCCTTGGTTTGAAGGCTGGGATGGGGCTGGCTCTGCCATGCCAGGTAAGGACGGCTTGGATCCAGGCTGGTGGCTCTGATCTTGGGCGTGGGACGGGGGTTGCGGGGGAGGCTTGGAGTCATTTCGAAGGGTGCTTGCTGCATTGTTCTTTAACAGAGAGTGACACAAATAAGATTAAGTTGTGACACTCTCATGCAGGATGTTGATATATGAAAGCATATATGTGTGTGTTACAAAAGGGCCTGTGTGTGTCTTTACCAGGAGGAGGTGAGCTTTGTCCTTGCTGTTGGAGATGTTTTTCATGTGGAAGGCAATGATGTTTTCTGTATGGCCAGTTAGGACTGCATCAGCTGCCCTGAGGACAAGAAGGCAGACAGTCAGATATCAGTCATCAGACACAATAAATATATATGTGTATGTGTGTGTGTGTGTGTGCCCATTTGAGAGACGGTGAGCCGGATGAATGAGTACTAGATGGGACCATGAAGGTAAAACCAAGGTCAACAGACTAAGCAACCTATTGCACGCACACACACACACACACCTTCCACTGAGCATCCACATCTTTGATCTGTAATTCCCAACAGAGTGTCGATCTAAGTGTACATTCCCACTGAGAAACACACACACGCTTGTGCAGATACACACAATGGATTTAGGCTATAACTGGGAAAGTTGGGGGAAGGAAGAGAAGGCTGGGGAAGCAAGTATCTCATTGCCATACACACAAACAGCTGCAACAAACATCAAAGACAACAACAACCACTGATGACACGGGCACAGTGATATACTTCAGGCAATTGACATTGTTAGTAATTCCATTTAATTCTGAACTGCAATTCCACAAAGGGTTTGACTGTGGGTGTATGTTTTGCTTATGTAAAAAAGGGGTTTAAGTATTGAGATGATGATTCCATTAGCCTGTCTACACATATTAATAGTTAAAACATGTTGAGATAAACTTTAAATACTTATCACTTATCTGAGTTACAATAGTAAGGACGATACAAACTGCAACAGATACAAATGTGAACGCTCAGCTTCCTTACTTGTTGGCCATCTCTGTGGTGAAGACATAGACGAGTTTTGTGCCTGGTTTCTGGCCACTTGCAGGTTCTGTTGTGGAGCCCTGGCCTCCCAGTGTATTGTGGGAGGGCGTGGAGGAGCGACTGAGTCCGGCGTTGGAGGTAGAATGTGTGACAGAGTCCTGGGGCTTCACGTCGCTGGAGTTACAGTCTACAGGGAGATAAAAGGGAAGACTTTAGGACCGGCACAGGCTTATGGGCAATGTAGTTCTACTGAGGAGTTGTCATGAGTCAAGTTGATCAGCGGAGGGACTGCTATGCATGCTTGGATGCACACGTTAACACACTTACTGAAGAATCCTTTGTCATCTTCGTCACTTTCTCCCCCAGAGCACCAGTCAGCTCCACTGTACGGCTGCCTCCTCTCTGCCACACACATCCTCTTCACCCTACTGCTGTCTGTATATACACACACATACACACACACACACACACACAATTATCAGTGGACTTGGGTTTATCTGTGCAAGTGAAATTGAGGGACTACAAAGTATATTTTCCAACATGTCCAACTGTTGCCTTCTCTAGATGAAGAGAAAATAAATATATGTGAAGCACTTTTCTAAATTAAGTTATGCAGTGGGAAAGGATAAAAGAAACATAAACCAACCATGGGCAGTAATTAGAGTTTGTGCCATTTCTGTCATTAATCACCACTAAATAAATCCTCTACAGGAAATAATATGTGTAGATAATCTGGTGAGTAAAAATATTTAAAATTGTCTCAGATATTTAAATTCACACCATCAAACTTCAAGACTCCTAGACTTTCTCGTGAGACAGGGTTGAAAAAATCCCATCACAATCTGATGTTACCCGTTTTTTTAATCTAAGATGTGATTCAAGCCATGGAGGTGTTCCTGAACATCATATCACAAATGTTTACAATTTAAAATGCACGCAGTGTACTGATGACCCCGGTCCTTGCCCCACTCTAACCCTGTTTATCCTGAGATTGCTGCAGGAGTGTGAGCTCTGGGCTAGCGACAGTTTGTGAGAGTCCGCCTTCACACACACAGTGACAGGGCTAACTGTGCAACACATGGCTAACACTACCTAACAGTTATTAACGGACTTTGCGACAGAGTCAAGCCTTTTTGTTGTCACTTCGTTGAAACAGCTTGGAATTGGATGTTAGCCGCTGCTCCTGTGTTAGCTTGTGCTAAGTGGGCAGATGTTGAACTGACAAGCTCTGCTTTTTTCACCTTGTTTATCGATGCCATCACAATTATTTGGCTTTTTAAAATACGTCAGAAACTCAGCTGCCATGGCATTGTGTAGCAATATAGCTTACTGATGCAATGGCTACTGCAAAGAGGTAACCTCATACGTGAGATCAAAGACAAGACTAGACAATAGCAGCTACTATACACATGCCATTAACTGGATGGGGGTTTAAATTAAAGTTACTATAGATCGCCCTCAGTGTTCTAATCTGTCAAAATGACAGATGGC